>NC_067398.1:189600553-190923053 GCF_016432865.1 Antechinus flavipes
GCCATTCTTTCTCCAAGCATATATATTAATAGAGTATGGTCCAATTACTATTTAGCCTCACATGCTTGGGACCTCAGTGCATCAACTCGAGCCTCAGCCCATTACACCTTTAACCATTTATCAATTGGGGAATGGTTTATATTCTTATAAATTTGAGTCAATTCTCTCTATATTTTAGAAATGAGGCCTTTATTAGAACCTTTGAATGTAAAAATGTTTTCCCAGTTTATTGCTTCCATTCTAATCTTGTCTGCATTGGTTTTGTTTGTATAAAAACTTTTTAACTTAATATAATCAAAATTATCTATTTTTTTTGTTCAATAATGATTTCCAGGCCTTCTTTGGCCACAAATTCTTTCCTTCTCCACAGATTTGAGAGCAAACTATCCTTTGTTCTTCTACTTTACTTATAATATCATTCTTTATGTCTAAATCATGAACACATTTCAACTTTGTCTTAGTATAGGGTGTTAGGTGGGTCAATGCCTAGTTTCTGTTATACTAGTTTCCAATTTTTCCAGCAGTTTTTGTCAAACAGTGAGTTTTTAATCCCCAAAACTGGGATCTTTGGGTTTGTCAAACACTAGATTACTATAGTCATTGACTATTTTGTCTTGTGAACCTAACCTATTAGCTACTGTGTTTCTTAGTCAGTACCAAATGGAAACCTTGGTCTTTTTAAACTAAGATCTTTCCCAATAGTTATAAAACAATTGCACATGTTGGCCTCTTACTGTCTAGGGGAGAGAGTGGGGATACACGAGATAGGAAAAAATTGGAACACAAGATGTTGCAAGGATGAATGTTGAAACCTATCTTTATATTTTTTGGGAAAAAAAAAAAAAGATCTTTCCCAGATCTCAGTTTATCTGAGGCAACACCCATTCCATAGTTAAAGGTTAGGTAAGAATTAAGGCAAAATGTGACTTACTTTGCCTTCACTACAGAATCAATCAGAAAAGAGAAGACCCTTGGGGTTTCTAACCAGAACAGAAATAATTACTGTGTATACTCACTCTGAGCCATCAATCCCCAAACAATGAACAAGTGAGGTTTGGGCTAGAATCTATTATTGGTTAATCAGTAACAACCAAAGTGATTTATATTTAAAGGAATAAACTGAAGTAGCTCCATTTCAATTCCAATAGATTTTATTCGGGTTTTTCAGAGCTGTATTTCAAAAAATCTCTTAAAAATGAGAAGTACATGGGACAAAAGTATTAATTGCTTTCTTAAAAAAAAACACACATACATACACACAAAGAATAGGTAAGGAAAAAAAAAAGCTTGTCTTTATACCTCAAAATGCTTTACAAGGTTTAAATAATCAACATTTTAATTTTTTTGAATAGAGTACCCACATGCAAAGGTGTTTCTCCCTACTTTGACATGAAGTGAGTAGGAGGAAAAGGAAGAGAAGAAAAGAAAACAGCAACATTATCTAAAAGAAACTGGCCCATTAGGTCCTCCATGGGGATAGCTACAACTATTCACAAATTGTTGTTTGTCCTTCATTATTGAAGGGATGATGTCTTGATTTGCCAGTGAACTATATTTAAATGAGGTAGAGTTGTCTAAAGGATAGAGGATAACAATCAGCACAATTTACACTGGACTTCTCAGTAACCTTCATTCAGTAGAATTAAAGCCTAGATGACTGGGAAGATAGTAGTGTCCTTGACAGTAATAGGAAATTTTGGAAGGGGAAAGATTTTGAAAGGAAAAATGAGTTCAGCTTTGGGTTTGTTGTGTTTATAACGGTTACAGTATATCCAATTTGAGATGTCCCAAAGGAAATTGAAGATAAAAATCTGGAGTTCAGGAGAGAGACTAGGGTTGGATAAATAGATCTCAGAATCATCTGAAGAGAGATGATGAGATCACTAGATAAAATAGTGTGAAAGAAGAAGAGAAGGAAATCCATGCCATAGACTGTAGGGACTTCTGCCTTTGAAGGTATGTAAAGAAGTTATATTTAAAAAATTCAAAGCAAAGGGGCTATTAAGAAGTAAAGAATAAGCTGTGTTAAAGACTTCAGAGAGTTAAGAAGAATGAGAAAGAAGAAAAAGTGATTAGAATTGGCAATTAAGAGATAATTGGTAACTTTGGAGAGAGCATTTTTAGTTGAATAATGAGTTTGAAAACTACACAGAGAATAGTTAAGAATAATGTTAGAAGAAATGTAGTAGAGGTATCAATTTATGATTTTCTGAAGGAGTTTAGTCACAAAAAGGAGGAGATATGGCATAGTACATGGATGGGATGGATAGATCAAATTAAGGCTTTGTCTGTCTATCTATCTATCTATCTGATATACCTATATATCATAGTAGTATGAGGACAGGAGTAAGCAAAGAGAGAAAGTTTGCCAGCCAGGCACTGAACTGTTTTGATCAAAAACAGTGAATGTCCTAGAAATATGTAGACTGGTGACCAGAATCTTGAATGTGTGACTAGTATGCATTTAAGTAAATTTTGAAGAAGAAGTTACAGAGTGGTGATGGTAGGACAACTTAAAAATGGCAATGAGCAGGGCAGCTAGATGGTTCAATGGACAGAGCACTAGCCCTGAAGTCAGGAGGACCTGAGTTCAAATCTGGCTTCAGACACAATACTTCCTAGCTGTGTGACCCTAGGCAAGTCACTTAACCCCAATTGCCTCAGCAAAAAAAAAAAATGGCAATGTAGAGCAAGGAGTGTTCTAATTCTGTCACCCCTGTCAGTGACTGGTAGAGTGTAAGTGTAACTAATGTTAAAAATCAGAGAGGTTGTCATCAGGAGAGAGACATGTCTCATTGAGAGTCAAAAGATATACAGCAGGAAATCAAAAGTTTGAAGATAAAGCAAATTTATTACCTACAAAGTATCTATTATAGGTAGTACAGGAAAGAGGTAGGAAGCTTTTGAATAAGACATTAGTAGTGGGGAGTGGATTCATTGAGGGACATGGGAATAAGGGATCAAGCAGAACAGGTTAGTTTTTTGAATTTTTATTTTTTTAGCATTTTATTCCCCCCCACCAGTTACATGTAAAAGCAATCTATAACATTCATTTTTAAAACACTGAGTTTTAAATTCTCTCACTTCCTCCCTCCTTTCTCCACATTGAAAAGGCAAGCAATTACTACAGGTTATACATTTGTAGTCAAGCAAAATATTTCATAAGTTATTGTGTGAAAGAAAACAGACAAAAACCTATGAGAAAAATAAAGTAAAGAAAAAGTATGTTTCAATCTGCATTCAGACATCATCAGTTCTTTCTTTGAGGATGAATAGCATTTTTCATCATAAGTCCCTTAGAATTGAATTGTATCATTGCATTGCTGAGAACAGCTAAATCATAACTGATCATCTTATAATATTGCTGTTATTTTGTATACAGTACATTTCATTTTACATAAGAATATGAAAATCTTTCCAGGTTTTTCTGAGAGCATTCTGCTCATCATTTTATAATAAAATAGTAATCCATCATAATCACATTCTGCAAATTTGTTCAGCCACTCCCCAACTTTAATTTCCAACTCTTTGCCACCAGAAAAAGCTGTTAAAATATTTTTGAGTATATAAGTCCTTTTCTTTTTTGTTTTTTATCTTTATTGAGAGACAGACCTAGTAGTAGTATTGTTAGGTCAAAGGGTGCGCACAGTTTTATAGCTCTTTGGGCATAGTTCCAAATTGTTCTACAGAATTGTTGAATCAGTTCACAAATCCACCATGTTTCATTTTACCCACATTCCCTCCAACATTTGTCACTTTCCTTTTCTGTCCTATGAGGTAATACCTCAGAATTGTTTTAACTTGCATTTCTTTAATCAATAGTGAGTTGGAAGATATTTTTCATATGGCTATAGATAACTTTGATTACTTCATCTGAAAACTGTTCATACCTTTTAATCATTTATCAATTGGGGAATGATTCTTATTTTTATAAATATGCCTCAGTTTTCTATGTGTTTGAGAAATGAGGCCTTTATCAGAAAAAAACTTGCTTCAGTTTTTCCCTTCATAGTTAATATTGCTAATTGTATTCCTCCCTCCCCCCAGATTCTGCTTTTTTTGTTTCACTCTCCTTTTACCCTGTCCCTCCTTAAAAATGTTTTGCTTTTTACTATTGCCTTCCCCAGTCTGTTCTTCCTTCTACCACCATTTCCCTTCACTTCTTTTATCCCTTCTCTCAAACCTTCCTCTAAGATAAGATAGATTTATATATCCAATTGAGTATGTGTGTTATTCCTTCTTTGAGCCAATTCTTATAAGAATAAGGCTCTATACTCTCTTAACCTCCACTTTTTTCTTGCCTCTTTTATGTAAGCAAATTTATGCCATTCTACTACTCCCTTTCCCTTTCTTCTAATACCTTCATTCCCCACTCTTTAATTTCATTGTTTAGATACTATCCCTTCATATTCAGTTCATACCTGTACCCTGTCTATAAGTACTTTTTGTAACTGTCCTAATAATGAGAAAATCCTTATTAGTTACAAGTATCATTATGATATTCCTTTACTGTTTGCTTTTTTATGTTTCTCTAGATTTTTGTATTTGAAAATCAAATTTTCTATTCAGTTCTTGTCTTTTCATCAAGAATGCTTGAAAGTTCTTTATTTCATTGAAGATCTATTTTTCTTCTGAAGGATTACACTCAATTCTGCAGGATAGGGGATTCTTGGTTATAATCCTGGTTTGCCTTCCAGAAAATCATATTCTAAGCCCTCTGATCCTTTAATGTAGAACCTATTAAATCTTATGTTATCCTGAGTTTAATACCATATTTGAAATTTTTTTTTTCTTTCTGGATGCTTGCAATATTTTCTCCTTGATCTGGGAACTTTGGAATTTGCCTATAATATTTCTGGGATTTTTCTTTTTGTGATCTCTTTTGGGAAGTCATCAGTGGATTCTTTCAATTTCTATTTTACTTTCTGGTTCTAGAATATTAGGGTATTTGCTTGATAATTTCTTGAAAGATGATGTCTTTGTTCTTTTTTCTTTATCATGACTTTCAGGTAGTCTAATAACTTTAAAGTTGTCTCTCCTGGATCTATTTCCACACCACTTATTTTTCCAATGAACTATTTCAGATTGTTTTATATTTATTCATTCTTTTGGTTTTTTGATTGTTTCTAAATTCTCATAAAGTCATTGACTTCCATTTGGTCACTTCAATTTTTATTTTTATTTTTGCAAGGCAAAGTGACTTTTTCAGGATCACAAACCTTGTAGGTGTTAAGTGTTTAAAGCCAGGTTTGAACTCAGGTCTTCCTGACTTCTAAACCAGTGCTTCATCCATTGTGCCCTTCAATCAAAATTTTAAGATATTATTTTCTTCAGTGAGCTTTTGTATCTCCTTTTCCATTTGAGCAATTCTACTTGTTAAGATGTTTTTGTTTTTTTTTGTCAGTGAATTTTTGTGTCTCTTTTTCTATTTGACCAGTTCTATTTTTTAAGGTATTCTTTTCCACATTTGCTTTGTCTATCTCTTTTACCATTTATCCTAGTCTATTTCTTAAGTGTGTTTTTAATCAGTATTTTTTTTTATGTCTCCTCTACCAAACTGTTGACTTATTTTTCATGATTTTATTACATTGCTCTCATTTCTCCTCCCATTTTCCCCTCCATCTATCTTACTGATTTTTCAGAATGCTTTTTAAGTTCTTTAATACATTTTTTTTTTTTCTTGGAGACTATGGATTTTGGAACTTTGACTTTGCTACCTTCTTCTGAGTTTGTGTTTTGATCTTCTTTGTTACCATAGTAACTTTCTACAATCAGTATTTTTTTTCTCCTGTTTGCTCATTTACCTAGCTTATTAACTTTTAGTTTTTTGTTAAAGTAGAACTTTGCTTTCAGGGTAAAGAGTGCACTGTGCCAAGCTGCAGGGAATTTATGCAGCTATTTTCAAAGATACTTCTAAGAACCTGTAAAATTTCAGTTTTATGAACTGGTGGTATGATCTAAGAAGATATGTATTTATTAATCTTCCGGTGGGTGTTCTGCTCTGTAAATCATAACAAAAACTCCTTTTTGGTCTGAAACTTTGAAGAGTGTCCCCATTCCACTGTAACTCTGGTGTATTAGTGCTCCTTCTCACCTTGGGACTACCACCCAGGACTTAGATTTGGATCTGAGTATGGGTAAAGCAGTTGAGTCCAACCTGAGGGCTCATAAAAAGACCTGTCTAATCTCTTGATTAGTTTTCTGTCTCCCTTATTATTCGTGAGCTGAGAGTTCCTGAAGCAGTTGCTTCCACTATTGATTCAATGGCCCCCAAGGTCTCTTTCTGGTTTATCAAGGCTTAGTTTGTCCTGGTACAGCCTGCTCTGGATCAGGCTCCACTTTTACCCTGGTATGACAGATCTTCTAAGTAGTCTTCAGGAAAATGTTTCACTATGTCTTTGTGGCTTATGTTTTAGAATTTGTTTAGAGTCATTATTTAAAGGTATTAGAAGGGGCTTAAGGGAAAATTCAGACAAGTCCTTCGCCTTTATTCTACCATCTTTGCTCTGACCCAGGAGAATAGTTGTGAATAATGGTAGTTAGAGATTCAGAAAGACTGGCATGTTGAGAGTATGTATGACTGATTTGTTAATTATAGAGGAATACATTTTGGTAGGCTATGAATAACTCTAGGAATTGGGCATCAGGGTGAATTCTTACCTGGAAGACAGAAGCTTTTAGCTGGAGGAAGAAGGAGATAGCTTTGTAGAAGCAAGGATCAGAGGAAAGGACTAAATGGGGGAATATTATGGAAGGACATTTCTTTTCCTCTACTGAAAGGAGAAACAAGTCAATACAAATCAGTAGAAGTAAAAGTAAATATGGACAATATTTCAGGCATGAGGGACAGACAGTTGTAAAGGAGTTGTAAGAGAAATGGAGTTTTATATGAGAAAAAAATTGATAGAAATGGTGTAGCAGGATGGCTACATTTCATGGAGGCAGAGTGGGTAAAGTTTGGAGGATTAGTGTGCAATATAGTCACATTTGTCAAAATGTGTGTTCTTAAGTTTTAATGAGTCATAATTATGTCTGGAAGTTTTGAGCAAGTGATGTTTATTGTTTTCCTTATGATCATGCTCTAGTTCTCATATATTTAATTTAAGAGTATTTTGTTTTGTTATTATAGCGGGGGATATTTTTATAGTTTATAAAAATGATATCTATATGATCTTTTGGTCTAATGAACTATAAACTTGCTAATCATATATTTCTAAACTGCAAAAGCCTTAAAGTCTTTGTATTATATTCCCTCTTTTATGAGTACCTCCTGGGGTTTCTGTTTTGTAGAGGGATCCAAGCTGGCTAGCTTCATTCTTCTCAAAATGGCTCAGCCCCTTATTTCATAATCATACCCCTATGCTGCACAGCTCCCCACACATGCCTTTTCCCTAACAACTCCTGCCTTTTCAGCTTGTGTGGGTATATGGTTTTTTTCTGTTAGAATAAAAACTCATTGAAAGCAAGAATTTCCTTTTTTACTTGTATTTGTATTTTCCATGCTTAGGATAGTGCCTTGTGTACAATAAGCTTATAAATGTAGTTTCCTTCTTTTCTTCTGGACAATTCCACCCTGTAATATTCATTTGACTATGATCAGATCAGAATAAACACAAAGATTAAGGTGACTACATTACTTGTAGCCTTCATGGTGGAGAAAATTCAGTAGCCACCTTTCAATTTGGGTTTTCTCAGGGCATCATGATGACTTTTCATCTTTCAAATAAGAGAGGGAAGGTCAAAGATATGGTTTCTCTATTTCTCAGGAGCCAAGGAGGCCTGTTAACTTTATGTATGAGTGCTCAATGTTGTATCTCCCACTCATCCATTTAATTCAATAAACTGATCAATGGAGTAGAACGATTATCATTTCTGGTCCCATTCTCTTCTCCATTCCCCTGTCCCTGCTAGTTCCAACACATACCTTGCTGTCTTGCCCTCTGACAGAATGATTTGCTTCTTAAAGATCTTTTCTAGTGCAAAGTCCACTGCTTTTTAGACTAAACTCAATTCAGAGTTATTCTTTTCTTTTTATTTTAAATTAAAGCTTTTTATTTTCAAAACATCTGCATACATGGATAATTTTCAGCATTCACACTTGCAAAACCTTGTGTTCAATTTTTTTTCTCCCTTCTTCCCATTCCATCCCTCAGATTGCAAATAATCCAATGTAAGTTAAACATGTGCAATTCATCTATAGATATTTCCACAATTATCATGCCAGACAAGAAAAATCAGATTAGTAAGGCAAAAAATGAGAAAGAAAACAAAATACAAGCAAATAACAACAACCAAGAATGAAAATGCTATGTTGTGTTCCACACTCACTTCCCACAGTCCTCTCTCTGGATGTAGATGATTCTCTTCATCACAAAATCATTGGAATTGGCCTGAATCACCTTGCTGTTGAAGAGAGCCACATCTATCAGATTTGATCTTCGTATAATCTAGCTGTTGCAATGTATAATGATCTCCTAGTTCTCCTCGTTTCAGTTAGCATCACTTCATTTAAGTAAGTTATTCTTTTCAAATAGCCCAAGAGGTGTGATATTAACAAAGCACAAGATGTTTCATTTCTGTCATCGATGTGAGTTCTCTATCTATATGTCTAGACATCCAATGTGAAAATACGTATTTCACCTGTGAGAGAATTAAAATAGCAAGTGATAGTGGGAAATGAGTGAACCATACCTACATCTTGTGACTCCCTAGAGCGACTTCAATTTCCTTTCTATTCAATTATGGGTCTAGTTCAATATCTGTCCTATGAAAAAAATTATATTTGATTGTGAGAATCAGGATAAACCTAATTGCATTGTTTGAACCTAATTCTATGTGATTGGGAAACTGTATCACTTCTATTTTAGAAATTGTATCACTTCTATCTAATTTAGAGGCCCTTAACCAAGGACCTAGGTTATGCAGACCTTCAGACAGAATCAAGATTGATGCAAGGAGTTCTCACAATAGTACACCTCAGGAAACCTGTACACTTATCTGAAAATTGGCTCATACAGATCAGTTATTATTTCTAGGTTCCTTTGATTGTTTATAAGCACTTGGAGGGAGTGGGCTGGGTCTCTGTCTTTGTCTCTGTCTGTCTCTATCTCTGTCTTTGTCATCTGTCTCTCTGTTTCTCTGTCTCTGTCTCTCTCTCCTTTCCTTTTTCCCCCCTCCTTCTTTCTTTCTTTCTCTCTCTCTCTCTCTCTCTCTCTCTCTCTCTCTCTCTCTCTCATATCTCTTTCTTTCCCTCTCTCTTCCTTTCTCTCTCTCTCCCCTCTCCCTCCCTCTTTCCTTCCTTTCCTTTTTTTCCTCCCTCCTTCTCTCTTTCTCTCTCTTTCTTTCCCTCCATCCCTGTCTCTCTGTCTCTCTCTGTCATTGTCTCTCTTTGTCTCTTTGTCTTTCTGTTTCTCTCTCTCTCTCTAACAAAGGAAATTGTACCTGTTCATTCTCTTTCTTCAAACTTGGAAATTTCCTGATCTTTCATCCAATGAGAAATCAGATTGTTATATTGTTTTCTTTTAATTGTTCTTCTTTGATATTTGATATTTAGTTCCATAAAAATATCTTCACTTTTATTTGGGGTCCAGCCCTAAGAAGAAGGAGCTTGGTCCCAATTTGCTAGACAATTGGCATATATTGTTTAATAAATGGATATGTTCAGAAGATTGAACTTTTGTCATTTCATTCTTCATCTAGCACACCTAGGCATCACCTATCTTATATTAAAAATATCAAAAATAGGAATAAATGGATAATTTCTTAATGTGGTAAATGATATCTAAAACCAATTATCTTTAATGGAAAGATGTTGGAAACCTTTCCAAAAAGATCAGGGAAAATGTCAGAATAGCTTTGGTATCACTATTATTTGACATAGCTCTAGAAATGTTAACTATAGCAATGAAGAAGGGGGAAATGAGGGAATAATTATAGTCAAAGAGAAAGCAAAGTTATTTCTTTGTGCATTTATTTGGAGATAACTATAATTCAAAGCTAGTGCTACCTCAGAGGATTATAGAGTTGCCAGCCTCACAGTCCTATGTTTTTCAATATAGGAAATTTAGTCTCTTGTGGAGAGGTAGGGGAAGATTCTATCTATATCCATACTCACCCCCATAGATATTATTTTTGTAGGAACACAATTTGTTCCAAACAAAAAAGCCAATAGCTTTCTTGGCAGCTGTAATTCGAAAGGGGGATAGTTGTTCCAACCTTACATTTACTGTTACACTCTTCTCACAAAATATGATTTCTCAAAAAAAAAATCATCAGAAATAGCAACTAATTAGTAAACCCATTTATCGAAATGGATCACAAACAAACAAACAAAGGCAAAGAAGTTACTTAAATTAGAATAAAAGAAAATATACAAGAGTGAATGTGCTTTTTATATGGGAAAAAGATAAGATTTATACAATCAAGAGAGGGCCCTGATCCCCACCATGGGCAAAGTTCCTGAAGTTTCTAGGGAGACAAGCTAGAAATTGAAAACATGTAGATGAATTGACTTTCTCTACATGTCCATAAAATAGTTTTTCTCTTTTTCCTTCCCTGAAGTTGATTACAAAGAAAGTCTGGAACTGTATTGTCTTTTTCAAAGGGGAGAATGTCTCCTCTCCAAAGTTCTTCTATCCATTCCTCCTTTAGTATTACTTTAGAAAAAGTTTTAGAAACATTTCCTGCAAAATTGCTTTGGCTAGAAATCCAGACTTCATTAACAAAATGAGATATTGTATTTTATCAAAAGCTTTTTCTGTATCCAATATAATCTTGCTATTTTATTGTTTTTTATTAATATGATCTATTATGTTTATATTTTTCTTGAAAGCACGGTATAAATTCAACTAGTCATAAGTTTTAAATTTATTGTTGTGCCCTCTTTGTTAATAATTTCATATTTTTACAAATTTATTTAGGACCATTTGTCTATAATTATCTTTTCCTACTTTTTTGCCCTCACTTTCCTGTCATAGCTCCTTTTCCCTTTCTCCACCAACTTAGTGGAGAATAGTAATAGGAAATATTACTATTGTTATTGATAAGAGTTCTCTAAATGGTTCTCCTGATTTCTGACCTTTTGTTTTATGCGGGTCTGAACCTCAAAGAAAAGTATACTTCTGTTTCTTTCAATGATCTTAATGAACTTGCTTTCAGAAATTCATGGGGGGATTATGTTGGACATCTGAGTTTTTCTATAATGTTTCACATTACCATCTTATCCAGAAGCCCTATACCCATTCTCTATATACATATAGATCATAGAGAGAAAAAGAAAAAATGTTTAATTTCAGTGAAGAATGATTGCATATAGAGGAATGCAAAGGAGTGAGATGATACATATTACATTATTTCTTACAGAAATAAGTAGCTGTCAGTCTCTTTGACTTCATCCTTCATGGAAATTATTTTCTAATTTACTCATCCTAAATGATATTCATGACTTTAATGTTTAATGGTAAGTTTCTACATAGGCATAAATTGATTCATCTAACAGACTCTTCATAATCAGAAATTTATGTAATCAGGAGAAAATTTAAGGGAAAGTTGTCAGGTTATTCATGGTATAGTGGAAAGAGCAGTAAATTTGAAGGCAAAGAGCTTCCATTTGAATTCCAGTTCAACTGTCTATGTGAAAAAATAAGGTTTATTTATTAAAGAAGGTGTAGAAATAGCAAATTATGCAGTGAGTTATAAAGTAGAAAAGTAAACAAATAGTAAATTTGATTCTCTAAAATGGCAATCCTAAACTGCTGACAATGCAGCAGAGTAAATGGAAAGAGGTATAGATTTGAACTGAGGACCTGAGTACAAATCCTAATTCTGACATCTGTCACTGTGGCACTTTAGGTCAGTCAACCCTTCTAAACTCTCCAATTCATCAGATATAAAATTATGAAAATAGATTACTGTTAAAATAGTTAAAGAGTCAGAAATCCAGGGGAATGACCTCTTTTCAAAACTTTTTAACCAATTATGAAGTACCATTTGAATTTTTCCTTATCCTACCCAGAAGAATGAGAAAAGAGGGAACTGTAAATCATTAGAAACTACAAGGCAACATTTGTGGGGTTTGGTTTCTTCTTAACCTCTTCCTTTCCCTTTAATAAGAAAGCAGTTCACTTGATAATTTCTCATTTTAATTTAAATGTTGCCTTAGCCAATTGTTTCTTTATACCTGGCATTGAGGAAGCTTGATTATTAAAAGGAAAAGATGGAAAAGTACCACTTATTAAAAATAACTTTTGGTGGAGGGAGCAAAGAGAAATCCAAACCTCATTCCCTCCTCCCCTAATGAAAAAGGAGGGAAGGAAAAAATTAGTAGAAAAACAGAAAAAAAAGCTTCTTACATTTGATTTAGAAAAGATGCTAGTGTTCAACTTCCACTTTACACAGAAGGAGGTGAAGATTTAAGAGAACAGAAAAATCTCTGTAATTAGGGAGGTAGTTATTCTCAGAAAATTATGATCCTTCAACAAAGATAGAAACTTTGTCTCCCCTTTCCCTCCAGCCTCCTCTAAAGGGGCCCTCGTTGACTCAGATCAAAAGTATAGGAATTTTCTTTCTGGTCCTCATTCTGTCCTTTTCTCTAGACGTCATGATATATTTTGAGACACTGGAAGACTATTAGCACTGAGGTGACTTGCTCACCAGCCTTGGGAACTGGAATAACAACCTCTTCCTTGTGTCCATAAAACCGCAGAAAACAATTAAATTATCTCTAAATTGTAACTTGCTTCCTCTCTCCTTAATAGTTTTTCATCAGCTGTTTCCCAACCCTCCACCAGATTTTGACTCCAAAACTTTGACTTATTTAAATTAATACAAGCATTGTTTGAAACCCTTTGCATTTCCCACTTGATTACAACTTTTTTCTTCTATTGTATAAATTCCTATTCTGAGACAAAGCTCTACATACCCTTCCCTCTCTTAGAAATTGACATTACTCACCTCTGTATTTCTATTCATTTTTTCTCATCTCTCTGAAAGAAAATAACAAAAGACATTATTGTTGTTGTTGTAGCAACTAGCATTTACACGGTGCTTTAAAGCTGATGAAACATTTTAAATATTATCTCATTTTATTCTCAAAAGAGTAAGATAAGATTGAATGTTCAAGAAATTCTGGACTTTTTCCAATTTACCCACTTTCCTGTCCCCAAAAGTCTTGATGACTTGAATTAAAGAATAAAATATAACTAAATGGTATAGTAGATAGAAGTCTGGAGTCAGGAATATTTAAATTGAAATCTAGCTTCAGATTGGGTTATTGGTTGAAATATTACCCTAGGCGAGTCACTTAATCTCTTGCTGTCACAGGATTCTCAGTAGTAAAATGGGAATTTTAATAGTTCATACCTTCCAAGGTCCTTTTAAGAATCAAATGAATTATGATACTTGTGAAAACAGTGTCTGGCACATAGTAGGTATTTAATTTCTTGTTTCACTCCTTATTGAGGAATTTGTCTTGATTTGGGTTATCAGTAAGATCACTCTGACTGCTCTGAGTTTCTAGAGCACTATTGGCCACATGAAGGCCCCAGGAACTGCCTGATAGTATTTCATAATAAACAGGTCTGGAATGAGATATAGCAGCTGTGTTTATTTCTCTCAGTTTCTCCAAAGCTGGTGATTTCCTTTTATCAATTCAGTGAAGGATAAGAACATTTATGATAACATTAAATAACAGAACCAACTCCCACTATTTTTCATTTATCCTATCATTGCCCTAGCTATTTTATAAGGTTACCTGTTGCAGAATGACTGTCAAGCTGCAAGTAGAAGGAATTTCTTTACCCTTAATTATGGGAGGAGGAAAAAGAGAAGAATGAGGAAAAAGAAGAAGAGGAGGATTAAAAGAAGAAAGAAAAGAAGGGGGAAATGGAGAAAGAAAAAAGAAAGAAAGAAAAAAGAAAGGAAGGAAGGAAAGAAAGGAGGAAGAAAGAAAGAAAAAAGGAGGAAAGAAAGAGAAAGGAAGGAAGGAAGGAAGGAAGAAAGGAAGGAAGACAATTGCATATTTACTAGGTATATAAAGCTGGTTTAATGGTAGACAAATTGTCAACACAATAAAATATATAAACCAAAACTCTTCTGTCAATATATATGATTGTGCCAAAATGAATCATTTATGTTATAAACTATATACAATGGCTTTTTTGTTTGTTTCTTGGGGGGGTATTGTTTATTTTCATTAACACAATAGAAAAATAATCTACCTAAAGTCATGAGCTACCATAACATGTAAAAGACAAATATTGGAAATTTGCTCACTAAAAATAGGTGCAGAGAAAGGATGCTTACTTTTATTATTTTTATTTGATTGTGTTTTAAAAATTCTAACTGCAGCATAGCAAAAAGATATTAAAGAGATTAACAATGAAAATGAAGGAATCAAAATATCATTGTCAGAAGAGACAATAATGTATTTTGAAACTTTCACTGTCTCATGTCAAAATTTTGTGGAGACAAGTTCAGATCACTTGAATTTTGAGATACCAGCAATAACAATTAATAAAATAATAAAAGTGATTTTAAATTATTATTTTTTTTGAAAACAGAAACTATTAAATATTTGCTAATTAGCCACCAGAAATTCATAGTACTTCTAAAAATAACTATAAATCTATAGCCAAATTACTGTTGTCTTAGAAATCATTTTAAAAAGTCAGTGAAATTTATATGAAGAAACAAATTGAGTCACATTAATGTTAAAAACAAACCAAAAAAAAGTCTGCTGATCACCTTCTGGTCTCCTAGATTTGCAACCTCTGGACTACCTGTAACAGCCTTCTTCCCTTCCTCTCTTCCTTGCCCAGTTCCCCATATCCAATCAGTTGCCAAATATTGCTGCTCTTCTTACAGTTCTTTATACACAGTATTACCATCTTTCTGTCTTTGAAATGGTCATCCTCTATGCCTAGAATGTTCTTTCTTCTCATCTTTTCTCACCTCACAAATTAACAGAAATCCATATAACAAAAATCATAATTAAAATAAAAAGAACTTAAAAGTAAGGGTAAACAATTTAAAACAACTATAACAATAAAAGCTTGATATTAAAATTATAGTAAATTGCTAAATATCAGAGTGGTAATTCCTTTTCCACAGTGAATGAAAGGATATCAATAGATGCTTATCAGAAAGAAAATGCAAATTCTCATTAATTCAAAATATGAAAATTGCAGCAATTTTAGAGTACTTCAAAATTATCCAAATGGCAAAAAATAATACTAGCAATAAAGTTCATTGCTAGTAAGACTATGTAGGAACAGGTACACTGATCTATCACTAGTTTAATTGCAAACCATATAGCAGAAAAGTGATTGAGAAAGAATGAGCAAAGAATATTGATAAATGAATGAAAAATAATTATGTATCTAAAAATGGTTGTAATTTTACTTTAAATTGGTCATAACATAATCTATTTAGTGTTTGTATCATTTCACAAGGATAATTTCCAAATTTCATTTTATTTCTCATATATGTTGGTCTTAATTGCTTTATGAAGTATTATTAGAATGAATGGAATACAATTTAGATTTATACATATATATATAAATTTGAAATTGTTCTATACACTCTACTATTTATCAGTTATTTATCTGGATGTAGATAGCATCTTTCTTCATATATCCACCCTAGCTAATTTGGACATTCATAATATACAAAATAACTTATTTGCTCAAAATCATTCTTAAAATAATATTGCTTTTACTTGACACACTGTTCTGTTGATTCTGCTCATTTCGCACCATTATTTTGTACAAATCTTTCTATGTTTTTCTAAAATCATTGAGCTCATCATTTCTTATAGCATGGTAGTATTCCATCACAATCATTTACCACAGCTTGTACAGCTATTCCTCAATGCATTTCTTTTTCACATTCAAAGTTATAAATTCTATTTGTGAATTTCCCTTCATTTTTTCTTCTCAGCCTCTCTTTTCATCTTATTATCTTTTCTCTCTGCCTCATTCCTTTATTTAACCATCCCCTCTTCTCATATTTTTCTTCTCAGCCTCTCTTTTCATCTTATTGTTATCTTCTCTCTCTGCCTCATTCCTTTATTTAACCATCCCATCTTAAAATTCCTCCCTTATCTACTTTCCTATCCTCTTAATTTTAATTAATATATCCTTCTAAAAGTTCCTTCTCTACCTTTACCCTTCGAGTTTTCTCTTCTCGCAGAAGCTCAGAAGTTCTAAACTTTTTCAGATACATGGTTTTTTTTCTTCAACCCAGTTGAGAGTAAGTATGTAATATTACCAACTCTCTACCTCATCTATTTCCTCTATATTGATTTTTCTTTTCATATATGTTTTTAAGAGATAATTTTTCCTTTTAACCTTTTCCTGCTGAATTCTGTTTTTTTTTTTTTTTTTTTTTAGAATCACCACCTTATTTGGGGGAATGGACTCCAACAAAAGACAATGTTCTGGTAGCGACCCAGTATCTAAGTGGACTCCAATGAAAAGCAAACTGATCCCATAAAATTATCTTGTGCTGACAGAATTATCATATACAGACAGAACTAACCTGTACTGATGTTACCTTATACAACATGAAGATTAAACTATAGATGTCAAGTCCCAAGATGTATATTTGTGACTACAATCACCAGTTGATTTACTGATGCACACAATTAGCATATTTAACAAACTTTGTTTAGCTAACCTTTCCTTTTAAAAGTCCCATTTTTTGTTAATCATGAGTTAATTAAAAACTTTACCCACATTTTGGGGCATATGGCATTATAATAAAGATTTACCCTTTGACCTGGAAATAAGTCTGTGAATACATTTTGGAAGACTTCTTACCTTTTGTGGTTTCTTTCATGATATGTTGGACTGCATCAATTTTGGTGCTTTATGTGACCAGTCTCATGACTCAAGCCCTCTCCTAGTCAAAGTAAGCCTCCTCTCTCTCTCTCTTTACCCAGTAGTTGGGTTATCCTTTTAAGAATAGAGAAAGCCTTTGGCTCAAGGATTTCATGGACTCTGGTATATTTTCCCCTTGACTATAAATGCTTGGTCTTGGGAATACTTGTGATTTTGTTTTCTTCCTTTCCTGTATGCAGGCACAGGTGAGGGACTACAGGAACTCTGATGTCTTTCTTTCCCCTCCATTCCCTCCATCCGCTCCATCCCCTCCAACTCATATAACTCTCCTTAAATTAGTATTTTAATCGTGTGCTTTGTTGTTTGTATTTGTCTTGTTATTTTGTCTGTGTCCATGTCTCTGTATTTGCAAAATGTCTATATCATGTTTGTGCAATAAGTTAGTCGACTACTTTAAATGATTTAAAATGTAGTCAGAAAGGAAAGCTTTTAAGGGCTGTAGTTAGAAACAACATTGGGAAAGATTTATTAACATTTCTAACTCCTACCTACTTTCTGTGAGATTAGTTTGTAAGAAAAGTGGAAAAACCTGTGATTCCAATACTGGCCAAGTTGGGGCTATAGAAATAAAGTTAGAAAATTAAAGTTGGAGAACCACTAAAAACATCTTACCAAATTCTGGAGATTTTGAGATTAATCATTAAGGAGCATGGTAATTAATCATTTTAAGATTACAGGAAAGAAGTCCTTAGACTTTAGTGTAATACCAGAACTCACCCCCTTCTAAAACGTCTAAGTATGTTTTGAGGAACCACTCTAAAATTTATCTTAAGGAAAAATAAGTATTAAATTGTATAAAAGTTTTAAAAGGCATTGAAAAAATTGCAAGTTCTAAGGCAGAGAAGGAAAGATAGTCTCTTTCTCTTCCCCTAATCCCCTTTTTTCTTTGTTTGTAGCAGGCATGAATGGACAGGAGAGAGAGAAAGTAAATATATTCAGTACAGTGAAGATTATTTAATATATGATGGTAAAAACAAGTAAGAGAAAGTAGGATCAGAATAAGAAAGAAACAAAACATGTATAATCAAGGTCCAATAAAGGATCTATATACAAAGAAATGTAAGAAAAGTTAAAGCCATGTAGGAATGAGAGAAGAGGGATGAGATGAAAATCTTAATTGTATTGGTTTTGTTTTTTTAGAACAGTTTGCCTTCTGAGGGCAAATATGAGGGAGAATAGCACCCTTTCCCCTCTTCACTGAGTGGGGGTGTCTGTCAAAGAGCACAGCCTACCACAGCCCTAAGGATAGATAAGAGGGGTAAGCAGGAGCAACAATCCCTCAAGTAAGATCTGTATGGCAGGGATATCTCTACACCCACTTCCAGCCAGAAGGAAGCAGCTTCAGAAGACTAGACCATCACCCCCAAACCACAAAGATTTTGGGGCCCCATTTTGCTTGAAGATAGAAAGGACTCCAACAAAAAGCCATGTCCCTGATAGCAACTAAGTATCTAAGAGGGTCCAACTAAGGAGCAAGCTGACCCTGTAGAATTATTTTTGAACTGAAAGAATTATCATGTACAGACAAACTATTCTCCAATCTGGAGTTTAAACTATGGATATCAGCTCCTGAGGCTGTCTGGTATAAACAGGACCACTAGGCCACTGGTAGATTCACTAATATACACATTTAGCATAGCCTTCAGTAGGCCAATAATTTTTAAATTGTCTCTCCTGGATCTATTTTCCAGGTCAGCTGTTTTTCCAATGAGAGATTTCAGATTTTCTTCACTTTTTTCATTCTTTTTAGTTTGTTTGACTGATTCTTGCTGCCTCACAAAATCATTAGCTTCCATTTACTCTGTTCTACTTTTTAATGTGTAATTTTCTCCAGTTATCTTTTGTTTCTCTTTTTCCATTTAGTTTATTCTACTTTTTAAGGAGTTTCTTCAGACAATTTTTTCCCTTCCTTTTCCAAACTGTTTACTCTTTCATGGGCACCTCTCATTTCCCATTTTTTCTTCTACCTCTCTCATTTGCCTTTTGAGTCTTTTATGAGCCTCTTTGGGTTTGAGACCAATTTATCTATTTGAGCTTTCTTCTGTGCACATTCTGTCCTCTGAGTGTGTGTTTTGGTCTGCTCTGTCCCCATAGTAGCTTTCCATGGTCAAGGTTCTTTTCTGTCTCCTGCTCATTTTCTTTTCTTTGGTATTTCCTCTTTTTTTTAAAAATTTTTATGGTTGAACTCTGCTCCTGAACTAACGGGGGCGCTGTCCCCACTTCCTGTGCATCTCTGAGTCTCGCCTTTGAGCACAGCGCCCCCTTGTGTTTGCAGCAGGTAGCTCCGCCTGCTGTGTTCAGGAAACAGCCTGGTTTCCCCGAGTTTGCCTTCTGAGCTGAGACAGGAAGCTGCCCCCTGCTGTGCTCCTCCGCTGAGCCAGGACCGAGTTGCTGATCTCCTGTGATTAAGACCCTCTCACTGGCTTTCCCAGAATCTGCCTGAGCCGGGCTGAACACCCTGTTCACCGCAGTGAGACTGACCTTTCTTGAAGGTTTTTCAGTCTGTCCGGAGCCGGAGGGCAACGTTTCGTTCCGTCAGACTGCTCAGAGACTTGGTTTCAGGTGGTTTTTGAGGAAAACAGGGAAAGCTCGAGCAGCTGCCTGACTTTACTTGCCCATTTTGGTTACACTCCCAGAAATCCTCATTTTTTTCTTCATAGAAACATGAACCTCATACAGTCCATGGTGATTTGGAATCCTTATTTCTTACTCGTTCTTCCTTTTGTTTTCATGATCCTCTCTGTAAGTTTATCTGATTTTTTTTTTTTTTTTAATTTGTTGAGGCAATTGGGGTTAAGCGACCTGCCCAGGGTCACACAGCTAGGAAGTGTTAAGTGTCTGAGACTAGATTTGAACTCAGGTCCTCCTGACTTCAAGGCTGGTGCTCTATCCACTGTACTATCTAGCTGCCCCAAGTTTATCTGATTGTGAGTTAAATTTTTATTTAGGTTTTCTCTTTTGAATTACTCGCCACTTGTTTCCTTCTTTATGATCTAATAAGGCATCATGGAATCTTAAGGCTGGGCTGTCTCAGTGTCTCCTTATTAGGGGATAGAGATATGGGTCAAACAGACCAGTGTCTCTGCCCCACGGATGTTCTATATGTGATCCAAGTTGGGTTTCCACTTCTCTTTCCCACAGTAAAGGTGCTCTTTGTCTTTAAATATGATGTTGTATAGTGGTTATAGGGAGATGATAGGGAAGATCAGTGTTTCTTTAGTTGGCCCTCCATTGTTCCATTGAAAACCTATAGCCCATGGGTAAGATCTTTTCCATTAAAGATGTCTGGATATGTGGTTAAATGTATCAGACTTTAGGGAATGTGACACCAAAGAGGCGGGGACTAATTCTTTTTTTCCCTCTTGAGTTCATTCTACCCTCACTTCAGAATTCAAGGGGAAAAGTCTCAACATTCAGGTTTAATTCATGTTTAAGAAACCTTCTAAAAAGGTACTAATAGAGTTCTTTGTAGAAAGGTACTCAAAATATGCATTGAGTTAAAGATATTTATTTCCTCTCCTGCAAGTGCTTAAAACTCAAAACGATTCATCAATGTATTTCAACAATTATTTAAAACAATACAATCCATCATATTTGAACAGATATGTTCATTGCTCAAAAAACTCACTCAAAGTTTTGATTTTAAGGCAATCCAGTAGATGCTATGGGTTCATTTTCCTTCATAGAATTCATCTCTTATAAGATGATATTAAGATAAGTTTTTATACTTAAACCCACAGTTTCCAAACTTATGAATTCACAAATTTGTTCCCATGGCTAGGAACACTTATCTAAAGATCACTGTTAAGATATTTGTGCTTAAGGAAGGAAGTACAAAGCAAAACACTCAGGCCTTGAGATCCAAGGTTTACCTGGGCAATATACGATTTCATTGCCACAAGTTAGCAGCCATTATAGCTGTTCAGACTCTTGAAAATCTTTTGAAATCGAAGGGAGAGGTTTAGAGTTCTAACACTATCAGCAGGTAGAAAGAAAGAAAGAAAGAAAGAAAGAAAGAAAGAAAGAAAGAAAGAAAGAAAGAAGGAAGGAAGGAAGGAAGGAAGGAAGGAAGGAAGAGAAAGAAAGAAAGGAAGAAAGAAAGAAAAGAAGGAAGGAAGAGAAATGAAGAAAGGAAGGAAGGAAGGAAGAAAGGAAGAGAAAGGAAGGAAGGAAGGAAGGAAGAAAAGATCTCTTAAAGTCAATAGGCAGCTCTGATCCCAGATCAGTGGGAAATGTTTTTTTGTCACAACTTTCCATGCCATAAATGCTCCCTCCTACACTCCTACCTCTTTGTAGATCAAGCAACTACAAACATCTTTTGAGCTTTATCTTTTGAAAGTATAAGTTCTTCAGAAAAGTGACAGAGAATAAATCTTATTATAAGTTACCATAGAGTCAGCAAATCAGGGTCAGAGTAGGAGTTCATTATTCTCACTACAAATTTTTTTGAAGTGTTTATATTGTGTAAAAGTGGTTCCCATATTTTCTCCTTTCTACAGTTTCAATTACTGTATATTTGGCTTTTTATTTATTGATTCAATCTGGTGGGTCACTGGGGGTAATGAATTGTTTATTTTGACATCTTGCTGGTCAAATGTCCCTATATAGTCTGTAGGATTGTAAGTTTCAGCAAAATGCTATTCAATTCACTTGAAAATAATAATTTGAAGCAAGATTTTGTTTTTAGGAAGATAATTGCCATACTAAAATACTAGACTGCTTTAACCCATGACCTGTAAGAAAAATTCTTTTTGCTTTTAAAACAGGGATTATAATGCATGCGATTAAGGCAGCATTGACAACACTGATATTTTTTCCTTCTTTTTCTTTGTTAATCAGTAATTGTAGCATTCAGTTATCAGGCTTTCAGTTATAAGAAATGGAATAGAGGGAATCCTGATTCTGTGACAGGCCCAGAGGTAGGCATTTAATTCACTAAATAGAACATAAAAGTAGAGCTGAATGTGAAGTAGCAAAGGAAAATAATTTACAACACATCATTTCTTGAAAGCAAATGGCCTCCTGTTACAGGAGCTAACCAGCACCTGTTCCTAACTCAGTGTGATACTACTCAAAAAGAAATGGATGTTATAAAGGAAAATGGGACCTATTTTAAGTAGTTCTTTTGACTTTGCTGAACATTAAATATATTTTGCTTTTCATCAAGCATGACTGATTCCCATCACTTAATAACAACATTTATTGAAAAATCAAGGAAAGAACATTCAAATATTAAAATATTCTAATAGTATGGAATGTTTTTCTGGGCTAGTTGAAAAACTCATGAAATTATGTTTGTTATGTACTATTCTAAAGGCCCTTTGTTATATGTTTATATAGATATATATTTTGAAGAAAAGCATGCAAAAATAATAAAATAAATAAGACACGCTAATGACTCAAAGTTCAATATCCTATTTATCCTGATTCATTTAATGAACATTTCAGAGACTATTTCTCTGTGGCATTTCTTTAAAGTTAAAGTAATTATTGTTCAAAGGTCATATATACACAACGCTGGGTGTCTCCCTCCCTCCCTCTCCCTCTCCCTCTTTCTCTCCCTCTCTTTCTCTCCTTTCCTCCCTCCCTCCCTTTTGTCCCCTTCTCGCTTTCCCTGTCCCTTTGCTTCCCTCCCTGTTCCTCTGCTTCCTTCCCTGTTCCTCTGCTTCCTTCCCTGTCCCTCTGCCTTCTTCCCTCTCTCTCTCTCTCTCATTTTCTCTCTCTCTCTCATTCTCTCTCTCTTTCTCTGTCTGTCTGTCTCTCTCTCTGTTTTCCAGCAGATGGAATGAAGAATGTTTGATTTTCTATTGGCTGAATAGACTCCCCATTTAATGATACTTTACATGCCTGCATAGCACCAGATCACAATGCTTATGTCAAACCATGTTTTGATTTTGTCAGAGAAAACTTAACTCTAAGGATGTTTCTCTTCTGGACAACTAAATGTGGTGGAGGAACAAACATAAGGGTCTGCAAGAACCTCGGAGCTTCCAGAAACCTGAAAAACACATTGCTTCCTTCAAAGGGACAGGAACAGTGATGGGAGACTTCTGTGTTGGAGCTCCCAGCTCCAGAGACAGTAACCACTATGTCACTAGAATTTAGATATATCCCCACAAACCTAAAACTGGACAGGATTTCACAGACGAACCTATTCTGTTCCTCTTATTTTAAATAAGTCCCAAATTTTTATAATGTATATAAAATGAACTCTGCAATTTTTCAAGGATGATGGGAGACATTGCATAAAATGAAAACCAACACAATTCCTCATCAATTAAATTGGGATTCCATTGTATTATTTTATAATTATATAATCTTTTTATGCATTTGTATTCATAGGTATGGAATTCTTTTTTTATTAAACATGACAGAAATATATGTTAAATCCAATATATGTATACATATTTATATAGTTATTGCTATTCAAGAAAAATCAAATCAAACGGGAAAAATGAGAAAGAAAATAAAATGCAAGTAAATAACTACAAAAAGAATGAAAATGCTATGTTGTGAACCATACTCAGTTCCCACATCCTTTTTCTGGGTGTAGATGGCTCTCTTCATCACAAGATGATTGGAACTGGTCTGAATTATCTCAGTGTTGAAGAGAGCCACATCAGATATGGAATTCTTAAGATTTATCTTTTAGAAAGCAGAGACTAAATAACTAAAGATTAGAAATCAATAGAAGATGATGGTTTTTTTTGTCTTTATTAGAGGAATAGGGAATGGGAATAGGCATTTAGGTGCTGCAGGAAATAGAGGAGTCAGAAAGTTGTTCAATCATTTTTCAATTGTGTCCTACTTTTTGTGACTTCAATTGGAGTTTTCTTGCAAAAACACTGGAAAGGTGTACTATTTTCTTCTCTGGATCATTTTTCAGATGAGGAAGCAAACATGTTTAAGTGACTTGCTCAGGGTCACACAGTAAGTGTCTGAGGTCAGATTAACCCAGGAAGATGAGTCTTCTTGACTCCAAGCAAAGTCAGAAAGATCAGAATTTAAATCTGATCTTGAGCATTTACTTTGTGACTCTGAGTAAGTCACTTAACACGTGTCTATATAAAACTAGAGAAAGAAAAGGCAAACCACTGCAATATCTTTGTCAATAAAACCCCATAGTTATGGGATCACGAAAAGTTAAATACAACTAAAAGATTGAGCAACAAAAAGAGAAAACGAATAGAAATATATGCTAAGACAAGTTTTTGCTCTTGTTGACATCTTTCAGAATCATTTCTATCTTATCATTCTAAAGGTGTTATCTGACCTTAAAGAAAATGAACAATAAGACACATGAATTTTAACTGAATACTAGAACATGGTTGAGAAATATGACTATTAAATAGGTGATTATTTATATTAAAACAAGAAACCATGATGATAATAAAAACTAGCTTTCAGAACTCTTCATCCCCTTCACTTTTGAAAGTACTGGCAAATCACCTAACTCCATGTCTTAGAATCATTAACTCCTTTCAAGCTTCATTTATGTACATTTTTTGATTCTCCTAGTTGATGCTTACTCTCTGTTTTTTCATTCCTTTATCTCTTATCCCTATCTTTCTTTGTATGTGTTTCTCTCTTTGTCTCTGTCCCTACCTCTGTTTTTCTATCTCTATCTATGTCTGTCTCTCCTCAAATTTTATTTTATTTACTTTATGTATACATGTTATGTATACTCACAAAAATGTAAATTCTATGAGGATAAGGAATATTTTTCTGTTTTGTGTATGCCCATCCCATAACATTGTACTTTGTACATATCAAATGTTTATCTTTATATTATGAATATGAATTAAGCTATTATATCATATTATTACATTGAAGGTGCCATGATGTCAGTAAAGAACAAGAGTCTTTTAAAACTCATGTGTTTATATAATCTTATTTTTTCATTTTATAATTTAGTAACATCAATGACTTTGGGCCAATGCCAACTTCTTTTCAAAAGTCTAAATTACTTTCATCTGACTAAAGGCTGTTAGAAAATTCAATCAAGGAGTGTTTTATTTTTTAAGTTAAAAAGACAGGTTTTGTTAGATGTTTATAAATAAATTTAATTCAATTCAATTATTTGATAAGTAATCAATTGTTTATTTTAACTAAGCATATTTAGATTTGGCATTGGATGTGGGAGCAGAAATGCATTTCTTTAAAAATTAAAAAAAAATTATCTTCAAATTAAGAAGGTCTAGGTTCAGAGACCAGAAGGCTTGTTCATGTCATGTGAATAATAAAGGGAGAAATTTGAAACAGGCTTCATGTGAAAAGAAATCAGATTCTAACATTTCACCCAAGGCCTTTTCTTTCCATTTTCATTTGTATGGAAGACCAATGGAACTTGAATATTTAGGAGAAAAGAAGTGTCTTAAACCCACACTATTCAATGGGATATATTGAATTGTAAAGGGCAGGAACTCTGGAGAAATATACTTAAGACTCAGTATGATTGATTTAATCCTACAACAAGGTGTTAACTCAGTGGAATTGATAATACAATGGTTATCTAGTTTAGCATGGTGAGTAATAGTTCTCTAGTTCAGTATAATTAGTTTAATCCTAAAACAAAGTGTTAACTCAGTGGGATTAAGATAATCATTCTCTAGTTTACAAGGAAAGCCTGAAGTTCCCCCAGAAAGCTAGCCCAGCCCCAGAAACAGACTGTAAAGAATACAATAAAGACTTTGAACTCTATCCCTGCCCATTCTCATGGTTATTCTTTTGCTGAGACCAAGGCTCCAGAGAGCAAACCAGAACATTACATTGGGTAAAGATCTTTGAAATAGGTTTGGATGCAGAATATTTTTACAAGGTCCTTAGGTGGTGATTATAAATTTTTTTTTTTAACCTTAGGCTAGCTAGAGGCTTGTGATAAGATCATAAATTCTTCTTATAGAAGAAAGGAGTTTCAAAAACAGAGTAGATACCTATAGGCTCTCTTTTTGTGACAGGCTGTTCTGTATTCTAAAACTGCTTGGTTTTTCGAAACTTTATCCTTCTTGAGAAAAAAGTTCCTCTGCAAATGTTTGTGAAAAGTTAAATATGTATTAGGTACTATGCTAAGTGCTAGGAATCAAAGGCAAAAATCAAAGAAAAAACACTAACAAAAAAGGGTTCCTGTCCTCAAGAAGCATACTTTATAATGGGAGGGATACAATTAAATAAAAAGATGAACAAAATATATTCAAAGTAAATCAGGTTAAAACACACACACACGCGCACACACACACACACACACACACACACACACACACACGACAGTTGGGGGTACAAACGGACCAGGAAAGGTCATTTGCAGAAAATTGACTTTTAGTCAGATCTTAGGGAAAGATGGAAACTGAGTTAGTTGAGGGATGGCATGGTAGATAGATCACTGAAGGTTTTTTTTCCTCCCAGTTTGATACTAAACAAATTACTTAATCTCTATTTGCCTTTGTTTCCTCATCTATAAAAGAGGCATAACAATAGCTCCTATCTCCTAAAATTGATGTCAGGATTAATTGAGATAATAATTGTAAAGCATTCAGCACAGTGCCTGGCACATTACAAGCACTATGTAAATATTACCTCTTACCATTATTATTAAGACTGAACAAACTTTAAATCTTCAGCCCTTACATTATGAGAAATAATGAATCCATTTTTTTCTGTTATGGAGAAAAAATAAAATCTATGCTGTATATCACACATGAAGCCAAAATTTGGAAGCAATGAGATACCAAAGATTCACAGCATTTGGGGGGGGGCGTTGAGAAGAGAGCATAGGGAACTATTTATATTTATAAGCAGTAGTTCATGAGATGCCAACAAACTAGAAGACATAATTCAAATCAAAGACTTTGAATAGCATACCATAGTAAGAAAAACAAAGGAATAATTTCTGCCATATATTTTGGGGCAGACTGTCCATCAAATACATACAGTATCAGTGAGAAAATGGAAACACTTAGAAAAATGTGTGGTCAGAGAGTATGTGTAGAGGACACGCATGTAGAAAACATGTGGTTCATTTGAAGAAAAGTGTGCCCCAAGTTTGTGGGAGAAGTGATCTATTACCATTTTTCTCTCCATAATATGCCATTAAATGCCTTACATTTCAACAAATGTTGAACAAATTTCAACAAATTGTGTTTACTGGCTGACTAGGAAAAGTAAATAAATTGGCAGTAGCTCATGAACTTTGTTTTCTCTCTCTGTAGACTACCTTGAACCCTGAGTAACTTGTCTGGAAACACCCGTTAAGGGAACAAAGGAAGAAAGTACTCATTTATTGTCTATGCTTTCATGAACAAGCAGAGTGTGTACCTTGATCCTATACATGGTACAGAGGAGTAGATAGCCTAGGTTTGGGATTGGGTATTTCATACTTCAAGGCCCTTGATGAAACACAGATCTTTAAAATTTATTGTTGTTCCTTGTTTTTTTTTATATTTTCTATCTTAATTTTTTTTTGTCAAAGTAATTCAGTATAAAGAAAAAGCAATCAAAAACTGATAGAATTTTAAATCTTATTTTCAAAATTAATTTTTCATTTATCATTTTTAAGGGATGTATCATAATTTTTTTTACATGACTCACTGTCAACAAAATGATTTGATGCCTTATAAAAATGTAACAAATTATTCATTCTCATTATGTTTTTGGAGTATATTCAGTACTAAAAACATAAAAACCTACTGAGTACAGATTTTATATTCTAGATTATCTCAAATGTGATTAAAATCAGTATGTGATGAGAAAACAGGGAAAAATTTAATATATTCTATGCTTATTAATATCGTAATCTATTATTAATCTTTCTCATATAAAGATATAATTTAGTTAAGCTTTAAATATTTTATTACACTCATAAAATTAACAAAATTAGGCAGCTACTTTACTCTTTCTTCCATTCAGACAATCACAAGTTTAGTCTGAGATAATACCAAAGCCAGGTGTACTTATTAAAATAAAAACATTTTGTAAGTGGTTGTTGTCTTTCATTCTCAAAGAGGACCAAAATGATATCATTATGTTAGCAGCAAGTTAGCATGTCCAATTATGGTTGATCAGACCAATATGAACTCAGAATGCTCTGCCATAGGGACAAATAATCCCTATGAACATTTGTTCATAGGGGTGGATTTTCTAACTTTGTGCATCTTGCATTTCTTTTAAACTAATTCAATCCTGTTTTGCTCATGGAGCACAGCACCTTCTCTAATGGCACAGGGTGGTCCTGTGCAGTGTCATATTATAGGATCAATTTTAAAGTTCTCAAGACAGAACTTGAGATTATTCTTGTATTGCTTTTTCTGATGAGCTTGTAAGTGTTTGTTGAATAAAATAGACTTTTTGGCAAGCATACATTTAGCATTCAAATAACATGGCTATCACAATGGAGTTGTGCTCTCTGCAGTAGAATTTGCATGCTTGGCAGTTGAATTTGAGAAAGGATCTCACTGTCTGGCACCTGATCCTGTCGGGTGATTTTCAGAATCTTCCCAAGACAATTCAGTTTCCTGGCATGGAGCTGGTACACTGTTCAGGTTTCACAGGGAGACAAAAATGAGGTCAACACTATTAAATCAAAGAATCTAAGAATTAAATGGCACTTCAGAAACCATGTGACCCAACCCATATTTGACTAAGATTTTCCTCTATTACACAAAGTTTTATCCAATCTCTTGCAGTCCTTCATTGAAGAAAGTGCTTGTATAAGTCTCCTTCTGTCATATAATTCCTTTTTTCTTTAGCTTGAAATATCAGGAATGTTAGTTTATTTTTCCCTTTATACCATGCCTCAATATGCTTTTTTCACTCACTTTTTCTAGGTATGATTTCCTGGACCAAATATTCAAGAGTATTTCTCTTCAATACCTCTTCAAATACTTGCAGATCTTCTGAAATTTTCATCTTTTAACTTGGTATTTTGGGTTTCTTCAACCTGATAATAATATATTGTAACGACCGTGCTAGCACCCAGGACACCCCAGAATCAGCCGGAGTCAGGATAAGCAAAAGTCCTCAATCTTTATTCTTGGTCCCAGACTCAGGATTGAACAGGATGGAAGCAGAATCTCTGTGACCACCTTCCCAAATGTGTCTCTGGCTAGCTTTACTCCACCTCCTAGTCCTCCTACAATCCTCTATACCCCAATCATTGAGCTAATACAGATAATGGAAAGGACCATTTTCCAAGCATATGTCCATAGAGTATTGTCCAATCAGAAGTTAGCCTCAAGTGCTGGGCAGTCCCCATCTCAGTGCATAGTTCCAGCCCTCTACAATATATAACTGAGGTCCTGATTCCATATTGAGTTTTTTCCCCTTTTAGCAATAAAAAAAATGTAGAATTGAATACCTTCTCTATTGATGCCAGGTAAAACTCTATATTATTTAGATTCAAGATTCAAAAGTTAACTGGCTCACTGATAGATTTTATCTTGATTTTATGTTATTAGTAACCATTAATTGCACTGAATCATAATTGTTTAAAAAAACATTGTTCAGAAATCTTGTATTTCATGCAAACTACTGTTTTTTGTCCTTCACTTTCTTTTTAAAAGTTTTTTCTTTTTCTATATTTTGATAGTATTTTGTTTTTCTAAATATATGCAAAGACCGTTTTCAATATTCACCTTTGCAAAACTTTATATTCCAATTTTTTCTCCTTTTCCTCCTCCCTCTATTCTGTCCAAGATAGCTGGCAATTCAATAGAAGTTAAATACCTGAATCTCTCTGACACCTATTTCCATTTTTGTTATGCTGTGCAAAAAAAAAAAAAAATTAGATCAAAGGGGAAAAATTAGATAAAAAGGGAAAAAAAAACAAGCAAACAACAACAAAAGCCAAAACTATGATACTTTGATCCACATTCAGGTGTCCATAGTTCTCTCTCTCTGGATGTGGATGGCACTTTCCATCAAGTCTTTGTCCTTTATTTTCAAAAAAGGCCAATGATATTACTGGAGAGATCTTGATTGCATGTAAGTTGGATTTCAATGAGGCAGAATTGTGCAAAGTTGTTTGCCCCATTCTCTCGTCCAGCCATCAAAGTCTGATGGCAAAAGAAAAATCAGCATAATTGGTGACAGCCCAGAATATAGTGAATGACTTGACATCTTTGATGACTGGCCAAACTCTAAATATTCCACAGTTTACTTCAGTTAACTTCAACATTGGAACATATTGTTCTTGTTAGCCCGTTTTGTGAGGAGAAATCTTTACTTAGGGTAAGCAGTCCATTAACTGACCAATAGGTTTAAGGCCTGTTGGTTATCTCAGAATATGTTAGTCTACCTTCCAAGATGGTTTTATTAGGGTATGGTTTCTGTGCATTCTGCAGTTTTGGGGAAGGATAAAAAAAAATCTCATTTTGCATTTTTTGAGCTTGAGTTACCTAAGGGGCATAGACTTGGAGATACCTAAAAAGCATTTGGAAATATAAAACTGGAATTTAAAAAAAAAAAAAAGACTAGAAGTGATAAGATCTGAAACTCCTTTTATAGAGGCAGCAATTGTTCTCATTATAAGTGGTGATATCCCAACAATATCACATCCTGATGATGAGAGAGAAAAATCAGATAAACCAAGAAGTTTAAATGTTATAAGTTTCTTGAATTTCCATGCTGGGAATTTCATTTCATTCCCCACTTTCCAACTCACTCTAGCAGAGATTCCTCAAACACTTTGCTACCTACACCAAAGATCAGCTCTGGAGAAAATCGTACACTGATGGTCCTTTGGGCTAATTAGTGAGTTCCTTTCCTAGTTCACTATTTTAGAAGCAAACAAGCCATTCTTTAATACACTCTTTATTCTCTGTTGGTCTTCCCCTTAATCTTAGATTAAAATCACTTTCCTGATCATTATTTTCACATTAGAATTTATGCTATTTGAGAGCAGAAATTATCTTTGCTTTTGTATCAATTTGTGTTAATAGATAATTATTTTAAAATATCTTTTTTCCTTATACATATTTTCTACATTTATTTTCTTCTTCTTTGACAATCACTGGGAGGTAATGATTCTTAGTTGTATTTTACAATGAATCAAGTAGTCATCAAGAATTTATGAAACTCCTGCTATGCTCCAAGCATTTTGTTAAATGTACAACCTGACAGTCATTACTAGAAATGACCCTTAGCTTCAATTGTGTCTCAAATGAGAAATTTAAATAGATTCTAAATTCTCCCCTTAAATACTCAACAATAAATTTCATCATGATAAGTAAATACATACATACATATATATATATATATATATATATATAAATATAGATCCAAATCTGTATATACATCTACATATATATATATATCCACATTATCATGGATAAGTGCTTGTAAATATCCTTGGGTAAAATTTACTCCCTCTTTATATTTTTGCTTTAAGTTTCTTACCCTGGAGAGCACACTTTCAACCTTACCATCCACATTCTTCACAGACAACTCCTTAATACAAAGAATGTAACAAATACTATGCTTTCCTAAATAATGTTTTAAAAAAAAGAGCTCACTTTTGTTTGTTTTCTTTTTTTATTTCTGATAAATTATACTACTTTAAATTTAGAGGGAAACAAAGCTCTAAGTTCTTTGCCTTGAGACACATTTTACTATCATTCCCCAAAAATCAATACATTTTTTGATAAGTTCTGTGCTTAAGAATACTGTAGAATCCTTGCATGCACATATACTTTAGAATTTATGTAACTGTAGTCAGCAGACTCTTATCTTAGAATAGAGATACACACACATACACATAAAAGGAACACATATGCACACATATGCATTTTTCAAAATTCTGATCTTGTCAAAGTGCATCAGTATTCTTTTCTTTACATTATTAATCTTGCAATACTAATAATGAGAGTCTTTTCTCATTCTTGACCAAGCCTATGATTACCCATTCAACCCTATGCAAAGAGAAGAGAATCATTTCACAGCCATGGATTATAGTAAGATTTAAAAAAATTACAAAACTAAAATTTAAGTTTAACCTCTTTCCTCAATTGTCTTATAGGCTAGAGAGGAAAAGTTCAGAGAGAGTTTGATAAAGCAAAAAATTTTACTTACCTAAATGTGATCATCAGTGGGTTTAAAGTCAGAGATTGCTAAAAGTCTAAATACTCTCATATTCTTCTGATCAAAAGTAATGAATTGGAGACAATATCAAAGGGAGGCAGAAGCATTGAAGGAAACTCAGAAAGATCTTTTTCAGGAAGCAAGGTCTTTGCAGAAAAGCTAGGGAAGACAGGAAGCAGATATGAAGAAAGTAGTTTTCCAAGTATGGAAGACAGGTAGTGAAAACTCAGAGAGATAGGGAATGTATTTTCTTAGGCAAAAAAACCATCAAGGAGATTGTTATCAGTGTAAAAGGTAGCCAGTGACATGATCAGACTTGCATTTCAGAAGATTACTTTGGAAACTGAGTGAATGGATGATTGAGTGGAGTGGGGAGAGATTTAATGCAGTAAGAACAATAAACATACTATTGCAGTTGTCTAGGAATTAAATTAAAAAGGCTTATATCAGTGATGGAAGTTCCCCATGAAAGAAGAGGACATATAACAGCGATGTTGTAAAGGTAGAATTGACAGACCTTGAGAACAGATTGGATTTAGAGGGGCAATGAGAGAGTATAGAGTCAAGGATAACAACTTAGGTTGTTATATGGGGTTTCTGGGAAGAAGGTGATGCCCGTGGCAGTGATAGACACGGTGGAGTTTTATGGGAATATGTTGGTTTTAAGATGTCTTTGGGATGTCCAATTCACAAATTCAGAAAATTTCAGAGCCTGGTTAATAACAGTCTTCTTGAAGTGCTTTTTCTATCTGTTCTATTTCTATTCCAAATTCCATCTTAAATGGTTCCAATTTAGTGCTGCAGAAGCAATCTGTGTGTCTTGTAAAATTTAAATACCACTTTGAACACTGAAACAGAATGAAGACCTTTTCTTTCTCTGACATTACATTTACATTGAAAGTTCATGATTTGTTTCCATTTGTCTGGACTAAATAACAGGTTGGGAGCTCTTTAAATGAGTTCTTTTTTTCCACTGAGAAAGGGAAATAAAATCCACACTAGTAAGTCAGAGTGTACTAAATTTTTCTTAGAGGTAAGAGATTCGGACATGTCAGAGTGAGGTGAGATGGGAAAGCCATTTTAACAACATTGTGTCCAATAGGGCTATTTTAGTAAAAGGAAACACCACTGAATGGAAGAAGAAAAAAATGCACTTTATTGATTATATTGAAATTTGGTGTCAGTGAGTGAGCAGAAGTAGAGTGGGAAAAGCATGGAGAGAATTAGGGAGAAGAACAGAAAATAGAAAGAGGCTTTTGAGATCTTATTATATTTTTAAAATCCAGGTCAATGGAGTGAATCTGACCTTTCTCAGAGTTCTCCAGTGACATAAAAGAATATGGATAAAAGTGGAGGAAGTCTCAGATGGCTGAATATTCAATACATTGCAAGGGTCCTGAGATAACAGAGTGTGGCCCCATTAAAGCCTTTATTCACTTTGAAGAACAACCACTGTCACATATCTTTGGCATCAGCCTAATTTCTTTGTTCAGTAAAGTCTAATTAAATTCATGCCCTACTGATTCAAATTGTGTGTTTCTAATTAGTGGTATGGTGACATTTACCTTTGCATTATTAAAAACACACAGCACACAACAAGACCAAAAACAAACAAGGGGAAAAAAAGCCCTCTGGGTTTGTTTCTTTATCTTTAAAATGATAGGGTTGGACTAGAAAATGTTGGAGGCCTAAAATCTGTGATTTCTGGACCTCTCTTCAAGAGAAAAATAAAGAATAAGAGTCATGAGCTCAAGTATTTATGTGTATATGCCATACAATAAATACACACACACATACAGAGATACACAAGTGTGTGTATCTGTTTGTAATTCATTAAGTGATATAGAGATTAAGGTGATAGGAAACAAATCAATCAACACAGATATCATTGAGATTTTTAGGAATGGAACTGGATTTGAATATGACTCTTAGTGAGTATGCTTTATACAAAAAAACAAACAAATAGATTAAAAGTGTGAACAAATAGCTGTATTGATGTATTTTCATTTTTTTGTTATATATTGACAGCTTGGTGGTACAAGTGATAAAGTTCTGGACTTAGTTTCAGGAAGATCTGACTTTGAATTCTGTCTCACATATTAGGTGTATAACTCTGGATAAATTATTTAACCTTTCACTGGCTCAGTCTTCTTATCTATAAAACTAGGATAATAATACCTACCTTCCAGGGGTTTTATGGAGATCAAATGAGTTTACATATATAAAGTATTTTGCAAACTTTTAAAGCACTACATAAATGTTAGTATTATTATTTATCCTCAGATAAGAAAAAAAACAACAAAACTTGTATCAGAGTGAGTAAGCCTGGTAGAAACCATATGGGTAAAGATAAATGGAGGGAGATATTGTTATGTACCATCTGGCCAGAAGAAGGAAATAGATAAAGGATTTGGGATACAGATCACAAATTTTTCATTGAAGCATGATATCATACGGATGGGGGGTTTCAATTATCTAGACATCTGTTAAAGCTGTCATTCTGTCATAATCAGTTTACCTGATAAATTCTTCATGTGCCTTACTAATCACATCATACTTTGAAAAATGTGACTGAGGGAGGAAACAACTAGGGTCATTGCTATTCTCAGCTTGATTCTGTCCAGTGAGGTATAACTGAAGGATAAAATAATTTGAATGGTGTCAACTTTGGGAGGAAGTAAATTTGAAGGAGATATTAAAAGGAAATCTGGACTTTTAGTTTGACTTGCAATCTAGGTTTTGGGAAAATGTATTTCAAAGAGTTGTAGAAAAAAGTAAGTAGATATGATGTGAAATATTATAGGGGACATCTAATCAAGACCAATTGTTTGTTTTCAAAATCATATTGTGATAAGTAAAGGGGAGTCAACTAAAGAGACTAGTAAGGAAGCCACAAATTAAAAAACATGTGGTGAAGATAGAAACAAGAGCAGGTATGTAAAAGTGAATGAAATAATGACATAGTTCTGGAGAAATAGTCTGGGTAGAACCAAGTCCAGAACAATCTGAGGCTAGTAATTAAATCCTTTTAGGTCTATTAAAAAAGTGAACATACTGTTATACTGGGGATAAGAGAAAAATACAAGAAGGGTGGGAGTGCTTCTTGGAATAATAGATAATAGAAAAAAAGCAGACTACAGAAATGCTAAACTTTTATTTTTCTTCAAGTTTTGCTACCAAACAAATAGATCTTCATATTGGGAACATGTCCAAATCCATCCAAATCATCAAATTTCCTTTTCCTTAATCATTTAAATTCCTTTCTTCTCATTTTTCTGAGTGGCTTGAAGAAAAGAAAAAAAAAATCCACAAAATTTTTTCAAGGTGTTTTGGAGGTTAGGTACGAATATGTAAAGTCTCTCTTTTTCTTTTTTTTAAGCCTGAGAATCTTAATAAATATGGGTAGCAGGATGGATTTTGCCGTGATTTGAATTGAGCATGTAATTGAGAAATGAGTATTTCTACCAGAACCATCTGCTGTCTATATTCTAAGGTTAACCTATTCTCCCTTCCAGAAGAGAAAGTAAGAGAGACTGAGGAATACTTCATTCTAACTGAAAATGAATAGATTGTGCTAAAGTATTGATGGTGGCAAAGACTTGATAGGAACAAAAAAATCTGGATTATTACAAGGTTTGTCCATTATCAGAAGCTGAAAAATGGAAGATTATCATACAGAAGAAAAAAATTATCAGGCTAAGGTAAAAAAAAAAAAAAGATTGTTCTGGGAGAGGAAGAAGATGAAGAATGGATCCTCTAAGACAAAAAGAGCTTACCATGAACCAGTGGTTCTAAAGAAATTATTAGGTAAGAGAACCTAATGTACTAGTGGATAGAATATTGGACCTGGAGTTGAGAATACCTGAATTTAAATTTGATTTCAGACACTTACTAGCTGTGTGATCCTGGGTAAGTAATTTAACCCTCTTTGACTCAATTTCCTCATCTATAAAATGAGCTGGAGAAGGAAATGTCAAACCACTTTGGAAGTTTTATTTGCCAAGATCTGGTACTGAAAAGTTGGACCCACCTGGGTCCATTTCACCTGAAAATGACAATAGCATTAAGTAAGAGTCAAAAAAAAATGGTAGTGATTTCTGATTTCCTCACCTAGAATGCCAAGGTTTCTGTTGTTGACTTGTTAACAATAATAGAGTGGTGTGTTATCTTTCTGGAACTATGTCCAGGACTGTGCTAGAGCAGCTCATTCCACAGAGAGAGATGATTATAAATTTTTCAGTGTATACATTTGCATGCGAGAAATCAACAAATTCTACAAACCAGTGATTGCTTTATTGTTTTGTTAATTATATGGACTGAATGAAGTGATTCAGTAAATATTAATAATGTAGATTACACCTAAAATTATGCCAACTTTATTTTGTTTTTCTCCTGAGTGCTGGTTATTAAATATCTGCCAAACACCTACCCACTTATGATGATTCACATAGGCATGAATGATGCTGCCAAATGGGAACTAGAGATTTTTTTTGCCAAAGAGTATACTGAATATTATTAAGACAAAGTCTGTGTTTTCCTTTTTGCTACTTATTAAAGGAAATGTATGTAGAAGAGCAAAAAAAAAAAACCATTGATGTGGAAGTGAGCAAAAGGCTAAAAAGATGGTACTTGAGAATGGGATGTCTATTTCTAGACCTTTGTTTAATATACAGCAATGGAGGGAAAGGATGGAATACAACTAACAAAGACTGGTTTAAACAAATATGTTTATTTCCTCTTATGATTATATTCTCCATAATTTGGAGAATGAGGGTATGTTTAACCCACATACACACACTTGGTTGGTGCATTGCACATGAAAAGATTTTTAAAAAGATTAGGGAGAGCAAAAACTGACTCTACACACACACACACACACACACACACACACACACACACATATATATTGACCAAGTCAAATACTATATTTAGTGTAGTTGCACTGAAGGAAGAATTATAATTGAGATAAACAGAATTTTTCAGGAGACAAATTTCAAGAAATAAACTTGTAGTAAAATCCATGGGCTCAAATATCTAAACTCAAATGCCAAGCATTTAGGCAACTGGAAAGAGAAACTAGAGAGTCCTATTATAAGGGGGCAAATTTGATTTCATGGGTATCAAATGAAACATGTTGGAATGAAAACTATTAATTGTAAATAGTAAAAACCATTTAAGGGAAATAGAATGGGTAAAGGATGAGCTACGGGAGTAGCATTGTAAAGGAAAATATGGACAGTGAAAAAATTAAGGAAATAAAGAGGGAAAGCATAATATAGAATATTTGAGAACAAAATGATAGTCACAAATGAATTCATGAATAAGAAAGCATTCATTATATTATTATTACAAGATTTTTGTTGTGGTTCAGTCATTTTCAGTTGTGTTTGACTCTTCATGACCCCATGTGGAGTTTTCTTGGCAAAGAGAATATGGTAGTTTAGCGTTTCTTTTTCCAGCTCATTGTACAAATGAGAAAGATGAGGCAAATGGGATTAAGTGACTTGTCCAGGGACACACAGTAAGTTTCTGAGACCCAATTTAAACTTGGAAAGATAAGTCTTTTTAACACCAAATCTGATAAGCTATCCACTTCTCCCCCTAGTTGCCCATTTCATGATTACTTAATGCTAATACTGTCCCTTAGTAAGTACAAATACAAATACTATTGTATTGTAAAGACTCACTTCCTTCAATGAGTTAACATCCTAATAGAAGGAGACAATCTGGAAAGGGGAATAGTGTCCAGGGAACACAATTTGTTTTCAAAATTATGGAAAATATAATCATAAGAGGAAAGATTCACACAATCTTTCCAGGAACAATGACAAAGTTGACTTGATTATGGTTTTGTAAGAACTATAAGTACAGAGGTGGGAAAAGGAGAAGTATGCTGGATCAAGATAGAGACAGCTGGTGAAAGATGGACAGAGCCTGAAGGAAAGCCTGATTGCAGGAGAAAATTTGAGTTACTGAAGTAACTATTATTCAAAAGGCCCCAAGCTAGAAATTATATTTTATGAAGCATATTTTGAGGGCTGGGTTTTAAGGTAGACAGGGTAGCATGGATGAGAGTAGGATAGATGTAGTAGGTTACCTGAGCAAACTATCTGGACCAAAAGATGAAACAAATGAGGAATTGAAAAAATAAATTATAATTTTGGCACACTGGTGTGACATCAAAATTATGGATAAAGTAAATGATCCAGAATTTCTGATAGAGGAATGGCATATCAGGAAGAGTGTAGCATGTATCCTAGATTGTGGAAAAGATTTCAGAAGGATAAGATTGCATGGACTAGGTTCTATACCTGAAATCAGCCTAAGAGTGATGGAAAACTCAAGACTGAAGCTGAAGAAACAAAATAATTTTTAATAAAGAAAAAAACATAATTTGATGGAGAGCAATGCAGATACACAGGGAACTCATAAGACAACTTAGATTATTTTTAATGTAAAAAAGAGAAAATAAAAAAAATGTGAATGTGATATTAGTCTTATAAAAATTTTCAGGAATGCTAAAGCCCAATTTTTAATGAATTTAGCTAGAAAAATAAAGAACAATCAAAATAGTGTTGCTGCTGGTATGAAAAAGCTTTAATATATATGCCCAAAAAAGTTCTTGAAAGGAGAAGAAGGAATAGAAGCTATTTTCAAGGTGAGATGAAATAGTCCTGTAGCAAGAATGAATAATGATAGATTGGTAGCCAGGGTACTCCATTGCTCTGGGCTGCTACCTCTCAACATCAGGCAAAAACAAAAACAAAAAGAAGATTTTACATCCCTTTGGGTTAACTCTCTGTGGCAAAGCTAAGTTACGACATGAACAGGAGTTATACAGCATACCAGGTATTGAAGTGGGTTGTGGTCCTTTTAAGAAACTACATTTGTGATTAGTCCTTTCTGATTCCCAACCTCTCCTATCTGATGCACTATCAATTCAAGACCTAGGACCTTTGATTCACAAATCCTAGTCAAAAGCACCCCTTTGAATTCCAATAGGAGATCTGGGCTTGTCCCAGCCCCCACCAGATCTGAGCCAACTAGGGACTCCACTCACAGGCCCCTTTAGCTAAAGTTCCAAACATGCCAGCACCATGGTTGGCACCCCAAGGAGCTTCAGCCCACTGGAATACTGTTTCCAGTGCCATCCTTTCTTTATCCTCATCTATTTCCTTAACTAGACTTTAATCTTCTAATTCCCATAATAAACCTCTTTTATCAATCTAGTTTTTTTGGGTCTGTAAATTCCTTTACAGAGGATCTTGCACTGCCAGAAAGGGAATCCTCAGAACTCCCTACCCTTGCGCTGCTTAGACCTTATTTAACTCCCTGACCACCAGAAACCCTAATTTCATTTGGGTACCCCAAATCTAAACCTCATCAGTATGACTAGGTGAGATTTGTATTATTTGAAGGAACTCCTGAGATATGAGTATTGAAAATTTGAGTGTAAAGGAGAAAGAGAAGTCCAAAAAAGGAACAGGATTTCTGCTCAGAATGAATGAGACAATAATAGCTGAAAACAGAGAGAAAAGGCTATTCAATTCTTATGCCTTCTTTATTTTGTGAAAAAATACCTTTACATTAAAAATAAGAGAATAAAAATGTCCAACAAGAAAATGATTTACAAGATGAATAAGGAGATAGTTAAGAAAACACCTAGTCAGCTTGAGAAATTCAAGTCATCAGGGATCAGTGATCTACAGTATTGGATTTTTAAAGACCGGGTGGATGCAATTACTTAGCACCTGAAAGTGATAGCTAAAAGAATATGGTAATATATGTTCTTTACAATTTTTAAAGAGGAAGGAAAAACAGTCCAAAAATATAGGTCAATGTCCTTGATTTTCCATTCCTGTGAAAATTTAAGAACTTTCATTTAAAAGATCAAGAACATAGAAGGAAATATTGCATACTTGAATCTAGAAGGGCTTAATCAAAAGCAGTCCATACTCTTTATTTTATAGAAGTTCATTTCTTTATTTTCCTTTATTTTTACAGTTATTACTGAAATGGTAGATAAGGGAGATATTACAGATATAGTTTACTTGAAAAGCAGGATTATTTAGTTGTTAAATAGCTGGTTTTAGAGATAAAAACATGAGGGTTCAACTCCCACTTCTGAGATGGACTATGAGTCTCAATCCCCCATGCATACTTCTACACTATAAATTTCAGAGAAATTGCCAATATACATTGGTAAAGAAAGTTTCTCCAAGAGCTAACTACATCTCAGATGTAGTTAGGGGAAAAAAAAGTTTTCTTAGATTTTAGTAAAGTAAATAAATCTACCAGTCAACAAATATCTATTATATAGCTACAATTTACCCGGTCTTATTTTAAGCACCATGGATAAAAAAATAGCCAAAACAATCTTTTCTTTCAAGGAACTCACATCCTCATATGGGAAATACAACATGCGAATAATTATTTACACACAAGATATACACACATAGTGATGTATTTATGTAGAAGAAGGGAGGGAAATTGTGAGACCGAGAGAAGAGACAGAGAGAGAGAGAGAGAAAGAGAGAGAGAGAGAGAGGAGAGAGAGAGAGAGAGAGAGAGAGAGAGAGAGAGAGAAGGAGGGAGGGAGAGAGACACATAGTTGAACTTGATCTTTAGGAAGATCACTTTGGTAATTAGGCTAAAAATGGGCTGGAATAGGGAGAGACTTGAGGCAGGGAGAATAAGCAGAAGACTACTGTAATGGACCAGGTGTGATAGATAAGGGCAGCAATGATAGCGTGTCAATGTGTGTATATGCTAGAGTTGGGTGGGCTGAGAGAGAGCAGAGTTAAGGATGATACCTAGTTTGCTATGTTAGGTGACTGGAAGAATGGTGAATAAATGCTTCATCTGTAATCAGATAATTCAGAAAAAGAAGTGGTTTGGGGGTTGGGAAATATGAGTTTAATTGTGAATGGGTTGATTTTAAAATATATTTGGGATATTCAGTTCCAGATATCCAACTCACAATTATTAATCTGGAACTGAAGGTTGGGAGAAGTTGACTAAATAGATCTTGAAATCATATAAACAGAGATGATGATTGAATCTATGGGAATAATGACAGTAAGGTATGAGTATGCAGTCAGACTTCCTATACAGGGTCATCAAAATGATGGGATTTAACCACCAAATGATGTAACCCATCACATGTACCTCCCCCATGGGGGAGTGTGACCATAAAAGCATATTGAGATTATTGCAAATTGTCTCTAAAGAATTTGTAGCTTTAGACCTTCTACAAATCAAAGAGCAAAGATTTTATCATGCTACTAACAGTGAGCAAAATCCAATAAGGGTTTTTATCAGGAAAAGGGATTAGCAATTAACAAAGGATTTAAGGTAACATTAAGGAAGAAGACACTATTTTGGGAAAATACCATTAAGTGTGGCAAACTGGGGATTCTGCCATTGACTGGTAGGCTAACCTTAAAAAGAAGTTAGAGTCCTCCTAATAGATCTTGGCCTTTGTGACAAGTAGCAAAAGGACTAACCCAAAAAAGAAGTTGGATAGTTAATGAGATATATATGGAGTATAATGAGGTTATAGGAGAAATATAACCTCCCAGAGTTGACATCATAATTTACCTTTCTTATTAGACTCAGTAACTGTGGGATTACTATTTTGTCAATTTTTGTCATTTTTTAAAATGATTTTGTCAATGCAAGATATTTGACAAGGAACAAAAGGCCCATTTAAGATGCAGAAGATCCCACTAGTGCTCCTTCCTACTTGCCTCAAGGAATAGCTAAATTTCTAGATTGTATAATTCAGGGTTTCCTGTGTCACTTTTTGCTTCCAAAGAAGCTGGAGTCTTAGTTAATCCCAATCAAGCTCACCTTGAGAAATAGTAGAGGAGTACAGAAAACCCAGCACAAAGCTTTAAAGAATAATGGTTAGTGAGAGTACCCTCACTAAATATCCAGCATAAGAGACTGAGAAATTTTTTTATAAGACTATGTTTCACTGTTCTCTGAGGAATACTAGTACCTCTGAGAAAGATGGCACATTATTGACCAAGTAATTATACATTTAGCTAGATGGGGATGTAGTTAAAAGGTCAGACACAAAGAATAGTCATTAATAGTTTAATGTGAACTTATCAAGAAATCATCATTGTAGACCCCTGAGGGATCTTTATTTGATGCAGAGCTGTTTAGCATTTTTATCTATCACCTGGATAAAGGCATAATTCATAAGATAATAAAATTTATAGGTAAAACAAACCTTGCATGTATAGCTAACTGAGGATGGCAGAATCCAAAAAAAATCTTGAAATTCATTAGCAGCAAATAGAAAATTCTACACTTGGAAATAGCAGAGGCCCCCCAACCACCTTATATGATTTCAGATCAGCCAATCACTGAAGGGAGACACATTTGTTCAGAAGGAATCCACCTTAATCAATTTCCCCAACAACTTTTGATGAACTATTTTCAATAGGCAGATAAGTACAAGAGTTGTAGAAGTCACAGAATCTTCCCTTCATTTCACAGATATGATTTCTAACTTAGCATTCAAAGTCAACAAAAGATGCAGCTCTTAAAAATAAAGGACCAATCATTTCCACTGATTGTGAACCAACTTCCACCCACGGAGTAGACTAACAGTCTCACTGAAGCTTCCTGAAGGAAAAACAAGAGATAGCATGAGCCCAGCAGGTTAAACCAAGCAGCAGCAGCAGCTTGATGATTTATTTCGATCCTGGTGGAACCAGTCTTGGACCAAGAACCTAAGAGTCTGAGGAATAATAATGCTTCCAGTCCAATACCTCCAGCCAACAAACCTAGGAGGCAATCCTTGTACAGCTTCCATCTGCTCCTTCAGGAGCAATAGCCATAGCTGCTGATGACCTAGCAGGATGGGGGAAAGTCCTTGGAGTTGTCAAATGGTCCAACATCAGAAACTGATGTGACTTTATCAGTAGAAATGATCTGAAAGAAGAGGCAGCATTATCATCTGCTTTGCCACTTTTCCTTCTGATTTTTAACTGAAATCTTCTATATGTGTTCTTATATACATTAGAATGTAAGCTTCTTGAGATAAAGGGTTGTCCATTTTTCTGTTTGTATTTCCAGATGCATTTTACACAGTAAAGAATAAATGCTTAAAAAATAGTTTCATTAATTCAAAAAAGATCCTAACATGGAGGATTGATTTTGATTTAATTAAATTTTATTAAACGCAAGATTGAAAAAAAAAACCCAAACCTGTTCGGTGAGCTACAAGATCTATATGAGTGAGCAGTATAATGTTGAAGTAATAAAGCTAATAAAAACAGGCATCATTAATTTAGGGATTGCTTTCAGGAATATGAAACTAATAGTCCCTTTGTACTCTGCCCAGGTCAGACTATTCCTGGAGAATTATGGCTACTAGATGTTTAACTACTGGCTATCTGAAAAATGTAAAAAATACCTTTTAATTTAACCTGCCTTATTAATGCAGGTTAATTAATAATTCTTAACTCTAGATAACCAGCAAAATGATAACCAAGTTCCTATTTGTACTATTTGACAATTTCTTAGGTATAAATGATTATATTCAAAATTTGACAATTGGTTATTTTGAGCACTGCATAATCTGTTTCCATCACATTACTGGTTATGGCTACCACAGTTCAGAAAGGATAATAATAAAAGGACAACAGTTCAGAGCAGGGAAAATAAGAAAGTGAGGACTCTTGATTCCAAGTCATAAGAGAATTGATTCAAGGAACTGGGAATGTTTAGGCTAAAGAAAAAAAAGCATCAGATGGAATGTGATATTATGTACAAATATTTGAAATATCATGAAATGAGGTATTCAATTTGTTCTTTTTGTCCCCAGAAGGTTGAATAATGATGGGTAGAAATTATAAAGAAGCAAATTAAGGCTTGATGTTGGGTTAAACAAACAAACTAATAAAAACTTACACTGATGATAATCGGGTAAACTGGACTTTGGAATTAACTCTCACTGGCTCTGAAGAGCCACTTGTTAATTTGTCAATGGAAGCATTTCAACCTCAGAAATCTGCAAATGCTACAAATTAGATCTTGATTCATTGTTTTGTTGATTAGATTCTAGACTTAAGAAAGCAATGGGGAATGCAGATTAATTGTGTTTCTGTGTACTATTGTTTTTCCAAAGAGCAGGTTGTTAACCATTTATCTGCACACCCTATTGAATTTTTTAAAAGCTTGAAAAGACTATTTTGAGAGTCATTCTTTAGGAATGAGATTTGGCACATTGGAGGATTCCAAGCAGAGGTTTACATGAGAAGAAATTTGTTTGACATTATTCGATTATTATAAGAGTTTAGTGCTCTCAGTCATATGCTTATTTATCCTATATAGTTATTTGGTTCACCTAGCACCAGAGGCCTTGAAGAAGGAAGGGGCTTTATTGGGATAGGGAATAAGAATTTTTTTGTGACTATTAGAAAATTTATAAACTTCTCTCCTGTTTCTCTACCCTTAGGTAGATGACTTGGGATAAAAGGAATTTTTAAAAAGCCTTTATTTGAAAAATCAGTCTTCTGTTTTTCAACAATAACAATGGTCCCTGTCTTACCCTGTCCACTAGAACTCTAATACCTCTCCATCTCAGCAGCCAAGGGAACCAGTCAAAGTAGTAATTACTTTAAGACTAACTCTGTCAGTTGTATCCTTGGGTAGTTACATACAATTGCTACTTAAAAAACACATAACCTAATTCGGCTCTTTGAAACATCTACTTGGATTCACCTACTGATACTAGACTTGCAGTCTACTGTTTTACAATCTCTATATCTCCTGCTGCTGAAAATGAGATCTTGTCTCCATTTAATAAAATCCCTTTTCCTACTGTGTTGAAGTTCTTGAATCATAGTACTATCATAATTCAAGCCCAGGCCTTTCAAGGATTGATTATAGGTTGCATTGTTAATCTACGTAGACCAAAGAATTAGGGTCTGACTCAGCCTTCATACAGGAGCAGGAGTAGTGGGAGTTTTGGTAGGTAGAAGTAAGGATCCTCCTGGCTACCTGTCAAAGGGGTCTATTTATTAACACAGGATCTCACTCAGATCAGTTCACCTAAATTCTTGGAATTCAGGAAAGATAATCTCAGAGCTAGAAACACAATTCATGAATGTTTCTATTTCATTTATTCCTTTCTCCATAGGCCAATCAAAAGCCCAAGTTCAGGTGCTCAGATTTGTACTTCAAGGCCCTTGGATCAATAATGATAAGGATCAGATTCTGATTGTTCTGTTCTGTCTACACATCCTTCTTTTTTCTTTCCCCCTTTACTTATTAATTTTTCTCCATTTTAAACATGTGAATACTCTTTGAATGGCTTAGTGATATAGTGTAATTGTCTATAAACTTGAAGTCAGTATCTACAACATAACTATGTCTACATTAACAACTATCTATATCTTTATCTATAATCTATATCTATCCATCTAGCTCTGTATCTGTGTCATAGGTATGCATATAACACATAGCACACATATTTGTATATTTATGTATATATGCATACACACACACACACACACACACATGCTATTTACCTTGAAGGGAGGATGAGAAGAAATTTGTTTGACATTATTCGATTATTATAAGAGTTTAGTGCTCTCAGTCATATGCTTATTTATCCTATATAGTTATTTGGTTCACCTAGCACCAGAGGCCTTGAAGAAGGAAGGGGCTTTATTGGGATAGGGAATAAGAATTTTTTTGTGACTATTAGAAAATTTATAAACTTCTCTCCTGTTTCTCTACCCTTAGGTAGATGACTTGGGATAAAAGGAATTTTTAAAAGCTTGAAAAGACTATTTTGAGAGTCATTCTTTAGGAATGAGATTTGGCACATTGGAGGATTCCAAGCAGAGGTTTACATGAGAAGAAATTTGTTTGACATTATTCGATTATTATAAGAGTTTAGTGCTCTCAGTCATATGCTTATTTATCCTATATAGTTATTTGGTTCACCTAGCACCAGAGGCCTTGAAGAAGGAAGGGGCTTTATTGGGATAGGGAATAAGAATTTTTTTGTGACTATTAGAAAATTTATAAACTTCTCTCCTGTTTCTCTACCCTTAGGTAGATGACTTGGGATAAAAGGAATTTTTAAAAAGCCTTTATTTGAAAAATCAGTCTTCTGTTTTTCAACAATAACAATGGTCCCTAGTTCATCTTTGGTCACAAATTTCTTTCTCCTCCACAAGTCTGAGAGATAAACTATTCTATGTTCCTCTAATTTATTTATAATCTCGTTCTTTATGCCTAGGTCATGGACCCATTTTGATCTTATCTTGGTATTGGTGTTAAGTGTGGGTCCATGCCTAATCTGTTTCCATCACATTACTGGTTATGGCTACCACAGTTCAGAAAGGATAATAATAAAAGGACAACAGTTCAGAGCAGGGAAAATAAGAAAGTGAGGACTCTTGATTCCAAGTCATAAGAGAATTGATTCAAGGAACTGGGAATGTTTAGGCTAAAGAAAAAAAAGCATCAGATGGAATGTGATATTATGTACAAATATTTGAAATATCATGAAATGAGGTATTCAATTTGTTCTTTTTGTCCCCAGAAGGTTGAACAATGATGGGTAGAAATTATAAAGAAGCAAATTAAGGCTTGATGTTGGGTTAAACAAACAAACTAATAAAAACTTACACTGATGATAATCGGGTAAACTGGACTTTGGAATTAACTCTCACTGGCTCTGAAGAGCCACTTGTTAATTTGTCAATGGAAGCATTTCAACCTCAGAAATCTGCAAATGCTACAAATTAGATCTTGATTCATTGTTTTGTTGATTAGATTCTAGACTTAAGAAAGCAATGGGGAATGCAGATTAATTGTGTTTCTGTGTACTATTGTTTTTCCTAAGAGCAGGTTGTTAACCATTTATCTGCACACCCTATTGAATTTTTTAAAAGCTTGAAAAGACTATTTTGAGAGTCATTCTTTAGGAATGAGATTTGGCACATTGGAGGATTCCAAGCAGAGGTTTACATGAGAAGAAATTTGTTTGACATTATTCGATTATTATAAGAGTTTAGTGCTCTCAGTCATATGCTTATTTATCCTATATAGTTATTTGGTTTACCTAGCACCAGAGGCCTTGGAGAAGGAAGGGGCTTTATTGGGATAGGGAATAAGAATTTTTTTGTGACTATTAGAAAATTTATAAACTTCTCTCCTGTTTCTCTACCCTTAGGTAGATGACTTGGGATAAAAGGAATTTTTAAAAAGCCTTTATTTGAAAAATCAGTCTTCTGTTTTTCAACAATAACAATGGTCCCTGTCTTACCCTGTCCACTAGAACTCTAATACCTCTCCATCTCAGCAGCCAAGGGAACCAGTCAAAGTAGTAATTACTTTAAGACTAACTCTGTCAGTTGTATCCTTGGGTAGTTACATACAATTGCTACTTAAAAAACACATAACCTAATTCGGCTCTTTGAAACATCTACTTGGATTCACCTACTGATACTAGACTTGCAGTCTACTGTTTTACAATCTCTATATCTCCTGCTGCTGAAAATGAGATCTTGTCTCCATTTAATAAAATCCCTTTTCCTACTGTGTTGAAGTTCTTGAATCATAGTACTATCATAATTCAAGCCCAGGCCTTTCAAGGATTGATTATAGGTTGCATTGTTAATCTACGTAGACCAAAGAATTAGGGTCTGACTCAGCCTTCATACAGGAGCAGGAGTAGTGGGAGTTTTGGTAGGTAGAAGTAAGGATCCTCCTGGCTACCTGTCAAAGGGGTCTATTTATTAACACAGGATCTCACTCAGATCAGTTCACCTAAATTCTTGGAATTCAGGAAAGCTAATCTCAGAGCTAGAAACACAATTCATGAATGTTTCTATTTCATTTATTCCTTTCTCCATAGGCCAATCAAAAGCCCAAGTTCAGGTGCTCAGATTTGTACTTCAAGGCCCTTGGATCAATAATGATAAGGATCAGATTCTGATTGTTCTGTTCTGTCTACACATCCTTCTTTTTTCTTTCCCCCTTTACTTATTAATTTTTCTCCATTTTATACATGTGAATACTCTTTGAATGGCTTAGTGATATTAGTGTAATTGTCTATAAACTTGAAGTCAGTATCTACAACATAACTATGTCTACATTAACAACTATCTATATCTTTATCTATAATCTATATCTATCCATCTAGCTCTGTATCTGTGTCATATGTATGCATATAACACATAGCACACATATATGTATATTTATGTATATATGCATACACACACATACACACACACACATGCTATTTACCTTGAAGGGAGGATGAGAAGAAATTATTTAGTGATCCTAGATCTGGCAGAAAAAGAAAAAGATAAATTAAAATTTCTGAATACTGCAATGAAGGAGACAACTGTTCAGGAGTTCTGAATATGTGTATATATGTGTTTGTGTGTATGTGTGTGTGTGTGCGTGTGTTTCATTTATTAAGTATATGTAGGGGCAGCTAAATGGTGCAGTGGATAGAGCACCAGCCCTGAAGTCAGTAGTTCAAATTTGGCCTCAGACATTTGAAGTATTAAATTTAACTCTTCATAGCTGTGTAACCCTGGACAAGTCACTTAACCCCAATTGCCTCAGCAAAAAAAAAAAAAAAAAGTATATATAGATATGTGTGTGTGCGTGCGTGTGTGTGCATGCGTGTGTATAAATGTAAATATTCTAGAACACTATTTTTGTGATATCAAAATTATTTTTGATGCCTTTTGCTTTGGCTTCCAATTTTTTAAAAAATTAGTTAATAAGCATTTATTAAGCACTTAGTATGAACTAGTCTCTGTGCTAAGAGCTGGGAAAGACAAAAGATAGACCCAGTTCTGAAGAAGCTCATGGTCTAATGAAGAGATAGTATGGAAACAATTATGAACAAGTAAGACATATTCAAAATAAAACTGATATTTGTTAAATTTGACAGAAGAAAGATACTAATATTAAGGGAGATTGGAAAAGACTTATACAAAGTACGATTTTGGCTAGGGATGCCAAAAGGATATAAATGAAGAGGGAGAAAATTCCAGGCAGGCAGGACAGTGAAAATGAGAAATGGAATATTTTGTTCTTGAATCACAAAGGATGTGATGGTGAGTGAGAAATAGAGGAAGGCTCCAATTTTAGAGGTATTTGAACAACAGATAACTTTCACTTCTGTAATTTTGAGTTTCAAATCTATCAGTCTTTTTAACTCTCTCTTATTCTAGATTCTCCATCATACAATTTAAGTTGTCTGTTTTCTTATGCACCATATTTATTTCTTTGAGAGTTCTGATGTTTGACATTTTCCATTCTAATCTCTGAAAAATTTAACTTCTATTTTGAGCTGTTCTGTAATTTCTTGTTGTTTTTCCATGGTTTTTTTCATAACTCTCTAGGATCTATTCTCTTACTTTCCTTTTCATTGAGGATTTCAAATCCCTCTGATTTAAAGTTTAATATTTATTTACCGTGTTTTAGCTTTCAAAAAATAGCATTTACATAATATTTACAAGTATTATCTTAACAATAGCTCTGTGAGTTGTATGCTATTATTGACTCAATTTACAAATGATGAAAATGAGGCATGCAGAGGTTAAGTGACTCACATAGGGTCACTAGTTAGTAAGGTCATAGTTAAGGATTTGAAGAATCAAATTCTCATTTTACTGTCTTTAGATTCAATGCCCTTTCTACTGAGCAAACAAAGGAGCTGTTTAGGCTTCTGAGTTTATGAGTCTCATTGGCTTATCTGCTTCAGATCTAGGCTTCTACCTAAGCCTTTTTTTCTTGGACTTTTTGTCTTAAGGATTTTTCCTTTTATTACAGAAAGATCATACCAGGTTTTCATGTTTACTAGTTAGCCTCTCCATTTCCCCGTGTCTTGTTGTAAAGTTTGTATCAATATATTGCTTTGTTTTTCTGGCCATATCTCCTCAGTCTGGTAAGTTTTTGTCTCATTTTAGAGGATATAAGGGTCCAAACTGGGTCCCTGCCTTTTGTAAATTCCATGGGAAAGAAAGAAGTAATTATATTTAGGTTTCTAACCTAAGTCCATCTCCTTTTACAACAACACTTTTTCAGTTTCTAATCAATCATACATTTCTCTTTATCACACACACACATTTTTCACTACATAAAGTCATAAAGCTTTGTTGAGATGTGAGAAATGAGGGTGAGATTACCCAGGCCTATGTAGCAGGCTTTTTTTTTTTTTTTTTTTTGCGAAAGAATTTGCAGTCCTAAACTGCAGGCAAGGTTTTTGGCAAAAAAAAAATTGGGTTTATTATATGAGAAACAACTCCTCAGCTGGCTCTTCCAAAAGAAATTAGAAAAGGTAGGTTTTTTTTTTTTTTTTTTTTAGCAAAGATGGGTTTACGCTGAGAAACAGGTTCCCAGTGGGCCAAATCCTGAAAGAATTTTTAGGAAAGGTTGGAGTTCAGTCATCTTTTATCAGTCTTATAAGGTTAAAGGCTAGGGAGATTAAGGGCTAATTTTCAATTCAATAAAGGGTGGGAGAGAGAGAGGGAGAGTGAGAGGGAGAGAGATAGATAAAGACAGAGACAGAGAGACAGAAACAGAGAGAGAGAAAGGGAGGAAGGAAGGGACAGAGAGACAGAGTCAGAGAGAGGGAGACAGAGACAGAGACAGTGACTCTTTCCAACAATGAAATGACTGATGCCAGTTCCAAAGATTAGGTAACATCTGTAATTTCATTGGTAGAGTGGTATAATTCTGAAAAATTCAAGTTGCTTCCCTCACCCTTGTATATATTCTCTCCTTTCAGACTTGCCTAAACACTTCAAAATCATGTCACCTTAATTATGGACCTCTTTTATATAATTGTTCTAAATTAAGTACTTTTCCTCATATTTGTAATCTTAAATTCAATTTTTACTTCCTTAAGCAAAAGAGACTCTGATGTTAGTGTTCCAAAAGGTTGTCTCTACTGTCTTTGAGGACGGTATAAATTTATTTATTTGTTTTAATATAAATCTTTGTAGATCTTTCTCATATTTTATTTGTAATCTTCCTTCCAGTTTCACTCTTAATGTTTTTAAAGTTTTTTTTTTCTTCTGCCACCAATTTATTTCATTAAAGAATAATGTTCAAATTTGTAACTTTCATCCTTGGTATGATTTTATAAATCCTAAAGTTTTCTTTGGATACTACATTTCTCTTTAATTTTCATGCATGGTGTGAAAAACAAGTTTTTGTGGCATTCAGTATTCTTTTCACCAAGGCAGCAAGATGGTTTATGTGCAAAGACAATATTAGTTACTGATCATTACTAACAATATTTCTGTTTTCGATGTGCAAGTGAATTAAATTTCTGATATAACTTGTAATATGATCCTCACTCTACCTTTTGTAGATTATTTAAAAAAACAGATGTAATTTGATATATAATAATGATTGGATCAAGCAATTCCCACTGCTGTTTATATACAGAAAAAGTGTACTTTGATTTATTTTTTTTCTTCTTCTTATAAATGAATTCAAGACTTTTTTTTGTGATAAACACTACAAAGAAGGACGAATTTATTATTATACCATCCACAATCATAATTACATATCACCATGGGTAAAATTTCCATTAAAATATGACTATCTCTGTTATTAGACATCGAATTTTAAAAACAATTTTTAAAAAGGTTTTTTGAAATTTTCCCCTGATTTTAAATAGCTTCTATTCTGAGGTCTGAGGCCTAAATTTCTCCTTTTCAATATCTTTACCTATATTTCCCACTATAATCAAACTCACCATGACTAAAACATAACATAATTTTTCATTTAAAATTCATTCATTTTCTTAATTTCCCTGGGTATTGAAGGGTAAACTGCAACATTAAAAAAAAAATTGGTAGTAGTGAGAAAATAGGATGCAAAGATTTCACTTTTTTAATCTTAGGAGAATAATGTTAGCTATTTTTAAAAAATATATAACATATAACAATAGAAATACTCATATTTTAATGGGAATTCTAAATATTTTTCATCTTATTTAGAAATCTTAGTCATTGTTGACTGGCAATTTTATTTCAAACAAGAAGTATGAACAGATCTTATGTTACTTCACTGTTCAAAAACTGTCACTGACTTCCTGTTGTCTATTAAATAAAGCTTAGAGTCTTTAGTACTGCTTTCCGTTATCATATTCCTATCTTTCTTGTCTTATCTCATGCTATTCACCTCTGAATACTGAGTGTACTACTGCAGCTGAACCACATGCTATTTTCCAAATTCCTTCTTGTTGACTCATTCTGTTATATTCTATATTCATATATATCCTTAGAAAACCTAAACTTTCTCCCTGTCCTTCTCCCTTTGCCTTTATTGCCAATTTCTCTTTGGTGAAATCCTTCTTTTCCTTCACATTCTTCTTATTCCTAATTTTATCCCACTTCTTTTGTGGATTTTAATCTCTGGGAGAGAAATCTAATATAAATTTGTAACTTTAATTTTAGTTATTTCTGCTCTTGCCTTGTCTTTTTCCTCCTCTTTAATCCTGACCAGAGTGTAAGCTGTTAGAGTACAGGAACTAATTCATCTTTCTACTGACTATTCCTAATACATAGGTGAAACCATAAAAGATTGAGTCAGATATTCTCATGGTTACTGGTTACTCTGTGTAATTACTATATGAACTACCATGGGATTTACAATTCTTTCAGTTTGTTGAAATATATTTGCTCTCTTAGCTCATGAATATCCTTACCAGGTGAAATAAAGAAAAAAAAAATCACTCCAACTATGGATTCAGATAGACTAGAGTTAGTTCTATGAAAGTCTGATTCCAAGAGAAGAGATCAAGTACTTTAAATACTCTGGTTTGTTTCCTCTATCTGGGAGTTCTAGATGTTGATTATTTCTAGGGTCTCATCAAAATGAATTCTTTGGTCAATGTACAATGTACTCCCTCCAAAAAAAGTGTAAAACCTAAAAGACTTGTTAATACACATTACAGATATTAAAAGCATGAAATAATAATGTACTATTATTTCTCAAAAGATACTTTGTGGGACTGCTTAGCAAATTTTTCACTTTGCACCTGTGTCATCTGGATCACTCACAAATTTGGGTTTCCTGGCAAGCCAGGGCACACATGGCTTGAAATTTCTTGGTCTTTTTAACTGCAGCATCATCTTTTCATCATCTCAAAAAAAGCAGTGGTATACCAATTCCCCAAACTCTGGATTACAGCTTGATTACAATAATAAGCTGCTAAAGATAAAATAAGACAAAAATTAAAAACTAAATAAGCAAAGGAGAAAGAATCTGACTGTAGATAGCTACTATGGTATAAAAGAAGGTCTGTGTGTAAAAGATATTCAGGAAAGATGGTGAGACTAAAAAAAATGTCCTTGTTACCCCAAAAATAACAATATCACATTGTGACAAGCCAAAAAAGAGTTCTTAGAAGAACTTATAAAGGGCTTCAAAAAATCAAATAAGAAAGATATTGGACAAAGTAAGTAAAAATTGAAGCAAGCCAAGAAAATGAAGAATATGATGCAAATAAAAAACAATTGATTGGAAAAAATCCAAAATCTTAAGAAAGGAAAAAAAAACTCTTTGAAAACTAGAAGTAGAGAAGTGGAAATGAATGACTATATAAAATTAAGAAATAAAGAAAACAAAAAAAAAATTTAAAGAAGAGAATTGGCAACATCTCAGTAGATAAACACTCAGGGGAAGATTGTGGGAAAATAGCAGAATAGGTAAAAAAAAAAATTCAAGCTCTCCATATTTCCCCAACAAACAGAGAAAAATTGCATTTTAGAGCAAATATACACCAGTGAGAGGAAAAAAAAAATCATTTGGGACAGAACAGTAGTCCTCCTGTGACAATCCCACAACACAGGGAAGAAAGATCCCAGGATTGCAATTTAATTAGTGTGAAGAATAAATACCTGCAGGCTAGATCCATTGAAAAGCAAGGAGCCCAGCGCTAGCTGGGGTGGGAAGTAGCCTCAGCCACAACCACAGAACTTTCATCTCTCAGATCTCGTGGGGAGTCTGGGGTCTGAGTTCCAGGAAGACTGAGAGAACATCTGCTGATAAGGAACACAAGGCTCTGCTGTGCTGCTGATACACTGACCTGGGAGAAAAGGAACCAGCACACCTGGTGAGGGCAGAAGCCATGGGACAGGGAAATTGCTGGCTGCAGGCATTTAAGATGGCATTCTTGGTTTGCGGTTCCAAGTGAAGCCAGAGTCACCACTCCCTCCACTCTAGGATCAGGACTGATTAAACTAATAAGTTCTTATTTAAAAAAAAAATGAGCAGGCAAAGAAGAAAGAAGAAAACTATCGAAACTTTCTATGAGAATAGGAAAGACCAAGGTCCATTTTCAGAGGATGGAAGTGAAGTAAAAAAAGCCTTTTCTACCCTCAAAAGTAATGTTAAATGGCTACCTGTCCAAGAAAGATTTTATAGAACTAAATAGGGAATAAAAAGATTATAGAAAAGGAGATACAGAGTCTTAAAGAAGAGAATAATGCTTTGAAAACTAGAATTAGACAATGAGAAATCATAAAGGTATAAGAGATCAAGAAATAGCAAAACAAAACACAAAGAATAAAAAATAAATATACTTTAATATGAACCATTTATAAGAAACAAGAGATCTGGAGAATAAATAAAGAATAGAAAATATAAGAATAATTGGGCTACCTGAAAACTGGGACCAAAAAAAAGAACCCTGACACAATAATACAAGAAATAATTTTTAAAAATCGTCTTGCAGTGATAAAACAAGAGGGTAAAGTAGAAATAGAAAAAAAAAATCTACTAAGCTCTACCTTAAAGAGATCCTACATAGAAATATTATTGCCAAATTTTGAAACCCCCCTCTTCAAAGAGAAAAGACTACAAGAAAAAAACAAATAAAAAACAGTTTAAATATGCTGGAACTACAATTAGAATTGTATAGAATTTATCAGCAACTACAATAAAAGACCACGGTTCTTGAATAATATATCTGCAATCAAAGTAACTAGATCAGCAGCGAAAAATATCATATTGAGTGGAAAAAAATAAGGACATTCAACGAACTTCCGGATTTTCAGGACGTTGTCTCAACCCAAACTGAACTATATAGAAAATTTAACATATAAGGTTCAACATTAAAGATCAAATTTGAGGCACTCAACAAGGACATTTTTAAAAATTTTTTTACATGGAAATATGTACCATATTATTAGATTGACATCAGTAACTGGGTAGTGCAAAAGAAAGATAAGGACAGAGCTGAGCATGATCTGACTCTAAAAAGCAAAACTGCCAGGAAAAGGTAAAAATAGTAATTATATTATACAAATGATGCACAGAGGAAGAATTTACAGAGAGACATCAAAGGGGGTGGAGAAGGATTGATAATTTTGAAAACCACAGGAATGGGTTAAATAGGGAACATTACATATGTAACATGCATACAAAGGTGGGGAGGAGATAGGGAAAGACATAGATTTATGACTTTGTGACAAGGTCTGTAGATTAATGGGAATGGGAAAAAAGAAGGCAGGAAAAGGTTGGGGGATGGGACAAAGAAGGCAGGAAAAGGTTGGGGGATGGGACAAAGAAGGAAGGAAAAGGTCAGAGAAGATAAGGGAGAGATTCATGGGCCTGTGTAGATTAAGTAATGGCAAGGCAAGTTGAGAAGTAAAATTAAAGTAGAAGAGTTAGCAGGGATAGGAAATAAGAAATATACACAAACACTTCAACAAGGATCCCGAGTAGAATTTATTAGAAAAAAAAAGTAATGCTAGTAAACATTGATCTCAGAAAAAGTTAAAGATTCAATCAAGAGATAAATAAACATTATATATTAGCCATATTAATATTGTTATAGATATAAGTTTACATATGTTTAACAACATGATATATATCTATATATGTGTATATATCTATAGATAAGGTAGATAGAATTATAGATAGGTATGTTTTTATATAAACATAAGCATGCATGTATATATAGATATATTTATATGTGTGAATATACATGTATATGTGTGTATGTATGCATAAATATATCTATGCTTAACTGTAGTCAATTTGGGGAGGTAAAGGTGATGAAAGGAGAAAAAAGAATAAAGTAAAAAGTTCATAGCAGAGAATAAAAGAATAATCTACAAAAAAACAAAAAAAGGAAGGATAGTCATAAATATAATCTCTTCATTATTGTATGTTTTCTTGAAATGAAAATTTATTGTTACATATTTTAAATACTTCCTGATGTTCTGCAGCCAAAAAGTCCACTTTTTGTCACTTGAAAAAGATACTGGAAAGAAAACTTACAGAGAAATAGCCAAGTTTTTTTTTTTAATTTATTTATTTCAAAATAGAAAAAAGAAAAAAAAACAGCATTGCCATATGCATAAATGAGGATATGAGAAAATAAATTTCCATTTCAAAAAAGTCTATATAATAAATACTATAAATTGTGTTAAGGACTGACCAATTTTCTTTGCTTCCTTATATTTTTTCTTTTGTTCTTTTGGGAAAAATGTATGTATATAATATATGTGCTCACACACACACACACACACACACACACACACACACACACACACATATATATATATATATATACACACACACAAATATATCCATATACATATTTGTATCTAATGGTAGCCATCTATAAGGCAGGAAAGAGGGAAATAAAGAAAGTTGTATAATTTTATTAAATATTTAAAAAGAATATCAAGTTGTACATAATAGATTTGCAGGTTCATGAATAATCTTTTTTTATTCTACTATGATATAGAAATGCTTGTTTTATTTCACAATTAAAAAAAAAAAGCAGCAGCAGTGTCCATTTTCTACTGGTCAATCATCACTGAGTCAGGAATTGAGTTTTGAAACTTACAAGGTAGCTGCCAAAGTTAGACACAACAGTTTTTTTGTTTTTGTTTTTGTTTTTTTTTTTCCAGTATAGTTACTAAATAAACTGAAGAAAAGAAACACAAATTACAAAAGGTAGCCAGAGACTGGAAGTCTTCTATCAGTCATATTTAAGTAAGAACATGGTGACTTCCATTGAAATGTATTTTAATCACCATCATTCTGAGGGTGAGGGGAAGTTCAAGAAAAAGATACTTTGTGAATCAGGCCAGCCTCCAAAGAGAGGGAGACAGGAGTTGTCTACAATTCTTTAAAAACAACAACAACAACAAAAAAAAACTTTAAAAATTTTTATTTTAAATGTAAGTACAAAAATAGGAAAAAAATGGCTATGTGCACAGCAGAACATGAGAGGGTTAAAACTATAAATTGATAAACTTCCATCACAAGAAAGCCTATATTATACATTATGTTCAGAGCTGTACATATTTATTTTGCTTCCTTGAAGGTTTTCTTTTGTTCTCTGCTGTGCACTTTTTACTTTATACTCCCTTCTTCTTCCTCACTCCTCTATGAAGGTTACAATTAAGTATGAATACATACTACATGCACACAAATATATACATGTGTATATGAACATATATACATAATACATATGCACATATGCATATACATATCTATAATGTAAATATAAATATGCACACATATATATTTGATTGTACTATTCTTATTTTTCCTTTTTCTCTGAAGATGGAGAGCATCTTCCTTCATAAGTACAAATTTTTTCATATTTTTTAAACTTTACCAGCTCACCATTTCCTGCACCATAGCACTATTCCAACCTTATACTATTTGGTTATTTTAAATAGTGTAAAGTAATATTGATTAGTATGCCTGACATACAGTGTAGTTTCCCTATTTTTTCTTTTGATTAAATCTATTTTAGCTTTAACTTTATCTGAGATAATAATTACCCCTGCTTTTTTTTATACATAATGAATTCTCCTGATCTTTATTTTGTGTATACCTCTTTATCCCAGCTTTGCTTCTACCTGCAAACTTGCCCTCTTATTAACCTACCCTGCTCCAAGATCCCGCCCTTATTTTTACCCCACTTTTCCCCCTTGCCCTCTTTTTAAAATTTGAATTTAGAAGATTTTTATAGCCTTCCAAATATTTATGTTTTTCCCCCTAATCTTCATATCCTTTTTTTTTTGACTGTCTTCCCCTCTCAGATTCATTTATTTATTTATTTAGATTTTGGGGGGAGATTCTTTGCCTCAATTGCTACCTAGCCTTAATCAATAAATGGATGCAAGCTCAGTCAAATTGAGATCTGTTAAAGAACTAAATTTAAAAAGGGCAAGATCTCCACTGCATCCAGAGCCATCTCCTGTAAATCTGAGATCCAGATGCTCTGGGTGCTGAGGAAAGTGAGCAGATGCCCTTGCTCAGCCCTTCCTCACCTACATCCAACTCACTTGCATCTCATGGCATCCCCTCCCTCCATGGTCCTCTTCAAGAAGGAAGTACAAACAACAACATAATAATCTATATTATCCTATCCTCTCAATCTCATTTCATGATAAGTTTAGAGAACTTTTATTCCTTTAAATGTTTATGCTGTTCCTTCTTTAACCTTGTCTAAGGGATATTGCATTTTGGCTCAATAACCAATAATCTTTTCAACAACAACAAAAAAAAGCCCCGTCACAGGGACATTTGAGAATCAATTGGGGTAGTTGGTGATGCATGTTCTTTTAATAAGGGGCCAAAGTATATAACCCTCAGAAGGAGCTGGCATGTAAGCTCTGTACCACGGGAAAGACTTCAGTAGAATAGCGGGACCTCTCTCCATGTTACAAATTATTTAGCAGCACACATTCAGGATGTCTGAAAAGTTTTATTGCAGTTTTAAGCAATTAAAGCGTAAAATGCAATGGCACCTTTGGGACACCCTTGGGTCACCCTCTATCATATGACTAACAAATCAACAAAGAGTCAGGAAAAGGGTTTACAGGGAACTACTGGTCATCTTGAATACTCTGGTGAACTAGAAAGACTTCATTTCTCTGACTCTTAAACTTTTCCTTTCAAAGATGTTTCTAGCTTTTCCTTATGGTTCATGTTAGCTATTGGTCAGCTTTTGGTGGAGTTTACCACTTGCCTAGGGCTGCATTCTCAAGAAAATCAAGAGCTGGATGAATGAAGACGATTAATAGCCTTATAGTATATACTATGTGCTTCAGGCAGAAAGATTTGGGGCCTGAATGCTTGGAATGGAGAATGGAGTCTTCTAGATACCCCCTTTTCATATCTCATCATGTGATATACATTCATCACAGGGCTTTTCTGCAATCAGTTAATGAGAGTTGCTGGTTAGTATCTTTTTCTTTTATCATTAATGTGTTCAAATTCTATTTGAGATTTTATTTTAAAAAGCAGAGAAGAAAAAATAAGATACATTCTGATAAATCACATTTCTGAAATTGTTACTGAGATAGCCTTATAATAAATAAATAAATATATCTATATAGATATAGATATAGATATAGATATATACTGAGATCAGAGCTCATTGCTAATGACTTTGTTACTAAAATGGTGGGGGGAGGCACGGAACCTTCACAGATTACACAAAGAGCTCTCAAAGTGATATCTTGGGGAATTGATTGTACTGAAAGAATTGTAAAGTTTTTAAAAGAATCAAATCGGTTGGAAATTGTCTAAAAGTAAATCTAACATTTGTTGCAAATTTTTTTAATTCAATTTTTTCTGTAACAGAAATTGGTTAAAAAAATTATATGGGGACAGCTAGTTATAGTGGATAGAGCACCAACCCTGAAGTCAGGAGGACCTGAGTTCAAGTCAGACACTTAATACACCCTGGCTGTGTGACCCTGGGCAAGTCACTTAACACCAGTTGCCTCAGGGGGAAAAAATTATATGATTTTGGTGCAACAGCATTCAATTCAATTTGGTGAGGATGTATGTGTAGAATATGTTTGCCATCCAATAACTGTGTTAACTTGGATAGGTCACTTCATTTTTTTGGCATTCATTCTTACTTTCCTCAAATAGAAAAGGAATCATTCAGATGATCCAACTTTTCAGTCTCTTCCAGCTTTAAGTCTATGATTCTGCAAATAATTAAATCAAATTAAAGTAAAAATTATAGCCCATAGAGATCTTTAATAAAAGTCACCACTTATTGATTTAAATAGTATGTGCCACAAGGCTTAAACTGCTCTATTGAATTATCACATCTGCTTTTAGATTCTTTTATCAAATTAAAACCTTATGAATGTAATAAATCATCCTCTATAGTAGACATCAACTTGATTAATCTAAACACCACCATCAATGGTTGGGAATAATTACAATTGTCCCTAGGAATTTCCTTAGTATTTCTTTAGAAGTTTTATTCCCAAAACAATTAAAATAAAATGATTTTAAAATGCCTAAATTTTAAATATTTAAAATATAAATATAAATTTAATATATAAATATTATATAAATAATATAAATAATATATTTTTATATTATTTATATAATATAAATATAATATAATATAAATAATAAATAATATAATAATATAAAATATATATAATATATAATATAAATAAATAAATAATATATAAATATATAAAAATAAAATATAAATTTAAATTAAAAATTTAAAATATAAATATAAATGGTACTTAGATAAGGAGTTTTATATGGAGTATGAGAAAAAGTAGTTCAAGATGATGAAGATTATAAGCCTTGATATCTGAGATAAATAATTATCAAGAACCAACAATATAAAATGTACAATTATCCTCTGATTGCCTTTGTTGCTAATTAATCTGCACAATTTGGATTTTGATTTACATGATATATTTTTATTTCATGCTGTATTTTGACATGTGATGACTGATTGAATAAACTAAAATATATTAGATGATCTAATGACAAAAATACATAAAATAATCTTTTTAGTGTAAGAATATTTAGTCAAAAATAGCTTAATTAAATGAGAATGATTCTTCAAAATGTATATTTGTAAATCCCTTAAAACTGTTCCTTCCCCATTTCAATCTTTTTTAAAAAAAAGTCTTATAATTTGTATTTGTAGAGTGAGATAATTAATAAATTTCCTCTCTGATAGTTAAAGTTTTCTTATGATAAACCAACCAACCAACCAGTAAATAAAAACAAAGCATAATATTTGAAATTAGAATACTAGTTTTCTCTATTTTGGTCCCCTGCATTGATCAACAGGTGCCTGTGGTCCTTGTACAATTACTTAGCTTTTTATGATACCTCAGGGTAGTATACAACAAGAGTCTGTGGATGACAAACAACCTGCTAAACTTTTGTTCTTTTATTTCACCCTCTTCATAATTAAAATGGGTGTCATCTTAGTTCATTGTTATATAAAGTATGTCTTTCTTCTAATTAACACTTAAGAATCATCATGATTTTACTTTTTTTTGGACTGAATATATGATTTGTTTGGTACAGAGAATTCAAAATGAGGAAATTCCCTATATCAAAGCAGATAGTTGTTTTGCAGAAGATTCTTACAGTCTTAGAAAGTTGTAGTCACAAATTTATAAGAATCTGAGCCATTCTCCATTTGATAATGGTCAAAGGATATGAATTGACAATTTTCAGATGAAGAAATTAAAGTAATTTCTAGTCATATGAAAAAATGCTTTAAATCACTATTAATTAGAGAAATGCAAATTAAGTCAACTCTGAAGTATCACTACACACCTCTTAGATTGGCTAAGATGAGGGAAAACTGTGACACTAATACATTGTTGGTGGAATTGGGAACTGATCCAACCATTCTGGAGAACAATTTGGAATTTTGCCCAAAGGACTATCAAACTATGCATACCCTTTGATCCACCAGTGTCTCTACTAGGCTTGTATCCCAAAGAGATCTTTAAAAAAGGGAAAAGGAATCCCATGTACAAAAATGTTTGTGGTAGTCCTTTTTGCACTGGCAAGAAACTGGGAACTGAATGGATGCCCATCAGTTGGAGAATGGCTGAATAAGTTATGGTGTATAAATATAATGGAATATTATTGTTCTATAAGAAACGATCAGCAGGATGATTTCAGAAAAGCCTGGAGAGACTTACATGAACTGATGCTAAGTGAAGTGAGCAAGAACCACAGCAACAGCAAGATTATGCAATGATCAATTCTGATAGACATGACTTTTTTTTTCAAAAATGAGGTGATCCAGGCCGTTCCAATGATTTTGTGATGGAGAGAGCCATCTGCACCCAGAGAGAGGACTGTGGGAACTGAGTGTGTATCACAACATAGTATTTTCACCTTTTTTATTGTTGTTTGCTTGCTTTTTTCTTTCTCATTTTTTCCCTTTTTGATCTGAGTTTTTCTTGTGCAGCATGATAATTGTGGAAATATATATGAAGAATTGCATGTATAACATATATTGGATTACTTGTTGTCTAGGGGAGAGGTGGGGAAAAGGGAGGGAAAACATTTAGAATGCATGGTTTTGCAAGGTGAACGTTGAAAATCATCTATGAATATGTTTTGAAAACAAAAAAAAAACCTTTAATAAATAAAGAAAGTTGTAATCAATCTATATCGAAGACCTTAAACCCAGGTCTTTGTGATAGTGAAGCTTCCTTCTATTATTCCATTTTTGCCTCTAGAACAGCAATTCCAGAGGAAAGAATCTGACTTTGTTTTATTTATATTTTGATGTTTATTTAAAGATAGTTTGGTTTCCTTTGTCATCCTATGTATTTTAAAACATTATTCTGAGAAGAGGGTTTATAGACTTCACTCATAAGTCAAAAGGGTCCATAATATTCACAAACATTTTAAGAATCCTTGCCCTGGAACCAAGAGTGTTAATAGCTTCAATCTGACAATGGGTAAAAATAAGCAAGATGAAATTGAATAGTTGTAAATGTAATCCTGTATTTATATGTATAAAATCAATTTTATAAATTTAAGGTGGAGGAGTCAAGACTCAACAGTAATACATGTGAAAATAGCCTCAGGTTTTTACTTGACTGCAAACTTAATATAAGGTAACATCATAAGTGGCTACCTAAAAAAATAAAAATAACAAATCCAGGCCAGCTCAAGGCCATAACAAAGCACAAAATAGTCCAACAGCACCAAGTTTTATGTATTATAATACTAGTGTTGTTCTAAAATAATTTATTTTAAAGGTACACAAATTGACTTTCTACTGGATCCCATGAGCCTCTTGGGAAACTCTGAAGTTGACTCTGGAGTTATTGTAATCTTGATCAAAGGGCATAGTAATTCCATTGTTATCAAGGTAAATGTTATTAAAAACCTACTGCAGTGGATTCTTAGCTGGGTAAAATATTTTAAAAGGGATGCTGATGAGATGGAACATAATTAGAATAGGTTAACAAGCATTGTTTTTTATCCTTCAGTTCTGAAGAAGATGAATGACATTATGAGGTGATGTCTTGACTTATATGTGAAGTGAATTTAGGTGAGGCAAGTTGCACATTTAACAGAGTCATCAAAATGAAAGTCAAGATGAACAGTGATGGCCTGGGATGCAATGGATGATCATGGCATCTTTGATGTTTGATCAGTTTCTAAGAGCTCCACAATGCCTGTTTCAACAAGGATAGTGAATGGATTAAATACTATGTGTAATCCCAATCTTAAACCCATTAATATGTGGAGATCAATGTCCTATATCTGTGTAAGTGGTAAGGCAGAGTTCATCCATTCAGATTTGCAATTATGATTTCCCTGAATACAATCTTTCCTCCTATTTATTGTTCTTTCTCTTCTTTCCTCCTTCCTCTCTTTACCAGTATTTGGCTTCTGATCACCATGTCCCTCATCTGCTCTCACATATTAGTCCCTTCCTTGCCCTTTATTTAATCCGTTCCTCTCCTTCCCTCTAGGGTCAAAAAAATTTCTCAGCCCAATTTATTATGTAAATTATTCCTTCTTTGAGCCCAGACAAATATGAGTGAGGTTCAAGCAATTCTCACCATCTTCCCCTCCACTGTTATGTTTTTCACACTTCTTCATGGCAGATAATTTACCTCATTCTACCTCTGTGCTCCTTCTGCTCCCAGTATAATCCTCTTTTTTACTACTTAATTTTTTAATGTTATGTGCTCAGTCACCTTATACTCATAGCCTGTCTATGTGTACTCCTTGGAACTGCACTAGTAATGGTACAGTTCTCAAGAATTACAAGTAGCATATTCCCCTGAATACATGTAAGTAGTTTAGCCTTATTGGAACACTTATGTTTTCTTTTTCTTATTTATCTTTATATACTTCTTTTGTGTCTTGAAAATGAAAACCTTTTTTTTTAAGGTTGTCTTTGGATGTTTCATCAGGAAAGTGTGAAACCTTCTATTAAATTGAATAATCATTCTTTTTCCTTGAAAAATTATTGTCAATCTCGCTGGATAGATGATTCTCAGTGCTAACGCTCATTCCTTTGCCTTCTGTTATATCATATTCCATGCCCTCTGATCCTTTAATGTTGAAGCTATAATCCTGACTGTGGATCCCTAATATTTCAATTGTTTTTTCCTGACTGCTTGTCGTATTTTCTCCTTGGCCCGGGAGGTCTGGAATTTGGCTATAATGTTCCTGAGTTTTCATTTTGGGATATCTTTCTGGAGGTGGTTGGTGGATTTTTTTCCATGTCTATTTTACAATCTGTATCTAGGATAACGGGGCAGTTTTTTTGATTCCCTGATATACCATAATGCGGTAATTCTTTCTATGGTCAATTTTTAAAAAAATTTTGTTTATCAGTTTTAGTTTATTTCATTACTTTTAAAGTTGAGCTATATTACTGGGATAGAAGGGCATTGTTACAATCTTCTTGTGCTGGGAGTTGCAGACCCTGGGTGTTTACCTGTGCTGTCCTGCTGCTGCACTGAGGTACATGGGGACTCTAATACTATGCAAAGCTGTGACTTTTTCTGACCACCTTGTGAGCACTTGCCCTGTGTGAGTTCTCCAAAAAAATAATTTTTTTTTGGCAAGTGTACGTTTGGCGTTTGAAAAATGTGGCCATCCCAAAGATGTTGTGCTCTCTGTAGTAGAGATCAAATGTTTGGCAGTTTAATTCTTGAAAGGACCTCGGTGTCCAGTACCTGATCCTGCTGGTGATCTTCAGAACCTTCCCAAGACAATTCAAATGGAAATGCTTCAGTTTCCTGGCTGGTACACAGTACAGCTTTTACAGGCGTACATAATGAGACAGCACAATGGCTCTGTAGACCTATCATTTCCTTTGGACCCTCCCAAACACTGAGCTAGTTCTGGCAATGCATATATCAATATTATTTTCAATGTGTTCATCCCTGGAAAGTGTATTGCCAAGTAAGTGAACTTATCCAGAGCATCCAAAACTTCTCTATTTGCTTTAACTGATAGTTCCACTTATGGATGATGTGGTTCTTGCCGATGGAGGATCTGTATTTTCTGGGTGTTAGTTGTTAGGCCAAAATAAATCCAATAGCTGAGAGTTGATGCATACTTTGTCACATCTCAGCTTCGGAGGCTGCACTGAGTGCACAATCATCTGCAAACAAAAAAATCATGCACCAACACTCTCTCCACTTTCATTTTGGCTTGTAGCCTTTTCAAGTTGAAGACTACCATCTGTATATTTGATTCCATGTTTGTTCTCATTGAAAGCATTTGTCAGTGCCCAGTGGGGGGGGTCATGGTGCTGACACCTGCTTATTCAATTGATATTGTGCTAGGTGTTAGGGCCTCTTACACACCTGCACAAGCATTTTTTGCTACTGGTTTGCTAGGAAGCTACCTGTCTTGTACGGTACTCCCCTTTTTCCTGGGATAGATGTTTCCTATAGACCTTCCAAGTTGCCTTGAGCTAGAAAAGCATTTTACCTTGTCTTTTTGTTAGTTATATTATTCCAGAATTTGTTCTGGAGTGCAATTTTATAGTTTGAAGTTGAACATGTGAGAATTTAGGAAATTTCCTGCTTATTCTGACATCCTGATTCTTGGAAGTTCTCAGTAGATTTCATTCTTATCAGTATAGAAATACTAATTAAAACCATAGTTGATGATGAGAACACCAAATAAAAAGTACAAAGAGAGAAGAGAAAGAGAAAGAGAAGAAGGTTTAGGACAGAGTTCTAAGGGAAAATGAAGTTAATTTGAAAGAAGCTCCAGCAAAGGAAACTGAGAAGGAATGATGGAGCAGGTAAGAGGAGAATCCCAACACAACTGTATCCTGAAAAACCTAGAGAGAAGGGTTTATAAAAAACAGTGTTACTGCAAAAGCTGCAGAGAAGTTAAAGATGAGGACTGAGAAAAGGCTAACAGAACATTACTTTGGAAAGAGAAATTTCAGTCAAACAATGAGATCAAAAACAAGATTGTAGAGAATCAAAAAGAGAGTAATAGTAAAGAAAAGGAAGGTGACTAAAACAGAGGATAAATATTGGATGAAAACTAGCAGAGATGGATGGTTTTGATGTTGTTTTTTGAGAATGGGGGAGAGAGGAACATGCTTGCAGTTAGTAAAGGAACCATCCAGTAGAAGTAAGAGAATGAGGATAAAAGAAAGGACAATCTGCTAGAACAATGAGGTAGTGTGAAATTATTTGTATGATCAGAGGGAATTGCCATGAGAAAAAAAAGCCAATATGTGATAATGATGAAGGAGGAGATATTGGAATCTGATTGATGTGAGAAGAGAAAGAAGTCAATAAAAGGGATGTCTGGGTGAATGATTTAATTTTTTTTTTTAGTAAATAATGATGCAAATTTCTTAACCAAGAGTATTTTGGGAGGATTACCCATGGGAGACTTGACAAAGGATGATCATAGCTCCACACATGGATGGTCACACCTTTTATCCTGCTGTTACCCCAAATTGTCTGCTTCCTTAATCAAAAATTGTGATATTCCCCCATCTGATCATAATCTTTTATTATTCTATCTCTCCTTATATTCACCTTTTTAGTTTTCACTTCAATCCTGATTTCTAGTCCATTTATCTTTTGAAATTTTCTCTATCCATTACTCCTACCATGACTTTATTTTTGCCCTTCTCAGTCTCAACTCAAAAAATAATCAATTCAATGTTACACTGTCATAAACCTTATAATTTTTTTTCTATCACCACTGGGCACTCAAATTTTTCTCTCCATCTGCCTTCTTTTTCTTGCCAAATGGACCTATAACATAATACATAAAGATAGCATCAGTAGCTGACAATAACCTATAGATATATTTTCTGTGCCTTCAAGCCAAATGATATCTAACTAGGACTGGATTGAAAAGATCACACATACCGGAGATCAAGGAATGGTAAGCAATAGGATATGGCAGCACTCTGTTTCTATTCTCACTAAATCCCAGTTTATAAAGAAATCAGGTTTAATACACACACACATACACACACACACACATACACACACATACTTATGGTGGCTGCAGAGTAGAAAATTGAATTAAAAACAAATTGTAATACCAAGAAGGAAAGAACAAAGACATCAACTTCTTGCAATAAGAAAAGTATCTTCCAGCCTCCTCCACCATTAAGAATGACCTATTTCTTTCCTTTAAAGAGAATTGAACCTGTTCTTGAGAGTGCTCAGAGCAGAAGATTAAGGCTTGTGCAGTTGACATAGATTCCCAGGGAGGTGAGTACAAAAAGGGCAAAGGGAACTCCAGCATCTCCATGATGCTTGACTAGTGGACCACAATTAGCAACAAAGAGTCAATCAAATTTTTTTTGATTGATCTCCTTGCTCTGAATGGCCTTCCTTTGCAATGGCTAATTAAACTTATTTTTCTTTTCTTTTTTAAAATTAAAACTTTTTATTTTCAAAATATATAAATGGGTAATTTTTGACATTCACACCTAGAAAACCCTGTGTCCTAATTTTTCCCTTGCCTTCCCTTCCCCAAGTCTGCAAATGATCCTATGTGTATTAAGCATGTGCTATTCCTTTTTACTTATTTCTACAATTATCATGCTGCATGAGAAAAATCAGATCACAAAGAAAAAAATGGGAAAGAAAACAAAATGCAAGCAAACAACAGAAAGAATGAGAATACTATTTTGTGTTCCACACTCTGTTCCCACGATTATCTCTCTGGGTATAGATGACTGTTTTCATCACTGAACAACTGGAACTGGTCTGAATCATCTCATTGTTGAAGAGAGTCATGTCCATCCAAATTGATTGTCATAGAGTCTTCTTGCTATGTACAATGAACTCCTGGTTCTGCTCATTTCACTTAGCATCTTTCATGGAAGTCTCTCCAGGTCTCTCTGAAATCATCCTGTTGGTCATTTCTTACAGAACAATAATATTCCCTAACATTCATATACTATAACTTATTCAGCCATTCTCCAATTGATGGGCATCCACTCAAGTTTCTAGTTCCTTGCCACTACAAATATTGTTGCACATGTGGATCCCTTTACCTCCTTTAAGATCTCTTTGGGATATAAGCCCAGTAGAGACACTGCTGGATCAAAGGGTATGCACATAAATTTCCTTTTTTTAAGTTGTTAGATATACTACAAATGTATCATTTAATTCACCTCTTGAGGTAAACTTGAGGTACTAGCCTAACTTGGTCTATTAAGATATACAAAATCTTTTTTTTTTTTTTTTTGAAATTATCTCAATAGCACCCACTTACCCTCACACAGACTATAGGGCATCTAACATCTGAGGGAAATAAAAGCAATTCAGGGAACTGATATTGTTTTTTTGACCTGAAAAAACCTCATCTTTGAGCAGGTTTCTTACTTTCATTAAATTTGAAAATTTGCTTCTGCAGGAAGACTAGTATCCTGTCCAACTAATATCCTGTCTCACTTTTCTTTATGTATCATCAGTTTCTAATGTTGTTATATCCTATTATTTTCTTGGTAAAGCTATGTCTCAATGTCCATCCTAGACAAATTCATAATCTGAGGCCATAACATAAAATCAATCTTTTTTAAAAAATCTGTCTGTTATGTTTTATCAAATAGAAAGAGTAATATAACTCAATGTGCTTGCCTTATCACCTTTAGCTTTAAGGATTTAGCACCTGATACAGGACTTAATTTAATTTAGAGATACTGAAGAAGCATCATTAGATTTGAGGTCAGAAGATATGGATTATAATTTCAACTTTTAAATTTAGTAGCTGCATGATCATAGCCAAGTTACTTCACTAATCTTAATCACGGCTTTTTTATATGTAAAATTGTAGGAATAATTCCAATATTATCTATCTCACTAAATTGTTTTGATAATCAAATGGAATAATATATTTACTGTGCTTCATAAGTTTAAAGTGCCAAAAATGTCAGCTAGGTACCCAGAGTAATATATTTTAGCTCTCTGAGTTGTAAAGAGAGTGCTTTGAAAAACCATAGAGCACTAGATAAATATGAGTTGTTTCTATTATCATTGAACTAAAAGGAATCATCTCATCTAGTCAACTCACTTTAGTCATGGATATGGAGGTGTTGGGCAGTGAAAACTTCTCATAAAGTGACCAACTCAGAGTCACACAGCTGGTTAGTGGCTAAAGTATGACAGGAACTCAACTTTCCAGACTTAATCCAATGTCATTTCAGTAACATTCACACCACGTTTCAGATCAGATACCTTATAACATTTACTCTCTGCTTCCTTTAAATAAGTTCTGTTACATTTTTGTCAACATTTATGTCATTTTGAATTTTGTTTAATTTGCAAGTTTTCCCAGTTCCTTTTGGAAGTGGTCAGGAAACAAATCTCAAATAGATAAATAAAAAAAAGTTTTTGTGATTTTCCCTGATTATTTAAAATTATAGCACAAGCTGTTGAGCACAAATGCACAGTCTCTGATTGGCAGAGAATCTAGGAGGAGGAAATAGACCAGAAAAGGTCTGTTTCAATTGGAAATGGGAGAGAGGGAGGGAAGCACAAACAGCTGACCACAAATGCCAGCTCAGCCAGAGCAGAGCCACGGAATGGTGCAGACTCTGCTGGTGGTATGTACTCTGGGGTAGTGCAGACTTCATGGCAGAGAATCTACGGGATTCTACAGGAATCTACAGCAGTGTTGGCCACTATGCCCTGGTTGCAAGCCAGCACATTAGGAGAGAAATTATAAAACATCTAACACAAACACAGAAGATGAATAATGAACCCCCAAATGGCAGAATCTCATGGAACCTGGCCATGCCCACTGAGCACCAGGAGTGAATCAGCACTGACCCAGCACAGCTGCAGTGGCTTGGAAAACCTTCCCACCCTAAAGGCAGACCTTAACTTTAAAAAAAAATGAGTAAAAAAGTAAAGAGGACACTGATGATAGACAGCTTTTAATGCAAAAGAGAATAGATTTCAAACCCTGAGGAGACAAAAGGCAGATTGTCTCCAGATGAAGCCCCAAAAAACAATATAACTGGTCCCCATCACCCAAGGCTCTCCTAGAAGGAATTAAAAAGGATCTTAAAAGGGAGCTAGAAAAAAAATGGGGAAAGGGAATGAAAAATTTGCAAGAGGGTCTGGAAAAGGTATATAACTCATTAAAAGATAGATTTAACAAAATGGAATAAGTAAACAACTCCAAGAAAAACAGAAATTGTGAAATGGAAAAAGAAAATAACTCCTTAAAAAACAGAATTTGTGAAATGGAAAAAAAAATCCCATAGAACAAAACAACTCATTTAAAAATTCAGTTGAACAATTGGACAAATACAAAAAGAAGTAAAAAAAAAATAAATGAGGAAAATAATTCACTAAAATTCAGAACTGAACAAATGGAAATGAATAACTCAATGAGACAACAAGAATTGGTCAAGCAAAATCAAAAAATGAAAAAAAATAGAAAAAAAAGGAAAATACCTAATTGGGAAAACAATCAACCTAGAAAATAGATCTAGGAGAGACAATCTAAGGATTATTGGACTCCCTGAGATACATGATGAAAAAAGAGCCTGGACACTATTTTTTCAGGAAATCAGCAAAGAGACCTACCTGGATATCATAGAATCAGAAGGTAAAATGACCATTGAAAGAATTCACCAAACACCTCCTGAAAGAGACCCCAAATTTAAAACTCCAAGAAATATTGTGACTAAATTCCAGAACTATCAGACCAAGGAAAAAAAATATTACAAGCAGCCAGCAAGAAACAATTCAAATACCGAGAAGGCACAATAAGGATTACTCAGGACATAGCAGCTTCCACATTAAAGGACTGAATGGCCTGGAATCTGATATTCTGAAAGACGAAGAAACTTGGAATGCAGCCAAGAATAAATTACCCTATTAAACTGAATATTTTCTTTCAGGGAAGAAGATGGACATTCAATGAATGAAACTGGTGAATTCCATTTATTTTTTATGAAAAGACCAGAACTAAACAAAAAATTTGACTTCCAAATATAGGACTCAAGAGAAACATAAAAAGGTTAAAAAAAAAAAAACCAAAAAATAAAAAAACCTCTTGAGAACTATATTTCTGTTATGATTATACATAGAGAGTACATGTATAATTTGATTTTACTATTATAATATAAAAAAGAAACTAGAGGTGGAAAGGGGATTGCAACAGAAAAAAAGGGGAAAGTGGAGATAAAATGAGGGAAATTACATTTCAGGAAGAGGCAAAGAAAGCCTATTATAATTGAGGGAAAGAAGAGATGAAGAACATTACTCTTATCTGATTTGGCCCAAAGAAAGAATATTAGATATATTTGGTTTCACTGAGAAACATCTCTCATCTTATAAAATAGTGGGAGGGGAAAGGGAAAAAGGGAAGAGGTAGGCTTAATAGAAGGGAAAAGAGAAATAATAGGGGAAAAGTATAAAAAAAGGGGAAAGTATCTAAAGGGGGAGGATTGCGTGAGGCAAATAGTGCCCATACTTAAAATACTGGGGAGAAGGGAAAGGGGAAAAAGAAAGAGAAAAGTATAATTTGTGGTTTATAAGATGGTAGGAAATACAGAATTAGTAGTTTTAACTGTAAATTTGAATGAGGTGAATTCTCCCATAAAAAGTGGATAGCAAACTGGATTAAAAGCCAGAATCCTACAATGCGTTGTTTACAAAAACACATTTAAAACAGAGTGATACATACAAGTAAAGGGAAAAGACTGGAGCCAATCTGAGAGGTGTGTAGTGGTATCTCAGAGTTGTCTTAATTTGCATTTCTCTGATCAGTAGTGATTTAGAGCACCTTCTCATGTGAGTAGAAATAGTTTCAATTTCTTCATGTGGAAATTATCTTTCCATATCCTTTGGCCATTTATCAATTGGAGAATGACTTCATTTCTTACAAATTAGAGTCAATTCTCTATATATTTTGGAAATGAGGCCTTTTTCAGAACCTTCGACAGTAAAAATGTTTTCCCAGTTTATTGTTTCTTTTCTAATCTTGTCTGCATTAATTTTGTTTGTACAAAAGCTTTTCAATTTGATATAATCAAAATTTTGTATTTTGTGATCAATAATGATCTCTAGTTCTTCTTTGGTCACAAATTCCTTCCTCCCCCACAGATCTGAGAGGTAAACTATCCTATGTTCTTCTAATTTATTTATAATCTCATTCTTCATCATGAAATTTTGACCTTATCTTGTTGTATGGGGTTAAGTATGGGTCAATGCCTACGTTTCTGCAATACTAATTTCCATTTTTCCCAGCAGTTTTTGTCAATGAATTCTTATCCCAAAAGCTTAGGTCTTGGGTTTTGTCAAACACTAGATTATTAAAGTTATTGACTATTTTGTCCTTTGAACCTAACCTATTCCACTGATCAACTAGTCTATTTCTTAGCCAATATCCAATGCTAACCAATGGTAACCCCTACTTTATAATATAGTTTTAGATCTGGTACAGCTAGGCCAAATTAATTTGACTTTTTTTTTTTTTTTTTCATTAGTTCCCTTGAAAGTCTTGACCTTTTGTTCTTCCAGATGAATTTTGTTGTTATTTTTTCTAGGTCATTAAAATATTTTGGGGGGAATCTGATTGGTATAGCCCTAAATAAATAGATTAGTTTAGGAACATTGTCATCTTTATTATATTTGCTCACCTTATCCAAGAGCACTTAATATTTTTCTAATTGGTTAGATCTAACTTTATTTGTATGAAAAGTGTTTTGTAGTTTTGCTCATATAGTTCCTGACTTCCTTTTGGCAGATAGATTCCCAAATATTTTATGCTATCAACAGTTATTTTGAATGGAATTTCTCTTTGTATCTCTTGTTGTTGGATTTTGTTAGTGATATATAAGGATGTTGATGACTTATGTGGGTTTATTTTATATCTCGCAACTTTGCTAACGGTGTGGATTATTTCTAATAGCTTTTTAGTAGAATCTCTGGGGTTCTTTAAGTATACCATCATATCATCAGCAAATTGTGATTATTTACCTACTCTACCTACTCTGCTCTAATTCCTTTAATGTCTTTCTCAACTCTTATTGCCAAAGCTAGCATTTCTAATACAATATTGAATAGTAATGGTGATAGTGGGCAACCTTGTTTCACTCCTGATTTTATTGGGAATGGTTCCAGTTTATCCCCATTACAAATGATGCTTACTGATGGTTTTAAATAGATGCTACTGCTTATTTTGAGGAAAAGTCCATTTATTCCTACTCTCAAGTTGTTTTAATAGGATTGGATGTTGGATTTTATTAAATGCTTTTTCTGCATTTATTGAGATGATCATATGGTTTTTGTTAATTTGGTTATTAATTATAGTAATAGTTTTCCTAATATTGACACAGCCCTGCCTTTCTGGCATAAATTCTACTTGATCCTGGTGTATTATCCTGGGGATGATTTTCTGTAGTTTTTTGCTAATATCTTGTTTAAGATTTTAGCATCAGTATTCATTAGGAAGATTGGTGTATAATTTTCTTTCTCTGTTTTCAACCTACCTGGTTTAGATATCAGTACCATGTCTGTGTCATAAAAGGAATTTGGTAGGAGTCCTTCATTCCCTATTTTTTCAAATAGTTTATATAACATTGGAGTTAATTGTTCTTTAAATGTTTGGTAGAATTCACATGTAAATCCATCTGGTCCTGGGGATTTTTTCTTAGGTAATTGATTAATAGCTTGTTCTTTTCTTTTTCTAAAATGGGACTATTTAAGCAATTTAGTTCCTCCTCTGTTATTTTTAAAGGTACTCATCCATTTCACTTATGTTAACAAATTTATTGGCATAAAGTTAGCAAATTTCCTCTTCATTGGTGGAAGGTTCTCTCTTTTCATTTTTAAGAATAGCAATTTGATTTTCATTTTTCATTTTTCTAATCAGATCTACCAAAGGTTTGTCTATTTTATTTTATTTTTTATAAAACCAAGTCTTAGTTTTATGTATTAATTCAATAGTTTTTTTTTTTTTTACTTTCAATTTTTATCAATTTCTCCTTTTAATTTTAGAATTTCCAGTTTAGTATTTGATTGGGAGTTTTTAATTTGCTCTTTTTCTATCTTTTTAAGTTGCAAGTCCAATTCATTGATCTTCTTTTTCTCTATTTTATTCAAGTAAGCCTCTAGACATATAAAATTTTCCCTTATTGCCACTTTGGCTGCATTCCACAAATTTAGGTATTTTGTCTCATTGTTGTGATTTTCCTGGGTGAAGTTATTAATTTTATCTATGATTTACTGTTTTACCCATTCATTCTTTAGGATGAGATCATTTAGTTTCCAATTACTTTTTGATGTATTCACCTCTAGCTTTTTGTTGAATGTAGTTTTTATTGCATTGTGATCTGAAAAGAATGCATTTACTATTTCTGTTTTCTGCATTTAATTTTGAGGTCTTTATGTCCTAATATATGGTCAATTTTTGTATAGGTTCCATGAACTGCTGAGAAGAAAGTATACTCTTTTCTCTCTCCATTCAGTTTTCTCTAAAGATCTATCATACCTAACTTTTCTAATGTTCTATTTACCTCTTTAACTTCTTTCTTATTTGTTTCGTGGTTTGATTTATCTAGTTCTGAAAGTGCAAGGTTGAGATCTCCCACTATTATAGTTTTGCTGTCTATTTCTTCTTGCAACTCTCTTAACTTCTCCCTTAGGAAGTTAGATGCTATACCACTTGATGCATATATGTTTAGTATTGATATTGCTTCATTGTCTATGCAACCCTTTGGCAAGATATAGTTTCCTTCCTTATCTCTTTTAATTAGATTAATTTTTTTCTTTTGCTTGATCTGAGATAAGGATGGCTACCCCTGCTTTTTTGACTTCACCTGAAGCATAATAGATTCTGTTCCAGCCTTTTAGCTTTACTCTGTATGTGTCTTCTTGCTTTAAATGTGTTTCCTGAAAACAACATATTGTAGGGTTTGGGCTTTTGATCCAGTCTTCTATCTACCTCCGCTTTATGGGAGAGTTCATCCCATTCATATTTATGATTAAAATTACTAATTCTGTATTTCCTACCATCTCATTATCCCCAGATTATGCTTTCTTTTTCTTACCCTTTACCCCCCTCCCCAATATTAAACTTATGGGCACCACTTGCCTCATGCAGCTCTCCCTCTTTAGAATCCCTTCCACCCCCTTTTGAATCCTTCCTCTTTCTTATACCTTTCTTTTATTTTTGTACTCTTTTCCTTTTCCCTTTTCCCCTTCCACTTTTTAATGAGGCAAGAGAACTTTCTCTGTAAACCAGATATGTCAATTATTTTTTCTCTTTGAGCCAAATCTGATGAGAGTAAGAGTCACACAATGTTCCTCTCCCTCCCTAAATTCCCTCAGATATGATAGGTTTCCTTTACCTCTTTGTGGGATGTAGTTTCCCTCTTTTTATCTCCCCTTTTCCCTTTTTCTGATACTATTCCCTTTCCATTTCTACTTCCCTTTTTTATATTATATCAGTTAAATTAAATTATACATGCACTATTTATGTATGTCCATATCAGAAATACAGTTCTCAAGAGTTCTTTTTACCTTTTTCTGCTTCTCTTGAGTCCTATAGTTGGAGGTCAATTTTTTTGCTTAGCTCTAGTTTTTCCATTAGAAATAAATGGAATTCACCTGTTTCATTAAATGTCCATCTTCCCTGGAAGAAAATCTCAGCTTAGTTGGCATTGTTTATTCTTGGCTGCATTCCAAGTTCTTTTGCCTTTTGGAATATCAGATTCCAGGCCCTTTGATCCTTTAATGTGGAAGCAGCTAGATCCTGAGTGATCCTTATTGTTGCTCCTCGGTATTTAAATTGTTGTTGTTGTTGTTGTTGTTGTTGTTGTTGTTGTTTTCTGGCTACTTGTAATATTTTTTTCTTAGTCTGATAGTTCTGAAATTTATCCAGAATATTGCTTTGAGTTTTTTTTTTTTTTTAGGGTCTCTTTCAGAAGGTGATCAATGAATTCTTTCAAAGCCTATTTTAACCTTCTGATTCTATTGCCTCTGGGCAGTTCTCTTTGATGATTTCCTGTAAATTAGTGTCTAGGCTCTTTTTTTTTTTAAATCATAATTTTCAGGAAGTCCAATAATCCTCAGATTTTCTCTCCTAGATCTATTTTCCACGTCTGTTGTTTTTCCAAGTAGATATTTAACATTTTTTCCCTATTTTTCATTTTTTTGGTTTTGCTTGGCTGATTCTTGATGTCTCAATGAATCATTCATTTTTGTTTGTTCAGTTCTGATTTTTAATGTTTTCTTCATTAGCTTTTTTTTTTTTTACATCTTTTTGTATATATTCAGTTGAATTTTTAAATGAGTTGCTTTGCTCTATAGAATTTTTTTCCATTTCACTAATTTTTTTTTAACTGAGTTATTTTCTTTTTCCAATTCACAAATCCTATTTTCCTGGGAGTTTTCAGTTCACAAATTCTGTTTCCCTGCACTCCAGAGGAGTTTACCTTTTCCAGTTCACATTTCAGGAAGTTGTTTTCTTTTTCCACTTTATCAAATTTTTCATTAAATGAATTATAATGCCTTTTCTGTACTCTCTTGCACAGCTTCTCTTTCCTTTCCCCATTTTTCTTCTAGCTCTCTTTTAAGATCTTTTATAATTTCTTCTAGGAGAGCCTTGTGTGATGGGGACCAGTTAAATCCCTCTGTGGGGTTTTGTCTGGAGACTGTCTGCTATTAGTCTCCTTGGGGTTGAAAACTTGCTCTCTTTCTGTATAAGCTATCAAGAGTTAGAGTTTTTTTGGCTTTTTTACTCATTTTTTAAAAAGCCCTTAGGTTCTGCCTTCAGGGCAAGATGGTTACCAGCTTCTTCTGTAGAACAGGGAGATATATATATACACACACAATAGCTGTTCTGCAAATGGGCTGCTAAGAGTGGCCAAGCTGTGGAAATGCTCTGGGAAGATTGAAACATGAGAACACAGTGTGGGATACAACATAGCATTCTCACTTTGTTGTTATTTGCTTGCATTTTGTTTTCTTTCTCAGTTTTTCTTTTTCTTCTTTCTTGATCTGATTTTTCTTGTGCAACCAGATAACTGTATAAATATGTATACATATATTGGATAAAACATGTATTTCAACTTATTTAACATGTATTAGACTATCTGCCAGCTTGGGGAGGGAGTGGGGAAGGGAAATTTGGAACAAAAGGTTTTTGCAAGGGTCAGTGTTGGAAAAAATTACTCATGTATATGCTTTGTAAATAAACAGCTTTAATAACAAATAAATAAAATAAAATTATATTTAAGATCTTATATTGCTTTCTAGTTCTAGCTTTTTCTTCATGTTTATTACAATAATTATATACTCACACAAGTGTGAAGTACAGATATCTTTTCTTCTACAGCACTAAACAAATCTCAGAGGTAAAAGTGATGTAGATAAAAATAATTTTCTTGCAGGTCACAGCTACCAAGGAAACATGTTTTCTCTAGACAGAGTTAACTGTTCTGAGTAGCCTAACTGGTGAATTTTACTAAATTAATCATGTATCTACTGTAATTTCTTGAATTTCTGAAATTGTTACTCTTCAAGTGAATTCTATTTGGGTTTTGCATACTTGTTAAATAACACTTGGTGAGAAAAAAAGAGAGTTCTTTACATTTCTTAAATAAGAAATTTATTTTCATTTTAATAATGGTTTATATTTATATCTTCTATCATAGATCTGTTTATATATATGTATAATTCATATATACACGTATATAAACATATATACATAATACATATATATATATAATGCAGCTATACATACAAGCATATGTATACATATACACATATGAAATTATGTTTAAATATAAATATATTTCTTAATTCAAATTTTATAAGCAAATATATTTATGTTAAAACTTACTTATTTAGTATTAACATGTATGTATATATATTTACATATGCATGCATTTGTATATATACATACATATGTGTATATTTAATGGTTAAAAAACTAAATAGTGCTGTAGTAATGGAGTCAATTAATCTATTATTGAAAACATAACTACCAAGTCTTTCTTTGAGCATAGTTGGAATATTCTCTTATTAACTTGATATATTTAGAATTTTTAGCATTTTTTTTTTACATATTGTTAATTTTAAGAACAAAAGTCTCAGTAAGGATTTGTATATAAGTCTTTTTATTGTAGATTCCATTTTTTAAAAATTCATGAACTTAAGAGTTGGAAATAAAATCATGTAAACTAATAGTCTTGACTTTTCAAATTAATATCTAAGGAAAATTAAATTAAATTATTTTCTTGTAATTCTCAACTGAATCATGTCTTAGAATACTGCTTTTCTATATTTATGGATGTGAAATTGCTAGTTTTTTGACCTTATTCTCTGATGGGATTGAGCTCTATTTTCTTAGCAAAACTGTTGCCACTTTCATAAGATGTGGCATATGGAGTTTACTTTCTGTGGCTTTGCTATGTCTGCTTTTATTAATTGCAGCTAAAGCTTATCAGTTCACCAGTGGTCATTGGCTGAAGATTATAGTTTTCAGTGGGGGCATATGGAACTGAGTTTAATGACTACTTACCCATGGCTCAGAGCCACATATAAACCAGTGCTTGGAAGGATCTGCCACTATTTTTTTTTTCTCAAAGCTTTCATTCCAGGAAGGATTTTAGAAAGATATTTTAATGTGTGTAGTGGAGGGATTGTTCAGTGAAGGTCCTGTCCTTCATGAACATACAATATGCTCTACTTGAGCTATAGCTTCCCAGAGACTTGGTAAGCCTGTTTCTGGAAAGATGTGATGTGATAGAGGGGTACTTCCTCTCTCCAATCTAGAGCATGTTCAAGAATATGGACTGTTTCTAGGCAACTAACTTTGAAGTGATAAAAACATTTTAATTAGCTTCTTAGCAGTAACTGAGTATACATGTGGGAGACTTTGAACAGAGGAAATCTCTCTTTTCTAATGGCTTTTAAGGGAGAAAGGAGACAAATTGATATGGCTTCTAGAAGAAAAAGCAGTTTCTGGTCCCCTTTTTGTCCTGGATAACATGTGAATATTGTTTTTCTTTCCAGTGTTTTTGTTCTTTTCTGATCTTACATGAATATGTACCAGACAGAATAATAATAATAGCTAATATTTATATAGTTGTTATGTGCCCGAAACTGTGCTAAGTGACATTTAATCCTCGTAACAACCCTATGAGTTAGATACTAATATTATCTTCATTTTTCCAGATGAGGAAACTGGGGAAAGAGCTTAAGTGACTTGCCCAGAGCATCTTTTCCATCAGCTGTTTCAACTTCCAAAGGAAAACTTGGATGATAGAATATGTTGGTAGATGCTATTTATATATAGAAGCTATATACCATTTATGAATTCATTCTCCCCTCAAACCAAAGTAATAGTGGAGAGTAAGCTACTGATCCCAGTGATTTTTGTCCTGGTTCTTACTATATTTTCCAGTAAATATCCCTTTGTAAAAGTTATTTGATGGTAGAATTATGACCAAATTTAATTGAAATTGAGGAGAGATCACTTGGTCAAAATCACATTGAGATAATCAGTACATTCCCCTCTGTTGGGAACTATGGAAGAGGAAAAGAATCTCTGAAAGAGTATCACATCTAAGCTAGATTCAGTCTACAGCATAGGGGATTGCTTCTCACAGTTCAGATTGTTCTCATTGTTTTAAATCTGAGTTTTTCCATTTTGCATAGGCTGGAAGTACAGGTGCTATTCATGGATACTACCCCAACAGGATTAACCCAGAATTTCAATCTGCTTCACTTATGACCAGGAATGACTTTCAAATGCATTGGGATCCTCAAGGTCACTCTGAAAGGTCATTTCTTTTTCTTTGGAGCATCAATGCTGTAGTACAATAAAACCCACTCAAGATTCCAACTTCTAAATTCCTATGGGGCTTGCTCTCCTGGCCTTTTGGATTTCTCAAAATTGAAGACTCCATTCTATTTTCTTGGGGCCTGTTGGCCTCAGATGGGAGAAGGCCTTAGGGGCTCTCCCAGTATGATATTGAATCTCAGCTTATACTGTGATCTATGGAATCACCAAGTATAGCTAAAAATAGGAATGCTGAAGATGACTGACCTTTTTAAATCCCTCCATAGCCAATTGAAAAGTTTCCAACAAGCATTAGCTGACTGGTACCAGTGACAGAAAGTTAATGCAAGCTTACAAGTTTCCCCAGGACAGTTTGTTCCAAACTGTCATATTCTTCCCTTAGAAGCAAGCTTGCTGTTCTGGTTACTCTGAATTTGTATCTGACTCCTTATTATAACCCAGAAAGGTTAAAAAATAATACATATCCTCAGGGAGCCCATGTTTTACTGAAAGAAACAACATGCGAACATTTTATACACACACATATGTATACACATGCATATATACATATGTGTGTATATCTCTGTGTATACGTACATGAAATATAAGCAAAACATAGGTAATTTCAGGAGAGGGTTTTTCTTTCCCCTTTTCTTTCCCTTCATTTCCCCCTTTTTAAAATACTTGCATGGCTAGTTAATGTCTGAGATACAGTTTGAACCCAGATCTTTCTGACTCTTGGTCCAGCAATATATCTAATATGAGGTGATGGGGTCATAAATATTTTTTAGTAAAGGGTCAGAGCATATGGTATGTCCATGTATACTCTTACGGGAGAGACCTCACTATTTACATTTCAGATTAATTTTTACCTTAAGTGTATGCCTTATATGCCTTACTAGACTATTCCTAGAAATAGAGAAAGTGTGTTTAATTTAAATTTTGCATTTCTCCTAGTGCCTACTTCAGAGCATTTTTGGGGAATGGAGGAGAGAAAATCAGAGAAAGAGAGAGAGAGAGAGAGAGAGAGAGAGAGAGGAGAGAGAGAGAGAGAGAAGAGAGAGAGAGAAGAGAGAGAGAGAGAGAGAGAGAGAGAAAGAAAGAGAGAGAGAAAGTGAATTAGAATGAGGAGAGACATTTTCGAATTAAATGGAGTTACTGAAAGATACTTAAGATTTCAAGGAAACAATATTGTTCTTCCCCAAAGTGATTGGATTATGTTGTGTAGAAGCAGCCAGAGAGAACATAAAGATTGACAGAAAAATAGAATAATCTGCCACTTTATTTATTACATTTCATGGAAAGTAATAAGAAATAGCAAATGATATCAAACTGAAAGTGAATGCCATGTAGTGTCTGTGATAATAATCTCTCAGTCAAATGGCATCAACAAATATTTTTATTTCCTGATTTAATAGTACTTTAAGCTTCATGCTTATACAGATAATTTTTAGCATATAGGCTACTTTTTAAAAAAATACTCTCTTTGCCTCATTATGCCTCTACTCAAATTCCCCTCTGGAAAATTACATAGTATGATATAATAATAATAATAATAATAATATATAATTTATTGACAGATCTTCACTTGTTTAGTTGTTTATTAATTACACTTGACTCTTTATGACCTTCTTTGGAATTTTTTTTTGGCAGTGATCTTGGAGTAATATGTCATTTCCTTTTCAGCTCATTTTACAAATGAGGAAAACAAGACAGAGAGTTCAGTGACTTATTCGGGGTACACAACTAGAAAGTGTCTCAGGCCATATTTGAACTTGAAGGATGAGTCTTCCTGACCCCAGGCCTGGTATTCAGTCCACTGCATCATCTAGCTGCTTTTAGAGCATCATAGATGTAACTAAAAAGATCTCAGATATCATGTTAGCACTCAAGGTAACAATGCATACATACTAGGCATACAATAGCCATCATTTCATTTAATAGGCAATTCAAAACACATAAAAATATTTTTAGTAGTTCATGGATAGTTTTTTCACCTCTCCAATATATTGAATCTTCCTTCCAATTATCTATTCAGTCTTTCAACTTTATTTCACTACTCTGTGATTTGAAATCCACTAGTAAGGAAAATGAACTTGGAGTTCTAGGGGAATAGCCTCCCAACATTATATTTTTTTTATAATTTTTTTCTCCCCTAGGAAACTTATACAGACAGCTCAACATCACCTCAAGGGCTTGGGTTACCATGGAGAGAAAATGCATTTGTGATTTCTAGACAGGCAATGCCTTTCTAACTGACACTACCCTTCCTATAATTCAGATATTGGATGACCAAGTCCACGTCTTTTTACATATATTCAAAGTTAGTTTTTTTCTTGTTCATTTTCTTGGTCTTGTTCTTTTCTTTCTTGTTCTTCTTCCTATTTAGAGGGACCACATAAGTCACTTGCTAGCAAGCCTCCTTCATTTTCCATAAGAGTAAATTCCAGAATTCATGAATTTGGGTGTACTAAAGAAGCTCTCATTTACCAGTTCTAAAGCTGTCATTAGCCAAGAACTCTCTTGTCTATAGAAGATCATAGGGACATCTAATGTGCTATGTCCCTCTTCTCCTCTGCTTCTATGTGCTGAGAAGAACTATATGTTCTGCTATGTGCTGCTTCTCCTCTGGTACAATGAAGTTTGAAGCATATGCAACTGTAAAATATTCCTATCATTACTTTTTCCATGCACTCAGAGTCCAAAAACTCTTATTTTGGTTCATGTGGGTGATTTCATAAATAACTTCCACATATCTCTTCTCCAACTATTATTGACTTCTAGCTTAAAAGGAAAATGCATTAGTCCCTTTCACCTAGGTCTAAATCTAGTACTATGTTTTATACAGTCATAAAGATCATAATTGATTCTTTTATTTTTAAGTCTTGAAGGAAAAAAGTGACTTCAACAATAATCTGAGCCAAAACATTTATCCACAATTAATCCAGCCTGAGTCCAGAATAGTTCAAATGGATATGCCCCAAAGGATATACCAAAGAGTGATCCAGATATGGAGACCCCCCCATAAGCATACATTGATTAGAGACTTCCTATGAAATATCTTCCATATCTCTTCCCAATTTAAAATTTTTAAAATATCTACAAATAAAGCAGCCTTTGTTTATCCTGTTTACATGGCATTTTCTTTCAGGGAATCTGGAGGCATTCTTAAGATTGGTCTCCATTCCAATTTCTCTATTTTTGGAGAGAAGACATCACTATGTCAGTCAGTTTTGTTCTTTAGTTGTTTCTAGTAATGTCTCACCCTTTGTGACCCGTTTGGGGAGTTTCTTGGAAAAGAGAGTGCAGTGGTTAGATATTTGTTTTTCCAGTGGATTAAATCAAACAAAACATGTGTTAAGTCACTCGCTCAGAGTCACAGAGCTAATAAGTGTCTGAGGCTAAATTTGAACTCTGGTCTTCTTCACTTCAGATCTATCTACTGTGCCACCTGGTTGCTCCATTTCAATCAATGGAGCAGCTCAATTGCCTTTCCCAGTGTTTTACTCTACATATTCCCCTCCATGATGCACATTTCTTAAATGTTCCCAGGAGTAACTTCAGCTGTGTGGGCTTGGTGTTTTGTTATCCCCAAAACATAATTGGACAAAATTCTTGTAGACTCATAAGCCTTGTTGCTTTCAAGAGCTTGTCTCAAACTGATTTTATATATATTTGTGTATGTCTTTCTTTATTTCTCTCTGTATATACATATAGTATATGCATATGCTATATATATATAATATGAGAGAATATGTACACAATTAACACATATACATATACGTTATATATATGATCTATATGTATATCTTCATACCTATATTTATATCTACTTATCTATCTCAAAGTAAAGATAAAACAAATTCAAAAAAGGAGAGAAAAATAAAATATTCTAAAGTTTCCCCATCCAAGGGAGAGTGTATTTAGGGTGGCTAAAGCAATAAACAAAATACTTCTTGGTTTACTGGAATCCTGGATGAGCCCCAAGTTGTATTTATACCATAAAAGTCTTAGGGAACCTCTCCTGAGGTTTTCTGACTAATACCATGGTAGAATCCATAGTTCCAATCTGACTTTAAACACACACACACACACACACACATACACACACACTCGCGATTTTGATATCAATGTAGATATAGATATCTATGTAGATAAATATGACAATTATAAATATAAATATACATTTACATATAAAAATATCAATGCAGATTCAGGTGTAGATGATACAGCTACAGCTAAAAAAATAAAGAAAGTAGATCTAGAGATAGAGATAATATAGAGATATAGGTTTAACTATATATTGAGGTTAAGAGAGACACAGATAGATACAAAATGTCCCCAAAGCCTTAGTGCAATTTAATTTTTCTTTATTTCTACCTTTATGTAGCAGATAGATATACTGTAGATAATCAGTATTTATTAAGTGATCACTCCATGCTAAGCACTATGTTTTGCATTGGATATATATTAAACAATTGTGGAAATAATTACAGATGACTAATAAAATGACACATTTAATGATACTCTGTTTTTCATAAAGGATCCATGAAAAAGTTTCTCAGGTCCTGCTCTAAGTTTCAATTTCCTTAAAACCATGGTTCCCTGATCTTCAAGGTTGTGTTTATTTTTATTAGTCACTAAAAAGACATAGTTCAAGTAAATAGTATATGGTTTTAGGAAAAGTAGCAATAAATAGCAATAAAACATTTCTTTAATGAATTTGGCCAAATTCTACTTATTGCTACTTTTCCTAAAACCATATATACTATTTACTTGAACTATGTCTTTTTTTGCTACTTATTACTACTTTATTGCTACTTTTCCTAAACCCATATACTTTTTTAATTTTCCCAAATTACACACATGGTAAGTAGAAAATGCTAAACTCACAAATATTGTACATGAAGGCACACAGGGAATACATGTGTTTAGAACCAATGTGTAGAAAGGCAACTCAAACCTTCTCCATTACGGAACTCAGTGTCTTCTGGAGATGTGATCATCAAGCTTTTTCCAGTCCTTCTGCCGTCTGGTGAGAAAAATGATTATTTTTCCTCTATTATTAATAACCATTTATTTTTGGGAAGAGCCAGGATTTTTCCTTCCCCATTTCCTCATTCTTTGCTAGGTCAAATCAGCTCCTGAAGAATAAGGATGATAATGAGATTTGATTTAATATTCTCCTTAATCTTGTTCAGACTCCATTAAACTAGGAAAGTTTATATCTAATAAAAAATAAAGAGATTTTAGTCTCAATGAAATCTGGCCCATTGTGTTCTATTAAAATAAGTATGTATGAAGGTGGGACCCCCTTTGTCTAGATTGTCTTAGACAGGAGTGGTCTGAAGGATTTGGCATATCCCCAGCCCTGTTTAGGATAAATCCACCTCTCTTTATAATATTCATCATTATTATTAATTGTTAACCAATCAGAGTTGATTGCTGCTTATCAGGAGCACTTACTCTTCCAAAGGCATATAGGTCTCTGTGATTTGTCTTTGGTTCATGAAAAATGATCACATGACAAATACAATAAATCATTTTATTAATTATTCACTAGCCATAATTAATATAATAATTATTTAGAAAGTAAGTCTCTCAAACGTTTTATATATCACACAGGATACAACCCTCTTCTGGGCCTGCACTTCAGTATTGAATAATATCCTGAGCAATGAACATTGCTCCCTAGGGCTTCTTCAGGACTACTTATTGATCTCTTATATATCCAAATGCAATAATAAGAAAATCTCTCTTTAAGGTCCTTCTAGTAGCCCTTTAGTTATTGCTGGAGGCTATGAGATATTATAGCCAGCTAATAAAAGTCAGAAGGTATCCTAGGTTAACATGATCTTTTATCTCCCTATCTCTAGAGCTGAATTGAAGTCCTTTGTCCTAGAAAACTTCCCTAACAAAGTAGTCTTGTTGCTCAACATTATTTAATATAGTTATCAAGGTTTATGTTTTACTGAATTTTACAGCATGGAGATGCAGATTGATTTTGCATCTACATTTTGTATTTCTCCCAGTGCCTAATACAGCTCTCTGTGTGCAGTAAAGGTTTAATAAGTTGAATCAGGATGCTACTGATAGCTAATTAAGGTAGAATTAAACAATATAATTCCTTCTAAATGCAAGAGAACTTAAAAAAAAACCAGAAAAATAGAAAAATCTGCCAAGTTATTTGTTCTGTTCACCAGAAAGTTATAGAATGTGATAAATGACATAAAACTGAAGGCAACTGCTATGCAGTCTTCATGATAATAGTTTTCCAGTTAAAACAGAGATATCCTTACTTCCCCATTTTAAAATTTGAAGTTCTTTCTTATAAGTGGAAAAAAAACATAATAATTAAGATGAAAAAAATTCCCTGGAATATTCATTTGTTTGTTCCACTGATAGGGTATTTGCTTTTAAGGAATCTGGATGCTTCCTTAACATTGGGTGGTATTACATGTTCATACTTCAGTTTCCACTTTTTTATTGTTCTTTTTTTTTTTTTTTTTTTTTTAACAAAACAGAGTTGGAAGGGATCTCTGGATCAAGTCCAAGTGGAGAAATCAGTTACCTCACATGAAGTACACAAGTAATTTTCTGATGTTAAATTCATATAAATTGAGCTTTGAAAAAGATTTCATAATTATATTCATTATTATCTTGAACCTCTTCCTCATAGTATAAAACTAAAACACCTAATTTTGCCATCTCTATAATATATTTGTCATTTGATCATTAGACCTCTCTCTCAGTTTCTGTCTTCTATTCTCTCTCTCTCTTTCTTTTCTTTACTCCCTCTCCCTCCTCCACTTATAACTACTATCTCAATTTAGTCCCTCTGATCTAAATTATTATAATGGCTTGATATTTGATGTCCTACCCTTTAGTTCCTCCTCTTTCTAATCCATCTTCTGAATAGTTGTCAAAATGATTTTGCTTAAGGAAACATCTGACCAAGTCATTCTTTTTAATAAATTCTAATGGCTCCCTATTGCTTATAGGATCAAATATAAACTCCTGTGTTTTTTCATAACCCTTCAAAACTTAACCCCAAATTGGCTTTCTAGATTTCTTGTCCACTTTTTAAAAAGCCATTTTAATTTTTCACTTATTATACACAAAGCAGAATTTCTGTATGCAAGTGAAGAGAAAAAGATGATTATATATGAAATGACAAATAACAAATATTATCTTTTTAAAAAGCTATAATTATACAAGCTAAATTAATTCAATGTTATTTTCAACTGTCCTTCTTGTCTGTTTCCTTTTGAACTTTGTGTATTTTTTTCGTTTAAATGCTTTAATGCTTTTTCTGAATCATTATACTGTACTCCCCTTCCTAAAATCTAAGGTCTAGGTAAATTGATTTTTTGCTATTAAAACACTGCATTCAGTCTCTTGTCCTATATTTTTGTTGCTACCTTTTTCAATACTTGCAAATGATGCTCTCCTCACTTCTTGATCATTCTGTATTTATAGCTCAAGCATTACAAGAAGTCTTTCCATATTCCCTCTACTCTCACCTCTGTTCCCATATGCTAAAGCCTTTTCTCCACAAACTATCAAGGATTAATTTTATATTTATTATGTAAAAAACATTTATGTGCATGTTACTTACCTTAATAGAATATATGCTACTTTAAAAGAGGGATTAAAAAATACCTTTATGCTCTCAGTGACTAACATAGGGCTTACCTCATATTAAATGCTTAACTGTATATTGAGTGAGTGATTAATGTATAGTACAAACTTCCTTTTAGTTTAAAAAAAAATCTAATCAACCTTCTTCCTAATACATTTTACGCATTTTTGCTTCATCACATTCTTTAATAAGATTCATTACATCTCATGAAAACTAATTTTATTATTGGACAATTATACTTGATATAAAATTAGTATATTGATTAAGCTGGAATATTTCTTCCTCTCTGTTATTTTTCATATGAAGATTCTAATTCTAGTCTCTGAATCAAATTTCCCATTTTATAAAGAATACATCTAATTTCTAATCCTTAGTCAAATATTTGGATATAGCTCTCATGTTCTTCCTGAAATCTTCTCTTCTCTAGGCTTAGTTAGTCAGTCAGTCAGTCAATCAATCAATCAATAAACATTTTAAAATACTTACTATGTGTTAGGTATTATGCTAAGTTCTGGGGATACAAAGAAAGGCAAAAATACTACCTTTCCTTTAAGAAGCTCACTCTACTGGTGAGACAATACACAAACTATTTATATATAAAACATATAAAAAGAGTAAATAGAAAGTAATCTCAGGAGGAAGACACTAGTAGTGAGAGCATTGGAAAGGCTTCTTTTAGGAGATGGAATTTGAGCTGAGACTTGGAGAAAGTCAAGGAAGTCAAAAGACAAATGTTGAGAGGAAATCACAGGATGAGAGTCAATGAAAAGCAATGAAAATGCAAGAATCAGGAGATGACATGTCATATGTGAGGAATAATAATAATGGTGATAATGATAATAATAGCATTTATATAGCACTTTAAGACTTATAAAGTCTTTTATATATGTTAGCTCATCTGAACCTTACAACAATCTTGCAAGTGTAATTCTACTACTGAAGACAAAACTAAGATTGAGGGCAGCTAAGCAGCCTGCCTAGTGTCACACATCTAGAAGTGTTTAGGGAAAAAATTTAAATTCGTGCTCCTGTCTCCAAATTCAGTATTCTTTCTCTTGTTTCAGTAGGGGTCAAGAAACAGAAGGCTTGATGTCATAGGGTCGTAATGTATGTTAAATGAGCTAAAATTTAAGAAGGTTTATTCTTAAACCTTCTCTTACAAAAGAGAAGATTTTATAGGTGATCTTAGAGGTAATAGGAAGTTGAGGTTTATTGAGTAGGGTGATAACATGATCCAGTTTATACTTTAAGAAGATTACTTTAGCAGATTGATAAATAATAGAACTTAATTTATAGAGATAAACATCACATGTTCATCCCTCCTGAGAGATGTTTTGGTTTATTAGTGTCTTTCTTAAAAAGTGGTCTTTATCCCCTATGGAGGTCCAAAACAGAAAAACAATCCTATTTATATATAACACTCCTTTTAGCAAAAAGACAGAGACAAAATGGATCATTATCAGTCTGAAATTATTAAAAAAATTATGTCAATGGAATTTAATTACACAGTAAAAATAATTATGGGAAATTCTAAGAAACAGGTTAGGAGAAAGGAGAAAGGGAATAAGTATTTATTGAACACTTAATAGGTACTAGACATCATAATAAGTGTTTTATAAATATTATCTCAATTAATATGGGAAGACTTTTATAGAATGATATAGAGGAAAATAAGACCCTAAAATAATAATTAATACAATGACTCTAACAGTATCAAAAAAAATCATTAATAGGATGCTGAGTTATGAGTAATCAGAAAATCATTGAAGGCAATGAACCATATCTTCTTCCTCTTGGCAGATATGTGTAAGACTACCAGGACAATTTTTTTTTTTTTATATTTTCAGATTTCAATTTTTCTATTACATGTTTTGCTTAATTGTTTTCAATAAAGCAAGGTTAAATAAATAAATACAATTTAAACAAAGGGGTCCAGAAATGAATAAAGCACTCTATTTGTCATTTGGCTAAGGCAGAATGAAGTGATGCTATTAACTCAATTGATTTGGACAGTTCACCTCTATAAGTAGAATGTAAGATAAATTGCATTAAAAACCATGCAACACTTCCGGCCAAGATGGCGGAGAGGAAGCACACTGCTGTGTAACCTCCGCGTTTTTCTCTCACTATCCATTTCATTTCATGCCTCTGAATTAATGCAAAAAACATACAACTAGTTACCAAGAGAAACCATCCTTGAGACTCGTCAGGAAAGGTCTGTTTTTGCGCGAGGGCAGGGACGGTTATTAGATCGGAAGCAGCCTGCGGGCAGCAGCGACAGCGAGAGCACGGAAAGTGGCTCTGAGCCAAGCAGAGCAGAGAGGGGGTGGGGCGTGATCGCAGCCGTCTCTGCGGGGAGAGCTTCGCTACAGGACTGGATACTTTGCTCCAGCAGCAAGTCAGCAGCCCAGCACAGAAGCTAAAAACACCAAGGGTGAAGAATACAACCCCAAACAGCTGGAGTCTCTCAGGACCTGGCCACCCCTCCCCCACAGTGTCTCAGCACGCTCTCGGATCTCAGAGCGCAGGCGCAGCACAGTCCTGCTAGTGCCTCACTGCTACCCTGCCCCTCCCCCAAAGAAAGCAGCTCCATTCAAGGGTTTTTTTCTTCTGTTTCTTGGCTAGTTTGTCTTTGATTATTAGACAGAATGAGCAAGAAACTGAAAAAGACTTTAACCCTTGACAGCTTCTATACAGATAAAGAGCAGACGCCAAATCCTGAGGAGACTAAAAACAAACAGTCCCCAGGTGAATCCCCAAAGGAGGAGATCATCTGTTCCTCAGCACAGATGAATCTCATGGAGGAAATTAAAAAGGCTCTCACAAGGGAGCTAGAAGAAAAATGGGAAAAGCAGAGTGAGGCTTGGCAAAAGGAGAGGGAGGCTTGGCAAAAGGAGAAGGAGGCTTGGGAAAAGGAGAGGGAGGCTTGGCAAAAGAGCCTGGAGAAGTCAGTTAAAGAGAGAGTGGATAAAGAAACCAAATCCTTGAAAAATAGGATTGGTGTACTGGAAAACAAAATTGGTGAAATGGAAAAAAATTCCACAGAACAAAAGAACTCAATTGGACAATTAGAAAAAGATCTTAAAAAAGTGAGTGAAGAAAATACTTCACTGAAAATCAGGGTCGAACAAATGGAATTGAATGACTCGAGGAGATAAGAAGAATCAGTCAAGCAAATCCAAAAAAATCAAACAATGGAAAAGAATGTGAAATACCTTCTGGGGAAGACAACAGACCTGGAAAACAGATCCAGGAGAGACAACTTGAGAATCATTGGACTCCCAGAAAAGTATGATGAAAAAAAGAGCCTGGACACTATTTTCCAGGAAATTATCAAAGAGAACTGCCCAGAAGTCATAGAAACAGAGGGTAAAATAGACATTGAAAGAATTCATCGATCCCCTACTGAAAGGGATCCTAAAATCAAAACACCAAGAAATATAGTGGCCAAATGCCAGAACCCTCAGACGAAGGAAAAAATACTGCAAGTGGCTAGAAAAACCCAATTCAAGTATCAAGGAGCCACAATAAGGATCACCCAGGATCTGGCAGCATCCACACTAAAAGATCGAAGGGCCTGGAATATGATATTCCGAAAGGCTAAGGAACTTGGTATGCAACCAAAAATAACTTACCCAGCGAGAATGAGCATCTTTTTCCAGGGAAGAAGATGGACATTCAACGAAGTAAGCGAATTTCACCTATTTTTGATGAAAAAGCCAGAACTTAACAAAAAATTTGATCTACAAGTACAGAACTCAAGAAAAATCTAAAAAGGTAAAGATTAATCTTGGGAACTATATTTTGGCTATAAAGATGTATAAAGAATACAGATATACCTTGTTCTAGAAACTAGATGTGGAAAGGACATTGTACCAGAAAAAGGGTAAAGTGGGGGTACTACATTTCATGGAGAGGCATAGGAAACCTATTATATCTGAGAGAAAAAATGGAGAGGGATGAATATAGTGAGTATTTTACTGTGTTCAGAATTGGCTTTAAGAGAAAAATTTTAGACATATTCAATCTATGGTGAAACTTCTCCCACCTCATTGAAAAGTGAGAAGGGAAAAGTGAAAAGGGAAGGAATAAGCTAAGTGGAAGGGAATACGGTACCTGGGAGGGAAAGGGGTAAGATAGGGGGAGGAACTCTAAGGGGGGGAGGGATACTAAAAAAGGGAGGGCTGTGAGAAGCAAGTGGTGCTTACAAGCTTAATACTGGGAAGAGGGTAAGGGGGTAAGAAGGGAGAAAAGCACAAACCGGGGTTAACAAGATGGCAAGTAATACAGAATTGGTCATTTTAACCATAAATGTGAACGGGGTAAACTCCTCCACAAAGAGGAAGCGGTTAGCAGAATGGATTAAAAGCCAGAATCCTACAATATGTTGTTTACAGGAAACACACCTGAAGCGGGGAGATACATGCAGGTTAAAGGTAAAAGGTTGGAGCAAAATCTATTATGCTTCAGGTGAAGTCAAAAAAGCGGGGGTAGCCATCCTGATCTCAGATCAAGCTAAAGCAAAAATTGATCTAATCAAAAGAGATAAGGAAGGGCAGTATATCTTGCTAAAGGGTAGAATGAATAATGAAGCAGTATCTATATTAAACATATATGCACCAAGTGGTGTAGCATCTAAATTCTTAAAAGAGAAATTAAGAGAGCTGCAAGAAGAAATAGACAGCAAAACTATAATAGTGGGAGATCTCAACCTTGCACTCTCAGAATTAGATAAATCAAACCACAAAATAAACAAGAAAGAAGTCAAAGAGATAAATAGAATACTAGAAAAATTAGATATGATAGATCTCTGGAGAAAATGTAATGGGGACAGAAAGGAATACACCTTCTTTTCAGCAGTTCATGGAACTTATACAAAAATTGACCATATATTAGGACATAAAAACCTCAACTCAAATGCAGTAAGGCAGAAATAGTGAATGCATCCTTTTCAGACCACGATGCATTGAAAATTACATTCAATAAAAAGCCAGGGGAAAGTAGACCAAAAAATAATTGGAAACTAAATAATCTCATACTAAAGAATGATTGGGTGAAACAGCAAATTATAGACATAATTAATAACTTCATCCAAGAAAACGATAATAATGAGACATCATACCAAAATGTATGGGATGCAGCCAAAACGGTAATAAGGGGAAATCTCATATCTCTAGAGGCCTATTTGTACAAAATAGAGAAAGAGAAGGTCAATGAATTGGGCTTGCAACTAAAAATGCTAGAAAAGGAACAAATTAAAAACCCCCAGTCAAACACTAAACTTGAAATTCTAAAAATAAAAGGAGAGATCAATAAAATTGAAAGTAAAAAAAAAAAACTATTGAATTAATTAATAAAACTAAGAGTTGGTTCTATGAAAAAACCAACAAAATAGACAAACCCTTAGTAAATCTGATTAAAAAAAGGAAAGAGGAAAATCAAATTGTTAGTCTTAAAAATGAAAAGGGAGAACTCACCACTAATGAAGAGGAAATTAGAGCAATAATTAGGAGCTACTTTGCCCAGCTTTACACCAATAAATTCGACAACTTAAATGAAATAGAAGAATACCTCCAAAAATATAGCTTGCCTAAACTAACAGAGGAGGAAGTAAATATCCTAAACACTCCCATCTCAGAAAAAGAAATAGAACAAACTATCAATCAACTCCCTAAGAAAAAATCCCCAGGACCAGATGGATTTACATCTGAATTCTATCAAACATTTAAAGATCAATTAACTCCAATACTAAATAAACTATTTGAAAAAGTAGGGATTGAAGGAGTCCTACCAAACTCCTTTTATGACACAGACATGGTACTGATACCTAAACCAGGTAGGCTGAAAACAGAGAAAGAAAATTATAGACCAATCTCCCTAATGAATATTGATGCTAAAATCTTAAATAAAATATTAGCAAAAAGACTACAGAAAATCATCCCCAGGATAATACACTATGACCAAGTAGGATTTATACCAGGAATGCAGGGCTGGTTCAATATTAGGAAAACTATTAACATAATTGACTATATCAATAACCAACCAAACAAAAAACATATGATCATCTCAATAGATGCAGAAAAAGCATTTGATAAAATCCAACAGCCATTCCTAATAAAAACACTTGAGAGCATAGGAATAAAAGGACTCTTCCTTAAAATAGTCAGGAGCATATATTTAAAACCTTCAGTAAGCATCATATGCAATGGGGAAAAACTGGAACCTTTCCCAGTAAGATCTGGAGTGAAGCAAGGTTGCCCACTATCACCATTATTATTCAATATTGTATTAGAAACACTAGCCTCTGCAATAAGAGTCGAGAAAGAGATTAAAGGAATTAGAGTAGGCAATGAGGAAACCAAACTATCACTCTTTGCAGATGATATGATGGTATACCTAGAGAACCCCAGAGATTCTACTAAAAAGCTATTAGAAATAATTCATAATTTTAGCAAAGTAGCTGGCTACAAAATAAATCCCCATAAATCCTCAGCATTTTTATACACCACCAACAAAATCCAAGAGCAAGAGATACAAAGAGAAATTCCATTCAAAATAACTGTTGATAGCATAAAATATTTGGGAATCTACCTACCAAAGGAAAGTCAAGAATTATTTGAGCAAAATTACAAAAAAGTTTCCACACAAATAAAGTCAGACTTAAATAATTGGAAAAATATTAAGTGCTCTTGGATAGGCCAAGCGAATATAATAAAGATGACAATACTCCCTAAACTAATCTATTTATTTAGTGCTATACCAATCAGACTTCCAAGAAAATATTTTAATGATTTAGAAAAAATAACAACAAAATTCATATGGAACAATAAAAAGTCAAGGGAATTAATGAAAAAAAAAATCAAATGAAGGTGGTCTAGCTGTACCTGATCTAAAATTATATTATAAAGCAGCAGTCACCAAAACTATTTGGTATTGGCTAAGAAATAGGTTAGTTGATCAGTGGAAAAGATTAGGTTCACAAGACAGAATAGTCAACTATAGCAATCTAGTGTTTGACAAACCCAAAGATTCTAACTTTTGGGATAAGATTTCATTATTTGATAAAAACTGCTGGGATAACTGGAAATTAGTATGGCAGAAATTAGGCAAGGACCCACACTTAACACCATATACCAAGATAAGATCAAAATGGGTCCATGACCTAGGCATAAAGAACGAGATTATAAATAAATTAGAGGAACATAGGATAGTTTATCTCTCAGACTTGTGGAGGAGAAAGAAATTTGTGGCCAAAGATGAACTAGAGACCATTACTGATCACAAAATTGAAAATTTTGATTATATCAAATTAAAAAGCCTTTGTACAAACAGAAAGAATGCAAACAAGATTAGTAGGGAAGCAACAAACTGGGAAAACATCTTTACAATTAAAGGTTCTGATAAAGGCCTCATTTCCAAAATATATGGAGAACTGACTCAAATTTATAAAAAATCAAGCCATTCTCCAATTGATAAATGGTCAAAGGATATGAACAGACAATTTTCAGATGATGAAATTGAAACTATTACCACTCATATGAAAGAGTGTTCCAAATCACTATTGATCAGAGAAATGCAAATTAAGACAACTCTGAGATATCACTACACACCTGTCAGATTGGCTAAGATGACAGGAAAAAATGATGAGTGTTGGAGGGGATGCGGAAAAACGGGGACACTGATGCATTGTTGGTGGAGTTGTGAACGAATCCAACCATTCTGGAGAGCAATCTGGAATTATGCCCCAAAAGTTATCAAACTGTGCATACCCTTTGATCCAGCAGTGTTTCTATTGGGCTTATATCCCAAAGAAATGCTAAAGAAGGGAAAGGGACCTGTGTGTGCCAAAATGTTTGTAGCAGCCCTGTTCATAGTGGCTAGAAACTGGAAAATGAATGGATGCCCATCAATTGGAGAATGGTTCGGTAAATTGTGGTATATGAATGTTATGGAATATTATTGCTCTGTAAGGAATGACCAGCAGGATGAATACAGAGAGGCTTGGAGAGACCTACATGGACTGATGCTAAGTGAGATGAGCAGAACCAGGAGATCATTATACACTTCGACAACGATATTGTATGAGGATGTATTCTGATGGAAGTGGATTTCTATGACAAAAAGACCTAACTGAGTTTCAATGGATAAATGATGAACAGAGACAGCTACACCCAGAGAAGGAACACTGGGAAACGAATGTGAACTATTTGCATTTTTGATTTTCTTCCCGAGTTATTTTTACCTTCTGAATCCAATTCTCCCTGTGCAACAGGAGAACTGTTCGGTTCTGCAAATATGTATTGTATCTAGGATATACTGCAACATATTTAACATATATAGGACTGCTTGCCATCTTGGGGGGGGTGGAGGGAGGGAGGGGAAAAAATGAAACATAAGCGAGTGCAAGGGATAATGTTGTAAAAAATTACCCTGGCATGGATTCTGTCAATACAAAGTTATTATTAAATAAAATAAAATTTAAATTAAAAAAAAAAACATGCAACATTATACTATTGAAACTTTAAAAGGGAAATTAAATCATCTAGGTCTTTCTTTTAAAATATTATTGACCCAAATGAAAGTTCAAATATACATACCTTAGATCCATTGATTTTTATCTTGAAAAGACCTTGAAAGTCATCTTGCCTAACTTCCCAATTTTATAAATGAGGAGTTAATTCCAGAGAGGTAAAGCCACTTATCCAAGTTTCTGTAGATAGTATCTTTGTTTTAGGTAGATTTGAATCTATGTCCTCTTAATTCAAGTCTGGAACTCTTTTCATTGGAACAAGATGTAACTCTGCCTTTTGAATTTCATCTCATGAGTTTGGCTAACTGAAAAGATCTTTTGGAATATATGTTTTTTCAACCAACATATTATCCATTAAAACAAAAAGCTAGCATAGTTAATGAAAATCACACTGATCTGGAAGTCAGGAAGACCTAAATTCAGATCCTGCAATGAAATCCTGTATTATTTGAATTTGCATGACTTATTTCCAATCAGCTGGAACTAATTACTGTATTTTACTTCAAATAGTACAAATCTGAAAGTATGCAATCACTTAAAATATTTATTTTTCACATTAATTGCTAGCTAGATACATATTCTGTTATATTATTCTTTACCACCCCCATACCATTTCATCTTTTATAAGGTATTCACTTCATTGTGAAAAAGATATAACACTAGGTCTATTATATTAGCTGGATTTTCCTATAATCCATACCTGTTAGCTAAATTTATAAATCCCTGAAATGACCTTTTTGTTGTCAATAGGATGTTAGATTTGGAGTCAGGAAGACCTGACATTTATTAACTACATAAAACTTTGGAAATCTCTTAACGTCTTTCAGCCTGAATGGAAAATTGTATCTATATAACCTCCAACCCTGAATGGAAGTTTTTAGCTGTATGACCTTTGAAAATGAAAATCTATATTCCTAAGATCTATGAACCTGTGAATAAGTTCATCACCACAACATTGATGATTGGGATTAAGAATCCTATCTCTCAGATGTCATTTATTTTCTACCCCAAAAAAGGTCTGTAAGGAGAAAGTGGGAGTCTCCACACAAATAGTTTCTTTAATATAGACTTGTGGTAAACTTTGAGGTTTGACCAGGGTGGGTTTATCTTGAATACAGTATCATTTGAGCTTTTCAATCCTATTTGCATTTCATTTTCTACTTGAAGTTACCAAAACCTTTAGACTTCTGCCTCATTTCAGGTCTCTCTTGAATGAAAGGTCTCTTTTCTCTGAGATATTTTGAAAAGAATCTCAGAAAAGAGTTTGGGGGACAAATGGATTAGAATTTTTAGAAGGATTTGCTATTTGATGATTTGATGGAAGGATAAAATTGTCTTAACAATTGTAAATAAAACAATTCTCGATAATTGATAAAAGAAGATCCTTTAGCTGACATGGTAATAATTTGATATTTCGAATGATGTAAAAATGAGTTTTCACCCAATTCCCATTGAAGTATTGGGATAGTACCTCAGTAAAGATTTCTAAAGGAGACACATTTTGATACCATGCTCTTAATGGTACTCTAAGAAAGCTGTGGGTTTTGATTTGTGGGCTGGGGAATACTGAATGTGTTGGAACATGGGGTAAGCTCTAGTTATTAACTGAAGCCCTTACAGAAGTAGTGTGCAAGATTCACATAACCACTTAGTCATCTCAGTTCAGATGATTCAGATTGGTGATAAGGACTTGTGATGGTATTAGAATCTGGTTGACCTGATAATCCTGGTGCAGTTCTTGGCTATCAATATCATTTTTATCTTTGAAGACTTTTAAACCACCTCTCACATTGTTCTCCAACTTCTAAAGAGTATTTTTGTATGATTTTGTTTTATTAAGTTATTTCTCTCTAAAACTAGGCTTATGTTAAAACTATTGTAATGGTGAAAAGTTCTCTAGAAAAATTTAGGGAACTTACCACAAACAGGTAAGATGTAATAGCAACTGTAATGGTTTTGTATGAGAGACAAATAAGATGCTGTGGAGGAGCAATAGGACTTTTTGTCCATGCACTAGTGAGGGTAGGGCTATTTTTATGAGCTCTTAATAACTTGCAGAGATTATTCCTTTTTCTTTACCTTTTTCTCTAATCTCCTTGCTCTCTTTTCTCCCTTTTCTATCCTTCAATATAGGTAGATCCATCTAATGCCATAAAATAAATACTGAGTAGTTTATTCAATGGCAAGTTTGCTAGGCTGAACCTTTAAGGAGATTGGACTATTTGTCTTTTTCTTTTTTCCATTTGAAATTTATGAGACTCAGTTTTTTATATTGTTTTAATTTTTTTGGAGGGAGAAAGATATTCAGAATTCATTGAAACTGTACAGTCTTTGTATAGTATTTTCCTGAATGTTAGGTAAACATTTATATTTTTTCAACTTTGAAGTTGATTCTTTTAATCTTTTGTTAGTTAAGATGTTATTTTATTTTATATTACAAAAGACTTTTTGTGTTTTTTTCTTTTATTGTCATCCTCAAGACTGAATCATGGGGTTGCCTAAGTTAGGTTTCACCTAAAATATTTTTCATCCTTAGAACTTATTAAAATCTTAGTGACGTTGATTAGCCATTTTCTGTTCTGTGTTTATTTTCTCACATTTTTTTTATCTATAAAATGAAGATATTGGATTATAGAACTCTCAAGGCCTTCCTAGTTCCAAAAGACTGTTTTAATTTTATCTGTGACAGCTATCTAATCTGTTATAATAATTTATATGCTAAAAAGGGTACTAGTCAGTGTTTTCCCAGATAAATCCCAATTGTGCCTGATACTTAGTGAATTTCTAATACTTCTGCTTAGAAAAGGTCAGTGTATTTCTAATATTCAGGTGTTTAGTTCATTCAATGTAGCAGGCTCTGGCTAAGTCATCAAAATGCTTTACATACTGTTATACATACTGTTATGCATTTGCCACATTCTCCAACTCCCTAGCAATATTATATTTTGAAAACATATAGCTAAGGGCTCGAGAAAGTGAAGGAAAAATAACAATAATGTTGGGTGCAGTTACAAAGAGGAGGATACAGGAATGGAATTGTTAGCACAGGTGAGATTTCTATAGCCAAGTCCCATATGCCACCTGCTTCCCTTGGCACTTGCTTTCTCTTTTCCTTTCTCCAATCACGTCCCATTGCAGACAGAAGAGTAGTGAGAAGGGGATGGTGTCACATGCATATTTGGACATCATGATCCTATAGTGTGCCAGCATGGGTATCTTATCATTTCCTAACTCTTAAGTCATCCAGCTCCCCTAAGAATCAGCAATTCCCTTCTTGTCAGATGCCAGACAATCTATTTTTCATTTCTTTGCAAAATCACCTGCTTCTGTGCTCCAACATTTTCCCAGTTGTGGCACAGAATTTTCCATAGCTTAGTGTTGCCAAGAAATGAGGCAATTTAAAGGTTCTTTCACCCCAGGTTTTTAAAGAGAGATAGAAAGAAAAATAGGTGTAATACAATGAGAAGAACAATTTCTCTGTGATACCTAGTAAAGCAACTGCAATCTACATCAGCCTATAGGGACAAGAGACTACCTGTCTTAACTGAATTTATAAAACCTTGAAAGAATAAGTATCAGCAATTTTAAAAGGCCTATTTCTTCTACCACATCATTGTCCATGTAATATCTTAGTAGTTTTGAGTATAATAAAATAAATCAGCAAACCCTATGTGTTTGCAGTTAAGTCAGCCAAAAGAAAACAAATTCTGTCACTAGATAGAACCTGTGAAGGTCACATCCCACAGGGTGACATTTCACTTTCAGATATACTTTCTTCTTATATATACTTTGTCATTTCTAGCCTTAACTTTAAAACTTTCAACCTTCAACTGATTTTTGGTTCATTAAATACTTCTCTTAAAAATAAACCAGCTTATATAGCTCCTTTGGGAAATAGAACAACATAATGAAAAGTGCAAATGGTCTATATATTACAGTTGCATATAACTAAGAAAACTAGATAACCACTCATGACATGCATTCTAAGTTATTCTAGATAAATGACACCCACTTGAACAAAATGGCTAGTAGAGGGTGGTCCCTGGTTTTTTTCCTGGTATAGAAATCATTATTCTGTAGTACTAGGGATAGAGGTAAATCATTCTCAAAATTTTATATTAATGATGACAGCCACTATACAAAGAAGAACAGTCATTAACATGTTTTAAAGACAGAGATTCTTGATGACCGCTGTCCTTAAAAGAGATAAGATGGTAAGCCATTTAAATAAAAGAAAAAAGAAAACTGGAGGCAAAGTTAGAGAAATAAAAAAGAATCTAAGTAATTAACACTCATAAATTTTCACTTATTATGTCTAGAGAAAAAAAAGAGAATGGTTATAATTCATTTGAACCAACAGAAATAAAATTAGATCAGAGTAGAGAATTCACACATTTTTATGTGGGGCCATATGTATATGAAAGAATTATGTTTTCTCACTTTAATTGAGATCATATGAAACAAAATAATAATAATGATAATGATGATAATAATAATAATAATAATAATAATAAAAGCCTTCCTTCTTCCAAACTCTCCTGTTGTATTGATGACAATGTCATCCTTCCAATCATCCAGAATGACAACCTCAATGTCTCTGACTTATCACAAACACTCATTCTAATATTCAATCTGTTGCAAAGCTTTGAAATTCATAACTTCCTCTAGCCTGTTACATATGCCCTCTTCAGTCTATTCATAAAGCACATGCCCTTATGTTGGGTTTCATCATTACACTTCTGAGTAACAGCCTTTTGATCAGTTTTCAAATCTCTGTACACTTTATTTATCATCTGCTCAGTTCGTAAAGTGATATTCTTACAATACTGAATTTTTATTGGTATAAATTTATATATAATGTATGTACACATATACCTGCAAACATTATGCTCACATATACATATATAACCTACATAACCTTTGATCATACCACAACAAATTTAATATATTGTTTAATTGTTGATATTTTTAGTCTAGCTTTTCTAAAATTCTATTAATCTCCTGAACTTCATTTTTAAACATGTCTGAATCTTTTGGTTTTTTTCTTTTAATGCCCTGGATATAGCACTTGTGCATTTTTTTTACAGGGCTTATGATTATAATTAAGTCCCTCTCTCTGCTCTTGGCCTTGGAACTACATAGATAATTTTTTACAGCTTATTTTTATCCCATCCTCTAAATACAGCTAAAGTCTTTAATGGTCATGACTGTATTTCTCCACTCTTGAACTATTATCTGTAACTGGACAATGGGAGAGTGAGCTGTCAGTTGGCTCCCATTCTCATTCCAAGTTCTGATTCAGGGAACCCCAGGAATCTTTCTGTCCCCATGCTTCCAGCCCTGATGTTCATTCCTAGCTTCCTTATCATCCTGGGAACCTTAATCTGCCACTGCTCTCCTGGGTAGTTTACATCTTAATGTCTACAAACCTATCTTATCCTCCTCAGCTACTCTGCTGGAAAAATGATTCACTGTAACTTTTTCTTGGTTTTCCAAATCAGAATTTGATCTCACATATTTGCTACTTGTCATGGAGGAGAGTTGTTGAGTGAATTGGGCATAAACAATGACCCTCACTTCAACATCTTGACTTTGCCTTCCTTTTATTCACACATCACCAGTATAGTTGTGGAGCAAGATGTCCTTAGATATATTCTGATTCCATTTAGCCAGATTTCTCTGGAAAAAGATCTAATCTAATTGTCATTCCCTCCTCCATCCCTCTAGGCAGGTAGTGACAGACTGTGTCCAAAACATATTAGTTATTTTATTTAAAAATTTTATCCCTTTGCTTTGTAGATTCCCATGGGGAATCAGCTAAACCGAGAATTCATATAATTCAACATCTTTGTCGTTTAACAATTGATAAAAGATAATCTCCATTTTAGATAATTAATATTTTGGGCTTTGTAAATGTGTCTACTAAGTGCTCTCCAGGGTACTGAAACTGTTACAGAGAAGATTTCTTGTATAGTGTTCAAGGTAGCTGTTTAAATTTCCTTTGAAATCCACCCATTTCCTCAATGATGAAAACCCCAACTACCCCTCTGCTCTCTGTGTGGAGAAAATCACACTCAGAGCTGCAATAATAATGTCTTGGATTTTTTTAGCACAAGTTCCCCAGTTCCATCCTCATTTCCACTCTCTATCTCTTATTTTATGACCCTTGTTCAATAATATACTATCAATTTTTAAGCAGAACATCTGGACTGAAGACTAAACTTCCCATGGTTTTCTCTGCCTAAAGCCTGCTCTTATCAGTTTTACTCTTCGATTGTACAGTTATCCACTTCAGCAGGTGCTCCACTGCTTTCATTGCCTTGCCCTTAGAAACCAAGAGCATTGTCTCAAGTTGTTGAATGTGTCAGGACAGTTTCTATTAGCTTTCTTATTGTTGTAAATTAATATTGTGAATAACTTAACAACTAGAGATGTAAATCAGGTGATTACATTACCCTTCTTATAGTCAATCAAAAATATTTTTATGTCAAGCACTGGAGAAAAGAAGGAAATTTATAAAGTGACTATTATGTTTCAGGTATTTTATTAAGCTGTTTATGAATATTATCACATTCAATTCTCACAACAACTGTAGAAGTTAGGTGATATTATTTTATTATCCTAATTTTACAATAGAGGAATCTATGGCAGATTAATTGATTTGCTCAGTGTCCCAGCTAGTAAACATCAGGACAAATTTGGATTTTTCCTGTACCCAGGCTTAGAGCTCTATCAACTATGCTTCCTAACTGCTGGAGATACAAAGAAAGGCAAAATGCAATCCCTGCTCTCAAAAAGCCCATAGTTTAATGTGGGTGGGGATTGCAAACAAGCACATTCAAACTATATACAAAATAAATTGGAAAGAATAAACAAAGAGAAAGCACTAGATTTCTTCAGCATCCTTTGGGCTAATCACTGCATGTCAATGGGAGTCTTTTTGCTGTGACATTAGGAGAGCTCTTCATATATCCCCAGAAGAACATTAAAGGGTGCTTCATTATTACATCAGACCATCTGATCACCCTACCTTTTAAAAATGTGCGATGATTTTCCTCCATTTTCACCTCAACCACAATATGAGCATTATTCCATCTCATCCCTACCACATATTTTGGCTATTGTTTTGGGCTGAGCTTGACTCATGTCAGACCATTTCTGGTAGTTTCTTTGCTGAGTCTCTTAGAGTCCAATAGCATTGCCTCTAGTCTAGCATGTAGTGTGTACATGCATATATATTACCCACATATACACACACACATATATGGCTTTGTTATATGTGTGCATATTTTGACCTCTCTTTGTTAAAGGAGTTTTGGAAGTGGTTTTGATTCTGATGGGAGAGATGAAAGTCAGACTCCAGAAAATCAGAAAGTTGAATGAAGATAAATTGATATATTGTTCCTAAAATGGTTTGTGGGGTTATAATATTGTCAAATTATACAAATTATAACACTATGCCTCTGAAAGAGAATGTGAATGAGAAACTTCATCTTCATATACATCTGTCACTATGAATTCATTATAGTCATAGATTATGAATAATACTTTCCTATAAAAGTATATATCTATACAATTGCTTCTTTAATCTCAATTTCCTGTATCATTTTCCACAGCAGTGGTGTATTTGTCAAGATTAGACAGTTTGCTATAAATGTTAATTTATAGAAATATAAAAATAAATTTCAAAAAAGTTGGTAAAAATTTAAAAAGATTTATATTTATTTTTAGTTACAAAATCATTGTCATTTGATGTTTGTTTACTGGTGAGCCTTTTCAACTTTTTTTTTACTAAAAAATGAAAATATTGTTAAGTGAAAATGTAAAATAAGACATTTAAATGATGGTTATGATTTATTTTTATTAAAATTACATCTGATAATTATTTCCTTTAAACACTGAATGTATTTATGAGTAATTTAGGGAGTTTGTGACTGTTACTGTAGCAGTAGTAGTAGTAATAGTAGTAGTAGTAGTAGTAGTAGTAGTAGTAATAGTAGATGAGGATGATGATTTTCTCCATGTACAGCAGCAAGAAAAAAAATGTTTTTTTTTTTCAGTTATATATTGACATTCTTGAAGTTGAAACTAGCTGGAATTATTTGAGTACAGGTAGGCAAAACTACATTTAGGAACTAAATCTTCCTTTATATAACTGAAATTGGTTTTTGATGAAGACTAGTTCCATGGAGCAAGGAGATGTCACAGTAGAGAGAGCATTAGACCTGGATTCAGGAAGGACTGAGTTGAAATGTGGCCTCAGACACTTAACACTTGTGTGACCCCGGCCAAATTACTTAGCCCTGTTTGCTTCATTTTTTCTCAATCATAAAATGAACTGGAAAAGGAAATTGCAAACCCATGCAGTATTTTTGCCAACAAAACCTTGTTTAAGGTCATAAAAAGGTGGCCATGACTAAAAATGATTGAACAAGTGAAAAGTTTCCTAAGGAGAACAAAGCTAATTATCATTTTAAGGTCCTAGTTATTTAACAACAGATATTTAAAAGCAGATAATTTGCTAATGGTTTTTAAATCTTGGTAAAATAGAGGATGTATTCTCTCTGGAAAGTTCAATTTTGTTGACACAAAAGATACAGCAAGTTCTGCTAAAGTTGACATATGTAAGTCTACAAAATTCACTCTTCTTGCTCTTGAGACCTTAGCAATTATTTTAATTTCTTAATGATGTTACTGCCTCAGCTTTGTCTTTTTGCTCTGCACTTCCATTTTGAATTATATCTTCTTTCCTAGACTATTGTGTTGACTTGATGAGTAGTTATTTTTCCTTCAACCTATCTCTTCTATTTATTATTCAAAACATTAGTATTCTTTTTAATGTGACACTCTTCCTATACTTTTTTTTTTTGCTATTTTCAATACTTACCAATATGTCTGTATGATAAGTATTTTATTTTTTCTTTTTTTATTATAACTTTTTATATACAAAACATATACATGGGTACTTTTCAATATTGACCCTTGCAAAAACTTCTGTTTCAACTTTTCCCTCCTTCCCTCTCCCCTCTCCCCTAGATGGCAGGTAGTCCCATACACTTAAATATATTAAAGTATATGTTAAATACAATATATGTATACATATTTATACAGTTATCTTGCTGTACAAGAAAGATCGGATTTAGAAAGAAGGTAAAAATAACCTGAGAAGAAAAAAACAAAAATGTAAGCAAATAATAACAGAAAGAGTGGAAATGCTGTATTGTGGTTCACATTCATTTCTTCCTCAACTTTTGCATTCAAAAGTTCCCTACTATTCAGTAGCTTCTCTACTATTTAGCAAATAAAACATGAATTTTTAATCTTGACATTCAAGATCATCTTTGCTTAACCCATGTTCAATAAGCTTTCTCAGCCAAACTCCCCTTAAATATATTCTCAATAAAATATGATTTTTAAATTTTTCTACTCTTTCCTCTTCTCTCCTTTCCTCATGTAGGAAAAACTAGAAGTATACTTTGTTTATACTTGCTTGATATCTGTATTGGATTTCTTTTAGCACCTTCTGCTGTTGAAAGCTTATATTGTCTTTATATTTTAACTCAGAAGCCCCACTCCTTCCCTCTTTCTGACTTTTTCTTCCACTATTCATCACAGCTAAAATTATTCAAAGATTTTTATTTTGATAGTATTCTATCTATCTTTGTATTCTCAACACCTAATATAATGTATTTCACATTGTAAATGCTTAACCAAAGTCTCTGCATAGAATTCAATGGTTACTGAATTGTCGAATTGATCATGTCATTCAATGAGTCTCAAAACAAGGATTTCATAGCTGGACTTTGTTTAGTCACTTGTGAATTATTGTGAATTCTTCCATGAAGTTATCAAGAGTGTACATTTTTTCCCCTTAAGTTTTTAAAAGTTGATCTACCAAAGGAAATAGGTATGCCAAATGATGTTTGTGCTTATGATACATACAGGTAGGTTTTTTTTTTTTTTTTTTACTTTTGTGAATCATTGACATTGGAGAAATTATATACAGATAGACAAATAAGTCAGAAAAATGGCAAAAATAATTGATTGGGTACTCTGAATTGCAATAGTTTTGAATAATATTTAGGCTATGAATTCTTAAGAAATGAAGATAAAAGAGACATTGTGGTCAGATTCTTGCTCTGGTTTAGATAATAGCTTAGAAATGTTTATTTATTTGAAAACTTAAGGTCCTACTTTTTCTATTGAATACTCTGTCAACAGAAGCATATCACAACCACCCTTTGCTTTATTTGTCATTTTTCTGGTTCTATTATGTCCCAAAACATAATCATACAATTTGATTTGCTAAACTTAGTCTGCTTTTCACACAATAAATAGCATCTCTCCAGCAATTAAGTCCTTTTCAGTTTTCCAATCAAATTGATTTTGAAAAACTAGGATCATCATCATGTTATTGTAGCACCTAAGGAGCTCCCTTTTGTTTATTGGATGCCCAGAAGAGTACCTTAGGTTAAATATATTCGTGGGAACATATTTATTCAGAACTCTAGCTCATCAGCTATTCCTTCCTTTCTTTGCAACATGTTTTGATATATTTTAGTTAGCCAGAGGACATTATTCATTCAAAGTAAGTCCATTTAATGAAATGATGTAGTAAGGAAATTAGCAGTAGACTATATATCCCAGAAATCTACAGGAATATTCTTTGACACATATTCTTTTCATTCTCAGTGAAAATATTAGTTATGATTATGGAACATACATGATGACATGTAATTGTAGGGAAAACAAATGGATGGGGAATAAGCATAGAAGGCTTTTATGGAAGGGATCTGTATGATCAGGCCACAGATATGGAAAGCAAATGTGCAAAGCTTATATATAACCAGGCCACAGACATGACCAACACATTTTGCAACTCCAGTGCTATTGATACTTTTCATGAGGTTATGATAATTCTCTTTTTGCTGGAAAAACGACTTTGTTCGCTGTGCTGGGCATATAATTCTGGCTTTCATTCTGCTGGGCATTTTCTATAAGTATGTGTTTGTGGAGCTTTTTGAAGCTACTAGTTTCTAGACTTCATCTCTTCAGAACAACTTGCTGGTCATACAGGCTCTCATAAATGAAGTAGGAAGATGAAAAATCTCTTTTGAACAAACACTAACAATTCTTTTAGTTTATACCTAGACCTTATGAGCCACCATAACTCTATTATCCATTAAAAGTGATTTCAGGTTAATATTAATTTTCTTTTTTTAATTCCCTGGGATGACCAATTATTTCAGATAACAATATTACAGAATTAGATATACCTTGAATCCCCATTAATCTCTTGTGGGGATTTTGTGACCCAAAATCCTATTGTGGAAGACTTTGCTAAAGAAACCACACAGAAATTATACGAGTGGGAGGCATTATATTCTCCCTAAGCAAGCATGAGGGTTTATCTAGAGATGTCTTGAAAATGAATAAATAGCAAATGAAAGTAATAAAGGCATGCAAAGAGGCTTTATACTTCAAGGTAAGAATGAAACCTGAGGATTAGGAGCAAATCTCATTGCCTAGTCATGCTCTTCAGAGATTGATTGACCTTTTCAGTAGTTGGATTTTAATAAAAAGAAGGGAAAAAAAGGTAGATTACAAATTAATAATCAATTATTCATAGAATATCATAATATCAATTTCTCTCATATTACAACATATTTATATTTATGTGCACATATATGTTAAATACAATGAATATGTAATTTTTAAGACAAAGAGCATTATCTTGCTAGATCACAAACTATTGCTATTTTCCCCTCTTAAAGCATCATAAATAAATTTGGTTCCTGTCCCAGTAAGCTTGACATATTGATAATGAATTCTTGTTATTAATGTGTGATGATAAGTAGAGAATTCCTGGCTAATAGGCTGTCCTAATTAAGAGACTGTGTATAGCCCAAATGACTGCTGTATGTTGATGCTCCATGGACATATATTAGCTAGTAGGATCCACAACTGGAAAATTAGAATTCAAAGAAACACAGATTAGACTAGTTTCCCAGTTTTCCAAAGCATATCCAGAATCAATTTCATTTTCTTCTGTATTATCAGCTTTTGAGCCTTTAGTAGCTCTGGAAACTTTATGAGATTCAAGTAACTTAAAAGAAGCATCTTGTCAGAATATAAATGGTTATCTTTCTAATCCTCCTTTCCCACTATTTCCCTAAAAGTCACTTTTACTCCTTAGAGTAATTTTTGTTGTTGTTTGGTTTTTTCAGGCCCATCCAAATTTTTGTAATCTCCATGTGAGATTTTCTTGCTAGGGTTTGTTTCCTACCAGTGACTTAAGAAACAGAATACCAATGAACCTTATGTACATTAGATAAACCCTCCTTATAAAATATCTTAGTATTTCTAATGAAAGAACTATTATCACTTCCAAGGTAAACCATGCAAATTCCCTTGACTGTGAAATTAGGTAAGCTTGCTTTGAAGTTTGGACCCACAATTGTTACACATTTATAAGCTCTAATTTCCTTTCAGGATATGAATTCCACCATATCTGAACTGCCCTTATATTATTCTTAGTTTTTTTGTTTTTTTGTTTGTTTGTTTGTTTTGTTTTGTTTTGTTTTATTCTCTGTCCCTTTCCAGTCCCACTTTGCTGATATTAATGCCGATATGTGAGGATTTATAGGTTGATATGGGTTCTTGGATTCAGCCTTGTACTCAGGACAAAATTTTTGAGATAAGGGAAGGGTGATAATCAGTTCTCTGCCTTATTACTCTTCTCTTGTCCTTTTCTCTTGTTTTCAGTTAAGTCCTATAGATCTTAAATCAGTAAAACAAAAAGATTGATTGCTTTCAGGCTTAAATCATTTAAAAATTTCTGCTAAATTCCTTCAGTTTCAGCAACAGTGATAATTCCTTATAAAATCTGGTAATTATATTTGCTATATGATTATCTTTATTCCCCAAATTGAGCCACCAAAAATAAATTTGTATAGCATACTTCCACAGCCCTGTATGGTGTTGTTTGGAATTCTAAGCAATTACACACCTGCCCACCTACAATTTCTATCATTTCAGCCCCTTATGCACTCTGAATCCTGCTGATCCTTTATAAACTGGAGATTGAGTACTGCTTTCATTATCATTAACTCTTTTTCAATGCATTTCTAGGTAGTTGCCAAATATAAGGATGAGGAACAGAGATATATTGCTGTTCCTTCTATTCTTGCAATCATTAGCAATTTATTTCAGAACACTGTAATTCAATTCAACAAGTCTTTATTAAATTCTTATTGTGTGAATATCAATTCTACACATGCAAAGTTAAATGCAAACTAAGATATAATCTGGATAGTTATGCTACTTTTATGGCAATTAAATTCTCTGACGATCATTTTTGGTGGCAAGCAGAGGAGGTGATTATCTAAAAACTTCTACCCACATAAAAAAATTCTATATCTGCTTTATGCAGTTATAATCTTAGTATATAAATACATGCCCACAAATGTATAAACCAAAAACTAATCTGTTGAATTACAATGATGAAATGCTGTTTTTACACGTGGATGATGCTGTTGACTTTGAGTAGTACTGAGAGATCTTTGACAACATAAAGAAAAAGTGTAGATAGCACCTTTCTCAAAGCATTTTATCTTTCAAATTCTATTACATCTTACATAGAAACCACAAAACAACACTTACCAAGAAAGACTCCTTTTCCAAAAACGGCTTAAAGAAAGAGTTATTTACATTGACATTTTTTAAATATATTGGGAAACATTGTGCATGTCAGAAAACTGAACACAAATTATGGTCATACCAGTTATTGAAAGAATTAGAAATGTAAAGTACTCATAAATCATAACTTAAAGATTACCATTTATTTGTAGAGATCACTATAACTAATTTAGATAGATCTGTACAGATAAACATTTTGCAAGTACATAATTTAATCTTTGGTCTGATGCTAGAAATATCCATATTTAATAAATAATATTTTAATAAATTAGTATTTATTGTAATGTAATCATTATTGTAAGACGGATTTGAGTCTTGGCTCTGTCTTACTTATTATGTAACTGGGTTAGTTATTTAGCCTTGGCTCAGCTTTCTTATATGTACTATGGATAGTATAGTGTGCGTGAGTGAGAGTGTGTGTGTGTGTGTGTGTGTGTGTGTGTGCATCTGTGCACAACTGCTGCATTAGCAGCAAAGTACCATAGCTATCCAAAACCTACATCAAGGTTCTTGTGGAGAAAACATTTATAAATTGTTTTGAGCTATAAAAAATGAAATATTATCATTTTCTAAATAATTACATAAGCTATCAGTTGAAACTTATGTCAGAAGTTGTACATGAAAAAGTGCCAATGTATCAGACCCTATGATTCCATAAAGCAACAAAAATAGCAAGCCTGGGCAAATAAAAGAAACACAAATTTTATTATGAAGCTCAAATGACTTTGATGAAGGACAGAATTGCCTACATTACTTCAAGAATAATTTCACAGTGTACTTGTTTTTGTTCTCCTTGTTAAACAAGGAAACAAGCATCTTTTAATAACAGCTTGGTTTTAGTTAAACATTAAATCAAAAATTTTCAGCTTTTAATGAATAATATGTTACTCATATTTGATAGTTGTTGTATGAAAAGACATATTTTCAGCTTTTAATGAATAATACGTTATTCATATTTGATAGCTGTTGCATGAAAAAATATATTTTCCTTTTTTAGGTTTTCCCACCTGCTACTTAAGAATACAATAAGTATTAGAGAATTGAAAATTTATTCAAAACTATAGAAAATAATACATGTGAAGTCATGCAAAATACATGTCCATATTAGCCATGCTGCAAAAAGAAAACATGGCCCCAAATAGTAAATATGTGTGTAATAAGTATGTTTGTATGTATATACATTTTTATGCATAGACATATATGCTTCAATCTGCATTCTTTATAGTATTGTTGTTACTGTATGCAATGTTTTTGTGGTTCTTCTCACTTTATTTTACATTAATTTATATGTCTTCCCAGTTTTTTTTCTGAAATCATCCTGTTCATCATTTTTTTCACAGCACAATAGTATTTCATCACAATCAACTATCACAACTTGTTCAGCCATTTCCTTCACTGATAGGCTTCTCCTTAGTTTAATATTATTTGCTTCATATATTTGCTTCAATCTGTATCCCAAGTTCAGTTTTTTCTCATTTATTCAATGAAATTGTCTTAGACTGTTGTTTTGATAGGTGTGAGAAAGTACCCCAGAGTTGTTTTTCTTTAATTACTAGTTTAAAGCATTTTTTCCATGACTCAATTAATTCCTTCTGAAAATTGCCTGTTCATAACCTTTGACCATTTATCAGTTGGGCATTGGCTCACATTTTTAATAATTTTGGACAATTTCCTATAATTTGGGAGAATGGACCTTTATCAGAAAAATGTTATAAATTCCTCTCTCCAGTTTTTAATTTTCTTTCTAATTTTGACTACATTAGTTTTGTTTGTGCAAAAACTTTTAAGTTTCATGAAATCAAATTATCCATTTTACTCCCCAAGATTTTCTTTTTTTTTCTTATATAGTTATAAACTTTTTTATCCAAAGAAATGACAGCTACATTTCCCATGCTATTTTAATTTATTAATGATATCCCTTTTATATCTAAATTATTTATGTAATTTGATCTTACCTTGGTATATGGAATGAGCTGTTGGTCTATGTCTAATTTCTGTCAAACTGCTTTCCAGTTTTCCAAATAATTTTTGTGAAATATTGAATTCTTATCCCAAAAGTTTAGATCTTTGTCTTAATAAAACACTAGGTTATGATAGTCATTAACTATGTATTATGTATGTATGAATCTATCTATCAATGGAATCATTGATCTACCATTCTATTTCTTAGTCTTTACCATGTTATTTTGATAATTATTGCTATATTATATAGTTTGAAATCTGAAACTGCTAAAGCTTCTTCCTTCACATTTTTATGATTTATTACCCATTGATTCTTTTGATATTTTGACATTTTGTTCTTCCAAATAAATTGGATTGATTTTTTTCTAACTCTAAACAATATTTTGTTAATTGACAGGATAATGAATAAGTAAATTAACTATATAGAATTGTATTGACTTGGCCTACCTATGAGTAATTAATGTTTTTCCAATTCTTTAGAACTGTGTTTATTTATATCAAAGGTACTTGGTAATAGTGGTCATATAGTTCCTGGGTTTGTTTCACTAAGCAGATTCCCAAGTATTTTATGTTGTATGCAGTTATTTTAAATGGATTTTCTCTTTCTATATCTTGTTGCTAAGTTTTGCTGATTTTGTATAGAAATGCCAATGAACTATGCATGTTTCTTTTACATTGAACATACTTTGCTAAATTGTTAATTATTTCAACTACTTATTTAATTGATTCTTTTCTAAGTATATCATGATATCATCTGCAAAAAGTGATTTTTTTCTCATTGCCTTCAAATTCTTTTTTCTTGTTTTATTATGAAAGCTTGTGTTCCTACTACAGTACTGAATAAAAGTGGTGATAATGGACATCCTTGCTTTCTTTGCTCCTGATCTTATTGGGAAGATTTCAATTTTATCTCTATAACAGATAATGCTTCTTCTTCATTTAGATCTTTTCAAAATATCCTTTCCATACTATTACTTAAATTTTGTTAACCCTTACATGATTTGCATGTATCATTTTGTGGGAAACCCGAACCAACAAATTGACCAGAGTGAATCTAGACATAAAACAATGAGATACAGAGTCGTCTTGGGGATCCTAGCTACTGTGAGTGCCAGAAGAAGAAAAATTCATAAGAAGAATAAATCTAAAATGAAGAGAAAGTTTTTATTATTTTTATTATTATTATTATTATAGAAAGAGTTACAGAAATTTTAAAAGAAGGGAAAAGCACACAAAGAAGAACAACATAGGTAAAGGTTCACATAGATGAAGATAAGAGAGTTGGTAATAGGGCTGGAAATTATGTCTTAAAAAAATAAAAATAAATCCTTCCAAAATAAGAGATATTCTGAGGGAAGGAGAGAGGAAAGAATAGTATTCAATTTGTGACTGATTAGAGAATTCTAAGTCTCCCAAAATACCACAATGAATGGAAAAATCTGAATGGCACACTGAAAGGAAAAAAAAAATCCCAGAAGAGTTGAAGTCAAAAGGAAAAGAAGTAATTGACAGAATACAGATATTAGCAGCAGAAAAAAAAAACCCAGCCTGAATCATTAGTCCATGTAATAGAAAGAGAAAGAAATTCAGAGACAAAGATAAACAGAGAGACAAAGAGAGAGAGAGAGAGAGAGAGAGAGAGAGACAGAGAGACAGAGAGAGACAGAGACAGAGACAGATGATTACTTGAATAAATTATAAGAATTTGAGATATATCAGGAAAATAGCAGGGAGCAAGTGAAAAAAGAAAACTAGTCTGAGTTGGTAAAATGTGAATAGTTTGAATTCCCCTTTCACACCTCTATACTGTTTCTCCTCAAAACAAAAAAGAATGATATGATAATTAAAAAAACAAATTTATACATTTGGTGCAAATATGAAATACTTTTAAAATTATTCATATATCCACATTTATGTGTGTGTCTGTGAGTGTGAGTATAGATCTCTCTCTCTCACACACACACACTTACACACTTATACACCATTTCAATCTTATTACAACTCTACAATTTTCTTCAAATTTATTTGTATTATCTACTGGTTTCTTCTTTTCCTTTTTTTATTGCTTTCATTGAATATTAGTTTTTAATTCCCTAATTCTTATTCAATTGGTGGGGTGAATAGTTAAATTATTTAGAGAATTTTTGGTTCCTTCAATATTTTTCTTTTTTATTTTTATTATCCAGCTTTTTATTATATATACTGATGGTTCAATTTGTATTTCTAGGTTTTTATGTTTTGCTCTTTATTCTTCATATTTTAATTTTTACAACTTGATTGCTTTTCAAGCCATGTAGGGATCTAGATTTGTTTATGTATTATAATTATTTTAAGTGGGAAGCTTTGGAATGTAAGTAGGGATGAAATTTCACATCAGTAAGGCTCAGACCTGCCACTAACTAGGCACTGGTAAGATTGAGGAATAGAGACCTTTTGTCTCTGGTATAAACACTGGGAGAACATTCATTACATCTTCAGATGTTGTCCCTCAATTTCATCTCATAAACACAAGGTGGCAATTAAGCTTATTAAGCTTATCCTTCTGTCCCTTAGATTCAATAGCTGTTATTAATCTTTATATTGGCTGTATCCTTTTATGAATCATTCTACATTCTTTATGTCTTGTCAGTTTCAACTCCATAACATTTCCCTTACCCATGAGTATCTAGTCACACTCATTGACTTAGTTCATTCCCTCATCCTCCCTCACCTGAATCATTGCACTAGTTTCCTAATTGATCATCCTGCCTTCAAGTTTGTCCTTTCTCCAATTCATCCTTTGTACCGTTGTCAAAAGGCTTTTTCTAAAGTACAAGTCTAATCACTTCACACCCTTATGGTACAGAAAAACAAAAGCATTGACTTTACATCTTGAGAACATAGGTTCAGATCCCATTTTTGACATTATTCATGTGACATTGGATGTTAACCACCTCAGACCTCAGTTTGCTCATGTGTACAATGAAAAAGTTAGACTACATGACCCCTGATGGCTTTTTGGCATTAGATCCCTTATCTTATGATCTTTAGAGTTGTTTACAAACTTTTCTGATATTAAAAGATATTTAACATGACTTCATCCTATCTTTTCAATCTCATTAGAAGTTGTTTCCTTTTACACACTTTATAGCTGGATACATGTAGTCTTCTTTCTCTTTATAGTTCCTGGCACACAGTAAGTGTTCAATAAATGTTTGTTGATTTGATTCATTATTTTCCCTCTTTTATTTCTATAACTTTAAATAGGCTATCCACAATGCATAGAACGCACTCCCTCTTTACCTCTTATTTTAAGGATCCTGAGTTTCCTTCAAACCTTATCTCAAATACAAACTACTCCCATGATTCTTCAGCTGCCAGTATTCCTTCTCTTCACTTTGCATTTATTTTGTATGTATCTATCATGTATAGATTTACACATGTTATTTTCTCATCTACTATGCTACAGTATACTTAAGGATAGGGATTGTTTTATTTAGGTCTCTGTGTCCCTAGGACCTAACAGTACCTGTCATGTAGTGTCATGTAGTTGATTTCTTGATTTACTTATTGTTTAGGCGTCAATGTGGATCATTAAATCACATCAATGGTCCAAGCCCCATGTCCTAAGTCATGTCCATCTTTCATCATTTCTGTCAAACATATTTTAAGTAAATTTTCATTATCATATTGTTTTGGTTGAGTAGGTAAAAAAGGAAGAATAAAATATAAACAATAACCAGTTCAGTCCTCCTCTCCTTTTATAAATATTGGCTTTCATTAACATGTTCCTCTCATGTGCCAAAAGTAAAGGAAGGGTTGAGTTATCAGCTATTTACAGAATCACAGGGTTGGCAAGTAAGTCCAAATCATTTATTATTTATCAATTAATCAACCAACAAGCATTGTTAAATGCCATATTTATGGCAGGGACAGTGCTAAATTCTGGAATTATAAATAACAAATGAAATAATACTTAGGTGCAAGGAGCTTTATTCAAATAGGGGAAGGAATAATAGAAGGAATCATGTTCCCTTCTGAATTTCCTTAATTTGGCTTACTATAATTTCACTATTTCTGTTGCTTTGACAGATTATCTACTACTAGAAGAACTGAAAATACCTTCATGAAGGCAAAAAGCAAGTCAAGGGATTGATTTACATTCTTTTTGTGGGTACCATTCATATGTCTTTCACCATGAATTATCATCTGCTTAGCTATACCTACATCAGACTCAGAACCTAGGGAGATTGGTGATAATGCAGGAAACACCTTCTTTCTGTCTTGTGTGTGTGAAAGAGAGGGTGGTAAGTGAGGACAGAAGGGAAAACAATCAAGTGAATCTTCTGCTACAAGTGGTTTACATAAATTTCTTAGGTAACTAACCCATTTCTCTAGCTATTATATGTATATTATCCCTAATAGCATTAATGAGAAATACAAGGCTGGGGAATTACCCTAATTTAGTAAAGACTGCTGAGTTGAAAAATTAGATTAAGTTTCTATCACTTGAGTGGAGAATATATAATAGAACTAGTCTAACCCATACCATTTACATCTGAATCCTTAGCACTGGTCTATAAGACATGAAAGCTAATGTAATATTATAGAAAAAAATCTCAAAATGAGCAATCAAAAAGCCCCCTATTATTTGCCAGTGATTTCATTTCACCTCTCATTTATGTGTAGCAATGAGGTGTGAAAATTGTTCTTTGGTTGTCTAAAATTGATCAGTAAATGGTACTGCAGCACATTTTTATGCAATTTAATATAAATGGGTGAGGTGCACTTTACAATTAATTCTTGGGTTTAATTTTAAAAATAGGCAATATCCAAAATGAAGTTGTACCTCCTGTTCATGGGAGGTTTCTACTGAATGATTCATTAGCTCTTTTAAGTCTAGTTAACAATAATGCTCCTTTTGTAAGGTCCTTTTCCTTTAGAAAAGCCTTCCAAATGAGTAATTTTTTTGAACAAATTATACCCAATGAAAATTGAATAATACAGTGAAGCATATTTGTATATTTTTATTGTACCACAAGTTAGCAATGTCCATATTCAGAGTGCACATTTTAAACTCCAATCAGGGTCTGAAAATTTGCAGGCAAATGTTTTCTATGCCAAATTATCCATCCAGTAAAGAACTGAATAATAATCATTTCAAAGTCATTGGAACTAAATGACACTTATTCTCCCTTGTGACTAAACGCTTTCATAGAAGTAAGTGATGAATAAAGTAAGAGGCTTATTAAAAATCTTCAGTCTCTTAAGAGTCCATTGAATATGTTGACTCAGTTGATGCTATTAGAATGAATGTTTGGTTTTGAATACCCTTCTAGGCTGCTTAACTTTCTTTTGCTTCATCATTATAGAGTGCTCCATCATCTTGAAACTGAGTTGCAGAAATTTGCTCAGTTGCTTATATAATTGGGCTTACATAATTATTCAACCTTAGGAAAATGATTGATATAATCATTTCACAAACAAAAACACCCTGTAACATAATCAGAAAAAACATGGCAAAACAAAAGTGTCATTTAAAAAAAGTGATTTTAAAAGCATATAGCTAAAACTTAAATGTAACATACTGCAAGAGTAAATTGTCAGAATTTAATTTTTTTCCTTCTTTTTGTTATTTAAGTTAAATTTTAAATTTAAATACAAAATAGGAAATGAAAAAAAGCATTACCATGTACACAGCAGAACATAAGAGAAAATTCAAAACATGTAGCAATACATTTCCTTTTTAAGAAAGCCTATATAATAAATTCTACACATTATAATTAGAGCTGTCTATCTTTTCTTTGTTTTCTTTTAGGTTTTTCTTTTGTTCTCTATCATGCACTTTTTACTTTTTATTTTTCCCCTTCCCCATCTCCTGTTCCTCAAAGAAAATTACACTTAAATATAGATCCCTCCCTTGTCCTCTTTTTCCTCCCTATACACTTACTTTCTTTTTTCTTTCTGAAATCAGAAAGATTTTATGCTTTTCTAGAAATATATGTATTGTTCTCTCTTTAACCCATTTTCGAAGATAGTAGGATTCCATAACTGTAGCTCTCCTCCCCACTCGAATTGTTATGTGTGAGTTCTTCCTCCACACCTCATTTGCATAAGACAAATATTCTTTGTACCTTTGTTTACATGGTTTTGCTTTTTAGAATCATACCATACTCAGCTCTACCCCAATCTTTCTTTCAAACTACCTAATTACTCAGGACAATCTTAGACATAATGTTTACATCTCCATATTTAAAGGATAAGCAATTTGTCCTTATTGAGGCATTTGCAATTAGTTTTTGATATTTGCCTTATGTTCCTCTTGGATCTTTAATGTCCAATTTTCATAAAAATAATGGAAATTACAGAAATTAAATTAGTGGAATTTAGGTATTTATTTATTTTTGTAATTTAAATTACTCATGAAAGTGCAAAGAAATCTGCTAAACAGTCATACATGGAATATAATTTTCAAATTCAGGGTTGGTAGGTTAATTAAATTTTAAATTCTTTTTAAAGAACACATATCCTAATTTAAATCTGGTTACTGTGTCCAATTTGAGACCTTATAGCTATAATTTATTCATTTTTAAAATGTGGAGATTATTCTAGATTATCTCTAAAGCCCATTTTAGGTGTAATCTTATATCATGTAAGATCATTTGAAATTTAGTTGACCTGAATTACAGATGTATTCTCTTTTTTTTTTTTTAATTTTTATTTAATAATTACTTTATATTGACACTCGTTTCTGTTCCAATTTTTTTCCCTCCCTCCCTCCACCCCCTCCCTTAGATGGCAAGCAGTCCTTTATATGTTGGATATGTTGCAGTATATCCTAGATACAATATATGTTTGCAGAACCGAACAGTTCTTTTGTTGCATAGGGAGAATTGGATTCAGAAGGTATAAATAACCCGGGAAGAAAAACAAAAATGCAGATAGTTCACATTCGTTTCCCAGTGTTCTTTCTTTGGGTGTAGCTGCTTTTGTCCATCATTTATCAATTGAAACTCAGGTCTCTTTGTCGAAGAAATCCACTTCCATCAAAATATGTCCTCATACAATATCGTTGTCAAAGTGTATAATGATCTCCTGGTTCGGCTCATTTCACTTAGCATCAGTTCATCTAAGTCTCGCCAGTCCTCTCTGTATTCATCCTGCTGGTCATTTCTTACAGAACAATAATATTCCATAACATTCATATACCACAATTTACCCAGCCATTCTCCAATTGATGGGCATCCATTCATTTTCCAGTTCCTAGCCACTACAAACAGGGCTGCTACAAACATTTTGGCACATACAGGTCCCTTTCCCTTTTTTAGTATCTCTTTGGGATATAAGCCCAATAGAAACACTGCTGGGTCAAAGGGTATGCACAATTTGATAATTTTTTGGGCATAATTCCAGATTGCTCTCCAGAATGGTTGGATTCGTTCACAACTCCACCAACAATGCATTAGTGTCCCAGTTTTCCCGCATCCCCTCCAACATTCATCATTATTTTTTCCTGTCATCTTAGCCAATCAGACAGGTGTGTAGTGGTATCTCAGAGTTGTCTTAATTTGCATTTCTCTGATCAATAATGATTTGGAACACTTTCATATGAGTGGTAATAGTTTCAATTTCATCCTCTGAAAATTGTCTGTTCATATCCTTTGACCATTTATCAATTGGAGAATGGCTTGATTTCTTATAAATTTGAGTCAGTTCTCTATATATTTTGGAAATGAGGCCTTTATCAGAACCTTTAACTGTGAAAATGTTTTCCCAGTTTGTTGCTTCCCTTCTAATCTTGTTTGCATTAGTTTTATTTGTACAAAGGCTTTTTAATTTGATGTAATCAAAATTTTCTATTTTGTGATCAGTAATGGTCTAGATGTATTCTCTTAGAACAGCCATTCTTCCCTCTGATACTGCCAGAACTCTATTGCAGCTCCTCAATATCTTAGGCCCTGATTACTATAATATTCTTCTGGTAGATCTGCCTATCCCAAATCTCCCCCGACTCCAATCTACTATCCATTGAACCACTAGGTTTTCCTAAAATGCAAATGTGATTATATCATGCCTTCTTACTCATTAAACTTCAGTGGCATTTTTTGTCCCCAGGAGCAAATACGGATTGTTCTATTTGGGATAACCTTTCATAATTTAACCCTTTCATATGTTCTCCTCAAAATATACTCTTTGGTTCAGTAACACTAGATTTCTGGCTGTTCCACAAACAGAGGCTATTTCTATTGTCTCTGAGCATTTTCTCTGGATGACCCCTGTGCTTGATGGAATACTCTCCCTTCTCTCCTTTCTGACTTCTTACTTCATGGCTTCCTTTTAGTCCCAATTAAAATCACATTTTTCTATAGAAAGGCTTCCTTACCCTATACTCCCAGTTCTTTCCCTCTTAATTATTTATCATTTATCCTGTACATAACTTTTTTTGAGTATATTTGTTTACACATTGTCTTCCCCAATAGATTAGAAACTACTAAGTACAGGAATTATCTTTTAGTTTCTTTTTGTATCCCTACTACTTAGCTCATAGCCTGATGCATAGTAGGTATTTAATAGTATGAAATGAATTAATGGATCACAGAAAATTTAGTTAATCAAATGCATGACCTAATTTCATTTGTTCCAGTAAACCAGTGTTTGTCAACTTTAAAATTGTCATCATCTTCATTCTATGTGTCATTTAAGATAAAGATTTCCTTTGATTTTAGCAGAAAAAAATCAAAGAGGAACACATCAGACTGGATTGGTTTTGTCTTTAAAAAAAAAAAACACAACTTTAATTCAATTTTTGTCTTCTAGCTTCTGGAATCAGAATTGAGCTAAAGTTCACATGTCACAATTTGGCAATATAATTTTTTACTGAAGGTTTATTTATTTTTTCACATGTGTCATTGCCAGCTGCCATGACTGTGGCAAGTGTGTCCTGGAATGGGAGATGTTGAGTTCTGAAATACTGATAACTATTTCCCAAATAAAATTGTGTTGACTTTTAATTTTTTCTGGATTTAATGTAAATATATGTTTGTATAAACACATATGCAAATATATACATACATATGCATATATTTCATTTTTACTAACAACTTCTGAAGATTCCCTCTCAAATGAATCTCCTCAGAAACCATATAGTTTTACATTCTAACCTCATTTCAAATTTACTCAATTCAAATGATAAATGAAAGCTGCAGGAACTACATTTAGATATTACCTTTCAATTGAAAATTGCACTGAGAGAAAAGGCTTTCCAATTGTTTTCTCAAATCACAAGACTCAAACCTAGAAAATAAATTGTTGTTTGCCTCTGAATGTGGAAAAAAGGATTTTCTTCGTTTAGGGATAGCTGCCTAGGGGTAGAGGAAATGTTTATTTGAAAATCTGCTCTACCACATGCTTTCCAGAAGGGAATATCTTGATTGGACCTGATAATTTTCCTTCATTTTAAACAACCAACTGCGCCTAATTTGAATTCTTTCTCCATGCTTCTTTTTTGTTGTTGCTGTTGTAAAATATAATTTTTTGCTCCTTTTCTCTTTCATCCTATTTTTCTCTTTTATTCTCTCTTATTCTTTCAGACTAATTTATATATTCATGTATGTGTATGCATCCATGCATCTATATATGTGTGAATATGTAAGGATGGAGGTCAGTTCAGTCAATCAGTCACCCCAAACCACTTAACCCCAAGATTTTATTAGATGAACATATATATTATATCAATCAGAAGTGAAAAAGTAGATCTTAGCGAGAGCTAAACATCTTCAACATTTAGATTATGTAGGATAGGAACTATCTTCAAATTATTTGAGGGATTTGGTTATAATATCCTGTTTGTCTTAAATTAGAAAGCTAAATTAGAATCAGGCAATGAACTATCTGGCAGTAGAGAAGAATATTCTAGCTAACTCCTGAGCATAGACTGGGGGAGGAATAAAGTAACAGCCTTGGTCTCAATCTCCTTCCTTCTTTTTTCAATGGGGAGAGAACATCATAAATTTCAAATGATCAAGTGAAATATTTGGAACTTCTCATCTAGGTTTTAATGGTGAAGAGTGTCATTATCTACATTTAGAGATAATCAGATTAGATTCAATGAAGAAAAAATCATTAAGAATATACAAAAAGTCAATCAGAGAATAGGGTTAAAGAAGATGACAAAAACGGTTTTTAGTCCCTTTGCCACACATGGTCTCTAATAAATCCTTGGATTTCTTATGTATTTGTGGGAGCTTATGTCACAAACTTTGGAGGCAGATGTTTTGTATCAAATTTTCTTCCTATACTATACCATTTTAACCCTTGCTCTAAAGCTAATTGCTTGATTAATTGATATCCATTGATAGTCATGGAGGAAAGCATTTAGATGAAGGGTTATTAGGATTATCAAACCTAGAACCCTGATGATGTATATTACTGAGCCCATTTTAGTTAAAGTATAGGAGAATAACTTATTTCTATTGAGGCCTCCCAGTTCCTTAGGTTCAAAGCCTTATCCCTGACTTCCCACCATGTCATTTTCCCTTTCCAAATTGCTGCTAAAGACTGTAGATTTCACCTTTTCAAAGTTTCAAATAATTTTCCTTCTCTCTTCTGATAAGGTTGCTACCTTAGTACAATCCTTTATAACATAGACTATTTCAATAGCAACGGTGAATCTTGTTTTGCCCTAAGTCTCTCCCTACTCTAATCCATCTTCAGTCAGTTACCAAAGTGATTTTTTCTAAAATAAATATCTAATTAAGTCATCTCCCCACATTATGAACTCCAGTGGCTCCTTTTTACTTCCAGGATTAAATACAACATTCTGTTGGGTATCTGAAGACTTTTATAACCAAACTGCCTCCTATATTTCTAATTTTCTTATATCTGACTTATTCCCTGACATGTACTCTGACCTACTGACACTGATCTCTTTGCTGCACCATCAACAAGAGGTTCCTCTCAACTCGGGGTATTTCTCTTGCTATCCCCTATATTCAGAATGTTCTCCCTCCTCATCTCCACCTATTGACTTCATCTCAACTAAAATACCATTTCTTGAGGAAGCTTTTCCTAACTCTTGTTAATTATAGTACCTTCTCCTTTTTAAGTGTTCCCTGTTTTTCCTGTATATAACTTGTTTTTAAAAAAAATATTTGCTTGCTACCTCCATTTGATTTTGAGCTCCTTGAAAACAAAGATTGTCTTTTATCTGTTTTTTCTATTTCCAGCCCTCAGCAGAATGCCTGATACATAGTAGTCACATAATGTATAAGAGATTTCCAGAGATCTTTCATTATCTCTAAGAGTTGGAGTATGCTAAGTGCATTCCTGCCTTCTATAAATTTCTTCTGTCATAGATAACAAAGCTTGAGATAAGCAAAGGTAAATCTATCATGTGGGAAAATAGATGAGGTACTAATTTGAAAAAAGTAATAATTAGACCAAGTACTTAACATGCTTCTCACCATCTCCTTAACCCCCTTCAACCCCACCTAAATTTGAAGCAGAAATTTCAGATACTCATTGTCCATAAAGTAACTGGAAATTTTTACTTCTTCATATGTCAATCAATAAACATTTTAAAAGTGCTTGCAGACCATGTGTCTGGTCTGCATTACAAACTGAATTTGACATCCAACAATTTTCCAACAAGAATCCATTTCCTAGGCTTGATAACTATTTTGATGTGTTAGCAATTACTAGTGAGGACATATAACTGTAGAATTAGAGCTAGAATGGAACTTAGATTTATTCAGTTAAAATTTGTCAATTTACAGATGAGGAAACAAAGCCTAAGGTATTATGTAACTTTTTCAAGGTAATATAGATAACAAATAGAAGTAAGAATTTGAGCAAATATCCTCAGATTACAAATCCAGACTTTATTTTACTGTTATAATTCAAACAACATTTTTAACTGTGCACAATAATTATCAATATATCTATATGTGTATGTATGTGTATATATATATATATATATATAATTAGGCTGAGAAAACAATGCTATCACAAGCACAATCTACTTATTCTCTGATAGATATTGGCTATAATCCAATTACTGGGCTACTACCGTGTTTCCCTGATAATAAGACACTGTCTTATTATTTTTTTGGACAGAAAAACACCAGAGGACTTATTTTCAGGGGAAGGCTTATTTTAATGAACATTGACAGCAATTTTAATAAACAGGTAAATGTGAACAAAAAAAGTACCTTTATTCAATAATGATCCTGTCATCTTCTTCAACAACATCGTCATAAGTGTCCATACCCTGAATTCTGTCTTGCGCCTCTATTTCCTTCAGAAGAAGTGGACCCAATCTGTCATGTCCAGCAATATAGCTCTCTTTAAATGAACATGTCTTGTCCAGGTAATCTGCTCATAGTGCCTTGGCGACACAGCTGTCAGTAATTTTATCCCATGACTTCTTCACCCAAGTCACGACTTCTTGCAGACAGGGCTTCACAAAGTTTCCACGCTGATTTCTTTCCATTCTATTTTCAATGTAGTCATTGACTTCCATGTGCAAATGGTCCTTGAATGGCTTGTTTATTGCAATATCAAGGATGTGGAGATAGGCAGTCATTCCTGCAGGAATCATTACTTGATCTATTCTTCTCTCTGCAAGCAAGTTCTTCATTTCTTTAGCGCAGTGAGTGCTAGCTGAGTTCTTTTATCCTCCATCATGCCCCCTGACTCCCACTTACATACCAGGTTTTTATGTTGTCCTGCCTCAGCTCTCCTCCGCAGCACTGCTCTCAATGGCGCCAGCAAGCAAATCACTGGGGAAGTACAGGACGACGCGCTCACTGATGCAGCTCTGATTGGATGCAGCTCGGAGCGCAGCGTGCGTTTCACCCAGGGGTGGGGGAGGGAGGAGGGTGGTGCATACAGAGGGTACCGTAATGTAGCGTATAGCGCAAGGGATCACCTTCACTACAGTAGCAATCTCAATAGGGCTTATTTTTTGGGGAGGGCTTATTTTAGAGGAATCTTACACAGTAAGGGGAGGGCTTATTTTCGGGATAGGTCTTATTAATGGGGGAAACACAGTATATGTCCCAGAATTTATCAGTCAGAACTTAGATTACTTAACTAGCATTGTATATTTTAATTCTTTATTTTATATACTTTCTTCCATAAAATAGTATTTTATTACACAGTGAATAGGTATCTCTGGGTAAATATGTCTGGCATGAGAACAATGAAATCAGATGATATATGATGCTAGGGTTGAAATTTAATGGAGATATGATTTCCAGGCTTAGTTCTGAGCAGAAAAATTGTTGTAAGAAATTGCTGAGGTGGTCACTGAGGCACTGCTATAGCAATTTTAAAGTAATAGAGAATGGTTTAGATGCCATGAAACTTCATTTGAGCAAATGTTTTTCCTTTTTTTCAAAAAGAGAAAGAAGTTTGATTTAAAATGTACATACTAATAATGTAAATTTCAATTCCTAAAAAAATTATGGAACTTGAAGGAGGAAAAAAGTTTTAAGAGGAAAAAAATATAGTAGAGATAACCTAGCAAATATTTCTTTAGCTTATCTTTTATGGAATCTGGTGATTCTACCTTTACATATCTGTTATATCTGCCTCCTTCTCCCCTCTGTCCTCTGACACTGCATCTACATTGTGAAAGCCCTCATCATCTCATATCTGAACTATTGATTCGCAAATCGATTGTTTTGTCCCCCTGCCTCAAGTCTCTTTCTAGTATTAAGGTCTCAGACCCCTGTACTAGGCAGTCAATAGTGGAACATAATGGTACAATGATTCAAGAAATTTCAAGGGACATAATGAGAAATGTAACTCACTTTCAGAGAAAGAATTGAAATCTGAATTCATTTGAAAACACCTTTTTAAAAACTGTCTTTCTTTTCCTCCTTTTACTCAAAAGCTGTCTCTCTATACCTCAAATTCTTATCTTCCTCCTAAATTATCTCCTAGATTCCATAATTTCTCTTAAGGTTCACTTAAAATTCTATTTTATTAAAAAATCCCTTTCCTGGTCTAGTTGAAATCTAGAGTCTTTCCTCTGTTTATTAACTTCAGTTTATGCTGTATAAATCTTATTTTTACAGAGCTATTTGAAGATGTCTCCCACTTATAACTGTAAGATGCTGCTGCTGATGATAACAATGATAATGGTATCATTACAAAATTCCAGATTTCTTCTTTCTTCAAGATTTCTGCTTTTAAGTGGTAACAACTCCATTCCAATTGTTTTGCCTCAAGTATGGATGTAATCTACATAAATTTGGCCTAATCTAGCTGGCTTTCTCATTTTTTTCTCTCTAATGTCCTTATAAGGACACCTTATAATGAAGTTTGTGAAATTGTGCCAAATTGTGGTGATTCTATCAACCTTATTGATGAAATCTTTTGTTGTTTTTTTTAATCATTGGAAATATATTCATTTTTTTTTGTCTTCTGTTTTCTAATTTTGACCATTAATATCTTTGGGATTATTTTTTTTAGTTGAAGTCCTTGCTAGCATTTTAAAAACTGGTTCTATTCTCCATTTCTTTTCCCTGATTTATGACATGATACTGCTCATAATCATCCATCATCCTTAAATTTTGGTTTCCATGTTTTTACCTATGACAAATAAGTTTTGACTTTGCTTACTGAGATAGTTTACAGTCTTTTTTGGTTTTCTTGTGACATATTTTATTGGTTAAAGTTTAAAACTATTATAGTCTCTATCAGTGTTATTTCTTTCATCTGTCACCATTTTTTATTTTTCAGATACTTCGTTTACTATTTTGTTGAATTAATAGTGTCTCATTTTTTTTCATTAATATTCTTTCTTCTGTTTATTAATTCTGAACTTTCCTCATACAAGTGAATGGTCTGATACCTATTCCAAAAAAGTTCTTTTTATGCTTCTTGCAATATAATTGATATGTATGTATATGCCTGTAATTCTGTTTCTTGCTCACTATGTTGAATGATAAGAAATTATTTTTGCAAAGAAAATATTCTGTACCTACAATTGTGTTCTAGCTTCTTTTATTTTTTCTTCCCGAATGATATTTTGGTACATGGTCTTCAACATCCTTACTTATTTACCCTAATGTATTGAAATCACTAGTTATCAAAGTATTTGTTGATTTAATTTAGAATGTTTTATTTAGTTTGTAAAATGTATTGATCTCAATCTTCTGCAAATGATTTATATATTGGAAAAAAGTTTTGACTTTGTTAATTGTAAGAGAAGACATCTATTCTCTGAGGGATAAAGAAATTTATCATGTATAAGGCAGTCATTTGGAGATGAATTCTTTGACCATAGCAATTCATGAAGCAAATATTCTTTAATAGTGTCTATTTTTGGTGTTCCTCTTTTGATTATATAATGAAGGTAGCAGAATGGCAGAGAATGGAAGAAAGCATTCTAAAAATCAAAGTTTTTAGGCTATCTATAAAATTTATTTTTATTTGGTATTCTAAATGTGAGATACTTGTCCAATGACTATTGAGTGGTATATAACTGGTTTTATAGACTATATATTTTTTGCTATTTAAAATGTCTACAGCACTATTTTTTAGCTTTTTATTTTCAAAACATATTTATAGACAGTTTTCAACATTGACCCTTGTAAAATCTTGTGTTCTAAATTTTTTCTCTCTTCCTTCCCCCACCCCCTCCTTTAGGCAGCAAGTAAATATGTTAAATGTGCAATTCTTCATATATTGTTCCACAGTTATCATACTGCACAAGAAAAATCAGATCAAAAAGGGGAAAAAAGAGAAAAAAAGCAAAAAATAAGCAAGTAACAATAAAAAAGAGTGAAAATATTATGTTGTGATACACATTCAGTCTCTACAGTCCTCTCTTTAGCTGCAGAAGGCTTTCTCCATCACAAGTCCAGTGGAAATGGCCTAAATTATCTCACATTGGAAAGAGCCATGTCTAACAGAGTTTATCATTATATAAACTTGTTGTTCCTGTGACCAATGTTCTGTTTGTTATACTCACTTCATTTAGCATTAGTTCATGTAAGTGTCTCTGGGCCTCTCTAAAATCATTCTCCTGATCATCTCTTATAGAACAATAATATTCCATAACATTCATGTGCTACAACTTATTCAGCCATTCTCTAACTGACGGGCATCCACTCAGTTTCTGGTTCCTTACCACTATAAAAAGGGCTGCCACAAACATTTTTGTATAATTTAAGTCCCTTTCCCTCCTTTAAGATCTCTTTGGGATGTAGCCTCAGTAGAAACACTGCTGGATCAAAGGGTATGCATACTTTGATAGCCCTTTGGGCATAGTTCCAATTGCTCTCCAGAATGTTGCATCTATTCACAATTCCACCAACAATGTAGTAGCATCTCAGTTTTCCCACATCCCCATCAACATTCATCATTATCTTTTCTTGTCATCTTAGTTAATCTGAGAAGGGTGTAGTGGTACTTCAGAATTGTTGCATTTCTCTGGTCAATAGTAATTTAGAACATTTTTTTCTTTCTCTCTCCTTTCCTTTTCTCTCTCTCTCTTTCTCTCTCTCTCTCTCTTTCTTTTTCTTTCTTTCTTTCTTTCTTTCTTTCTTTCTTTCTTTCTTTCTTTCTTTCTTTCTTTCTTTTTTTCTTCCTTCTTTCCTTCCTTCCTTCCTTCTTTCCTTCCTTCCTTCCTTCCTTCCTTTCTTCCTTCCTTCTGAGGCAATTGGGATTAAGTGACCTGCCCCGGGTCACACAGCTAAGAATGATTGAGTTTCTGAGGCCACATTAAACAAATGTTTTAAAGAGTTATCTGTGGTATTAATTATTATGTGGTCATGCATATAATAAGAATGAAGGGGGAAAAAAGATAATGTAGTCAAATTATTTAATTGATAGTGCTGTAAAACAAAGCATTTGACAAAATCCACCACCTATTCCTATTAACCACACAAGCAAGTATAAGAATAAATGGAATTTTCCTTAAAATGATCAGTAGCATCTATTTAAAACCACCAGCAAGCATCACTCTTCCTTGTTTGGGTATTAGAACAATCATTAGTTCAAATTGTTATTTCATCAGTGCAAGGAACTTTGAGTGGGAAAAACCCTCTCCACTGCTGAAAATTGACAACTCACTTTAAACAAATGTTTGAAAGAGTTATCTGTGGTATTAATAGTTATGTGGTCATGCAGCTAATAAGTTTTAGAGGCTGAAGTTGAACTCAGGTTTTTTTGACTCTCAGGCTATAAAGCTATATTATAAAAATACACATATTTATAAAACAGCCTTCATTTTCAGAGCAGTTTGGTGCAAAAGATGCTTTTTCCATTAAAATGATTTCTTTCTTTGTCCTAGGTGTATAAAATTTATACAGAAGATTTTTTAAATTTCATATAATCAATTGTATTTTGCTTCTTGTAAATGATCTCATTTTTAGGAGTTAAAAATAGAATTTCTACCTAAATGTGTGAAAAATATTATTAGATTATCTTTATTATTGTATGAGTCTTAATATTCAGAAAAGTCACATCTATTTTGAATTTGAATTTATGCTGTTATATGGCATAAATTGTTGGTGTAAGCCTTGCTTCCAGACTACATTCCTCTCTTCATAGGTTTCCCTGGAATTTTTATCAAATAAGTAATTCTTTGTTCAGTTATTTAAGTTTCAGAATTTATCAAACCCTGGGTTATTAAAATCCATTATTTCTGAGACACCATGGTTTAGTAAATCCAAATGATGAATTTAATTTTTTAAGGCAATACCAAGTAGTATTGATAACCACTACTCTTTAATAGAGATTAATTCCCCAAAGTGCTTTTTCCTTTCAATTCTTGTTTTTTTTTTCATAATTTTCTTCCATATTCTAGATCTTTCGTTTCTTTAAATATATTTTTAAAAATTACTATTATATTCAGTTCAGTAAAATATCCATTAAATTGTTTGTTGCATCACTTAAAATATTAATTAGCTTTTGGTCATAGGCTTGTTTTTTTTTTTTCTTCATACTGACACATTACTGTCATGATAACTGAGTATTCCTCTCTATATTCAACTGAAAAAATCTTTAAGGAACTTTATGTAATTTATTCTGCAGAAGCCTTGTATATGTTTTGGTGATCAAGCTACCAAAAATAATAATTCACTCTTCTTTTTTTTTGTTCTCAATTTTGGTAGTCTATAATTGATTTTAGAAGGTTTTCATAATCTTTATTATTATAGTATCATTGTAATTCCAATTTGATCATTTGATCTTTTAGTGATTTTTCTGTCCTCTTCTTTTTAATCAGATTAGCTAACAGTATATCAATTTTGTTAGACTTTTCAAAGAAACAACTTTTTTTATTTACTATTTTTATGATCTCTGTTTTTCAATGTATTTATTTTTCCTATAATTTTCAATATCTTCTCTTCTATTTTATTATAATTTTAATATTCTTTTTTTCTTTGCAGAAAATCATTTCGGGGACATATCTTGCAATCTGATGATTAGTTTAGTTAAATCCTGGAAATTCTGTCTCTTGTTTCATTATTCTCATTGACTTTGACATAATTAATAATCATATTTATTATTTATTTATAGACTGATTATTTCATTATTAAATTTTCATTTGAGTCTCTCTTGTTTTTGCTCCCTTAAATGATTACTATATTTATCATTTAATTTTGTATAAGATGTATTTGTCATTTCTAATGTTTAAAATATATTTACAGTAATTTTTTGATCTAATAAATGGTGAAGTTTTACAAAAGTTCTATCTGGTGATAAGAAAAGGGAATATGTATATATATATATATATATATATATATACACACACACACATATGTGTGTGTTATTTTTAGCGATTCCATTTAGAAAAAACTATAAGTCTTTTGGACCTATTTTTACTAGCAAAGCTATTCAATTTTGTATTTTATTTTTGTTGATCATTTATTCAATTGTGTCTGACACTTTGTGACTCTATAGATTATAGGATGCTGGACATTCCCATTGTCTACTGTCTCCTGAAATCTGTATAAGCTCATGCTCATTGCTTCCATGACACTATTTCAACCCTTTCACCTTTTGCCTTCAATTTTTCTTAACAACATTGTTTTTCCAGTGAGTTCTGTCTTCACATAATAGACCCAAATCTTTAAAGCATCAGCTTCAGTATTTTCTTTGTAAAGAACACTTGAATTAATTTCTTTAAGTCTTGACTGATTTGATTTCCTTGCCATTCAAAAGTCTTCTCTAGCAGGACAATTAGAAAGTGTTGCCTATGCACTACTCAGCTTTCCTTATAGTCTAACTTTTATAGCCATAGCTTGCTACTGGAATAATGAAACCTTTTAAGGTGTAGACCTTTTATCCTTTCTTTTTCCACTCTTCTAAAGAAGTTTTTTAATTCTTTTTTTCTTTTTGCTATCAGAGTGATGTCATTTGAATATATGGGATTATTGATATTTTTCCTAGAAACCTTAATTTCAGCTTTTGTTTCATATAATCTAGCATTTCTCATAATGTACTCCACATATATAAATAAGATGACAATATACAACCTTGTCAGACTTCTTTCCCAATTTTAAACCAATCATTTGTTTTAAGTTTGGTTCTGACTTATAAATTTTTTCTCTCCTTTTTATGTTTCTATTATTTGAGATGTTTCCAAAGTTGAATGACCTACTCATATTTTCCATCCAGGAATGCATCAAATATGCCCTTTTATTGGATGATCATCTTTTCCCATCCTAGCAATTTTTAAGCTCAGGTGTTCAGGATTTGTTATGTTGGGTTGCTCATGGACACAGAAAACTCTTGTGTTATTTCAATTTCCTTCATAGTGGTCTTTCTCCTAGTCAACTCTTCAAACTGTGGAATTTGTTGTGTATTATTAGAATAGTTAAATTTAGTCACTATGTGCTTTGGAGTTTTTTTCTTCCTTTTTATTTTCTGATGGCAATAAATGAATTTTTTAAAACTGGTATTTTATTTTCTATATTCAAAATTTCTGGCCAATTCTCTTATATTATTTCCTGTATTATGTTTATGTTAAATTGTCTGTCTGTATTCTGTTTTTGAGATCAATGTCACTTGCTTACACAGAGATGACTTGTAATTTTAATATTATTGCTTTTTGTGTCTCCTTCCAGCTTGTCCTTTATTTCAACATTTTTGTATTCCAAATCAGCTGTTCTTACTTTTTTGAAGACATGTCAGCCTGGATTAAGATTTTTCTACCATGTTAATTATTTCTGCTGTATAAGATATAAATTCTAACATTTATTCACCTTTTGTTCCACTATGCAATCCATAAATTTTACTGCTTCTTCCCTATTTGTTTCTTTCAAGATTCTGATTTTTCTCTTAAAACTTTTGGGAACATTTCTATTGTACTTCTCTATTCTTTTTTCAAAGTCTGCCATAAGGAGACAGTCTCATAAGTACTCATTATCTTTTTTTTTAAATAACTTTTTATTGATAGAACGCATACCAGGGTAATTTTTTACAGCATTATCCCTTGCATTCACTTCTGTTCCGATTTTTCCCCTCCCTCCCTTCACTCCCTCCCCTAGATGGTAAGCAGTCCTTTACATGTTGAATAGGTTACAGTATGTCCTAGATACAATATATGTGTGCAGAACCGAACAGTTTTCTTGTTGCACAGGGAGAATTGAATTCAGAAGGTATAAATAACCCGGGAAGAAAAACAAAAATGCAAGCAGTTTATAGTCATTTCCCAGTGTTCTTTCTTTGGGTGTAGCTGCTTCTGTCCATCTTTGGTCAACTAAAGCTTTCTTTATTGAAGAGATCCACTTCCATCAGAATACATCCTCAAACAATATCATTGTTGAGGTATATAATGATCTCCTGGTTCTGCTCATTTCACTTAGAATCAGTTCATGTAAGTCTCGCCAGTCTTCTCTGTATTCATCCTGCTGGTCATTCCTTACAGAACAATAATATTCCATAACATTCATATACCACAATTTACTCAACCATTCTCCAGTTGATGGGCATCCTTTCATTTTCCAGCTTCTAGCCACTACAAACAGGGCTACCACAAACATTTTGGCACATACAGGTCCCTTTCCTTTCTTTAGTATCTCTTTGGGGTATAAGCCCAGTAGAAACACTGCTGGATCAAAGGGTATGCACAGTTTGATAACTTTTTGAGCATAGTTCCAAATTGCTCTCCAGAATGGCTGGATGTGTTCACAATTCCACCAACAATGTATCAGTGTCCCTGTTTTCCCACACCCCCTCCAACATTCCACATTATCTTTCCCTGTCATTCTAGCCAATCCAACAGGTGTGTAGTGGTATCTCAGAATTGTATTAATTTGCATTTCTCTGATTAAAAAGGATTTGGAGCATATTTTCATATGTCTATAAATAGTTTCAATTTCTTCGTCTGAGAATTGTCTGTTCATATCCTTTGACCATTTACGTACTCATTATCTTAAGATCTTATTGAATTGGTCAGAGAAATACCTTGATGAACCCCTTACATTGAAAATAAACTTGATTTATTTCCCTCAACATTTTTCACATTGGTGGAATAAATTTTGTGGCTAGTTAATGTGTTGAAAACTTAGTAAAGAAAAAAAGTAGAATATAATTATTTGGAAGATATTTAATTTAATTTTTATTTAAAATGTGCAACTTATTACTGTTTACATAGTAGTATGTAGAAAAGTTTTGGTATGTAGTATGGTAGTATGTAGAAAAGTAGTATGTAGAAAAATCTTTATAAATCACAAATAAATCAGTGTCCCCAAGACTTCTGATTATAATTGAAACTTTCTCTACTTAAAGTGATGTTTCTGTTCCTATATAAACTACCCCCCCCTCATTTTGAAATATCTGTCAGACCTAATTTTTTTCTGTGACACACCATCAACACATTTGTCATTTAAGTTTTACACTTTTTTTTTTTTTGGTGTTAGGATTTGTCTGGAATATCATTTCTCTGGGCATGTTATGTTTACTGGATGACACTGGTTTGAAAACCTAATCTTGAAGACTATAATCTTAAAATATATATTTATAACATAGACAAAACTGTAAGTTAATTAATTGTATTTTTGCCCTGGATCTCCAAAGTTTTACATTTCAATATAACTAATTTCCTGATCAATAATGTAGAGCTCATATTTTCTGTTGCAGCATTGGATATCCAGATTTATTGAGATCAGTATCTGAAGAGCTTCACTACATAATCCTTTACACATTTTAGATACTATAAATGTATGTTAAATTATACACATGCAGATGCGCCCCATCTGTTCTGCAAATCTTTATCCAAGTTTATGTCCATAGTACCATTTCTAAGCTATACTGGTTTCATGTCAGAGTGGAATTATTTGTTTACTTTTGAAGGACAAAAGAGGAAATAGATGGATTTTCAGCAAAATTATACTAAGCAAAGGATCTCTAACCTTGCTATAAAGAGGAGCTTATTTTTTTCTTAAGGACATAAGATCATTGACAATGTGTAGGATTAGGATGTTAACAACATTATTGTAACAAAAGTTTAAAGTATTTCCTATCATCAGATACTTATTTAGGACTAAAGACTGAAAAACAGCACCATAACAGAAGGAGCTGAAAGATGTCTTTAATCTGAGATATTTTGCTAACTTTACTTGGCTACCACTTGGATGGATGAAATGACTATGCATGCCTTAAATGAACTGTCAATCTCCCTACAATTCAGCAGATGACTGAATAAGGATAGTTGAAGGTCAGAAGACAGTGGTAGAGAACACATGATGACTTTGTTAGAGACAAAATAGCTCTTTTTGTGTATGCAGATGTTCTATTCCCCGAGGTGTTCCTGATCTGTGTGTATACTTCCATTTCAGTTCTCTTTATTATATTGTCTTCCCCCATTAGAATGTAAGTTCCTAGAGGGCAAGAACTATATTTGTATTCCCCAGTTTTTAGAGTTCATTCGACAAAATGACTATTGATTGATTGAATAGCAGTATCATTGTTGAATAAATTGTTTTCCTGGTTCTTTTCACATTTTCTTCATCAGTTTATATAAATGCTATGTAAAATAGTTAATTTTTAAAATATTGGCATTATAATAATTTTTTCATATAGTTCTGCATTTTATTCTATATCAGATGATACAATCTTTCTAGATCATTTTTCTTATCTATTTTGGGTATAGAGCTAGTAATGTTATAGCTGGGTCAATTGACATGCAATGTTTAGTAACTTTTTTGTATACATTGTTCCAAATTGTTATTCAGAATGATTGGACTCATTCCCAGCTCAATCAATTAATGTTCTTGTTTTCTTATAACTCTTTCTTTTTCCTTCTTCCATTTTTTAGTCACCTTTGCCAATCTAATGACAGTGAAGCAGAATTTCAGAATTGCTTACATTTATATTTTTTTCTAATTATCAATGACTTAGAGCATTTTTATGTCTATGGGTAGCTGAATTTTCCTTCCTTGAAAATTCCCTGTTCATATTCTTAAACTATTTGATAATTAAGAATGGCATTTGTTTTTATGAATTTGAAACTTTTCCTCATATAGCTTTGATGCAAATGCTTTATCAGAGAAACATGTTGCAATGATTTTTAAATTGATTATTAACACGATTTATTGAATTTATTTATCTAAAAACCTTTAAATTTTACATCAATCAAATTTTCCATTTTATCTTCTCTGATCCTCTTAATTGTTTATAAACTGGTTTTTTCTATTTACAGATCTGATAGGTAATTTTCTCCCTTATTTCTCTAATTTGCCTATGATGGGATCTTTTATATGTAGATCAGAAATCCATTTTGCATCATGTTCTAAATGTAGTCCTTCATTTCATACTTCATAAAATTGTTTTTCATTTTAAACTAATATATTTTCTAATTATCAAAAGAAAATAAAAGCATACACAAAGGCTCCTGAGCTGTGGTTTTGATCAGGCACATTTATAATTATTATTATTTTATCTTGAATGCTTCTAGCTTTTGACTAGTAAAAGCAGTGCTGTTGTAAATAATTTTATGTTTATTGGGCTACTGCTTGGATAGAGAAGTAAAAACATACACAAGGGCTCATGAGCTATGGTTTTCATCAGGTGCATTTATAATTATTATTGTTTTATCTTGAATGCTTCTAGCTTTTGACTAGTAAAAACAGTACTGTTGTAAATAATTTCATGTTTATTGGGCTACTGCTTGGGTAGAGAAGTCTAGCTAATAAAGTCTTTTTCTTTTTAATGCATAGAATGGACAGATTTATCATTTGATAATTCCATAAACAAGTTTAGGTTCTTTATTACTATCAAACTTTAAATGTCACACAGCTATTTGATCTGCATTCAAAATTAAATTGATCCATATACAAAAGGATTTTTGATCTTGGGCTATGGAGTAGTTTTATGCAATCAGTCAACAAATCTCAAGATATTTTTAAGTCAAAGATTAAGAATGAAGTTGTCAACTTGGTTTTTGTCACTTAACCTCACATAAGGAAAAGTGTCCATGAACATATCATTATTTGTTGTAGCAGTGATTAATTGATCCCATAAAATCATAAACCTAGAGCAGAAATTGTTCTTAATAGATATTTAGTTCAAACCCCCCCCCTTATTTTTTTATATGAGCCATCTGATATGCAAAGGTTAAATGACTAGCCTAAGATCACATCACACAGGTCAAAATGGAAAAGCAAAACTTTAAATTTAAGTCTCATAATTTTTATATTCAAAGGGAAAGTTGAGCATCTGTTTTCTACCATACCACTCTGCCTCTGAGAGGACTCTTCACTCAAAGCCTAAGCTATATGAGATTATATAAACTCCCTATTAGGTCTCTGAGTGAAATTTGTCTGATCCTATAGGATAGAAGGATGATAGTTTTTCTTTCTTTTATCAGACACATACTGAAATCACTTGTTTATACAAAATATCAGAAGAGAGCTATGTAGTAGGCATTTACTCCTTATACTCAAATTTTGGGTATACTTAGTCTCCATTTCTCATAGCAATATGGAATTTTGGGGTGTGGTGAGGAGCAGCTTCTGGTGTTATATATATATACTGAGAGAGAGAGAGAGAGAGAGAGAGAGAGAGAGAGAGAGAGAGAGAATATATGATTTGCTTTGAAATTTACCTTCATTTTTAAAAATTCTTCTTTGCAAATTATTATTTTGCCTTATGTCTTTTTCTGATTCTTTTATTTCTTATTTGATCTATTCTGGCAGAGATTTTATTATTTTAAACAGATTTATAGTACTATTTGTGTCATTTTCCCCTCTCTTCTAGGATTTTGAAATTTGAGGCTTTTTTCTACTTTTAAAGCATTTATTCATTTTATTAGAACTCTTTTCTTGCAATCCATTCTTGCTTTGCAGCCTGTGATTTTTTTTTAACACTGTGAAGTTTTCATTTTGTTTATTTTTATCCCCTCTTAATTTGTGGAATTCTTTTATTCTATTTGTCATATTTATTGATATTTTAATTTGAGTTTTAATGTAGGCTTAGCTATGACCTTTTATTTAGTCAACTTACTACATTTCATTCAATTTTTAGTAAAACATTTGAATAGTCTTATTTTATCTTTGTGATAGGACAGGAGCAATAGGGTTAATTAGGGTTAATTGAATAATGGACACAATGAGTCTATATCAAGGAAAGAGATTTCCAAAGGAATTGCCCAGAAATCAGTGTTTGGGAGCATTGAAAAAGTTATCAATACACATGGAAATGAAGGTTATATAAATAATTAGCATTAATACAACTTTGAGAATGATTTCTAAAAGATGAATTGAAACAATCTGCAGGGGCAATATTTATTTACCTTGCAGAAGAATGAGAGAACTATCTTTAAATACTTAAAGGGATGTCACATCCTGAATAAAGACTGGAATTGTTCCATTTGACCTCAGAGAACAGGAAGTAGGAGGAAAATGTGATAATCAAGAGGAGACAAAATTGGGTTTGGAAATGCTTCCTAAAATTAGAATTATCTAACTTTGAGAAGATCTAACTCAGTTCCAATTGATCAATGATGGACAGAAGCAACTACACCCAAAGAAAGAACACTGGGAAATGAATGTAAACTGTGTGCATTTTTGTTTTTCTTCCCGGGTTATTTTTACATTCTGAATCCAATTTTTCTTATGCAACAAGAGAACTTTTCGGTTCTGCACACATATATTGTAATTAGAATATACTGTGATATATTTAACATGTATAGGACTACTTGCCATCTGAACTGGGGGAAGAGTGGGAGGGGAAAAGTGGGAACAGAAGTGAGTGCAAGGGATAATGTTGTAAAAAATTACTCAGGCATGGGTTCTGTCATTAAAAAGTTATAATTAAGGGAAAAAAAAAGAATTATCTAATTTTGGACTGGATTTCTTTAAAAGGAAGGCCCGTAAAGGTCTTCTAGCAAAGGTTGAATGGATAATTGGATAATTTCTGTGTATGTATGTATGTAAGGGATATGTGAATCCTTTCCAACTCAGATTCTATGATTCTGTAATTTACATTCCACTACTTTAATTTTAAGATTTCATCTCTTAAGGATTCTTATCTCCTTCCCTGTAGAGGGCCAGATCTCTGAAAAGGTATACTTGAATCAAGGACAGGAGGGTGCTTATAGTTAAGTACCTACTCAGTGTGAGATAATGGTTTTCTAAATATATATTTAATGTGATATTGTGATGTAATGGTTGCACATGCTCTGTTGCTGTAGTGATATAATCTTACTGAGGTATTTAAGGGCTGGCTCTGGAAACTGAGGGTCTCTCAGCCACAGAAGAGACTCTCAGATACAGATACAGAAGAAATATCACAGCCACAGCCACAGAGAGGATTCCATCTTTGACCACAAAGGTCTCCTGCCTTCATTACTCCTCCACTAAAACCAAAGACTTGGGCTGATCCCAAGTCCTCCAGAAAGCTAGACCAGACATTACACTTTTCCCCCATCTTCACAATAAGAAATTATACTTTAAACTTTAAGCAGAAAACAAATATCACTATTGAATAAGAAACTGTCTTTTTTTTTAAACTTATTTTATATAGAATTTACTTATGGAAATCAATAAAACAGCAGCAACAATTTTATTTACAGGAGGTAAACATACTAACAATATCTGTACCTTACTTCTCTGAAGGCCATATTCATTATGGCCTAAAAACAAGTTTATCATTTAAATAGAGAATATGTGGCTTGGATGATACATTAAGTATTTTTACTAATCTTCATGCTATAAAACATGCATAATAGTTGGCTTGATTCTGAAGCCCTGTGGTAATTTGTTATTTATTCTTAGGAAAACTTACATAGGTATAATGGAAAACAAGTGGCATTAATTTCATTTTTCATACAGCATGTTAGTCTTAATGTTATCTCTGGAACTAGAATCAGCATATTTTCAGGGCTCAGCAAACAGAGCACTATTCTCATAGTTAATAATAGTTGTTCCAGAAATCCTTTTGATCACAAAACAGAATTTACTAATTTTACAAGAGACGAGAAATAAGTGGTAGTTTCATTGCTTCACCATGTTAGAGAAATAACATGACATATTATAAATAAATGAACAAATTTTACAAATACTTCTAGATTATCACTTCTTCTAATTCTCGTAACTAATATTTAAAAAGGTACTGCAAGTAATATAATCCCCCATTTTCCAGATGAGGAAATAACTGGCCAGAGTCAAGTAGCTAGTAAATTATTCAAAATAAGATTTGAACTCAGAAATTCCAGTTTTTAAGTACAACTCTTTATACACAAAGCCATGCTGATTTTTGATGTAAAACTTTGTTAATAAGATAAAACTACCAATTAAGGACTATATCTTCTTTTGGGCAGCAACTGGAAATGCAAAATATTTGCCTGTTACCTCTTGAATAATGTCATCTGTGGCAGAACAAATGGAATTTATGCAGCTATTATCTGTTTTAATAGTTTTTCTTTTAGAAACAAAACAAAACAAAAACAAACTAGCATCTGGATGCAGAAATACACTCAATTATATATTTACATGCTGTTTAGCATTTATATAGTGCTTTTACAATCATTAGTCTGTCTGCTTCTAAGCTAAGAAATAAGTTTATAATCATTCTCCATTTTGTAAAAGAAGAAAGTGAGAATTCAATAAGTTCATAACAAACATTTATTATATACCTACCAGTGCAAAGCAGACAGTAGGAATATAAAAACAAACAAAAATTACAAACAATTGTCCCTACAATCTGGGGATAGGATTAAAGAAGTTGACAACATGAACACATATCATCATTTAGCAAAACTGAAAGTTTCCTTTGTGTGTGCATGTGTGCATGCACACATGCATGTACCCTTGTATTCATATATATATACACACGTGTATATATATATATGTATGTATGTATGTATATTTATGCATATGCCCAAAAGACATGTTTTAATAAATGCCAAATTATATGTGACATTCTGCTGAGGACTATTTTTAAAAACATGGGTTTATAGTCATATAAAAGGTCCTTTGGAAGTTATAATCTAAAGTAAACTCAAAAGAACAATGGATAATCATTATTTATCCATGGTGACAAAGCTTCTTAGAGTAGGACTCAAACACAGGACTTCCTTTCTTGTCTGATGTCTATTATATCACACTGTTTCTTTTTAGTCTTAATATTCTTTAATGAGCTAGATTTTAATACCTACTATTCTACCGAAAGAAAAAATTATTAATATCCTTCTAATCACTAAATTAAATGACCTTTTACCATTTCTCAACTTCTTTTGTTTCTTTTTGGTATATATTGAACCATAGATACATCTTGAAATTCCCTGCTTCTTAGTTTTCTGTGACATTACATTTTACAAGACTTCAAAAGAATAACATTTTTGTGTAAAATCTAGGTAAGCTATACGTAAAAGATTATTGACTTTAATTACCTTTAGTTCTTTTCCTTGGATTTCTTAAGCCTTTATAATCTGGTTTTTGACCTCTTTAGTCAGCTAAAACTCTCAACCAAAATACAAATTATCATAATTATAAAACCTATTAATTTTTTTCTTGACACTCATCTTTCTTGACCTCTGCAATATTAGGTACTGTACCTTCTCGACTTTGGTGCTTTCTTCTCTCTGAAATTGTGTTGTCCTATTTTCACTTAATTTTTATCCTAAATATCTAATTTCTCCCAGTATACTTTGCTTGAGCATTCTCCATAGTTTATTCTTTTCCCTTAACTATGGTAGCCTTTATTCTAGGTCCACTTTTCTTTTCCATTCATATTATCTTTCTTAGTGACCTAATTAGCCTCAATAAATTCACTTATCATCTCCATGAAGATGTTTTCCGAAATCTATATATAAAGTCCTAATCTTTCTTTTAAGTGCATAAACATCTTACTCTCTGTGTAGTCAAAGAACTCATTTTATTTTCTCCACTTCACTCCAATTAGCTCTTCTTTCTTCTTCTTTCCCTTCCCCGTCCCTTCCCTTCCTCTTTTCTCCTCTCCTTCTTCTTGCCTTACATTGTTTTGCCATCCTTTCTGTAAATATTAAAAGTTAAAATGGACTAATATTTGCAAGTAAAGATAAGAACTTTTTCTCGATTAGAGAGAGAAGAAACATCAGCTATGAAGGGATGTGAAAGGGAAAAAAAAATATGACCAGTAGGGAATTTATAGCCAAAGTAAATATGAACATTGTAGGAAAACACTTTGTTAACCTTGCTGTAAGAGACATCTAGGTGACACAGTGAATAGAGTTTGTACTCTAAAGACAGGAAAACTGATATAACCCTGGATGAGTCACTTAACCTGTTAGTTTCATTTGCCTCAATGAAAGGAAGAGAGTTGCTATGAGGATCATATGAGATGAATGTGAAGTGTGTAACACAATTTCTGATAAATAATAAGTGCTATGTAACTGTTATCATTACCATTGCCATCTTTAGTAAATTAATGTTATCTAGTCCACATAAACTGTATTCTCAAGTACTAAAACAACTGACAGATATAATTGCTTATTTGATAATGTGGAATTATTAAGGATAATAAATTATTTCAAACTAGTCTTCTTTTTTTTTTTTTTGGTGATAAGCTTACCAAATTGTCAGATCAATAGAATGTTATAGTTCAATTGATTAATCAAAAAGCATTGATTCAGCACTTAATATATTCCAGGATTGTGCTAAGTGCTGCAAATACAAAGAAAGGCAAAAATAGTCTTTCCCCTCAAAGAATTTAAATTTTAATGGAGGTAGTATCATGTAAATAATTAGGTATATAAAAATTTTCTAAAGTGAAACAAGCAGTACCAGGAGAACATTGTACACAGTAATAGCAATATTTGTATAATGATCAACTGTGACCGACTTAGCTCTTCTCAGCAAAACAGTGATCCAAGATATTCCAAAGGATTCATGATGTAAAACTATCCACTTCCAGGGAAATAATTGATGGATTCTGAATGAAGATGGGGGTGTGCTATTTTTCATTTCATTTTTTTCATTTTTTCTTTTTGATCTATTTTCTTTTGCATCATGAATAATAAGGAAATACGTTTTACATGACTGCATTTCTATAACTTTTTTCTAATTGGTTACCATTTTAGAGAATGGGAAAAGGGGGGAGAAAGTTGGAATTCAAAAATTTTTCTAAATGAATACTAAAAATTGTCTTTGTAATTGGAAAAAAATGCTATTAAAAAGGAAATGTGTTTTGCATGATTGCAGTGCAAAATATAACATCAAATTGCCTACAATTTCAGGGAGATAAGAAAATTTGTAGAAATTTGAAATGTAGAAAATTTGGAACTCACTTTTTTTTCAAAACTACATGTTAGAATTGTTTTTAGATACAATTGGGAAAAATTAATTTAAAAAAGAGTAGCTGAAAGGTTATCTTCAAAGAGAAAAGTCTTACTGGTTGGTAAATTGAAAAAAAGCTGTCTATATGAGGTCACTACTGATTTACATCTTGAAGGGATTGGGGGAATCAAAGAATTGTAAGGGAGAAGGAATTCCAGATATAGGAAGATGGACAGTGAAAAGTCAAGGAGATGGCATATGGAATACCATCCGAAAGGCATGACAGGTAAGTCTAGATTATAAAGACTACAAAGAGGTCATGTATAAAACTAAAAAAAGTAGGAAGGGAACAGGGAAACAGAGCATATTGTATTTGATCCTGAAGGTAAGAGGGAACTATGAGAGTTTATTCTCTCTCTCTCTCTCTCTCTCTCTCTCTCTCTCTCTCTCTCTCTCTCTCTCTTCATTCCTCTCTATTTCTTCTCTGTCTCTGTCCTTCTCTGTTTCTGTCTCTGTCTCTGTCCATTTCTGTCTCTCTCTGTGTTTTTGTCTTTGTCTATCTGTCTCTCTCTGCCTCTCTTTATCTCTGTTTGTCTCTGTCTCTGTCCCTGTGTGTGTGTGTGGGGGTGTGTGTGTGTGTATGTGTTGGGGGTGTGTAACATGATCAGAAGAGACAGCAAGGTGGCTCAGTGGAATGCTGGACCTGGAGTCAAGAATCTGACCACAGACACTAAATCTGTGACGTTGGGCAAGACACTTAACCGATGTTTGCCTCAATTCATTGCATCAGGAAATGCAATATCTTTGCCAGGAAAACCCCATAATGGGATCATGAAGAGTTGGACATGACTGGACAACAACAACAACAAACATGGTCAAACCTATCTTTAGGAAAAAAAATTTGACAGTAATTGGAGGATGAATTGGAACAAGGAGAGTCTTCCTTTTTGGATTGTCTATTTCCAAAGATTATTAGGGAAAAATTAAAAGAGTTATATGAGAGGAGTAGAGCCAAGATGGAGAAAAGAAGGCAAGGATATTCATGAACTCTCTCCCAAACACCTCCAAAAACCTTTAAATATTGTCCTAAAACAAATACTGGAATGATAAAACTGATGAAGGAATAATATGAAACAATTTTCCAGCCCAATGCAATTTAAGAAGTTTGGCAGGAAAGTCTGTCACACCATTGTGAGTGGACCTCAGTCCAGTGCAGGATGCACCAGTGTATACCAGAACCTTCCAAAACTGGGAGCAGGCCTTGGGAATGGATGAATGTGCAGTTGGAATTGCTGCTTTCAGAACTTTCAAGCCATAGATGGTGACGGAGGGAAACGACTAATCAGAAGGAGATTACTCAGGTTTGTTTGCTAGCAGTGAGGCAAGATTGCTTTGCCCATACTCAGGTTCATTTCTTAGTCCTGAATTGCAGTTCTAGGTCATAGAATAACATTAGGACATCAGATATTGGGACTACAGTGAATCAGAAAACCTCCTCACAGTTCCAAGGCAGCAAAGGGTGTATGTGATTATTCACAGGAAAAACTGATGTTACATGTCCCTAAAAATATCTGAAAACAATTGCAAAAAATTCCTGAAGTTTTGGGCAGTTCATCTTCCATCTTGGAAGCAGAACTTCACTTTAGCAAAAAGTTAAAGTTAAGAAATAGGCTGGGAAAATGAGCAAACATAAAAATTCTGATCATAGAAATTACTATGGTGACCAGGAAGATCAAAACACATTCAGAAGACAGCAAAGCCAAAAAAATATGACTTCAAGAAAAAATATAAATTGGTCTCAAATCTTGGAAGAGCTGAAAAAGAATTTAAAAATCAAGTAAGGGAGGTAGAAGAAAAATCAGGAAGTGAAATGAGAGTGGTGCAAGAATATCATGAAAAAATTAGTTAACAGCTTGGTAAAGGAGGCAACAAAAATACTGAAGAAAATAACATCTTAAAAAACAGAGTAATCCCAATGGTAAAAGATATAAAAGGATTCAAATGCAGAAAAGAATGACTTGAAAAGCAGAATTGGTCAAATAGGAAAGGAAGGCATAGAAATTCACTGAAAGAAAGAAAGAAAAATGGAACTGATCAGAGGGAAAAGGAGGTACAAAACCTCCCTGAAAATAATAATTCCTTAGAAAGTAGAATGGAGCAAGTGGAAGCGAATGTCTATGAAACAGCAGGAAACAATAAAAAGAAACCAAATGAATGAAAAAAGACAATGTGAAATATCTTATTGTGGAGTTCTTTTTCTTCTTTTAAAATAATATAATGGTTCTCTCTGGGAGAAAGAAGATTTCTCAGGGGAGGTTTTCTGGAGGCAGCCTTAGTTGCAGTTGAAAGTAATAATCACCTCAAAATGCAGCCAGGTGACAAAAGTTCAGATCTTTTATTGTCTCCAATATAACCCGGTTAGCTTAGAAGCCTATGTCTCTGCTTGGTTCTAAGAGCTCCCTCCAAATGTCTCCAAATCCAAAGGTTTGTCCTTCAGCCCAGCCAGCACCAAGTTGTCTTGCCTCTGAGAGAGGTCTTCTGGCTCAATCTCCCAGAGTGCTCCTCTCCGACCCCAGTCATTGTTCCGAAGTAAAACTCCTTACTCAGAGAGGGCTTCTGGCTGAACTCACTTGACGCTCCCCTCTCAATCTAAATTCAGCTGAACTCTCTTCACTGGACCTCTGTCTGCTTCTTATATCTGAGAGAATGGGACTATGGGTTTTCTCCCAGAGTGCTCTCTGGCCCTAAGAGCTTCAAGGGAGGTGTGAATTCACAAAGTTACAAAGTTTACTTTGTAACTCTCCCATATTTGTGAACTCCATTGAGTACTGGTGTGAACACAAGTATTGTATCAATTAGTTCTACTTAGTACCTTGTTTCAGGTTCTGGCCCAAAACATCTCCTTGTAAGATCAGATCAGTGACACCGAACCATGCTAAATTAGATAATAATTGTCTCTATCAACTCTAATGACTTAACAGTTTGTAAAGATTCCAACATCTTATTAGGAAAAAAAAATTGACTTGGAAAACAGAACTAGAAGAGAAAATTTAAAAATTATTGGACTTTTTGAAAGCACCTAAACATTACCTTTCAATAAATTATCAAGGAAATCTGCCCTGATTTTTGAAAAATATAGGTTAAATAGAAATTTGAAAGCATCTAGCAATCACCTCCTGAAAGAGATCCAAAATGAAACCTCCATGCAATATTATAGTTCCCAGGACAAGGAGAAAATATTGCAAATAACCAGAAAGAAATAATTCAAGTATTATGGAGCCACAGTTAGGGTAACACAAGATTTAGAAGAACTTTTGGAGTAAAAGATTATAGGGTTTAGAATATGATCTTCTGGAGGTCAAAGGAACTAGGTTTACAACCAAGAATCAACTACTCAATAAAAATGAGAATAATATGTCAGGGGAAAAAAGGTTATTCAATGAAATAGAGAACTCTCAAACATTCATCATGAAAAGACTAGAGTTGTATAGAAAATTTAACCTTCAAATAAAAAACTCAAAAGAAGCACAAAAAGGTAAACAAGAAAATGAAACCATAGTTTACTTAGTAAGGTTAAACTTTTTTCATTCCTACATGGGGATATGACACTTATAAGAAATTTCTCATTATTATAGCAATTAGGAGTATATATATATATATATATATATATATATATATATATATATATATATATATGAGGGCAGAAATGTGAGTAGAATATAATGGGATGATGTCTAAAAAAATAAAATTAAGGAATGATAAAAAGAAATGCAGTAGGAGAAAGGAAAAGGACAGGTAGAATTAGGTAATTATCTCACAAAGATGTAAGAAAGAATTATTATAGTGCAGACAGAAACAGGGCAATGAGAAGGAGAAGCATGTGACCTTATTCTCACTGATTAATGTAATGTTCTGGTTAGCTTTCTGGAGGTCTTGGGACCAGCCTTTGTTTCAGTAGAGTAATCACCAGGAGAATAACCAGAGATAAAGTGCAAAGTCTTTATTGTCTCCTTCACAGTCTGTCTCCTTGCCTGGGGCCTGGTCTAGCTTTCTGGAGAGCCTTCAGATGGGACTTGGTCTCAGTGGAGAAATGCAGGAGAGCCACCGGGACAGTCTCTATCTTGAAGTCTCTATCTGGTTGAGTTTGTCCCCAGTTTATATACTCTATTACAATTACATCATTACAGTATACTAAGTATAAATCAATCATTATATCACTAGGGAACCATTATTTGTAGTAAGATTAAATCAATCATATTGAATTAGAGAACTCACATGCTAAACTAGATAACCATTGTCTTATCAATTCCACTGAGTTAACACCTTGTTTTAGGATTAAAACAACCATAAGGAGGTCCTGCCCTTTACAAATTAAGGAATGACAAACACATTTAATTGATATAGAACATACATATAAACTTACAGGAAAGTAGAAGGGGAAGGTCATAAGAGTAAGATGGAGTACTCATAGAAGAGAGGATAGATTTGGGGAGACAAAAGTCAAACATAAAACCCTTTTGAGAAGGGACAGGGTGAAAGGACAGAGAGAATAAAATAAACAATAGAAAATAGGAAGGAGAAAAATACAGTTAAGAATCATAATTGGGAAAAAAGTTTATTTCTCAGAAAAAGGCTTCATTTTTCAAATATATAGAGAAATGAGTCAAATTTATTAAAATAAGAACCATTCCCCAATTGACAAATAATTAAAAAATAATTTTCAGATGAAGTGATCAAAGTTATCTATAGCCATATGAAAAAAATGTTCTAAATCATTACTTATTGGGGAGTATGAATTAAAACAATACTGAGGTACTGTATCATATCTGTCAAATTAACTAACATGACAGAAAAAGAAAAATGACAGTGTTGGAGAGAGTATGGGAAAACTGGGACACTAATGCATTGTTGCTTAAGGTGTGAACTGATTAAACCATTCTGGAGAGCAATTTGAAACTATGCCCAAAGAACTATAAAACTCTGAATATCCTTTGATTCAAAAATACCAGAGCTAAGTCTATATGCCAAAGCCATAAAAATAAATAAATAAAAAGGCAAGAGAGGACTTAATGTGGAAAAAATATTTACAACTCTTCTTTTTGTGACAATTAAGAATTGGAAATCTAAGGGATATCTATCAATTGGGGATTGTTTAAACAATCTGTGGTATATGATTGTGATGGAATATTATTGTTTTATAGCAAATGCCAAGTAACATAATTAAAAAAAAACCCTGAAAAAACATATAAATTGATGCAAAGTGAATTGAGTGGAACTAAGAGAATTTTGTACATAGTAGCTGCAATATTGTGGAATGAGTAACTATGAATGACTAAGATAGTCTAAGTAATACAATGATCCAAGACAGTCCCAAAAGACTAATGATGAAGCATACTATCTGACGTCAGAAAAAGAAGTGATATTTTTTGAATACAGACTGAAACAAGCTATTTTTTCAATTTTTTCATTCTTTTCCTTTTCTTCAAGTCTTCCTGTACAAAATATTAATATAGAAATGTTTTACATTATTGAATATGTATAAACTACGTCTGGTTGTTTGCCATCTCTTGGAAGTGGGAGGTAAGGTAAACATGAAAACAAATGTTCAAAATGCTTTAATATGTAATTGGAGAAAAAGAAAATATATGTTTTTAAAAATTAATAAAAATATTCAAATGCCTTATTCCATATAATGTGCAAGGCTTAATTTTTCTCCTCCCTTTCCTAGGCTGGCTGGCTGATGGAAATATTCTGCCTTCAATTCTGATTCTGAGATCTCCCTGACTTGAACTACTTAGTCAGGTGGGAATCAACAGTGGTACCTAAAACTGAGAGGCAGAACAAAAAAAAGCACCCCCAGCTACTATCCTCTGAGCTTAAGTAAAAGAGATGAAAGGAGAATATATTTTCCCTCAAAGTTCAGTTCATGTCATCTTATACATCTTATGAACTATGTGTATTCTTTACCCTCTAGATACAGTAGAAAAGTTTTGGCAGATTGTCTGTCTCAGTTTGGCCAGTTTTAAAGTTAGAACCTGTTCTGTTTTAGCAGCCAGTAAAAAAAGGCTGTTTACATCAGTGGTAGGGAAAGTCAGGGAAGCAGAAAATGCTCATTTTAGGTGATCTGGGCATCCATAGAAAATCCTCTTTATATAATGATAATAATGTCATCAAGTTCCACTTTTCTCTCTTTTCTTATTTGTTTTATTTTTCTGATTTTATATATATATATATATATATATATATATATGTGTGTGTGTGTGTGTGTGTGTGTGTGTGTGTGTGTGTGTATAAAATATACATTTCTTTATGAATCATGTAAAGAGAGAAAAATCAGAGCAAAAGGGAAAAATCATGAAAGGAAAACAGAAAAAAAAGTGAACTTAGTATGTGTTCATTTACATTTAATCTCCAGAGTTTTCTTTCTGGATGTAGATGGCATTTTCTATCCTGTGTTTTGGGACTGCCTTGAATCCCTGAACTGCTAAGAAGAACCAAATCTTTCATAGTTGATCATTGTAAAATTTTGCTGCTACTGCATACAAAGTAATCCTGGTTAGTTTGTTTCACTTAGCATAATTTCATATACATCTTTCCAAGCCTTTCTAAAACTACTTTATACATCATTTTTATAGAATAATAATATTCCATTGCTTTCATATACCATAACTTATTCAGACATTCTCCAGTGAATGAGCATCTACTCATTTTCTAATTCTATGATACCACAAAAAGAGCAGCTACAAATTTTGGGGGTTCTTTCTCCTCCTTTATTATTTATTTGGGATACAGACCCAATAATGGCAATGCTAAGTCAAAGGGTATGCACAGCTTTGTAATACTTTGGGCATATTTCCAAGTTGCTTTCCAGAATGGTTGGATCAGTTCACAACTCCACCAATAATGCATTAGGGTCCCAGTTTTCTCACATGCCTTCTAACATTTATCATTATTTTTTCCTGGCATCTTAGCCAGTTTGAGAGGTATGAGATGGTACCTCAGAATTGTCTTAATTTGCATTTCTTTATACATAGTGTTTTGGAACATTTTTATATGACTATATTTGGCTTTAATTTCATCACCTGAAAATTGTCTGTTCATATTCTTTGACCATTTATAAATTGGGACAAATCCCATTTTTTTCAATCATCTTCTGCATATTTCCATGATAATTTTATGCCAGCACATTTAAATAAATGTACCCCAGATAGACCTTCCCCTCCCCCTGTCCACATCATGGCTAAAGTAGACTAAAATCCCTCTACTTTTATTCTTTTATTACAAGACCTCATTAAGCTTTTTCTGCTCTCCCCAAGAAGCCATATTTCTGACAATTCTATTGTATCTTTATGTACTCAATAATATTTTAAATTTGTTATACTTATTTTTGTATATATCTTATCCTCACTTTCCCCATGACTAGATTTTAAAATCATTTAGTGTAGTGACTGCCATTCTTCATCTTCTTAAAGCTAATAACTATCATAATAATTCCCTTTTTAATTTAATAAGATCATCTAGTTCAGTTTCATCATTTTAAGAACTTAACATATACAGGGAAGATGTAGCATGACCTAGCATATAGAACGCAAACCTTGGAATAAGGAAAGCCTAGCTTTACCTTCTGCTTTTGATTCATACAAAATAGGCATAAGAACCCTAAAGGTGGTAATGTTGCTGCCCTCACCTACGTACATACTAGTCCTGTTTCCAATCCAATTCATATAACCATCCTCTGGGAATTCAGCTCTTGTGAAGAAGAGACCAGACATCTGGACTGATGAGCTAATCTAGATGAAACATTAGAGAATATGGCTGGGGGATATAATGGGAGGCCAGACTATATATGCCAGACAAGTCTAATCACTACCACCACCACTAGAATTACCTTTACCACCTTATTTATTCTCCCCTTGAATCTCAGTGGAGATAGCCGGGACTCTGAACCTTGACAATAGCAGTATTCCACCAGTCAATAGATTTTTTCCTACTTCTGGTCTGCAGCAATCGATGAAAGGAAAAAAAAATCACTGTTGAGAAGGAACCTGCTATCCTCAACACTACCAAAAATTTCTAGTCAATTTCCTTCAACAATCAGATAGCCCTAAAAGCCTTGAAAATGGTACCATTCTGTCAGATCACTGGTCTTACCTCGAGTCCATCCACACAAACTCTCTTCATCTGGGGAGGTGATTTCTGGGGAGAAAGAGACTAATCATATTCAACTGCCAACCTTCTGGCACCTTCAGAGTAGGCAAACTTTGTTTCTACATCCTAAGAACCATGGGACATTTCCATTTAACTTTCTGTTAAAATCTCCCTGTGTCTTGTCTTAGAATGTGAATTACTTAACTCCTCCTTATTTGAGGAGGAACTTTCTTTCTATTTGTATTCTCAGGCTTAACACATTAATTTATTCTTTCTTCCTTTCTTTTATACAAGCAATGTGAACATTTGTTGAGTTATTTAATTGTTTCCTTGTTTCCATCCATCCCCTTTGTTCATTCTATTTCATCTATTGCAAGTATCCAATCTTTCATCCCTCCAATCTATCCTTGGTACAACTACAAAAATCTTATTATACAGATCTGAACACATCACTTGTCCATTCGAAAGCCTTGAGACTTTTTCCCCCAAGGCAACTGGGGTTGTGATTTGCCCAGGAAGTATTAAGTGTCTGAGACAGATTTGAACACAAGTCCTCCTGACTTCAGGTTTGGTGCTCTATCCACTGTACCACCTAGCTGCCCCCATAGATTTCTTAAAACCTTTAGAATGAAATAAAATACTAATGGATCATTTAAAGATTCCACAATTTCTCTTCAACATAAATTTCCTATATTTCACATCACTCCTTTTCTCCTTATCCCCTACATTCCAACCCAAAGAGATAATTATCTGTATTTTCTCTATCCTACAGTTATGAACAAACACTCCTGACTACCTCTCTATAGTTAGAATGCCTCTCCCCAATCATTCCCAACCTTCAAAATAATTTTCTTATTCCAGTGGTCAGAGCAGATGCAGAACTCTTCCACGAATCTCTACTTGTTTACATTTTTCTAGATTTCTACTTTGTTATCAATTCTATCTTGAAACAGACTTATTTTTATACATAATATAGACTTTAATTTCCTTTAGAAATTAGATTATGATTTGTAAAAATTTCTGTATTGTCAATGTCTGGTATCTTAAAAATGTTCGGCAAAATAAGTTTGTTACATTAAATTGAAGACAAGTTGCAATAATACAGAGAGTCCCCAGAGTATTTGTGCAGAGTTGTTACTAGAGCTTCTAAACAACTTATGAATACTATTGTACCATGAATGCATTAGAAGTTCACAAATCAAAATGCTTTGTAGCATTTGAGAGGGAAGATCATTATGTACTCTAGGATTCATAGAGTCTTCATGCAAGAGGCAGCATTTGAATTGAACTTTGTAGAATGGGTAGGATTTCAACAGGCTCCTAGATGTCTTTAGAACCAAATATAAATTGTTCTGTTTGACGTTTAAAAGGTTTCACAGACTGGCACCAGACTATGTTTTCAAGATTATTGCAAAGTACTCTACTTTATACATTCCATATTTCAATCAAACTGACCTACTGTTGAGTACTTAATACATAGTATTCCATCTCTCACCTCAGTGCATTTTGTATATGATGCCCAAGGACCTAAAATGTACTCTGATTTCACTTCCCACTCTTAAAATGAATACTTAGCTTCCTTCAATATTCCTTTGTGAATACATTTTAAGTATATCTTTTATGAATATATCTTGATTATACTTTATTATAAAGCCTGCAGAAAGGCTCAAAGACAGAAACCTGGGGTTTAAACCCTGCCTGTAGTAGCTGTGTAACCCAAGCCAAGTTTTTTAACTTTTCAATTCTTTAGGAAACTCTCAGATATTATAAATTGCATAATAGGTGCTAATCTGAATTGGTAGAAATAATTTTCTTAGTTGGAAATTTTCTGGGCCAATGAAATCCCAATATAATCTTTATCTATCTTTGTATCTGTACAATTCATATATATATATATGTGTGTGTGTGTGTGTGTGTGTGTGTGTGTGTGTGTATATATATATATATATATAAACATACAAATATATATGTCTGTGAGTATGTGTTTAATTGAGAGACAGTGTGGTATATTAGATGAGATTAAGAGTTGAGATCATGTGGGAAAAAACAAGGTTCAATACATACTTGATACATACTGAATGTCTAATCCTGATCAAGTCATTTGACCTGCTAGTACCTGTCAATTTATCTATAAATCTATAAATTATGCAAGTTTAGCATTTGCAAATATATAACTGGAGATAATTTCTCTACTGAGTTTTCTAATTCAATGAAATTATAGATTAAGACAAAAATGTATTAATTTACCTTTGTATGTATAAATATATACACACATAAGCACAAATATACATATCCTTGTATATATATGCATATATATACACATGTATATTTATGTGTGTATATATATTGAAACATATAAATCCTATCTGTGTGCACATGTGTATGTGTGTGTGTACACACACACACACACACACACACACACACATACACTTATTCTCTCCAGGAGCAAATAAGCTCTTTAAGAGTGGGGACTATTTAATTTCTGACATTGTATCTCATCATTTAGCAAAGTGCTAGACATATAGCAGGAAGTTAGCAAATGCTTGGTTAATGAATAATTACATGGGAAAATAGGAAAAGAAAACAGGAAGAAAATAAACATATTTGAAGTGTTTAGATGTGACTTTTTTATGTTTTTGTCATATTTTGTGTTATATGTGTTTCCTCATTTGATCCTCACAACACTCCTGGAAAGTGGGTGCTATTATTATTTCTGTTTTACTGTTGAGTAAACTGAGGAAAACAAGGTGAAGTGACTTGTCAAGGGTCACATAGCTAATAAGTATGCAAATCCATATTTGAACTTAGGTATTCCTGATTTTATATGTGGCTTTATATTCACTATGACATGATACCAAACAAACATAAGAAATTTCAAGAGAGTGGGTAAATTCAATCTATTGGATTTTGAAAGTTGTCCAATGTGTTTAAAAGATAAATAACTTGACATAAGTCAGGAAGGATAAAGTGTCATCAGGCTATGGATGGCCTTGAATACTAGGCATGGTAAGCAATAGGGAAACTGAATATTTTTTGAGCAGATGACATGTGATATAGCAACATTTATGCATGATTTTAGTATAATTTATTTGCTTTCTAAAAATATTTAATATTTTCCCCAATTACATTAAAAATATATATTTTAATTTGTTTTTAAAATTTTTGAGTTCTAGGTTCTCTTCCTTATGCCTACCCACAAATAAGAAATTATGCAAAACATTTCTATGAAAGTAAAGTTGTGAAAGAAAACATTTATCTTCCAACCTAATGAAATAAAAAAAACTTTCAAGAAAAATTAAGTTAGTAATAAAGAGAGAATATGATTTAATCTGTTTTCAGACTCAATCAGTTTCTTCTCTGGATATGGATAGGATCTTTCATCATAAGTCCTTCAGAGTAGATGTGGATGATGATATTACTGAGAGTAACAAAATCATTTGCAGTTGCTATTACTTTGTATACAGTATATTTTACTTTGTTCATGGAGGTCTTTCCAGGTTTTTTTTTTTCCTGAGACCATCCTGCTCATCATTTCCCAGAGAACAATACTATTCCATCAGAGAAACTTTATGTATGATTTTATAAAGGATGGAATGGAAATTAGAGTTTACAAAATATGTAAAGATATTGTATTGCTGGATAATAATGAGGGCTTTTGCAAGAGTTATAATAGTGGGAATAAAATGAATGGAATTTGGAAAGAGAGTGTAAGAGACAGACACAGAGGTAGAGAGAGACATAGCTTTCTTGCACTTGAAGAGCTGATGTTCTAATGGAGTAAGCAAACACTCAAAGATCTGGAAAACTGGAAATAGAGCAGAAAGACAGCCCATAGCATTACCTTGAATCAAAATTTTAAATTTGGAAATGGAAGTTGGAGATCATTAGTTTAATTCCATCATTTTATAACTCCATTCAATTTCACAAACATGAATGGCATATTTAATATTTACATAATGCTGTGTAAAGTTCTATAAAAATGGAGACCATAGTGAGGTTCAAAGGTATTACCAGAGATTTTTAAAAAGTTTTTTAGTGATATCAATAGTAATTCTACTGAAGTAGGCAAAATTATTTACAGAAAGGAACAATTCAGTTAAACAGATACTATTTTTCCTTACCTTTTTGGGTTGAAAATAAGAAAGAAAAAGGCAAATAATTACATAAATGATTGCCTTAAGGAAAAAGTCATTTTTAGTCACTGATATTGTAAAATATTGAAAAAATAAAAGTTTTCTTTCATTCTTTATTTCTCTTCTTTTTTTCCACCATTCCCCTTTATTTTATTTTCTTCTTCCCTTCAGACTTTTCATTCTTTCCCTTTTCTTTCCTTCCTTCTCTTTCTTCCTTTTTGCTTCTCAAATTATTTTTCAGAAATTAGAATTCAAGCTATTTTTTGTTTATACTAAAATATATGTTGTTTGTTTCATTCACAGGTCAAAATGAAGAACCTATCTAAAGCAAAGCTAATTTCTTTGACATGTTTTTAAAAATGTTTCCCTGGTAATTGACATATTATATTATGAATTTTGTATGTGCTTTTAAAAAAATTATACAAGAAAAATATATCTGAGATTTAATTGCACGATCAACTCTATATAATTCTCTGTATCAGGAATCCTTTCCCCCCCGAAATAAATCAAGCTATCAAACAAATAAAAAAAATGTCACAAAGGAGAAGCATCAATCAAGGAAGTATTTTGCAGAATACAATTACTGAAAGAAAAAAAAAGACACATTTCTTTCAATGTGAAAACAATAATTTTGTCATTGCTCAGACTTGTACCAGTGACCTTCGTTTTATATTGGTGCTTTTAATGTTTATTTCTACAGTTTGAAAGGGGTTAGATGTAATTTGCTCATATGGCAGAGGGAATTCTGTGATCCGTATTGAAAGGATTGCTGTTAAGACACATATTATGTATGCCATTCAAACTCTTAAATTGTCTTACCAAAAATATCAGATTATTTCTAAGTCTGCTAAACTTAGACTTGATTTTCTGTTTCTTTGCTTTCTTTTCTTTTAGAAATGCTCTTATCATTAACTAATATCTTAGCGTGGAAGATACCTTGAGAAATCGTAAAGTGCGGACATTTTACAGATTCTTCTACAACTTTAATGGACTTACCATATAGTTAATGAAATCAAATGAGATAATTTTTTCAAATCATTTTGTAAACTCTAGGTCACTGTATAAACTCTATGCAAGTAGTATGCTATAGAAATGTAGATAAATATTCATAATATAGTATAGTAAAATAATGGTAGCAAATGAAACTGCAGACCTATTAAGTGCAACTTGCTATTCCTTTTAAATACATAATAAAGTTATCATGTAAATTTATTCTTTTCCTCTTGCTCAAAAGGGTACCATTAGATGCAAATAGCTATACACACACATACACATACATACATATACACAACATGCATATTATCTTAACAATGAAAAAAAAGTACCATACTTGATTTCCAACTGTATTATAAGGTGGTAATTGTCAAAACAATCTGATATTGCCTAGGAAATAGAGTGCTGTATGTAATAGATTATACACATTACAAGTATAATAAATGAGCATAGTAATTTAGTATATGCTAAAAACAAAAGATCCAAGTTGTTAGTATAAAAGCTCATTATTTGACCAAAAATGTGCTAGAAAAAAAACTGAAAACAGATAAGTTCTTCAAAGTTCTCTTGGATCATTGTAGTGCTTGGAATAGCCTAATCATTCATAGTTAATCATCTTATAATATAGCTTTTAGAGTGTATAATGTTCTCTTGGTTCTACTCATTTCACTTTGCATCAGTTCATGTAAGTTTCTCCAGGTTTTTCTGAGAGCATCTAGCTAATCATTTCTTATATCACATAATATTCCATCACACTCATACACCACATATTGTTTAAAAAAATCCCCCAAATTGGTGGACATCCCCTCAATTTCCAGTTTCTTGCCCCTAGAAAAGAGATGCTATAAATATTTGTATAATTCTAAATTGCTCTACATACATGATTAATTCAGTTCACAACTCTAACAATGATGTATTACTGTCTCAATTTCTGTTTATACCCTCTAATATTTCTCATTCTCCTGATAGATAACTTTAATTTTTATTTCTCTAGTCAATAGTGATTCAGAGCATTTATTTAAATATGACTATAGGTAGCTTTGATTTCTTTGTCTGAGAATTACCTGTTCATATTCTTTAACTATTTATCAATTAAGAAGTGACTTTTTTTTTAATTTGATCAGTTCCCCATATAATTAAGAAATGAGACTTTTATCAGTTACTTGTTGCAAATCCCTGCTGTTCCAGTTTTCTGCTTTCTTTTAAATTTTGGTTGCATTGCTTTGTTTGTACAAATTTTTAAATTTTATATAATCAAAATTATCTATTTTACATTCTGTAAAGATCTATTTTATGTCTTAATTTTCCCCTTATTCAGAGTTCTGAAAAATAAACTATTCCAGGCTTTCTTAATTTGCTTATGTATTCTTTATGTGTAAATCATGTAACCTATTTGACCTTATTTTGGTATATAATGTGAGATGCTAGTCTATACTTAATTTTTCCCATACTGTTTTCCAGTTTTTTCTAACATATTTTTTGTTGGATCTTTTGTTTTTAGCACATACTAAATTACTATGCTCATTTATTGTACTTGTTATGTGTATAATATATTCCATACAGCACTCTATTTCCTAGGCAGTACCAGATTGTTTTAACAATTACCATTTCATAATACAGTTGGAAATCAGATATGGCACTTTTTTCATTGATATCCTTGATCTTTTGTTTTTCCAGATGAATTTTATTTTGTTTTATTTATTATATTATTATTATTTTTGCGGAGGCAATTGGGGTTAAGTGACTTGCCTAGGATCACACAGCTAGGAAGTGTTAAGTGTCTGAGGCCAGATTTGAACTCAGGTTGTGCTGATGTCAGGGCAAGTGCTCTATCCATTACACCAACTGACTGCTCCAATTTTTTTTTAATTAAATCTTTTCTACAGTCAGTGTCACTGTCATTGTGGTAGATTCAAATGTAGTAAATGTTTTGGTGCAAAAGTAGACAATGGTCTTGGAGTCTGAGGCCACTGAGACTACTATAATGCTTATTTTGAATTTTCTTACTTGAAAATTTCTGTTGTAGATGTAAATGTGGTAGATGTTTTAAGGCAAAAAGTAGAGAATATTCATGGAGCAAGTGGAGCTACTGAGAGCATCATAATATTTACTTTGAATTTTCTTCATTGTCTGGTTATCATGATATATGTATGGGATTGAAAGTGGGGACAGGTGGGTATGGATGTGAATATGGATTTGAGTTGAGTGGTTTTGTTAAGAACAATGCTCTGGTATATGTCTAATCAGAATTTGTGCCCTGGGTTGCTACTGTTCCCCACACTTCTTATAACAGTATTATATAAGAAAATTTTAGGAAGTTGTAGAATTAAGTTTAGTTGATCTGCATAGTAGACACAGCTAAGATTTCTTCTGGTTTTATTTTCCAAGAAAAAAATTTTGGAGGGTGTTGAGGAACCAAATTTTCTTACAGAGAATAGACAAATCAGAAAGAATCAATAGAGAGGGAGTAGTTGATTAAGGCAAAAGGTTCTGGGTGGGAGATGACTAATGGAAACTCACAGAATACTTTGAACCTGGGGTGAAATGCCCACAGGTAGTCTAAGGTTAATCTGTTCCTTTCATGACTTTTGAATCCAAATCTAGCACCATTTACAATGAAACATCCCAATCCATTTTATGAGAATCTATGTATGTATCTATACATAGATAACAATTCTATGTTAGATGAGAGCATAACATCACATCTAAGGAAGTCTTGGAAGACTTCATGAAGGAAGTGATATATGACTTAACTTGGTAGTACTCACTTATAATCCCTGTTTTTAAATAAGAAAGACTAGTAGATTACTTGAGAGTAGGAATTCTGACATGCTGTAGGGCTGAAGTTGATAGGCTGTCTAATTCCAAAATTGTGAATACCAGAAAGTGGAGGGCCACCAGGCTTCATAAAGAAAGGTGAACTGGACTAAGTTGGGAAAATGGAGCACAGTAAAATTTCTCATGTCAGCAATTATTGGTGTTATTCCTACGAGGGGTGACTGTAGGGCAAGGTTGGATAGGATAGAGAGATAGGAATCCAAAGAATGAAAAAAGAAAGAATAAAAAAAAGAAAGGAAAAATGTGTATGGGTATGTTGTGAAGGATAGGACTTCCACAGGTGGAATTTGGAAAGCATTCCCTGTATAAGGAATAATATAAACAGAAACATGGACATGATAATATGCTTAGGGAATAGTAAGCAGCCTATTTGACACTAGTATAAAACATATGAATAAAAATAATATGAGATAAAGCAGGAAATGTATTGTGAAGGAGTTTAAATTATTTTCACAAGACAATGGAGAACCATTCAAACCTTATGAAGAGTAGAGTGATCAAATCGGTGCATTAGATTTATATTGTGGCAGTATAAAGAATTAATTGATGGTCAAAACAATTGTACATACAGAAAATTGTACATACATTATTATAATAGTTGACTCTAGAGGTAATGATGACTTGCATTAGGCTGATTCCAGTAGGAAATGAAAGGAAAAATACAGCAAGTGATGGTACAGATGTAGGATCTATAGGATTTAATAAGATATTAAATATGGGGAAAGAAGAAGAGAAGTCAAAGATGTTAAATTTTTGAATTTGTGTGACTAGAATAACTTTGGCATTATTAACAATAAATAAGCAAGACTGAAGGATGGATAAGGTTAGGAAAAACTGAAATATTTCATTTTGCAACATGCTGAACTTGAAGTTTCATAAGATATTTGTGAAATCAAATCCATTCATCAATTATCTTAAGATTTTTAAAAATTCACATAACCTACATAAAAGCAGCTACAAACCTTACTAGGATAAGTGCTGAACTAGGAGTCAGGAGGACACAAATTTGCATCCTGTATCAACTGTTTACTAGATCTTTGACCCTGACTAAATCACTTAATTTCTGTCTCATTCTCTTCACCTAAAAAGTGGGTCTAATAATTGCATTTACTCCCCAATTTGTTGTATGAATAAAACATTTTACAAACCTTAAAGTGCTTTGTGAATGCTAGCTTTATAATCATTAAATGTTTTTAAAAGTTAGGTTATTTCATCTATGAATTCCAAGTTCTTACAAATCTTACAAATTAGTACTCTAATGCTAGTCTAAAAATATGAAATGTGGAATGGGATGGAGGAGGGGCCAGTTACATATGCATATAGCTTTTAGAATGAGAAGGGAAGCCAACAAAAGAGGCAAAGAAACTATAGATAGAGAGATAAGTAGAGTGATCAAATCGGTGCATTAGATTTATATTGTGGCAGTATAAAAAATTAATTGATGGTCAAAACAATTGTACATACAGAAAATTGTACATACATTGTTATAATAGTTGACTCTAGAGGTAATGATGACTTGCATTAGGCTGATTCCAGTAGGAAATGAAAGGAAGAATACAGCAAGTGATGGTACAGATGTAGGATCTATAGGATTTAATAAGATATTAAATATGGGGAAAGAAGAAGAGGAGTGAACAATCACTCTAGAGATAAGCAGAGAAAAAATATAGGTTGATGTCACAGAATTCAAAGAAAAAGGAAGAGTGTATCTGCTAAAATAAAAAAGTTGTATTTCCATAAGGATTACTTATTTATTATTTTGTATTGCACTATACATTACTGATTTAAATACAGGTATTATTTAAATGTAGAGCATACTCTTAAAATGAAACTCTTTGAAAAGTAAATTAGATAAAGATGATAAAGATATAGATAAAAACACATACACTAACACACACTATTTCAAATGTGGGGATTCTGGTCATCATTCCATATTTAAGAGAGCAGAATCTTATTTATTGCATATATATCTTGCAATATCTTTTGTTAGCAGATTTTTTTTCTTATGACAAATATTGGAAAAAGAAGAAAGAATGTTGTTTTACAGCATTCTCATCACACTTAGATTACAATGCACATTTTCAGAATCTAAAGAATGTTTCTTCTCCCCCCCATGGAGTGGAAAATTGTCTTTTCATTTTTTTTCATGCTTATATCAATGATGTTAGTGTTGGCACTTTCTCACCATGCATTTCATGTGAATACAGATGTGATTCACAGCCTTGTACAAACTGGTGAAATAAGCAAATGCAAAATCTGCATCAGAGGTAGAAAAGTTTTGATAGATTGGAGTTTTTCTTAGCATTACCAAGTAGGAGGAAATAATGGGATTGGTGAAAAGCAAATACTGAACAATCAACAAACAAAAAAATACAGAAACACCAAGTTGTCTGATACCAAATATTTTTATTGTAATAGGTCAAATTTTTAACATGAACAGAAAACTGAGAACACTTTAAAATGTTTCACATGACATTTTAAGTAGGACACAAAGTAGATAAGTCAGGGAGAAATGAATTATATTCATCCATATTTTGGCTTCATTTGAGTGTGGGATACATTCTTTAATGAGAGCTCTTTGAAAGGCAAAATATATTTTGGTATACAATGGAAAACTGTATAACAGTATCATATATAAATATATTTTCTATAAAAGACTTTCTTAAATTTAGTTCATATAAAGTTTTTTTTTTTTTTATAAGATGTGTTCTTGTGGCCACAAAGAAAACAATGCTAATAAAAGTGAAAAAAAAAAAAAAACTAAGATCACAATTTTAGATACATTATATTAGAGAGGGATATAACTGCTATTAAAATTAATTCTTAATATATTTTTATATTGTCAATGAGACATGCTTTCATTGGTTTAAGAATTTTCTTTGTTGTATAGACTTGACAGATAGTCCTGAGGAGTTTCTATGGTTTAAAAATTCAATATTTCAAGGGAAATCAGGTGATATAACTTCTCAAGTTTACCTGGTGGTTTTGTATCATATATACATATATTCATATTGGAAGTTCTTTCAGTATGCTGTAAGATCAGCTAGAGCTTCTAATCCTCTAGCATACCCTTCTAGGAAACAGTGCCACTTTGTAGTACTCCTCCCTTTCCTCCTCTCCCTCTTTTTCTTCCTTCACCTCTTCCTCCTCCTCCCTTGTTTATTTCTTTATGTCTGCATGGTACAAAAATTTTCAGTTTAAATTCTAGATTGTTTACTTTCATTTTGAGTGGGGAATAAAGTTGATTACCGAAAAACAAAGAGTATGAAGAACCAAATTTGTGGAACCACTGCACCAGAGATTAGAACATGAAAAGAGAATGAGAGCAGAATACATGGATTCTTTTTTCTGATTGTCTAAATGGATTGCTACAGTGGCACACATTAAATCTAGGGGAAAAAAGACATAGTGTTTCCAACACAATCTCTTTTAACTCATAATATCATAATATCAATAATACTTTAACTCAGATAATTGAGGAACATTTACTGAAGAATTAAGTCTAGTAAGATATTTAAATATCACTCCACATATTCAAACTTTTTATCATTAAGTTTATATTTACAGAATATATCTATTTATGGTGTGTGTTTTATGAAGTATAATTAATCTTTGAATACAAATTTTGGAATTTTTATAATATGTGTTCATTAGTATGAAGCCACAATGAAATTGAAAATAATTCTTTTATGGTATATTGGAAGAACATTAAAATAAAAATCATTAGTCCTGGGTACTAGACTTGATTTTACTATCTCTGTGACTTTCTATCATTCATTTAATGGAATCACAGAATTGCAATGTAGGTACTGGAAAGGATATTAAATGCCTCCTCAAACCTATATATCTGATAAGGAAACAAGTTTAGAGAAGGCAGATCAATAAATTAATGCCAGAAAATAACAGAAGTAGGAATCATACTAAGATGTATGACTTTATATCCACTGTGTGTGTGTATTTATAAGTATGTGTACATCCCTGTGTGTTTTCTCCTATACCATTCAGTAACATCTGTAAAACAAAGGAAGTAAATTAATGACATCTCTTCTATTCATAAGACTGAAATGAACATATGTTGAATTTACGTTCAATTCATTATACAAAGAAAGAACAATATCTTGAAAATTAAAAGCTATAATAAACAAGTTCATTGAGTACAATAAACGATATAATGGGTATAATTCAATTATATTTAATAAATAACGTTAACAAGGTTCTTACCTGGAAGAAATTGAAGAATTTGAACTCATACCTAACAAAGAAGACATGTAAGAAATGCAAATGGCGAAGTTAATTTGTAGAAAAAGTTTTAAAAAATAGAATTGTCTTAGTGCAGCAGAGAAAATAGGTATCAACTAGAAAGTTTATGAGTTAGTTTCACTAAATCCAGGGAAAAACTAGGAAGTGATTCTAAAAAGTGATTAAAAAATAAACTTTTTGGAAACAGGTTAAATAGCATAAAATAAATGTCAATAATTGTTCTGAGTGCACTAAGAAAGGAAAACCTGGTTAGAAGTCTCATACACAAAGCGTCATCCTGGTTTAGCAATATGTGGTCTCTATGACAGCACCTTGGCAACTCCTCAGTAGGAACCCATTAGCTGTGAAAGGAGTCCTGTGAAAGTCCTCTTTATGCACCTTAATGGAAAACTAGTCCCCTTGATTAGATGATTGCCTTTCAGTCTGTGAATCAAAAATCCTGAGTATTTTTAATCTTTTAAAGTCAAAGCCATCAAAAGTTACCCATAATTAATATGGTAAGTCAGTGAAAGCCATTTTATTCTTTTGGAAGATTGAACTTTTTTTTCATGTTTTAGTGGCTTGGAGAAATTGTGTTAACACTATAATCTAAATTCTAGTGCATTTTCCAGCCTTAATGATTCAACAAATATGTTCTTAATGGCTTCGTGGAATTCCTGTGATTGCCCTGGCAATGCTTCATTATATCTTAATAATTATTCATGTGATTACCAAAGGATGCCAGGCTACAAGGGAAAGAAAAGTCTCTGATTTAAAAAAAAAATGAAGGCCAAAGAAAATTAAGTTGTGTAAGGCAATGTTCTCTTTAGGTTATGGCCTGAAAGAGACATAACGTATCATACAAGTAAGTTTGCAAAGTACATAAAACAGTCTAAAAGATCTTAAGAACCCACCTCATTTCTGCCTCACATAACAAAAAGACAGGAAATAACCTACTGGGATTTATTAATAAATTACCATATAATAGGTGGTTCAACTACAGAAAACTAAATAAAAAATAATACAAGTTCTCAAAAAGTTTATATTCTTTTGGGAGTGAGGAGAAGGATAACAATTTGTTGAGGAAAGAATAAACATTAACAACTAGAGAGATGAGGAAAGACTTTTCATAAGAGGTAACTCTTAAGCTGAACTCTGAAGCTAATGATTCTAGTCAATATCTTCCATGCTGATCACATCAATTCTCCCTGTACTCACTTGAGATTCCTGTATAATGGACCGTTTTTATTTTCCTTTGTTCATGACATCACATTCACCAACCTTTATATCTTTCTACAATCTGTCACACAGGTATGCTCCCTCAATTTCATCACTTGGACACTTTAGCTCCCTCTCAGTCCTTCATTCAAGGAGTCCTTCCTAATTGTCTCATCCTGTATAGATATAAATATTCAATGAGTAGTCAGTTCTGGGGAAGTGCAAGAATTTGTTTGGAAAAGACTGAATTAATTAATAAAAAAAACTCAAACACAAATTTTTTCCAATAAAATGTTCCTTCTCTGGAATATGAATGATGCAAGAATTCTTAATGTAGTAAAAGGTGACAAGACATTTCTGAGTGTTTTCTGCAAAGAAGTCTTTTTTTAATGCTAGAAGATGTGACATTTGGTTATCAAAAGCTGAGAAATAGCTGATGATTTGATTATAAGTATTATTCAAATTCTCAGTTAATGCCATGAGTAGAAAAAAGTTACAAAGAATAACCAGCAACGAAATAGAAATAAGAGCCCATGGTTTTCTGAAAATCAAAGTAGACAAAGAAAATCAAGATTTATTTAGGGAAAAATGAGCTAAATTTTAATAAGAAAATATATACATCACTAAATTAGTGATTTGATCAGTGTGGATACTCCTACCAATTAGAATATAACTTCACTTCTTACTTCTTTCCCCTCTTCATCACCCACATAATTCAGCAGAAGAAACTTCATGATTTCAAATTCCATTTGGTGGCCAGACTTTTGGTGACAATGTTTTTGTTTTGTTCAGTTGATTACTGAGAGAAGGATATGTTGACTATTGCTGAACCTAAAATTCATGGTGAGACAAAAAAAAAAAGACTGTCCATCTTTTTGCTCTTCCTTTTCACTCACTAAATGAACAGCTCATTTTCCCCAAGCCATCGTTTTCTCATTTCTACCATCTCTCCTCCTTAATTTTTCAATCTATTTCTTCCCCAAATCCCCTCCAATTTCCTTTATGTGATATTCAACTCCAGTTCCTCATATTTTGTTTTATTCTGAATATTATGGCAATCCAATATCATGAAAGAATATTTCTTTTAAAAATATTGACTTTAGTTTCAGGGAGACATTGGGATAATTAAAATATCTGTACAATATCCAAAAGCTAAACCAATCTTTTCTCTTCTTGTAGGTCTAGCTAAAGTTCAGATTGTCCATTTACAATTTTTATCCTTGATTAAATATACCTGCATGTGCATTATGTGTCTATGAGTATCGATGTACATTAAACTCTATGTTTGATTGCATATTATTGTTTGAACAATCAGTCCATCAGACAATAGACATTCTTCATTCGTCTTTTCCTGTGTGAATTACTAAACCAAATCCTTTAAAGAGACATACTATAACATTGAGCTAAATATAATAAGATAAAATTAAATAGAGACAAATGTAAAGTTTTACACTCATCAACAACAATATCAACACTTCTAGTAAAATGTAAGTAAAGCATGGTTAGACAGAAGTTATTCTGAAAAAACCTGGGAGTTTTAGAGCCCTGCAAATTCAATACAAATCAGTAGAGTAATAAAGTAGCCAAAAATAAATTAAATCTTTGTGCTGCATATTAATTCAATCATATGGATCAAGACAGGAATTGCTTCTAAGAATTAAGAGGTGATCATCACACTGCTTTCTGTTCTCAGTGGACTTCATCATGAATATGGCATTCATTTCTGGGATCTGTGGTCACTGATAAGCTAGAGAGCAACCTTGATGGTTAAGGACCTTGATTAAATATCATGTGAAAATTAGTAAAAGGAACTCTATGTACTTAGGAAAGAAATATTTATATTTATATTCAAGTACTTGAAGGATTTTCATGTTGAGAAGGGACTAGACTGGTTCTCTTTGGCACTGAAAGGCATAGCTGGAAGCTGTAAAGAAATCACTTGAGCTTGATGTCAGAAAACAAAACAAAAACAAAACACAAAATTCTTAACAATTAGAATCCGTCAAAGTAGAATGGTGTGTTTAGGGAGATGTAGAGTTCCTCTCACTTTACAGGTCTTCAATCAGGAATTGCATGATTAACTTTTAGGTTATTATAATGGTAATTCATTTTGGATATGAGTTGGATTAGATAGCCACTGATTTCTCTTCAAACTTTTAAGTTCAATTATGTGATTTTTCTGTATGCTTCACGTTGATTAACTCAGAAACTCAAGATGACTCAGGTACTTTTCTTATAGAACCAGAAATTTATGGGCGTAAGACAAAACAAGGATAGCATACCTATATTTATGAATTACTTGTGCCTTATGCCTTTAGAGAATAAATTCTACCCTGTTAGCACCTGCTAAACATTAGCTAAGACCTCTAAATTCTTTCCCACTGAATAAACATGTAAGAGTTTCCCAAATCAGCATGTCATCATGAAGAGTAGCTAGTTTAGACTCATTATCCAAGAATGTATGGATTCCACTATCAAATGGGGCAACATTTTGACTCATTCTCACTGCATCATGCTTCATATTGGTAAGCATCTAGCAGATGGATTCTGTAATTGGCTCCTATTGGGATTATAATAGACCCCTGATAATGCACCCTACAGATTAAGCACAAGGGTTAAATCAAGCATGCAACATAACTGTTTTGGGTTAAAAAAATCTTTTCACTACAAATGCACATAAAATCTTTGTCTTCTGAAAAAAAATGTGACCCTCGATTCTCATTCTGTTTTTACTAGAAGCATAGATTGCTGTATGTTTAAATAATTCGACTAGGAAGGCAATGACTGCAAAAATCTAGCAATTCTTGTGATGAAAAGGGTTTGATTTTTTAAAAGTACTCCAAGATTAGATATTAGCTCATAAAGCTAGCAGCTTGAAACTCCTGAAAATGCATTTCCAGTTAGCCTCTGCTTGAAAACCCCTTGTGATTTGGCTTGATTCTTCAACTGAAATATTTACAGATTATTTCTACATAATGGTTTATAAATGTGAAATATTGCTCAACTTCCTATGTAATAAAATTCCTTCTATTTTTCTCTCTGGCACAATATTTCTGGTTCTAATGCTCCTTTTCCCAAATAATTTTTTAGAATTTACTTTTTTTTTATAATTTAGAGTTTTATTTTCTTAAATTTTTTTTAAGTCAAGGGGAAAAGTCAATCTTTTCAGTGTTTGTCATTCTTTCCCTCCATTGTAACACTGTTACACATTTGCTCAAAATTGAAGTCTTCCCTATAAACAAAAGGAACTCTATTCTGAAAATCAAATAAAGAAACATCCTAATGTGAGTTTTTAAATTGCTCTCCATTATTTTTGATAAACAATTATTTATATGAATAAGTCAAACCAAGACTCTAGAACTCAGTCCAAACCTACATTCGGATGTTAATGGTATTCCCTGTCAGATCCAGTCCTACTCAAAATTATGTTGGCCAAAATATGTCCCCTTATCTATTATTACCTTCAGAACTTTTTTTTTTCCTCAGATACTTAGATTCTTTATAACAGTCTCTGACTGCCCACTCTACCCTGGTACAAGATAGCAATTTTTGACATCTATGTTTCCTAAACACTTCTTCCCATCACTCCACATGAGCCTTTCTGTCTTGTAACTATTCTTCAAGATAATAACGTGAAAGAGACAAATGAGATTATCCAAAGTGGTCTCTGATTACCTTGAAAGGGAGTGTGGTTGTTTTTTATTTGGGACTTTTATCTTCCCAGGGAGAAGATACCCCTTCAAGAAAAAAATGAGCTGGGACTTTAGGGTGAGGATCCACCCTTTGGGTTTAACTTTTTCAACTTAAGACTGTGACATTTTCATTTTCTAAAGACAAAACAGAACTAAAAGCAAATTTACATACTAGTAGTTGACTACAGTCTTCTTCCTTTTTCCCATGGGCTGCCAAAAATGCATGTATTCTCCTTCTGGACCATAAATATCTTACCTCGAGGCCTTTCTGTAGAAATAAGGGGAGTACTTATGCACTGCTACTTTCAAAATTTGTATAAGGTCAGAACTTGGGGTGTTCAACCTTGGACACAGAATTCTAATCCTTCACAAATGCTTCACTCTTTAACAATGGACTTGTGAAGTGCACTCTCTTTCCAATATTGCTGATTATAATTCCCTATTTCTTTTGATTTGATGTAATTCTCATCTAAGGCCTTCCATTAATCCTCTATAAAAATGTTACTCATTGTATTAGAAGCTTTTCTTCAAGATTTTAACCTTTTTAGGATGTAGTGTCTGGGTTTGGTAAGATGAAGTGGAGATCCAAAATACAGGCACCATGTCTTTAAGACAGCTACATAGATGCTTTCTTTTCAGCCAGTTCTTGTAGTTAATTATGCCATTTGTCTATCTTTCTATAGCCTTTTGAGTTGTTAATAATTTTAATTCTTGGTAGTTGTCTGTTCTATTATTAATAGACAGATATTAAAATAATATTTGGTGTTGAAAAAATAGATTTCTGTGTTAGGGAACAATTGCAATCATTCAAAATACTGTGCAATTTCCCAAGTGCTGTTCTCTATTCCACTAGCTCTCTTTTTCCTATTCAATTAAAGATATATTTCATTGTCTATCTTCCTTGTCTTCCCTACATATGTCTCGATAGTATTATCCATCCAATTGAATATTATAATATCTACAATAGGCATTCTATAGACATTTAATGGTTAAATGGTCAAATATTGTGTTGTAGTGGTCTGGTATTATTTGGGGTTTTGAAGTAATCAACACAATGGCCATCTTTAACTATATGAAGTATTTTAACATTTGTAGGGAGTGACATCTTACATCTCAGTGACTGAATCTTATATGATTTGATCCTATTTAAAGGAGATATTTTATTGGAAAAGAAACTAAGTATGTGTTTACTCCTGAGTCAAGAAAAAACACAATTTTGTGTTATCAATAAACAAGAAATGGTGGGATTTTGCATTTTTTACATCTTTCAATTGAGTCTTTAGCTATGATAATGGAGTATGTTACATGGGGAAACAGCTATAAAAATACCTCTTCTTATATTTTCATTCAAGATAACTTTAAAAGTTTTTCATAAAGTGTTTAAGATAAAAAAAAGTAGATATAGATTGGTAACTTATGACATCTCCTTGATATTACCAATATTATAATCTTAGACTTCCATTTATTTAAAAGAATTAATAAATATGTACAGTTGTTCATCAACATTGGTGGAGAGGATTCCTGTGATATGGAAAACCATGAATAACTCCATATCTCATCCCAAATCTTTATTAAAAAAACAATTCTGGTCATATTTATTTAACACCTAAAATACAATACAATACAACACAGTACTCATTAAAATGTTGCAATCTCTATAGGAGAGAAATTAGTATCTCACCTACTTGCAGAGTCTTTGCAACTATGGGTGAAACTGCACCAACTGCTTCATAAATTTGCTTTTCTTATGAAAAGTGGAAGATACAATGATCCCTGCTAAAGAAAATCACGTGACTGAGTCTTGATGGTATACAGACAAAGATGAAATATTCCCAAAGACGGTGTGTAGCTCATATTTCTTTAGTGTTTTGAAACTTTTAACAAAATTCAATAAATTTATACGTGCATACTGATGATGGTAAATGATAAAACAAATTAATAGTATATAACATTTATGTATTTATATCTTACTAGCTTCTTTTGTTTTCTTCATGCATGTGCATTGTGTCTGCAAAGTACTTTGCAAATCTCCAAAAATTCCCATTTAATCACCAATGGTCAATCCATAAATAACCAAGTGAACATAGAACCTGTGAATATGTGTTCTTGTATGCATGTTTTTGTGGGGGGGTGCATGAGTAGTTAAGGATTTCTAACAGCATTTAGAGATGATCCAGCTTCCCATTTATGCAAGGCTAAGTTTGAACAATGCAGTAAGGTACTGTCACAAATGAACAAAATCTTGTTGATTAGAAGGAAAACAATTAACTGGGAAAACATTTTTATAGTCAACGGTTCTGATAAAGGCCTCATTTCCAAAATATATAGAGAATTGACTCTAATTTATAAGAAATCAAGCCATTCTCCAATTGATAAATGGTCAAAGGATATGGACAGACAATTCTCAGATGAAGAAACTAAAACTATTTCTAGCCATATGAAAAGATGCTCCAAATCATTATTAATCAGAGAAATGCAAATTAATTCAACTCTGAGATACCACTACACTCCTGTCAGATTGGCTAGAATGACAGGGAAAGATAATGCAGAATGTTGGAGGGGATGTGGGAAAACAGGGACACTGATACATTGTTGGTGGAATTGTGAACACATCCAGCCATTCTGGAGAGCGATTTGGAACTATGCTCAAAAAGTTATCAAACTGTGCATACCCTTTGATCCAGCAGTGTTTCTACTGGGCTTATACCCCAAAGAGATACTAAAGAAGGGAAAGGGACCTGTATGTGCCAAAATGTTTGTGGCAGCCCTGTTTGTAGTGGCTAGAAGCTGGAAAATGAATGGATGTCCATCAATTGGGGAATGGTTGAGTAAATTGTGGTATATGAACGTTATGGAATATTATTGTTCTGTTAGAAATGGCCAGCAAGATAAATACAGAGAGGACTGGTGAGACTTACATGAACTGATGCTAAGTGAAATGAGCAAAACGAGGAGATCATTATATACCTCAACAATGACACTGTTTGAGAATGTATTCTGATGGAAGTCGATTTCTTCGATAAAGAGATCTAACTCAGTTTCAATTGATCAAGGATGGACAGAAGCAGCTATACCCAAAGAAAGAACACTGGGAAATGAATATAAACTGCTTGCATTTTTGTTTTTTTTCCCAGGTTATTTATACCTTCTGAATCCAATTCTCCCTGTGCAACAAGAGAACTGTTTGGTTCTGCACACATGTATTGTATCTAGGATATACTGTAACCTATTTAACATGTTAAGCACTGCTTGCCATCTGGGGAAGGGGGTGGAGGGAGGGAGGGGAAAAATCGAAACAGAAGTGAGTGCAAGGGATAATACTGTAAAAAATTAACCTGGCATGGGTTTTGTCAATAAAAAGTTATTTAAAAAAAAGAATAAAATCTTGCCACTAGACAGAAATTAGACTGGATCCATAATTGAGCAGAAAGAGAACTAAGTTAGGTCCAGAATTGAGTCAGAAGATAAAGTCATTGTGGTTCATCAAATTTTTTCTACCATTTATTTTGATTCCCTCAGTTCCTCTTTTTGATTGATAGAGGAGAGAATCAATCCACTTTCCCCATGGCTTGCTTGTCTAAAAGCCACATCTATAAGAATATTCTAATAGTCATAATCAAAATTCCCTAAGTCAAGTTATAGATCAAACTACATAGAGGGCTCACAATAGACTAGGTTTGAGACGGAAAAGTTACATGCCACCAAGGTAGCTAAGGAAACTCAGCATAAACAAATGAAACAAAAAGCAAAATCAATAAACTGATCAGTATTAAATAGCATTAAGTCTCTTTGTATCATAATAATCCACTCCCAATAGCCATTTAATTATTACATTCTGTCTTGAGTCTCAGATGTCCCATGTAGTTATCTGGTCCTTGGAATATCTTGTCTTAAACTTCAAGACAACTCTGAAAGAGACTCTGTTTTTCTGCTTCCAAATCATTTGGAGAAATTCCTAGATAATTATGCTAAAATCTGCCAGTAAAAAGATTAATACAATTTAATGCAATCTCTCAAAATTGGTTTTTCAATAACTATTTCAAAACCAGCTCAATCCTTAATAATGATACAAGTACAAGAAAAACATCAATTAAGAACTCATAATTCATTTAAAACTTTAGAAAATTTCAGTTTTTATATATTACTTGATGCTTTTACTTTCACTTAAACATTACACCTGATATAAGAATCTTTAAAAATATTTATGAGAGTCTAATTGTACAATGAGTTTTGCCTCTTAATATTACCAGAAAAATAATTAAACATAAAGAAATAATTTCACTTTCTTTATATTTTTAAATATAATTTCATATGTAAAATCCTTAATCCAATTTTTGGATTTTATTAATAAAACATAATGAAAGCCTGACTTTTTATACCAGTTACATTTGGAAGTCAATCAGGTGCATATGTCTATAGTTCTTAAGGACAACACTCTAATCCTGTTCTTTTCTTAAAGTTTCACTCCAAAATTCATTTCTTCAAAGAAAACATTTACATTATATTTTTGTTTTATTACTTTGTCCAATCATCTCTTTAGGATGATATCATCCTCACATTATAATCTGACCATAAATAAAGATTAAAATATTTTTATCATATTATAGTAACTTTCATCATGGTAAAGTGATTCATAGATGTTCTAATGTCAATCTATTAATTGGCAAATCTAGTATTGTACATATAAAACTTTTGCTACTTACTGGTCTTTGTTATAAAATTTTGGTATGAAAGGAAAAGGAGGGACATAGTTATAAGAATGTCAAGACTCTTGCCTTAATGGCACAGACTAGCCTGATATATATATATATATATATATATATATATATATATATATATATAAAAATTTCTTTAGCCCTATTTGATCCCAGAGATGAGCTATTTCTCATACCAATCATATAGTCATAGGGTATCAAAAACAAAGCTCAAGATTAACTAAATAAGGAAATTTCCTGTTCATAAAGGAAATATCAACATGGGGAAACTGACAATTCTATTTTATGTTAAGGTTTCCTCCAATTTCCCCAGAGACAGACATCCAACTATAGAAATTATCAGATTGTAGCTTATGCCATTTTCATCTACTGACTTCATGGCAATTCAGACTGCCATCCTTGTAATCAAAACTCAAAATAATAATATAGTTCCGATACTTTTTTCATCAAATAGTAAAAATTCCCTAATCATAATTTAAAGCTTGAATAAATATGTTTTATGTTTCTCTAACAAAGAGTTACATTTCATTTGTATGCTCTACTTATAAATTAAACTAACTACAATCTGGGGTTTCATATACACAGTAAATGCATAATAGTTGATTCATATTAATGCATTGAAATTACATCTTTAAATCACCCTATACATTTTCATAATTTTTATAAGTGAAAGCCAAACATTTCCAATGAAAACTCATTCTTTATTATAATAAATTTTATTGTTATTATTATTAGCTATTTTAAAACAAATATGCTATGTGGAATATATAGCAATTTTCAAATATTCATTTTATCATATTCTTTTAAAAAACAATTCATAATCCAACATCTAGGCAAAAGTTGTTTTTCTACAGCATTTTAATGCAATGATTCCCCAAAATTGATAATATAAAATAATTTTCAAATATAATAATATACTTATTATTGATTTAAAACAACAAAACTTATTACCAGTCAGATGACTTCAGTTCAATTGAATGCATTATCATTCCACATAAAACTGCAAATCTATTATGTACAACTTGTTATTCCTTTAAAATATATATTAAACTTTTCATGTAATATTTTTCTTCCCTTTCTTCTCTCTTTAAAGATGGCTATGATAAACACAAATATGACAAATTTTGGGATGAGAGTGAAAACATTGGGACACTTGCTATTAATGGAACTGTGAACTGATCCATAATTATGGAGAGCAAACTGGAATTATTCTGAGCATTATTAAAGGACTTACACTCATTGATGCAGAACTAGATCTGTTTCTAAAGATGATTAAGTAAAAAGGAAAAGAAACTATATGTTCTAAATATTTATAACAGCTCTTTTTGTGTTGGCAAAGAACTGGAAATTGAGGGAGATATCTGTCAATTAGGGAGCAGTGGAAAAAGTTATAGTATATGATTGTGATGTAGTACTAATTTTCTGTAAGAAATTGATGCTATAAAAAAGCTTAATGATCTTAGAAAAATATGGATAAGTTTGCATGAAAGAATGAAGAGCAAAACAAGCACAACCAAGAGAATGTTGTAAAGAGTAACAGCATTATTGTTTTAAGAACAACTTTGAGTGACTACTCATTTTAACTACTATAACTATCCAAATTAACTACAAAAGAGCTATGAAAAAAAGACACTATCTATATCCTTGGAAAACCAAATTCTAAACTTACCATTTTCAAAGGAAATACTAATCCTAAATTTAAAACTAAACTTTACCTTAATGCAAAAGAAACAGGGATCAAGAACAGGAGTCTGAACTTGAGAAAAATTTTTCTCTGAAAATGTCTTTTAGTAAAAGAATAATCTGAGTACTCTAGGCATAAAGGGGTGAAATTCTTAAAAGGTGTACTTGAATCAGACAACCAAGCACTTAAGGCTAATTACCTATTGGACAATGATTCTATTAGCATATGTTTGGAATTGCTCTTCTCACAGTTAATGCTGGCTCAATGTTTGGGGTTAAGAGAATTTTAGGTAAGGTTTAGGGGGTGGAGTGAGAGAGGCAAATAAACCTCACTTTTCACCAGGATGAGGAGGAGAGAGGTTGGTGGTGAGCTTATGACAATTTGTCTGTCTCTTTCACTTCTCCCCCTCAAGACCAAGGATTTTTGCTTATCCTGACTCCTGCTGTTTCTGAGGCCTACAGGGAGTTAGCCCAGGCTTTACATCTAGGAAACTTTTTTCTGAACAGCTTTCAGCCCTGATTCAACCTGGTTGGCTCTGCCAAAAACTATAGAGGGTGAAAGATGAAGTGACTGAGGAAACAAAGGTTCAAGCTTCCTAGCATATTGATTTTAAAGCAGTTCTTGCCAATTATACAACAAATCAATATCAATCATCTTCCTCAGGTTTGTCACTGAACTCAAAATATATGAGGAGACAAATTTTTATGAATTTAAACAAAATTAAATAAAATCAATTGATTAAAAGAAAACAATGAACTATAAATACAAAATTGGTGAATCCTATTTTTAATTAGAGGAAGGAGTGGAAATTTTTCTAGTGAGGAGAAAAAGAAGATTAAACAGGTGCAATTCTTTGAAATCAGAAAAAGAGGTGTTCTACTCCCCCCAAGATATGGTACAATCAAAGGGATATGGAAATAATAATTGATTAATAAAGTTTCAGATAAAGCATATAACTATATGCTTTATATGATATATATGTATGTATATACATATACATACATACATACATATATATTCTTAAAATGCAAGATTGTAAAAACAAATATTGCCTGAATCATCAGATCTGACTAGATTTCTGGTCAGCATAACTTAAATCCTTAGTTAAGGATCTATAAGCAGTAGATAGAAGCAATCCAGCTTCCAAGCCATACAGGGCTAGAGTCAAACACTGCAATAAGATACTCTCACAATTCTCACAATGAATAGTTTTCTCACAAGACAGAAAATAAACTAGACCCATAATTGAACAAAAAGAATTGAGTTAGATTCAGAATAAAGTCACAAGATGGAATTCAATCCCCAATACCATTTGTTGTCCTAACCCTTTCACTGAGAGACATCTTACATCTATCATGACCAAAACTGAACTTATTTTATTTCTCCCCAAAACCTTTTCTTTTCCAAATTTTCCTATTTTTGTTGAGGTATCCTATTTACTTTCCAATCTTTTCTTTTTTACTTGTTTCCTATCCTGCAGAATTTTATTTGACTATTCATTCTTTCTCAGCCTTCATATTCAGTCAATTCCAAATTTTAACATTTATATCTTGACAGCATTTCTCTCATTCAACTTCTATAATGAACTCACACAACTATTATCCTATTTGAGGTCATCATCAACCCTTATCTACGTTATTGCAAGTACCAACTAATTAGTTCCCCTGATGCAAGTCTTTCACCACTCTTGTCCATCTTACACAATGCTGCCAAAGTAATTTCCCTTAAGTTTAGATCAGACTGTGATTCTCTATTTCATCACATCTAGTAACTTCCTATTGCTTTTAGGATGTTTAGCTTTAAAAGCTTTATATAACCTTTATCCAATTATTTTTCCAGTAAATTGCAAATTATATGCCCTCCCACACTTTGGGAGACAAACTGATTTCCATTATGACAAGCCTCCAGTTTCCATCTTTCTAACTTTGTAATAGCCATCTTGAAATGGGCATTTTGTAATGCCCAAAGAATTCCTTCCTTCTTATTTACTGATTTATAAAATACCTCCTTTTAAAGTTAATATTAATCACTCCGTTCTTCATGAAGCTCTTCTGTTACTCCTCATTATTAGTGACCTTTGTATACTTGCATATTTATTTGACTTATATTTATGTTGTATATATTTGTGTACGTATCAATATTCCCTATTACAACCTTAGTTTCATGTGAGTAGACATTGTTTGATTCAAGATGCTTTCTCTCATGGTGCCTGACACACAGTAGGAACTTTAATAATTGCATTGTCAATTTATTGAGTATAAAAAGGGTTTGCTTATTTTCTGAGGTAACTTCATAGGTGATTAAGTAGAATTATTTGATCCAAAATATTTTATCAATTACAGTTCACTTGCTATGGTATTCATGAAAATATTGTATACACACAAGCTCACTAATGAAAAGAAAAAAATAAGAGACTCTCATTGGTCTTTCTAATAGATATAATAAAAAAAGTTTAAGTCAAATGAATTTTCAGCTCTAAGTCAGTAGTGTTATAAATAATTATCTTCCAAAGAGCCATATGCTAGTATTCTTTGAAAAAATGTGCTGTACATTCAAAGAGCAAAAAAAAAAGTGACTAGCTAAAATCAACATTTTAATCAAGAAAGATTTTTGCATATAGATGGCAGATTGAATCTTGGTAAGTTGAAAAAGCAGAAAATATTTTAAAATAAGATAACTTTTAATCAAAATTTTTCTAAATGTGTGAGCTCTTACATTGGGAATAATCAAAAGACTTCTATTGCTGGTTGGAATTGATTGACTACATCTATTAATAAAAATGGAAAAAATGCTTTCCTTAAAGCCGGGCATTAACCATAGTAATTAGCAATGAAAGATACTAAACAGTACCATTTTCCCTTTTACCTTAAAAATTATAATACTATTTAGCAATTGGAAGAAAATAATGTGAGGAAAAAGCAATTGTCCATTCAAAATCCTGCTCATGGGATCTTGGAGGTAGTTTAAAAAAATAAACAAGGAGTAGCTTTTTGGTGCAGTGGATAGATCACTAGCCCTGAAGTCAAGAGGACTTGAGTTCAGATCTGGCCTCAAACTCTTAACACTTCCTAGCTGTGTGACCCTGGGCAAGTCACTTAACCCCAATTGCCTCGGGGGGAAAAAGATAAATAGGACTAGTACATGGTTTTTGTTCTGTTTTATTCTTTTTAGGAAATAAAAGAAAGGGGAGGCAATTGATAAGTGGTCAAAGAATATAAACAGAATTTTCAGAGGAAGGAATTAAAGCCACTTATACTCAAATGAAAAATGCTCTAAAACCCTATTTAATTAGAGAAATACAAATTAAGACAAATCTGAAGTATACCACTTTATATCTATCAGATTGGCTAAGATGAAAGAAAAAAAAAGTTAAATGTTATAGGGGATGTGGAAAAACTGGGACACTAATAGATTGTTGTTGGAGTTGTGAAATGATCCAATAATTCTGGAGAACAGTTTGGAACTATACCCAAAGGAATGTAAAATTGTGAATATTATTTTATCCAGCAGTGTCACTACTGGGTCTGGATCCCAAAAAGATCATAAAAGAGAGAAAGGGACCCATATATAGGTGCAAAAAATATTTGTTTTAGCCCTTTTTGTGGTGACCAATAATTGGAAATTGAATGAATACCCATCAATTGGAAATATCTGAATAAGTTATGGCATATGAATGTAATGGAATATTATTGTTCTATAAGAAATGATGAGTGAAACAACCAGAAGAAGGAGAAAAATGCACACAGTAACAGCAAGATTATGGGATGATAAACTGTGATGGACTTGTTCTTCATGGAAATGTGGTGATGCAGGAAAATTCCAATAGATTTGGGATAGAAAATGCCATCCAGAGAGAGAAAAAAAACTATGGAGACTGAATTGGATCAATGTATAGTATTTTCACCTTTATTTTTGTTTATGTGTTTTGTCATGTTGTTTTATTCCCTTTTGATCTGATTTTTCTTCACAACATGACAAATATGGGAATCTGTTTAAGAGATTTGCACATTTAACATACATCAGATTGTTGTCTTGGGCAGAGGAAAAGTAAAAAAGGGAGAGAGAAAAAAATTTGGAACTCAAAATCTTATAAAAATGAATGTTGAAAACTATCTTAACATGTATTTGAAAAAGTAGAATACTATTTAAAAAAAGAAAGAAAATGGAAGGAGAAAAGAATACACTAGGGAAGAAATGAGGAAGATGGTTAAAATTATTATTTTTCATAACTTTAATGCTACAGACAATTTTTATAAACATGAATGAGAGGGGAGGGAGGATAGGCTATCTCATGGTTTTCAATATGATCTGAATCCAGGAAAAGAGACTATGTGTATAGACATGCACACACATATAAAGACAAATACTCACATGCAGTTTGGTCTACAAACATATTTTAATCAAACAGATAAACAGGTGAGAGCAGAGAGAGAAAAGGCGTAGTAGAATTAAGAAAAAGAGTATTCTTGGGGATAGAGCAAACTTCATTTTCTGAAGATAGATTATAAAAGAGAGACTTAAAAAAACAGAAAGAAATGATAAGAACCCATACTTAACATCTAAGTTTGGTGAAGAGAGATGACAGAAGAGGGATCAGATTACTTTAACTATGTATTGCTATGATGAATCTCAATTGTTTTATTTCTTCCATCTTTTATGTCAAAAGCAGATGTAAGAGACAAAGGAAGAAAGATATCATTATAGAAAATTTTGGAGGGGAAAACTCAACTAACAATGAAAATGAGAATGGCAATAGAATCAATTCATTCATAAAATTGGGAGGATTACTCAACGGGTTAGAATGTAGAATTGAACAGTACATTGCTTATTAAAAAAACACAATTAAAACAATAAATAGGTTATTAAAACATATAAAATATGTTAAAACAGAATATCAATGAGTAATTGGAGCAGAATTTGTTATATCTCAGGAGAATTAAAACAACAACAAAGGAACAACCATTACTATCATGATCTCAGAAAAGAAATCAGTAAAATTATGTTTTAAATAAGATTATAAAATTATATTATATTTAAAGACACTATAAATTATGAAGTTATATAATTTCTTTATATATGTACTGCATGTTACAAATTCTAAATATCTAAAGAAAAATGAATTTAATTTAAGAGAGATGTAAATAACAAAACTATAAAAACTGGAAATTCCAGTATGACTCTTTAAAATCAAATCAAACCTTATTTTTAAAGGTTTTTTTCCTTCCTTTTTAAGAAGGAAGAAAATAAAAAATTCATAATTGGAGAATAATTGAAGAAATACTAATTGTTCGTGGATAGACTGGGCCAATATAATAAAAATGACAATTTCAATTAAATTAAAAAATATTTTACTGAATTAGAAAAAATAACAAATTCATTTGGAAAATAGTCATTAATATTATAAACCTTAATATAATATTAATAGATTATTTAGTACATATGTGTTTTACATATATGCAATTGCATGCATACACATATGTGGCATGTATATTTGGTACTGATTAACTGAACAGAAATAAGCAAGATCCAGAAGCAATAGCACATTGCTGTGTTCAATAAATAAAAAGACATCAACCAACTGCTAGCGTAAAATGGTTAGTACTCAACCAAATTCTATCCAACAATAGTTTCTGGGAAAATTAGAAAGTAGTCTGGCAGAAAGTAGATTTACACCAGAACTTCACACCATATGGTACAATAAAATCCCAATGCATCACATTTAAATCAAAAACACAAAAATTAGAGAAGAAGGTAGCAAAACTTCCACAAACATGTATGAGAGTTATTGACCAGCATAAGGTAGATGCTGTTACATTATAAAATGGCCTGTTTTGATTAAATAAACTTGCAATGTTTTCACACAAACATAATCATTATATATAAAGTTATATGGGCAATGGAACAGATAAAGAGAACTCAGAAACCTCAGAAGTCTGTAATACACCTCCCCTTTTAAAAAAAAGAAATGGAGACATTACAAACTTAGCAAAGTTAGCTGACTTTATCAAGTATCAAACTGGTAGTTTGTTATTCATTCTATAAGAGGAAAAATAATTTATTTTAATGTTATTCCATCAACTTCATGATGATCATGATCTTCCTCCTTCTACTCCCCATTAGCACATATTTATTGAGTAGCTACTCAGTGTTAGGCAAGAATATATAAAGAAGCATATGGCATAGTATCTGCCCATTGAAATGTGAAAACAAAATTTACTGTGCTGTTCCAAATTCTCATGTCCCACAACTATATCTATCCTTCCTTTTTTCCCTCACTGGTTTATTTCTGCTCCTATGCTACTGAAAAAAATGTGCTCCTTATCACTCTTATTCCACACTTCTTATCTTCTATATCCTTATCATGTCCTTTGCTTGTCTCAAAGAATGAGGTAGCTAGGTAGCCAGAGTTGATGGAGTGCTGCAAATAGAGTAAAAACAAATATTATTAGCTATGGATTCATATGCAAATCACTGAATCTCTGTTTGCCTCAGTTTTTTTTTCAATTTTAAAATGAAGATAATAATAGCATCTAATACATAGGGTTATCATGATAATTAAATGAGATAATATTTGCAAAGCTCTGACCACAATGCTCGACACATAATAAATACTTAATAAATGCTTGTTTCCTTCCTGCCTTTCTTAAGGTAACACTTGTAATTTTCTCCTTGAGCCAAGTGGTTTGCCCTTTCCCTCATCTTCAGTTCTATGCTGTGTACTAGCTCCTTTTTTCTCCTACAAGTCTTTCCAGGTTTCTCATATCCTTAAAAACCTCCACTTGACCTTGCTATTTTTCATATTATATCTTTCCTTCTTTTAATTATTAAATTACTAGAATAGTAGTCATAAGATATTGTTTGTTTTCTCTTACTAATCATGTACACCTTGACTCCAGGCTTCAGAACTCAGCACTGTATCAAAACCATTCTCTAAAATATTACCAATTTATCACATTAATTACTCAGCTGATGGCCATTCTCAATGCTCCTGTTCTTTGAGCTTTCCCCCACCCTCCCTTGAGCTTTCTACATTTCTGGAATTTTTTTTTCCTTTTTCTTCAAAGACATTATTCTCCTCTTGTACATCTATGAAATTGTTTCTTCTCATTCTCCATTTTCAATTCTTTACTCATGCCCTTATCCTTATGTATTCATTACATCTTCAGTTTGACAGATCTCCCAAAGCATTATCCTAGGCTCTTTCCTCTTTCCTATTTAACCAGTTATACTTGAGTTTGAAATCTAGTTCTTGAAAATACTAAAAAGCCATCCTTCACTCCTCATTCTCAGTTATTGCCAATATCAAGTTATATGACATGTTTTGATTCTATTTCAACAATATTTCTCACATTTGTCCTTTTTGCTTATATAGCTATCACTCTAGCTCAGACCCCATCACCTCTTACTATAACTATTGAAATAACTTCATAAGTGTCTCTCCCCAATTCACATTCCACTTGAATTTTTTTCTTCTTCAGTCTTTTCATTCTAGTCGCTTACTTGAAAAATTTCATGGCTCCTATCTGTTTCTGAGATGAAATGCAAACTCCTTAAACTGGTAATAGATCACCTGCCTCCTTTCATCAGCGGTGTATTCTTGTTCATTCTCTGGGGATTCTGGGGATAAGAAAGTGCTTAAATGCTTCTAGTTTCCCCTATATAACTCAGTAATGAAGAACTCAAACATTTGAGGAATCACCCAACAATTATCTTATTAAACACCGAGCAGAAAATTGAAGTCTCAGTGAATCTTTAAAAGAGAGTGATCTTCATTCAGTGGATTCTTCCTACCTGCAGATCATGTCCCATCTGTTCAATTATCTTTGCAGGAATTTAGGTAAAGGTAGTCACCCTTTCCCTTATTGTCACAAAAGCAATAACTGTTCCCAAATAACAGCTAGAGAAAGAAGCCTTTAAAAAGGCAAGGGTTTTTAGCTATCTTCCCCCTCCCCCCCACCAATTTTTGTTTCTTAATCCTGAGATGGAAATATCTAGTCTTGGGAATAATCAAATGAATTTTAATGATTGTAAATCCTAATTCCCTTAATGATCAGTACCCCGGAATGAAACCTGTAACTAGGATGGTTTTCCAGCAGAGTACCTTGAGGTAGTCAGTGTAAAGAGAAATGAAATTTAACACTATTTTTTCTCTTCAACAATTCTGGAAGCTACTGAATGTTTTATGTTTAAGTTTCAACTTCTCAGTAGAGTATAACTAGTTATTATTTGTTACTTCTTTAAGGTTCTTTTCAATGTACATTTATAAGAGCCTTTTGCAATTAGCATTTCTCTTGTGTGGAGAAAATAAATATCTTTCCCATAATTGGTTTATACTGAATGTTAAGAACTTGGGGTATTCAAGCATGACTAGCATATTTGATATAAAGCCTTACCAAGTCATTTTCAGGGCTGATAATAGCCTTTTGATATCCACCTTCACCCAATTGTGGCTCCAAGAAGCTCTAACAATTTTGGCAGATGAGCTAAACCAGTATTAGGCTAATTGCCAGGCTTCAAGCCTGCCAGTGACTTAAGGGCATGTCTACCCCAAGCAAGTCAAGACTTTTCCTAGTGAAATGGACAGATGAAAACAATTGATTCCAATGGTCATGAAGGCGGTTGAAGCAGTTACTGTGAAGCACTTACAACTTGGTCATCTATTTTATCTTGAAGCACTGCAGGTCATTTGATATTTTGTCCTGTCGCTAATCTTCAAAGACTCAGGAAGAGAGAAACTGTCTTTGCATTACCCTGCCTTCATTAAATGCAATTCATGGGCAAGCCAAGATATCACTGATAATGTCACACTGGTCCTCTTCAAAAATAAAGGACAAATAGCATGTAAGAATCTTTATATATTGTTATTTGGGGATTCTTTAGACATGTGAAAAACCTAAACTTTGACAACAATGCCCATGAAGGGATGTAAAGAATCAAAGGGCTCAATAAAAATAACCTAACCCACTCTCATTAAAGACCAGACTCTCCCCAGGTTTGAATCCCACTCTATTGTGTCCAGAACAAAGTTTCTCTGATGAGAGTGAAAATTTTAGGATGCAACTCTCTGGGATAAATAGGGATTTAAATTATTAGGATGACATTCAAAACTATTTCAGATCTGCTACCGACTAACTTTTTAAACCTTATTTCACTCAATATATATTCCAGTAAATAATGCTTCTGTCTAACTTATTCCATGAACTCCAAAGCAGAATTTCATCTCTGCCATTCCATACAAATCATCCCTAGAAAACACTCTTTCCTATTTTTCAGATTATATTTTTCATTTCATAAAGTTTCACCTCAGGTGTTACCTTTTTAGTGTTTTTCTGATATCCAAATTTTTCCTCTAGTTTCCAGTCTTTTTTTTTCTATTCATGTGTTCCTCAACCATTTTGTCTAATTCCTTCTTTGCCCTTTCACTCTCTACCTTATCTGTATATAAACACCAAAAAACAAGATTGGGTGCATATTTGCAATTGTATGCCCAGTATCTGTATATTGTAAACTTTATAAATTATCATTGGATTGAACTGGATAATTTAGCTTGTCCCAGTCTCATGAAGACAAGAACAAAGTCTGATCTAAACTTCTGTATGTCTCCAAATATAATACTTTAATACATGCCTAACTTTTATTGCTATTGATAAGTGTGGGCATATTTGCATTTTGTGTCATGGGATAAAAGAATTTTAAACTTGGAGAGATCTTAATGATCATTTGTCCACCTCTTGTTTTAGATATGAAGAAAGAGGCCTAGAGAAGTAGTATAATTAGCACTAAATGCCAGGGTATCTGGTTAAAATTTTTTCTGTTTATATGTTGCATTCTCCCAGAATCATATTTTGACAGATTATTTTTTAATTTTTGTTTTTGAATCCTCAGAGTCTGGCACAGTGCTTGTATATTGTATACAATAAAAAAATAAAATTAAATTAAAGACATTCTTTTTTTTGTTGTATTTTTATACATTTAATTATTTGATAAAATCAACAAGCCATTTGAGGAAAGGGAAAACCGAAAAAAATTGAGAGGTCTGATCTTAAAAAGCTATTGTAAATGAGAAAAACTTTAAGGTTCATGAATGTAGGACACATTGAAAAGGATTATTACAATATAAATTGATCAGCCAAGAGTAGTTAGGAATGAGATTATTGCAATGTTCTAATTAATACTCTTAATTAATGGCTTTTGCTATAGTAAAAGTGAGCTAATGCTGGGGTACCTAGTAGATAAAGTGTTGGACCTGGAGTCAGAAGACCTGTGTTCAAATATGGCCTCAGATTTGTATTAGCTATTTTACCTGAGCACATCACTTACCTTCTGTTTGCTTCAGTTTTCCCATATGCAAAATGATGATAATAATAGCTCCTCCCTTATTGTGAGGATCAAATAAGAAAAATATAAAGTGCTTAGCACAGTGTCTGGCACAGAGTAAGCATTATCTAAATGTTAGTTAATATTATTGTACAAATAGCATAATAACACACATATGTTTTGTGAAAGCTAACCAGTAAAGACTAGAAAAAATAGATATACTATTGTTCTATATGAAATGTAAGCAGGCTGATTTCAGAAAATCCAGGAAAGAGACTTACATCAATTGATGCCAAGTGAAGTGAGCAGAACCAAGAGACCATTGTACATAGCAACAACAAAATTATGTGACGATCAACTGTGATGGCGTTGGCTCTTTTAAACAATGAGATGATTCACCAATAGATTTAGCATGGAAGGTACCATCCATATTCAGAGAGAAAACTATGGAGACTGAATGTAAATCAAAGCATAGTATTTTCACTTTTGTATGTGTGTGTGTGTGTGTGTGTGTGTGTGTGTGTGTGTGCCTGTGTTGTTGTTTGTTTGCTTGTGTTTTTTTCATTCTCATGGTTTTTTTCCTTTGTAATCTGATTTTTCTTATGTAGCATGACAAATATGGAAAGATATCTATAAGAATTGCAAATGATTAAAACATATCAGATTGCTGTCTTGAGGAATGGAGAGGGAGGGAGAAAAATTTGGAACATAAGGTGTTGCAAAGATAAATATTGAAAACTTTTTGCATGCAGTTAGAAAAATAAAATACTATTAAAAATACAATACTTTTTACTTTTATAACTTTCCCAAATTAAAAAAAATATATGTTTAACAAATAATTTAATGTTGAATTCAGGCTCAGGGTCAGATCCCATCTCTGAGGCTTACTACCTCTGTGACTATGGGCAATTCAGCGAATATCCTTGGTTCTCAATTTCTTTATCTGTGAAATGAAGTATTTGGACTAAATTGTTTTGAGTTAAATTTTTGATGCTATGGCATTTATGCCATCTCCAGTATAACATTTATGCTATCTCTAGTTTATGTTCTAGACTAACAGGTCTCTTTGCTGTTCATTGAATTTATCATTCTTGTCTCTATGTCTTTGTACAGAATGTCTTCCTCTTCCTTCAAGGTTCAGTTAATGTATCTTTTCCTTGGGAAGCCTTTCCTGATCCCTTAGTTTTAAAGTAATTTCATATATGATGAGTTTCTCTAGCATAACACAATAACTCTGAGGGCAGAGATATTCTTCACTTTTTTTCTATCCCTAGTCCCTAGCACATAATCATAATGATCATCATCATTAGTATTTATAAAGCTCTATAAGGTTTGTAAAACATTTTGTAATTATTCCATTTGATTTTTATAATGGATTTTTTTTGAGTAAATGGTATTATTCTTCTAAGTTTTAAATATGTGAAAAGCTAAGGCAAAAAAAAAAAAAAAACTTGTGACTCAGAAGCACATGGCTAATGTATTTGAGGCAGGATTTGAATTCATGTCTTCCTATTGCCAAATTCAGCACTATCCAGCAGAAACTTACCCAATGCCTATTGAATTTGGATTGGGAAAGCAAAAACTTGGTCTTTGGTTACATTTGGAATACTACCAATTTTTCAGAATGCTATTATTAGAAGCTACAATCTCAGTAATTACCATGACCAATTTTGTTCCAGGGAAGAGACAATGAAATGTACCACTCTCTTTTCTCTTGGACAGCTCTGTTGAATATGATATGTCTTAGTTGCTGTTTTGTTTTTGGAAGGAAAGAAGGAAGGAAGGAAGGAAGGAAGGAAGGAAGGAAGGAAGGAAAAAAGGAAGGAAAGAAAGAAGGAAAGAAGAAAGGGAAGAAAGAAAAGAGGGAGAAAAGGAGGGAGGGAGGAAGAAAAGAAAGAAGGAGAAAAGGAAAGAAAGGAAGAAAGGTAGAAAGAAGGAAGGAAAAGAAGGTAGCAAGGAAAAGAAAGAAAATACAAATATCATTTGTTTTTAACTTTTTAATATCATCTCTTATGGAATAACCTCATATATATTATATATTATGTGTGTGTGTGTGTGTGTGTGTGTGTGTGTATGTGTGTATTTTTAAGTAAAGAGGACATAGAGGCTAGATAAAGGGAAAGTGCCAATAAACCAATGCCTTAAAGATCTATCAATTTATCAGTGTCTGTATTCCCCCATACAACACCCCATGGCTTAATAGGAGTTCTTTGTATAAGTTTTGTATATGTTTTAAGGATAAAACTATCACACTGTAGCCATTGTGATAATTCTCTCAAAAGGTAGACAGGTCTGTGGACAGTAGATATTAAGTTTATACCTGCTCTCATACCATTTTACTCCAATGGACCAGCTTCTGGGAATTCGGGGTCATCTTTACCTTACTATGCTGTCTCACAACACGACTTTTTCTGATGACATAGATAATTGTATATATCAGAGTTTATTATATACATTTATATCCCTAATAATACATACACATATCCACATGAATTGTCTAAAATGTTGCTCATGGGTAACATAAATAGATATCTCTAAAATCTTAAATATTATTTTATAACAAGGCTCAAATATTTTTCAGAAAAGGAGCAGAAAAAACATGGCTGGGATGTTGTTTCATTCTTTATTGGACTAAATATATGTATTTGTCCCTCTTAAATGCTATTGGTCTAAGGACATGAGTCTGTCAGAACAAAAGTCCCTTCATTGGTCAATAGCCTTTGGCTTATATTCAACATAATAAGTCCTTCTTACCAAAAATGGATCATATAAAAGATTATTATACATAATGAATGTTCATTTATCCAAGCCAAGCAGCAAACAGCAATCAGAGAAATTATCCAAATGAGAATATACTTGAAAATATACAAGAAAGTGTTACAGGCAGCTAGGTGGTATAGTAGATGGAGTGCCAGCCCTGGAGTAAGGAAGATTCATCTTCATAAGTTCAAATCTGGCCTCAGGAACTTATTAACTCTGTGACCCCTGGGCAAGAGACTTAACCCTTTTACCTCAATTTCCTTATCTGTAGAATGAACTGGAGAAGAAAGCAGTAAACCATTCCAGTATTTTTGCCAAGAAAATAACAAATGGCTCACCAAATGACTAAACAACAATAGCAATAAAATTTAGAGTTCTAAAGCAGGAATACTTAACCTGGGATCTGGCCCTCAAGATAGATAGATGGTACAGTTGTTAGAGTCTAGGACTTGGAATCAGGAAGACCTAAGTGCCAGTCCTGCTTCAGACACTTACCAGGGAGTGACACAGCAGTCACTGAGTTTGAATCCTGCCTTAGGCTTTTAATAGTCCTGTTATTCTGGGTAAGTCATATATTGTAACTTCACTCAGCCTATTTCTTGTTCGGCTGTTCAGTTGTGTTTGACTTTTTGTGCTCCCATTTGGAGTGTTCTTGGCAAATATACTGCAGTAAATTGACATTTTCTTCCCCAACTCATTTTACAGATCAGAAACTTAGTCAAACTGAGTTAGTGCTTTTCTTGAGATCAAACAGTTAGTAAGAATTTGAGATTGTATTTGAACTTGGGTCCTGTTGACTCCAAGTCCAGCACTTTAATTGCTGCACTCTAATAGTATATCTAGTATATTTACTCATCTCTAAAAGAGGGATAATTTTTATCTACCTGCCACAGTCATTATAAGGATCGAATTAACATATTTAAAGAATTCTGCAAATCTTAAAGCTTTATCTAAATGCTAGATACTTATTTTTAGCTTCCTGAGTTCAAATTTGGTTTCAGAAAATGACTAGTTGTATGATCCTGTGCATGTCACTTAACCCTATCAGCTTCAATTCCTAATCTATAAAATCAGCTGGAAAAAAGAATGGGAAACCATTCCATATCTTTGCCAAGAAAACCCCAAATAGGGGTTTTTACAAAGAATAGGACATGAAAGAAAAACAAAATAGTTAGTTTTGAACTAAAATTTCTCCAAAGTAATTAATTCATACTTTAGTTAAATGTGACCAGTTAATATATATCCATAATTTTTATCAAGAACTTTTATCAAGAATGTATTTATGACATTATGTTCAGCTTGCTAAAATTCAGTATTATCAATGTCATTGGATTTAAAACGGTAAATTTTCAGAATCTGTTTTATAATTTCAATAATTATTCTGGTGTATAATTATGGCCTGTGTGACATATTAGTAGATCTGCTCTGAAAATAATTTTGACAATGCTTTTTGGTTAAATTTATTAGCACTGTCTATAAATAATATACACATATACATGCATTTATACATATATGTATATGTGTATGTGTGTATGTATATGTGTGTGCATACATATAATATATATATGTAATCAATGTTATTTAAATATCTAAACTTATGCCTTTACTGACTACATTATTATGAGAAGAGCTATACTAACAAATATACTGGAAAACTATAGAGTGATATTCAGAACCTTTCTACTTCTAATCAATACTCCAATGGAATAAAAATAGTCTTGTGATAAAATTGGCAATGACATTTCCATTTGGTAACTGGTAAATTTCCTTTCTTATAAGAATCAATACTTTTTTGATTATAGATGTTTTAAATTAAAATTATTCAGGAGATATAAAAGGAAACATCATTTTACCTTTTTATTTAAAGTAAGTTTTCAATAGAGATGGAAGCATTTTAAGTGGGTTTTATTTTAAATTTTTACAATGAGGTCTATTCCTTATTATCTTTCTTACCAAGTCCTTGAGAGCCTACATTATTCTTTTCCTTACTATTTTTTTCCTTACCCCATTGCCCAATAAGTGCTGATTTTAATTTTGAAAACAACTTTTATAACACAGTGCCCATAGATAACAATGTGAAACATATAGTTGGCAAATGTCAAAGTATAATTCCTTTAGTCCCTAATAAAAGCTCTTGACACATTAAAAAGAAAAATTTCTTGTCAGCAGAACATTGAAGATAAATAATATACTTCATATATCTTGAGCAATGCATATAAATAAACCTTTTGAGCTAGAATGACACTCATTAACCTGAATGTGAGATTAACCATAGCCATAGTTACTGCATAAAAATACTTTCCCCTCCTCTGGAACCTTTCTTCTCAGGCTCACAGAACAATTTAAAAACATTAATTCTCTAGTTCTCACAACAGTCTTACAGGCAGGCAATTATTTTTGTTCTTGCTTTATTGATGGCGAAACTAAGGTAGTGAAATTATTTCAAAGTCACACTCAAAGTCATAGATCTGACTAGAAGCTGAGTGGCATATGGGATTTCCTACTTTACATATTATATTCAAAATAGTATTAGAAACTACTTTTTGCATTTTTTCCCAAGGCATTATAATTTTTCTAATTTCCAAACATTATCTCTAGTAGTTGCCCCAATAATAAAATGTTATTCTTATAATAAAACATTCCTATACAGTTTGAAACAAATGAGATTCAAATAGTCATCACAAAAATATCCATTATGAGACATCTTCAAAAGAATACTCTGGAAGGGAAAAAATATTGTGTTTATAAGTCTGAAATCAACGTCTTAGAGTGAATGCATGTGAGAAGTATTAGATCCAATTTGTTGTTCTGACAACAGCTTTTGGTCAAATTAATTGGCAATGTCTTTGTGAAGTTTGTGTGATTGCAACATCTAAACTTCTATGTTTCCTGACCACATTACTATGGGAATATCTGTACTAACTAGGTTCCTGGACAATCACAAAGTAGTGTTCAAAACCTTTCTGTTGTCCATTAATACCCACATGGTATGGAGCTGAAGTTAGTAAGTCAGTCAATCAATAATCACTTGTTAAGAACTTACCATAAGTGAGGATATGTGTGATAATGGCTGGGGACACAAAGAGAACAAAACCAAAGGCATTCACCATTCTAATTAAATTGCTACAGATGCTCTCAATTTTATTAACATCCTTTAAATTCAGTACCCATAACCAATAAAATACTCCCAATGAAGTCAATTTGGGCAGAACACAGTAGAAGCAGCATTTATTCTTTGTTTTAATTATAGCTTTTTATTTACAAGATATATGCATGGGTAATTTTTCAGCATTGACAATTGCAAAACATTTTGTTTCAATTTTTCCCCCTCCTTCTCCCTGCCCCTCCCCTAGATGGCAGCTTGACCAATACATGTTAAATTTGTTAAAGTATAAGTTAAATACAATATAAGTATACTTGTCCATACAATTATTTTGCTGTACAAAAAGAATTGGATTTTGAAATAGTGGACAATTAACCTGTGAAGGAAATCAAAAATGCATGTGGACAAAAATAGAGGGATTGGAAATTCTATGAAGTAGTTCATACTCATTTCCCAGAGTTCTTTTGCTGGGTGTAGCTGGTTCAATTCATTACTGCTCTATTGGAAATGATTTAGTTCATCTCATTGTTGAAGAGGGCCAGTTCATCAGAATTGATCATCATATAGTATTGTTGTTGAAGTACACAATGATCTCCTGGTCCTGCTCATTTCACTCAGCATCAGTTCATGTAAGTCTCTCTAGGCCTTTCTGAAACCATCCTGCAGCATCTATTCTCAGACACTGTTTTCTTTTTTTTCTTATCTCCAAATCCCCAAGATCCTACTTTTGTGTGTGTGTGTGTGGTTAGCTAGTATTTTCAGTATTATACAAAGCAATTATATTGTATAATTTGGAGAAATTATACATCTTTATCTTATCTCTGTACTTTTTGAGCAAGTTTCAAGTTCTCTCAAATAATATCAGCACTTCCTTTATATCAAATACACACACACACACATATACACAATTTTATTCATATTAAATAAATGCCCTTTGATTTCTCTGCTTTTTAGTGTTTCTAGTAAAAATGATTACTATAATATTGTGTTGAAGAGTATTTTCCCCCTTCATCTATTCATTTAATCATGACTTTTTTTTAAAGATGACTAATTGTGCTGATTATTGAATGTTGAATCATCCTTGCATTCCTAATGCAAATCTAATAAATTTGTATATTAAAAATAATTATATTTTGAAGTTGTTTGTTAATTTTTTTAAAAAAAGATTTTACTTAAATGTTCAGTTACATTGTATTATTTCTTTCCTTTTTCAATCCATGCATGGGGTATCAAGGACATTTGTCTCATAAATGACCCTTTATTGAATATAATTTTTATTGTATCATGATCTGAAAATAATGCATTTACTATTTCTGCTTTTCTGCATTTGATTTTGAGATCTTTATGTCCTAATATATGGTCAGTTTTTGTATAAGTACAATGAACTTTTGAGAAGAAAGTGTACTCCTTTCTGTCTCCATTCAGTTTTTTCCAAAGATCTCTCATATAGTTTTTCTAATATTCTGTTTACCTCTTTAACTTGTTTCTTATTTATTTTGTGGTTTGATTTATCTAGTTCTGAGAGAGCAAGATTGAGATCTCCCACTATTATAGTTTTGCAACTCTCTTTAATTCTCCTTTAGGATGCTATACCACTTGGTGCATATATGTTTACTACTGAGATTGCATTATTATCTGTGATATCCTTTAGCAAGATATACTTTCCTTCCTTATCTGTTTTACTTAGATCAGTTTTTGCTTTTGTTTTATCTGAGATCAGGATGGCTACCTCTGCTTTTTTAACTTCACCTGAAACATAATAGATTCTGCTCCAGCCTTTTACTTTTACTCTTATGTATTGCTTTGCTTTAAATGTGTTTCTTGTTAACAACATATTGTAGGATTCTGGCTTTTAATCCAGTCTGCTATCCACTTCCATTTTAGGGCAGAGTTCACCCCATTCAATTTACATTTAAAACTACTAGTTCTGTATTTCCTGCCATCTTATTTACCCCAGTTATAATTTTTTCTTTCCTTTTCCTCTTTCCCTCCATTTATTTTACTTATGAGCCCTACTTGTCTCAAGCAGTTCTCCCCCTTTAGAAACCCTCCCCCTTTCTTATACCTTTCCTCTTGTATATCTCTTTTCCCTTCTATTGAGCCTATCCCTTCCCTTTTCCCCTTTCCACTCCCACATTTCTATAAGATGAGAGATGTTTCTCAGTGAAACCAAATATACCTAATATTCTTTCTTTGGGCCAAATATGATGAGAGTAAAATTCACACAATATTCATTACCCTTCCTTCTTTACCTCAATTATAATATATTTCCTTTGCCTTTTTGTAAGATATAATTTCCCTCATCTTGCCTCCACTTTCCCCTTTTTTTCTATTACATCCCCCTTTCAATCTCTAGTTTCTTTTTTATATTATAACAGTAAAATCAGATGATACATGTACACTCAATGTATATCCATAACATAGAGTTCTCAAGAATTTTTTTTTCTTTTTACCTGTTTATGCTTTTTTTGAGTTCTATATTTGGAGGTCATATTTTTGTTTAGCTCTGATCTTTTTGTCAAAAATAAATTGAATTCACCAGTTTCATTGAATGTCCATTTTCTTCCCTGAAAGAAAATGCTCAGTTTGGCAGGGTAATTTAGTTTTGGCTGCATTTCCAGTTCTTTTGCCTTTCAGAATATTAGATTCCAGGACCTTCAATCCTTTAAAGCAGAAGCTGCTAAGTCCTGAGTAATCCTTATTGTGGTTTCTCAGTATTTGAATTGTTTCTTTCTGGCTGCTTGTTATATGTTTTTCCTTGGTATGATGGTTCTCAAACTTAGCCATGATATTCCTTGGGGTTTTTATTTTGGGGTCTCTTTCAGGAGGCATTTGGTGACTTCTTCAACGGTCATTTTATCTTCTATTTCTATGATATCTAGGCAGTTCTCTTTGGTGATTTCCTGAAAGATAGTGTCTAGGCTCTTTTTTCCATCATGTATGTCAGCGAGTCCAAAAATCCTTAGATTGTCTCTCCTAGATATATTTTCATTTGTTTTCCCAATTAGGTATTTTACATTTTTTCCTATTTTTTCATTTTTTTTTTTTTTGGTTTTGCTTGACTGATTCTTGTTGTCTCTTTAAGTTGTTCATTTCCATTTGTTCAATTCTGAATTTTAGTTAGTTATTTTCTTCCTTTACTTTTTTTTTTTACTTCTTTTTGTATTTGTCCAGTTGAATTTTTAAATGAGTTGTTTTGTTCAATGGAATTTTTTTTTCTTTCACAAATTTTGTTTTTTAAGGAGTTATTTTCTCTTTCTATTTCACAAATTCTGTTTTTCTGGAAGTTGCTTTCTTTTTTCATTTTATCAAAACTATTTTTCAATGAGTTATATGCCTTTTCCAAATCCTCTTGCAAAATTTTCCTTTCCTTTCCCCATTTTTCTTCTTCTAGCTTTCTTTTAAGGTCCTTTTAAATTTATTCTAGGAGAGCCTCGTGTGATGGGGACCAGGTTATATTGCCTTTTGGGGCTTTATCTGGAGACAGATAAAGACTGCCTTTAGTCTCTTCAGGGTTTGAAATCTGTTCTCTTTCACCATAGAAGCTGTCTATATATAATCTATTCTTCTCTTTCACCATAGGTATATATATATATATATATATATATATATATATATATATATATATATATATATATATATATATATATATATAAAACCTGTTTTACTTTTTTTTTTAGGTTAACATCTGCTTTAGGGCGAGAGAGGTTTTCCAAGCAGTCACAGTTGTGCTGGGTCAATGTTGACTCACTCCTGGTGCTGGGTGGCTGTGGCCAGGTCCTGTCAGATTTTGTCATTTAGAGGTTCACTATTGATCTTTTATGTTTGTGTTGGATGTTTTATAACTTCTCTGCTGATCTACAGGCTGGCAACCAGAGCAGAGTGGCCAACACTGCTGTAGATTCCTCCCCCAGATTCTCTGTCACATGGAGTCTCCACTGCCCCGGGAATCTGTGCTGTCAGTGCTGCTGTTTGTACTCAGCTGTTTGTGATTTGCTGCCTGACTCTCATTTCTGCTGGAAGCAGAGATTTTCTGGTCTGTTTCTTCCCTGTAGATTCTCCACCACACAGAGTTCGCGCTGCTCAGCGGACTGCACCATCCTGGGACTCTGGGCTGTCTGTGCTCGCATTTGTGCTCATCTGCTTGCACTGGCTGCCTCCCCACCCACCCCCATTTCCAATTGAAACAAACCTTTTCTGGAGATCTTTAAAATTGTCTTTTGCTGATAATTTGTTGCACTCCCAATATTCATGGATTCTGCTGGTCCAGAGCTAAATTAGAGGCTAGTTTGGTAATTAGTGTGAGGGTTGTAGAGAATGTCAGAGAGAAACATGTGTCATTTCCACCATCTCGGTTCTGTCCCTGGAAGTCTTATTTTAGAATTCTTAAGACAATAATTTATTTCCTATAATCATTAGCTTTTTGGTATTTTTGGCATAATTATTCATGATAATTCCTTTCCTCTCTACTCAGATTGAATTTATTTTGTTCTTTGTAATTTTATCAATTTCTATCTTTTTTATTTTAGATCATAAGCTAATACTTTATTAATTCTATTATTTTTTAAACAGCATGATTTCACAAGTCCAACTATTTTTTATTTTCAATTTTAATTATTTTTCTCTTAATTTCCAAAAAAGGCCTTTTTAATGTTTTGTTGAAGCTGACATTTATTTTCTAGATATTTTAAATTATTTAATCAGTTTATATTCTCTTTGTTTACTAATGTGTTAAAAAGTATAGACAAGAGCATTTATAGATATGATCATCCTTTAATAATCCATTTCTTAAAATAAGAAAATCAATTAAACAAAAACAAGTGGCAAAATGATGGCATGCAATACAAAATGTAATGTTCCAGACCCATCTTTCCCTGTCATTTTATGTAAAGCAAAAAAGACATTTTATGTCTTTTATGAGTTCAAGATTGGTCATTATTATTACACAGTCAGTATTCCTCTTATTATTTTGTGTGTGTGTGTGTGTGTGTGTGTGTGTGTGTGTGTATACTGCTTATTTACATTATTGTAATCACTGTATACATATTGTTAATCTGGTACAGATTTCTTTACTTGGCATCAGTTCATACATCTTCCCATGTTAATCCTTACAACTTGTTTCATCACACTAATTTGCTTTTCTCAGAATTTCTCCTTTCTTTAGGCTGCCAGATTTCTGCATCTTTGGGTTTATTTGTATTACCATTCCTTCTGTTGTTTCTAAACCTTTCTATTGCCAACAGAGATAAAATATTGCATAGAAAAATCTATGGTTACCCTCCATTTACCTTACTAGATTTCTTCTAAATGGGAAATGTCTTGTTTGAAAAGGATTCGTATTTTTATCTTCCTCTATTATTAGTTTCTCTAAAAACTGACTGTACATGTCCACCTTTGAGAAGTCTGACAAACAAACAGTAAAGGGCATCTTGAATTTGTGAATTGAATTTAGTGTTGTTGTTCTATGTCTAAATACATACATCATCTGAACCTCTCAATCATTTTATAGCATTAGTGCTAGGTGATACACTTGATAGAATATTGGACCAGAAATTTCTTAAAACCTGAGTTGAAATATAACCTTAGGCACTTCCTAGCTATGTGACACTGTACAAATAATTAAAATTCTTTTTGCCTCAATTTTTTCATATGTAAAATGAAAATGTTAATAGTACCTACCTCACAGAGTTATTGAAATAATATTTTAAAAGTGCTTTGTTAATCTTAAAATACTAGTTTCTTCTCCTGCTGCTACTAGTTTTATTACTAGTATTACTGCTATTACCAAATTGTATTGATACCATTTATTACGCTATTTATTTGAGTAGCTCCTGAGATTCTCTAAGAGAAGGTAGCTTTCTGAAACTGAACTAAAAATAGAAAAATAGGTACACTATGCATTAGCATTATCAGTGAAGATATCTACAAGTTTAATCATTCTGAAGAACAATTTAGAACTATACATAAAGGGTTATAAATTGTTTATTATTATAAACAATTATCATTTATAAATATATAAATTATCATAAAAATTATAAAAATTTTAACCCAGCAATATGCTACTAGTAGTATAACTCAAGGAGGTCATAGAAAATGGAAAAAAAATCTTTATATACAAAATATTTATAGCTCCTTTTTATGGTGTCAAAGAACTAGAAGCTAAGGGGAAGTCTAATCATTGAAGAATAATTGAACTAGTGATATGTGATACAATGTTTTTTGTCCTAAAATTGATGAACAGGATGGTTATAGAAAAACATGGGAAGATTTATAAGAATTGATACAAAGTGAAGTGAGCAGAACCAAGTAAGCACTGTATACAGTACAACAATAGTGAAACAAAATCAGAGCTATAAGATTTACTAACTCTGATCAACTCAATGATCCCCCTCAAATCTATAAGGAAAAATGCTATCCACACCTTTAGATGGAAAACTGTTATGTGCAGAGAGAAAGAGTGCTTGTGGCAGGACCATGAAGTCCTGCAGCCAAGTAAGGAATTTGAAGTATCTTTCAGAAGGCATTTTCCTTTAATAGAAGATCTTGGAAGAGCTCTCTAATTCCACTCTCCACTCATTATTTTCAGAAGGAAAAATGAGCTCAAAGAGCTGTGGGTACTGAAAAGTTGTGAGTTTCAGAGTTGATTTGATCTTGTAGGAAGAAGAGTTTCTGGCGACAATGGAGAAGTCTAGTTGAGCAGCCAGGACTTGGGGCTAAAGATTGGGGCTTTTTGATAATCTTTTTTACCGCTAGCTTCTATATTAAGAATTTCCACTCATGATTCATGGCTAGTCAAAATGTCCAGGTATTGAGTCTGACAATCTTTTGACAATATTTTCTTTTTTTTTTTTTTTTTTTTTTTAATTTTTTTTTTATTTTTTTTAAATTTTTTATTTAATAATTACATTATATTGACACTCATTTCTGTTCCGATTTTTTTTTCCCCTCCCTCCCTCCACCCCCTCCCCTAGATGGCAAGCAGTCCTTTATATGTTGGATATGTTGCAGTATATCCTAGATACAATATATGTTTGCAGAACCGAACAGTTCTCTTGTTGCGTAGGGAGAATTGGATTCAGAAGGTATAAATAATCCGGAAGAAAAACAAAAATGCAGATAGTTCACATTCGTTTCCCAGTGTTCTTTCTTTGGGTGTAGCTGCTTTTGTCCATCATTTATCAATTGAAACTCAGGTCTCTTTGTCAAAGAAATCCACTTCCATCAAAATATGTCCTCATACAATATCGTTGTCAAAGTGTATAATGATCTCCTGGTTCTGCTCATTTCACTTAGCATCAGTTCATGTAGGTCTCTCCAAGCCTCTCTGTATTCATCCTGCTGGTCATTTCTTACAGAACAATAATATTCCATAACATTCATATACCACAATTTACCCAGCCATTCTCCAATTGATGGGCATCCATTCATTTTCCAGTTTCTAGCCACTACAAACAGGGCTGCTACAAACATTTTGGCACATACAGGTCCCTTTCCCTTCTTTAGTATTTCTTTGGGATATAAGCCCAATAGAAACACTGCTGGATCAAAGAATATGCACATTTTGATAATTTTTTGGGCATAATTCCAGATTGCTCTCCAGAATGGTTGGATTCGTTCACAACTCCACCAACAATGCATTAGTGTCCCAGTTTTCCCGCATCCCCTCCAACATTCATCATTATTTTTTCCTGTCATCTTAGCCAATCTGACAGGTGTGTAGTGATATCTCAGAGTTGTCTTAATTTGCATTTCTCTGATCAATAATGATTTGGAACACTCTTTCATATGAGTGGTAATAGTTTCAATCTCATCCTCTGAAAATTGTCTGTTCATATCCTTTGACCATTTATCAATTGGAGAATGGCTTGATTTCTTATAAATTTGAGTCAGTTCTCTATATATTTTGGAAATGAGGCCTTTATCAGAACCTTTAACTGTGAAAATGTTTTCCCAGTTTGTTGCTTCCCTTCTAATCTTGTTTGCATTAGTTTTATTTGTACAAAGGCTTTTTAATTTGATGTAATCGAAATTTTCTATTCTGTGATCAGTAATGGTCTCTAGTTCATCTTTGGTCACAAATTTCTTTCTCCTCCACAAGTCTGAGAGATAAACTATTCTATGTTCCTCTAATTTATTTATAATCTCGTTCTTTATGCCTAGGTCATAGACCCATTTTGATCTTATCTTGGTATATGGTGTTAAGTGTGGGTCCATGCCTAATTTCTGCCATACTAATTTCCAATTATCCCAGCAGTTTTTATCAAATAATGAATTCTTTTCCCAGAAGTTAGGGGCTTTGGGTTTGTCAAACACTAGATTGCTATAATTGACTATTCTGTCTTGTGAGCCTAGCCTTTTCCACTGATCCACTAATCTATTTCTTAGCCAATACCAAATGGTTTTGGTGACTGCTGCTTTATAATATAATTTTAGATCAGGTACAGCTAGGCCACCTTCATTTGATTTTTTTTTCATTAGTTCCCTTGAGATTCTCGACTTTTTATTGTTCCATATGAATTTTGTTGTTATTTTTTCTAGATCAATAAAATATTTTCTTGGAAGTCTGATTGGTATAGCACTAAATAAATAGATTAGTTTAGGGAGTATTGTCATCTTTATTATGTTCGCTCGGCCAATCCAAGAGCACTTAATATTTTTCCAATTATTTAAGTCTGACTTTATTTGTGTGGAGACTTTTTTATAACTTTGCTCATATAATTCCTGACTTTCCTTTGGTAGATAGATTCCCAAATATTTTATGGTATCAACAGTTATTCTGAATGGAATTTCTCTTTGTATCTCTTGCTGTTGGGTTTTGTTGGTGATGTATAAAAATGCTGAGGATTTATGGGGATTTATTTTGTAGCCAGCTACTTTGCTAAAATTATGAATTATTTCCAATAGCTTTTTGGTAGAATCTCTGGGGTTCTCTAGGTATACCATCATATCATCTGCAAAGAGTGATAGTTTGGTTTCCTCATTGCCTACTCTAATTCCTTTTATATCTTTCTCGACTCTTATTGCCGAGGCTAGTGTTTCTAATACGGTATTAAATAATAATGGTGATAGTGGGCAACCTTGCTTCACTCCAGATCTTACTGGGAAAGGTTCCAGTTTTTCCCCATTGCATATGATGCTTACTGATGGTTTTAAATATATGCTCCTGACTATTTTAAGGAAAAGTCCATTTATTCCTATGCTCTCAAGTGTTTTTATTAGGAATGGATGTTGGATTTTATCAAATGCTTTTTCTGCATCTATTGAGATGATCATGTGGTTTTTGTTTGTTTGGTTATTGATATAGTCAATTATGCTAATAGTTTTCCTAATATTGAACCAGCCCTGCATTCCTGGTATAAATCCTACTTGGTCATAGTGTATTATCCTGGTGACAATTTTCTGTAATCTTTTTGCTAATATTTTATTTAAGATTTTAGCATCAATATTCATTAGGGAGATTGGTCTATAATTTTCTTTCTCTGTTTTCAGCCTACCTGGTTTAGGTATCAGTACCATATCTGTGTCATAAAAGGAGTTTGGTAGGACTCCTTCAATCCCTATTTTTTCAAATAGTTTATATAACATTGGAGTTAATTGTTCTTTAAATGTTTGGTAGAATTCACATGTAAATCCATCTGGTCCTGGGGATTTTTTCTTAGGGAGTTGATTGATAGTTTGTTCTATTTCTTTTTCTGAGATGGGACTGTTTAGGATATTTACTTCTTCCTCTGTTAGTTTGGGCAAGCTGTATTTTTGGAGGTATTTTTCTATTTCATTTAAGTTGTCGAATTTATTGGCATAAAGTTGGGCAAAGTAACTCCTAATTATTGCTCTAATTTCCTCTTCGTTAGTGGTGAGTTCTCCCTTTTCATTTTTAAGACTAACAATTTGATTTTCCTCTTTCCTTTTTTTAATCAGATTTACTAAGGGTTTGTCTATTTTGTTGGTTTTTTCATAGAACCAACTCTTAGTTTTATTAATCAATTCAATAGTTTTTTTACTTTCAATTTTATTGATCTCACCTTTTACTTTTAGAATTTCAAGTTTAGTGTTTGACTGGGGGTTTTTAATTTGTTCCTTTTCTAGCCTTTTTAATTGCAAACCCAATTCATTGACCTTCTCTTTCTCTATTTTATACAAATAGGCCTCTAGAGATATGAAATTTCCCCTTATTACCGCTTTGGCTGCATCCCATACATTTTGGTATGATGTCTCATTGTTATCATTTTCTTGGGTGAAGTTATTAATTATGTCTATGATTTGCTGTTTTACCCAATCATTCTTTAGTATGAGATTATTTAGTTTCCAATTATTTTTTGGTCTACTTCCCCCTGCTTTTTTGTTGAATGTAATTTTCATTGCATCGTGGTCTGAAAAGGATGCATTTACTATTTCTGCCTTACTGCATTTGAGTTTGAGGTTTTTATGCCCTAATATATGGTCAATTTTTGTATAGGTTCCATGAACTGCTGAAAAGAAAGTGTATTCCTTTCTGTCTCCATTACATTTTCTCCAGAGATCTATCATATCTAGCTTTTCTAGTATTCTGTTTACCTCTTTGACTTCTTTCTTATTTATTTTCTGGTTTGATTTATCTAATTCTGAGAGTGCAAGGTTAAGATCTCCCACTATTATAGTTTTACTGTCTATTTCTTCTTGCAGCTCTCTTAGTTTCTCTTTTAAGAATTTAGATGCTACCCCACTTGGTGCATATATGTTTAATATAGATAGTGCTTCATTATCCATGCTACCCTTTAGCAAGATGTAGTGTCCTTCCTTATCTCTTTTAATTAGGTCAATTTTTGCTTTAGCTTGATCTGAGATCAGGATGGCTACCCCTGCTTTTTTGACTTCACCTGAAGCATAGTAAATTTTGCTCCAACCTTTTACCTTTAACCTGCATGTATCTCCCCGCTTCAGGTGTGTTTCCTGTAAACAACATATTGTAGGATTCTGGCTTTTAATCCATTCTGCTAACCGCTTCCTCTTTATGGGGAGTTTACCCCGTTCACATTTATGGTTAGAATGACCAATTCTGTATTACTTGCCATCTTGTTAACCCCGATTTATGCTTTCCTCCCTTCTTTCCCCTTTCCCCCCTTCCAAGTATTAAGCTTGTGAGCACCCCTTGCTTCTCACAGCCCTCCCTTTTTAGTGTCCCTCCCCCCGCCTTAGAGTTCCTCCCCCTATCTTACCCCTTTCCCTCCCAGTTCCCGTATTCCCTTCCGCTTAGCTTATTCCTTCCCTTTCCACTTTTCCCTTCTCACTTTTCAATGAGATGGGAGAAGTTTCACCATAGATTGAATATGTCTTAAGATTTTTCACTTAAAGCCAATTCTGAAGGCAGTAAGATACCCACTATATTCATCCCCCTCCATTCTTTCTCTCAGATATAATAGGTTTCCTATGCCTCTTCATGTGATGTACTACCCCCACTTTACCCTTTTTCTGGTACAGTGTCCTTTCCACATCAATTTCTAGAACAAGGTATACATGTATTCTTTATACATCTATATAGTCAAAATATAGTTCCCAAGATTAATCTTTACCTTTTTAGATTTCTCTTGAGTTCTATATTTGTAGATCAAACTTTTTGTTAAGTTCTGGTTTTTTCATCAGAAATAGATGAAATTCGCTTACTTCGTTGAATGTCCATCTTCTTCCCTGGAAAAAGATGCTCATTCTCGCTGGGTAAGTTATTTTTGGTTGCATACCAAGTTCCTTAGCCTTTCGGAATATCATATTCCAGGCCCTTCGATCTTTTAATGTGGATGCTGCCAGATCCTGGGTGATCCTTATCGTGGCTCCTTGATACTTGAATTGGGTTTTTCTAGCCGCTTGCAATATTTTTTCTTTCATCTGAGGGTTCTGGCATTTGGCCACTATATTCCTTGGTGTTTTGATTTTAGGATCCCTTTCAGTGGGTGATCGATGAATCCTTTCAATGTTTATTTTTTCCTCTGTTCCTATGACTTCTGGGCAGTTCTCTTTGATAATTTCCTGGAAGACAATGTCCAGGCTCTTTTTTTCATCATGTTTTTCTGGGAGTCCAATGATTCTCAGATTGTCTCTCCTGGATCTGTTTTCCAGGTCTGTTGTCTTCCCCAGAAGGTATTTCACATTTTTCTCCATTGTTTGATTTTTTTGGATTTGCTTGACTGATTCTTCTTGTCTCCTCGAGTCATTCAATTCCACTTGTTCAATTCTGATTTTCAGTGAAGTATTCTCTTCACTCACTTTTTTAAAATCTTTCTCTAATTGTCCAATTGAGTTCTTTTGTTCTGTGGAATTTTTTTCCATTTCGCCAATTTTGTTTTTTAGAGAGCTGTTTTCTGTTTCCAGTTCACTAATCCTATTTTTCAAGGATTTTACTTCTTTATCCACTCTCTCTTTAACTGACTTCTCCAGGCTCTTTTCCCACTTTTCTTCTAGCTCCCTTGTGAGAGCCTTTTTAATCACTTCTATGAGGTTCATCTGTGCTGAGGAACAGACGCTCTCCTCCTTTGGGGAATCACCTGGGGACTGTCTGTTTTTAGTCTCCTCAGGATTTAGAGTCTGCTCTCTATCTGTATAGAAGCTGTCAAGGGTTAAAGTCCTCTTCAGCTTCTTGCTCATTCTGTCTATTAATCAGAGACAAACTAGCAAAGAAAAACAGAAAAAACTGGAGTCTTTCTTTGGGGGGGGGCTGGGTGTGTTATCGAGCTTCCTCTACAGACTGCAGGGGGCAGCAGTGAGGCACTAGCAGGACTGTGCTGCGCCTGCGCTCTGAGATCCCAGAGCGTGCTGAGTCACTGAGGGGGGGGAAGGGGGGAGCGGCCAGGTCCTGAGAGACTCCAGCTGTTTGCGGTTGTGTTCTTCAGCCCCGGTGTTTTTAGCTTCTCTGCTGGGCTGTTGACTTGCTGCAGGTTCCAAACCTGTAGCGAAGCTCTCCCCGCAGAGACGGCTACGATCACTCCCCACCCCCTCTCCAGTCTGCTCCCGTGCTCTCACTGCCGCTGCCCTCAGCCTGCGCCCGATCTAAAACCGCCCCAGCCCTCCAGTAAAGACAGACCTTTCTTGGCGGATCTCAAGGATGGCTTCTTTGGTAACTATTTGTGGGTTTTTTTCAGTCAAGCATTGATTCAGAGGCTTGTAATGAAGTGGATAGTGAGAGAAAGCGCGGAGCTTATGCAACTGTGAGCCTCCTCTCCGCCATCTTAACCGGAAGTCCCACAATATTTTCAATAGACTGGTGAAGATATCAATTAACACTGGTTCTCCTGAGTTACTTACTTTGCCTAAATATACCAGCATCTCTGTGATCAATTTATTTATAATTTGTGGTGCTACAACCCAAGTATATATGGTAATTTTTCTGTTAGTTTGGAGAAGCCTAACCCCTACTGTCTATTGAATTTTAATCAATAATTGTCCTTCATAAAGTGATTTAAATTCATTTGAGATTCAAAATCCTCCATTCAATTAAAAGGAAAAAAACACTAAATTTTCAATCCTCAGTGTTACATAGTAGGTACTTAACAAATGTTTATTGAATGATTGGTGGGTTGGCTGATTAATGTGACAGAATTTTGATTAGACCTATAATTGAATAGAAAGGAAACTGAACTAGCTCCAGAATAAAATCACAAGGTGGAGTCAATGTAGTTTACTCAATTCCCAATACCCCTTGCTTCTCAAAACCCATCAGTTCCCTCACACCTTTAATCCCATAGGAGTGCTCCTCTGCTACTCCAGAAACTTCTTCCAGTCTATACATTCTTCATTTGTGTTTCAGTTCTGATAAGTAAAAACAAACAAACAAACAAACAAAAACTTTTGTGTTCACCTTTGCAGTTGTAGGTGTGTTTCTTTCATAACATCATATACAATTTTCAAGAACACTTGATTTAACTCAGTATAGCTCAAAGATACTATACCCTTAATCCTCTGGAGCAGGTTTGTTTGCACTATCACAAAACTAGAGAAATTCTCTTCTTTTTTTAGGAGATATATAAACATTTCTAATATGTATTCTTGACACTTCCAAAAGTAAGAAATTGGCTATCTAGAGATATTCAGATACCTGGACCATTGCATCTTTAGTGTGTGTATAATGTCAAATATTAGTGACCTAAAATTCTATTATCCATTAACATTTCTCTATGTTAGTGCCATACAACACCTATATCACAACTTTGGTACATTCTAGCCTCCTGTTAAAGACTTTCAAAAATCTGGCAGAGGAGAGCGCTTCCCTTACAAAGTATACATATTACCATATTGAGTCACTATAGTGAGCTTGTTAGGCTATCAACTCCTTACAAGTATTGTCTGTCAAAGAATCACTGATTTCTGAACATTGGATTCTAAGTTACTGTTGGAGAGTGATGTCTAAATATTTTGCTTCTGAATCACAAAACGAATAAAAAAAGTGTTGCTTTAACTATGAGGCCTCTTATATCATTCATGGTTGCTCCTTATTTCATTAGGAAGAATTTGAGCATTCTCATTATCTCCTGATCAACAGCTGGGGTTTTTAATATCAATTCCTCAAATGTGTTATTAACATTTATCTTCCTAGGATTCTGGAGGGTATCACTCTTTTAGACATCTTCTTTAATTCAGCTAAAACTTCATCTTCATGCCTTTATATCTTAGAACAGTGATTCTCAAAGTATGGTCTAGAAAATCCTGGGGATCTCTGAAACTCTTTTAGAAGGTCTACAAATTCAAAAATAGTTTTTATTTCCAATATGGTAAATGTCTATAAATATAATCCAGATAAAATCGCTTTGGAGAGATCATCAATAATTTCTAATAGGATAAAGATACTGAAAACAAAAGTTTGAGAATCACTGCCTTAGAATATATCTCACATTCCTTCCAAATGACAGAAGCCTTGTGTAATAGTCTTCCAATGTATTCTATTACAATATATAGCTGTTCCCCAAATACACTTTAGTTTAGATAGTTCCATCATTACATTCAAATTCTTTAGCAACTGAGTAGTGATAGTATTTGTTTGGCTCAATATTCCAATATTCAAGGAAAAAAAATTCAGTGCCAGCAAACAATGATACAAAGTCTATTTTTATATAGAATGGTATTAGCAATAATTTTGACAAAGCAATGTGTCTGTCCTAGAAAAAAATCATATCATAATATAAACTTTGGCTACAGAAAAATTTTAAAAAGGAAGAAGTGAAGAAGAAGGATGAGGAGGAAAAGGAGGAGGAGGAAGAGAAGGAGAAAGAGAAGGAGAAGAAAAAGAACAAAAAGAAGAAATAAGATGACAACAAAGAAGAAGAAGAAGGAAAAGGAGGAGGAGGAGGAGAAAAAGGAGGAGGAGGAGATGATATTGATACTGGATTCCTAAGTTGCTAGAGCATCTCCAAAACATATATCCCACATGGTGTGTATTATTCATGTGATGCTTCTCAGATATTCAAAGGTCCCTTGTTCTTTTAAGGCTCCATTGTTCTTGACCTCTTGTTTTTTATGTTAGTTATCTATTGAAAGTTGCTACTCATGAACCAAAAATGTTTTGTCCTTTAAATCATACCAAATAACAACAAATTAAATGTAGACATTTAATGAAACAATTAGTCAGATATTAATGATCTGTAACCATTTCTAAGTGGTTTCCACCCATCTCTCTATATTATGTCTTCTAAGAAGTAGTAGTTTTTCTCCTGATTAGCTCATTAATAACTAAAATACAGCTTGAGGGAATGCACCGCTTCCTTATTTCAGGAAGAAAGAAAATGTGCTCTCGAAGAATGACTTAGTTAAAGAATGAAATGGGCTTTTCTTAAAGTTGGTCTTTATGATTCTTTTTTAGGCTTCAGGTTGTTTCTAATTTGCCTTGATTTCTGGTTATTCACACTTCTTAGTTTTTTCCTGAAAGAGCTCCTGTAAGAGCTATCCCAGGCCATCTACACATTAGAGAACTCCCATCCTTCAGCATTTTAATAATGTCTCCCAAATGATTTCTAGTTTGTAGGCTGTTCCTTGGTAAATGAAGTTCTTGGCTATATGTCATACATATATATCTATATGTAGATATAGATATATTTCTCTATATATGTATATATCATCAATTCAATAAGGACAGATGGATAGTGTAAGTGGATAGAATGCTATGTCTGGAATCAGAAAAGAACTGAGTTTAAATAGATATTTGTTAGTTATGTGATCCTGGGAAATTCACTTGACTCCTTTTTGCCTCAGTTTCCTTCAACTATAAATGGAGATAATAATGGCAACTGATTCCCAAGGTTATTGTCAGAATTAACTTAGATAACTGTTGTAAAGTGCTTACTGTGGTGCCTGACACATAGTAAATGATATATAATTTCTAAAGAGGGTATTTGGAAATAGGATAAGAATTTCCAGGCTGTCAATATGTACTATTGTAGAAGAATTATTTTGCCAGGCTTATATTTCTACACAAAATACTTTATACTATGTCATTAAACTTGGGAAGATTCCTACAATATTACTGTATATCATAGACAAATACTATAGAGCATGAATACAAATACACATATATACATACACAAATCATTTTGATAGAAATAGTAATATTATTGTCAGAAAATGCTTGTCTAGAGGCAACATGACCTTGAAAAAAAGTCATGACACAGATTTGTAATACTGATCTTTGCTATTTAGCATTTGACATTTGAAATTTTATATTTCACATTTTATTTATTTATTTATTTAACATTTGAAAAGTTAACTTATTTTACCTATATTAACATATGCACCAGTAAATATCATGATTGTAAACCATGAACACATTAATAATCAGTTTTTTGGTTTTCAAAATTACCCTTATAAACAAAGCATTTCATGATAAATATTTACAAGTAAATGTTCTGTTTTTCTGTATTGTTGAGGGAAGAGAGCTTGGGTATGTAAAGTTCTTAGAGGAAAAATCATTTATACTCTTTGAACATTGTAAGATTGAATTGTAAGATGAAAATTTTGTACTATATTAGAATTTCAGACTTAGAAGAAACTTTTAAGTATTTGATTCAGCTGGGAACTGAAAAAGAAGTCATTCTATAACACTCTTGACAAATTTTTACTCATTTGTTTCTTGAGGGAGAACTTGTTGCTTTCCAGAGGATCCATTTTATTTTTGAATTTTTATGCATTCCCTTGAGACAATTGTCTTTTAGGGCCAAAAAGACAAAATCTCATCTCTTTTGAAATAGAATTTAACATGTCAATATATCCCCTTCTCCCCAGGTAGCCTCCTATTAAACTTAAACATTCTTCATTTATCTTATCATCATGGAGTGATTGTATTTCATGTAAAACCACACACAGACACACAAATACATAACAATCATATATACATATATGCATACATATTTCTCCATTTCTTTGTCTATCTGTCTCTGTCTCTCTATGTCTTTGTCTGTCTGTCTGTCTCTTGTCTCTCTCTCATTTTAGAAAGAGTAGCCTTACTTATGTGAGAGCCTGTCCAGGCTTTTTCAGGGCTGCTCATCCACCTTTGAGGTGCTTTGATCCACCTCATCAACTTTATCTGACTCTCACCTATGACTCCAAGAAGTTGTGTGTTCGTGGTACAACTGTCTTGATAGATAGGTAAATCTGTTTGAGGATAACCAGCATGCCTCAAACCCATCAGTGAGTTGAGGAGATGTTTATCCCAAGGATGTGAAGACTGGTTAAATGGACAGATGAGAATAATTTACTCCAATAGCCATAAAGGAGATGGAAACGAGCTCTGTCAAGCACTTAGGGTTTGGTTTGACATAAGATGCCAAGGTCACCCACTGCATCCTGTGTCATTGCCATTTATCTTGACTTTTGTCCTGCCACAGGACTTTGATGACTCTGGAAGAGAGAATAAGGTTAATGACTTTGTGAAATTCTGCTTCATTTAAATCCAATTTATGGACAAGTCAAGACATTACCTCTTGATGTCATGGCTGTCTGAAAATGAAGAATAAACAACATATGTATCAACATATGTATGAGATATATTATTATATGTTATATATTGTATAATATCATATATTATATAACATCTGTGTTGTGAGTGTATATATATATAAACATACATATATGTATGTGTGTATATATATTATATATATATATATGTGATTATCTTTTTTTCTCAAGGGTAAAATTAATTTTTGGTTTATATGCTTATAAACATAAAAGCTATTTGAGATTTTGAACCTATTTGCTATCTGAGAGAGACTGTTTCTTTTCAAGAGTTTGAAAGTTTGAAGAGTTTCAAGAGTTTCAATTTAGTTTGATGTCAAAACAGAATTATTTCTCAACATTAAATATATTGTCCAAAGTAATGAGAATTTGATTCAAGTACTAAAACACTTATATTAAAGGGAAAGAACTAATAAGAATATATAATATACTTAGGAGTAAGGAAACATAAATATTAGGACTTCATGTTACTACTAACAAACATAAGTTCCTTATAAATTTTAAATCTGGTGATCTGGATCTTTTAGGATATAACTAATAAGTAGAAATGAATTTGCTAAATGATATCATTACAAGTATGATATTAGACATCAGTTTTGATTCCTTGCTGTCCCTGTAGTTACTATGTGATCTTAATCAATTTACCAAAACTTGTTCTTTAATGATTTTACTTTATTTATAAATAGATGGTTTTGTACATGAAAGAATTTCCAGTTAGTGCTTTGAATACTGATGTTAATAATCACTTTTACATCGGGATGAGCCAATTCCTTTGTATTTTATTAGATTAAATTAATGAGAGAGAAATGTTAACATAATATTTTTCTGGTGAAATTAATAAAACATGCGTAGTCATTTTGAATTCAGTCATGGATCAAAATATAAAATGTCATATCAATTTTTCTTTTCAAAATGGTAAAAGAAAACATAAGGTTCTGGCACTTTTGCTATATTCCATAGCATCCACATGGGAACTATTTTTATACATATAATATGCAAAAGAATCTTATTAGACTTCCTATTCATATTAGTGTCTTGGGTTTAAGTCAGATTCATTTTAATCAATAAATTTAAATTATCCCTGCTTAGACTAGTGGGAAGTCTTTCTTGATGGTATTTAGCAAACTATTGTTACCTAGTAATATATTTCATAGATTTTGTGGGTAGTTGGAATTCTGTACTGAAATGTAGTACTTTACATTTTTTTTCATTTGTGAAGAAGTAAAAAATAACAAAACTCTCTAATGTAATTAATTAAGTTTAGATATTGTATAGTAGTCTAGATGAAACAGCTTAGTAACTGAATATATCCTTATGTACTTTTTTGATGCATCTGCTCTTACAATGAGTTTACATGAAGCAATAAAATGCATTGATACAGTAAACAATAAATATAGATGGCCAATGATAATTTGGTTACTAATTATGTTGCACTTTTTTTTCATGGTAGATGAGAAGAAAGACTTATTCCACATGAATATGTGTCTACGAGGAAAATGGTGTCTTTTCTTTTACATGCTATCATTGCCTTTCTCTGTCCATGAGAGTCATCAAGTGCCTTAATTAAGATAGTTCTTTGGTTTTCCTTTAATCTCAGAAATCTTTGTGTTGGAAGGCAAATGAAAAAGAAATCTAAGTTTATAGGGTATCTCTTAAATACTTTTACTATTGACAGATTAAATAAATGAAAGATAGTTATATAAAGCTCAATTATTATAACAAATATTCATAATCAAGCAAAACAATTTCCCTCATTGTCTAAGTCCGAAAATCTTCGTGTCATTGTATCTTTAATTTAATACCCTTTTCCAGGAGATAAGTAGCATAGTTCATTATTATACCTCTGGAATAATGGTTGGTCATTATATTGATCAGTCTTTATCTAAGTTTATTGTATAAATTGTTCTCTAATTTCTGCTCACGTCATTCTGTATTGTCATTGTTATTGTTCAATTGTTCAAGTTCATGTCTAAAGTTTTGTGATCCCATTTGGTGTTTTTTTGATAAAGATACTGGAATGGTTTACAGTCTCTTTCTCTTGTTCATTTTCTGCATGACAAAACTGCAGGACACATGATTAAATGACTTGCCCAGACTAGATTTTGATCTCAGGAAGACATGTTTTCCTGACTCCAGACACAGTGCTCTATCCACAGCACCACCAAGCTGACTTCAGTTCACACAAATCTTCTCAACTTTCTCTGAACCCATCACTTTTGTAATTTATTTTAACATACATGCTTACATTCTAATAGGTGGAGATAACACATAGAGAAAAGGTTTATCAATAAAAGGTATTTTATTCCAGGAAGTTTTATTGTTAATGCAAAATATATGGATAGCTAATCAACAAACCCTTTTATTGGCAGCAAAGTGGATGGTGACCAGGATAAAGATTTAATTGGTTTGGAGTTTGACTGGTATGAAGGATGTAGCAGAATAGAAACTGGAACATGAGAAGACACACACACACACACACACACACACACACACATATATATATATATATCAATGTAAGAAGAAATATACACACAATTTATATGTGTATATACATACATATGCAAGTCATATATATGTGTGTGTACATATACTATAAAAAAGATCTTATAATTGCATTGCACTTTATGATGCATTTTTCTTAAAATAATCTATGTAAGGTACAGATGGTAGAAATATTGATGTAGATAGAAGAAGTAATTTTATAAATTAGGCAAGTTAAGGTCTGGAAAGTGAAATGACTAAATTACATGGAAAATGAATGATAAAGCTGAGAATGGGACATAGGTTCTATTTCCATTTACACTGTCCATGATCATTATTTCATAAAATTTCATACATACTGTTATGGGTTCAAATGTTGGAGTTCTTGTTCTTCTTAAAGCACAGGGCTTAGAGGCTTAGAGCCCTCCGAATATCTCCAAATCCAAAGGTTCTGTCCTTCAGCCTCTGCCTCTGCTTTCTTCAGTCTCCAACCAACACAGAGATGGAAGGTCTCTCTTGTCTCCTTCTGGGGAGCCCAGCCACCAACTTGCTGCGGAGAGAGGGCTTCTGGCGTAGCTCCACTGAAATCCGTCAAAGTGTTCTCTGCACCAGAGTCGCTCCTCTCGAGTCCAGCTGAACTCTCTTCTGCGACCAGCCAGCCAAGAGGAAAAAATGTATTCTGGAATGGCTGTCTCGCCTTATATGTGAGTCTTCTGAGAGAATGGGATTATGGGTTTTCTCCCATAGTGCTCTCTGGCCCAAAGAGCTTTAAGGGAGGTGTGGACTCCCTTGAAGTTAGAAAGTACTTTTTGAAGCTAGCATACTTGTGGACTCCAATGAGTAAAGGTGTGAACACAAGCCTTGTATTAATTAGTTCTACTTAGTACCTTGTTTCAGGTTCTGGCCAAAATCTTCTTGTAAGATTAGATCAACTCTAATTAGTTAGCAGTTAGTAAGGATTCCAACAACATACGTATATAGTTTCATCATTCACATACCCACAAACTCATATAACATGGGGAATTCTTTTATTCACAGACTGTTCGAACACAGAAAATGTGAAAAAAAATAATTGTTTTATCTCTAGATTGTAGATTTGCAAATTGATTTCTGTCTACAGTAAATCATTGAACAATGTAATAAATCAAACAGATTTTCTGTGACTTGACTGAAAGATAGTATTATAAATAGACAGAGTGATTCATAGATCTTCCAACTCTTGTAATTATGAGAATCGTCTGATAAAAATAATAGTTTTCAAAAACCCTATGGAGGCTATAAATATTGCTGCCAATAAGAGTTTGTTAATGTTAAAGTCATGTCCTATTTGAAGACATGAAAGATAACTATGTATAAGTATTTTTAATTTGATTTTTTTCAGATGTCAAACCATCAAAATATCTTTCTTTTATAATCGTGGTCTTTATAACTTAAAATAGTGGGAAAATATATAAAATGTTTGATGACAAATCAAGTGGTCTCAAAAGTAATTAATAGCTATATTTTTTAACACGATTTAGAAAAAGCAATTATTGCAATTAATTATCAAATCACCATCAATAAAACAGAAAGCTCACACATCTTTTTGGTGAAATGGTTTGCTATCCATGTTGTGATACATGAAATTACTCTCAATGAAATTACTATCTTGTTGTTCATAATGACTTGTGTGTGTGTGTGTTTTTTTTTTTTTTATTTCCTAGGATATCACACAAAAATCACTCCTAATGCTAAAGTATCCCATAAAAATATGTATACATATACTTAGTGCTTAGCATGGTGATATAATGGTTTTACAATTCACATACTCAGTATACTGTAATTTGTAATTGTAATAGGATATTTGGACAAATACCAAAAATAGGGTATTTGCCCCCCTAAGACTGGGGTAGACAAAAATATTTGTATGTTTATTCTTTCTATATCTTGTTTTGTTTTGAAAATTATATTATTTGAAAAAACAGAGTAAGAACAAAAGAAAAACAGAAAAGGAATAAAAAACAAAATATGTGCCCAGCAGAACAATAGGGAGGATTTAAACTATATAACAATAAATTACCAGATCTAAAAAGTGTATTTATATTTATAGAAATAATTATATCAATGAATGTCCATTTTTTTTTACTTCCTTGTAAATTGGTTTTTTGCACACCTTATTTATTCTTTATTTTCCCTTTCATTCCCCCACCATCACCCCAAGCAAACTATAGTTAAGAAAAAATATATATTATGCTTTTGATTATTGGCAGATCTAATTCCAGGACCTGCAGTCCTTTATTGTGACTGCTGAAAAGTCTTGTACAATTGTCATTGTAGCACCAGTATATTTGAATTTTTTTTTTTACTTTTTTCTGGCAAAATTTTCTCTTTGATTTGTGGCAGCCTTCTTTGTAGTGGCCAGAAACTGGAAACTGAGTGGATGCCCATCAATTGAAGAATGGCTGAATAAATTGTGGTATGTGAATATTATGGAATATTATTATTGTGTAAGAGATGACCAGCAGGATGATTTCAGAAAGGCCTGAAGAGACATGAACTGATGTTGAGTGAAATGAGCAGGACCAGAAGATCATTATATACTTCAACAACAATTCTATATGATGATCAATTCTGATGGACATGGCCCTCTTCAACAATAAAATGAACCAAATCAGTTCCAATTGAGCAGTAATAACTGAACCAACTACAACCAGGGAAAGAACTCTGGAGATGATTATGAACCACTACATAGAATTCCCAATCCCTCTATTTTTGTCTGCCTGCATTTTTGATTTCCTTTACAGGCTAATTGTACACTATTTCAAAGTCCGACTCTTTTTATACAGCAAAATAACTGTGATGCAGGAAAGATTCCTTTCTTTGTGATCGCCCACCCCCTCAGTTAATGTAAGTACCCTTTAAGTCACAAATCCTGGTCCCTTTGTATTTCAATAGAAGATCAGGGCCTGTCCCAGCCCCACTGGATCTGAGCCAACTTTGGGGCTACACCCACAGGTCCCTCTCTCCCATTATAAAAGGGACATGCTGGGACCCCCTCTTTGCAGAGGTCCCAAACATGCTAGCCATATGAGGACCCTCTGTCCACTGGACCCTCTGTCCAGTGCCCTTCTTATCTCTACCCTCACCTATTTCCTTACTTCTAAACCCCATAATAAACCTCTTTTATCAATCTAGCTCTTCAGGCGATAAATGCTTTTACTGGGGACTCGAGCTGGTACTAGACCTCATTTATCCCCGTATCCTTGTGCAGAATCCAATGGGGTTGCAGAGGAACTCCATTTGATTCCCTGTAACCCGAACCTGCCACTAGACCTCAACTAATTTAGGTACCCCAAATCTAGACCTCATCATTTGGATATGTATACATATATTGTATTTAACTTAAACTTTAACATATTTAACATGTATTGGTCAACCTGCCCTTTGGGGGAAGAGATGGAGGGAAGGAGGGAAAAAGTTGGAACAAAAGGATTTGCAACTGTCAATGCTGAAAAATTACCTATGCATATATCTTGTAAATAAAAAAAGCTATAATAATAATAATAATAATAAATTCTCTTTGATCTGACAGTTTCAAAATTTGACAATGATATTCCTGTGTGTTTTCCACAAAGAACCTCTTGGAGGTGGTAATTGGTGGCTTTTTTCTATTTTCACCTTCCCCCCATGTTCTATCACTGCAGGACAATATTCATGGATTATTTCCTGCATTATTGTGTCAAGGTTCTCTTTTTTATCACAACTTTCTGGCAGTCCAATTATTCCTATATTTTTTTCTTCTTGATTTGTCATTTTTCTTATATTTCATATTGTGTTCTTATTTTTTTTCTTTATAATCTTCTTGGTCTCTCATGACTTCCCTTTGCTCAGTTCCAATTTTCAAAACATTATTTTCGTCTTTGAGACTATGTATTTTCCAGTTTAACTTTTTTTTTCTCATAATCTTCTTGTTTTTCTTGTACAATTTTTACTTTTATTCTTTTTATTTTTCCTTCAGTGTTTCTCATTTGATTTCTAAATTCTTTTTTTTTTTTGGAGTTCTTTAAATTCTCTTTATTTGGGGAGCCGTTTGGGGTAGAAGCTTTCTTATACTAACCTATCCTCCTCTAAAGGTGAACTTGAGTCTTCTCTGTTCCCATAACAGAGAAGATCTCCTTCAATGGAGGGGTTCTTTCTTCTTTGCTGTTTCTTTCTTTCTTTCTTTCTTTTTTTTTTAAAAAGAGGTATTAGTGTAAACTCCTCTAATCATGGGGTGGAGGGATGGTTCCTCAAGCTGCTCTTCAGCTCTCCCCTCTGACCAAAAACCCCAAACTAAGAGCTCCACCCTCCTACAAGTGTCCACAGCCAGCAGTATCCATCCCCACTGCCTTTGCACTCACCAGTTGCTGGTTCCTTCTTGCTCAGGGCCAGTCTCTGCAGTACAGTTGGGCCTGGAGTTCCCAGTCATTCCCAGACTCAGACTCTGAATCCATAAACAGCCCAGAAGTTGAAAGTCTCTGAGTCTCCTCCTGAGCCTCCACTAGCCTGAGGGGTCCCTACTTGGTGTTTCTGGGAAGCTAGTCCAGAAGTGTTTATACTTCAGACAGGTTAATCCCAGGTCTTTCTTTAGTTCTGCTTAGTTTATACCTGGAAGACCCCTGTTTTGCACCAAGTCTTTTTTGATTTTTCACTAATCTATGTTTAGCCTCAGGTATAAATTTGTTCTATTTGCGGAGGAAATCAGGAGATCTTGAAATTTATCAACCTACTTTTTCATGTTCCTAGAATCCTCCCCATCTTTTTGTCTTTGAAGTAAATATAAACTAATCTGATCTGAAGAGATTTAATGAAAATGGGGTACTAGTAACTATCTTCTAAAAAAGGGGGAAAACTGGTAAGGACTCAAGACAGATGCAGAGAGATTTCCCACCAATGCAGGTATTGGAAAAGTTTGGAATACTAAAATGTAACAACTTGTTGTTTAGAAAATGATGCCAGAACAGGATGTTTAAGTATACATAAATTCTAATTAGTAATTCCTTAGTGACACAATGGATAGAGCTGTAGGTCTGGAGACAAAAAAACCTGATTTAAAATTTGGCTTCAGTCATTTAGTAGCTATGTGACCTTGGGCATATCATTTAACACTGTTTGTTTTAGTTTCATCAGTCACATAAGCTGGAAAAGGAAATGACTATCACTCTAGCATCTTTACCAAGAAAATCCCAAATAGAATCAAATAGAATCAGATAAAATTGAACAATAACAACAGCAATGAAATTACTTTCAATAGATTTAGGAATCAAGAAGTTCTAATTTCAAATCTGCTTCTAACATTGAGATTAACATCAATTAAGTTCCCAGAATATATGTACTAAGTCACAGACAGGTTATCATCTGAGTCAATGGGGAGAGTATTCCTACCAGAAGAACTTAAGACAATGCAATCAGAGATTCTCTATGCCTTCAAGTAAACAACAGGGACAAACTCATTTAACAATAAGATATAAATATATACATGGTATAAATATATATTTATACAGATTATACAAAAAGTTTTCCTCATAACAATTCACTAAGTTGGTCAATAAGATTCAATATTAAGTACCAAAAAATGAAACTCAGGAAATCAAGAAAGTTAGATCAATACATCCAAAATCTGACCATTTTTTTTGGGGGGGGTCTCTATCACAACACACACATGTTAATGTCTTTCTTCCAAAATTAAGAAGTCAATTTGATCTTTGAACCTTATGTTATGTAAACATTGTCTAAATAGTAAATTCCAGAATCAAGTAATTGTTTTTAATCACTAAATTTAATCCCTTCTCAACCACCTTGCTTAAATCCCCATTATCTGAATGTCATGTTCTATACAAGAAACTAGTAAACAAATTATAATTGTATCAAATATTTGTAAGGTAGGGGTCAGATGTTTTACTTCCTTCTAAAATTCACCAAATACCTAATTTTATGTTCTTCACACAATGAATGCTGTTTTAAAAAAATATAATAATTTTATAAGTTCTATAATATTCCTATGATTGTACTGAAATTTAGGTAAGGGTTAAATAGTAGGGGCTTATATTGTGTGAAATATTCTCCCTCCAGAAGTCTGTTCAAATAGATCAATTAATGTAGAAATGCAAAAGAAATGCACTTTATTTGTTTACATTGGTATCATCAATAACCATATTTATCTATTACAAATTAAAAATATTTTGGGAAGTAATCCTTTCTTTATACATAGACAGTGAATCCCTGTACAATGCATGTATATGACCTGGTTTCAGTCCCCAGCTTGATACTTTACTACATATGTAACTTTGGAAAAGTCTTCCTCTTAGGATTTCAGTTTCCTCATTTAATGAATGAAGGGATTGAACTTGCTCCTTTTAGCTCTATATCTTTCCACATATACTAAGTTCTTTCCATTTACTTTAAGCAGACATATATAAGCCCTTCTAGAATAACATGATGGTGAAGACTTAAAAAAAATTAATACTTGTATAATCTCACAAAAGATCTCAGGAGTATGGCATAAGATCTTAATTGGTCAAAATACTTAGATGAATCAAATTAAACCGAAATAGCTTGTGGATATAAATGAAATGCAATAGCCAGACAATTTAGTGAACACTGAGCAATTATTAATATTCTTTAAAAAGTGAACAGCCTATTTCATTATGTTCTTGACTAAAATGACTCTCACATTTGACTGACAACCTGCTTCACAAAGTGCTGATTCTAATTTTTCTGTCATAACCCTGCTATACTTTGGCAACTCATTAGACAATGAAAGGAAAAGGATCAGAGAAAGAATTTTTTGAGAACTTATACAGTACTTTATCTGTTTGAAAGAGAGACAATGAAAGAAAAGTCATATATTTGTAGGAAAAAAAAGAAAGGAAAAGAAAAAAAAGAAAAAAGAACAGATTGAACTGATACAGGATAATCAGATATGGTAGTCACTACTTCTTTTGCACTAGTGAATCAAGAGGAAGGTTCAAAGTCAGTTTTTTTTTTTTGTTGTTGTTGTTGTTTAAAGATAATTTTTTTTTCTTTTTGATTGACAGAAAATGTAATCAGAAGATGATAAAATTTAAATCTATTAATGCAATAAAGTATCCTTATTTTAGCTTTTCTACCTTCCTACCTACCAAGAGCTCACCACACTGGTACCAGACCTAGAATAAATGAGTATATGACTCAGCCTGCTGTACCTGTGTACTCCCTAGTCTCAGATCTCATAAACTCATTGTCCTCTAGTACCAAGGATTATAGATGAAATCCCACAATCTTGGTTATAATTATTATTCTTAAAAAGCAAATAGAGTATAGACATTAATAAAATACTGTTTAATCTTTCTTTTAGTTATGTGAATATTAACATATTTGTATATTTTTGATGATTGAGTAAAAAATAAAAATACAATTTTAAAAGTCAAAGACAGAAAAATGGATCAGTAATAAACTTTTAATTTTCAATTATTCATATAGCCTCTCTGAACCAAATTTTCCTCAGATGAGAAATAACAATCACAGTAATAATGATAGCAATAATAATGATTGTTGGCCCATCTATCTCACAAGACCATTGTTCACATTAGTTGTCAATACACTAAAAATGTAGCATAATATTATGATCAAAAGAACCATATAAAGCCACAAAATATGATTCATTATAAGAAGATAATCATATATTGTTGCAACAGATCATATGAAACTGATTTTAATTTTAAGAGAATTTTTTCCTAATATTTAGAAATGTGTTATGGGATAAAGAGATATATTCTAAACATATTATTTCACTACCTCAAGGATCTCCTGGTCTGGAAACTCTATATACTCATGCAATGCAACATGTTTAACTTTCACTTAGTCTTAGAGAATTACTTTGGGTAATGAGACTTGGGTAATCTATTCAATGGTCAAAAAACTGGCATACTCCAAGTCTTACTCCAAGGCTAATTATCCAAAATGTCAGATTGTTTTATTTCGGGAAGGAGAGAGGAACTATATAATATTATATTTTATCATTATAGCACATTGATTTAAAATCATTCCTGAGGAAGAGTTACTCTCAAAACTTACAGACCCTTCCATGGAAAATGACATGGAAAATGTCATAAAAAAGTAATATAGCTAAAAACAGGGGTCATACATTTGAGAATTAAAACCAAAGCTAATGAAATGTTTTTGAATAGTTGAAGTACAGTCCATATTACCCACCAATTCATCCTCTTCTAAATTACACAAATAAGAATGGAGCAAACAAATGGATAATTAAATAATTATATATTATGTCCATACATAGTATGTGCACTATATATTTTACTATAGTATATATACTCTATACTAAGCTCCATACTAAGTGATTGGGATACAAATAGAAATGTAAAACTATCTCCTCTCAAGGGATTCACATTTTAGTAGCAAGAGAAAATACATGCAGGGAATTTAAACTTCAGGTCTGATAGAAATTCTCATTGGTTCCTCGGTTACAATTACAAGGCATGTGGCAAAGAGAATTTTTAATGCCATTTTCTCTGAAAAAAGACCAAGCACTTTTGTGATAAGCATCTTTTTTCAGCTCTTCAAGCTGCTGAGGAAAAAGAGGCTACAATTTCAACAGAAGCAGGTGCCAGTTACATGCCCAGAGGGATTGCGTCCATGAATGATGAGGAAGGAGCTGGGTTGGAAGAAAAGCTACTGGTGTAGCATGTACTGCTATTCCTGGTGCTCTAAAGTCCTAGGCCTTCTCCATCAGGATCTGAAGGAAAGTATTGTTCAAGGAGTTGACAGACATTTGACCTATTTGTAAATTGGTAAAGAGGTAATCTCCTTGATTTTCATTTAAAAAATATATAATAATGTGCTTATAGTCAATTTTGGGGCAAGTAGGTGGAATAGGGGATAAAGTACTAGGCTTGAAGCCAGTGGACCTGAATGCAGTTCTGATCTAGACACTTTTAAGCTTTGTGATTCTTGGCAAATCACTTAACTTCTCTTTGCCTTAAACCATTGGAGAAAGAAATGGCAAACCATCTCAGTATTTTTGTCAAGAAAATCCAAATGCATCATAAAGATTGAAATTGTTTGAAAAACAAAACAACAACAAATCCTTCTTTGTTTTATGTAGTATAATTGTACAGATAAGGAAACTGAAACTAAGAGCAGTATAACTTGTTAAAGATCAAGTCAGGATTTGAATTTTCTCTTTGGGTAACATTAGGGGTTCAATTCTCTATCTTCCCTCATCTTATGGTCTCTAATCCATCTATCACAATCTAAATCCTCATCATTTTTGTCCCTAATTATATGTGGAAGTTAAGCAATGTTTTAACCTAATTGGTTAGTATACATTAATTAATAGGTCTTTAGTGGTTAACCAACTGCTTGACCCTACTTTTATGTAGGTGCTTAATAATGTTTGCTAATTGATTTATTGATTAACTGTCTGCTCCCAGTTGTCCTGCTAGAAGATTTGGTTCAATTTGTTATTGCAATTACAAAAACATCCCCCAGAACAAAAAATGTGTCCCTTCAGTGATTTATGTTTTCTGCTTTATTGAACACTTGGATAGAATAATAACCTAATTCCCACATCCTTGTGTGTGTGAGTGTGTGTGTGTGTGTGTGTGTGTGTACACATGTGTGTTTTCTGTAATGGGATTGAGATATTCCTCAAGCATTGTTTAATTCAAAGGACTAAGGTCTCAGCTGGTTGAAATAATTTATCTTCACCTGAGTACAAAATAGCCAGGAGGAGTTGAATGGGATTCTTTCACATGCTTGACTGGTGAATCTCAAAGAAAGGTTTGCTCAGTTAAATTAACTAATACCTTTCCTTATAGAATGTCTAAATCCTGCTAGGCTTAAGTAAATTTTCTTTTTTTAACTGTTGATTGGCCCATGGATGTCTCATTTTGTCTTAATATTGAACCTAAATTACCAGGGGACTGATCTATGTCAAGTCCAGCCCAGAATAGTTGTTCACTAAAGAAACATTAAACGGAGTAACTTTGTGCTATAGAGTTCTTACTCTTTTTAATTACCTGGAACATAATTATCTCTTTCTGAAATTTCCCATCACCCTTCCTCCACCCATAGCAGCTATGAAGGTGTGCTGCACTTTAGTCCTCCTGCGGCATTTTCTGCTTCATGCCTTTTCTGCTTATAGGTGACTGGATCCCAGCAATCTCATGATGAATAATTCTAGCCTGAGCTTGAGAGTTTGGAAGTAGTACCAGGGTCTCTCACATGGTTCCAGCCACATTGTGGAAAATGCCTTCTACCAATATTACAATGCTTCTTGTAGCAATCAAAAGGAAGGGGCACCCAAATCCTAGCCTCACTTGCTAAAAATGTGAACCTTGAGAGAGAAAGGCAAAACCAGGATGAAGATGAAATTTCTATTCAATAGTTCCGGAATGCTTTTTGTTTTGATATTTTAAAAACCAACCTCCTGGGAGAGTAAAATATTTGTTTGAAATTACAGATATATGTTTACATCTTTGTCAATGCATGTTTGTGAGTTGTTTTGTGGGTTTGAGTATTTCTTCTATGTGGAGGAAATAAATAACTGTTCTTGACTTAATTTATAGAGGACTTTTCTTCTTTGGGGAGATCCTAGTTATGAGCCAGATCTAAGCTTTAAAAGATTTCTCCTGGGATTCTCCTGGGAATTCAAAGGGGAAAAAGTGTGATATTTCTCTTTGAGGGTTTTTTTGATCCAGTACTGAACTGGTGTTGTTACATTCAGTCTGTTTGTGTGGGTCTCAAGCTAAGGAACTCAAAAGCATTTGTGTTCTTATACTCATAATTCATTCAAAATTTATGTTGCTAAACTCATAATTCCTTGTTTGTAGTGTGTTGCAGTCTGTTCATGACTAATATCTGAATCATCCTTTGAATATATCCCAACTTCAATTATGGAGAGACTATAGTATTCATGAGTTATAGCTATTCTTCATCTCATTTATATTTAAAGTATTCATACTGCATCAGAAAAAATACTTTGCATTACTTAGGGAATTTTGTGGGCTTTTTTTTAAAGCAATCCAGTTTGTTTTCCTGTTCTACTCTGGGGCTAGCTTCTTGTCGATTTGTGGAGTTTTTCAAATCATATAATTATGAATGAACTGTATAAGTTAATTGTATATTCAATTGAGTATCCTATCCTGGACAATAAGCATTCTTCATTTCTTTTCTGGGTAGGTTGTGGAACTAAAATTTTGAGTGATGATAGATCTCATTTAGTCATCTTTGTATCATTCCAGAATTAAATACAATCAGCACAGTTTCTGGAAGACTTCACCATATTTGGGAAATGTTTTGTTAATTTAATTTAAAATGGAGCTATAGCATACTAAATTAAAATTGCAAAATAAAATATACCTTATTGTCAAAAAGCAATTTTTTTGCAGATTGCATGAAAAAACAAATTTAAAAAAATCTTCTCATTTCTACTGATACGAATCTAACATTTTTACCAACAACAAGAAAGGCTAACCTGGGAACACATGCTATTAAAAGTGTAAATATAAATAGAGGGAAGCTGATCCTGACTCCACAAATATTTACCTTCAAATTTAGCCTTGGATATTAACTAATTAAATTAAAATAAAATAAATACACATTAACAATGCATGCAATGGGCTTGACACTCTATTGCACATCACCTGTGAGAATATTATAGTTACAATATAGCTTATTATATACAGGATATATTCATGATTTACTTATTTAGAATGTACATACATATCCATAGTACAAAGCAATAAATCAAAAGAAATAAAAATGTCTATGTTACAACTACTAGTTGCAATCAAATGAATATTAATAAGCTTTTAAGTAAAATACAATTAAACTAAAACAATTGAATAGCTAAAAGCAAAAGTAAGCAATGCAGAACAATAAAATGCAGTCAAATGAAGACAACTAAAAAAACAAACATAAATAAACACACTCAAAGTTCAGTAATTTACATTCAAAACAATAAATATATACAATTGCAAACAAGGTACTTTTCAGATGAGAAACCTTTAGCTATATCAATATCTTTAGATTTGCCTGTAAGATCCTAACTCAGCTTAGTGACTGATTTAATAAGCCTGGTTCTTTTATCACTGACTAATATCTAACTTCTTATATCGGAACTACTAATTGGTATGGGCTGATCACCAATATTGCTGTATATTTTTGTGCTTACATCTGGGCAGGTATTTACAAAAAATCAGTATAATTGAATCATATGGATTGAATCCATACTCTAGGAGTTTTAGACAGAAAAAAAGTTATATTGGGCTTCAATTCTCCTGTACTGTAATAATACACACATTCTCCTCCAATGGATGCATCACTAGTTTTCAGTTCCATATATTGGACAGTGTCTTTTTCTCAGTGCAATCCTAGGTAAGTATCCATAAGTTATGTCCACTTGCTCATTGAAAAATCCAATTAATTCTATGGGCAATGGGTAGTTATGAAAAATCTTGATAATGCCCCTCCATTCTTTGGTGAACATTGTGACCAGGTAAATTGCCCACTCTCTCAAGTCATCTCATGTGAATTAACTTTCCAATAATCTGCACACTTGAAAATCCCTTGAGTGATGAAAGTATCACTTATCTTCCTCAGACATAGGAATCTGTTAGTATAATCCAAGGTATCTTGTACCTATGGCATAATGTATTGGTACATTTTTGTCTTTTTGTTTAAGTCATTGTGTATCCATATCTTTTCATTTTTCTTTAGGCACTACTGCTGTGGGTGATGAATAAAAATTAATGGATTTTGCAATGGTGTAGTTAAGTAGAAATTCTTTGAAATAGTTTCTGTGATTTTCCATCATAGACATAGAAATCTTCATAAATATTTTTCTAAATGTTTTGGAATCAGTGAGCTAGATTCTGTGAGTTGAACCATAAGTATATCATGCATCTTAATTCATTGAGAGCATACTAATCTACCTTTTCATTGTTGAGGTCCGAAGAGTTACCAGTATCATATACCTGATGACTCATCACAGATTGGCTTCTGTGACCTTTATTGGATTTTCTTGCCTCTCTCTACTTACAGGCCTATGCACAATGTCCATTAATGGTCAAAACATACAGGTATTGGGGGATGCTTGCAGTATCCTGCTATAATTATGAAAATATTAAGTTCAAAATAAAAATAAAATATCAGTTCAAATCAATGATGACACTCTAGTCAGTGCTGGAAGATCTAGATATAGGAGAAAGAGAATCTACTTTCTTTTTTTTTCTCTTGTAAAATTTTCAGTTTGAAATTCTTTTCCTCTTTCCTTCTACTTTTCTATCCATAAAGCAAGAATGATGATACCTATTGTGCATATGAAGTCCTGAAAAAAAAAAAAAAAACAGTTGCAATCTGCACAGTGAATCCATTGGTTTTCTTTGTGGAGGTAGATAGCATTTTACAACATGAATTCTGCTAAATTGTTATCAATTGTTTTATTGATGAGAATAGCTAAGTCTTTCACAATTGGTTTTCATTACAATATTACTATTACCATGGACAATGTGTGGTTAGTTCCTTTTGATTTATTTTGCACCATTTCATGAAAGTCTTTCTCTCTCTCTCTCTCTTTCTTTCTCTCACCATTCCCATTATTATTTCTTATTGTGCAACTTGTTGTTCAGTTGTATCTGATTCTTTGTGATCCCATTTAGGGTTTTACTGGAAAAATAACTGGAGTGTTTTACTATTTCCTTCTCTTGCTAATTTTACAGATGAAGAAACTGAGACAAATAGGGTGAAGTGACTTCCCCAGAATCACACAGCTAGGGATTATCTGAGGTCAGATTTGAACTCAGAAAGATGAGTCTTCATGACTAACTCCAACTCTTGATATATACTATACCATCTACTTGCTTAGTTCAAAAGTTTCCATCATGATCATTTTCTATAACTTGGTTAGCAACTATCAAGTTGATGACATCTCCTCAGTTTCCAATTCTTTATCACCACAAAAAGAGCTATTACAAATATATTTGCACATATGGGCTTCTCAGTGAGAGGTCATAGAACAGCAACTGCCTCTCAGGCTCCTTGTATCATCATCATCCTCTTACATAAAGAGATCCATTCTACAGGTCTGAGTTAGATCTCCAGCAGCCACTGGCAGATGGCTCCCGAATCACAATGCTTTTCCTTAACATACAAATCTAGTAGTGGTAAGGCAAAGGTTATGTATGTAGTTTTAAAGCCCTTTGAGCCTAGAACTAAGTTGTTCTTCAGAATGGTTGAATCAGTTCACAACTCTGTCAACCATATTTATTATCTTATTGCTAGAGCTAGCATTTCTCACACAATATTGAATAATAATAGTGATAATGGACATTCTTGCATCACTTCAATCTTATTTGAAAGGCTTCTTACTTAAGTTTTCAACTAATTTTTAATCTATACTACCAAGTCTTTATGAAATACAATTTTTATTCATTATTGTGCAAAAAGAATTAATATTATTTTATAATTTGCTCTTATTGATTTTTGTGATATTGTTATGCTCATGGTAAATTTTTGTAAATATGTTACGTACAGCTAAAAAAAAAGTTACAGCATTTTCTCTTCCCATTTGATTTTTTTAAACAGATATCTGTCATATCTAACTTTTCTAAAATTCTGTTTATTTCCTTCATTTATTTCTTATTTATTTCATATTAAGTTTTATCTAGATCTGAAGGGAGGAACTTGAGGTCCCCCACTAGGATAGCTTTGCTGTTTTTTCTATAATTCATTTAAGTTTTATTAAATAATTTGGGTACTATACCATTTGTTATATATAGTTTTAGTATTGGTATTAAACCATTGTCTATGGTATCTTTTAGCAAGATGTACTTTCCATGATTTTCTCTTTTAGTTAGGTCTGTTTTTGTTGTTGCTTTGTCTGAAATCATGATTATCTCCCTACTTTTATTTTATCAGCTGAGCTGTATTATGTTCCAGACCCTTATTTTTAGCTCTATATGTGTCTTTCTGTTTCAATGAGTCATTAATTGTTGTATAGTTGTATGTTGGCTTCTTATACATTTTGCTGTTTCCATTTAAGGCTAAGTTCATCATAACATACATAGTTATGAATGCTAACTTTATATTGCCCCCATCCCATCCTCTTTTGTGTATTCATCCCTTTTTTAAAAAAAATTATCCACTCCTCAAAAGTCTGTTTTGTTTCTGACTACTCCATCCCTTAATCTGACCTCCAGTTTTTTTTTTTTAAAGTTCACTTTGCAAATTTTTTAAAATAACTTTTTATTGACAGAACCCATGCCAGGGTAATTTTTTACCGCATTATCTCTTGCACTCACTTCTGTTCCGATTTTCCCCCTCCCTTCCTCCACCCCCTCCCCCAGATGGCAAGCAGTCCTTTATATGTTAAATATGTCACAGTATATCCTAGATACAATATATGTGTGCAGAACGAACAATGCTCTTGTTGCACAGGGAGAATTGGATTCAGAAGGTAGAAATAACCTGGGAAGAAAAACAAAAATGAAAGCAGTTTACATTCATTTCCCAGTGTTCTTTCTTTGGGTGTAGCTGCTTCTGTCCATCCTTGATCAATTGAAACTGAATTAGCTCTCTTTATCAAAGAGATCCACTTCCATCAAAATCATCCTCAAACAGTATCGTTATTGAGGTATATAATGATCTCCTGGTTCTGCTCATTTTTCTTAGCATCAGTTCATGTAAATCTCGCCAGTCCTCTCTGTATTCATCCTGCTGTGATCTCCAGCTTAACAAACATTCCTTTTTTCTTAGCCATCTCCTCTCCTACTTCCCTACTGGAAAAGTTAGAGTTTGTGAAGAAAATGATTAATTAAAAGTTTCCCACACCCAGAATGTCATCTGACCCTAATAACTTTCTGAAAATTCTGGAGTTGGGGTGTGGGGAGGTGTGGGGGGTGTTTAGGAAGGAGGAAGGAGTAACACCTCTGGTATGAGGGTTTGCCAAGAACTTTTTAGAGCTGATCATGCATCTTTGGTGCCCTTCTGTCATCACCTGTGCCCCCCCCCCTCAAATGTAGCATATTCAATAGTCACACTTCAGAAGATTTTATTTGCTGTTATTTTTGTATTTTTTGTTGTCTGAGAAAGTGTAAAATGCTTCAGGACTGCTACTGTTTCTGTTTCTAAATAACTGCATTTAAGATAAAGCTTGGCAATAGGCCCTTAATAAATATTTTAATCCCAGATCTGTTATTTATTAATTTTGTAATATTTAGTAAATTATTTTACTTTCTTGGACATGAATTTCCTAACCTGTAAGATGAAGAGGATGAACTGTTTATCATATTAGAAAATACAGCATGAAGCTTTGGTATAAGAGAGAACATTACATTATTTTATTGAAAGAAGGGAATGTAGTAATAATTAGCATTTATATATTTTAAGATTTGCAAGTAATTTACAAATATCATCTCCTTTGATATTTACAATAACTGTGAGGTAGGTGCTATTACTATTCTCATTTTACAAGTGAGGAACTGAAGTAGACAGGAAATATATAAATTCCTTAGGGTAAAAAAAGGTAGCCTGGGGCTAGATTTGGACCAGTAATTTCCAGTGTTCAATTACATCACCTACCTGCCGTTGTTAGAAAAAAAAACAAAACAAAACAAAAATAAAACCATATAACTCATGTTAAGTGTAAAGTATAATTTCATGGATAGAACTAAAATACAGGATAAGAATACGATTTCCCTGAATTGATGCAAGGTACAAAGAGAGAAGGATAGCTAGGTGGCATGTGGACAGGATGCCAAAATCAAGAAGACTTGTCTATTAGTTGTGTGACCTTAGACAAGTCACTTAAATCTTTTTGCCTCAGTTTCCTCATCTGCAAAATGAGCTGGAGAAAAAACTGGCAAACTATTCCAGTATCTTTGCCCCAAATGGTATCATGAAAAGTTAGACATTACTGAACTATAGTAACTAAAGGGAAAAGAAAAGGGGGACACTTCTAATAATGTCTAGAGAAATCATTGTTTATTAGTGATAATTCTACTTGTGTTGTAGGAAAATTTTCTTCACTTTGGCACATTATGTCACTCTCCATTTGTTTGGGAACTGGGACACCAAATGGCCCAGTAACCTTTTCATAAGCATAGAAAAAGAAAAGGAAGTACTATAAATATTCTCAGTGTCTGTCACTCAGCTAATAGACTATAATTGCTGTCACTTTCCTAATTGGAATAATGGGGATGTCCTCCTAAATATGGATCATATTCAGATAATCTTCAGACCAGATCTCTCCAAGGAAATAACATTCTGACAAGTGTTGTGGGCCAAGGATTCAGGAAACAATCTAAAAGTTCATCCTGCAGTTAATATATTTACCATGGTTGCCAGTTTTAATCTGTTTTATCTGAAGACACAGACATCTTACTGCAGATTATTCAAACTAAGAAAAAAAAGTTACTTTGCACATTGGGGAAGTATTTTCCAAAGCTTTTAAGGAATTACTAAGCAGATAAATATTTTAATCTGCTTCTGCTAAGTAACTATTTAACTAAAAAATTTGGATTTCTGGAGGGAATTAAATAATAACATAAGCTGTCATAGTACTTCATCATATCACTTATTTTACCTAGTTTTCTTGATAGTCTATATAGACACATAAATGATACAATGAATAGAACACTAGATCTGAACTCAGGGAGATCTGAGCTTAAGAGATGTCACTCAGCTCTTTTTTCTCATCTGTAAATTGAGGATAATATTAGTACCTACCTCTCAAGATTGTTATGAGCATCAAATGAGATAGTAATTGCAAAATGCTTATCATGATTTCTGTCTTATGGTTTTTTACACAAACACACACAAGTATGTATGTACACATACACAGACATGTCTATATACATAATACATATACACATGTCTGTGTACATATATAGTTATTATTATTAAGGAAAGGAAACAGAAATGATTATTGCATGTGTTTCTGAGGATTCAGGGTAATGAGGGAAAACAAATGAGTCAAAGTCAACATGTTAAGAACTCTCATCTTTTGAGAAAATTGCTTCTGTAAAAACTGTTTTTGTGTTTGTTTTGAAATGGGATAAGAAAAAGAAAAAAGGCAGGCTCTGGGGTTTTAAAGCTTTAGACTGTGAAGCACTTTATAGAATATGCTTTGGTGCAAAAAACTTCATTAAGTATCTAAAACAATCCTGGGAAAACACACTAAGAATCCATATTTCCAAAATGATAATGTTAATATTTTAAAATCTTCAATACACAGGTAAATTAATTAGCCATTAAAATGCTTCTTTTATTCTATTCTTAACAGGCAAGTTTGAAAAAAATAAAAGTAAAAATTTATGTAGCTCTTAAAGATTATCAAATATTTTTCTTGTGTTGTCTCATTTGATCTTATAAACAAGGATTACAAGTACTAATTTGTCATTCCCCATGTTTTACAAATAAAAAAAAACAAGACTCATGAATATAAAGTAGAGTAAGGCAGCAAACTCCTACTATAACTCCTAGTCCCATTGGTATGGGACTCTTTTTTATTGGTGGAGATGAAGGCTTTCCTCTACATGAGAGGTGGGATGAGACTGGTGAGAAATAAAAGGATTCTAGTCTTTATCCATCACTCCTCAGAAGCAATGTCCTTTAGAGGACTTTTCAAGGAGGTCTCTCACTTTGGGACTCTTCAGGGCCACTATCTTTCCGGACTGGTCAAACTTCAAGTTTTTTTAAATCTCAAGTCACTTTAGGAACTTCTGGTTTCTAAATTCAGAAGAGAAGATGGAGTAAGACAACTTTACGTAGATTTGCTGATGTAAAAACTCTGAGGAGACTGATCAGTTTACATCATATCCCTTTTTCCATATTGCTACTCAAGACACACTGCAGGGATGAGATTTAGGACCCTCCTTTCTAGTTGAAACAAGTTACCTCATTTCCAGTGAAAGTTCCATCACTATTTATTTTCTGTATAAATTGAGGCAAACACTCTCTTGAGGGAATTTACATCTCATGTTCCCCAAAAGGAAAGAGACCCAGAGAATGAAAAGTTTAGTTCTTGAAATTTAAATTCCTCTTTTCCATAAGGGAAGAAACACAAAGGAAGATGATTTCTGTGAAATTAAAGACAGGTTTTTATTAAGCAAGTAAGCAAAACTTAAATGTTAACTGCAGCTTTTGCTGATAGTCCACCAAGTAATGAATAGGTAGAGTTTATAGATCTTTTGAACACTTGAAGATGATAAAGTCAAAACTCCTGCATCCAAAGCCTCCAAGAAAAACAAGAATTGGTTTCATGCTATGGAAGAACTCAAAAGGAATTTTCACAACCAAGTAGGAAAGAGAGGAAAAATTAGGAAGAAAATTGAGAGTGTTGCAAAAGGAAATACAAAAAGCTCCAAATGGGAAAAACTCAATAAAAAACACAATTCCTTAAAATTAGAATTGCACAAATGGAAGCTAATGACTTTATGAGAAATCAAGCAAATAATAATAATTATTTAAATTATATAAAACAAAACAAAAAAATAAAAATGCAGAAAATAGTGAAATATATTGTTGAAAAAACAATTTACCCAGAAAACAGAACCAGGAGAGATTATTTAAAAATTACTCATTTATCTGAAAGTCATGACCAGATAAAAGAGACTAAACATCATCTTTTAAGAGGAAAAGGAGAGAGAAAATAAAATAAGTTTGGGAAAATACAGTTAGCAATAGTTACTTGTAAAAATAATTTTGAAGGGAGTTTCTCTGATAAGATCTCATTTCTCAGATGTAGAGGGAACTGAATTAAATTTATAAAAAAAGAATAGCCATGCCCCAATTGATAAATAATCAAAAGATATTATTTATTTCCAAAGGGTTACAAATTCATGCATATCCTTTGATCTAACAATACCACTACTAGGCATGAATACAAAAAGAGATTTTTTTAAAAAAGAAAAGGACCTATATGTACAATATTTATGACAGCTCTCTTTTAAGGGCAAACATATTGGAAATTCAGAGATGCCCATCAATTGAGGGATGGCTGAATAAACTCTGGTATATGATTATGATAGAATATTATTTTTTCTATGGGAATTGATGAGAAAAATGATCTCAAAAAAACCCTAGAAAGCTTTCCATGAGCTCAAACAGAATGAAATGTACCATGCACAAAGTATTAGCTTTGTTCTGGGATGATTAGCTAAGGACTTTGCTATTCTTACCACTACCATGATCTATGACTACTCTAAAGGATTTATTTATGATTACAAGTCCTATCTATACTCAGAGAAAGAATTGATTGTGTCTAAATACAGACTGAAACAAGGAAAAAAAATTAAAAAATAACAAGAACATCAACAAAGCTTAGAGTTCCCCTTCCTCTCCCAAATGACAAAGTCATCAGAAGTTAGCTCACATCTAACCATAATACTTAGAGCAACAATATTTAAGAGACCAAATAAATACTTTTAGCTCAGAAAACCCTGAACAGAGGAGAACAGAATGGTCTCTGACACCACCAACCTTCTGCTTTCCCTCCTAGCAAGACAAATCTCCTTTGGAAAAGAGGGGAGAGATAGAGAAGAAGAAAGAAGAAAGAAGAAAAAAGAAGAAGAAGAAGAAGAAGAAGAAGAAGAAGAAGAAGAAGAAGAAGAAGAAAGCAGCAGAAGAAACAAGAAAGGAGGATAAAAAAAAGGAGCAAGAGGAGGAGGAGAGCTATTGAGGCTTGAGGTATCTATTCTTCATCAATTTGAGCCACACAGTGACAGTCCTTGTCATATGTGAACATTCTCTACATGTAGGACTTCATTTCCCCATATTTGTGGGCTCTGTCTGTAGAAATATAATTTTGGTCACTCATTTTTGCAAGATAATACAAGATTTTTTAGACTAATTGATTTTTTTTTCATTCTTCCTTCTCTAAAAACTGGGGCTTCCTGTGTTTCTTCACTATTTTAGTTTCTCATGACCAACCCCCATTTGATTGAATGAAAGATGTAAAGTCAGGAAGACTCCTCTTCTGAGTTCAAATCCAGACTCGGACTTTAATTAGCCATGTGATCCTGGGCAGTTCACTTAACCTATTTGCCTTAGTTTCTTCATCTATAAAATGAATTGTAAAAGGAAATAGCAAATCACTCCAGTACCTTTGCCAGTAAAACCCTAATAGGGTCGCAGAAATACAGAACTAAACAACAACACTTGACTACACTTTAAATACAAATTTTCAGGCTTTTATTGAACAGCTGATAAAAGTCTTAGGTCTTGAAGTAAATTTAAATACCAACTGTTTTCTGTCAATAATCTGTTTTACATTTTGTATTTACAAACTAATGAATTTTCTAGAAACTTATCATATATTCTCACTCCAAGCTAAGTCTTTTCTAATAATGACTTCTAAGACCATCTCTTTGTCTCACTTCTTATTTGTCCCCTAGCACTGAGACCAGGAAATGTCCTTGAATTAGAAGGAAAATTTTGGTATTTTCCTATGATCATTTCTGTTTTGAGCAAAATTTTGTCTTCTCTTTCAGGATAACATTTTTGTTTGCATTTTACTTCTTTTGTTGTTCTCTTCATAGGAAGCACATTTTCTTATACATCCACAGATAATTTTATTTCTTTTTGTTTTTAACTTGGAATTTTTCACAACATAATTTTTATTTTGTTTTATTTGTTGTTATTGTTGTTTGGTCCTGTAACAAGTTGATTAATATGGTGCAGCCATTGTCAAGAATGATTTGAACTTTAACTGAATCCATCTTGTTCCCATTGACAATTTTATCACACACATAAATGGAGGCCACATTCTGAGACTATCATTTTGTCAGCATGATCAAGGCTTGCTCAACCTAAATTATCTTGCACATAAGGGAACCTTCCTTCTTTCCCTACAAACAATCTTTGTGACCAAAGCCCTCTCTTTATCCTATATTAGCATCCACTTCCTAGTGTTCCATAAGTACAATTATATCTTACAGGTTGATGCAGACAAAATATATAGATAGATGTGTTCTCTACTAGGACCCTCTCTAACTTCTTTTCACTTCTCTAGACTCTGCCTTTACTTCCCCTTTCCTTCTTTTCTCTGATTCACAGTATTACTAGATCAACCTGATCAGCCATTTTATCCTTTTTATGACAATAAAGACACTCCTTGTGGTTACAATAATTGTGAATTTTCATATCGAAAATTTTCATATTCCAAACCATTCTTCCAGATCCTGGTATTTTATCACTTATTATTATTTTATGGGTTATGTAATTTCAGCATTTGTTGATATAGGCTATGTCTTAAAAATCTGAATGCTATTGAATACATAATTACTTGTTATATATTAATATAGGACAGTCATTGGTACTGTTTTCATGATTTGAATTCATGTTTTTACTGTATTATATTATTGTTTAAGCTCAATATATTAATCCATTACTTCTGTAGCATTGAACATTTGTTAATTGCATAAATATTTGTGTATTGATGTGGGCACACATGTACCAATCTCTAGAAAAGATGACAGACTTCAAAAAAGATATAGAGAACACTATTTTGCTTTAAAAGTTGAAAAATTATATTAGACCTTAAAAATAAGAACATTTTAAAAATTTGGTCAGATAAGTGAAAGGATTGTAAGAGTGTACAATTAAACACACATATTAAGTCAGGTAAAAAAGCTCAGGAAGTTTCTTTAATTAGCCTGAGAATTCTGACTTTGAAGATATATCTGAGGAACTGATAGTAGAAAGTAAGTCCCAGAAATTTCATACTTCTAATCAAAGGAGCAATGTCTACAAAGACATTAACTATTACAATTTTACAATATTATAAATATTGCAATTATACTTGATTTTATCCACGAGTAAGACAGAGATCTTACCCACTGTGGTATGTGGTATAATGTGGTATTATCAGAAATCTGAGATTTTCTTTGAACAAGAATCATGTGTCCCAGAACAATAATACTGGAGGGCTTGGGTTAGATAAACAAGAGTGAATTTGGTATCCTAGAAGGCCTCTGAGAGAAACAAGGTGATGAGACTATCAGAGAGACTAAGGGAGGCAGTTGCAAAGTCAATGAATACCTTCAGAGGGAAAAGTTCAGATGCTACCTCACAAGAGTTGTAAACGAACTTTAGATTTTCAAGAGGGCAGATCTAAAGACTTCTATGCTAATTTTGTTTCTCATACTATGCAGGAAAAAAAAAAAAACAACAAACACTTTTTGAGTTACTCCTCCACATTTAGAGACTGATATAAATAGGTTCTGCAGACACTAAGAATGAAAAAATAATCTCGTCAGAGATTTTTCTAGGTTTTTGTACAATGACTTTTTTTTCTTTTTGCTGAGGCAATTGAGGTTAAGTAATTTGCCCAAGATCACATAGCTAGAAAGTATTAAGTGTCTGAGCTAGATTTGAACTAAGGTTCTTCTGAGGTCAGGGCCTGTGGTCTATCCACTGTGTCATCTAGCTGCCCCTGTACAATGACTTTCGTGTAGCAATTATCATCATGAACTATACAGACATGGGAGGGAAATAAACAAAAACAACAACAAAAAAGAATCGGGACTACAATCTATCCTGGATAGTGGATCTCAAGTTACCATTATTTTCAAATTTTTTTATGACTGTGGTTTGTGAATAATAAAAATTTTCTGTATCTGGGATATATAGCTTGAGATTTCCTACAAAAGTTGTTGATATCAACCATGACACTGAAGGGCAGAGCTAAGATGATAAAGAAAATTTTTGCTAAGCTGCTTCTCTCAGCCCTAGAGTTGTTTTCTAATTCACGTGGGAGCACTTGCAGTTGCATAGGAGTAGGGAACCTTATATGAATATGCGTCATAGTTACAAGCTGGAGAAGAGATATGGTTTCTGGGGAGCAGAAGCCCTACCTGGGTAAGTACCAAAGTACAGAAAAAGAAGGCATTGACAACACTTGAAAATACAAAAACTTACAGGCCTCTGTTAAATAATTATGGAATGAGTAGGACATAAACATCTGAAGCTCAGAATAGTTACTCCATTCCTCCAGAGCCCAATTCTGATTTTTAAAAAAATTAAGTAATACACTAGAAAATGAGAAAAATATCATAAGAAGCTATTACTATAGGGAGACCCAAGACAAAACCAAGAAGAAGACAATTACATGAGAACATCTACAAACAGAACCTTAAAGAAAAATCAGATTGTACAAGAGCCAAACAAAAGTTCCTAGTTTAGGTAAATTAAAAAAAGAGAAAGTAGTGATTTCTGAAATCAAATGAAAATGGTAAAGGAAAGAATTTGGAAAATAAATGAAAGCAACATAATACAAAAATGAAAAAGAACCAGGTTGACAACATTGTGTTTTGCTCCTAGCATTTCTCCTTCAGTTTTCTAGAAGCAAACATCATGTCTTCATTCTTCAGCCCTTTCTAAAGCCTGACCGAACATGTTCCAGGTGAAGGATGAGCCAATTAAGGATCTTACAAGAATCTAGTCAGTAATGACTAAGAGAGAGACATTCCCTCTCCTGTGAATGATATGGGACAACTTATTTCCATTTCCTTTATTTCATTTCATTCATTCAATTATTATTTATTCATTTCCATTTCATTTATTTTAATTTATTTTTGATAGTGGAGGCCCTCTGGATCTCCTGGGGGATAACTTCATATTGCCATAAAGCCTAGAAGATTTCAGTCAGCTTCTGTATGAGCAAAAGGATCCTTTTTATAGATCTCTGATGGAATAGAATCAGCCCCTGGTTCTTTGACACACATGGGGAGCCTAATAGCATTCAAAACCTCTTGTTCATTTGGAAGTTTAGTTAGAGAATAATTGACTGCAATCTGAGGCATATGGTCAGAGGCTTCGGCATTGGTTAAATGTTTCCAGTTTCCTTGGAAACACCATGGAAGTGTTCCGTCTACCGCTTCATGATCATATCTTATCACTGATCAATGGTGTCCCATCAGTACTAAGTAAGTACTTGAAATGTCCTAGTCTTCTTGTGCTCAAAAATGGTACTTAGAGCACTTTACAAATGCTTTGAATTGTTACTCTCAGTGTAAAGCTCAGTTTCATCTGCCTTCCTACTGAGGCAAGAATTCTTCATCTCTCTAATCTTTACTTTTGATGAATTTAAGAAGTACCTTTTTATAGATGGATGAATTGCTCCAAGTTCTTGTTTTTCATTGAGCAGCTTCTCAAATTCACAATCATTTTTGTCAAATCCATCCTGATATTTTGAAGTGCACTGACCCAGATGAGCTAATGTAGTACTATATACCAAGTCTCTGAAAGTTGACCATTCTGTGTCTGATTTACTTTTGCTTACTTAAGAGATCAGGGAAAGTCCACTTAATAGAAAGTGTTTGATTGGAGGCATGAAAGGATCTAGTGATCCAAATAAAACGGGTACAGAGAAATTCATTTCAGACATGGGAATAGTCTGATCAAAGATCAAAATGTCAGGTGGGCTATGGTTTTTCACATATGTGGAGAACAAGCAGCTAGGGCTGAGTGAGAAATGGAGTATAAGAAGGAGAAAGTTTGGAAAAGTAGACTAATGCCAGATTGAAAAGGGCTTAAATGTCAAATAGAAGACTATATTTTATCCTAGAAACAACAGGGATTTCTTAAAGTTTCTTAAGCAGGGGAATACTCTGGTAAGATTTGTCTGATGAAGATGAAAGCAGTAGCTGTCTTTCTCTTTCATTCAGTTAAGCAAGAGATGATGAAGGCCAGAACCAGGGAGATTTTTGAGTAGAGGGAAAGCTGTATATGTAAATAATATTGTTGAGATCCAGTCAACAATACTAAGCAAATAATTGGATTTGGTGGAGAGAGGTAGGGGCAGAGGGAGAATAAAGAAAAGAAAAAGAAATACTAGAGATCTTGTGTAACTTAATGGATGGTATTGAAATCTTGACAGTTAAGGTTTGGTGTAAATGCCCAAATCTGTTTGATGTTTTCCCAGATTTTTTTCCATTTGGATATTTTGTGCTCCACTGTGTAGTCTTTGTATTTTTAAGGTATTACCTCAAACTATTTCACACTGTAGCTGTTTTTGTGCTTGTCTTATCTACTTTCCATTCTATAAGCTCTGAGGGCAGGAATATTTATAGAAGTGGACTGAATTGAATTGGCTTCCTAGTGCTCTTCTATTTTTTCTGAACATATTTGGGTTAATCTTCCTGAAATGCAATTTTTCATCATATCATATGATTTTGTGTAAAATGCTTCAATATTGCATCATGCCTATAGAATAAAGTCCAAATTCCCTCTGGCCTTCAACCATTTGATGGCTGCCAAGTATAAGTAAAGGAAGTGAATGTTACTTTAGGTCCCTCTTTTTGTCATCACTATAATCACATTAGTTTTAGTTTTGATATAGTACTTATTCCTATGAAAGAATTCTGCTCCTTGATATAGCATATTTTAAATATAATTATTTGTGAATGCTTAGGAAAGGAAACAGTGATCAGTAAGAGTCAACATGAGTTCATCAAAAATTCATAATGCCAGACTAATATTATTTACTATTTTAATAGAATGGCCAGATCAGTGGAAGGGGAAATTCCACTGCTATATTACATCTTGTGGGACAAGAAGGAAATGATTATTATTGTTGATAAGAATTGATGAAAATAAGTTAAGAAAAACATTAGAAGGCATAAAATTTTGCAAAGTGAACTAAGTACAACCATGATAATAATATAAAAATCACTGACATTTATATAATGCTTTAAATTCTGCCATTTATTTTTATACATATATTTTTTCTTAATTTTATCCTCATAATATACTTCTAAAACAGGTGGTATCATTATTCTTATTTTGTTGATCAGTAAACTGAGACTGAAAAGATTTAAATAATTTATTTTGGGTGACATTAAGCTGGTAAATTTTTGAGGCAGGATTTGAATTCAGATCTTCCTGATGTATAATTCAGTTCTTTTCCATTCTATTTAGGTACACTGTAATGTTGTGGTTAGCTTTCTGGAGGTCTCCGGACCAGCCTTGGTTTCAGCAGAATAATCACCATTAGAATAATCAGGAATAAAGTCCAAAGTCTTTATTATCTCTTTCACAGTCTGTCTCCTTCGCCTGGGGCCAGGCTGGCTTTCTGGGGGACCTTCAGTGGATGAATGCAGGAAGCAGGAGAGCCACCAGGATGGTGGGAGATGGAATACTCTCTTCCAGTTTTTGTTAGCTTTTATATACCTTATTGTAATTACATCATTACAGCATACTGATTATGTGTGAACTTAGAGTCATTATATCACTATGTTAAGTACTAAGTATATATGTAAACTAAATAGTCATTGTTTCATCAGTTCCTCTGAGTTAATACCTTGTTTTAAGTATACTTCTCTAGAGTTCTGGCTCTCTACAATACACTATTGACTAAACCACTGCAAATGGAAAGAATAATAATAAAAAAATGAAATTGAAAACTGTTCAATTATAATGGCTCCAGGGAAGAGACTGAATACAAAAAAAGAAAATTAAATATCCTTTCCTTCCTTCTTTGTAGTATTGGAGGAAAATGAGTATGGAATATTTTATAAATTACCACACTGTGTATGATAAGTTGATTGCTTTTTCTAAGTTACTTTTCTTTTATTACTTTACTTCTTCAAAATAAAGAATTTCTTAGTAGGCAATAATACATTCAGAAATAATAATTATGTAAAAATAAATAGTATTAAAAAGTAATTTTAAAATTACTGTATCAGGGTTTAGCAAAGACCTACAACAAAATTTCCCCAGATATTCTTGTGGACAAGATATAGAATTTATAAGCAAGCCCCAAATGGACTTTTATTATCTTTTCTAATTTGTTAGTGAGAACTGAAGTCTCAGGGTTGTTTTTATTTAAGGTTCTATTATTAGAGATCAGGAGTGTTGTGGGAGAAATGTCTTCTTTCTAAGTTCATGTGATGGGTTAAATGCTGGTAAATCTGTATTTACCATAGTGTAGAAATTAAGGAGGTAAAAACTTGGGTCTTATTATTATGTCAAGCATAAGTTCATGCCTCAGAGAAAACCTGAACAATTATGAAGATTCTGCCAAAGTGTCTTATGGGAACAATTACTTCAGAGAAATAATTCATTTACATATCGTAATCTAAAGAACATAGGTGCATAATCTCCTACTTCTTTCAATGTCATAAAAGTTGAACAATCTTAATTAAACAGCCAAAATACCATACATCACATTAAAAAAAAAAACTCCAACAAATAAACTCTAACCAAGTAAACCAAATAAATGAAAATTAAGCTACATTTAGAGAGTTCACAATAAGAAGAGGATTTAAGTATCTATCACAAGGTAGTCAGGGATAGTGAAGAGTCTTAACTCTAACTTCTTATCTAAGGAATGTTTAAGGCATTAAGTAAAATTTTAAATGCCTTGGGACAAGTTTTGGTAAGGGAGATTAATACTAACCAAAAAGTTCAAAAGGAATGGCCCTGAATCCTACTAATAAAAAGGAAAACAAAAAATTCCCATAATTTGGAGTTCTTATTTTTAAAATGTGTGTTTTTAATCTTTTGACTAATATTTAGAAATGCCTCTTGGTTTTATACATTTGTGTTGGTTCTATGTGTATAATAGTTTTGGATATTAGATCTGGACCAGAAATATCTGATGCAAAGATTTTTGTTTCCAAATTGAAAGAAATCTGTTCTTTTTTTAAATCAAGCAACACTATTTCTGTAAAAAAAGCTTTTGAATTTTAGATTTTCAAAGCTATCTAATTAATATATTGTAATATCCTTCATCCCATTCTTTTTGAAATTCTCACTTTCCTCAAACAAAACCATTTATATTTCTTTATCATTTTAAGGTTTTAACTGTACTTTGATTATTAAAAAAAGGATTTTAACTCCTAATTTAAAAAAAGTCAATCTGTGTGCAGTGAAATTTGACATAATGTTTCATTTCATTATGTATGTGTATTTTAATGTTTCTTTATAAATGGCAATTTATTGGGTTTTGTTTCCTTATTCATTTTGATATTCTGTTTTATTATTAGATTTGTTTAATACATTCACATTTAAGATAATGATCATTAGATTTGTTTTTCTTCTTTGTTTCTTTTTTTTCCCCTTTTTTGTCCTTTTCCAAGTCAGTGCTTTGTCAAGATTATTAAGTATGTTTGCTTTAATTTCTGTTCTCAGATGTTTTTCCCACCTTTATTCCTATTTATTTGAAAAATTATAAGTTATTTATATAAACTTAAAATTTTCATTTCTTTTCCTTATTTTTAATTCATTTGAAAATTACTTATGTTTCGTTACTCTATTTGCCCTGCTAAATTCCCATTCAGATAAGAAAATGGTTCAACTTTCCAACATCTCAGTTTTAGTAACATTTAGAATGATACTTTTACCAGATTTTTAAAAAATTATTCTGTCCTTTGTCATCTCCCCAGTTTCAAATTATGTATCCTCTTTCATGTACACTTATTTGCTTTTCTCCTCCCTTATTCTCTTCCTGATCTTCATTATAGTTAGAACTTTTAAACAAAAATAATAATACTATGAATAATTCACTTGTGATGCATCTAAACTTCATAAAACTGCAAAGTAGGTTTTATAGTCTCCATTTCACAGATCAAGAAATTGTGACTGAGGGAAATTTTAGTGACTTTCTCAAGATCACATAGAAAATGTCTAAGACAGGACTCAAAATCATGGTGTCTTGACTTCAAATCCAAGAATAAATAACTTTACCATACACCTCAAGTTCCAAATATCAAACACAGAAAATCTCCTCAATTTCATTATTATGTTACTATATCTGTAAATTATATGCCAGTGTTCATATTCCTTGCTTGTTTGTCTGCCATTTGGGGTAGAACTTGTTGAAACTCATGGAAATATTAATTCATGAAGGAAACCCCCAAATATAATAAAAATCATTTCTTACCCAAAGTCATGAGATTCAATCCAATTCTCAGCTTTAGCACACCAAGTTAGTTACTTCTTATAAGGCATTATGGTTGGCCACTTCTCCTAGAGATCTGTCCTTTGTCTTTCCTGATATAGAATGCAGTCCTGGAAGTGATTCAGTAGAAACTACACTATAATGCCCATTGCCTTCAGAAGAAACTCACTTTAAATTTCTGTCTCTTATCTCTCCCCAATTACAACCATAAGAGTTTTCTGTAGGGATATTCTGAATTTTCCTTCTAGGGTGAGACAACTTCCATTTCTGGCTTTTCCATCTGCTCTCAGGGATACTTTACCTAGTTGAGAGTCTGTCATCAGGGTCCCCAATCCATAGCAAATTATTTCTTACAAAAAAAAAAAAAAAGATAAAGTACTTTTCATTTCTTCCAAGGCCACCTAATTTCTGTCCAGTACCTTTCAACTTGTTTTGCTTTAAAAAAAAAAAAAAAGATTATTTTCATGGCCCACAGTAATTAGTCATTTAATTAGTATAGAAGTTTCAGGACTCATTCCTTTCTTAATTCTGAACACAATTTTCCAAGATATTCTCCATTATTCTTCTTTTTCCCAGATCTCACTCTGAAATCACCAAACATTAAAGTAGATGTTGACTTTATAGTATTTAATCTTCATTTTCATTGAAGTCTTCTAATTATTAAAGCTGTGTGACAGATGCCAGTACCTGAACTATGGTTATGATCATGATGTTTGCTTATTCAGCAAGGGAACTGCAGATTTAGATGTTCAAGTACCCTTCGTTTCAGAAAAAAGTCTTATAGCATGGTATTTTACATAAATTTAACTCAGTTTCTTATATGTTTGAGAAATTGAACTTTTATAAGAGAAAGTTGATTTACTTTCCCCCCAGTTTTCTTCTAATTTTAATTTTGTGTATGTAAAACCTTTTTAATTTAATGGTATCAAAATTCATTTTATTTCCCCAAAATATGGAAAATTGTGTGAATTTATGTGTTATCCTTGCACAGAGGTCATGCTGTTTATCTTGCCAATTTTAATATATGTGCTGCCAAAGCAAGCACTATTCTAATCTTTAACTTCATTTTTATAAGTTTAATCCTTTACTTAAAAGCTTTCAGTGATTTTTTTTTATCACATATAAGTTAAAGCCTAGAATCATTAAATTGACTTTCAAAACCTTTCACAAGCTAGCTTTGACATACCTTTCTTTTTTACTTTTTTTTTTTTTTTTTTTTTTTTAAAGAGGCGATTGTCATTAAATGACTTGCCCACGGTTACACAGATAGTAAGTTTTAAGTGTCTGAGGCCAGATTTAGACTAAGATGCTCCTGACTCTAGGGCCAGTGTTCTGTCCACTGAACCATCTAGTTTCCCTTTTGATATACTTTCTAAAGCTGTCTATTTCTACTTCTACTTCGGAATATGAACTCTAGATATGTTGGTCTCCCTAGCACAGCTCAATCATTCTTAGCTCCATTTTTTGTTTTTGGACTATTCTTTTTGCCTAGAATATCTCTCCTTTCCACTTGATGAATCATTGTATTATAACATCCATTTCACTTCCTAACTCTTTTATGAATGTTTCCTAAAACTATTTCAACCCATATTGACTTTTCCCCTGTGTGTTAAGATCTATTCTAGATGCTGGCAGTTGTCTGCTGTGGTCCATCTCATAAATTCAAGTTACTATGATATGTAAATTATTGGAGGGATGGGGTTTGTGGAGAAATCCTGAGTGACTATTAACCTGTGTATTGTGCTGAGTGTGCTTTAGAATTTGTAGACTGGCTCTGGAGAGTTGAGTCGTCAGAAATTTAAGACATGAGAAAGAGCACCCTTGTGCTTTTTTGCTAACATTGTATTCACTGAGTCTTAAAACTTTGGCCAATCTATGGTTATATATCTCACCATGGAGCAATAGCCCCTGGGTTTCAGGAAATGTATAAATAAAATTTCCATAGATATAGTTAAGGTCAGGAGAACAGGTAAAATAACTTTGCAAAATCATAGTATGAGTGAATTTCATCTCTTCCTTCTTTTTCTCCTTTTTCTTCCATACCCTCAACCAATTGCAAGTTTAAGAATACAAAAGTCTATATATCTGGAACTAAAGATAATACATATTACTATATTCTCTTACTAACTATTGCCCTCGAACCATTTTACATCAAGAAACTGAGGGAGTATACTAGCAGATGTAAGATATAAAGACTGTTTGGCATAAGAAGTAAATATGCGGAGTCATCTTTGATTGATCTGATATTGCTATAGAAATAACACTGACTGAAATTCAGAGGACCTGGGTAAAATTTTGGCCTAAAATGGCCTGTGTGACCATGGCAAAAGTAATTTGATTAAATGAGTTTTAGTCTCCTGACCTATAAAACTATGATAGATGAACTGAATCATTTTTGTTTTACTCTAGATGTATGATTTATATCACCTTCTGTTTCTAGGTCTCCTGAGGCCTCAGATGACTATAAATATATATTATTGCAATGAATTTACTTAATACCTGGAATTTTTCTCTTTTTTTTATTGGTTGGTCACCAATATACTCTCCATCCTCATTAAAAATAACAAGAATGACAGCCAAATCACTTATTTAGAGATACATTTGCTACTAAATGTGGGAAACAACAGATAGAATATGGCTAATTTTCCTTTAGATTTTATGAATAATCTCATAGAGCAAAGTAACACTGATTTATCCTCCTGTAAACTTCTATAGCATTTATGAGTTGTAGCATTTATTTGTCAGTATAATGCCATGCATTATTCTTTAAATTTTCTTGCATCTGTTTTATCTTTTTAACTAGAGAGGAAGTTTTTTTTTTTCCTTTGTATCTATGCAGCTTGCCTGTAGCCAAATTAGTTTTTAAATTATCAGTATTAAGAAAGCTAGCAGGAAAGATAATTTTTCCTCTAACTTAAGAAAAGGACTATGTCAATCACATTCATGCTTTATATAGATATGATATAGAGAATGCAGAAAACTGTAAGATTTGACTAACCAAACCATGATTTTCTCAATTATCTTAACATTTCTCACAAAAAATGAAATCACATAATATTATAATCATTGGTAAGGAATGGGGAAACTGTATGGCACAGTGGATATAATACCTGGCTTGGAGACAATGGGACAAGAATTTAAATCTTGCCTCAGATATTTACAAGTTGCAACAGTCTGGACAAATCATTTAACCCAGTTTGCCTAAGTTTCCTAATCTATAAAATGATCTTAAAAGGAAATGAAAAATCACTCAAGTTTCTTTGGAATACATCAGATTTTTACTGGACTACTTATTTCTTTTCCTAGTTTGGCTAATAAGTGATCACTATTTTCATTAACAGCATTGAATTATAAGATTTCTAAGTATTCGTTATGATCTACCAAACCAGTCTCACCATTTTGACTATTAAAAATCCTTTGTGAGCATCAGATTTGTAATGAGTACATCTATTTGTTTTAGAGGTTTGTATATTCGTGGTGTGAGAAATGATTCATTTGGACCCCTACTTCATTCCAATCAGTATTAATCAATTTGATAGACTCATATCAATGAGCCCTAGACTGTGAGATGGAGTTTTAAATGCACTTGCTTAATTATAGGAAGCTAAAGGTCATCCATCCTTGTTTTTCCTTGTCATGGTGACCAAACTCAGAATGACAGAGGTCAAAACTATGGGGAAAATCCCCCAAATATTTGACTATTTTGTCCAGTAGGATCAGATGGCCATCTTATGACCACATAGATCACTGACAGTAATACCTTGTACCATTTCCTCATGTCCAAGCTAAGGAAAAGCCTATCCATCTTATGCTTAATCCAATTTATGATGTTGTTGAAATAATATTCACTTATTTTAGCTTATGTATCACATGTCCATCGGTAGAATTAGTCTGATTTGGTATAGCTGTTCTTGAATGACTAGACATTTAGCCCCATAAAAATAGAGCTGTGAAGGAGGAGGGATCTGAGGTCATGAGGAAGAGTCAAAGAGGGAACCACAAAGTGCCATTGGCTCAGAGATCTGCCTTAGTCTCTTTTATTGTAGATAGAGTAATTTTATTCTACACATTGATTCTGATTGGATTACAAATGATTGGTCCCTAAATGATGATATCACATCTGGAGCCATAAATGTGTTTGACAGACATCCTAATTGGAGGGGAAAATAGCTTCCACATAATACTAAGTATAGTAATTGAATCTAATTCCCTTAAGGCATTAATAATGGAGAGAATCTCTAATACAAATCAATCAACTAATAAATTAAATTACCCTTTCCTTTACTTTTATATTTAAACTGAATATTTTTGAGAGGATCTCTATTTTTACTGTTTTTAGATCAATAGTGTCAATCTCAAATTGAAAAGAGGATAAATAAAACATATATAAAGATCCCTGTGGGCCACATATTGACAATTTTATTTATATTTTGTTATATCTTTATCTTATTAAGTATTTCCCAATGACATTTTAATCTGGTTAGGGCAGCATCATGTGAAAAGCCTAAATGCTGAATATATGTTTGCCTTGAAAACTGACATTTCCTCAAGGTTATTCTGTTCTTTAATAAAGATGATTATCTTTATAGTAATAGTCACTGAAATTTGTATGACACTTTAAGATTTACAAAATGTTCTGCATACATATGATCTTTATACCAAACCTGAAAATGAAGTATTAATATTCTCACTTTATGGTCGAGGAAATCAAGTATGTACTTGAAGTAAGATTTGAATCCAAGTCTTCTTATTATGAGACTAGCACTTTACTCTCTATCCTGTCTTTAGAAACAATACTTTCATGTATTTGCCCACTCTCATGCTCCCATATGAATGTACAGTCTTTCTGTCAAAGTAATTCTTTAGTAGTAGTAGTGTAGTAATAATTATTTGGCTCAATATTTTTTATAGCTAGCTTCAAAACATACAATTACTCCAATGCAGTAAGATATTATTTAGAAAAAAATAAATCTAAGCACCCTGTGTGAAAGAAACACTGCATGTTTTCTAGAATATTTGACAAGAACTAAAATATTTCCAAGTGGAAAAGTATTTAATATTATATATCAGAATAAACAATAATATCCACCTAATAAAGACCAACCTCAAATCTAATTTACTCCGTGTGGCTACCAAGAACACTCACTGTTAAGAATGAGAGGCTTCTGCTTACTCCTGGGTGTTATGTACATATTGCATATTTATAAATATCTATCTACCTTCTAGGAAGTCATTAACTACCTATATAAGCAGCAGGAAAACAAACCTTTGGAAGAGGAATGCAGTGCCCTTGTACAAATAGTCATTTAAGTTGTAAGTACAATTCCACCTGGGAGTTACTTCAAAGCTAAATGCCAACAGTTTGCTTAGTGTTTCTTGAATTGTGTGTGGGTTTTTTCTTAATCATTATTTTTTATTCATTCATTCATTCATTTACTCATTTACTTATTTTAAAGCTTTTTATTTTCAAAACATATGCATGGATAATTTTCAACATTCACCCTTGCAAAACCTTGTGTTCCAAATTTTTCCCTCCTTTCCGCCTACCCACTCCCCTTGAGGGCAAATAATCCAATATATGTTGAACATGTACAATTCTTCTATATATATTTTCAAAAATATATTGTTGCCCAATAAAAATCAGATCAAAAAGGAAAAGGAGATCAAAAAGGAGAAAGAAAATAAAATACAAGCAAACAGCAATAAAAAGTGAAAATACTATGTTGTGATTCGTACTCAGTTCCCACAGTCCTTTCTCTGATTGTAAATGGCTCTCTTCATAACAAGACCACTGGAACTGGCCTGAATTGTCTCCTTAATCATAATTTTAAAACTTCCACAGGATTTTTTTAATATTTGAACATCGATCAAATAAAGTCATGTTTTTATAGGAACAATATCCTGGCTGTTTCTCATAAGCAAATTCAGCAAATTTTTTCTTAATTAGTGAATGCTGACCTCTCAAGTAGCATGAAAGTGTCAATACAATGACATACAAGTTTTGAAAAGAGGTATAATAGATATTTTAGTTTCTTATCTTTCTACCATTTCCCAAATGGATTTTATTTCTTTCTAGGAAGAGGTTGGGATCAGAAGTTTGATCACTCTGCTTTCCTCAGAGAGAAAAGTAACAGGTTAAAATTATATGTATCTGTTCCCTTAAATATTATTAATCTAGAGAATGCAGTTTTTAGGTTCATGACTATTGATTTTGGTAATTTTTAGGGGGGAAGAATAGTGGCACTGGAGAAAGGAAGTCCTAAGCTTTATGGACTCTCACCAAATACTGGTTCCACAATGTGTACACATACCAAATAGCAAATAAACCCATTTATTCAAATGGAAGCAAAACAGAAACTGTATATAAAATGATGTGTAATAAATCATACCAAGTAAAATAGCTGTCCTATTGGGATTGAGAGAAATCAACTGAATCAAAAGAGATTCCCCCAGATTTCACCCAATAGGAAGTTCCCATTAGTTTAACAAGTGGAGGAAGATAATGGAGATTGTAAGCTCCTCTCATGTCACTTTTTTCTCAGAATCTTGGTTTTCCTTTAGCAATCTCAAGTGATGTTGTCTTCATCCCTCATTTCTTTCAGGATGGAAGCTGAAAGAACCTGAAAAAACTGTCAAGCCTTAAAACTCAAGAGATCTACAGGAAGTCAAGAGCTTGAAGAAACTGAAAGATTGGAAGGTTTCTTCTCTCTCTCAATCTTGACAACTCCATCTTGCCCCTCACACTGGCACAGTTATTGATCACCACCAATGAGGAAAGACCTAACTAATGGCTGTAGGACTCAGATTGTATTTAAAGGTATTGAAACAGTTCTAGACTGTTAGTTGACTCGGGGACCAAGAACTTAAATTGTTACTGTATAAAGTAGAAATAGAGAGGTGGAGGTGAATGCAGAGTAATGAGAAAGAAGTGTGGAAAATAGAGGGAGGGCTAGTGAATCATGAGGAGAGATTTATTGAGTCAAATCAAATCAAAGGGTTCTCAATGCCCATTTTTGTTGAATAGCCTACTCTTGCTACATCTAAGTCAATCTCTTTCCTAACTGTTGACTAATATACAGACATATTCTTTTTTGTTCAATGTTAAACCTAAACTACCTTGATATTAGTCTGAATCAGGAATATCTCAGAATCCTTGTAAATCTAGATTGTGGTACCTTAAAATTTCCATGAAACAGAACACAATTCAACAGTTTATGTACTGAAAATCCAGGAAGCTGCCAATAAACAAGAAGATGACTTTTTTCCTATATATTTGATTTCTTTGAAGTATATGCCTAAAAATAATATTATCAATTATAAAAACCTAATTATTTTTCTTGAATAATTCCAAATATCAAATATATGCTTATTTCTGCTTTAGATTTATAATTTTCAACTAGCAATAACAATATTTAGACTAATGGGAAGGCAGTATAATAATCTAGTAATTAGGGGATTAGACCTAAAGCCAGAATAGATCTCAAATCAAAATCTAGCGTCTATCATTTGCCATTTCTGTGATGTTAACTTCAATTTCCTCCTTTTAAAACATGACAAGTAATAGTAGTTTAGAGTTGTTTCAAGGCTCAAATGAAATGATTTATCGGTGTCAGTTTTGTTACTTCCCAATTTTTGAATGGTGCATTAAAAAAAAAAAAGGTTGTATGTTACCATTTACATGTCTGGATACTAAATCCAGTTCTTAAATCTTAAACATCTTACAAATTATGATGGTCTTAAATACCATCCTTCCTCTGTGGGTCTAAATTTCCTCATTCTAAGATTCATGGCACTTTAATTTAAATCCTAGTTTGTGTTTTTCTTCCACAAGAATGTAAATTCTTTGGGGACAGTTACAACTTTTTTTGTCTTCATTGTTTCCAGTAACTAGGACAATTCTTACCATGAAGATATAAATTTTTACTAAATAATAGATCCTTATTAAATGCATTCTTATTAAACATTAATAAATTTGTACATTATTATTAAATCTTTGATTCTAAAATAATAAGGGTAAAGTAGGTAATTTATAGGGACATTCTATGAGCCTGTGAATATATGAAAGAGAATAGAAAATCATGGAAATAGAGTATCATTTTTGTTGACGCTTTAAGAAGTGATTAAAGATTGCTTTTGCAAGTCATACTGAGAGTTAAGAATTAAACAGTAGGGTCTGAAGTGAGATCATTAATTTTTCTTATAAAGGAATTAGGTTCAAACCCTAGCTCTGCCATTATCTGTATAACACTGATTAAGTCACTAAAGTCCTTCAGGTCTGCTTTTTTTTTTTAATCTGTAAAATTAGAAAAAATGAACTAAATGTGTTCTATTTAGATTCTACAGATATAATTCTATGATTCTATGAAACAGTCAAAGATGTAATCAAGTAATATCACTTTACTGGGCAAACCACAAAAAGAAAAGGTTTATGTTTAGACAAAGTGGAGAATTTTTTTTGACTACTGTGACAATGCTAAATCTATTCATCTTTGTTAAGAAGAAATGAGTAGTGGCATTTATAATTTTAAAAACTAATGTAATCTGAAATGTAAAACTGGGCATCTAGGAAAATCACAAAGAAAAAGAATAGCATCTTGCAAAAGCACTTTCAAAATTAAGCCATACATAGATAGATCAGATAGATAGATAGATAGGCAGACAGATAGGATGGAAGACAGATTCTATCTGGTTCTTGCTGCCACTTGGTGCCAAAGACTCAAATTGCAATGGTTCTAAGAATGTCTAATTCATTAAAATGCTCCCCCTCAGTAGAAGTAGGAGTAAAAAGGAATGATTAAAAATATGTGCTTCTTAAAAAAGTAAAAAAATAAAAAATTAAGAAGCAGAGGCTTATTCCTCCCTACTAACTCCTTATTGGTACTAGAAGGATCCCTATTGACGTCTAATCAGCTCAACATTGTAATGGACATGGTCAATTATTTCATTAGTTATTAAGAAAATATAGATCAAATGTGTGTTAGGAAATAGAGTTATTTCCCCCCTTATTTCTACAGGACTCAATTTGGATTTGTGTTTGTTAAAATAATGTGAAGTCAAGATCTTTACTCAAACATTTCAGATACCACAGATTTTACTCTCTCTCTCTCTTATATTCACTGTATAAATTGATGTTCCTAAATTTAAATCTTTTATGACTTTTTTGGAGGTATTGAGAATGAAGGTCCTACTCCAAGACTTCTTGAAGGGACAGTGAGTTGACATATACAAGCCTATTGCAGTATCGGTATAATAGAAAATCTTCAAATATGAGCTCAATAAAATTCAATCTGATGTTTGAGGACAAGCCAAGATAACCACATAAGTGAGAATCTCAGGTGGGTGAGAAACTACATATAAATTCATTCACCATGGTAAATCAAGAAATGAAAATAATAACAACAAAACACAGATACATACACAGACCCACATACATATACACACACAGACACACATACATATACAAATGGAATTTAGGTCTGTGTCTCTCTACTTCTTCAGGGCTAGTTGTTGGTGTTTTTCTTCTTTAAAATATAATATAAAAATGATTCTCTCTGGAAGAAGGCAGGTTTCTCAGGGAAGTTTTCTGGAGGCAGCCTTAGTTGCAGTTGAAAGTAATAATCACCTCAAAACGCAGCCAGGTGATAAAAGTTCAGATCTTTTATTGTCTCCAATATAGTCCGGTTAGCTTAGAGGCCTATCTCTCTGCTTGGTTCCAAGAGCTCCCTCCGAATGTCTCCAAATCCAAAGGTTTGTCCTTCAGCCCAGCCAGCACAAAGGTGACTCTGTCTTGCCTCTGAGAGAGGGCTTCTGGCTCTCAATCTCCCAGAGTGCTCCTCTCCGACCCCAGTCAATGTTCCGAAGTAAAACTCCTCACTCAGAGAGGACTTCTGGCTGAACTCACTTGATGCTCCCCTCTCAATCTAAATTCAGCTGAACTCTCGATTCGTAGCTTCTTCTGACTTGACGCTCCCCTCTCCATGTAATTCAGTTTAATTCTGTCTGAGAGCCTCTGTCTGTTTCTTATATATGAGAGAGTGGGATTGTGAGATATCTCCCAGCGTGCTCTCTGGCCCTAAGAGCTTCAAGGGAGGTGTGAATTCAGATATCTCATACTAAACCCTGAAATTTCCCAAACGGGTGAACTCCAATGAGTACTTAAATACTTCTTGCTTATATGAGCTTTCTCAAGGTATGAACACAAGCATTGTATCAATTAGTTCTACATAGTACCTTGTTTCAGGTTCTGGCCCAAAACATTTTGTAAGATCAGATCAATCATAAAGATTCCAACAGATAGTGGTGGAATAATAAAGAAAAATACAAGTGTTACTACAAATTACCTAGGCTAGAATATTTATACAGACTGAATTTAATAGCTGTCATTCTAAATATGATATTTTAATTTAGTGTAAAATGAATTGACATATTACTGGAAGAACTGAACCTCATCATTATTGAATTCCCATAATAAATAGGCAAAAACTTAAGGAACTTGTAGCTTAATAGACAGATGGTGCTCCTTTGAGTACAAACTAATGGATTTTTAAAAGCTGACTTAGTCCAAAGGCTAAAAGTAACAGTTCAAAAACATTTGGTAATCTTACTTGTCAGTCCACAAAATGGCAATAAACAGAAATATCACCATTAAAACTAATTATAGCTTATGTAATAGAATATTTCAAAAATAATGAAGAAGTAGAGATTGCTATAAAGAAGTTGGTAAGATTCTACAAACCAAATAAAAATATATAGTAATAATTGATGATTTCAATGTGAAGGTGGCAATAGGAAAAGATGGTTGTACTGAATGAATATAATGGGCAAAAATATGTTGAAAAACATGGTTTATGGTTAAGAAATGAAAAAGACAGATGACAGGAAAAAATAATGATGAATGTTGGAGGGGATGCGGGAAAACTGGAACACTGATGCATTGTTGGTGGAGTTGTGAACAAATCCAACCATTCTGGAGAGCAATCTGGAATTATGCCCAAAAAGTTATCAAACTGTGCATACCCTTTGATCCAACAGTGCTACTACTGGGCTTATACCCCAAAGAGATACTAAAGAAGGGAAAGGGACCTGTATGTGCCAAAATGTTTGTGGCAGCCCTGTTTGTAGTGTCTAGAAATTGGAAACTGAATAGATGCCCATCAGTTGGAGAGTGTTTGGGTAAATTGTTGTATATGAATGTTATGGAATACTATTGTTCTGTAAGAAATGACCAGTGGGATGAATACAGAGAGGCTTGGAGAGACTTACATGAACTGATGCTAAGTGAAATGAGCAGAACCAGGAGGTCATTATATACCTCAACAACCATACTGTATGAGGATATATTCTGATGGAAGTGGATTTCTTTGACAAAGAGAAGATCTAACTCAGTTTTAATTGATCAATGATGGACAGAAGCAGCTACACTCAAAGAAAGAACACTGGGAAATGAATGTAAAACTGTTTGCATTTTTATTTTTCTTCCCGGGTTATTTATACCTTCTGAATCCAATTCTACCTGTGCAACAAGAGAACTGTTCGGTTCTGTGCACATATATTGTATCTAGGATATATTGCTATATATGCTAGGATAGGATATTAACATATATAGACTGCTTGCCATTTAGGGGAGGGGGGTGGAGGGAGAGAGGGGAAAAATCGGAACAGAAACAAGTGCAAGGGATAATGTTGTAAAAAAGCCCACTTCACAGAAGCCTCCTGAATCTGTAAAATGGATATATTATTCCAGAAGAGAATTCATAGTTATTGGACATAGCAGACACCAGACAATATCAAAAAAAGAAATTGTTTGTGTTTAACTAGACAAGAAAGTATTTACAAGTTTATGAGTCATTTCTGAAACAGCTGTCAGTATGCAATTATACCATCAATTAGAGGAAAATTCAAAATCAACACCAAACCAGAAGACAGAAAAAAAAAAAAGACATTATTGGCAGTTATGTCAACTTTAGTCTGACCTATATAAATAAGCTATTTATGATAAAATGGGGACAATATATAATAGACAAAAATCAACATAAATTATCTATATTCTCTCTTGAAGTCTAGCAAGTACAAAACAATCGCTAAAATTAGTTTGAAAAGTAGAAAGTGCTTCAATCAGAAAATGCTTGTTTTCTTTGCTTGAAAGACATTGACCCATAGCAATGGAATTATTGTAAATAAAATTATAAATTCATTTAAAAATATAATTAGTAAGCATGTTAAAAATTTTGAATAATATTGTCCCAAAGTAGACAAAATAATAAGAAAGAATAAACAGTCTGCATTGAAATAAGACCCAAATAAGTTGGTTTTAACCTTAGAATGGCTATGGGAAAAAATTTTGAGGATAACAATGCAAGACAGAAAAAAAAAGAGAGAGAGAGAGCATGTACACTGTCAGGTTTATATGTGTCTATTTCAATTATCCATGGCAGAAGAACTACTATATTTACTTTTTAACATCTCAATATGTGATATGATGAAAATGATATGGCACTTAAAATAATAAATAATATCTGGATGCAATGAGTACATTATAAAATAAATTTATTCAGGAGGATACACAATCTCTTGGACATTGAAAGTTTGATTTTGAAAATATATGAAAAAGAGGATTCTAAATGTTTAAAAAACTTTCAGGTAATAGAAGGGACTCAAAAATGTTACTGAGAGATTATTGATAACAACTAACCAATATTTCAAAGGACTTGTGCCCTCACATAGGTTTATTAATATCCAATTGTATAAATCACAACCTCTCTACTTTCACATAGTATGAAATTATTTCCCACAGAGGATCCACATAGTGTTTTTAAGGCCCTCCTCTATATCTATTGATAGTACATCAATTGAACATTAAGGTTGTTCTTTGGATATCCCTTCTAAACACTACATGATTGGACTAGTTTTATCTCAATTTTAATTATAATTTTTCATTGGAATATATTGCAGACTACTCATGAACTCCATTGACTTTTGGGTGACTCATGATTTTAATTCTTCAGAGATTGTGGTACTCCATGACTAATAGCTACTTTTTTGGTAGTGTGAGTGTTAAGGCATTGAATAAGAAAATTAGTTTAGGTAGAATTGTCATTTTAATTACATTTTTTCAGCCTACCCAAGAGCAATTACCATTTCTTCCAGTTGTTTAAATCTGACTTTATTTGTGAGAAAAGTATTTTGTAATTGTCTTCTTATAGTTTTTAGGTTTGTCTTGGCAGTTAGACTTTTAATTATTTTATATTGCTTACAGTTGTTTTAAAATGGAAAATTCTCTATCTCTTGCTTCTGGGCTTCTTTGGTCAAATAAAGAAATGTTGATGATTTATATGGGAGTTATCTTATATTCTGCAACTTTGGTAAAATTTTTAATTATTCTAAATAATTTTTAGATGATGCTCTAGGATTCTCTAGGCATGGTATCATATCATCTGCAAAGAGTGACAACTTTGTTTCCTCTTTTCCTATCCTAATTTCTTCACACTTTTTCCTTCTCTTACTGCTATCCTCTAACATTTCAAATACTAATTTGAATAATAGGGGTGATAATGGTCATCCCTGCTTCACCTTGATCTTATTGGGAAGGCTCTAGCTTATTCTCATTATAGATAATGCTTGCTGATGGTTTTAGAGACTCTGATTATCATTTGAAGAAACGCTTCCTTTATTTCTGTGCTCTCCAGTATTTTTAAATAGGAATGTTTGCTGTTTTCTGTCAAATGCTTTTTCAGCATCTGTTGAGATAATCATATGATTTCTGTTGGTTGTTACTGATATTGTACAAAAGAATACTACATAGGGTATCATACTCTTACCTACAGATTCTAAAAAGTATTTTTTTTTCTCTTTTGAACCCCTGAACCCTTGGGATTTACTGGCTATATTTCTTTCTTAAGGACCAGGATTTAAGCCAATCTGATTCTAATTGACTGCTAATAAATTCTAGACAAAGTCTTACTCGGTCATTGTTTGGATCCTGATTGACTCAAATTGAATGTAAATAGTAATCATTTCTGCTTTGGCCAGAAATCCCGAGCATCTTCCCCCTCTACTCCCAGAGTGATATGAACATTTATTTATTTATCTACATTTTTTTGTACTAGATGAAAATAGAGATTCTTTACCTCAATTACTACCCAAGCTTAATCACTAAGTGACCTTAGTTAAACTGAGACATATTAAAGATCTTAGTTTAAAAAGGCAGTTTAAAAAGTTTCCCATTATATCCAGGGCCATCTCTAGTCATCTTGATCTATATCTGGCCACTGGCCCCAGATGGTTCTGGAGGGGAAAGTGAAGTAGATGACCTTGCACAGTCCTTGCTCACTTAAATCCAACTCCCTTGCAAAGTCACAGCATCCCTTCCCTGGTGTCATGGTCCTCTTCTAGAACAAAGTACAAAGAATTGTTATGATAAACCTTTATTATTAATATGGTAAATTATATTGATAGTTGTCTAATATTGAACAAAACTAACATTTCTGGTATAAATTCCATCTGGTATAAATTCTGTGATAGTCACAGAATCCTTGTGATATAATGTTATCATTACTGTGCTAGCATGTTATTCAGAATTTTTGCATTAAAATTTATTAGGCAAGTTGGTCTAAATTTCTTTTTTTCTGTTTTAGCTCTTCCTATTTTGAGGTATCAGCACCATGTTTCTATCATAAAAAGTGTTTAAAGGACTCCTTCAACTATTTTTCAAAATAGTTTTCATAGTATTGGGATTAATTGCTCTTTAAATGTTTGGTAGAATTCTCTCATAAATTCATCTGGCCTTGAATATATTTTTTAAGCAGCTTATTGATGGCTTGTTTAATTTCTTTCCTAAAATAGGGTCATTTAAGTAATTTATTTCCTCTTTTGTTAATCTGGGCAATTTATATGTTTTGTAAATATTCATTCTTTTTCATTAGATTGTCAGATTTGTTGACCTACAGTTGGGTAAATTAGTTCCTGATTATTACTATAATTTCCTCTTCATTGGTAGTAAATTCACTCTTTTCATTTTTGATGCTGATAATTTGTCTTTTTCTTTCCCTTCTCTAATTAAATTAACCAATCTATTTTGTTTTTTCTCATAAAATCAATGCTTAGATTTATTAATTAGTTCGATAGCTTTCTTACTTTCATTTTTTATTAACCTCTGCTTCGAATTTCAGAATTTCTAATTTGTTATTTAATTGGAGCTTTTTTGATTTTTTTTTAAATCTAGGTTTTTAGTTGCATGTCCAATTCATTAATCTCCTTTTTCTCTATTATATTTATGTAACTGTAAAATTTCCCCTAAGAATTGCTTTGGTTGCATAGGTTTTGGTATATTGTCTTATTACTGTTGTTCTCTTGGATGAAATTATTGATTGTTTCTGTGACTTTTTTGTTTGACCCACTCATTCTTTAGAATTATATTATTTAATTTCTAATTGGTTTCTAGTCTATTTTTTCTGACCCTTTATTGAATGTAACTTTTATTGCATTTTAATCTGAATAGGGAGAATTTGCTATTTCTGCCTTTCTACATTTGATTGTGAGGTTTTTATACCCTAATACAGTCATTTTTCTTTTCCTGTTTACCTTTCAAGACTTCTCTTTAGTCTTGTTTTTGAAGATCAAATTTTCCATTCAATTCTTTTTTTTTCCTCAATAGAAAAGATCAAAAGTTCCTTACTTCTTTGAAGAATCATCTCCTCCCCTGAAAGATGATGTTCAGTTTCATTGGGTATTTGATTCTTGGTTGTAATCCCACATTCTTTGCCTTTTAGAATATAGTGTTCCAGATGTTCCAATCTTTATTGTAGACACTGCTAGGTCCTGGGTAATCCTGACTCTTGTTCTTTGATACTTGAATTGTTGGGGTGTTTTCTGCTGTTCTTGTTTTTTTTCCCCTGATAGCTTGCAGTATTTTTTTTCTTGAGATTATAGTTCTGGAGTTTTGTAACAAGGTTTCTGGGAGTTTTTCTTGTGACATCTCTTTCCAGAGGTGTTCAATGGATTTTTTTAAATGACTTTTTCCTCTACTGGTTCTAATATATCAAGGCAGGTTTTTTTGATGACATCTTGAAGTATGTTATTCAGATGCTTTTGGGGGTTGTGGTCTTTAGGTAGACCAATAATTTTTAAATTATCTTTCCTGGATCTATTTTCCAGATCTGCCATTTTTTCCAATGAGGTATTTGGTATTTTCTTCCATTTTTTCTTTTTTTTTTTAAGTTTGTTTAACTGATTCTTGATGTCTTATAAAGTCATTAGCTTCCATTATCCAGTTCTAGTTTTTAGTGTATGATTTTCTTCAATTAGCTTTTATATCTCTTTCCCCATTTGAGTAATTCTAATTTTCAAAGTTTTGTTTTCTTCAGTGGATTTTTTTTTTTTGCATTTGGCCAATTGTATGTTTTAAGAAATTATTTTGTTCAGTCAATTTTTTGTCTTTGCTTTCCCAAACTGTTGATTATCTTTTGAATACCTATTGCTTCTTTCCCCAACTTTTCTTCTACCTCTCTTATTTGCCTTTTAAGATATGTTATGAGTGCTTCCAAGAGGCTTCTTTGGACTTAAGACCAATTCATATTGCCCTTTGAGATTTCCTATGTAGGCATTTTGTTCTCATCTGTGTTGGTGTTTTGGTGTTCCCTGGCAACATGGTAGCTTTTTATAATTAAGGTTTTTTTCTGTTTCTTGCTCATTTTCTTTCTTTTTTTCTATTTTGTGACTTTTAACCTGGAGTTTTGCTCCTGGGGTACAGGAGATATTGTCAGAAATGTTTGGTGTGGTTCTGAACCTTGACTTTTAGCACCTAGGCTCTTTGTGTTTGGTGTCTTGAATACAGCATGAAGTAGCTCTAACTTCTCTCTCCAGGGATGGTTTCCTAGGCTGGCAATTTGCCTTCTTTCCTGGGACTGGAGGTTGTCCCACTGATGTGCTCTGCTCCTGTTCTAGGACTAGGGGTATCAGTTGCTGATCTGCTGTGATTAAGACCTTCTCATTGGCCATCCCTGTGAAACTGACCTTTCTTGAAGTCTTTCCAATCTACTGTGACCTAGCGTGTGGTCTCATTCCTTTTGACTCTGTTGAAGGGCTTGTTTTCATGTGATTTTAAAGGGGAAATGGTCCTGTCTATTTACCCAGTACTTCACTGTTATTCCCTTACATCCACAGAGGACCCTTGTGTCTGATGCTGGCTGAGGCAATGGCAAGAGATGGATGGCACTTCTGGAGCCTGTAGGGGTATGCTTACTTACCAGTGCCAAACTAGGTTCCTTGCAGTGGTCTCTGGAGTTTGCTGAGGCCAGATGTGTTTTCTCTGTGTTTCTCCAGGGCTACCCTGATGGTTTGGCCCCTAGGAGACACCTGTTTACCCAGGGCTGCACCAAAGCACAGAATGATCTGACTGGCGGATGATACCTCTTTAGTTGGGCTTGTGCTGAGACAGATGGAGGTCTGGCTGATGGAGAATGACTACCTGGCCAGGGCCACACTAAAACATGTGGTGATTCCTAGAACTCAAGTCCACAGACCTTTCTGGCTTCACTAACATGCATGGAAGGATGCTGGTGGTAGAATCCTCCCTCTGCCCCTCACTGAAGCTCAGGATCTCCTGCTAGTTTGCTGAGGTAAGACTTTCTGGGAAGCTTCCTCTCTTGGGCTATGCAGGGAAGTGAGAGAGGATTGAATCCTTCCCCATGTAAGATGGACCTCTCCTTCCAATCTTCCAAATTTCCTGGGCTAAAAGATTGTGTCTCCCTGTCTCCTTGCTGGTTCTACTGCTCCAGCCCCTGTCTTGGGGAGCTATTTTAGGGATGCACAAAGATGAACATGGAAGAATTACAGCAACTTATTGCTCACTCTGCCATCTTGGCTCCAGGAAGTCAGTATTTGTAAAATAAATGAGTACAAGCTTTAGCTCTGTCACAATGAAAGAGCTTTAAGAACAGCAGATTGTATCTTCTGAAGTCTCTTTCTACATGTCATACTGCTCAGTTGGTGGTTAATTCCTTGACCATGACAGTAGTAGAAAAATATTTTCTCATCTATAAATTCTTTGTGAAAATGATCGATATAAATTCTCCAGGCATGTTTGAAGAAACTAGGAAAACTTAAGTTTCCACAGATTATTTAGCACTACATGCTATTTCTTAATGGTGATTCATTTTATGAAAAAGTGTTGTAAATACAAGGTGGCACTGAATTTTTTATTTGCTGATTTTAAGAGAAACATGAAGACTTCAGTTTTCTCTTCTAATAAGGTTTCTCTTGTGAGTACATTAAGATCATAAAAAATTTCCTTGATAATAAAAACCACAAAATAATATTGGCAAATATTATTTTTATTATTGAGCTATATAAAGTGAAAAATAGAAAGAGAATAAGAGGAAAATGATGTAGAGATGACCAATCTTGGATTCAGAAAGAAATGAGTTCAAGTTCTTCTTCACAGAGATGCAGGTTGTGTGACCTTGGGCAAATCACTGAATTTCTCAGTACTTCAGGTCTGCAGAGTAAACTCCCTGAGATTTAAACTTTCATAGAAGGTGGGTGCTATCTGTATTGAGAGATTTTATTCATGAGTAGTTCCTAATGCCAATGTATTCATATGTCTGATAATAATTTATACAAAGCATAGACCTCTATTATAAGGGATTAGTTCAATGGAATTTCCTATTTTTAGTCAGGACCTCCAGATGTTATTACTTATGTTTGACCCTATGTTTATTGTATCTATCACCAGAGTACTATGAAACTATTCATCATCCAAACTGAGAAAGATTTTATTTGATTCCAAACTTTTTCCTGACTTAAAAATCTCTTCTTTTTAACATAATTAGATATTCTTTAAGTTATAGAAAATGACTGTAAATCAAAAATCATAATAATTTCTGAATAGCTTCAATTGAAGGTTACCCAAAAGGAAAATGGAAGATACATGACATACATAAATAAGTTGTTATTTATTACTAATAATGATACGTATAAGAATTGGTGCAAAAGATAGTTCCAGAAATATATTATCCCAACATCTGGTGAGCCGACCAGGTAGCAAGAAAACAAGAAAGAAAATGAGTAGCCCATATGATTCCTTGATATCAACATAATTTTTTAAAAAGATGAAGGAAAAAAAAAAACTTTAGCAGATTAGGTGGATCCCACTGGTGATCAAGAGTATTCAAGAGCTACCTGATAGAATTTTAGTGTGAGCTATATCCCAAAAAGATAATTAAAAAAGGGGGAAGTACCAACATGTACAAAACATGTTTATAGAAGCTTTAAAAAAATTTTTTTTCACGTTGTTTCCTTTTGTTCTGTTTCTTCTTTTTATAGAACGACCAATATGGAAATATGTTTTACATGAATGCACATATATAATCCACATCAAATTACTAATCATCTTAGGCAGTGAGGGAAGGATGAAAGAAAGAAAGGGAAAAAATTGGAACCCAAAATTTTATTTAAAAATGAATGCTAAAACATTTTTATATGTAATTGGGAAAATAAAATACTATTAAAATTGTTAGTCTGAAAATTTAACCTTGGAAATTAGGAAATGCTACAAATTTTGTTGATTATTTAGAGTTTAAAAAGTTCTAGAGAAAATGTTAAAAATGCAATAAAATTTAATAAATTTAATATGTCTCGTGTACATTTCCCCCACAGTCAGTTAACTATTAAACTATTAAACATTTAACAGCATAGTACTGTTAGTTCCTTTAGGGAAAATTAATGGAATGATTCTATTGCCATAACTAAAAAATTGGAAGTGTTCTTACCAGTTATCTTGTTCAACCTCACCAATTTATACATGAAAAAACTAAGGTTCAGAAAGTGGAAGTCACTCAGTTAAGTGAATTACCCAGACTCATCTTTGTAGTAAGTGTCAGAATTAGTATTTCAAACTAAATTCTCTTTACATTAAAGCATACTGACTCCCCAGGGAATGGAAAAGAATCCAACAGGGTGAGAAAACTTAAATGGACAGATCTATACCATTGAAAAAAGTTCTCACAATTATGAATCCAAGGAAGAATTGAAGTCTTGATTAGTGATAAGGACAAGATTTTAAAGAGATGGGCTGGGGGCAGCTAGGTGGAACAGTAGATAGAGCACCAGCCTTAAAGTCAGGAGGACCTGAGTTCAAATCTGGTCTCAGACTCTTAACGCTTCCTTGCTGTGTGACTCTGGGCAAGTCACTTAACCCCAATTGCCTCAGGGGAGGGAGAGAGAAAGACAGAAAGAAACAAAGAGAGAGAGAGAGAGAGAGAGAGAGAGAGAGAGAGAGAGAGAGAGAGAGAGAGAAAGAGATCAGTTGAACATTTCCATAGTTTTTTAATAGACATCATGAACCAAAGCTGAAGCTATTGATTATATATCTCAGGTTGAAGTCAAACCCTCCCTAGCTGAAGTTTCAACTGAAGAAGTTTTGAATGCCCTTAGACTTCTTTTATGTGGGAAAATGCCTGATATGGATTCTATTTCAGCTCAGATTTTCAAGGCAGGGGTTCTAATATTCATACAAAAATTGACTAAAATCTTCTGGATTATTTGGCAAAAGGAAATTAACCTCAATGAGTTCAAGGAGACCTCCATTGTCCATCTCTTTAAAAGAAATAGGTTGTCTTATGACAATCAGAGAGGCCTTCTATCTTTCTTATACATTGCTGGCAAGATTCTTGGCTGAGTCCTCCTTAATAGGTCAATCCTTCACCTGGAAGATGGTCATCTACCTGGGAGATGGTCATCTACCTGGGAACCAGTGTAGCTTTGGAAACAGTTGATAAGGTATTTGCTGACTGAAAACTCCAGGAGAAACATAGAGGATAAGAGAGAACTATAGCTAACATTGGTTAACCTGACAAAAGTCTTTGATACAGTCAGCCTTGAGAAATTGTGGAAAGTTATGTCAAAATTTGGTTGCCCACAGAATTCCATCAGTATTATATGTCAGTTTCTAGATGACGCATGGTTCTCTCAATACTTTCCCAGTAGAATAAAGCAAGACTCTACGCTTGCTCCTATGCTTTTTAGCATGATGTTTTCAGTAATGTTGTCAGATGCCTCCAGTGAGGATTAAAATGTTATCAATAGCAGCCACCAGACTGATGGTAAATTCTTTAAGTAGAAAAGGCTATAAACAAGACTAAAGTGGCAGAAGGGTTGGTGCATAATTTTTTGGTTCACAGATAATTTTGCACTGAATCCAGCCTCTAAGTCTGAGATGTAAAATATGCATTAGTTTTCTATTGCTTGTGCTAATTTTGGTCTAACAATTAAACGAAGAAAAGACAAATTCTGCACCAGCCAGCACCACACCATTTATACATGTAACAATCAATTAAAGCAAAGAGAAAAATATTGAATGCTGGAGCTAAGTTACCTTAACTTGGCCCCATAGTTTTCAGAGATGTATACATAGATATAGAAATTCTGAAGGAAAGTGTGGGAGAAAAGATGTATCAGACTACCTACCAAATTGAAAGGTGACAGTATCATTATATTAATTTCATACCTGTATGCCATTTAATTGTTTTAGGAAGATTCTAAAAATCAGCTAGCAGAATAAGATATTTGAAACTGATGTCTTTTCTCAAACTAAACTAACAACATTCAATCTCTACTTTAGACAGTATAATTATGATAAGTTAGCCCTGTTGTTTAAATACCAAACATAAGTTTGTGCAATTTTATGGAGAACTCACAAAGCAAGTATTCACATGACTATCAGAAGTGACACAAAGACACTCAATTTCTCTTTGAAGAATTTTGGCATCAATTATGTGACATAAAAGACACCAGCAAAATATCTCCCAACATGATGTGCTTGTATCAATGAAGGATCTCTGCTCTATCAGTAAAGCAGAATTGTAGTAACTCAAAAGAAATGTGAGATGCACAAATTTATAGACATTTCAAATACAAATGTTTATGTGGATGATTTTTTCTCTGACCTGTGGTAGAACTGTAAAGCTCATGTTGGTCTGATCAGCAACATGCAGACACAATTGTATCTTAACTTCAACATAATCATGTCATTTTAGTCTTTTTTGAGAATCAAGGACAATAACTAGCAGCAAGCTATGTATACTTCTCATTAGGTCTCAGTTTTTAAATTTTGATCATTAGACTAAATACTCTTTACATTATTTTTTTAAAAATCTAAGATATTGTGCATATGTATATGTGCTGGGTAGATGCACACAGCTTTTTTTATGGAAGAGAGTTGAGGTGGGCTAGAAGTAAAAATAAATTATCGCTCAGAAACCATGAATTTTCTAGTCTTAGTTTCATTATTCATAAATGGAAAAGGCTTTGTAAACAAAAGCTCTTGATATAAGTATATATTTGGATTAATTTAGAGATTTGGTATTTTGCTTTAGGATACTAGTCACCAAACTTTGCAATTTGAATAAACTCATTATGGCAACAGTTCATAAAACCTTTTATTATTTCCTATAGAAACTAAATGTTTCCTCACAATTCCCTCAAAGCAATTATAGAAAAAGTCCTTCTTACCAAGAAACTTTTCAATATCATAGGTAATGCCACTATGTATTATATTTTATTTTCTCCAAGGAGCTCCATGAAAGAACATATACCACAGAGAAAAATTTTATTTTGCAAACCCTTAGGTAAGATTGCATATTATATGCAAGAAAATAATACATATTTTTGTATCTAAATTTCACATATCTATTTCTAGAACAGAAAAAATTTTATCTTCATGAGTATCATAATGATAATGAGCTGCAATGTGTACTATTATAGGTAGCATAGCATAATGAAAAAAAAGCTGAATTTTTAATCAGAAGACTTGAGCTGAATTGTTGCCATTTACTTGATGTGTTACCTTGGGGCAAATTACATTTTCTCTTATAAGGAGAAAAAGAGGGCCCAAATGTGGTGAGGATGGGACTGTTAATATGTGACTCAAAGGAGACAGAAGAGACATTGCTATTCTCTTCTCCATCCACTCTGCTCAGAGGGAGACTAAAATTAACATGAGAAGAAGTATGACGTTGGAGCCTGGTCTCCTTAGAATGAAGATACCCCCAAACTAGAACCCTATCTGTTCCCTTAAACATAGTTTATCTAGGGAATATGATTGGGTTCCATCTAAATTTTGGTTGTTTTATCATTTTGCTGAGGGAGAAAGAAGACCCCAAACTCTATATTCAAAGCTTGAACACTCCCCCCAATAGCAGTAAATATACATAGTAAATAGCAAAGAACCCATTTATTCAAAAAGTAGTGAATCAGAAATCATAGAAGGGATGTATAGGAGATCATATGCTAGATCATACTGAATGAAGGTGCTCTTCCATTAGGAGCAAGATAATTCAACCAAGAGAAAAACTCTTATATCTCACCCAAGAGGAGACTCCCTATACCTCGCTGGGAATTGGGACATGATGGAGACTGATAAGTCCTTTCATATTTTACTTTACTTTTTCTTCTGAAATCTGAAGCAACATTCTTTTCTTCAATTTTCTGTCTCAAAATTGGAAGCCAGAAATTCCCAAAAGGATCTGGTCACTTGTAGAATCCAGAATACTCTTGTTTCAAGTTTTAAAGGGCTCTGGACATAAAGTATCCTGAAGGATAACTCTTGCCTGAAGACTTCTTAAAGAGAGTGAGTTTTCTAGAGTCCAAAGGGGAGGCTCTGACTCTTTTATCAACTTTTTCTCATTCTTCAGGCAGGGCCAGGCCTTCATTTTTATTAATGAAGAGAGAGTCTCATACCAATGGACTTTGGAACAGGAGTGTTACACTCTGTAATCTTTGTTTCTCTCATTCAAAACCAAGGATGACTTCTAAGTCCCTTTCTGCTCTTCCATTCTATGATTCTGGATCATTCTTCTCTTTGGATCAACAAGTCAATATTCTTGACTTTCTGAATTATAACCCTTAAATATCTCTCAGAACTTGTGCTAGTTTGAGCAGACAATTTGACAATTATACTCTTTTCTTTTTACCCTGCCATTCTCCTTGATGACTTCAAGATTTATATTGATGACTCTTCTCATACCTGACCTCCCAGTTTTTTAACTTTCTTCATTCTAATGATTTTCAATCTTCTTTTACTTTACCCCCCCCCAATTAGGCTAGCTGTATTTTGGAACATCATTTGTATCACAGACTCATAATCTATTTCTTAGAATTCAAACCCTTAGCTTCTTCTTTACAATAATGAACTCAATATTAAATTTCTTCTATTTTAATATTCCTGCTGGAACTTTCTCTTTGTTTTCATATTGCTCCTGACCAAAACATGTACCATATGTCAGGTCAGCCATTTAAATAATGTCCCTGTTTAAATATGTAAATAGCTAGTATTTAGAAAGTGCTTTAAGATTTTCAGAACTTTTAATAAATATCCCCTGGTCCTATTATTATCCCTAATTAATAGACAAGGGATTGAGATAGATACATCTTACTTGATTTGCCCAAGGTCACACAGTCTTGTATGTATGAGAATCTGATTTTAAACTTAAGTGTTCCTAAATCCAGATCTAATTCTTTATACACTAAACTAATTTTCTGTGGCAAAAAATCTAGCCATGTCTCTTTTGTGTCTACTCTCCTTTCCAGAGTATTGAATATAACTGAAGAGAGGTATAAAAATGTCCTGCATGCACACATTACAAATTCATGTTATAAGGAGGCTGTTGTCCTGTGCTAAAAGGGGACCAAAATAGCATCCTTATGTTTGGGACAAGGTACATTGTAAACAATTGTGGATGATCAGATCAATATAAGCTTGAAAGTTATACCACAGGTAGCTCATATGAACAATTAGAATGAAGATGTCTCTAAATTTGTGCATGTCTTTTTTCTTTAGAACTACTGCAATTCTATTTTGTTCATGGAGCATAGTGTCTTTGATTCAAGTATGTCATGCTTAGTGATCCTGTGCTGGTGTCTCCCATGTCTTACAGTTGATTCCAAAGTCCTTCAGAGAGTGTTTTTGTATTGTTTCTTCTGATTTCCGTATGAGCACTTCCTTTGTTTGGGTTCTCCATGAAATAATCTTTTAGGCAAATGAACTTTTCCCATTTGAACATGTGGCCAGTCCATCACAACAAATTCAAGAAAGATCATCCTATTAGCTGATCTTTAGACTCTTTCTATGACAATTCACATGAAAATGATTCAGTTTCCTGACATGGCACTGGTATACTGTTCAGGTTTCATAGTCGTACAGTAATGAGATCAGGACAATAATTCTACAGAATTTCAGTTTGCTAAGTAGTCTAATATTTCTTCCCTTCCACACTTTTCTTCAGAAGCTTATTATCTATGTGTATATTCCTGAAAAATATGTTGCAAAGATAAGTGAACTTATCTAAAAATATTCATTTTTTCCCATTTGCTGTAACTATATATTTTTAATATGGTGCTAACTGGTAGAAAATCTGTTTTTTCAGTATTAACTCTTAGACCAAAATTAGCCTAAGCATCAGAGAGTTGATGTATATTTTGTGGCATCTCAGACTCAGAGGCTGCATTGAGTGCACAGTCATCTGTGAACAAAAAGTTACTCAACAATTTTCCCTCCATGTTCATTTTGGATTGTAACATGGTAGTTGACTTGAGACCATTTTTCTCATTGCTGAAAAAAATAAACATAGAAGCAAGCACTCAGTCATATTTCATTGAATTGGTGACCAGGAAAACATGAGAGGATCATTTTTAAAATTTAGTAATTGATTATTGTTGCCCCCATTAGAACATAAGCTTCTTGAGGGCAGGAACTGTCTTTCCTTCTACTTGTATTTGTTTTACTAGCATTAAGCACACAACCTGACATATAATAAACACTCTGTAAATTATAGAATACTTCCTTTCAATATCTAAACATTCTTAGGTATTTTGTAGAGATAACTAATTGAAGAGTTGATTAGAGTTTATGACCTGAAGTCAGGAAGTCCTAAATTCAAATCTGAACTTTGGGACAACACATCTCACTTAATTCCTGTATGCTTCAGTTTCCTCACTTGTAAAATCGGGGAATTTAGCACTTCCTTCCCAGAGTTGTTGTGAGGATCAGATGAGATGCTTAGCATAATATTTGGCACATAATAGCCTTAATAAATGTTTCCTTCCTTTATTCCTTCTTTCCTTTCTTTCTTTGAATTATCCAATTAGTTCTATTCCCTTCAAAAACGGGAATTTATCTCTCATTATTTTAGTCATAAGATTCTTCTAAAAGTAGCGATTGTTTTTTCATTACTAGGCAACCTATTAGAATATGTTTTCTATCCTGAATTTCAACTAAAATTGCTCTTTCAAAGAATTAGTGATCCCAATTCATCAAAAGCAGACTTACTTTTTTATTCCTATTTTCCCTTTTCTCATTGTATTATTTCTTATTTTAATTTCCCCCAGTTATGGGTAAAAATAATTTGGATCTGTCTTTTTTAAAACTTTATGTTCATATTTTCTTCCTTTCTCCCTCCTTTTCTACCCCTGTCATTGAGAAGGCACATCTGAAGTCATGCAAAATATTTCCAAAAAAGTCATGCTGTGAAATAAAACATGGATGCCCCACCAAACCCTCAAAAAATGAAGCCAAAATGCTTCAATCTGCATTCAGACCTTATCAGTTCTTTTTCTGGGTATGAATAACATTTTTCATCATAAATCCTTCAGAGTTGTCTTGGATTATTGCACTGCTAAGAATAGTAAAGTCATTTAAAGCTGATCCTCCAAAATATTGTTGTTATTTTGTTCTTAGAACACTTCATCTTGCATCAGCTCATATAAGTCTTTCTAGATTTTTCTGAAGGCATCCTGCTCATTATTTTGTTTAGCACAATGATATTTCACAATCCATATATCACAATATATTCAGCCATTCCTAATTCATAGGCATTTCCTCAGTTTTCAATTCTTACTACTAGAAAAGAACTGCTATAAATATTTTTGTATATATAAGTTCTTTTTGTTTTTCTTTTTATCATTTTAGACATACAGATCTAGTAATGGTATTACTAGGTCAAAGGGTATTCATGGTTTTATAGCCTTTTGGGCATAGTTACAAATTGCTTTATAGACTGGTAGAATCAGTTCACAAATCCAGCAGTTCATTAATGAATCATTTTCTCTATATTTCCTCCACTGTTTAACATTTTTCTTTTCTGGTGTATTCGTCAATCTCATAGATATGAGGTAGTATCTGAGAATTGTTTTAATCTGCATTTCTCCAATCATCAGTAACTTAGAACATTTTTTTTCATATAGCTAGAGTAAGCTTTGATTACTTCATCTGAAAACTATTCATATCTTTTTGATCACTTAGTATTTGAGCAATCACTCATTATTAAAAATTTGCTTCAGTTCCCTAATATGTTTGAAAAATGAAGTCTTTATCAGAAAAATTTGCTTCAAAATTATTTTTACAATTATTCTTGTTAACAGTATTTCTCCCCCCCCCATTTCTCTCTCCTTTCATCTTGTCTCTCCCCAAAATATTTTGCTTTTGGCCACTCTCTCTCCCAATCTGCCCTCCCTTTCATCACTATCCCCCATTCTCATATCTCATATCTCATATCTCTTCCCCTCCTATCTTCCTTTAGGATAAGATATATTTCTATATTCAACTGAATGTCTGAGCCAATTTTGATGAGAATAAGATTCACTCACCAACCTCCTCTTCTCCTTCATTGTAAAAAAAATTTTTTGCCACTTTTTTGTGAGATAATTTCTGGAATATCATATTGCAAGCCCTCTGATTCTTTAATGTAGAGGCTGCTAAATCTTGTGTTATTCTGACTGTGGCTCCATTATACTTGAATTGTTATATTCTGGCTGCTTGCAGTGTCTTCTCCTTGACCTGGGAGTTTTGGAACTTAGCTCTAATATTCTCAGGTGTTTTACTTTGGGGGTCTTTTTTAGGAGACAATAAGTAGATTATTTCAATTTATATTTTACCTTCTGGTTCTAGAATATCATGACAGTTTTCCTTGAACATTCCTTGAAAGATGCTGTCAGGACTCTTCATTTAAAAAAAATAATGACTTTCAGGTAGTCCAATAATTTTTGAATTATCTTTTCTAAAACTATTTTACAAGCCAGTTGTTTTTTCAATGAGATATTTCACATTGTCTTCTTTTTTTTATTCTTTTGGTTTTCTTTTATTATTCCTTGATTTCTCTTAAAATCATTAGCTTCCATTTGTTTAATTTTAATTTTTATACAGTTTTTTCTTCAGAGAGCTTTTGTATCTCTTTTTTCAATTGTTCATTTTTTTAAAGTATTCTTCTCCTTGTTGGATTTTTGTACTCAATTTTTCATTTCTTCTCCTCTTCTTCCTCATCCTTTTTCTTATTCTCTATCTCTGTGTCTGTGTCTGACACAGACTCTCTCTTTCTCTCTCTTTTCTCTTTCTTTCTTATTTGGTATGTGTATTTCTTATTATATCTTGTCACTGTACTAATTTTTCAATATCCTATTCAGAAATAATGGATTATGAAAAACACAGGAGTTACATTCCATCAAATATTTATCTAAGCATTAATATTAAATAGACTTTAAAGAACATGAAAACTTTAGCTTTAACATATACTTTCTTGGAAATCAATGGGAAGGGGAAGTGGGTGCTTCCTTATCCATCACTTGTTCTCTTGAAAAGGAAAGTCAACAGATATAGATGGCTCAGACACACTCTCCTAGATGCTTCAAAATGTGTCCTGTGGCATCTTAAAGGAGAAGCAATTATAGTATCTGAAACTCCAACAACAGTACCTTTTCAATGGCTTTCAGTCTCAGTTGGAAGGTTATCTGAACAAATTGATTATAGCTTGAAATTTGAGACATGTTCAGTTGTATTAAGCTATTTATGACCCCATTTGGGGTTTTCTTGGCAAAGATACTGAAGTGCTTTGCCATTTCCTTTTCTAACTTGTTTTACAAATGAGGAAACTGAGGCAAACAGGATTAAGTGACTTGCCCAAGGTCACCCAACTAATAAGTGTGTGAGATAAAATTTGAACCAGGAAAATGAGTATTCCAGACTTCAGGATCCATACTTTCTCCACTATGCCATCTAGCTTCACTTTTGGGGAATTATTCTCATTCAAATCAATATTAACTTTATACAGTATATGTGGGTTAATAAAAGAAAGTAAATGATAGAAAGACCTGGAAAGATTTACATGAACTGATGTTGAATAAAACAAGCAGAATCAGGAATACATTGTACACAATAACAACAATAATGTGAAGTAAACAGCTAAGAAAGGCTTGGTTCTTCTCAGTGATTCAGTGATCCAAGGCAATTCCAATAGACTTTGAATAGAAAATGCCATCTGCAAACAGAAAAAGAACTAAGGAGACTGAATATAAATCAACACATGCTATGTTCACTTCTTTTTTCTGTTTTTTTTTTCTCTCCCGTGGTTTTTCCCTTTTGCTCTGATTTTTCTCTTCCAACATGATTCATAAAGAAATGTATATTAAAAATAAATAAACTCACTACAATAAAAAAAGAAAGCAGATAATGTGTATGTTGAGGCTTTCAAATATTGCATATCAATTTGTAAAGTGTTGTAGGCAAGGTAAAATCTTAATCTTTCATAAGTAGAAAAAGAAAATGGACTTAGACACTTCTTTTAAGTCATAGGACTTGTTTTCAGTAGACAATTATGGCTTTCCTAAAAGATGTTGTTGTAGTTGGGCAAGAGTGCCAATCACTTTGCAAAGGTCATAGTTAATTTTTCTTGGAACGAGGGTAACTTACTAAAGAGAAATTAGATTGGAATGGTAATTCCATGACTGTTGAGACAAAGCTAGGATAATTGAATTCATAGAACATTAAAGCTGGAAGGACACTTGAATTTCAAGTCCAATATCATTTTTAAGCTGAAGAAACAGAGAGAAGTGAGCTTTCTAAAGTTACACAACCAGATAATGGCAAATCCAAGATTAGACTTTCCAGGTCTTTGAACTTCTCATTCACTGTCTTTTCTGTTATACCATTTTCAAATTATTTGCCTCCTGATCAACTTCTTACCTATTCAGAGATAATGGGTAGCTTACCCTTATAAAACATTTAAGATTTCATTTTTGCATATGTAAACTGGAAAAAAGGCTTTGTGATTTTGTATTTTTCTCCATGTTCTAGAGTTGTTATATTTTGGCTTTTATTTTGTGTAGATTAGAGTAAAATATGCATTCTTCTTCTTAATCATCTCTCCAACATTCACAAACTCAGCTAGGACAACATTCTGCCTTAATGTCAATGCATTATTATTTTATATAGGATGGCTTTTTAAAAATTCATTAAAAATATAACAACTAACCTTATCCACTTCATGAATGTGTTTTGGGGAGATAACCACTATATTTGAAGAAATCTGATGTCCAAATTAATAATATTCTTTCAGGGTCCTATCACTGCCAGCATTTAAAATGCACCAACAACTTTATGATATTCTTATTGTGAAATGAAATCTAGAAAATGGAACTTTTGATGTGGTGTATGAGAAAGAAGTTAACTTTTGCAGAGTAAAGATTTCCTTGGTCTCTTCTTGCTAGATTTTTATGCAGGACCTTCCTAGGAGTTTTGATACCAACCAGCACCAGAAGTTGTATGTAACTTTACTGTGATCTATAAGTGCATTATGGCCCCATTGCTAACCTTTTCCTTTCTTCTTTTCAGCATTTCTTTAAGACTTTTTACAAGGTTTCCTCCTTGCTATATCCATCTTAACCAAACATTTCCAAGTCTGCCCAATCTTTGAAATTCCAACAGGGACCAATAGCAGTCCTACTTAGAAAAGAAGCTACTGGTGCCCATTCAGTTTTTTCCACCACTTGAAAGCCACTCAGTCACTAACATTTCCTCTTAGTTTCCTTGCTGGAATGGAAGATGATCTTGTACTTTAGTGAATGTGCCTCAGCAAAGTACTTTGTGTTCTTAGGCCTGGGACTTCAGTTTCCCCTTAAGTATTTCTTTCACAACTCTTTCCCTTCTAACCCTCATCCATTCCCCAGAACCCAGTCCCTTCTTCCTTCTTTTCTTCTCAATACCACATTCTCTCTGCCTTCCTAGGTGAGTGATTATACTATTAACCTTCTTTAGTAATAAGGCTGCCATCTCTAGGTCTTGATATTGGTGAAAGAATATCTCTTAAATGCATTATGACCTTAGTGAGGGAGGCCTTTGTGCAGTTCATTGCATAAAAGAAATGAAACTATGTTCTGTACTTTCATTGGAAATATTTCTTGTTAGGGAAAAATGCCATGGCATCTTGTTTCCTTTTTTTTAAAAAAAATTCATTGTACTTTTCTGAATATCTTAATACTTTTTTTTTTCACATTCCTGACCAAAAAAAGTGAGGGGCCATTGGGATAGAAAAAGAAAAATGACTAATGATCAAATACTTGCTAAATCTTATCATTTTAATATTTTGCTGACATAAGGATTATTTTTTTCATTATTTGAAGTTTAATTGTCTTGAATTCATTGTCTATGCTTTGATAAAGATTTAAATTGGTTACCAAACGATGGGATTTACCTTGTTCTCCAAATTAACTATTCACTACAAACATAAGACCTATAAAGAAGAGTGGCTGTTGCTTTGATTTGAATCTACTTGGTTCTACTCATCTTGTTTTTATACATACTTGATTTCATTAATCTTGTTCTTTCACAACATATACAGAATTTTTAAATCTCAAATTTAAAAGTCTGACTTTCTAAACTTCATATAGGGCAATCAATAATTTTAGACAAAGCTGAATATACCAAAACAATTAATTGATACAAGGATTCCAAAAATTCAACCTACATAATTTATCTCTTTAATACAATTTAAAGAAAACAAAATTTTGAAAGCATAGAATTTTAATAAATATAACCAAACTGAGAAAGGCAAAACAAAATTTATTGCACTCAGATATTTTTAAATTTTATTTTTAATAATAGAAATTAATCATTTGTTGCTTTCAAAGAATATAAAACGGATAGTGTCCGTTTTATATTCTTACAATACAATTTATGATACAACATGATGAATGCATCAAGAAAATCTTTTAGTCATTCCAATATTAAATACAAAGATTGAGTCATGTCAGTGACTTATTTGCTACAAAAGTGGAAACAGCAAATGTGGAAGTTATTTCTATTATACTCACTTACTACTGATAGAATTCTATGATTTACTACCTCTATCAAGACTATATTGAAATGTCTATTTGTTTTTGATGATCACCTCCTTCAGTCCTCCAACTTTAGAGTGCCTCCTCCTCTTTTACACTTTTCCCCTAATTCTTTTGTTTTCCCTTCTATTAGTCTTTCCCTTTCTTTTCCCTCTTTTCCTCCTACTTCCCTCTAAACTGAGACAAGTTTCTCTGTGAAACCAAATATGTGTGATATTCTTTCTTAGAACCAAATCTGATGAGATTCACCCGATGCTCATCCCCCTCCCTTCTTTCTTTCAATTATAATAGTTTTTCTTTGCCTCTTCCTGAGATGTAATTTTCCTTATTTTACCTCACTTTTTTCTGTTTTTACAGTATGATCCCCTTTCCAATCACTAGTTTCTTTTTTCATATTAGCATAATAAAATCAAATTATACCCACATTCTCTAAATATGCTCATAACAGAAATATAGTTCTCAAGAGTTCTTCCCCTTTTACCTTTTTATGCTTCTCTTGAGTTCTGTGTTTGGAGATTCAATTTTTTGTTCAGTTTTGCTTTTTCCATTAGAAATAGGTGAAATTCACCTATATCATTGAATGTCCATCTTCTTCTCTGAAAGATAATGCTCATTTTAGCTGGATAGTTTATTCTTGGCTATAATCCAAGTTCTTTTTCCTTTTAGAATATCAGATTCCAGGCCCTTAATTTGGAAGCTGCTAGGTCCTGAGTAATCCTAATTGTGGCTCTCCGGTATTTAAATTATTTCTTTCTGGCTGCTTGCAATATCTTTTCCTTGATGTGATAGTTCTGAAATTTAGCCATGATATTCCTTGGGAATTTAATTTTGGGGTCTTTTTCAGGAGGTGATCAGTGAATTCTTTCGATGGCTATTTTACCTTCTGATTCTAAAATATTAGGGCAGTTTTCTTTTATGATTTCCTGTAAGATAATATCTAGGTTCCTTTTTTCATCATAGCTTTCAGGAAACCCAATAATCTTTAGATTTTCTCTCCAAGATCTAATTTCCAGGTCAGTTGCTTTTCCTAGGATATATTTCATATTTACTTCTATTTTTTCTTTTTCTTTTGTTTTTGTTTGACTTATTTTTGAAGTCTTATTGTGTTATTCATTTCCATTTGTTCAATTCTAATTTTTAGTGTATTATTTTCTTCAGTTACCTTTTTTTAGCTCCTTTTGCAATTTCCTTCATTGCATTCTTTTTTCATCTCACAAATTTTGTTTTTCAGAGAACTGGTGTCTTTTTCATATCTCTTTTTTAGGGCATTATATGCTTTTTCCATTCCTTCTTGCTCCTTCTTGCAAAGATCTCATTTCATTTCCCCTTTTTTCTTCTAACTCTCTTTTAAGATCCTTTATGCAATCTTTGAAGAAAGACTTGTGAAATGGGGACCAGCTTATATCTCCCTTTGGGGCTTCATCTGGAGTTGCTTTGCCTTTAGGAATCTCAGGATTTGAGGTCTCTCCTCTCTCTCCATAAAAGCTGTCTATGGTGATTTTTATTCATTTTTTTTACTAAAAGCATGAGGTTTACTCAATGCAAAGGAGCCACAGCTGCTTTAGTTTGCCCTGGGGCAGTTCTGCTGATTGATTTCCAGTGCTGGGTAATGGCAGCTAGGTCTGGTGTTCTTTCCAGGGCTCAGTGGTTTATAATTTGTCTTTTGTAGCAAATCTGCCAAACCACATGCTTGCTGCCAGGACAGAGTGACCCAAGAGACTCACAGAAGATTCCCAGGTGCATGGAAACTGCAATGCTCTGACTCATTGCCCCTGCTCCTTGCCCCAGTCTCCCTGTGCTGCAGTCTTGACCTGGTACTGCCCCACTGCCTGTTTGAATCAAACCTATTCTGAAGTTTTTCCAAGGTATCTTCTTCTGTAAGTGTGTTGTACTCCAAATATTTGTGGGTTCTTTGACTCCAAAACCAGTTTAGAGTATCTGCTGTTGGTTTGAGAGATGTTCAAAGGAGACCACAGAGATTCCTGTCTGCTCTCCTGCCATCTTGGCTCTGCCCCCTAGAAGTCCAAAATGTTTTTTTTTTCCTCAAAACAAAAAATCTATTAATCAGGCCATAATATCACAATTAAAGGAAGCCCCCCAATTAAAAGCACATTTTCATCATTCTTTCCAAGGTTTTTGATTGCTAAAGTAGGGAATCTCAGATATATAAAGTTCCCTTGCTAGATGCATTTCATCCTGCAAAACTTTCACTCTTTCCATGTTAACTACATTTCTTGTAGAAGCAATTCAAGCAGAGCTCATGAATTTTCAAACATCATTCTATTTTCCTAGCTTCCATCAATCTCCTAGTTAAATTCAAGAACATAACATTACTCAAGATTTTTTTTTAAAGTTTTTCATGTTTGACTTTCATAGTACTCTAGTCTAAAATGACTCCATTGTTCCCTTATCCTCACTTAAGGCTGATTTTCATATAAATTACAAAGTACATTATAATCCATCCTATACATAGATGATTTTTTCCCCCTTTCCACTGAGATCTTTATCTGATGTGAGAAGTATAAGAATGAAAGGAGGTGGGGGAGAGTACCAAACTAGTTCTAAGAAATAAAACATTTCAGGCCAATTCCAAAATGTGAAATTAGAAACCTTTTGAGTTGGCTGTGTGTTAAAATGGAAGCATAAAGCTAACCCCTGGGATAACTTTCACTTATTGAACCATGACACATGAGGGCCTGCTACCCGCTTTCCAGCTGCTCCTATGTAATAAAGGTGATAATTTCACAAGGATGAACAGTTTACATTTTTTTTAAATAATTAAATTTGTACAGTGGTTTGCCATTTCTCTCCTTCTTAAAGACATATTTCTTTCTCTTCCTTGTGATTTATAAGATACATATGGGTGTGTGTATATGTCTGCATCACTTCCTCTCAACCTCTTTAAATTACCTTACATATATTTATCTGTGTATATCTGTATATGTTGTAGAGGCTCCCTCAGCCCAATAGAAGGCAAGAATATAAGAAATAGAACAACTAAAGAACATATTCCATTTGAGGGAAAACTTGGTTCTAGGCAATCATATATCTGTTAATAAACTTCATTATATTGGATTATTTTAATTGAGTAAGATTTAAAATGAACATTGTTATTGTGTTTTGTTCCATTTGACTCTTTACCATTGCTTCGTTGTTTTCCTTCCTGTTCTTATTTTAAGCCAATGCTTTGACTCAACTTGTGATTTTATTTAAATTGCTTTTGTTTTATTCTATTTTCAAAGGTTTTCTCATTCTCTCCAATCCCCATTCACTTGCTTTTCCCCTAAATTGGAGGTTGTATTTAATTATTGTTATTTCTTTTGTTTTCTTGTGTATTTCTTAGTCTTTTTTCCTCATCTATTTCCCTAATTCAATTAACTAGTTAGTCCAAAATCAGCCTCCCCTCATTCCTGTCCAATTTCTTATGCTTATTTGTTATCTTTTATTGCACCTTATTTTTCCTAGAAAAATGTTTTATTCTAACGTTGTTTCTTCTTCCCAACCTCTACCCCTATTCATGTGCTCTTACTTTAGTTAATCATTCTTTGATTATGTTTGTTTCTTCATGTTCTTCCTTGGTACAAGAGTTTTAATCTTCAGTTCTACCCAATTTCTGATTTATTGCATTTAGAACTCTCTTCTTTTTTATTATGTGCTTTTTCTTAGAAATATCCATGCATGAAAGAAGCAATGTTGGACAGAAGCAGGTTAAAAATTCCCTGTGTCCCACTTAATGCAGCTCAATATTATCCCTTGTGTTCAGCATGATCAGTTTCCTCATCAAATGTCACACTATTTTATCTTTGATTTTATGTTTCTCATGATTATGGATGTTAGATACTCCTAGGATTTCACACATGGGTCCAGGATACTTCCCATGGAGGTATAATATTCTCTGAAAGGAGAGAATAAGTCTCCACCCAAGCACCTGAATCAAATCCTTCACATAGGTCCCTATGATCAACTGTTAACCTACAACTTTTTGTCCATAGGATTAATTTTCAAAGATTCCTTCTTTCTTCTATAGTGGTAAAGTCCGTCCATAATCTCTTAAATCAAGAAGCATTTATTACATATTTATTATTTTGAAGGCATTGCTAAGTCATTCTTATGCTACTTCTCTTGAAGACTCCTTCTTCTGACCATGAAACTATAGAAATCATTCCTTTGTCATTCATCCGTGGATTTGGAAAGATTACATTTCCCATAACTCTGCTCCTCATTTATCAAATCTCTTATTCTGAAATCCTGTCTCACAAAATGAGCAGGCAAAGGAGAAAGAACCCAATCACAATTACTATGGGAATAATAAAGATGGGCTCATCTTCAGAATAGGATATTAAAGTTTTAAAAAAAAAAAAGTTATCCTAATCCAAAGAGTAATGTTACATGATTATCTGCCCAAAAATAATTTATACAAAAACTCAGAAAAGACTTTAAAATCAAATGAGAGAGATTGAAGAAAAAAAAATAAGAACCATCCAGGAAAAGTAAGAAGATTATGAAGAGAAAGTCAACCAAACAGAAAAGAAGATCTTAAAGCAGAAAATGGCTCTGAAAATTAAAAAATGAGAAAGGGGAAGTCAGTAAAGTTATAAGAGACCAAGAAATAATAAAACAAAATATAAAGAATGAAAAAAATAGGAGAGATTGTGAAACATTTTATAAGAAAAAATGAGACCTGTAGAACAGGTCAAGAAAACAAAACATAAGAATAACTGGATAACCTAAAAGTTTGATTAAAAAAGAACCTTGATACAATAATCCTAGAAATAAGTAAAGAAAATTGTCCTGCAGTAAAAGATTAAGAGGGTACAATAGAAATAAAAAAAAATCTACCAATTACCACCTCAAAGAGATCCTGAGAGGAAAATGTATAGGAACATCATTCCTCAGAGCAACCTCTGAGCAGAAAACCTCAGAGCAAAGAAAAAAGTATACAAGCAACTACACCAACAACAAAAATTCAAATATACTAGAGCAACAATTAGATTTGCACAGAATTTATTGGTGACTGCAACAAAAAATTCCCGATCCTGAACTGTATATTGACAATAAAAAGAACTAGGACTGTGGATGAAAATTATATACAGCAAAATTGAGCATAATATTGAATAAAAACATGGATTTTTAATGAATTGTCAAATTTTTAAGGATTTTGTCTCAAACATATAAGAGCCAACATCAAAGACTAATTTCAAAGAACTCATAAGATTAAACTATTTATCTTCTATACGAAAATATAAACCATATGCTTAAGATTGGTATTAGTAATTGAAAAGTCCAAAAGAAAGATTGGAGTAGAATTTAGTATGATGTGATCCTAATAATCAAAACCAAATAGGCAAAGGTAAAAAAAAAGTAATTATGCCATAAGTGAGAGAGCAAGCATCAAGACAAAAGAATTAGATGGCAGAGGAGGACCAGTAGTTCTGAAAACCTATTCACATTAGGAATGGGTTAAAGAGGGAACAATACATGCATGTACAAAGAAGGGTTTAACATCTTGCAAAAGTTATTTAAAAAATAAAAGAGGGAGGGAATAGTATAAATTGGCATATAGAAGAGTGTGAATATTTAGGGGAATGTGATAAGATGTGCAGATTAATGGACAAGGAATAAAGAAGGAGGGAAAAGATGGGAGAAGGTAAGGGAATCAAAGATGGGCCAGTAGAGGTTTAGTATTAGCAAGGCAAATTAGGAGGTAGAAGTAAAGTTAAAGAGTTAACTGGGCTAGGAAATAAGAGACATACACAAATATAATATAAATAATTGGGAGTAGAATGTATCAGAAGAATATAGTTGAGGAAATAATCATTGATCTCAGACAAAGTTAAATTTTAAAACCATTCAATTGAGAGAAATCTACATTAGATATAAGCCATATTAATATTGTTTTAAAGGTATATGTATATGTATATATGTTGAATGTATGTGTCGAAATGTGTGTGTGTGTGAATGAGCACTTGAGTGTGGGTGTAGGTATATATATATATACACATACATATATATGTATGTATATATATATATGTATACATAAATATGTTTTTGTTTAACTGTGGCCTTCTTGAGATAGGTTAGAGATGGAGGAAAAGGGAAAACATGAATAAAGTAAAAAGTGCACTGCAGAAGACAAAAGAAAACTTATAAGAATGTAAAAAAAATGGATAGCTATGAATATGCTTCTATTTTTATATATGCTTTCTTGAAATGGAAATTTATTGTGTATTTTGAATCATTCCTGCTGTTCTGCTGAGGCATATGACAACATTTTCTTTTCTTTTTCTGTTTTTTTTTTCTATTTTGTTTTTTTCCCTTATTTTGCATTTGTTTTAAATATGTAATTAAAGAATTTTTTTAAAAAATTAAAAAGATAATTTACTTTGCCTTATATAAAGTTTATGGATTCCTTTGAGGCTGTTGCTTTTTGCTTATCATAGCAAATTTTTCTTCCCTTCAGTATTTTTTCTTCCAAATATTTTAATCTTTTTCACCTTTTAAAAGAAGTTTTCCAATTTTTGACTTAGTCTAATTGAGTTTTTATAACTCCAACTTTTTACCCTTATTCATTTTTAACTATATTTACATATTTCATTTATTTGCTAAAGCACCTGAAGTTTCCTCTTGTTCTAAGCTTTTTTCAAAATATACAATATTATATGTATTATCTGGTATTAATTCACTTTATTTGTCTTATATTTTTAAAGCTTTAAAATTTGTTTAATGATTTACTATATATCTTTATTTTTAGTTTTAGGATTCTATTTGTTTTGTTTATTAGTATCCTGGGATTTTAGTGGGGTTCTTTTCTCTTGAAATTTTGGCATTTCAGTCTTTCTACATATTTATATTTTCCTGTGAATCAATTTCTCATTCTTCCCAGTTTCCTGCTAGATATTCCCTAAAGAACAAGTTGTAAGGGTGCCCCAGCTTCCTTTTATTGATGATAAGGTAGACTGGTCTGGATCTCTTCCCTGACTACCTTCTCAAGACACACATCTGTACCCTAGTGCAATATTCATCAGACCCATGCAGTTACCTACTTTGGAATTCAGTCATTCTGCTCCCCCTTTGTTTCACACCTTTTTTATTCCTTATTCTTGGGCTTAGTCACTGTCTATTGATTTTTGCAGGGTAAAAGAAGAACAGAAAGTAAGTTCTGTGCTTAATCTCTGCAGTAGTGAGAGGAATATCAAAATGGTCTTTTGCACAAACCTTAGTTTTTCAGTAACCTTAGTTGTACAGAGACTAGTTGGGGAGAGTTATTGAGTGATCACATTAAGGATTAGAATCCTCTAATTTTTTTTAATATATTTGTTTTGGTAAGAATTTTATCTTGTGTGTGTTTGTATTCTTTCTCCTGAAGATTTAGCTGCAATGACTCAATATCTGACACATAAATCCTTATATTGGAGACCTAGATTATTGAAGTTATGTGGATAAAGTAACAAATCTTTCATCTTTCTGGTGACTTAATACCCAAGTGTAATTTTATCATCAGTATTGTAGCCTTGACTGTGTGTGTAGACATACATAGTCATACACAGTCGCAGACATACACACACACACACACACACACACACACACACACATTTTAGCTATTTCTAACCATCTGGCTTATAAATTGGTTGGATTTATTTCCCTCTTGTTTCCTATCTTAATGTATATGGTATAAATAAAAGATTGGCATGTGGAAGACAGATTAGACTTCTTCATTTTGGTCACAGAGGGCAGAACAAATAACAATGGACAGAATATAAGAAGAGACATACTTAGGCTTATTAGAAGTAGAAAATAAAACAATAAAAATACACCTTTATACAAATTAGAACTATCTCAGTGGGTAATGGGTAACCTCAGAAGGATGTAGGTTCCATCTCTCTGGAGGTTGTCAAACAGCCGTTAGGTGGCTGGTTGTGTTGTTCAAAGGAATCTATTAGGTGATCTATATAGTTCCTTTCTATTCTGAAATTTTTGATTGCAATTAAAGATGTTCATAATTAAGCATGTTTTATTTTGTGACAAAAAGACCCATATTAGCCTCTTTGATGAGAAAATTGAGAGTGTGAAAATGTCCATTATGTTCAAGACGGATTCCCAAATCTGCACAGGTATTAGTGATTTTATCAGATTGTTTTCTTTTCCATCCTTGGATTGTTTTTGTAAATGGCATTCTTCCTTTCCTCCCCACTTCTGCAGTGTTTTTAACAAACATCCAGCTAAAAAAAAAAAGCCACCATAGTTTATCCTGGACCATGAATTCTCATCTTAGCCTTAGGATTTGTTGGAAGAGATTTTGTTGGACTTGGCAATACTTTTTGATCTTGTTTTTGCCTGCTTTGAATCACATCCTAGGTAATGTGATTTCAGAGGAAGGGGCAAAATATATCATTAAAATATGTTTCCTTGTAGAATATATATATATATATATATATATATATATATATGTATGTGTGTGTGTGTGTGTGTATATATATATATATATATATATATATATATATATATCACAACATTGTCAAGTGAGTAAAATTTAACAATGTGCTCAGTCTATTTATGGTATTGGGGTGCTGATCTAAAGAATTAAATGTTTCCATGGCAACATTTGATAGGGTGTCTGAGCTGTTAAGAAAATTTCTTGCAATTCCAAGGCCAACTCTTTCTGTATATCTAATTCAATGTTCTTCATCAGCCTAGATATTCTGAAATTCAAACTTTTGTTCAAGTCTTTGCATATTTCATCCTGTAACAGAGCTATTACATTGAAAAAGTTTCACAGAGTCATTATTCTAATTCATTTATCATGGTTTGATAAATTACAAACATTGCATAAATGGTTGCAAAAAGTAATTTTTGATGTCAACTAAAAATAGGATAACTTGACAACAAAATGAGAAAACTTTATGAGTTAAGAAAGCCATGTCTTTTTGAGAAATAATCAAAAGATTTAATTGAGGGGAATATAGTTGGGAGAAAGAAAACAATACTTTAAAATGTATATCAAAAAAGAAAAAAACAAGTCAGGCAAGTTGAATTAAATAAAAGGTAGTAAAAAGTGGTAGGAAAGGGTGCTATACATAGGGGGAAATAAGAAAACTAGGGTGAAGTAGGAAGAGCAAAATATGAAATAAATGATAGGAAAAGTTTTAAATCCAAAGGGCTACTCTAAAGGGGCACAGGTCAGACATGAGTGAAAATAGGTCTATAGAGAAAATGAGGAATCTTAATACCAGCCAGATGCATTCTATTTCCTTTTTGTGCTTTGGCATCCAACAAGCCAAAGGTTGCTCTTCAAAAATGGTGAAGGTCACAGTAAATTTAAGTGTACTAGAAAGGTTATTGGACTCAATTCTAACCCCTAATTATTTGTTCAGTCTAAGAGCTGGCTCCAGCAAACCTTTGAGCTTGACCCTGAAGTCTTGCGTGAAAAGTGAGAAAATGGGGAAAAGTCCTTAAAGCACTAAGGACCATTGAGTGCCATGATGAATTTAGGTTTTTCAAGAAGCTATCACAAGAGTGATTCAGAGAGTAGCTACCTTCATTTCCCTGTGTATCATGTATGTATATGTACACAGGTGGTTGTGTTTGTGTGTGTGGCGGGGGGGGTGGGGAGGGAGTATGAGCTCTGGGAAATATTCCATAGATCTTGCAAATCTAAAGAAACCTTTTTCAGAAGTTTAATTGGGCATAGAATTTCCTTTTGTAAGGACATAATAAAAACAAACAGAAATCAGCTACAAAGGTAAATTGATGTCTTCCTAATTAGCTTCACTTCTTCATAGACCCTTCTAGAACTTTACAAGCTGTAGGAAGGCTTTATTATAATGTGCAATGTCCAGACTAGCTCTCTGGAGGATCATCTCGGGATCAGCCCGAGTCCTTGATCTTAGTGGAGAAGTGATGAAGGCAGGAGAGCCAGCAGGAGGATGGTCAAAAATGTAATCTCTGTTTTCCAGTCCTTTTCAGCCCTTAAATATATTGAAATATATTGTAATTACATCATTACAGCATACTGAATATGTGTGAACTAGAGAACTATTATAGCATCATACTAAGTACTAAATATATATGTGAACTAGAGAACCATCATCTCATCAATTCCACTGAATTTACACCTTGTTTCAAATATACTTCTCCAAAGTTCCAGCCCTTTACAATAGTGCTAATTGATTTTTAGCAGCAAAAAAGAATAGAGCTTTATGGTTAAAGTGGGAGAAAGATATATTCTACCAGGGAGAATTTTACCTGAATGAACTGACAAGTGAAAGACATGAAGGGAACACATCTGTTCGAGATGGTTCTAACACAAACATGCTTTTAGTTCAGGTTCAATTTTATAACAAATGAAGCACTTGGAAGTCATTAAATAGTTTTTTTTAAAAAAAGAAAGTTTACTTTTCCCTAACCCAGTAAGATATACATCAAGGTTACCATATTTCTTATCTTTAGCTTTCACAGACACAATCTCCCATTGTTGCTTATCAAAAAGCTTCTGATTAAGAGGCTATCAAGGCAGAATATGGTCAATCTAATGGTCTCAGGTACCACTAAGCACAACTTAAGTTTCAGAAGCTCTGACCATACCTTCATGGGACTTTTTATTGTTATCATGGGACTATTTTATAATTGACTGACCAACTATGTCAGGAAAGCAAGAGTGAATCAGATCTTTGTCTTCTTTTAGGGAAAACTAATCCACATAGCAGGAAGGATAAAGAGATATGTATCTAACCAGTGTTGTAGGGAACTATTAGAAGATATGAGCCTAAATTGTTGCATAAAGTTGGTATATATTAATACTATCAAAAATACATCTTGTCCCAAATAATATGAACATAAAATTTTAAGTAATGTGTCTTCAAGGTCAAAATAACTGCTCTAGATATTAAGAATGCTCTAAAGATTAATTTTGACTGTTTACAGGACTTGTTTGAATATTTCAGGGACAAAAAGGATGAGTTTGTATCAATAGTTTTCCAGAAGAAGGACACTGACAAGATAAACAAGGATTGATAAAGCATTTTCCAATTGATAAGTTGCCAAAGGGTATAAACAGACATTTCTCCAATAAGGAAATCAAAACACTTCATGATCATATGAAAAAAATGTTCTAAATCTTTATTGATTAAAGAAGTGCAAATTAAAATGACCTCGAGATATCATTGTATACCTACAAGACTGGCTAAAATGATTGAAAGGAAAAGCTAAAAATGCTGGAGAAAAAATTGAGACACATTCATCGTTGGTGGAATTATGAAGTGATCCAACCATTTTGAACAGCAATCCAGAATTATACACAAAGAATTCTGAAACTGCCTGAATACACACTTTATTTCCAAAGATGAGTAAGAAAAAAGAAACATAATCTATAACTTCAAAAATGTGTGTAGCACTTTTCTTTGTAGTAGCTAAGAACTAGAAACTGCAGGGATGCCCATCAAGTAGGGAATAGCTGCTTTTTGGTATTTGTGATGAACTAATACTAAGAAATGAGCTCACTGATTTTTGGGGAAAACATGGAAAGACTTGCAGGAAATAATGAAGAGCAAAATGAGCAAAACCAAGAAAACATTGTATGTAATAACAGCAATATTGTTTTAAGAATGTCTTTGAATGGATAAGTTATTTTGACTTTTACAGATACCCAATTAACTCCAAAGGACATATGAGGAAAGATGCTATCTGCATCCAGAAAAAGAACTGAAAAATAATATGACAACTTTGTTGTATATTTAAAAGAATAGCAAATTGTACCTAGTAGACTTGTCATTTCATGTGCAATCATCTTTTTTTTTTAATTTTACTATGTTATGAAATGCTTGTTTTATTCCATAAATTAAAAAAAATTAAGGAAAAATATTTTTTAATATAGGACAAATGTGTGATAACTATTTTAAAACACTACTTTAGTTACTGAACACTTTCTTAAGCAGTGGTAGAATGCACTTTTGTGTATTCTTGCTAGACATTCTAATTTAGGAGGAAGACATTTTGTGAATAGTTAGTAGAAAAATATGATAAAGAATACCATTTGAAACTATTGTGTTTGAGGGCCACTGTACAGGAAGAGGCAAGATTGATGCATTACAATACATTTTATGTACAAATATTTTCTTGCACATTTAATGATGATGAGCCATTTATTATCATATCTATATGCAAAAAAAATTGAAAAAAAGTTTTTCCAAAGTATATCTGTCAATGGAATCTCAGTATCCTTGATGTGAAAGTCAACTAAATACAGTTCAGGAATAATCTAAGTGTGGTCTAGGAACCTCTAGAAATGTCTATCCCTAGAAACCCTAGGTAGTCCACAAGGTCAAAATTATTTTATAACAATTTAAAGCTTTTCACTTCTAGCATGATAAATATTGATAATTATAGCCCATAGAAACTTAATTCTCAATGATTTTAAAGAGCATAAATAGTTTCTGACACTAAAAATGTTTGACAACTATTGGTATAATGAATATGCTGCTGAACTTCACATCAAGAAGACTTGGGATTGAATATTTTAGATTTTGAAGAGTTGTATGACTATAGAAGAATACTATCTGAGCCTCAGTTCCTTCTTTATGGAAAAGAAGTAATAGATAATAGGGATGTAGTTCTTAGCAGATAATCAAGGAGATCAGACTGCTGTCGACCCACAAAAGACTCCATGGAAGAAATTCAATCTCTCTTACCTGATGGTGCACAAAATAAAAACTGTTATAAATTTCCTTGTGTGAGAGAGGTCAGAACAAGCTACCTAATCTCCTTATTTGAGGCTATCTATGTTTGTGAATACATGACCCTTCTGTTTCTTTACTCTTTTGTATTTGTTCTTTCCAGAGCTTAAGTAAATGGATATTTAATTATAATGGACTGGACTGGAGGAACCAAGGGAATCCCAGTGATAGGAAACCATGGCAGACTGCCACAACCACCATAATAACATTAGGTGAGGAGTAAATGTAGCCCTAATTACTGACCTGTCTGATTCAGTCCAGCATTAAATCTACCCAGAAGCAGCAGAGGAACTCTTTCCCACAGTCAAGGTAGCAACTCAGCAAATAGTTATGACTCATCTAGAAGTGAATTTAATAGTGGTAATGCTCTGTAATCAATACTATGGGTTTGACCCCAGGCTCCCTGAGGACCAAGGTGGTACAGAGAAGAGTCTGCTCTACTTTGGGAAATTACCTTTATATTTCTGTATTCCTGTCTTCTTATCAAATAATATTTTTATAAAGCTAGTTTATGTTATTTGTTTTTTTGATGATAAAAAGGAGATACAAAATGATTAATTTATAATGTGGATATACTAACTGGCACTACAAATGATGTTGGAATAATAATGACTGGCAATTGATTGTAAACACACCAGATAGAAACTTGTGCTATCCACTTGAAAAAGATAATCCTTGTACCTCAGAGAATGATGTAAACCCTGAACCTGCTAATGAGGGGTGAAAGCTGAGACAGCCAACCCAGAGTCTTTAAGAGCTACATGCTAAATGGAGGGTTTGAACTTAATGACTTCTAAGTATCCATTAGACTCTAAGTTTATGATCATTTGATATCATTAACCCCATTGCACTGGGAAAAAAATAGAAAAGGAACATCAATAGAAGTGTAATTATTGATCTTTTTGACACAGAAAGACAGAGAGAGACAGAGACAGACAGAGTGACAGAGTGAGAGAGATAGACAGAGATAGAAGACAGAGAGAGACAGAAAGGAAGCGAGCGAGAGAGAGAGAGAGAGAGAGAGAGAGAGCAAGTGAGAGAGATTACAAATGATCATACTGATTCAGAAATTATATCTTATGCAATCACATTTCTTTCTGGAGGCATTTAATGACTCATTCGCCATTTGAAGTAACTAAGAACTTGACATGTCTCAGATTAAAACAAAATTTTTTCCTCCTCCATTACCCTCTTTGACATAAGACAAAACTGAGAAGACTGACAGTTTACTGTGTCTTGGGTCAGAAACCATGGGCAGAGTTCATTTTCAAGCATTTATACAATTCTATACAGGAATAAAGTTCCATATCCCCTGATATTCTATCATGTCTTCATAAATATAAAATGAGCTAAGCACACCTGTGATGTCAATGGGATGTGCACACTTGTTGGCAAGTTCATTGGTATCCTTGGTAACAACAACAGCCTCTTTTCATAATAAAATGGTATTACCTCATTTATATTTTACCTATAAAATTTTGTTCCTAGCAATATACAAATTTCCCTTTTTTAATGTATCTTAACATGATCATATTTGCCATAAGCATTTTTTGATTTGCCACAAATTTTTTTCAGTGTTTCTGAAGAATTTACAGTATAAGCCAAAAGGGAAGCCTACCTCCAGAGAAAGCAAGTAGGTAAGCCCTGAAGCCCAGTAAAAGCCAGCAGAAAAACCCGAAGACCCAGCAAAAAAAAAACCCTGGGATGGTGCAGGATGAAAACCCAGCTCTTATTAAAAAAAAAAAAAAACACCAAGTCATGAAAAACAAATCAGAAAAAAAGAGCAGAGCATGACTATAAATAGTTATATGGTGATAGAAGAGAACAATAATATCAAAATAGCTATATGTGAAGCTGTGCAAAAAAAAAAATTAATTTGGTCCCAGTCCCAAAAAGAATTCTTGGAACAGCTTAAAAAGTATTGTAAAAAAGCAAATTAGAGAAGTAGAAGAAAAAATGGGGAAAATGAGAGTAATTAAAGAGAATTCATGTAAACAAAGTTATTTATTTTGTCCTGCCTTTGATTTTTTGTGATTAGCCCATATTTTCCTTATCATAGCTTCTTTGAAAGATAACTGTTATGATTCTAAAATTTTAAATGGTAGGGCCTTTAATATTTAAACTTCATTTCCACTTGAAACTTTTAGCTGTTGTTTAAATTCACCTAGACAGTATCTTTCAAGAAATTATCAAATTATCTGATATATTAGAATCAAAGAACAAATTAGAAATGGGAAGAATACACTGATCACTATTGAAAGAGATCGTCAAATGAAAACTATAAGGCGTATTGTAGCTAAATTCCAGAGCTCACAGATCAAGGAGAAAATATTGCAAGCAGCCAAAGAGAAACAATTCAAATACTGAGGAGTCACAATCAGGATTACATAAGATTTGGAAGTTAAAAAGGGGGAGGGCTTGGAATATAAAATACTGGAAGGCAAAGGAGTTAGAATTATGACTAAAAATCACCTAGCCAGTAAAATTGTATATAAACTTTCAAGGACAGAGATTGACACAATGAAAAAGCAGGCTTCAAAATATTTCTAATTAACAGACCAGAACTGACTAAAAATTTGACTACCTAATAAAAGACTAAAGGGAAACATTAAAAAAAGGTAAGAAACAAGTAACAAGAAAGAGAAAACATAAGTAATTCAACAAGATTAAACTGTTTATATTTCTATATGGCAAGATATTTGTTAACTTAACAACTTTATTATAATAAAAGCAAGTAGAATGAGCATATAGAGACAGAAGATATAGATATAAGATGACTTTGATACCTTTAAAAAATATAAAGGGTTAAGAAAGGAAATTGCATTGGAAGAAAAAAGAGGTAGTGGATTGAATTGGTAAATTAATCCTACATAAAAGAGGCATGAAAGAGCTATTATAATGGAAGGAAAAATAGAGGAAAATTGGTAAGAAAAACTTAAACCTTACTCTCATCACAATAAGTTCTAACAGGGAATAATAGATTCAGATTCAGTTCAATACAAAAATCTATCTTACCCTGTAGGGAAGTAAAAAGGGATGAGGATAATAAAAAGAGGGAGAATGATAAAAAGGAGGATAGTTGGAGATGGTGGTAATCATAAGTGAAACACTTGTGAAGAAGAAAGGAAGAGAAGTAAAAGAGAGAGGGGAATAAAGAAGTGAAAATAGTATAAAAGAAAATACACAGTTATCATTATCATAAATGTTAATGGAATAAACCAACCTATAAAACAGAAGCACATTGTAGAATGGATGAAAACCAGAATCCTACAATATGTTGTTTACAAGAAACACATTTGAAGCAAAGATACACACACAATAAAGATAAGGGGCTGGATGTGAAACTGTTATGAATCAGCTGATGCAAAGAAAGCAAGGGCAGGTATCTATGATCTCAGACAAAGTGGAAGCAAAAATAGATATAATTAAATGAGATAATGAAGGAAGTTATAACTTGCCTCATATTACAATGAAGTTATATCAATACTAACATAGATGCCTTATGGAGAAATTGAATGATTTACAGGAAGAAATAAATAATAAATATATATTAGTGTGGGGTCTCAACAGTACCCTCTAAGAACTAAATAAGTATAACAACAACAACAACAACAACAACAAACAAGAAGAAAGAAGTTACAGAGATAAGTAAAATTCTGGAAAAGTTAGATATGATAATTCTCTGTAAAAATTGAATGGCAATAGATAGAAATATACATTTTTATCAGTAGTAAATGGTACCTGTAACAAATTGACCACATATTAGGATATAAAAATCTTACAACCAGATTCAGAAAAGCAGGAATAGTAAATTCATTCTTTTAAGATCAGGATGCAATAAAAAAATTCCACTCAATAATGAGCATTTAAGCAGAGATTAAAATTAAATGGGAATTACATAATTTAATCATAAAAACCCAACTAGGTTAAATTAGTCCAGACCACAACACAAGGAGATGAGGGCAAGGAGCTGGGACAGGGAGTCAGAGTGTGGGTACATCCTCTGGGAAATCCTCTGTGAGGCTCTTAGGCTACTCTGTCTAGGTTGCAAGTGGGTGGTTTAACATATTTGCTATAAACACCCAAAAGCAAATACAAAAGACAGATTATAAGCTGCTGAGCTCTGGAACAACTCACCATCTAGCTGCAATGATTACCTAGCACCAGAAATCAGTCAGAAACATCAAACACGGGGCAAACTAAAGAGCTGTCACTCCTTTGCCTTAAGAGCAGATCTCAATCCTTAAAAAAATGAGCAAAAAAGCAAAAAGAACTCTGACCATAGACAACTTTTATGGAGAAAAAAAAAAACAGACCATCAACTTCAGATAAAGTTTCAGAAGGAGATATGAGCTGTTTCCCATTTCACAAAGCTTTCTTGGAAGATTTCAAAAAGAATAGTTAAAAAAATGAGGAAAGGAAATGAGATCTTTGCAAGAGGATATGGAAGAGGGAAAACAGAATTATCTGAAAAAAAAAAAAACTCCTTAAAAAAAAGAATTGATGAAATGGGAAAAGCATATAACTCCTGACAGAACAGATTTGATGAAATGGAAAAAACATATAACTTCCTACAAAATAGCTATGAAAAAGATTGAAAAACAGAATCTGTGAAATGGGAAAAAAAATACAAAGACCAAATTGGAAATCCTAAAAATCCAGGGAGAGATTAATAAAACTTAAATAAAACCATTCAACTAATAAATAAAGCCATATTTATGAAAGAAAAATAACAATAAAGTGGATAATCCTTTGCTTAATTTGATTTTTAAAAAGGAAGGAGAAAGCCAAATTACTCTTATCAGAAATGAAAAGGATAAATTCACCACCAATGAAAAGGAAAGACAACTGTCAGGAGCTATTTTGTCTAATTATATGCCAATAAATTTGATGATCTGAATAAAATCTGTGAATAGCTACAAAAATATAAAGTACTCAGATTAACAGACACAGTTATAGAGCTGATAATCCAAATCCCGAAGAGCTAAAACAGAGAAATAAAATTGTACATTAATTTCCTTAGTGGAGAGATTAGAACAATATATCATAAGCATCATACACTATGTCTAGATGAAATTTATATGAGAAATATCAGAAAATTATAGGAAAGCATAGAATTATAGGGAAAACATAAAAATAATAGGAAAATGGGGAATATTAGGAAAACTATCATCATAATTGACCTTGTTATTAATAAACCCAGCAGAAATCATGTAATTATTTACATAGATGCAGAAAAACTTTGACAAAATAAAATATACTAACAACAAAATTGTTCAATATGAATGACAGCTATTTTCATCAATAAAATGCATGACAGTCCCAAAGTACTAATGAGTAAGCATACTGTCCATTTCCAAAGAAGGAACTGATACTGAATAAATATAAAGTACAGAATTTTTCACTTTCTTTTTTTTTTCTTTTGAGTATTAATATTAAAATGTTTAACATAATAGCATATATTTTACCCATATCTGATTGCTAATCATCTCAGGGAGGGAGGAAAGGAAGGAAGGAAAGAGGGAGGAATAGTATTCGAAACAAACTTTAAATAAAAATGTTTTAAAAATCAGAAAAAATAAATTAAAAGTAAGTTAATATTGTAAACATTCAGAATAACTTATTGAACTATGTTGAATAATAAAGGACCATGTCTTTTATTTCAAAGTTCAACTGCCATTACTTTTTCACTGGTGTCTAAATAGAAGATGTTGTATTGGCTAAAAAGCTTCTTGATAGAATCATTTAAAAATATTTTCATCCCAGTTCAAATGAAACATCTGAAGCACACTAACCATGTAGTGTCATTTGCTGATTTATAAGCAAGGACACTTCCTTGTCAACCATCCAGGCATGCTTTGAAAGGATATCAATCACAACTAAAATGAATATACAATTATTTTAGTACTCAAAAAACTGACTTGTCTCTGCTAGGTGTGTCACTGCATATCTATATTTGTAACCATTATTTTTTTTTTGTCCTTAAAAAGTTAACTCAAGCCTCTTTGTAGCATGTAAAGAACTTATTCCCTCAGTGAGCCCACCATTTTTCTTTTACAGACCAACACTATCTTTTACTCTTCTGAAAAATGATCAACACCTCCCCAGGTAGTCTTCTACCACTTTTGAGTGAAGTATATGACCTTAAGTAAGGTATCTGTACTAAATATAGAAGCACTTCAGATTAACAGAACCACATGAAATAATATCAGATATAAAATAAAGGTAATCTAATTTTTTTTTGTTTGACTTGAAAAACTGGGCATTTGTTGGATATGCTTGTAGCTTTACATTAGTCATATATGAGTTCTCTCTAGTCTATTAAAAATTACAGTTTTTCTTAATGCTTAGTGAAGTGAATTGCTTTTGAGAATTTATGTGGTATCTAATGCCTGAAATTTCTAGTGATAGATCTCTTGAGTTTGATAGTTCTAAGCTACAACAAGGTGTGTGTGTGTGTGTGTGTGTGTGTGTGTGTGTATAGATAGATAGATGATAGATAGATAGATAGATCAATAATATAGTGAACTGGTAGGAATCAAGAGTCACTAGATGCTTAAGCATAGTTGAATTTCCCCAATTGGAAAAAAATGGGCAGGTAAGACTTCTATATGGATCAGGTTTAAGAATGGACTCCTGAGTGGAATTGGGTTTGTTTCTAGTTAACATTCCTCATACATAACCTTTGAGATTTTGCTTGTTGTTTTGATATAATTTCCTTCTGGGTTTCTCTTTTGATCTTCTCTGCCACCATGGTAGTTTTTTATGGTCAGGTTCTTTTTGCTGTTTGCTCATTTTTCCAATCTATTTCTTGACATTGAACTTTATGTTACTTTTAGATTCTGTTCCTATGGGAAGCACTGTCCTAAGCTACAGGCTTTTTGTGCTCTTTTCAAACCTGTTTTAAGAGATTTGGAAGTGTTGGGGGCTTCCAAAGTTATGACTAAGAAGTATGGTTATTGTTCTCTTGGTCTTGAGTTCTGTGCCTTACCCAGGATCCTTTTTGACCAGAAGTACTACTGTTTCTCAGGGATTCTGTTCCCTTTGGACTGGAAGTGATAATGATCCTCCAGACTTCTCTTGTGAATAAAAGTATAGGCAATGGAGTTGCGAAATATTGCTCCTGGGCTAGCATAGGGATCATTTGTGATCTTTTTTTTTTTTTTTTGACAAGCTGCCTAATCTCCTTACCATTCCTGACTTGAGAATTCTTCAGGTTTCTATCAGCTTCCACCTATGTTGCAGGTCCTGAGAAAACTTCCATTCCTGTTTCCCAGATTTTTTTTCCTTTAGACCTCCTAATTTGCCTTGGCAGAATGTCTCATCCTGAACTTTTGTTAGGCTGCCATTTGAGGCTTTATTTTATAAATTTTTGCAGGGGCAACTTGGTAGAACTTGACTGAGTTCTTCCTCTATTCAACCATCTTATCTTTGTCTCCAGAAGTCCAACTTGCAGTTTTACTAATACTCTCATAGTCTCACACTCAATCATCTCATTGCTAAAGTGTTTCCAAATCTATATACAAAGGTCCTTGTGGAAGGGGATATTATTCTTAGTTTCTCTATCAAAAGAGGAAAGGGGATTCTTATTACTGTCTCTGGAGTGCCCATTATCTTAGAGTAACATATTAGCTTGAATAACAATCTCCGGCTCAAATCTCACCATTTGAATTTCTGGTGTCTATATGGTTGTAGAAAGGGAGATGCTTATATCTAAACTCTTATGCCATCAAGGCAGAGTTCAACCTAAAACATAGACTCAAATTTCTGGATATAGAGTGTAGGGTATATGTGGTTGAAAATCACAAATCCAGTCCATCAAGAAGAGGAACATTAAAATGTAGAAGTCTAAATCTTCCTAGCTTTATATAATCATATATTCTTAACCTTCTTAAGTTAATTGACCCTTTGGCAGTGTGGTAAGACCCATGAATCTCTCTCCCTCTCTTTTGCCTCCAATATAATTCATTTAAATGAATGACATATATGATTGTGAAGAAAACTATTTTTAATAGTTATCTTTTTAAAAAAATTAAGGGGTCTCAGATTAAGAATGCTTGCTAAGAATATCATACTAAGAGACTTGTCCAGAAAGTGCTGAAAATGGCTACAGTTTCTTTCCTTTTGCATAAGCATTTTATCATGTGGCAAAGAATTCTTGCTTTGTGCCTATCCAAACTTTAATTCCACTAACGTTTATTGTAAGAAAAGCACCTACAACCCTAATTATGCCATATGAATCTCCTTATCAACTGTAATTAATTATGGTCAGGCATGCAAAGTACATTGCTTAGAATAATGTCAAATTATTGAGGTGACAGATGTTTCCCATTGACTGCCAGGGAACAAATTTGAAATGAAGACTGAGAGCCAGCATACAATATATATGACTCACTATTTTAATAAAGGATTTCCACAAATACCAATCAAGAAAACCATGTGAGGACAAGGAAGGTATTCTTTCAGGAACCAATGTTCTTACTGGTGTGATTGATGAAAAGAAAGTATCCTTTTGGATTTATGACAAAAAAACAAAAAAACAAAAAAAAACAACTAAAACAGGAAAAGGTGAGTCCAAATTTGGCCACTGAAAATCTCTAGTTGTATGACCCTGGAAATCATTTAATCCTGATTATTTAAATTTAAAAACTCCTAGGTTTTGATTTGATACTTGGCAATTGATTGTTCTAAACTTCTAACAAAAACGTGTCATAATTTGAAAAGAATATAACAATAAGAATTGGAGAACCTGGGTTTAATTTCATGTGTAAGCTTAACAAATCACGTGATTTCTTTGGCTCTCAAGTTAGAGACAGAAGAGATGAACATTTAGGATAGAGTCTTGGGGATACTTAAAGGGTGTAACCTGGATAATAAGAAGATTAAGAAGGTATGGTCTGATATTTATGAGGACATCTAGAGAGTAACATCATGGAAAATATGTTAGGTAAAAGTATCCAAGAGAAGAATTTGATCACAAGTATTAAAAATCCATGGATAAGTATGTATATGCCGATATATATCTATTTATGTGTAGGTATTTGTGTGTATATCTTTGTATTTGTGTGTACACACACACACACACACACACACACACACACACACACACATATATATATATATGTATCTATATCTGTATCTATCAATTGTCTATATCTTTATACATCTATATCTATCTATCCATCTACCTACCTATACATACACACACACATATATATATATATATACATAAGTATGTGTATACCTACATAAACAAACATACATACATATAAAAGATAGAAGGAGGCAAGATGCCAGAGAGAAGCCAGAAAGCTGACAGAGCTCTTCCTGTTTCCTCCCAGAAACAAGGTTAGATCAAGTATTTTAAAAGATTCAGAAGCAACAGAATCTACAAAGATCACTGAACCTCTGAGAAGAACCAAGTCTTTCATAGTTGATAATCACACATTCTTGTTGTTACAGTGCACAATGTATTCCTGGTTCTGCTTGTTTTGCTCAGCAACAGTTCTTGTAAATCTTTCCAGGCCTTTCTAAAATCAGCTTGTTCATTTTTTTATAGCACAATAATATTCCCTTACTTTTATATGTCATAATTTATTCATCCATTCCCCAATTGATGGGCATCTCCTCATTTTCCAATTCTTTGCTACCTTAAAAAGAGCTGCTATAAACATTTGTACATGTGGGTCCTTTTCCCTCTATTATGATTTCCTTTGGCTACAGACCCAGTAATGACACCGCTAAGTCAAATGGTATGCACAGTTTGATACCTCTTTGGCCGTAGTTCCAAATTGTTCTCCAGAATGGTTGGATCATTAAACAAGTCCATCAATAATGCATTAGTATCCCTGAGACTTGGCTCCTTTCAGTGTTGAGGTGATTCAAGATAATTCCAATAAATTGGTGTTGAAAAGAGCATCTGCATTTAGAGAGAGAACTATGGAGTACAAATATGAATCAAAGCTTAACATTTTCCCCTTAATTTTTTTTTTTTTTTGTTATTGTCTGTATTTTTTTGTTGGTATTTTTTTCTTTCACCTTTGATCTTATTTTTCTTGCACAGCATGATGAATATGGAAATGTATTCAGAAGAAAAGAGTTTTTGAAAAGATAAATGTTATAAACTATCTTTTCATGTATTTGGTAAAAATTTTAAAAAGTCTTTTTAAAACTGAATGTACATGTATAACCAAAAAAAGGATTATTTTGCATGTAACTGGGAAAAATAAAGTAATAAATAAATGGAAAATATATTACCAACCAAGCCCAGCAGCAAGAGACAGAATGAAAAATTCAATTTTAAAATATTATAGACAATATAAAATATTTGGTAGTCTATTGCTAAGACAGACCCGGGAACTATACAAACAAAATTACAAAACACTTTTCATACAAACAAAGTCAAATCTAAAATTTTGGAAAAATATTTTTCATGGGTAAGCTGAGCTAATATAATAAAAATGACTATTCTATCTAAAGTCATTTATCCAATGTCATACTAATGAAATTACCAAAACATTTTATAGAGTTAGGAAAAATGATAACAAAATTAATCTGAAAGAATAAAACCTCAAGAATATCAAGGCAATTAATGGAAAGACTGCAAAAAAGGCATCATACTAGATCTAAAGCAGTAATCATGAAAATTACTTGTTATTGGCTAAGAAAAAGAAGGTGGTAAATCAATAGAGTAGGTTAGGTCCACAAGGCACAATAGTAAAAGACTAGTAATTTACTATGTGATAAACTCAAACATTTCAGCTTCTGATATAAGCCATCTTATTTGACAAAAACTGCTGGGAAAATTAGAAAATAGAAATGGCAGACATGAAGCAAAGAGCAACATTTTATACTTTATACCAAAATAAGGTTAAAATGGGTACATGATTTAGGCATGAAGGTTAATACCAGAGGCAAATTAGAAGAACATGGAATCATTTACCTCCCAAATATATGGAGAAGAAAAAAAATAGATAATTTTGATTACATTAAATTAAAAAAGGTTTTGCATATGCAAAACCATTGTAACCAAGATTAAAAGGAAAGGGGAAAGACAGGATTTTTACAGCCAATGTTTCAAATAAAGGTCATACTTCTCAAATATCTATAAAATCAAATCAAGTTTATTACAATGCAAATCATTCCCCATTTGATAAATGGTAAAATGATATAAACAGGGAGTTTTCAAACAAATAAATTAAAATATCTGTAGTCATATGTAAAAAAGTTCTAAATCACTACTGAGAAATGTTAACTAAGATAACTCTAAAGTATCCCCTCATGTCAATCAGAGTGGCTTAATATAACATGAAAAAAACACAACAAATATTAAAGATGTGAAAAAATCAGAACACTAATGCATTGTTGGAGGAATCATGAAGTTAACCAATAATTCTGGAGATTAATTTGGAACCATGCCTATAGGACTACAATATCCTTTAGCTGAGTAATAACACTACTATCCCAAATAGATCATTTTAAAAAAGGGAAAAAAAGACTCATATGAACAAAAATATTTATGGCAGCTCTTTTTTGGTGATAAAGAATTGAATTTGTTAGTGTACTCAGCAATTGGGGAATTGCTGAATAAGTTGAAGTATATGAATGTAATAGAATGTTTTTGTTTTATTAGAAATGATGAAAAGCTAGATATCAGAAAAAAAAAAACTTTGAAAATTTACATGAACTGATGCAATGAAGTGACCAGAATGAAAATATTCTACACAATGACAGCAAGATTGTGTGATGATCAACTAGGATAGACTTAATTCTTCTCATCCATATAATGTTACAGGGCAATTACTAATACTCTTGTTGGAAAATTTTATTCACATTCAGAGAAAGAACTCCAGAGTCTGAATGCAGATGGAAGTATATTATTTTCAGAACTATTTTCAAATAAATTATAGGGGTACTCTCTGGTACTATTCTTTTACATAGTTCTGGAAATCCTAAGTATAACATTAAGATTTTAAAAATTCTTTCTAAGACCACTGGAAAGAAAATTACAAAATTATGTATATTTGCAGGGATAGTTTGTTTAGAAAACAAACAAATGAGGGACTTCTGGTTAAGATGGCGGAGAGGAGGCACATAGCTGTGTAGCTCCACGCTTTCTCTCACTATCCATTTCATTACAAGCCTCTGAATTAATGCTTGACTGAAAAAAAACCCACAAATAGTTACCAAGAGAAGCCATCCTTGAGATCCACCAAGAAAGGTCTGTCTTTACTGGAGGGCTGGGACGGTTTTAGACTGGGCGCAGGCTGAGGGCAGTGGCAGTGAAAGCACAGGGAGCAGACTGGAGAGGGGGCGGGGAGTGATCGCAGCCGTCTCTGCGGGGAGAGCTTCGCTACAGGTTTGGATACTTTGCTCCGGCAGCAAGTCAGCAGCCCAGCAGAGAAGCTAAAAACACCGGGGCTGAAGAATACAACCCCAAACAGCTGGAGTCTCTCGGGACCTGGCCGCCCCCCTCCCTCCCCCCCCCCCCCCCCCCCAGTGACTCAGCAGGCTCTGGGATCTCAGAGCGCAGGCGCACACAGTCCTGCTAGTGCCTCACTGCTGCCCCCCACAGTCTGTAGAGGAAGCTCGATAACACAACCAACCCCTCCCCCAAAGAAAGACTCCAGTTTTTTCTGTTTTTCTTTGCTAGTTTGTCTCTGATTATTAGACAAAATGAGCAAGAAACTGAAGAGGACTTTAACCCTTGACAGCTTCTATACAGATAGAGAGCAGACTCTAAATCCTGAGGAGACTAAAAACAGACAGTCCCCAGGTGAATCCCCAAAGGAGGAGATCATCTGTTCCTCAGCACAGATGAACTTCACAGAAGTGATTAAAAAGGCTCTCACAAGGGAGCTAGAAGAAAAATGGGGAAAGCAGAGTGAGGCTTGGCAAAAGGAGAGGGAGGCTTGGGAAAAGGAGAGGGAGGCTTGGCAAAAGGAGAGGGAAGCTTGGGAAAAGGAGAGGGAGGCTTGGCAAAAGAGCCTGGAGAAGTCAGTTAAAGAAAGAGTGGATAAAGAAGTAAAATCCTTGAAAAATAGGATTGGTGAACTGGAAAACAAAATTGGCGAAATGGAAAAAAATTCCACAGAACAAAAGGACTCAGTGGGACAATTAGAAAAAGATTTTTAAAAAGTGAGTGAAGAAAATACTTCACTGAAAATCAGAATTGAACAATTGGAATTGAATGACTCGAGGAGACAAGAAGAATCAGTCAAGCAAATCCAAAAAAATCAAACAATGGAAAAGAATGTGAAATACCTTCTGGGGAAGACAACAGACCTGGAAAACAGATCCAGGAGAGACAATCTGAGAATCATCGGACTCCCAGAAAAGCATGATGAAAAAAAGATCCTGGACACTATTTTCCAGGAAATTATCAAAGAGAACTGCCCAGAAGTCATAGGAACAGAGGAAAAAATAAACATTGAAAGGATTCATTGATCACCCACTGAAAGGGATCCTAAAATCAAAACACCAAGGAATATAGTGGCCAAATGTCAGAACCCTCAGACAAAGGAAAAAATATTGCAAGCGGCTAGAAAAACCCAATTCAAGTATCAAGGAGCCACAATAAGGATCACCCAGGATCTGGCAGCATCCACATTAAAAGATCGAAGGGCCTGGAATATGATATTCCAAAAGGCTAAGGAACTTGGTATGCAACCAAAAATAACTTACCTAGCTAGAATGAGCATCTTTTTCCAGGGAAGAAGATGGACAATCAACGAAGTAAGCGAATTTCATCTATTTCTGATGAAAAAGTCAGAACTTAACAAAAATTTGATCTACAAATATAGAACTCAAGAGAAATCTAAAAAGGTAAAGATTAATCTTGGGAACTCTATTTCGACTATATAGATGTATAAAGAATACATGTATACCTTGTTCTAGAAATTGATGTGGAAAGGACATTGTACCAGAAAAAGGGTAAAGTGGGGGTACTACATCTCATGAAGAGGCATAGGAAACCTATTATATCTGAGAGAAAGAATGGAGGGGGATGAATATAATGGGTATCTTACTGCCTTCAGAATTGGCTTTAAGTGAAAAATCTTAAGACATATTCAATCTATGGTGAAACTTCTCCCACCTCATTGAAAAGTGAGAAGGGAAAAGTGAAAAGGGAAGGAATAAGCTAAGTGGAAGGGAATACGGAAACTGGGAGGGAAAGGGGTAAGATAGGGGGAGGAACTCTAAGGCGGGGGGAGGGATACTAAAAAGGGAAGGCTGTGAGAAGCAAGTGGTGCTCACAAGCTTAATACTGGGAAGGAAGGAAAGGGGAAAGAAGGGAGAAAAGCATAAACAGGGGTTAACAAGATGGCAAGTAATACAGAATTGGTCATTCTAACCATAAATGTGAACGGGGTAAACTCCCCCATAAAGAGGAAGCGGTTAGCAGAATGGATTAAAAGCCAGAATCCTACAATATGTTGTTTACAGGAAACACACCTGAAGCAGGGAGATACATGCAGGTTAAAGGTAAAAGGTTGGAGCAAAATCTACTATGCTTCAGGTGAAGTCAAAAAAGCAGGGGTAGCCATCCTGATCTCAGATCAAGCTAAAGCAAAAATTGATCTAATTAAAAGAGATAAGGAAGGGCACTATATCTTGCTAAAGGGTAGCATGGATAATGAAGCACTATCTATATTAAACATATATGCACCAAGTGGGGTAGCATCTAAATTCTTAAAAGAGAAATTAAGAGAGCTGCAAGAAGAAATAGACAGTAAAACTATAATAGTAGGAGATCTTAACCTTGCACTCTCAGAATTAGATAAATCAAACCACAAAATAAATAAGAAAGAAGTCAAAGAGGTAAATAGAATACTAGAAAAGTTAGATATGATAGATCTCTGGAGAAAATGTAATGGAGACAGAAAGGAATACACTTTCTTTTCAGCAGTTCATGGAACCTATACAAAAATTGACCATATATTAGGACATAAAAACCTCAAACTCAAATGCAGTAAGGCAGAAATAGTAAATGCATCCTTTTCAGACTACGATGCAATGAAAATTACATTCAACAAAAAACCAGGGGGAAGTAGACCAAAAAATAATTGGAAACTAAATAATCTCATACTAAAGAATGATTGGGTGAAACAGCAAATCATAGACATAATTAATAACTTCACCCAAGAAAACGATAATAATGAGACATCATACCAAAATGTATGGGATGCAGCCAAAGCGGTAATAAGGGGAAATTTCATATCTCTAGAGGCCTATTTGTATAAAATAGAGAAAGAGAAGGTAAATGAATTGGGTTTGCAACTAAAAATGCTAGAAAAGGAACAAATTAAAACCCCCCAGTCAAATACTAAACTTGAAATTCTAGAAAACAAACAAACAAGCAACCCATTGAATAAAGTAAATAAGACAATAGTTTTAATAAAGTATCTGGAAATAAAATATATTCATAAAATCATCAGCATTTCTATTCGATATTAAGAAAAAGCTCAAAGAAATAATAAAGACATTTATTTCAAAAGATCTAGCAATTCATAAACTACTTGGCAATAAGCTTACCAAGCACACATACAACTCCCATAAATACAAGTATAAAATAAAATTTTGATTTTAATATGCAATACCACTTGTTTATGACTAGACCAGGCCAATATAATAATAATTATACTATATATATTAATGTATGTCAATTAATGTCAAACCACTAAATATGCTTTAGAAATAAAGTATAAAGTGCTAAAATTATTTTTTTTCATTTATTTTAGTAGGTTTTCTATGTTTCTTTAAGTATGCCATCATATTATCTGCAATATCAGTAGTAATTTTGTTTCCTCTTTGCATATATTTACTTAATAACTTTAGCAAAGTTTAAGAAATGTAAAATAAATTCAAATAAATCATCTATTTACCTTTGTTACACAAAAGAACAAGGAGCTAGAAAGATAAGTTTCAAAGAATGAGTACAGAAAATATAAAATATTTGCAAGTATATCTATTAAATAATTCCAACTCTAAAGCACTTTTCTCAGAAACATAGACCTAAATAATTGAAGAAATATTTCTAGCTCATTGATGGGTTAAGCCAATAAAATGAAAGTGACAATATTATTTAAATTAATTTACTTTTTCAGTCTATGTCAATAAAACTATTAAAATAATATATTATAAAGCAAAAAAAGTAATTTCAAAATTCTTATAGAGGAACAAAAAGTCATTAATCTTAAGGGTGATAATGGAAAAAATGAGAAGGAAAAGATCTATCATTATCAAGTCTGAAACTCTGCCTACCAAACATATTTTATATTTGATCCTGAAAATGATAAGAGTTTATTGAATTAAGGTAGAGGGTGGTGACCAAATCTTCACTTTAGAAAGGTGAGGAGAAGATGAATTAGAGTCAGTCACTTAGTTAGCAAGCATTTATTAAACATGTGGAAGGTATTGTCTTAAGTGAGAGGCTTGAGGCAAAGAGAGACATCATCAGATCATTATAATAATTTAAATGTGAGATGGTAAGGGTCTGCACTAAAATACTGGCAGTTTCAGATGAAAGAAAGAATGTTATCATCTTCAGAATCATATATAAAATCCTTGGTATGGCATTCAAAGCCCTTCTTAAGTGCCTTCCTTTTACCTTTCTATTCTTCTAATTTTTTGTTCCCCTGCATATATTCTCTGATCCAGTCAGTGGCTTCCTTGCTGTTCTCAGAACAAGAAACTTCATGTCCAGATATGGGGCATTTTCACTGACTATGCTTTCTTTTAATGTCCATCTTCTGACTTCCCTGATTTTCTTCAAATCTTACCTAAGATTTCAAACTTTAAGTATGAATCTCTCCTAGGGATAACATGTGCCCAAAGGGGGGGGGGGAAGTGTTCATGTGTTGGGGAAAATGTTTTGCAGCTACATTTCTTGCTATACCTTTTCAATAAATTACATTTTGTAAAATATATTTGATGTAAATTATGTGATTGATAATGAGGAACACATTAATGGGTATTGGGTATTCAGAAATTAGAAACCTATAGAGTAACATAGGGTTATCATCAAAATCCTATTGTTACTCCTTTAGAGACCCAATTTCCCAATCTAAGTTCAAGGTGGAGGAGTTAAGTCCAAAGAGGATATTGCACTCAGAAACAGATGCTGTCTCATAAACTATAATAATTTTCAAAACATTACATTTTCAAATATTTACTATGTGACAAAATGCTTCCTCCCAAAATATTTTTGTTGTCTTTCTCTCTCTTTCTTTTTTTTCTCTCTCTTTCTTTCTTCCTCTCTCTTCTTTTGTTTCTGTCTTCCTTTTTCTCTTGTCTGTCACTCTCTTCTATCTCTCTCTGTGTGTGTGTGTGTGTGTGTGTGTGTGTCTGAATATATGTATACACATACACATATGCATAGATACATAATAAAATGAATTGATTCTATCTTTGCCTTTCCTTTCCAAGGAAAACTTGGAGCCATTTTTTTCATTTAACTGTCACTGTCTTCTGTCTTTCCTTGTGTCAAAGATAGTAAAAGGTGGAAACACTAAATGTTTCTTGTTGTTCTTCCTTTGTTCTCAGAGGACCAATGAAATCATGAAAGTTGTTGTCTTGATTTGCCCTTAAATTGGGTTTAAATGAGGCAAAGCCTCACTGCCTCCTCCAGAATCATTAAAGTTTGATATCAAGCACAGGTTGAGATGGACCAGGATGCCGTGGTTTTCTCAGGAAATAGACATTTATTTACTAAGGGCTAGGTAAGAATTGAGACAAGAAAAGCCTTAATTTACCAATTCTAAAATATTAAACCAGAAGATACTCAAAATTTTTGGCCAAAACAAAAAAAAATTGCTATTCTCAGCCATCAAAATCTAAACACTGACTGAAAGAGTTTTGGAGAGTATCATTAGAGTCCTTTAAAACCATTTTAAAAAGATTTTGTTTTTTTAAGAGATTTATTTCAAAAAGTCATAAAAAATGACTTAAAAATTATCCCAGCTATTTGAAAAAACAACATAACCACCATACCTCAAAATAGTTTACATAATATAAACAGCCAAAAATGATTTTCCTACAGAGTATGCACTTGTAAGGATACAATCCCCAAATAGAGTAGGACCACATATGGTAAGGGACTGTAATTTTGTGTAACTGAGGTCAAACAGACATTCCCAATCCTTCTTTAAGAATGATTTTCATTCCTTCCAGGTGTTTTGTTTGTTTTGTTTTGTTTTCCCAGAGCTAAGTCTGGAGGTCTGCAAACTGACAGTTCTACGATGGCAGGATATGAGGAGAGATGTGGTTACCACTCTCCTGGTCCGTTCTCAGTCTGTGAATGACTATAAACACTCTTCTCTGCCCTGCCTCATGATTGGGGTTATTCTATCTCATCAGCATAATTATAACACCTGCCTCCCAAGGTATTCATTGATTTATCAAGAATGACTGAAATGGTTGGGAATCAGAACTCTGCTTGAGGAAGTCCTAGGCAGGAAAATCCACCACTATTCCAGTATCTTTAAACAAACCTTCCCTCAAATGATCTCTCATTTCTATGGGTAGGATCATCAAAGGGTCATCAGTCCATTGCTTACAAGACAAAATGATCAGCTGCTCCAGCGACTGGGTCAAGCCAAGCAGATTGTCCCTTGGGGATGACCACTGGACCTAGCTAATGCTGATGGTCTCTGCTACTGATTACATTTGCCAGATCTTTTCTAACCTTTTGACTTCCACAAAATTTTCAGTGACCAGAAGACTCGTCCAGATCTGTTGTTGACCAGTTGTTACAAGTTCCACACTTGTAAAATTAGAAGGAGAAGAATATTACAAAACAACAAATGTTTATGGCAAGAAAGCAACTCAAATATGTCTGATAAAATTCAGAATTGGTGAAATCTTTCCAGAAAATTAACAAAGAAAAATTTCTCATCCACTTACAGCTTTTGACAAGTCATCCCACTATTTCCACAATATTGTACCTATTCTATCAATGAAAGAGATAAAGGATTTGTATCTATTCCAAAATTTTCAAAGCGGCATATATTTTTCTAGGAATAATACCACACTCCTGTAACCATGCTGTTTATCTTCTAGTTGGGAAAGGGAAAACGTAACAAATTTTATATGTTAGTGCAATAAAATTTCATTATATAATGAGGAATTATGGGTACAGGGAATTCAGAAATCCATGTAAAGTCCTGTGTGAACAGATATGGAATAAAGAAAATATAACTAGAATGATAATATATAAGATTATTTCAATAATGGAAATGAAGACAACAATAAAAGATAATAGACGTCACAATTGAAAGGTATATTTATTAGAGATAAACATATTTGTGGTGATGCATGTATGTACATGTATATATTATATATATGCATATGTGTATATATACAAATATGTACCTATATGTACACATACTTTTATTTCAGATAAAGATTATTGAAACATTTTTCTCATTATTTAGAATTGGAATGCTAAAGATCTGTCATATTCTGTTTGATTTTTAGGGAAAAAAAAAGCCTGAAGAATTAATTTATCTAGACATTTTTATTTTCAAAGTCCAAAGAAGTAATGAAAGCAATCAAAAAATAGATGTAATCTTCTTTTTTAGAAAAGAATTTGACAATTATATAACTTTAGACAACATATACATGTGGGATCTCAGTCATGTAGATCATCCATGCTGAAAAGTACTCCTGATTAAATATACAACAAGCATTATACTATATTACAAGCTCATCTAAGGAAAAGGAGGCTCCACGATTACCATAAAGAATATAATAAAAGCAATAACATTTAATAGGATGCTGGTTTTAGCTTAATACACAGCTCGTGAACACCATATTGACTGTCACAGTTACTATTAGTTGCTTCTTGAGCAATGGCCCACCATTTTTATAGCACAAACTAACATTCATTTATTGTCTCTACTTAATTAACTGCAAGGTCAATTTGTTTCTGAGTACATGTCATATTCTTTCTAAACTCCAAAATGATCTCTATGGCATGTTACTTAGTGCAAAAATAGGCAGAAACCAAATCAGAGAGCTTCATATAAGACTATATTTATAGGCAAATTCACAGAATAGTATCAAAAAGGAATTTGGATTGGTGGAGAGGACTTTCTTCAAGGACAATGTCGTATTATATATTATACAATGTTATATTTATAAACTTCTTATCATCCTGAAAAAGTAAAACATACTGCTAATGACTAGATATTGGTGGAGTGTCAAGGATTATATAAGGGAATCAGTCCATACTATCATAGAATGGAGAAGTATTCAGAGAAGTTTGACAGCAAAGGAAAGAGAAAGATTTCTGTGAACTTTGCCTGCTAATAAGCATGACTTCAAATTTCACAATGATATCTATTATGTTTAAATCTCTTGTGACTAAGTAAAAATGATCTTCAAATAAATTCCACCTGTCACTGACAGGTAGCAAGTAGTGTTCTTTTATATCTCAAAATGTGGAACAAAGGAACTAAGAATTCAATGGACAATACTAATAGCACAAAATTAAAGCAAGAAATCATGTATCTAACTCTGATGCCATAAAAAAACAAACAAACAAACAAACAAAAAACAAAAACAGAATATCTGATCCTGTGGGATTTATGAAAACAGAAAATTAGATTACCAAAAATTGTAAGAGCCTTTAGAGATTATCTAATCTGAAACATGAATTCTTTGGAATTTCCACTTGTGATGTGTTTCTTGTCTAATTAATCTAGGGAAAAAGCCCACTGCCACCAGCAGCTTTCAACTCTTCTTGTCCATTCCATACCCTCTTTGCTCCTTCTCCTACTGCTTCTCCTCCAAGAGTGTTCATGCCCCTTCTAGTTCTACTGTTTAGTTTGCCAGAGATTTACGTGCTGCAGCCACATCACCCTGCAGGAACTGCCCCGGTATCTGTCTGCCAACTTGCTCAATCTCAGCATCTCAGAATCATGGGCTCCAACCTGATAGTCCTGGGACTGTTGCCTTCTCTGAGGAAGAGCTGACCACTCCCAAAGGCAACAGTAGCTACAGTGGGGGCTGGGCAGTTAGACTAGTCAACCTTTCATCTCTACTGCTGAACCAAGACAACAACCAAGGACAATGAGTGACAAGCAAGCATGGATTGCTGAATTAATTTTTTCTTGTAGAAATGGGTTGAATATGTAATTTGATGAGTTTCAAAGAAGACAAGTACCACTGTATTTATTTACAATTAATTGTCTCTTTAGTTTCTTTGTTGAGGTTTGTTATAGTAGATTCAAATTTTCCTATTCTGCTCATTTTTTTTTGTCTAGTAAACAAATTTTGCTCTCAAAATTCTCATTTCTCTTTAAAACCACTCAAGAGAACTATGTTGTGGTTGCATATCCTGTTTAAATCTCAGGTGTTCTTTTATGTCATCTTGTTGAGCCATTTTTTAAAATTTTATTTTCTTACTTTTTTTTCTTCTGTATTTATCATAAATATTTGAATTCATCTACTACATTTAAAGACCTAGGTCTTTTTTTTTCTTCCTGAAATCTTTGATACTTTTGGTATTTTCCCATCTTGTTTTCCTTATCACTTACTTCCTGACTCCCTCTGCTATTATTTTACTTGGGAGCTAAATCTTAAAGTGTCTCAGTTCCTCCCACAATGAGTATTTCTTGATCGACTAGCCTGAGTCTCTACTCAAAGTGACTTTTGAGATGATCTGACTAGTACTTAGCCCAATGCTGTGTTCTTCCCATCAAGGCTGGTAGAGAGCTGCACAACCCCCAATATGCACATTATTTTGGTCTGCTGACACCCTCTGTTCCCCATGCTGGCTCCACTGGGCTCCAAAGCCAAAATAGTTTGCTTCAGATACAGAAAGACCTTAGGTCAGTAATAGTAAGCAAGTTTCTGAAACTTTGTGTTCTAGGCAACTTAGTAAGCCAACAATAGAAATTTATTGGTTCTTGAACCTGTTTTTTTTTTTTTTCAATAATGGAATTTGTGTAAATAAGTATTCTTTAATCTTTAAAAAATGTAGTAATTATTTTTAATCACTTTGTTTTTCATTGAGGGGGTATCATCATAAAGAAGCAAAGGAACCCATTGTCTTAATGTTTATAAACCCAAAGATCCCTACTATCAAGATAAGAATTACTATTCAACAAAAACTAGAAAGCAATATGGCAGAAATTAGGTACAGAACAACAGTTCATGATATATTCCAACATTTGTTTCAAATGAATATAATAAACAAATTAGAGGAACAGGAATTACCTGATAGATTGATATAAAGGGGAAGGTTTCATAACCAAATGCATAAAATATATGATCTAATAGAAAGGTAAGAAATAGAAATGTTACAAAAAATTGCCCACAAAGATCATTTTCAACAGAGGGGAGCAAGAAAGGATGTATACTATAGATTATTTTGGAGGATTAGGAATTATGCATCAATCTTAGAACATGCTTAGGTGAAAGCACAGAAAACATAATATTCAAATCTAGTGGGGAAAAAATGGTGCAAAGTCCAGAGGATGGAACAGGAATAGGGATAGGTCGCATTCACTGCTCAGAAATTATTGAATATAGATTTCAAGAGAGGAGAGCAATATAAAACAAGGTTAGGTAGGTAAAGTAGTGCCAGATTTTGAGGCCTTCAATGCCAAGAAAAGAATAACAAGGCATATGTTCAATTACATACATACAGACTAGGTTGAGTTCATTACTCCTTCTCTGAACTTATTGTGGGTCATTTTTTTTCATTTTCATTTATGTTTTTAAGAATACAAAGCAGTATATTCTGAGGTTTTTACATTAATTGCTAAAATTACAGCATCCTTTTTGTTCATTTTTGCATTAACTAAATAGTTAACTCTGGGTTTCTACTCTCATTTATTTTCTCATAAGAATCCATTTTATCATTTTTTTACACATCAAGCATTATTATTATATGATCTTAAAGATCAAAATTACTTGCAATTCTGTTTGTTAACAAGGCAGCAAACAATAAAATAAAACACCTATAACCTTTATGCCTGATGGCTTTCCATTTTGAAATTATGGTTTGGTTATTCAGTTATATTATTCAAGATATCAGTTGTAGCCTTTTCCTGAAAATTCTCTTCAGATTTATTCACAAGATGAAGATTAAACCCAGTTCTCATTGTACAAAAAAGATTCTTAGTTTTTTTTTTTCTTTTTTTCTTCAACTATTACATATTACAGTCTTTCCAGAGTCTTAAACTTTCATTTTCATAGAATTACAATTAAACTATCATTGCAAGATTCCACTGGATTTTAAAGAGACATTAACAGTATCTATAGTATCTGTGGTAAAGATTCTTGAAGTTACTTGTTCCTTATAAAACTTATTTGAACATAATATTGTAAGAAATTGCCAGATACTAAGATTTTTGAGCAGAGGAGAGACAAGAGCAGATACACACACACACACACACACACACACACACACACACACACACACATGGAAAATTGGTTCAGTACAAGCATAACAGATACATTTCAGATGGTATGAATATAGAGGGGAAAAGATTGGTTAAAAATTAACAGCAATGTTATCTAAAGTTAATAATAATGCTTCTAACAGGGTGGTGATGAGGAAAGTGAAAAGAGACAAAAAGAAATGTTAAAAAAGATAGAATGTGTCAACTAGTTGAAAACTGCTTTTTGCTTAGATTCCATTTATTTTAATTTGTTAAGTTTTCCATCATTTCAGAGTTGTATATATTATTTTTAATTCCTGTCCTAAAATTTATGATGCCTTAAACTTGTTTTAACCATCACCATGAATTAATCTATCATGTCCTATTTATAATAATAGGCTGTGTTTCAATAGTAATTGCACACTATTTTAAACAGAAAGAAAAAAGCTCCAAGTAAATGGCAAATAACATTATCATTTAAGAAAAAAGAAAATAATAATTACTGAAATAATGGAGAGAAGAATTTGTTAAGATGGCTGAAGGAGAATTTCTTACTTCCTTTCACAATTCTTCCTTCCATCATCAAGATAGAAAATATATTATAAAATATGGTAAAAGGGAGGGAAGATAAAAAAAAATACTTTAAAGAATGCATATAACACATAAAATAATAGTAAGACTGATGAAGGAGAAATGAACAAATATTACAAAAAAACTATGCAATAAATATTAAAATTAATGAAAGGAAATATCCTGAAGATGCTAAATGAAAGACAAATTAATATGAAATTATTTATGACTGGAAAATATAATGAAATAATGACACAAGAGAACAGAGATTCAAAATTAAAATCATTAAAAGAAGAACTAAAGATGTTAATTAGGAAAAAGAAAAGATTAAATGTTCAAAAACAACATAATCATGTTAGTTCTAGAAAAAAAAGACATTATGAAATAAAACGCCTCTAATGACACTTTTGGGAAATAGTCCAAATATATTGGAAACATGGGATAAAAAACAAATAAAAAGATTCGTGACATAATGGAAAGAAACATTATGGTTCATCTTCTATTTTGAATTTGAGATTCTCTTCTGAATGCCATAAATTAGTATTCATTCGTGTGTGTGTGTGTGTGTAATGTAGTTAAAGCTTCTTATGTACTAAGGTAAACTTTAAATTCCTTATCTTTAACATTTCTATCCCTTATAAATATTGTTCTCATCATTTCTTCAATTGCATTTTTAGGAATATAAGTGTAACAGGGAAGCAATTTAAAATAGAGGTAGTAATGGAATTATCCCAAGATCTCAAATTCTTTGGTTTAAGCTCATCACGTGTGTTAATCACCAATTTCTTTTCTCAAGATAATTTTATTTCCCTCCTGGTTCCATGTCCCTATTCTAGTCCTACCATTCTGGGCACCAGATACTCTTAGAAACTTGCATTTCCCACTACTTGTAATGGATTTTTATCCACATGGTGACATAATAATTCCAGAGTAGTTGACAATATCTTTTCTAAGACTACATGTGTCATAAGATTTTAGTCACCAATTATTGCCATTTCTCCTCCCAAGTATGAACATTTTTCAAGGAAATCCTCCAAGTGGATGCCTTCCCCTTTAATTCTTCTTTTCTTAATTCCTTTCCTCTTCAACCTCTCATACCTGTCCATTTCTCTCACAGTATCCATTACACAGATAGAATCAATAACCTTTCATTTTCCCCCATTTGATTTAATAACAGTGTACATAATATCTTCTCCTCTAACCTTCACATTTTGAAACTTTCCACTTTAAAATTATATGATATATCTGAAAAAAGGAGGAGGAGAAGAAAGAAGAAGAAGAGAAGGGAGGAGAAGGAGGAGGAAGAGGAAAAAAAGGAGGAGAAGAAGAGAAGAAAAGAATAACAAAAGAAGAAGAAAAGAGAAAAGAAGAAAGAAGAAAGGAAGAGAAGGAGAAAAAGAAGAGAAGAAGAAAAGAAGAAGAAAAAAGAAAAGAAGAAAAGAAAAAGGAGGAGGAAAAAGAGGAGGAAAAGGAAAAGAGAAGAAGAAAAAAGAAGAAGAGAGAACAAAAGAAGGAGAAGAAAAAAGAAAAGGAGAAAAGAGAAGAGAAGAAGAAAAGAAGAACAAAAGAAGAAAAGAGGAAGAAAAAAGAAGAGAAGAAGAGGGAGAAGAGGAAGAAGAAAATAGGAAAGAAGAAGACTCCTAATCAACTTGTATCAGTGTCTCATTCTCAAAATAACAAATTTGTTGATTACAAGGATGATCTTAATTTGTTATTATTTTCTGGTCATCTAGCACAGTACTCTACAAATAAAAAGAAAAATAACATTTATTGAATGAATGAATGAAGCCAAGATACATAAACTTGAAGACAGATCACAAAAAAGTATATGCTTTTGATTCAGCAAACAACAAAAGATGAACTAAATAATCATTATTAATAAAGTTCCTAATGAAAGGACAGGTGTTCTGTGCTGGGTGTGATTTACGTCCTTCCAAGTAGGAAGCGGTTTGGGTTCAACACTGGAACAAAATTAAGCATTTATAACAGGTCATTCACCTGTTAACAAAAAGAGAGTTTACTTAGCTATAACAAGAGAAGCAGTTTCCTGTTATAGCTAATGTTAATGTCCAGTGGACATTAAGAATAACTGTTAATTATGAGGGAAGCCCCTTTGCCTGAATTTTGCATATTAATCCAAAAACCAAGCATCAGAGTACTTTTGAATTTTCTTATACATATTTTATTCTTAGGTAACCAGGAAATGATATCAACAACCTGATCTTGAGTCCCTAGAGACAAGTGGTCCTTGAGGAAGGTCTCAATACCTTTTAAGGAAAAAAAGAGTCAAATTTACATGGTGAAAGGGACTGAATATTGCTCCTATCACAAGTATCAGACACCAGTTATAATGGTATAGTATAAAAAATAATAGGTATTTATGCAGTGAATTTATGTATAGATATACTCACACTTTCAGGACTGGCTCAGTGACCCCATCTTCCAACATGCTGTATTAGAAGAACCATCTAGCTATAACTCAATACTTGCTATCCTAGGAATAGCTCTGGTGTGAAGGTATGGACACTTATCCTTATCACTATTACTTCTGAGCCCCCGCCCATGTGTTTCACTTATACACAAAGATGATAAAATGAGACTTTAAAGCAACAGAATCCCTGAAAGATTTCTCTTCTATGTATCTTTAAATGCTTGCATATGGCAATAAAACTATGTGGCTTTTCAAATAGCTGCATAATATTTCCTCAGTTACCTTCCAGCAAATATGCTAGTCTTTCCCTATATAACAGATCTTTACCTTCAACTTTGGTATGCTATTTTCTGTAAGTAGCACCTCTCATTGCCTCCTGGCTTCGATTTCTAACTTCTTCAGCAGTTGGCTTTTTTGGTCTTCTGCTAGTTATCTCTCTTTAACTTTAATGAGTCAAATCAGTGTTTTTTCTATGAGCAAGAGCCCAGTTCAACTGTGGAAGAATATTAAAAACTATCTTTTTTTTTCATCTCAAAATGTTGAGATAATATTCTCTGTGGAAAAGCTTTTCCAGGCTTCCCTCCTTCCCCATTATCCTGAGAAAGATATGCAATAGTTAGAAAATAAAAGGCTATTCTTAAGAAAATGGCTTAATAGTGATTGCCAAACTTAAAACAAAGAATACCTCTTATCTGGTTAATAATATTGCCATCTTCATCTCCTGAACTGATTGTGATATTGATCCTTCTAAAGACAGTTTCTTCTTTTCTGAAGAAATGTTATCCTGAACTATTCTTCGCCACTGAAAAGAATGAAATATTAATCACTACAAGTGATTACTATAGAATAGTAAATGAATGAGAGTCATGTCCAAGGGCATGGAGTAAATTTACTAGTTTAGTCCTCCTTTGAACATATCTTCCTCGGTCTCTCTTTTTTCCTCTTCTGCTTCAGCGCCTCCCTTCTCATCTCTTCCTCTACTAGGAAATGCTTAAATAATAATATGTTAAGACAAATAAAATTGTTTTGAGTAAAGGTCCCTAAAATGTGGAGTACAATATGAATCCTTATGATTATTCTATATTCTCCAAACTGTTACTTTATTTTTTTCCCCAAACCTTTAAAACTCTTAAAAATTCTTTGGAAATGAGCTCATGGACAACACAATGATTTTCAGTTATCCTACCTTCAGTAAGGCATATGTCAAGTCTTTCAGCAAAGCTCAGACTGAGGACTGCTGAGGAGGCCTAAATTAATTACAACCCTGAAAGTTGTATCTTTTCCCAACTTAATAAGAGAGGGATCTTGTTATAGCATTGGAAATGAAAGGTAAGAAGGGAATTTTAAAAATCTCTCTAGAGAGGGACAAAGGAGAGATTCAAAGAGTTAGCACAATGACAAATAAGGAGTCTTTCCAGCTTTCCAGCTTAAGTCTCTTCACTTTATCCAGTAGTTCAGCTTATTAAGAAATTCAAATGACTAAATTCTGTCTTTTTGGAGAAACTTTTAGAAAATGGTGAATATACTACATTTTCTAATTGTTTTGTTTTACTGCCATCCCTTTTCCCCCCATGCCAAGGTTCATTATTGAGATTTTCTTTTCTATCTAAACATTTTGTTTAGTAAATATTCACATTTTAAACAATGACCTTGATCTTAAACAAAGATAATTTTTTTAATTTTTTTTTATTTTAAACTATTATTATTATTTTAATTATTTTTTATTATTATTTTAAACTAATTGTAATCAATAAACTCACCTGCATACTACCTATGGCTAAAGTCTTTCTTTCCTAAAACTGTATTTCAGTATAAATGCCTTCCTTTGTAACCTTGAATATTAAAATTTGTATGTTTATAAAAATTATTCTGAGAAAAGGTCCATAGCTTTAGAGATTGCTAAGGAGGTTTTACACACACACACACACACACACACACACACATTCACACACCCTATAATTTCTAAAGAGAATATGAAAGGGAGATGATAGTATTTTGCATGATTGCGCATATATAAGGTATATCTGAGTGCTCACCATTTCAAGAAGGGAGGAAGAGAAGAGAGTTATAGAATTTGGAATTCAACACTTAAAAAGACAATGTTAAAATTGTTTTAATATATAATTAGAGGAAATTAATATATATGTATATATTTACATATACATACAAATACAAATATATTTGTGAATAATGAGAAAGTAAATGTGTGGATATTTGCATTTTGTACCTAAATTTAGCTGACTCATTGATTATTCTCCCAGCTTGACAATCAACAGATTGCCTAGATCTGAAGTATTTTATTTATGTTTGTGGTTTTTATTTTTACTTTTATTGTTTTTTAGCTTTGTAGGAAAAAAAAAGTCACATGTAACTGGGACTTTTACCCCAGACAAAAATCCTCATAAACTAATTCCATTATCTCCACTTAAGTGTGAGAAGGATGATTTTTGACATTTTATTGATCTCGGGCATCTGAGAAGCTGGGGGCAAGTACCCAGAGAAAGCTTCAACAGGAAAACCTCCAGAAAAGTTGAACCTGAAAGACATTATATGAAATTGTGGAGAGTGGGGAGAAAACTGTGTCAAAGTGAGGAAAATTGTGTCAAGAAACTGCTGCCTTATCACTGTGAGTGACTTGAAATTAGCATCATGGATATGTGTTATCAGAAAATTAGTTGGTCATGTAGCAAGAAGAAGCCAACTGACAAACAGCAAATGTATTGTACTAGTACCTTTGAGATATAAAAAGAAACAAAGGGCAAACTCTCTGGCGTTTTTGGGTGATTTAATGGACAGGTATGGATAATGCATGTTCATTGAGCTAAAATGAATAAAAATCACAGAGGATAAAGAAGTAGGAAGGAGAAGTTAATGTCATTACTGGTGGAGCGCATCCTCAAAGCAAGATGACCTTAGTTGTCAACTGGTGCAACCTTATCATTTTATAGATAAGGAAATTAAAATTTAGAAAAAAGAAACAGCTTATCCAAGGCCACTAAGTTACTGAATGGGACAATGAGATTTTAAACTGAATTTTCTTGACTCATAATCCAGTTCTTTCTCTATTAAAACATTCTGTGAAATCAAGTAGATAAGCCATTCATTCACATATATACAATAAACATTTATTAATTTTCTGCTGTGTGCAAGATAGTGTTCTAGATACTAAAAATATGAACACAAATTTAAAAACAGGAAATATAGGAGTTATGTATTACTTCCACTAAGAATAGAAAGAACTATTTCTATCATCCTGCTCCTGTGACTCCAAAATTACACTGAAAGTGATGTCATCATTATCTACTTTCAGGGTTTCTATTGCCTGTTGACAAAATGGAAATTCTAAACATAGTTCTGAATTCTTTCCAGAAGATTTTGGTATCTATAAAATAATAGTAGGAGGTAAATTCACAATATGTTTTTCTGAGTTAAATAGGATTCTAGTCATTATGCCTTGCACTGAAAAGGTAGAAAAGAATAGGAAAAAAATTAAATTACAATATTTTAAAAGCATTGTACATAAAAATAATGTGAATTCCTTGAAAGCCAGGAATTTGTTTGCTTTTTTTGTGTTCCCAGAAATTAGCACAGTGTTTAATAAATGCATTTTTTTATTAAAAAAAGAAAGACAAAGAAAATAACAAAAGACACTAGTAAATATAGTAATAGAGGATGAAGATTTACAGCTTACATTTCTGTTTTTTTCTCTCACAACCACTCCAACAAGCAAAATAAAATAAATATTAAAAATATGAAAAAGTAATAGACAAAATGCTGCTCATTATGAAATGTAACTTATTCCAGGGATTGAAGGATAGTTTGTTGTTACTTATGTGAACTATGCTAACCTTTTAAGGACTCTTAGTTTGGCTGCACAGAGATCTTTGACTATCCTATCATATGAGTGAGGATAACTTCCTTGATAGGCTAGCTGCCTATTGGTGATGCTAAGCCCATATTTCACTCTTGCCATTACCTTTTCAGTTTCTTTTCTGCTTTTTAAAAAATGTACCATGTCCAGCTGAGTCACTCAAGGACATTTTTATATAATGCACCACCTATTTATATTTAAAAAAACACTAAAAAAATTAGGAGTAGTTTTTCCTTAAGATAAACTAAATTATGTATTTGAAATAATGTTTATAATAGAAAAACATTAGAGTCTTTTCTATTAAACACAGAAGGAAAACCAACTCAAGGATTCCACTATTACCTTTTAATTTAGTTTTAGAAGACCATACAACAAGAAAAATAAAGTTGAATACATAAGTAATTATTACATAATTACATATTATCATTTTCAGATTATATGAATTTAGCAAAAATATTGGTCAAGAAAAAATGTTTATCAAAATAACAGAGATAAATAATTATTTATAACTAATGATTTGGGTGGATCTAGAGTTCTCTTCTTCTTCAGTCCTGCTTTAAAAAAAATCAGTCTTCTGAAGATTATTGCAAAAAATGAGATTAGACTAACTTTTTTTTTTAGAGTAGCCATTTTATTCCTTTCAGCCTTGGATAGGGCATAATTTCTTTGAATAAATTTGTAATGGGCTGAGGCTTGAGTTGATGCACTGAGGTCCCAAGCACATGAGGCTAAATAGTAATTGGACCATACTCTATTAATATGTAAGTGTGTTGTGAGACCATCCCAGAGTGGCAAATTTTATTAGCCATGGCCCCTAATTTTATACATGGGTCTCCATTAAAGATAACCAGACTTTTACATAATTGGCGATGGATTCTTGAAGAAAAAGTTTCTAAAGTTCCTCTTAAAGGACCAACTATCTTTACAGATGCATCCAAACACAATATTTGTGCTGTATACTCTCATGATTTAACCATAAAGAGAGTAGTCAGAACTCCTTTTCAGTCCACTCAGCAGAACGAATTGTATGCGATCATGTTAGCTCTCACCTATTACCCAGGAGACATAAATATAATATCTGATTCAGCCTATTCAGTAGGTGTGGTACAAAGAATTGCCACAGCCCAAATAAAATTTGCAGCTTCTAATATATATCAGCTCTTTAAGGAACTTCAGGAGCAAGTGAGAAAACATCCAGGTAAGATTTATATCTTGCATGTCCACTCACATAGTGGACTCCCAGGCCCTATTTTTGATGGGAATTCAAAGGCAGATAGCCTTTTAACTATATTAGCTAGTACACCTTTATTTCAAGAGGCCCAGGAATCCCATTCTAAGTACCATCAGGCTGCTTGAGCTTTGCGTTTACAATTTGGGATTACAAAAGAGGAAGCTAGGAGCATAGTAAAAAGCTATACAGCTTGCCTTCCCTTCCACGCTCCTACACTGCCTCCAGGGAAGAACCCTCGTGGTTTGAGACCCAATGAAATCTGGCAAATGGATGTGACCCATTATAAATCTTTCGGTCGTCTGTCTTTTATCCATGTTGTGGTAGACACCTTTTCAGGATTCACTTTTGCCATACCAGCAGCAAAAGAGACAGCCCGAGTGGTCACTGAATTCCTCCTGCAAGCATTTGCCATTATGGGTGTGCCACAAGCAATAAAAACAGACAATGGTCCTGCATACACCTCCAAACATTTTGCACACTTTTGTGCACAGTATAAGATTTTACACACCACTGGCATACCCTTTAATCCTCAAGGACAGGCAATAGTAGAGAGGAGAAACAGAGATATTAAGACGCTGCTCCAAAAACAAAAGAAAGGGGGAGCCACGGGTAACCCTAGAGAGCTTCTAAATCTAGCACTTTATACTATTAACTTCTTGATTTTTGACAAAGATGCACTGGCTCCGGCAGACAGGTTTTATAACCCACCGGAAGGGCAATGTCCAGTGCGAACAGCTCCACTATCTTTAGATAATCGCCAGGTGATGTGGAGAGACCCAGAAAGTGGTGAATGGAAGGGACCAGATAGGCTAACTGCTTGGGGGAGAGGGTTTGCTTGTATCTCTACAGGTGGAGAAGGAATCAGATGGGTGCCAACGAGCCGTATTCGCCTTGTCCATCGCAGAGAGACGGAGCAGACCCTCGAAGCGAAGGAGAAGACCCAAGAAACTTCGGGTGGTTCTGTTGCTGATTGTGCTCACCATTGAAAGAGTGTGGCAGTTATGGCGTTTGACTCATGGACATAGAAAATCATTGGACTTCAAAACCCTCAGAAATCATTGGATTCTCTGAGACAGTAGATTGTTGTAGGACTTTAAATCCCTCAGGAATCATTGGATTCTTTGAGACATAAGACTTGAAAGCCCTCAGGAATCATTGGATTTTCTGAGAAATGATAAGACTGTTACAGGACTTCAAAATCTGCTGGAATCATTGGATTCCCTAAGACATAAAAAGACTTTTGCTGGACTTCAAAAACTTGGGGGGATCATTGGATTCCCTGATATGTGAAGCAATGGACAATAGACTGGCTTTGGACTATCTCTTGGCTGCCATAGAGGTGTATGCGTGACTGCTGTTTACATACTCTCCTTCTAGGACTTTTGGCAATCTTTTACAACACAATGTTGATTTATATTGTTTGTTATACCGTTACTTGGGTGTATAATTCATGTTTGTTACACCACATCAAGCCTGCACTGACTGTGGGGAGAGTCATCACTAATAGCCTCTGCGTTGTTGCTATGTGCTATGTGCTATGTGTTCCCATGCTGATGGGTTGTGCATAATAAGACCCTTGAGCCCAGAAACCTGCTAGCAACCCCCACTTCCCTTTGGTGCTTTTCATCTCCCTTCCTGAGATGTTAGGGAGGGCGTGATTATCTCCTTTTTAGTGCTTTCACCTCCCTTCCTGAGAAGTCAGGGGGGTCGTGATCACCTTCTTTTCGGTGCTTTCACCTCCTTTCCTGAGAAATCAGGGAGGGTGTGATCACCTCCCCTTGGGGGCTCTGACCTCCCTGAAGAGTCAGGGATGGCATGATCACCTGTGTTCTAAAACAAAAGAAAGCGGGATATGTAATGGGCTGAGGCTTGAGTTGATGCACTGAGGTCCCAAGCACATGAGGCTAAATAGTAATTGGACCATACTCTATTAATATGTAAGCTTGGAGAAAGAATGGCCCCCACCCACTCTTTGTGCAAGTCCTGATGTGTTGTATAGGAAATGACGATTTTGGTGGGTGGAGGCAGGGGAGTGGAAAAGGAAGGGGAGGAGAGACTTTTGGGGACTGCCATTGCCACGGTTGCCTCCACGTTTGGCTCGGCTCGCGTCGCTCTCTCTTAGCTGGCTTCCTGTCGCAACTGCCTATATTTGCTATCGCAATCTTTCTTGCCTATATTTGCTATAGCAATCTTTATTCACCTCTTCACTTCAATAAATATTGAAGATTTTTCCCTTAACCTGAATTCCTGACTCCGGCTGACTTTAAATACGTGGTCATTACATAAATTGCCTAAGGTTGCAGATAGTCAGGGTATTGAGATAGTTTCTCTGTCTAAAGGTGACATGATGTCACTTTCCCAGGCTTTCATTGTAATAGTCTTTCTTAACCAATCAGAGCTAATTGCTACTTCCTTTTCCAAGAGACTATATAAGCCCTGGGCCACTGTGATTACTTTGGTTTTAGAAAGAGTATCAAATGACTATCTTTTTATTTTGAAATGTGCAGACCTTATTAATGAAATGTTCAATTACCCAGAAACTATGTCTCTTGACCCTTTTCAATTGCCACACACTCAATTAATAATCATTTACTAACAGTTTATAATATCTTTCCGGAAGTATTTTACCGTGGCAAAAACAATATTTTAAACTTTAATTTCATGAGGTTTAAGCTAGACTTTCCTTAAATGGTATTTAGACATTCCTTAAACTTGATTGATCCAAGGGACTAAAAGCTGAAACTACTGATGTTACTTCCTTATCAAGTGTATAAAGCCACGACATAGCTAGAGGGGTTTGAAAATTTCTATTTAAAGAAGATGCTCAGCATAGACATCTCCTCATTTTTCAACTGGCTACAATACTCTGCAAACTCTCTGACTTCTTTACCATGTCCGGGGCAAACCTAGATTGGTACACAGTACATTTCGCTTTTTATTTCAACTCATGTAAATCTTTTCAGGTTCTTCTGAAAACATCCCCTCATCATTTCTTATATACAATTACATCATAACCATATACTGCAATTTTTTCAGCCATGTCCTATAATATGTGAGCTAGTGCCCTGGAGGGCCTTATGATCAGTCAGAGTCAGGATCAGTCAAAGTCCTTGGTCTTTAGGAGAAATGAAGGAGGCAGGCAAGCTGACATGGGGCTCATCAAAGATGAATCCTGGACTCCCCTGAAGTCTTCCCTCCTGAGTGTGCTGCTGGTAGAGAGACTCTGACCCTTTCTCTCAGCCCTTCAGTCCTTGCCTCCAATTACCTCACCACCACACATTCAGCAAGCGCCAATCGTGAGGAGAGCCACCACATCACATATCATATGGAATCATTATCTCACATTGAGTAGGTAATTAGCTTTAAAGTGCTTGGATGTCTTAGATTCAAATATACTTTTCAGATTTCCAGTCCTCTACAATTTCCCAAATGATAAATAACCCCTCAGTTTCCAATTTATTGCCACTAGAAAAGAACTGTAGATTTTACTTAAAAAAAAAAAATCTTGGGGCAGCTAGGTGATACAGTGGATAGAGCGGCATCCCTGAAGTCAGGAGAACCTGAGTTCAAATCTGATTTCAGACACTTAATACTTCCTAGCTGTGTAACCCTGGGCAACCCTCACTTAACCCCAATTGCCTCAGCAAAAACAAACAAACAAACAAAAAAAAACAAACAGAAAAACCTCTTTTGGGATACAGATCTAACAGTGGTATTGCTAGGTTAGAGGATGTGGATGATTTTATAGTCATGTGGGTATAGTTATATATTGTTTCACAGAATGGCTAAATAAATTCATAATTCCACCAATAAGGCATTAATATCTAATTTTCCTCACATCTCCTTCATCATTTGTCATTTTCTTTTTCTGTCGAGCCAATCTAGTAAGTATAAGATATACTTCAGAATTGTCTTAATTTTGCCTTCTCTTATTGATTACAATAGTGAGACCTTTTTTTTTTAATATGACTATTGTTAATTTTGATTACTTCATCTGAAAATGTTCATATATTTTGATAATTTGTCATTTGGTGAATTGCCTTCATTTTTATAAATTTGACTCAGTTCGCCATATGTATTAGAAATAAGTTATCAGAGAAACTTGCTTCAAAATATTTTTCACATTTGATATTGCTTATTATATTTCTCTCCATCCTATTCCCCCACCTCATTTATTCTGTCCTTCCTCTCATTTCACCCTGTTCTTCCTCAAAAGTATTTTGCTTTTAAGTACCCCCACCCCTCCAATCTGCTCTTTCTTCTCTCAACCTCCCTTCTGTTATCCCCTTGCCCTTTTAATTTTCTGTAGGATAAGGTATATATTTTATACCCAACTGAATCTGTATGTTATTCCCTCTTTAAACCATTTCTGATGAGAGCAAGGTTCACTAGCTTTCCCTCATTAATGCCCTCTTTCTCACCACTGTTAAAATTTTTCCTTGCCACTTTCATGTGAGATAATTTGCACCATGACCTATTCCTTTTTCCAGTGCATTCCCCTTTATCTCTCTGTAATTATATATATAGTTCACATATCATTCTATCATATTCAATTCATATTTGTGCCCTCTGTCTAAAGGTATTTCTTCTTACTGACCTAATAATGATAAAGGTTTTTTGAGTTACAAATATCATCTTCCCATGTAGGAACATAAACAGTTTAACCAAATGACTTGAGATAATTCATTTTTTTTGGAGGATTTGGATATAGGAGCTTGGAATTTGTTATTTTCTTTTGAATTTGTATATTGATCTTTTTTATCACCATGGTCATTTTCTTTGGTCAGATTTTTTTCTGTTGTTTTCTCATTTTCTAAATCAATTACTTGATTTTTAATTCTTTGTTAAAATAGGGTTCTGCTTCCAGAGTGAAAAGTGTACTGTTGCATGCTTCAGAGGTTTTGTGCATCTGTTTTATAGATATTTCTAGGACTTTTATAGGCTCTTCTAGGGACCTTAAGATTTTGGTTCTTTCTTGGTGGCATAATAAAAAGAGAAGTGTCTACTTCTAGAGTAAATTCTAGAATTGGAAATGTGGACAAATGAGTACTGCATCAATCAAAAAGGTTTCCATTCCCACCCATGTGGGAGTGTATATTGTGAACTATGAATTATAATTTTCTCTCTTTTGCTCCACTAATGAAAGACCTCTGAAAACCATGGAAGGGTCTAAGGGCATATCCCTAGCTGCAGAAAAAATAGCTACTGTTTGCATATGGGAAATAGAGCATCAGTACTGGGCTAAAGGAGTATTTGAATTGATTACTTTTTTGTTGTTTTTTTTTCCTCAGTGTGGGAAAGCAAAGTCAGGTTCCATGGAATAGTAGTACCCACATTCTTGCTTAACACAGGAGATCAGTGAACAGAAGTAAAAGAAGAACTTTTACATTGGGGGAAAAGTCAGGTTTTCTATTGTAGGGAAAGAGTCAGGCCCCAGCAATGGCAGACATCAGAACTACATTGATGATTCCCTATCATAGAGAAGATGAATTCAGACCCAAGTAGTTTCAGCTGATTTTAGTACAGTGGGCAGTAGGCCCAGTTACACTGGCCAGGGATAGTGACAGGAGATTCAGGCTTCAGTGACAACAGACAGCAGCTCAGGTCCCATCATCATTGGAAAAAATTAGTCACCGACGTATGGTAGATACTACTCATGAAATGTGTGATAGAAAAAAAGGGCACAGACTGATCATTTTGTGAGAGCAAAATACAACAGTTAGACCATTCAAATACTACATTGATATCCAGAGAATGTTAAAAGACTTTGAAGAAGGTCTCCAGTATTTTGAAAAAAAAAATGTGGAAGTTTTAATGGAATAAATGGATACAACCTCACAGAATCAGAAAATGATTATGTATTAAAACAAAAACATACTATCTTATTTGATCCTCACAATGAATCTATGATATAGGCTTTAATTTACAACATTAGAGGGAGTATCTATACTTATTAAATTAAATATATATTTTAGCTGTGACTTTATTGCATCCAAAGCCAAAACATTCAACAGTGTAGTTCATATTAAATTTTACAAGTATGGAACCTGTGACATGAATAATATAGAGAACTGCTCAATGAAGAATCTCCCTTTACTAATACAGATAGATATCTTCTCTGGAATTTATAATCTGCTTTTTGTAGAGGAAGCAATTACTATAATTTATTTTTTAGAAACCATGGCCAATATTCTTTTTTTCCCTATAACACTAATCATTTTTTTAACAATTTAAACAATGCTAAGTTAATTATGTTGAATTATTAACACTTTATTCTTACTGTGGATGCTTTAAATGAAGTTACTGAAATCTTAAAATGAATATATGCTTTTATCACTAATGTTTCTTCAAACTATATAGATTATATTTCATCCATACTTACATATGTTCCGTGACCCTTTCCATGTCTTCCCATAAGTCTGTCACAACAGATATCATAATGTTCAAGACAGCATTTATATGATTCTTTTTACGTGCCAGAAATTCTGCTGTATAGTTTACAAATATGATTTTAGATATATTCACACATTCTCTTAGCATCACTTTGTTAGTAACACAGCACAAAGGTTGTTTCTACTTTGCAATCTAGTATGTAACTGACCCCTCCTTTTTTGGTGACATTTTATATGACTTTTTCTGAATAATTCCTTGTTTATAATTGTAATACATCCTAGACCTGGGCATTCTCAAAAAACCCTGGTCATATAATGTTTTGCATTCTGTTCAAACCCTGAGATTGCCATAAAATTGAATTCCATCAACCTTTAAAATAATGTCATTTATTCCTTAACCACTAAGGCTGAAAAAATTCAGATATCTCTTTGTAGTGAGATAGAGCAAGGCTGAGGGATGGGAGGGGCTGGAATACACTAATCTTCCTGAAGATTATAAAGAAATATAACCTTTAACCTCAGTTTATAATATAGGGTTCTTGGGTCTGAAGTCATAAAATAAAGCATTGTTAGATGTATAGATGGGAATCCAAAGTAGGGACATTTATAATTCCTAGATAGCATGATCAGTCATATACAAAAATGTGTCAGGAACATATTCATCAAATATATTATATGTAATGTATCACCCAAAAGACTAACCTAGTGCTTACTTACTATAAATTTTATAATAAAACTCAAAGCTCAGCAAGCCTGTCAAACAGTATGAGAGAAAGCAAGGGCTGCAAGCTGAGGCTGAGATAAAAATCTTTTTCTATGCAGCATTATTCACTATCAAATTTCTCTGGGTAGTTTTTCATGTCTACTGGCAAGTAATTACTCATCAAGAAATAGAAGTATTATTCCAGATATAAATTCTGAATGGGAGTCACTTAATATTGTGTGGTCATTGAGCTCTATATTATGAAATACTATAATAGTGGCAATAATAATTGCCAGTAATTTTCATTTCCTTAAAATAAAATGGCACCTTTTTTACATCGAAGATAAAAAAAATCAAGTCACTGATCTTTTTTTTTTTTTTTTTCAGAAAGAAAATCTTTACAATAAAAGGAGGTACTAGAGGATCTCTTGGAAATCAAAGCTTTTTTCACTTGGCTACCCCATTGCTAGCTTGACCTGAAGACAGTAAAGATAGATATAAATAAAGTTTTAAAGCTCAATGATCTCTACAGCATCAGTAAAACACTTGGGACCACTTCCCTCTATTTTGTAGAGGTTTATGTAAATCCCCCTACTTTTGAGGCTGCAAGATGAAGGTGACAGACACCCTTACTCACCACTATGCTTTATATGTTCTATAAGATTGCTTATTTATCTGGTGAAGGTCCCTAATGAGATAGATGGTTGATAAATGCTTTTTGAGTATTCTAATAACTGTCATGATATTTTCATTTTTAATATAATAAGGCATACCTATTTTCCATTTACTAGAAGCCTTGATATCATAAAGAATAAGGCAACAAATGCTGAATGAAGCAATAGATTGACTAACCTATTCCTCTTCCTCTCCCTATGAGAATCTTATCAAGTTTGGAGCAACTGGTTTGGAAATCAACTTCCAAGGGCAGAGCCAAGATGGCAGAGAGTAGACAGGTCTTTATCTGAACTTCTCCTGATGTCCCTTGGATCAACACCAGATCAAGTCTCTGAACTAGTTTTGCAGTGACAGAACTCACAAATATTTGGAGTGTAACAATTTTCTAGCAGAAGATATTTTGGAAAAACTTCAGGAAAAATTTGTTTCAATTGGGCAAGGGGTCAGTGGGAGATGGCTGGGTGCAGGTGCGGTGCAGAGAGCCAGGACAGTGTGCTGTCCAAGTGCTTGGGAAAATTAGCCAAAATACAGCAGTGTTGACTTCTCTGTCCTGATTTGAAGCCAGGGGATTGTCAGATTAGCGGTGAGATCTCCAACACAAATACAAAATGCAAATAGTGCACCTCTGGACCCCAGAATAATGGGAGAGCTGGCCACACCCATCCAGCATCTGAAGGAAGTCAGCAGCATTAATCCAGAGCAACCTAAAGTGGCTTTTAGCTGTAGAGCAAGCTTGAGACAATCTCCCCTTTGCTCTAAGAGAAGACCTCAAATTAAAAATAAATGAGCAAAAAAGCAAAAAGAATTCTGACCATAGATAGCCTATATGGAGAAAGAGAGTAAGAGACCTTAAATCCTGAAGATACTAAAGGCAAATCATCTCTAAATAATCAAAGGGTGATATGACTTGGTCACCAATATCACAATTGGAAAAATTCAAAAAAGATTTTAAAAGAGAGTTGGAAGAAAAATAGGGAAAGAAAATGAAAAAATAGAGTTTAGAAAAGGAAATACAGAAATTATCTGAAGAAAACTCCTTAAAATAGATGTAGGAAAAGTTGCATTTCATGGAGCAGCAAAAGACCTATTACAATTGAGGGGGGGAAAGGAAGGGAATGAATATTATGTGAATCTTACTTTCATCAAATTTGGCTCAAAGAGAGAATATCAGACATATTTAGCTTCACAGAGAAATTTCCCTATGGGGAAGTAGGAAAAGAAGGGGGAAAGGAAATAGAAGCAAAAACAGTAGTAGAAGGAGAAAGGTATAAGAAAGGGAAGTAGCTGTAAAAGGGGAAGGCTGCTTGAGGGATAGGATGGACAGAGGTTAATATTGGGGAAGAGAGAAAATGGGAAAGGAAGAAGAAAAATATTACTTGAGGAAAACAAGATAATGGGAAATACAGATTAGTAATTTTAACTGTGAATATGAATGAGATAAACTCACCCATAAAAAGGAAGTGCACAGCAAACTAGAATAAAAGCCAGAATCCTACAATATATTGTTTACAAGAAAGACATTTAAAGCAGACTAATAAATTCATAGCAAAGGTAAAAGGATAGAGCAAAATCTATTATGCATCAGATGAAGTAAAAATAAAATAAAATAAAAACAGGAGTAGTGATCCTGATCTCAGATCAAGAAAAAGCAAAAATAGATCTACTTAAAAGAGATAAGGAAAGAAACTATATCTTGCTAAAGGATACCACTGATTACGAAGTCATATCAATACTAAACATATATGCACCAAGTAATATAGCATCCAAATTCCTAGAGGATAAATTAAGAGACTTATTAAAAAAAATTAGACAGCAAAACTATACTAGTGGGTGTACTATACATTGCTCTCTCTAAACTAGATAAATTGAACCACAAAATAAATAAGAAAGAAGTTAAGGAGGTAAATAGAATTCTAGAAAAGTTAGATATGATAAACCTTTGCAGAAAAGTGAATGGAGACAACGAGGAATACACTTTTTTTCCTCCATAGTACATTGAACCTATACAAAAATTGACCATGTATTAGGGAATTAAAAACCTGAAAATCAAATGCAAAAAGGCAGAAATAGTAAATGCAATTTTTCAGATCATGATGCAATAAAAGACTAGGGGAAAATAGACCAAAAATTAATTGGAAACTAAATAATCTAATCCTAAAGAACAAGTCAGTAAAACAATACATCATAGAAACAATCAATAATTTCTTCCAAGAAAATGACAATAATGAGACAACATACCAAAATTTATGGAATGCTGCCAAGACAGTTCTTAGGGAAAATATTATATCTCTAGATGCTTAATTTCATATAATAGAGATGAATTTGGACACGCAACTAAAAAAACTAGAAAAAGAACAAATTAAAACTCCCCAGTTAAATATCAAATTTGAAATTCTGAAAACAAAAAGGGAGATTAATAAAATTGAAAGTAAAAAAAAAACTACTGAATTAATAAACAAAACCAAGAGTTGGTTTTATGAAAAAAACAACAAAATAGATAAACTTTTAGTTAATTTGATTAGAAAAAAGAAATATCGAGCTAATATAATAAAAAAGGGAAATCAGCCTACATATCATAAGCTACTAATTTGAAAACCATGGCTTAACTTGTCACCTTTTGAGACTCTGATTTTAGACAATGGTTGACATCAGATTATTGTCCATGAGAACTTATCCCAAAAGTGAAAAAAAATAATAAAAATAAATTTATTTGGTTATTTATCAGAGGAAAGCAAGCTACCAAAGGGTGTTCTGAATATGTTCTGAAAGGTTTGCATTACATAGGATTTTGACACATATACCCTTGCAGAAAAAATACATATGTGACACATATACCCTTGCAGAAAAAATACATATGTAAGTAAGCAATTTTGCAGAGAGAAAATAGATTGAGAAGGATATCAGTACATATAAATATACAATATAATTTGGGCAAAGTGTCTGAGGGCAGAGTTAAATTCAAGTCATTCAGACTACAGGCCCAGCACTCTATCAACTGCTCCATCTTACCTGCTTAAAGTTGTCTGTTGCACACATTTTTTAAAGTAAGCAAATAAAATTAACTATTTGAATAGATTTGACTAGAAAGTATTCTGATCGTATTTGCAAATCTCTTTGTTACCAAAAACAAATAATAGTGATTATAAACATACACTTCCCATCGTAAAGGAGGGAAAGGGTTTACCCATATGTGCAAAAATATTTCTGGCAACCCTTTTTGTAGTTTCTAGAAACTGGAAACTGAGGGGGATGTCCATCAGTTGGAGAATAACTGAATAAGTTATGGTATATAGATGTTATGGAATACTGTTGTTCTATAAGAAACAATTAGCAGAATGATTTCAGAGAGGCCTGGAGAGACTTACATGAACTGATGCTAAGTGAAATGAGCTGAACTAGGTGATCATTGTACATGGCAACAAGACTATCCAATGATCAATTCTGATGGATGTGGATCTTCTCAACAATGAGATGATTGATGTGAGGTTCAATGATCTTGTGGTAAAGAGAGCCATTTACACCCAGAAAGAGGACTGTGGGAACTGAGTGTGGATCACAACATAGCATTCTCATTCTTTTTGTTGCTGCTCACTTATATTTTGTTTTCTTACTCATTTACTTTCCTTTTTTTGATCTGATTTGTCTTGTGCAGCAAGAAACTTGTATAAATATGTTTACACATATTTGATTTAACATATATTTTAACATCTTTAACATATATTGGATTGCTTGCCACCTAGGAGAGGGGGTGGGGAAAGGAGAAAATCTGAAACACAAGGCTATACAAGGGTCAAAATTGTCAAATTATCCATGCATATGTTTTGAAAATAAAAAGCTTTATTAAAAAAAACACCTCCAACTAACGGAGGTTTCTTGATATTATCTTTCTTTTTGTCTCAGACAAAAATAAGTAAAGGAAAAGTTGTTAGAACATAGATGTTGAAATAACTTCCTTAGAGGAAGTATAGCTATGTCTAATTTAATTACTAATTGCTGAAATCAAAATACTGAAACATTGGGAATGGAGACTTTCCACATCCTAGAGTTAGAATGAGGTTAATAACTTCCTATCCTGCAGTATTCACTCTATTATCTTTGTGGATTTTATGTTGTTTTAAAACTAGCAGTTATTTCAAAACATAATTCAAAGGCATAAGTAGTATATAGTATCAAAGATCTAATGAATATGAAGGGTATATTCTCTATACAATTGAATTCAAGAAAGACCCACAGGTCTATGCCAAACTGTTATTTGCAGAGGAATAGCTGTTAGATCTAGGTTGAACAATGCACATTTGAGAAATTTGGAATCTAAGGACCATAAATATTGAGGGAAAGGAATTGGTTTCATATAAAACCACTGATAGAGATAAGGATCCATTAGCATCATCAGGCTATATGTCCCAATAGAAAATTCTTATAGACAAAACTTTTCTAGTAGGTTGCTTCCTCTGTCATCTTGAATATTATTTTAAAGGGATTCAAAATAAATATGATTACTTTTAGTTTTAGAATTTAAATATGATATGAGAAACATGTTATAATGGACAGACTCAGGATGTCTTCAAGTCTTACCTTTGACCAAGAGCAAATAACTCTCAGTGCCTCAGGCAACTTAATAAATTGAACAATTGCTCATCAGCATTAGTTGAGCAAGGTTTCTCATTTTATTCCTTCATATGAATAAACCAAACAAGAAGACATTGATTGAATTTTCTAACTTACTGAGACTTGTTTAGAAACAGAGTATCACTGTTCAATTAAACATAGATACAGATTAGTTTCTTAAGAATCTTCATTTTTCTCCTCTAGAGTTAAATCCCATCTCTTAGGAAATAAATGAATTAGTCTTCTCTGTCTTTTCTTCCCTAATTTCAAAATACAAAATATTTGTCAGATTCTTACAAATATTTTATAGATATTCCTTTGTAGAATTTCTTTATATCATTTAAAATCAGTTCTAACCAGACAAGGTAGTGTATTACCCAGTGATGAGAAGGTCAAAAGATCTATATTTTGAATTTGGCAGTTTTCAATTGTAGTAGACTAATCCAATTAGATGTCTTCACTGTTTACCCAAAAAACTTCAAAGGAAAATTTCCAATACATGCATACATGTATTTACATATGTGATACATACACATACTAGTCTGTGTTGTATAATGCATATATGTAATCCATATATACATAGTTGCATTATGTAACTATGTAGATACTTGTGAATATGCATATGTATGTGTATTCATATTTAATGTATCATAAATGTATATATTCATAAATATGTGTGTATTATATATGTGAATAGTATTGTGTATGTGTGTATATATATATATTTATATCTCTATCAATGTATCTGTGTATCTATCTATCCATCCTAAAACTACTTTGCTCAGATAAAATAGGAGCACATTCAAAATTTTAAAAAAAATCAGTCTTTTTAAAATAGGAAAAAAAAATGAACAAAACCAATTAGTTTCTCATTGAATACTTTTGTGTAGACTCTTGGAATCTACTTAATATGAAATCCATGTGCATTCTGGCTGTATTTTTTAAATAGGGTTCCAAGTTTTGAAAAAGATTTGTTTGTTTTCCTTCAAGGTGTTACAAAGCATATAAAAGAAACAGTTGAATGTATTTGTTAGCAGAAAACAAAGGAAACAGCTTTGATGTCAAGATTATTATGTTTTTTCTTGGTAATACTTTCAAATTCTTGATAAAATAAACAAAAGAAACTCAGGAAATAGTCTATTAATGCCTTAGTCAGAGTAGTCTTTGATGGATTGAAATAAAGAAAAAAAAATTTGTGAAGTTAATGCTTGTTATAGCAGATGATGCATATATTACTTTTATGATCTTGGTTACTGAGAAAACTTTTAAATATTTACAAGATGGGATTCTATGGAAATATCTTCAAAGAAAGATTTCCCCCTTCTATTATGTTTCCAAAACAATCATGTAATTCTTCCAAAATATTTCCATCCCCTCAAGAACAGTATTCCAAAAATTAGTGTAGTTTTAATTTATTAAAACTTAAAACTGTGGCAAGATGTATTGTCATAGAGTCATTAGAATTTTGTTGATAAGTTATTTTTCAATTTTAATTTTTTTGCATCAAATTTTCCATACTCATTTTTTCTTTATAATACTTGGTGCTATATTAGCCTTCTTAAAGCTTCATAAAGGCATAAGATTATTTTCCATGGTTTGTCTTAAAAACAAAGTTTCTATTCTTTAAAAATTTTAAATTATTCTACCCATTGTTATTCACCAGTATGGAATTTATCATTAGACCAAAATGAAAAGACAAAATTTATTTAATCATTTGATTCACCATTAGAGTCTATAAAGTTATGACCTGAGAAACAAAATGTTAGACAGTTATCCAGAAATTACTTATATAGCAGATTATTAAGGGATACATTACTAATTATCCTTTCCAAATCAGCAAAACTCCCAATGGATTAATATTCTTAAGGAATATTTCATGACACTGAGAAACATGAAGCAATGGGCAAATAGTTATGATTTTCAAATGTCACTTTCCCACACCACATCTATATAATGGGGACTCACTCATGAAAATATCTTGGGTAGTTAGCAGACATTAGAAAGTACTGGTTATTCTGATTTAAATCATTGTAGAACCCAATCCATAAAACTGTGCTTGCTGCTCTAAAAATAAAGATGAAAACAAAACTCTGTTTTGATATTTAGATAAAAAAGAACATTACAGGATAACTTTATCATATATTTAAAACGAATAGCAAGTTGCACATAATAAATTTGCAATTTCATGTGCAATCATTTTTTCTACTATGTTATGCTTATTTTATTTTATAAGTTCAAAATAAAATAAAATAAAACTAAAAATGTAATGTAATGTAAAATAATATAATAGATACAACATTCACTTTCTCTACATCCCCTTGTGTCTCTTCAACAATTCGTCCTTCTTTAGTCTCTCCTATTCAAGTCATTTCTTGTTTCCCAAGGGCTAAAGATCCTGGAAGAAAAACACAAAACCAAAAAGAAATGAAACTGTATTATTAATATCTCACCAATTGCAGTTTCTGGGAATTACCATTCAGTGAATTCTAGGATGACAGAAACTCCAACACATTTTAAATCTATATGGAAATTTTTGGTATTTAAAATAAACAAATGAAAAAAACCTACGAGCAGACAAAAAATTTTCATGTTTAGGCACAAAAGATCATTTGCTTATCTCACCTATCTCATTCACTTTTACTTTAAATTCAATTTTAATGAGCTCAGTTATTTGTTTTCTTGGCTTACAGTAGATTAGATAAGTAATATTATGTGAGGACTAGATGGTACAGGAACAGCAAAATGTGACAGCTAACTGTGCCAATAAAAGAGGAAGATGAATATCAGTAAAACAGCATAAACAGGAACTTACAGAGCAGGGAAGTGTACAACCAGTTAGTATAAGAATAGCCATTAGTCTCCCAGAAGCAATAATTCTATTCCATGCCTTTATAGCCATTGATCTTCATAATATCAACCTTGAGGATAACCAAAATATTAATTTATGTCTAATATATTGTTTAAGATGATAAAGAAAAGTATTGTCCATTAAAAAAAGATTCTTAGTCAAAATGCTTTAAGTAGGAGACATTTTGAAACCTAAATCTTTGAAGTTCAATTACCTAGGGGAAATATTTATGAGATTTCCCTAGATGTAATCTAGGTTACATTTCATGTTGATGTTGGGTCATTGAATCATAAGAAATATGATGCAAAAGAGACATTATAAGAATTCTATTTTTCTCTTTCTCTTCTTCCCATCAATCCTCCTAAGAGGTTGTGGGAAGTAACTGCAAAAGCAAGAGGAATAGAAAAATGCTATGCTTTTATCATTTAATTATACAGAAAAATCAATAAAATTATGCTTCCCAAGACTATGACAATAACCAAACTTCCTAGAACTGACATGCACATTCATGTATTAGTGCCTATAAGATAAAAAGTGCAGAGAATAAATAGATGTCATTCTTGGTACTGATGGAAAAGGTCAAAATGTTTATTCTATTTGCAACCTCCTGTTCTATTCAGCTTTGGTTACCTTGACCACTCTATACTCTATTTGATTCAGTGAATCTTGATTTTTCTAGATACTCTGATGCATCTTGATAATCCCTTTCTACTGTAGTCTTCATACTGATTCCTCAGTGCACCACAGCTCCTAGAAATGAGTATTAAATACCATTATTCTTTCTATGGGGCTTTTGGGAGCGTGAACTTGTGGAAGTGAAATGGACACATTGTTTTAAGAGTATAGAATTTGTGATGCTCATTCTTGTCCATAGTCTTCCCTATTTAGATCTTCCTCAATAGGAGTTGGTGAAAACCTTCTTAATCATGATTTCTTCTTATGATGATAGCTATAGCAGGATTAAAAATAGAATTAGCAACCTTACTAGCTTTCCTGTGCAGTGGATAAAATACCAAATGGATTTGTAAAAAAAAAAAAAACAAACAAACAAACAAACCCTGGGTGATCATGTGAAGAGTTTTTCATATTTACACTTCTCTGCCTGACTAGTAGTCCACTTATCTCTTCTGGAAGCCTTAAATTCACATGATAACAATCCTATTAGATTCGCTTGATAATAATCCTATCAGTGTTGGATTTCCCATACTGGAAAAGTTTAGTTCCTCCTACAAAAGGCAAGTAATTCTGGCAAAAGATACTTTGATATTTCTATTGCTACATGAATTCCATTATCTTGGGGTATGGTAGGAAAGCTTCCAGATCCTAAAATCTTAGTATTGTCATTATTTTATTCATTTAAAAATATCAAATAAATAATTGATATGTACAAAGTACTGTGTTAGGCTCTGGAGATACAAAGACAAAAATGAAAGATTTCTCTCCCCTCACTCCCCAAGAAGTTTATGGCAAGCATTGAAGACCACAAAGATAACAATGAATGTGTATGATGGTGGAGATAAGGGTTCAGAAGGGGTATAATGCAAGAGGGAGTGTATTGATAAATGACATCCCCATCCTTTGAGTATGTACAATGTTTCAATTTCCCACATGGATAAGGATGTCTGATTTTGGAGATATATAATAAAAGGGCTCTATTACTCAACTCAGAATCTCTGCACATTTTCTGTGACTGTGTCTTATACAATAACAATTTAACAAAGAAAGGTTTTTGATTGTAGATGGGCTAGAAGTGAATGAGCTTAAAGAAAGTCTCATGGGAACAACTGGACCTTTTACTTTTTGTGTTGGAGTGAGGAGAAAAATTTACTGTGACGCTCTGGATGGGAATGCAGCCATAGCACCCCCTGTTCTATGATTCTTTTCTTTTCCTGTTCCTCAGATAAGATAATCATCTACCAATTAAATTCAGCTTTTTTTGATTAATCCTCTACTATCACATTTGAGTGTCCTGACTGTTACCTAACTTTGGTCAAATATCTTTTTTGTTCTTAGGTCTTGCCTGGTAAATGGCTGAGGGAAATCTCTGTAGCATTCTCCTTCTAATAAAGGGGGAAAATGAATGACACTGTGCTAATACCATTGCTCTGTGAAAATAAATACTCTTCTGGCTAGTCTAAAGGGTCCCTGATGTTTGCTCTACTTACTAACCACCCATCAGTATCCCAGATTCTCCTGGACAAAGTGAAACAAATATTCTCCTATGGCTGGCAAATTAACAACCAAAAGAATGGAGTAATATTTGAAACAATGGATTTATGTATGGTTTGACTTTTTTCCTGCTATGTATAATTTAATTCAGTTTTTACATAGTAGTTTCAATATTTGTGCTTTCTAGTGTTCCTTTCTCTACTTTCTTTTACTTTGATTTTAATGCATATGATATACATATCATATTATATTATATATTCATTGACAATCTTTTCTTTTTTCCCTTTTAAAAATATTATCATCATCACACTTCTTCCTACATCCTCCAAATGACAATAAAATTCCATCTAAAAAACAACAACAACAACAACACAAATAGAACCCTTATCACAAAGCCCATTATAGTATAGGACTTTCACTTTATTGTTGGAAATCAGTGTCCCATACCTTTTGCAGTGATGGGGCAGAGTTGAATGAAAGATGAGAGAGAATATCTCTTCCAATTCACTGCAAGACATTGACTCTTCAGTGGCTTTTAATGTTTCTGGCTTCCAACTTCAAGATAGAAGATGGATAATATTAATGTACCAACCACACCAAGTTGCTGAAGAGAAGAAAATTGCCTGGGAATAAAGTAATTTGAAAGGAGCTTGCAATCTCCATGGTGTCCCTATTCACTGCTAGTTACACAGGAAACTTTGGGGTGAGACCTAGGATGCTGACTCTCTCTCTCTCCCTCCCTCTCTTCCTCTTCTTCTTCTTCTTCTTCTTCTTCTTCTTCTTCTTCTTCCTCTTCTTCTTCTCTTCTTCTTCTTCTTCCTCTTCTTCCTCTTCTTCTTCATCTTCTTCCTCTTCTGCTTCCTCTTCTTCTTCTTCTTCTTCCTCTTCTTCTTCTTCTTCTCTTCTTCTTCTTCTCTTCTTCTTCTTCTTCTTCTTCTTCTTCTTCTTCTTCTTCTTCTTCTTCTTCTTCTTCTTCTTCTTCTTCTTCTTCTTCTCTTCTTCTTCTTCTTCTTCCTCCTCCTCCTCTTCCTCTCTCTCTGACTCACTCTCTCAAATGGGCTTCTCCTTCTGTATATTACTTGTGTATTAAGTCCATAACTTTCATTTTAGGAGGTGAGTTGAATTCATCATTGGGACTCTGGAATCATGGGTTTTTATACTTAACTCTTCCAAAATTATTTATTTTTGAAATGCTGTTATATGCCCACTAACTTTGCTACCTACAAATATATCTACATTTCACTTGTCTTTTAAAGTAATCTTTTGTTAATCCTAAATCCCAAGCTGTCATCCATCTTCCTTTTATGTCCTGACTCATAAAAAAAGCTCTCTATATTCATTGTCTTCATTTGATTACTTTCCACTTATAGCTAGGTTTCTTGAAATTGGAATTCCACTCCTACAACTTGACTGCAATTGCTGTCTCCAATGTTAGTTATGTTTTGTCCATTATTACATGTAGTAACTTCCTTTCCACTCCAGGCCTTATCTTGCATGACTACTTTGAAGCTTTTGACTGTTGACACCCCTATTTCCCTAAATATACTCCCTTATGTGAATTTTTAGAGTCATTGCTACTTAACAATTCAAATCTACCATTTTGGATGCTGTTTTTCAGTCTTCCTTGAAGGATTATAATCCATGTGTACCCCGCCCCCTAGGCATGAGTGTGCCCCAAGGTTTTGTCCTGAGCTATCTCATATCTCTCCACTTTCTTGATAATCTCATCAGTTCATTTTGGAATCAGTTATCTCCTTTATGTAAATAAAATTAATATCAGTATGTGTCTTCTTCCACTAAGCTCCAGTCCTATCATTCCTAAATGCCTTCTTATTAAACATCTGAAATGGTCTATAGGTACCTCAAGATCAAAATGGTCAATATGAATGCATCCTTGTTCCCTTACACTTACTTTATTAAATGGCTAGCTCAGGCTTAATAATTCAGATTCTCATCTCTATTAAAAAGTGTCTGCTGGTGTCTGTATAATAATGCACAGTATGCTGCAGGAATACTGGTATCATTCAAAAAAAAATGCATTAGAGGGAGCTCTGGGACTGCCCTGATCTTGCCTAGTCCAGTAGGGAATAAAACCCCAAGATTCTAATAGCATACCATTGCTCTCTGCCCTGAGATGGTCCAACACTCATGATGCATAGGGAGAAGGCTCCTTGCACCCATTCCCTCCCGATGATTACTGCTAGTATAAGTATGTGTGTGTTAGTGGACTAGAATTCCCAGTCATTATTACCCTGTAACCTTCCCTGCAAAGCTTATCAACTCTTAGGGTGCGCTAAGGGCGCACCACTAGGTATCTCTTTCCTTCCTTCCTGAATCAGAACTCACTGGCTTGATTTATCCAATAATCACCCTTTTTCCTTCCTCTCCCTTTGTATGTTGAGGGTCTTATGCTTTTCTCCCACTTTTGAGTTGATGTACCATGTCTTTATTTCTCCTTTTCTATATACTGCTAAATCATTTAGAGTCATATGAAAAAGTGCTTTAGATAATTATTGATTAGAGAGAAGAATTAGAGAGATTAAAACTACCATGAGATATCATTGTTATACAAATTAAATTGGTTAAAATGATAAAAGGAGAAAGTGACAATTGTTGGAGAGGATATTGAAAATTGGGGGACTAATTCATTGTTGGTGAAATTGTGAATTGATCCAACAGTTTTGGAGAGTAATCTGGGATTATGCTCAAAGAGTTATGAAACCTTTTGATACAGGAATACCCTTATGTAGTATATTTTCAAAGATTATTAGGGAGAAAGGAAAATAACCTATAACTTTTAATCTATTTATAGCCTATCTCTTTGTGGTGACAAAAAAATTGCAAATTGCAGGGATACAATTGGAGAATGATTGAACAAGTTGTGGTATATGATTGTAATGGAATATTACAGTGTTATAAGATATAATTAGCTTTCTTTTAGAAAAAAACATGGAAAGAGGAAATTTTATTTCATATTCATATTTCATATTATGAATAATAAAAAGAAAAATGAGCAGACCAAGAGAATAGTGTATAGAAGAACAGCAATATTGCTTTAAGAATAACTTTGAGTGAATAAGCTATTTTTGTCTATTATAAATACCCAAATTAAGTATAAAGTACATTTGAAGAAAAACATCATTTGTATCCAGAAAAGGAACTAAATAGAAATATTTATAGAACAATTATTATATATGTATATACATATATATATATAAATATTTGTAAATAATGATAACCCTTTCTAAGGTGGGAGGAGGGAAGAAAATAGGAAACAAAAAGAATTTACATGATAATTTTGTTTTATATTTAAAAGGAATAGAAAATTGTGCACAGTAGACAAAATTTCATGTGAAACCATATTTTTTTTTATTTTCCTATGTTATGGAAATGCTTGTTTTATTCTGTAAATTAAAAAAGTAAATTTAATTTTAAAAAAGAAACAGATTAAAAGGAAAACCACAAAAAGAAAGTAAAAACAGTTAAAAAGTTCATCTTAGTGCATAGTGCATACTTTTTGAAAATATTATTTGAAATGGTATATGTACACATATTATAGAAGTTTTGCTTTATTAAAGAGGCAGCATAAAATAATGGCTAGAGTGCTTGATGTCTAGAAGAATGGGTTCAAATTCTACTTTGTTGAATTTATTTACTATATGCTCCAAAGCAAGCCACTTATTTGCTATAAGCCTCATTATTCCTGATAATTTATTTGTTAGCACATCAAAGGTAGATTGAGATCTGCAATTGTAGTTACCCTGGGCTTGTTTTTACAATGAATAAATCAGAGATTTTTCATACATACATATATACACATATATACATATATGTATGTGTGTATGTATGTATATTGCTTTGTAATTCAATGAACTAAGATTTATTGTAAAAAGATGAGTTTGGAAGTTTAAATATGTCACCCTTTGGGGTAGACATCTTCTTAATTTACCAAAGGATTTGAAGTCCATTAGTTTCCCTCAAATTGGTTTAACCAACTGCTTTTACTGAGATGTAGCTACAGTATATGTTATAGCTTATGAAGGTCTCTGAATGATTTGCATTGGATCCTGTTGGGTGGGTAGAGTGTTCATGAAGGAGTTGCATCTCTTGGAGTGAGGGCTTTCCAAAACCTTTTCACAATTGCTTATCCACTTTTGTTGTCTATTTCAGACAACTCTCACCTGTGGTTCCAAGAAGCTGTAATCTATACAGCAAGTCCCTCCCACCTCTCTAGTTCTTGATTCAATGATATTGCCTCCTTGTTCTTCATGAAAGAAGAGACTTCATCTCTTGGCTAGAGCATTTTCTCTGACATTCTTTATCTGGACATCTTCTCTGATCACAATACCTAGGATGTTGTGCCTTCTGACTTTCTTGACTTCCTTCAGATTTTAGATAAAATTCCAATTTCTACAGGAAGCCTTTCCTAATCACTTATAATTCTGGTGAATTCCCTTTTGATTATTTCTTTTTTATTTTGTATATAGCTTATTTGCACATTCTGCTTTGAATGTCGTTTCCCCATTAAATTGTGAGCTCTTTAAGCAAGAGTTGTTGTTTGCCTTTCTTTATAAATATAAAGCTTAGCATAGCTAAGCTGCAGCTATAGAAACTTAACAACTGAATGACTGGCTTATAAATTTCAACTATCTGTACTAGAGTAAGTTATTTTGTACGAATAAACTTTGTAGATAATTGAAAGCACACTAATATTATAGGCACAAATGTGCCAGAGATAATTTTGATTAGTTTATATTTTTTCTAATTGAAGCATGGTTTTACCCAGAGAACTAAATATCCAAATTGATATAGTTTCCATATATCCTCAGATATCACCATAAGATGAAATATTTTGGAATAAGATATGATAAAATATCTTGACATTTCAGAATTCACATTTTACTTTATCTAATAAAACAATAACTAAATAACATTTTGGGAATATCTTTGGAAAATAATTATCCTGTATCTTTTCAGCCATTTCCATTGAATTCTCTCCCCACAGCTGGTCATAGATGATCAACATAAAGTAATCAAAGTTCTCCTCCTTCTGAACATTACCCTCATGCTTAATCAGGAAAAAGGGAAAGAGTATTTTCCTCTTAAGTAAGTCATTACATTGATTCTTTCAGGTACATCAGTTAAAAATCTCTTACCTTTGTTCTGATCTTGCCTAATTACTTCATGAAAGGAGTTCATCCTGGGATAATTAAGAGAGGGAAGGGAAGGCTGTTTCAACAACGATAGTTAAATAAAAACTGATCATTTCACGTTTAGATAGACTAAGGACTACAATCCAGGATAATTTTTAAATGTCTTTTTATTTATAAAGGGAAAGGCAAAGAGCTTTTTGTTCGCACAATTCTGAATGTCTTTTATTAAAGTTTTTCCAACATATCACATAAAGTTCTTTCCACACAGAGGTTACTGTATAATAATAACAACATTTTTATATCACTCCATGTCATCTCATTTGGTCTTCATAACAGCCTTCATCATCATCATTTTAGAAATGAAGAATCTCAGTGCCAAAGAAGTTAAATAACCCACCTAGTGTCACATGGTTATAAACATTTGAGATAAGACTGAGAGTCAGATTTTCTTTAAACCAAGTCCAATTTTACATTCATTAACCTATACTCCCCTTTTTCCTGATGACTTGTAGTTAGAGGATCTAAACTCTAATCCTGGCTGGCAATCTGGTGTAATGGAATGAGCACTGGTTCTGAAGTCAGAAAGTGTGGGTTCAAACACCCTTTTGATTCCTACTATGTGATGTTGGATAAATTACTTCTCACCTCTGGGTCTCAGATACTTCATCTGTGATATTATGGGATTGAACTTCATGATTTCTGAAGTTCCTGTAGCTCAAAAGCTATTATGCTGTAATTCATTTCTTTTGCACAGTTTTTACATCTTGCTTTGTTTTTTTTTTTTTTTTTTTTTTTTTCTGTGAGTAGAGATAGAGTTTTTTTCAATTTTAGATTTTGCCATTCAGGGTTAGCAACAGCTAGTGACATCTGTCTTCTGTCAACTGGTGACATCTTTGATGTCATTGTACCCCTCAAAAATATTTTTCAACAAGATTGCCTTGATTCTTATGGAAAACAGATGTTCCCCCAGGAAAATCAAAGTCATTATATATATTGTAATGTTAAGAAACAAACGTAATCAATCTGATCTGTCTAGTGAAATATGTAACAAACCTGAGTTGGCTTTAAATACTATTTAAAGAGCTATGTAAGAATGCCTTGACTTAGTTCCAATGGTCTTGTGATGAAGAAAACCATCTGTGTCCAGAGAGAGGACTGTAGGGACTGAGTGTGGATCACAACACAGTATTTTCACTGTTTTGTTATTGTTATTTGCTTGCATTTTGTTTACTTTCTCTTTTTTTTTCCTTTTTGATCTGATTTTTCTTGTGTAGCATGATAATTATGGAAATATATATAGAAGTACACATGTTTAAAAAATCAGATTACTTGCCGTCTAATGGAGGGGATAGGGGAAAAAAGGGAGCAAAAAGTTTGGAAGACAAGGTTTTGCAAGTGTGACTATTGAAAAGCTTTTATGTATATGTTTTATTTGTTTTTTGTTTTTTTGTTGAGGCAATCGGGATTAAGTGACTTGCCCAGGCTCACACAGCTAGGAATTATTAAATGTTTGAAGCCAGATTTGAACTCAGGTCCTCCTGACTTCAGGGCTGGTACTTTACCTACTGTACCATCTAGTTGTCCCTATGCATATGTTTTGAAAATAAAAGGCTTTATTAAAAATAAAAATTAAAAAAGGATACCTTGACTACTTAATATCTCACTTTGGCTCAGATAGATTTAAAATCACACATGAATATTGAGTTTATGTCAAATGCCTCAATAAGCATATAGATTAACAAATATGAAGGGAATATAGAAGGGAATATAGAAATTCGAAAAAATTTAGAAGAAATACAAAATTGTCCCAAATCTACATTGTCAATTAAGGATTTTAATACTTCAAAATAATTTGCTCTGCTATTCAAGTATCAGTATGAAATTTTAGCTCATATTTGTATGTTTAGATTGTATTTTGTTGGAATACAAAGGAGCTATTGGAATACACAGGAGCCACCTGACAGTGGTTGCTGGAGATCCAACCCAGAATGATTGTGAGAGGATGATACAAGGAGACTGAGAGGCAGTTGCTGTTCTCTGACCTCTGACTGAGAGACTGTTGCATTATCTGATCTCCCTCCTCTTCCCTCTGCCTCCAATTTATATCATTCCCAGTCTGCAACACCTGTGTCAGCAAAGGCTGCCCTGCAACTCCTTCAGATGCTATGATCCACAGCTATGGAGGTTCTTGGAGAATTGACCTGTCGCTTAACAATATTTTCTATCAAAATGTCTGACATCACCACATAATATTAATTTTATGACACTTCCTTGACTCTTCATATATGAGAATTTTATGGCACAGTTCTATTATTTTGCTTTCACTTTTTTTTCAAAAACTCAGAATTGAAACTTTTAAGCTCTATTTTATTTTGATATAAAATAGGAAATTTTAACATACATATGTAATTGAAAAATGTATGTGTATGGAGATAGTTTTGGTAATGGGGCAGCTAAGTGTCCATTGTGTTGGAGGCCTGGAGTCAAAAAGACCCATATTCAAATATGGCTTCAGATAGTACTTTCTATGAAATCCTAGGCAAGTCACTGAACCTTGTTTGCCTCAGTTTCCTCATCAGTAAAATCATCTGAAGAAGGAAATGGCTTCCAATTCCAGATTTTCTGTCCAACTACCCCCCGCCCAATAATCATGAAGAGTCATACACAACTGAAAACAATTAAAAACCAACATCTAAGGTTTGATATTTGGAGGTTCAAGGTGTCTGGGTGATGCTGCTTAACTATGTAGAATGATTCTCAAACTCAAACAACATCTCTTTCCCAAAATAAAAATTTTGAAAACTTAAATATAAAAACCTATTCTATATTAAAAAGTAGACAAATATCCTCCTGTAGTACTTCATTAACTGATTAAAACAAAGCAACAAGAATTATATATTTGTCACTGAAATGAAATAAGTATTTTAAGTTCTTTTCTTTTCTATATGTTTCAGACATACCTATTTAGCACAATGAACATAGCAAATTTCAGAATAAAATGAATCTTTGAAAAATATTCAGAGGTATGTTCTATATTCAAAAAGCTTTTAATACAGTAAAATGACATGTATAATAATATATGAGTCACTGTGGTTTATGGTTAATTTGTAAAGGCTTATATTACAATAACTTTTCTAAATATGTTTTAATTTTTAAAAAATATTTTTTTCTAAATTCATAGCAATTTATATAGAAGCTGAATTTCAACTACAGACTATGAAGATTAACAATCTGCTTAAGCATGTTTAATGAACTGTTTGTATATATAGATAGATATAGAAATATACATATATGTGTATAATTTTTCCTCTGTATTGATTTTATATTATAATTAATTTTGTTACATTGATTTTTAGAAATCAATTGTTAGTATCTACTTGAGCCAATCAAGCTCAGAAAGGTGATTTGTCTCAGTCCAAACTAAAGACTTGGTTGAAGAATTTGATCACTCCTAGCCCACAGAACATTTACTTGCAAACCAGATTAAACTGGGGCTGTTATTTTGTTTAGCTCTAAAATCATTTTAACCTGAGCTCCTCCCCAAGGGACTGCTCTCTGGTTCTAATCTATCCTTCTCAAAAATAAGGGTGGTTTGATCTCCCCAGGGAGATGACACTGGGATGATCTTGGTTTTCTAGCCAAGATTATTAGAGGCAGTTGAAACCCAGGAAAAGTTTAACATGTCTAAATGGTCAGGGCACAATCAGCTCTATCTGAAGAACAACCTATTTTTCCACTGCTGAAACTAATTACATAGTTTCCAACTATTCCTTTCCACTTCCTTTTGGGTCTCAAATATTGTCTTTCCTATGTCATGGGATTCTGAGCTCTTCTGAGGTGGCCAAAGTGATTTCCTTATTAATAGCGATACCTACCATTGTTAATAAACTATTATCTTGTTCAGAAAACTTGCCTCAGCATCATTTTATTTAGCACAAGACTAAAATTCATGCTATAGCTTAATGGGTAACAGTGTGGGGGAGGTGGAATAATATGGGATCCATCACACCAACAGCTTCAAATGTCTTCCCACTTGCTGCTTAAGTATTAGTCTAGAAACAGAGTGAAGGGAAATAATTGAACTAGAATCATACTGAATGTAAATTGGCTAATATAATTTTTTATCCAATGTACAAGGACACCTGGACAGGTCAGCTGTGCCAGGTCTTGTTATACCTTAGCTTTTTCCTAAATTGTAACACTTACAGTAAAGAGAGGTGGATATTCTAGTTGACAGAGTAAGATGGAAGACATTAAATATAAATAAAATGTATTAAAAATAAGTAAATATATGTATCATAAATAAAAAATATGCAGTTTTTGTGAATTCAGTGATAGGAACTTTTCTGTGAAGTGAATTTATGAAAATAAATTCATTAAGTTTAGAATCTAGTTAAATAATATGCTGTCATTAAATAATGGATAACTTGTAAAACTATGATAAATGCCCTGTGAGAATGCCACAGTACTTCTTTTTGCTTCACCTTCTGCTAAATCTATGGCTTTCACTGCTTTGACCATATGCTAGATGTCTCTATAGACATGGTACACACACAAGTGTGAATCCTATCATTTATTTGGCGATCATTTTCATAAGAAATTGTCTTTCTTTAACCTCAGCAATGTCAATAGTATATTTATAGCTCAAATGAAGGCATATGTTTTATTTCATTTGCCTATACAAACACTAGACTTTTAAACATCAATTTTAAAAATATGTTTATTTTAATTTGCTACAAAGAATTAAAAAAATAAAGCTATTAGTGATTAACTGAAGTAATTGTAAGCTTTCATTTAGTAGATATATTGTGGCTTATTCTATAACATTCTAAAGACTAAAAATTGAGCACAAGTTTCAGTTCAAAAGAATAATTTATTTTCTTACAATTATTTTTCATTGAATTTACAATTTGAGATGCTTAGGATTCATTTATTTAATTTAATAAATTATTTTGTAATTTGAAGCTTTTAGTCATATTCCTTGTTGGAATCTACCCCTTACCACTATGAAGTTGTGAATCAACAGATGCTTTCAATCTTTAACTCTATTTTATAAAGACTGAGTCTTTCAATATTGCCCCGGCTAGACATGCAGGAGTTATTCATTGCAAGTTCTCATCACTGTTCAGCATGGGAACTTTGATTTGCTTTATTTCTGACCTGGGCTCTTTCACATCTATTTAGGTAACCTGCTCCCCTTCCCATTCCTGAGGACTTTCCATATTAATGCTAAACTTAGCTTAGAGATTTGATTGACATAGAGCCAATTGACATAACCCACTGTATCTCAAAACTCCAAGCTTAAGAGTTTTACAGCTTCATTCTCCTAAGTAACTAAGATTTATAGAAATATATGACCCTTTTTCAATAACAGATGGACAATCAGCATGTGAAATTACAGTATGAAAAGCTGATTAGTAATCTAAAACTTTAGCAAGACAATAGCTATCTTCATTATTGAAGACAGAAGTAACCTGCCATTAAAAAAAAAAATCTTTGCAGTTCTGTTTATTGTGTCAACCTATTTAAATGTCTGAAGGTCCCTGGGACATTTATGGAGTTTCTTATGTAGTTGATAATCAATCTTTAAATTTATAACTGTACTATAAAATGTCTTTTCACTGATGATGATTAATCCCTGCTTGTCAAATATGACCACTTTACAATGCTATGCTGTAAAGTCTTCTATAACTAAATCCCATCTGTCTTACATTAAGAAAGTGAGCTCTTTTCTAAAATTCCAGTCCATTTAATGGAGCTTCAGAAATTTTCATGTAATTCAAATCCCTCTAAAAGTTTATAAAGTGATTTATGTTAATTTTATAAACATAATTTTTATGATCAGAAATGTTTAAAAATTATATGGAGAATCTGTTTAGATTACAGCATTGCTTTCCTTGCAATTTTCCAAACTCAGATCTTTTTAATTGAATGACCAGATAATTCTTCTTGCTTCTGCTTGCCTTGATTTCCTCGTCTGAAAATGGAAATAGAATCTACTTCTCAATATTGTAGTAAAGATGCAAGAGACATTTATAAAGTACTTTGTAAAACTTTAGGAACTAAATTAATACTTTTCTGTCATTTTTTGATTATGATTTTCTTAACATCTATACCATAATGGTTTACCATTTCCTTCTCCAGTTCATTTTGCAAATGAGACAACTAAAGCAAACAATGTGAAGTGACTTGCACAGAATCACACAGCTAGTAAGTGAAGTTAATTTACTTAAGGATTTGAACTGAGGAAGATGAGTCTTCCTGACTTCAGGTCCATCACTTGATCCACTTTGCCACCTTATCTAAACCAAATAAATAGCAACTCTTAGCTGTTATTATCCATGCAGCTTAGCACCTGTCATACAATTTAATAATCTGGAGCACTGAGTCTTTATTGGAGATACTGAGAATTGATAATAACACAAGGACTGGATCTGTGATTTCATTGACATTGTTAGCTGGGGGCTTAATGAATAGGACCCAGGGCCTGATCTCAGAAAAACCTGACTTCCAATTTAACTTTGGTTACTCACTGGCTATGGAATTCTGAGCAAATTACTTTAACTTCTTTTTGCATCAGTTTCTACAATTATAAAATGGGAATAATAACAGAACCTACTTCACAGGGCTATTGTGAACATGAAAGGATATAACTGTAAAATCCTTAGCAAAGTGCCCGGCACATAGTAAATTATTTGTAAATGCTGGTTTTTTTTTTGTTTGTTTTTTTACAAATTATTTACTTCTTCCTAATGCAGTTGTCATCTTTTCTGTGCATTACAATGTGAGAAAATTGCCTGAAATTTTGAGTAGTCAAGTAATTTGCATTGGGTCATACAATCATTAAATCAGGGGTACGATTCAAACTCATGTCCTTTTCCAATGATTCTCAGATCATTGTTACCTTATATTTTTATTGTTTTGATTTTTTATGTGCAACAATTTTGCTTTATGTGAAAATCCATAATTTTATTATTTCAAATATAGGAATTTGATACATTTTAATACATATTATAGGGCCCAAAATGACTCAGGAAAACTAGAGGGAAATGAATGATTCAAAAATTATTGTGATTGCTATCAACCTAGTGAGAAACACTGAAAGTTATGCTGATTCACAGATCCATTGTTCTCTGTCTTGCTTGTAAATCAGTGTTGGTGGAGGCTCTTGAGGGGGAGGCATTGGTCTGTAGCTTTTGTAGTATTTGCTTTTTATCATATGGCTCCTACTTGGGGAAATGCTGAGGGACAATGGCCCATCCCCATTGCTGAAGTGAACCTTTGCAGATTGTCTTTATTTTATTTCTAAACTTATTAATAAAAGTTAGCTCTATCTTGAATGACTCCTAGATTTAGAAGATTGCTATGATAATGAAAAATTAAATGAGTGGGCCAATTACATAGCCAAAACATGTGTGAAGGACATGAAGCCATTTTTTTTCCTGAATCTGAGATTCCCTCACATTATCTTCCCCTAGTGCTGTCTCTTCAGCTAACAGCAAAATAAAAACGGCCTTTCTTCTCAGTACCTTCTGAGGCAATACACTGATGCAAAATCAACTGATTTATTTATCCATTCATCCCTTGTTTCTTTTAGTCATGGTAAATTGAGAGACTTTCCACAAAACAGTTAATTTACTTAAAGATTAATAACAATTATTGGTCTTTGTGTAATTGGCACTTTGTACAGAGGGAATCAAGCCTTTGGAGATAGGGATACTTGTTTCTCATTGAGGGAGGGTGAACATGAGCAGCTTAAATATATAAATAAATATGTATATATGTGTGTTTACACACATATATACACATATATGTAATATACAGAGCATATACATGCATACACACATATATATATATATATGTTGTTTTTCTCTAGATTAACAATATACAATTCTAGCCTAGTATTTTATTTAAGGAGAGCAGCATGGTACTCTGATAGTCCCATTTTCCTATTCCTTTTCTGGCAAAAAATAAAATTCTTCCTTGTATGGTGAAGAAATTCTGAGACAATGTTTTGAGTTGGATCAATCGGTTTGTCAGGTTAATATTAACCAATCTTAGCTAAAAAAAAAAGTCATCTCAATCAGGTTCTTCCATCTTTTCCCTCTAGGTTTCTCCTATGTTGACCAAGTCTCCCCTAATTAGCCAGAAAGCAAGGACCAGAGACTTGTCTTCTGGGGAGGGTCTAGATCAAACTGTCTATCTGTCTATAGGATAAACATAATCCCTCTTAGGAGGGACCCAGTCCAAACTGATATAAAAGTTCAGATGTCTTGGGGTTGGGAATGATCACATAGCTAGATCACATCCTTCAGAAATGGTGTTTGACAATATTAGGAAAACTATGGATCGCAAAATAATATTAGTTATTAAATAATATAACATAATAATAATTTTCCTCACTTGGGTTAGAATTTATAAAAGAACTATCTTCATGCCTTCCTATGAACCACATATAGACAAACACATGTAAACACACATAACCTTTTCTCTGTAACAAAATATACCATACGCTTGAAGCAACAAAAGGAAAGAGACAACAAACTCTTTAGAAATTAAATTCTGGGGGCAAACTTCTGGGCAAGAGAGGAAAGGATAAGTACAAAGGGAAGCAAAACCTTGTCAGTTCTGTTTTCAGCAGTCTGAACAGAATTAATAAACCCAATTTCTGTTCTATTTCCCTTCTGCATGTTTTAATCATATAGCACCTGTCTTTAGCCCAGTACTCAATGTCTCATGAATGATATTCTCTTTCTTCTCCATCCCTTTAGGTGTTGTCAATGCTCAGCAAAGCTGTCAATTATGGCAGCCATAATCCCTTTCTGCTTATGCTCCTCATCTCTCCCACAAAGACACAAATAGATATTATCAGATGTGTGTCCATCTCATTTGGCCTTAGCCATTCTCTCCCTTAGGAATGAGAAACACTGGCTTGTCATTCATAGTCTGGACACAATTCATCTCATGGTTACGATAACTTTTAGAGGAATAAGAAAAGAGACAGTGTGCATTGATTCCAATGTCCTGTTACATTAAAACATACACACATACTCCTCTCTTACTGGCTATTTTCCCTCATGAGTATAGACCTGATCTTTAAAGTAAAGAAATGAAACATTATCACTAAATACAATTGAGGCTATACTAGAATTTGAACAATTATACAACTATGACTATTACCTGACATTTTAGCTACAGCCACAAGTCTGAAGTTATTGCATCAAGCTACAGCAAAAATCTGGAAGGTAATTTGTTTCCTAACTGGTCCACATGAAAAACTATAGCCAACTCATTTACTAAATTTAATAAATTTTTCCCAGTGCCAAATTTAAAAGAGCTAAATTGCCAAGAGAAGGTATCAAAGAAGAAAGGTAGAAAACTATATGTCAACATTTTTTAAAAATTCCCTAGGCAAGTATGATGAAATCTTTTTGAAATACTCCATTATCATCTTTCAAATGTTGCTTTTCCAATAGTTCCTATGGAAACGTTTTCCTTCTTTCTATATAATGAAACACCACTTTTCTCTGGTTATGATTATAATTAAAATTTAAGCACTAAATTCAATATGACAATATTTAAAATACTGACAGGGGCACAGTGAAAATGTTCTCCAGGATTATAAGAATGTTTTCTTGACAGAGAAGTGATCTTTTTATCTATATCTCTTTGAACTAATTTATTTTATGTTCTTAAATTTTTATATATTTTGCTTTCTATATTATAGTCTCATGCTGTATAGTCATGAATCATGAAACACTATAATTTCTAAAGAATCAAAACTGCTGGTGACCCAAAGGGCAATAGAGAAATGCATTGTGGACATAACTAGACAACGGCATATTACCCCCAATAACTGGCATGAAATATATCATTTAGAAATATATGAATTGAAAGGGAATTTAAGTGATTGTATAAAGAGAACTGAGTATAATAGATTGGCAAGTTGAGGGTCAAACTGGTAATTATGAATGTTAAAAGGTCTGGAGAGAGTCTTATATGTATAGGAGGTGATTCTTCTAAAGGATTTTATGATTTATGAGAATGCTTATGCAAGAATTGCATAAGTGTATGCTTTGACAGCACATATCCTAAAATTGGAATGATATACAGGATTAGCATAGCTTCTGTGCAAAGATGAAGTTCATGAAGAAATGCCTAAGAAATGAAGGATGGGTTTATATATCCATTATTAGTGGATATATCTACTTGAATGAGATCATGGGTCTATTAAATTGTTGAAGTATATTTTGTGTATTTAACATCTTATTTGATAACAGATTGCTAAAGAATCTATTCTTTAAAAAATCTATTTCATAGATTGTTCTGACCTTAGGTATTTTTGTATTCATTATGATGATATAAAGATATTTTAAAATGCATCATTTTAGCAGAATGCTCTTAGGAAAACAAACAAACTAGGAAAGTCCTACATGAACAAAGTGACATATACTATATATAAAGTAATAGCAATGTTTTGAGATAACCAGCTATAAATGATTTTGATATTCTCACTAGTACAATCATTCACAAGTAACCTGAAGGAATTATGTTGAAAAATCCTATCCATACCTAGAGAAGGAATTGATTGTGTCTGAATATAGAATAAAGCATTCTTTGTTTCTCTATCTCTTTATTTTTAACTTATTTATTTATTTATTTTTTTGGCTAAGATAGTTGGGGTTAAATGACTTGCCCAGTGTCACACAGCTAGAACGGGTTAAGTGTCTGCACCATCTACCTGCCCCTAATTTAATTTTTCTTTAGGATTTTTAATTTTCATTAGGGTGGGAGATCTGTTTTCTTTCACAACTTAATTTTTATGGAAATATTTTGCATAACTTCACATGTGATTTCTTAATTATGGGTGGGGATAAGAGAGAGAACCTATAACTCAAATGTAAAAAAAATGTTTTGAATGTAATTAATTAACTAATTAATTAACTAACTGCTTAATTAAATAAATAGAAAAATAAATTAATTAATTAAATTTAGATTTTAAAAATGCATAATTATAATGGGAATCACAAGTCTTTAAAGACTGTCAGGGAAAAGTTTGTGAAATACTTCTTAATATACTGAGGATTGTTTTTTTTTTTTTTTTTGGTTGTTGATATCATTGTACTTTTTGTTATTATAATGTAATTTAAGACATCCAATCTCATCATTATGGATCATATAATATATTGCCAGCATGTTGAAGGCTCTTTATATTAATTTAGAGTCAGATTATGTTGTAAATCAGACATGAACACCTGTATTTATGAATTATTGGTTTTCAGAAAAACTGTCCACTGGATAATTTTCATAATCAGGGCAATGTTGAGCAGCAATTGCCATACAATAACTAGCTTCAAAATTTGTAGCCCTATTTAGCTGGAATTTTTTGTTTGTTTAAGACTAGAAAGGTGTAAGCATTATGGATTTCTTGACATAAACAGAAAAGTCTTTCTGTTGTTTCTTCCTTCACAAGATGACTGGGAAGCTTGCTTCTGAACTATAAACTAATAATGAAAGAATTTGTAATTTACTGAATTAACCTACTTACCCTAGTAATTTACTCAAAATAAGCCCTTTATAAATGTTTACATGAATGAATAAATGATTCAGAAAATATCCATGGCCTGTTCAATGCTGGTAGAGAAATGTAGGGATTCACCCTTGATTCTGAGTATATCTAATGCCCCTAGGAAGATCATGGTGGCAAGCAGTGCCCAAAATGAGATGGACATCATTATATATGTTGTCAGATTCACCCCATTTAGTTTGATCAAGTTGTACTTAATGCATACAATAAAATTCTAAAAGGAATGGAGTATTATTTATTTCTCTTCCCTCAAAACAAATGGCAAAACTTTAAATTAAAAATGTAGGCATTTTGAATTAAATTAGTAGAATTCATCAATGTCATATCTGGCGGCAGCATTTGAGAGATTAGGGTCTTAGATGATCTCTGTCACTTCTGCTTTGAGGCATAAACAAAATATGTGTGTTTGAAAAATAAAACAGAATAGGCATAAAAAAGAAAGGAATGCATATAAATAAAACATTAAAACATGAAGGAGAAAAACTTCAAAAGAGAACATAAATAAAAGGTATAATTTTGTTACTATCATGTTAAATTTACTATATAATTTTCAAAATCAAACTATGTAGAAACTTAAGAATTTCATATGTAGTCTTTCTTTTTCTTTGTTCTTTTTGGCATCGTCACAAAAAAAAAATAGATTTTTCTTGTGGTAGGTACATGCCTGACAGAAACAATTTTTATTATTATTTAATCGATATTTTAAATTCAAGTCTTGTTCTTCTTGAGAGAGAAATGTGCAAACTGACAGCATCCCCTCATATTCCTGAATATGTCTTTCTCTTTCCTCATATGACATTTTGATGTACTGTTTATAAGATTCTTGAACTATGAAAATTTCACAGTATGATAAACCAAATTACACAGGGTAAGGTATAAGTTAACATTTTGCTTCATAAATCTGGAATAGTGGCAACTTTCCAATATGCCCTTGGAGAATCAGTTTTCTAACACCATACAATCCTTCAGTGACCTCTCCCTACAAGTATTCTCCTACCTAGGACACTTCTTCCTAGCATGTAGGTATTATTCTAATACCTTCAGGATGAATCAATCACAGGTACCTTGTACTTGACCTTGTCTGGTCACTGCTTTAATTACTTCAAGGCAGGAATACTTCTTGAACAGCTAAGATACAAGAGCATGACATTGTTTCAGAATTGATAGTTAAATAAAGACATTAAGGTATCTCAGTTTAGTCCACAGGCTTCAAATTAAGACAAATTTTAAATGCTTTCTTAACATTTCCAAAAGGGAAAGTTTTTCTGCTTCTTCAGTTTATTAGGATGTTTTTGTTGTTTGTTGATAATCATTAGATTCATTTTTTTAAAAATGAAAATAAATATATCACAGAATCATCAAGTTTGAGGTTTGGAAGGGATTTCAGTGATTTAATCTAATTTACTTCCTAGCTTTAATTCCCACAATGTATTAAACAAGTAGTCATCCCAATTTTTTCTTGATATCTCTCCTGAGGTAGAATCTATTATCTATTGAGGTATATACATAACCTACCAAGCTTCCCAGCTATTGGAATCTACTACTACTACTACAACTATTGGAAGCTACTGAACTTACACATATCTCTAAATTTTTGGAAGTTTTTCCTTATATTAGTTCTAAACAATACTTTGCAAGTGGACAGAATGAAACAGCTCTACTTACTGTCTCCTCATTTAGCAACATTATATTTCACTGAGAAGGAATGTTCTGTTTCAAGTTTCATCCTCTTTTCTTTGAATATAGGTTTTTAAACACCAGCAACAATACCCTTTTAGTGTCATTAAATTTCCTCATTTGTCTCAACTCATTTTGGAATTTAAGATTCATTCTTGAAAGACGATGTCACATTTTAATAACCATCTTTTATAGTTTGTCTTTATTTTCATTTTCTGTACCCATTTTTGTGGGAAAAATCCAAGTTGATTTTTGAGTCATGAACTGCACTTGTCTTTTCAGATAACTTATTCTTATTCTTCATTAGTATTAATTTACTAGGGGCAGCTAGTTGCTGTCCTAGAGAAGGGGGAACCTGAGTTCAAATCCAGCTTTAGTGATGCTTACTAGCTGTGTGACACTGGGCAAGTCATTCAATCCTAATAGCCTCATAAAAAAGATTTTTCTTTGCATCTACAGAATTAAATTCTGGAGAGTTTCCCCTCTCAATGCCCCTTTTGTGAACCTTTTGAAATATGTTCTCACCAAAGATAGAGTACATGTCACATTATGTCTGACTATTCTTTTCTTTATCTCATACTCTGGGAGGGAGTGATCATTTTATATAAGATTTATATCATTTCTATTATATCATTTCTACTTCCTTCCATATGATAATCCATATGCTAATCAGACCCATAATAAATTTTCTCCTCTTTTACTTCCTCTACCTTTTGATAGATAAGCATTAAGGCAGATCAAGAAGTTACTTATTTTGTGTGTGTGTGTGTGTGTGTGTGTGTGTGTGTGTTTCTGTGTATGTTTGAGAGAGAAAGAAAGACAGGCAGACAGATAGCCAGACACAGAGAGTTAATATACATTCATAACGATGGGTGATTAATTATAAGAATTAATAACACATTCCACTTTTTAGTGCTAAAATGATAAAAATTCTTTAACTTTAACTATCTTACTTAGCCATAATTCAAACATCCCAATGAGTTTGCATGCTTATTGATGAAAGTACTCTGACAGTGCATAATATAAATCACCCATGCATGCCCAAACTATGCAAAATTCATCATCGCATGTCTTCCTCAAGTGTTTCCATAAGTACCCATGCCAAATGTTGGGGCCTTCCTTGATTTTTCTTGATTTTGCATGCTAACAACATAGATTGTTAATTGATTATTCTTTGCCTTTATTCTGTGATCATCCCTGATGGAACAAATGGTCAGATGGGAACAATTTGTTCCAGTGGCTCTGCAGGTAACTGAAATGGAGACCTTAAAGCTTTATTAGACATCCTATGGTGAAAGCCATTCACTTCATCTTGACTCATCCCCAGTCATTTTCACTCTATCCTGCCACTCACTATGACTGGAAAAAAAAACGGAGGCTGACAACTTTGTGCAGTTCGGCCCCAATTCAATTCAATTTATACCCAAAAGACATCACCTATTCCATCTTATCTCTCTCAAAGTCCAGCAACAACAGGCCAGTGGTGAAGCAGCAGGAGCAGATACACTGTGTCAGACCCTGCACACAGGAGACCCAGGTGATAGTTTGTGTTCTCATTGGAAGCAACAGTGTTACTTGGCAAACAGCAAATAAAAAATTGGGGTGTCAGTCTTTTAAGGACCACACAGATCACATCCTTTATGGGGAGGGAAGCTAGGGAAGGGGCTGAAAAATGTGCTTTAAAAATTGTCCAATTTGTGGTTGAAACACATATACATCCAAAAATGTGCAAGAACCTCTGCAAAGACAATTCCACTCATCATTTGTCCATGGAAGGTGTGCACTTATAGGCAAGACAAAATCTAGTAGACAGACTTGAAAAAGAGCTTTTGTTGTGAGAAAACTCAGCAGGTATTGCATGCAAATAGCAGCCCTGAGTGAAAAAAGGCTGGCAAATGAAGGCCAGTTTTTTTTTTTTTCTGGGGTGGCCATATTGAAGGGGAATACTGTGGAGCTGATGGAGGTTTTGCAATCAATACTAATCCAATCAAAAGCTTGTATGTCTATCAAAAGAAGTGAATGACAGGCTCATGACAACGCGATTGCTACTGACATGAAATTGCCACACCACCATCATCAGGACCTACACTGTTACCATAATGAATCCTGATGAAGTCAAAGAAAATTTTTGTGAAGACCTGGAGTCCCTCCTAATCAATATGCCAAAAGAGGACAAGCTCACAATTTTGGGTGACTAATTCTAGATTCAGACTACAAGACATGAGAGAAGAAATGCATCTGGAAACACCAAGAGTAATGGTCATTCACCACTGAAGACCAGGCCATTTCACTTTTTTCTCATCCCAATACTGTATTCTTTTAAACTAAGGGCAATGAAATATCAAGGATGCACCCGCATAGCAATCATTGACATTTAAGACTATGTGATTGTAAGAAGAGACAGATGGGTTAAAAGAGAGATGAGGGCAATATGTGGCCCAGAGAGTGCTGGACTGGTCATAGATTTAATTTCTCTATGCTAATATTGCCATTCAATAAAAGTGGAAGCCCCAAGGTAAAATGATTACCAGAAGAATTAATGTTAACAGATGAGAGAGCTTCTCTGAACAGGAACAATTTGTTTCTGACATGGAGGGAAACTTGAACCAATGCACAATTGGCAACAGTAGAACAGAAAAAAGGCAGGCAGTTTTAAATTTGCTATACAGCATTACTTATGCTCATCTGGGTCAGAACAATTGCAAACATCAATTCCAATTTGATGAAAGTGGTGGGGAAATTCAAAAGCTGCTACACAGAAAACGAGAACTCCACAAGATGTGCCAGCAGGACAGTTCATTCATCTCTAAGAAGGAATCATTTAATTACATCAAAATTAAAGTACAAGTGACTCATAGAGAGATGCAGACACTCAGTAAGAAGGCATGAAATTCAATTTTATGCTGAGAAGTAACAATATAAAGTGTTTTTTATGGTACCCTGAAAGCTATTTTGGGGCCAAAGACCTATGGTTGATGGAGTCATATTGATTAGTTATAAGGACATAATCCTAGGGAGATGAGCTGACCACTTCCATGGTATTCTTAACACACAATCTTCACCTAGAAGATGGTTATTTCTCTGATAATAGAAATGGCTTCATAAAGAGCTGAGGAATCATTGATGAAGTGTTTGCTGCCCACCAGTTCCAGCAGAAATTCCAGGAGAACAGAAGTCTGTACACAATGAATGCGGATGTTATCAAGGCCCTTGATACTGTCAGTCATGAGGATTTATAGAAAATCAGGTCAACATTTGGTTGCCTGGAAAAATCCATCAGAATAATACATCAATTTAACTGTGGTCTACTTGTTTTAGTTCTGAATAGTGGACAATACTCTTGAGCTCTCCTAGTCACCAATAGAGTGAAACAAAGCTGCATCCTTGCTCCCGTGTTTTTTAGAATGATATGTTCAGTTATGTTGTCAAATGTCTTCAACAAGGACGAACGTGGCATCAAAGTCAGCTATCAACTTGAAAAAGCTACAACACCACTAAAGTGGAGGGAATGAGGATACATGATTTTTTGTTTGCAGATGATTGTGCACTCAATGCAGCTTATGAAGCTGGAATACAACAAAAGCATGCCTTGATTTTCTGCCGTTTGTGCTAATTTTGGCTCAACAATTAACACCAAGAAAACACAGGTGCTCCTTCAGCCAGAACTACATCATCCATAGGTGGAACTGATGGTTCCAGCAAATGGAGGAGTTTTGAATGCTGTGGATGAATTCACTTACCTTGGCAGGACACTTTTCAGGGATGAACACATTGCTAATGAGGTTGGCACATTGCCAAAACTAGCTCTGTGTTTGGGGGGCTCCAAAAAAGAGTAAGATGAGAAGAGATATTAGACTAACCATCAAACTTAAGGTGTTACAGGTCCATTGTGCTGTATGTTGTATGTTTGTGGAACCTGGACAATACTCCAGCACCATGCCAATAAACTGAATTGCTTTTATTTGAGTTCTCTTTCAAAAATTCTGAAGATTACTTAGAAGGATAAAATGCCAAGTATTGAGGTACTTTCTCAAATTAAGCTTTCAAGTATTCAAACTCTACTGTGGAAAGCAAAACTCTGTTGGACCATACACATTGTTTGAATGCCAAATGTATTTTTGTCAACAAAACAAAACAAAACAAACAACCCCTCCCCCAAACCTATTTGATGTGAGTATAATGATATGGATTTGTATTTGTATTCATTAATAAGACACTTCTTTCTCTTTTATTTTTTGCTCATTTATACTTTCATTTAACAAACTGGCAGCAATGTGATTGCATCAAATATCCAGAAAAGGAGTATAATCAGTTGGGTACAATATCTGAATCAGTCACAATGTGGTAGCGGTTTCCTTAAGCTTCCAGCAACTTGGGTCTGAGAGTACATCTTTTTCCCATTTGGACATGCTATCTTTTCTGGACAACAAAACCTGTTATATTCTAGGCCAGTTTCATAGTAATATTCACATAGCTTATTATCCCTTTTTAGTTAGGTTCCAAATTTAATGTTTCTGTGTCACAGATTCTAGATTCAAACTCCAACTTTGTTACTAACTGAGTAATTTTTGGCAAATTACTTCATTTTCCTACTCTGTAAAATTAAAATGGTGGAGTAGATGACTTCTACAAATACTTCCATCTTTAACACAACCATCCTAAATATTATATTGATATAAAAGTCAAATATAAAACCTGACATATTTATATACATATATACACAAAAATATGTGCATCTAGAGGTATATACATGTTTATGTACACACACACACATACACACATACATACACACAGCCAACATTCTATATACATTCCTCCTTCTCCCTCTGGAACACAAACTAACTCTGGGATTCTGTGCTCTAATATTTGGATTTTGGCTTTATTTTGCTTGCTTATTTTTGTGTGCCCAGAATCTAGCATATAGTAATCACTTGATAATTGCTTTTCCATTTATTCATCTGGCTGAGTCCACACCCAATGAATATTTTACTGTTTCAATTCTATTCTTAGTTCATTTGCAGATTCAGAGATTTAACAAGTGATTTCATAGCTTATTGTACACAGAATAAAATAAAAAGGAAACTAAACAAAATATAGGAATAGATGGCACTAACAAAAATATTCTCCTAATTCTGCTTCTGTTTTCATCCCAGCTTTTAGGAGAACTCATTGGGGGGCGGGGGGACAATGAATACTTACCATATATGCCAGTAACTCATGAAAACTAAGAAGCTTCACATTCCATCTCAAGATCATGTACTAAAAATCAAGAATGACTTTACTATTCTCATTAACCAAACAAGTATTTAGAATACATCATCAACAGAAATTGTCTATTTTCTACCCATGTGTCCCAGTCAACTTCTTTGCTAGGGAATCTCCAGTTGTATTTACCACACCTAGTATCTGACACATTTGAGTTACAACTATAGAATCTCACTTGACTTTGGTCATCACTGATCTCTATGTGTGGTCTGTCATATTGGTCATTGTCTTACTCTTCCAGAAATCTAAGTGAATAGAGGAAGTAAATTGAAAAAGAGGGGGGAGAGAGAGAGAGAGAGAGAGAGAGAGAGAGAGAGAGAGAGAGAGAGAGAAAGAAAGAAAGAAAAGAGAAGAGAAGAGAAGAGAAGAGAAGAGAAGAGAAGAGAAGAGAAGAGAAGAGAAGAGAAGAGAAGAGAAGAGCCAGAGAGAAAAGAGAAACAGGGAGAGAGAAACAGAGACAGAGACAGAAGGAGGAGGAAGAGAGGAGGGAGAGAGAGAGAAAAGAGAGACAGAGACAGAGAAAAAGAAAGACAAAGAGAAAGAAAGAAAGAGACAAAGAGAGACAGAAATGGAGAGACCAAGACAGGAAAAGAGACAGAGAGAGAAAGAATACAAATGCTTTTCCCAAGAGCAGGTAGCCTTCCATTGACAAATGGAATAAATCCTATCTCAGTTACAAAAAAACAGAAATAAAGCAAACAAAACCAGGAAGGGAACAAACATTTTAAAGCATCTGCCCTTCTTCTCTTCTCCCCCTCCTCTAAATCTTATTGTGGTATAGTGAATAGATAATTGTATTTGTAATCAGTGGACCTAGATTTAAATGCCAACCCTGCCACTTACTACCTGCATGACCTTTGCAAAAGTCATTTCAGCACTTAGAGTTTCATTTTCCATATCTATAATATGAGAGGATTGCAGCAAATTGTCTTTAAGACCCTTCTGGCTCTAATCTATGATCCTGTCATTGCCACAAAGATGGAAAGATGAACATAACCATTAGATTTCATCCTGCAATTAATCAATAAGCATTTATTCATCACTTAGCCACTGTTCCCTGGGCTAGGAATACAAAAACAAAAATAAAACAGTACTTGCCCTCAAGGAAATTATAGTATTTTAGGGATGAAAACCTGTTTCTATGCACATATATATGATTTGGATATTTGGCTACTAACTGCTGGGGAGTAGGAAAGTATTGTAAATATATGTACATAATGTACACATATATATGTGTGTGAGTGTAATGATATATGTAATGATTTTATATATGTGTGTGTGTGTATGTCTGTCTAATGACACTTGTGATGAAATTTGAAAGAAACAAAGAACTGAAGAAAATTCAGATTCTCTCAATTAATTTGTTTTTATAACATTTTGAGTGCTTACCCATTACTTTTGCATTTTATTCTCTTTCAACTACATTAAGAACTGGCATCTCAGTACTAGTAAAATTGTTTCACTCCAGCATGAACCTTTTCAATGCATACATACTCTATTCCTCATGCTTTTGCCAACTTTCTCAGCATATCTCTTGGAGAACACTTATGAGGTTCTAGTAAGATTTTATTATAAAAATATCTATAGATATTTTCTATTTTTTCTTTCTTCTTCAGCTTCCAGTTTCACCTGTAAATGGGATCAAAATTTTGTTTATTTTTTTCTGTTGTCAATTGTACTTCACAATTATTTTTTCCCTTTACTTCTCAATGTGGATCAGGTAATACTGCTCATGATAATCCATAATTCTCCTGAGACAGCTTGGTGATGCAGTGGATAGAGCACTCATTAGCTGTGGGGACAGGAAGATTTCAAACAGTTGGGTGATTTTAGATAAATTATTTAACCTATTCTTGCTTCATTTTCCCCAATATTATCCCTCATATTCCCCAAATTGGGGATAATAATTGCATTTCTTTCACAGGGTTATTGTGTAAAACAAATGAGATATTTGTAAAGTGCTTAGCACAGTACCTGCCACATAACATGAACTATATAAATATTATTATTATGGCTATTATTTATTCTGCTACAAGAGGACAAGTGCTAGCACCAGAAGAAGAAGACCTGAGTTCAAAAACTGCCTCTGTCAGTAACTATTTCTGGGATTTGAGATACTTTGCCTCCTGGGTCTCATTTTTCTTATTTATAAAATATCATGAAAAGACTAGATGGTCCATTAAATTCCTTCCAGCTCTATTGCAGTAATGCATAGATTAGTTTATATTCTAAATTAAATTAGGTCATATCCCAAATAGTTGCCAGAAGTCATGGATTGTCAAGAAGATCATGTTTTTGTTGGCTAAAATAGTGTCTAGGCTCTTTTACTTTTTTATTTTGGAAAATAATTTATATAAATCAAAATTATTTTGAAAATTGCTATATAATCATAGGTTTTAATTTTTATGCAAACCTACTTATTCTATGTCACATTTGAATCGTATCTATCTATCCATCTATCATCTATCTAATCTAATCTATTATCCTTCCATATTTTCTCTTCAGTGGTAATTATTCCCCAGTAATAATACAGGTGTTTGAGAAAAAGGGATGGGTTTATATTTTATTTTAGGAGATTTTGTACTATGCTATCAGATTTAATACCTAAAAACCAAACTCTTATGTCATTCAAAATGATTGAATTTACTATTTGTCATTTTGTTTTGCTGTATGGTGACCAAGGTCATCCAGCAGAAATAGGAAATAAATCTAATATTGCAGCAAAATTTTGAGAATTTTTTTAGAAAAATGAAATAATTATTGAGATAAAAAAGAAATATTATTCTCAAAGCACTCCCAAAGCCAGTGTCTACACAAATTTTCTCTATTTTAAGTGCCAGTTTTATAAGTTACAGTTCTCTGAGGGCAGCTTTAATTTTTTTTTCTTTTTGAGACATTGCTGTATTTTCTCTTTACTGGTCAAAAAGCCTTTCTTGTGTCTCACATATTTTTCAGCAATTTGTATTATGTTTTAGACATTTTCACTTATGTTTCTTTAACCTATATCATTTTGTCAAATGCTTGTAAGAAAGACTTTCTATCCATATAATCTTTGAGGGCCAGATGGGGTGGCAGAAAAATACTTTAAGAAAATATGTTTTTTTTTAATACTTTGCTACAGTGATGTTATTTATTGTAGACTTTCAGGCCATACTTTTCTTTTGTAAATGTCATGAGCAAAATGTGGCCAAATGCAAGGATGACTGGTGTGTGTGTGTGTATGTATGTGTGTGTGTGTGTGTGTGTGTGTGTGTGTGGTGAATATTTGATATAGTTAATCACGACTTTTGCATCAATGAATTAAAAAGAAATGTCATAAGGTATATTCATTTTCTTAGAAGAGCCTAATTGCTTTTTGATGTAAAATTTTTCTTCTTAGTTTTTGATATTTTATATCATTGTTTTGCTGAACATTATTCAATGAGTCTGCCACGAATTCCTATTATCTAATTTCATATGGGCTTTCATTGTTGCATAGCAGTCCCTTTATTTTTGACCAATTAATTGTTTAGGGAGCAAGGGCTACAATGGATAGAATACCACACCTGGAGTCAAGAAGATGTGAATTTAAACCCAACCTCAAATAATTAGCTGTTGTGTGGTCCTGAATAAGTCATTTAATTCTCTCAGTTTCCTTGCTTATAAAATTATCTGGAGAAGGAACAGGAAAGCCCCTACAATATCTTTGCCAAGAAAACCCCAAATTGTGTCGTGAAGAGTTAGACATGATTGAAACATGAGTAACAACAATTATTGCTCATATTTTCCAGACACTGTCATACATCTTCTCTTCCTCCTGAAACCATTTATACAAACAGGAATCTATCCTTCAGCTCATTATTAAATAGAAAAGCATTTAAAGTAGTTATAGCAGAAATTATCTAAGTACAGAAAATGTGAATATTAAAAAATTGTTAATCCTTTCCCCCAAAGAGTTTGTATTCTACAAAGGGAAGATAAAAATAATTCTGGTATCAAGGGAAGGGACATGGGAATGGGGATTCCACATTCAATAATAATTGACTTGCTGAGAAATAATGTTACTAGTATAACACAACTACTCTGGCCCTCACTACCTGAAAACTAGGGTGTTATAGAAAAATGAAAAAGGATTATCAGTCAGTATCCAAGTCTTCTCAGTGTATTATTGCTGAATCTTCATCCAGATCACACCTTCTATGCAAAGATGTCCCTCAGGGTTCTTTTCTCATCTCAGTTTCTTCATGTATAAAATGGGGATAATTATAGTATACCTGCCTCTCAGCATTTTTGCGTGAATAAAATAAGATCACATTTGTAAAGCACTAAACACAGTATCTGGCACATAGTAGGTGCCATATAAATGTTACTACTACCTATCTTCCTATTAGTGCCATTACAATGTTCAGAGTAAGAGATTGAGATGGGTGGAGTGGGGAGGTGAAGATATGCAAACTGACAATAAGGAAATAGGGGCTGCTAGTAGATAGCTTTGACTAACAGGAGTTCCTCTTGATTCACTTTTGATGTTCAGATGAAATGAAGCACTTGCAAGACATCTGGCCATTTACAGAAGAAAGTTTAATTTATCTTAACAAAGCAAGGATACAGTAGAAATTAGTTTTAATGAACAAGGTTTTTCTCATTTCCACATGGAAAAATCAGAACTAGGAAAAGTGATTAATATTAGCTTAACTCTGGAGTTCACATGGTTAAGACTTTTTATTCCTTTAGATAATCAAGAAGCTTTGTCATGGAAACTGGAGCAGAACACACAAGCTATGCAGTTTTCTAGGACTTAAGGATAATAATAATGCAGAGGGAACCACACTTCCCTCCCCAAAAAAATATACCAAACCCTAAAGAGGTAATAAAGATCGTTATTCACCTCAATATAAAGATGATAGACACCACAGAAAGTGATACATGTTTAAACATAGCTGTTGTAGGGTTATATTTTGCTTGACTAATTTTTTCTTCTTTTTTATCACAAGAATTTTGTTTATTTTAATTTCCCCTTTTGATTTTAAGTAGGGGATAAATAAGGGATTAAGGAATGGAAAGTTAGCAATGGGGGTGCCAAAACAAACAAAATAAAGTAGAAGGAAGCATAAACAAGAATTACTATTTTGAAAATAGTATACAAAATAGTTGTATAAAATGGATATACACAATTTTATATAGAATCTCTTTATTGTATTCTATTATATACTTGCAAATGCTCTATTTGGCCATTTAATTCTAGAATAATTTTAAAATTTAATTTTGGAATGCATTTTAGATCTCCCCTAGACTCTGTCATACCTTCAAATACTTGAAGACATATCATCTTTGAGCTATCTTTCATTTCATAGTCGTACTCCTAGAATAAGTCTTCAGCACTTTATCTCCACCTCTCCTCTTCCTGTTTACTCTCAATTATTTGTAATCTTACTTGCCCAGCTCATAACGTGACTGAAATTCCTCTCTACAAAATTATCAGCAATCCCTCAGTTGCTAACTTCTCTGGTGTTTCCATAGACATCATCATGTTGACTTTCTACATTACTTGAAACTGTTCATACCAACACTTCTTTCTCTCTACTCTTTCTTCTCTGCTTTATTGCATCATTGATTTTTTTTTTCCTGTTTCTACTAAATGTCTGTTTGCAGTCTACTTTGCAATTCTTAATATGCTTTCCAGAGGCTTTCATCAAGGCTCTATACTGGATTTCTTTTCTTCTCTTTCTTGTTTTTTATGATATCTTTTTATTATTTTTGTTAAAGCTTTTTATTTTCAAAACAAATGTATAATTTTCAACATTCACTTCTGCAAAAATTTGTGTTCCAAAATTTCCTTTCTGTTTTCCCCCACCCCCTTCCCTAGATGGAAAATAATGCAATATATGTTAAACATATGCAGTTCTTCTATACATATTCTTACAATTATCATGTGGCACTTCTTTTTTGGAAGAAGCTATCATTAATTCAATATTATTTCTAGACAGATGTCTCAAATCTATGTGAATGTCAGTACATCTATATTCAACTCTTTTTTGGTTTCCACATAGACATCTCAAATGAAACTTCTTCAAGACAGAAATTACTGCAGAAAGATAACTGTACAAATATGTACATATATTGTATTTAACATGTACTTCAATATATTTCACATGTATTAAACTATCTGCTAGCCAGGGAAGGAGGGAGGGGAAAAGAGGGGAAAATTTGGAACAAAAGGTTTTGCAAGGGAAAAAATAAAGTAACTTTTTATGAATCAAAAAATAACTGATTGATTTAAAAAAATATATAAATTATTATCATCTCTTAAAGCCACTTGTCTTCTTAACTTCTCTAATGAGAATACCAACAATCTTTTAATCACTCATACTGGCAATCATTTGTCTCAGCAATACACTGTCACTCATCTCCCACATTAAATTATTTGCCATCCTTTTTAGGGGCTTTAACTTTATAACATCTCTCATTTTTTCTCTTCCATACATAACATGGCCACAATTTTTTGGAAAAATTTTATCATTTCTTGCCTGAACTACTGTAATGGCTTCTGACTGATGTCATATTTGGGAATTCTATGTAATGGAGTAGTAGTAAAAACAATTTGCTGCTACTTAAAACATAGAGAAAGTAAGTCAACTTAGATAAATGATCTCCAAATTTGTTTGCATCCAGCATCCCATTAGTCAAAAAAATAGCAAGGATGTGTATATATATATATATATATATAGAGAGAGAGAGAGAGAGACAGAGAGACAGACAGACAGAGAGACAGAGAGACAGAGAAAGAGGGAGGGACGGAGAAAGAGAGAGAGAGAGAAAGAGAGAAAGAGAGAGAGAAACAGAGACAGAGACAGAGAGAGAAAGAGAGGGAGAGAGAGAGAGAGAGAGAGAGAGCGAGAGAGAGAGAGAGAGGAGGATTCGGAGAGAGAGAGAGAGAGAGACAGGGAGACAGAGAGACAGAGAGAAAGAGAGAGACAGAGACAGAGAAAGAGAAAGAGAGAGAGAGAGAGGGTATAATAATGGAAATAAAAAAAAATAAAGGTTATATCACAGAAAGGAAAATTCAGAATGGCACTATAGATAATGAAATATATCATAGCTAGTCAAGGAAGAATCAGATAACCATTTGAGCTGAATACCCTATTCATTATCAAACATATTCAATTGGATAATTTTATTATTTTTTAAAAATTGTTACCTTAGAGGATTCTATTTGGAGGGAATAATTTGGAAAGGGACTTATTTTCAGGAATAACTCTAATTTTTTCAAGGGAGCAATAAAAATATATATCATTAAAAAGCAGTTTGACTGTTCATTGATTGTTTTCCCATTAGTGTGTGTACACATACATCTATGTATGTATATTTGTGTGCATATAAAACTTCTTAAGAATATACTGAAGTTGAACAGTGATTTAGTAATGGATATGAAAAGCACAATTTTATGTATGTAAAAGTGAAAAAAAATTTTTTTTGCATAAACAAGATCACTATGTCAGAATTAGAGGAAAACTAATCATGGTGAAACACAGGGAGTGAATTGGGACTGTAACTGGTAGTTTTTTTTTTTTTATTTCCCACATAATACTTTTCTGTTCTTTGTATATGAAATCAATCATGTTTCTTTGACTGCCAAAATCATCATAAGATAAAGAGATAATAGCAAAGCAATATCAAAGAGTAGAGGTAGAAATAATAAAGATACTTAAGTTGAGCATGGAATTTCTACTGATAAAATTATGAGCTAAAACTAAAAATTTAGGCTGGGGTAAGAAAATAATAATAATTATATTGTTATTTATGTTTAGTTTATTTATTATATTGTATGTTTATGTCTATTTTTCCAGACATTGTGCTAAGTGCTTCACAATTATCTCACTTGATTCTTACGATGCCTCTAGGAAGTTGATGTAATGATTATTCCCATTTTACAAATAAGAATGCTGAAGTACACAAAGATTAAGGGATTTGTATATTGTCCTATAGTTTGTAAATAACTTAGGCCAGATTTAAACTCATTTTCCTGATTCCAGGCCCTGTGCTCATACCATCTAAAGTATTTTAAATACAAGATACCACCTTTATCTTGTGAGAAGCAGGGATACATAGAAGGTTTATAAATAGATTGTTGCAAAAATATTATTTTGGAAACGTAAATTATGTAGCATGTACAACGAGTATAGTATGAAGTGACTAGGTAGACTAATTAAAAGGAACAACAATCCAAGTGTGAAATAACAGAAATCTGAATTATTAGTTGTAACATTGCAAATTTCAAAACAGATTTTGTGAAGTGATTTTATCCTTTATTAGATTACTTTAAAATCTATATTTTTACATGTAAGTGAAATTAATGATTGATTTAAGGGAGTAATTCCAATAAATGATCCAAGAACTCAACATATATAGGGGCATATGCCTGATCTTTTTACTGCTACTCTCAGAGCAGATAAAAGGGATATATAAGTATTTTTGACAAATTCATATAGGTGGACGGATTTGCAGTGCAAATTGCAGAAAGTTTATTTTATCTGTAGAGAATGTCCATGTTTGAAGAAAAGATAGTAGTTTTAAGCAAATGAACATTATAATAATGCTTAAACTGTGATTTAACTAGAGTTACAGTAGCATTCTATTTTGTTTTTAAAAATTTTTTTACATATAATTGATAGTTTAAGTTGTCCTAATTATTTGGTATTTATGTGACTAAATTGTCACTTTGCTTTTAGGACATTATTGTAGTTTTTGATCTTTCTAGAAATGAAATACAACAAAGCCTTCTGTACCATTCTTCTATTCCTCTTAGTTACAAACAATGTCATAGTTAAGAGATTCAAAATCAGGTGCAAAATACTATATGGTTCAACATATTTTTTTTAAGTGAGAATGTTTGCATTTTCTAAGTTAGGTACTGGGAGGGAACAATATGTCCATAAAGATTCAGGCAGAGAAAAAAAAAATACCAGACTTTTCCCCAAGTTTTATATTACACACACAGATCATTTCCAGTAGAAATATACTGTATACTGTCATATTCAAATCTGAGAAAAATGATTTATATCTTACAAACAAATTCTGAAATGGTTTTGGAAAGTGTGGTGATTTTCTGGTCTAACTTAATTTTTGTGTGCTTTTTTTTGTCATAAATTCCAAAATTAACATTGTAAGAAGTAGCTCAACATACTACACAGATTAGGAGTCAGAAGACCTGAATTTAGATCTTACAAAGGTACTTGTGTCTTACTAGCTGTGTGATCCCTAGAAAGTCACTTGGTTTCACTATTCATAAAATGGAAAAAAAATAAAAGTCTGGCTCCTTGAGAGGAAACTGTTGTGTTAGTGTTGGAGCATAATATAAATGTGAGATAGATAATTGAAGAAATTATACACAGAATACAGAATACACACATATAGATACATAAGTATATGTGTGTACAAATATATAAATAATATGCATTTATTTGTATATATTTTTGTGTATACACACATACAGTGAAAGAGGGGAGAAAGAAAGGAAGAGTGAGAAAGAGGGTCAGAAAATAAGTTGGTTGATATACATAGCTTATCTAAATTCTCAAAATCTGAAGCATTATATATTTGAAAATGATATTTTATTAAGTGCCAGCATTAAATCCATCTTCAATTAACTTTTTTCAGATAATTGAGTGGTATTGAAAATGAATAAGGATGGATGAATAAGGATGCTATACACTCTACCAAATTAGGTTGGCAGCCTCTGTACATTTTATTGGATTAGGAAGCTGCCAAGATTACTGACTTGCCCAAGATACCACAACAAATATGTATCAGACATGGATCTTAAAACCAGGAAAAAGTAAAACCAGGTTAAGATCTCACTAAATAATAGCAGATAGTTCCCCCCAAAGATTTTGTTATTGTTATTGTTATTTTTGTTTGTGCCTTTTTGCCTCATTTATACTTCAGAAAGAAATCATGCTGAGATTTTTTTGGAGTTAAATGAATCAATAAGGTCACATACGTGGCCATGCTTTTGGAAATAACATGTTCTACTTTCACATACATTTTATTTGATAGATAGGAAGATGCAATAATTCAAAATATTTCCATTTTCTCAGGTTTTGTGATCTAGGAATTATTTTTTCTTATTAATTTTTAATCATATTATATAGTTAACTATCAGAGAGGCATTTCTTTTCTTCAAGTATCATAATGAACATAAGATTTGAAAAACTATAATGTAAAAAAAAGAGTGAATAAGTACCAAAAACTGTGGGCCCTCCAAAAGTCAGATGAGATGAACACAAAGAGACAAGCCAGAAAGATGAAAAGAAATTATAAGTCTTCTCTCTAACTGAAGTTTTTAATTTGCCATTTAATTAGATTAAATAATTAAATATATCTAGAGGTCTGGGATGGAACAATTATGAAAAATAGTATGATTCATCTTAAGGAAATTTAAATGGTAGGATGGATGTATCATACCTGAAAAAAAATCCTCTAAGAAGAAAACTTAAAGTGACATTTTAAAGGATTTTTTAAAGATAAAAAATTTACCTAAAAAAATTCAAAGTAATGAGATGAAATGGGCTAAGGTAAAATTCTAATGGGTTCAAATTAAAGAATTCCTATTAATACAGGAGACTTAGCATAAAGCTTTTCAAATAAATGACAGTCATTTTTCTGAAAAAAAGAAATAGTGAGAGGGAATTTAAAAAGCCTTAGACATTCTAGCATTATTAGCTATAGAATAATACATAATGGATTCAGAATTTATAATATATGTCATATGCAGATTTTTTAAGACTATTTGCCTCTGAAATTAAGAAGACTGCTTAAATGCAAATCTGTGTGCAGATTGAAAAATGACTATCTTTAGTCAAGAGAAACATCCTAAGAACATCAGAAAGTAGAATATTATCCTGGAGGGAAGAAGTCAGGAAAAAACATCCATTAGAAAGAAAAAAAAATGTTTGAGGGATTATTTTCCAATAGGTGTGAATTTCTAGGAGAAACAAATCAGGAGGATAAATTTTACAGGGTCACTGGTTCCTAATTTGTCACCAACCCACTCTGTGATTTTGGGAAGGAGTAAAAAAATGTACTTACCCAAAGAAATACTAAAGAAGGGAAAGGGACCTGTATGTGCCAAAATGTTTGTGGCAGCCCTGTTTGTAGTGGCTAGGAACTGGAAATTGAATGGATGCCCATCAATTGGAGGACGGCTGAATAAATTGTGGTATATGAATGTTATGGAATATTATTGTTCTGTAAGAAACGACCAGCAGGATGAATACAGAGAGACTTGGAGAGACTTATATGAACTGATGCTAAGTGAAATGAGCAGAACCAGGAGATCATTATACACTTCAACAACGATATTGTATGAGCATGTATTCTGATGGAAGTGGATTTCTTTGACAAAGAGACCTAACTCAGTTTCAATTGAGAAATGATGGACAGAAGCAGCTACACCCAAAGAAAGAACACTGGGAAATGAATGTGAACTATTTGCATTTTTGTTTTTCTTCCCGGGTTATTTTTACCTTCTGAATCCAATTCTCCCTGTGCAACAAGAGAACTATTCGGTTCTGCAGTATATTCGGATATACTGCAACATATCTAACATATATAGGACTGCTTGCCATCTAGGGGAGAGGGTGGAGGGAGGGAGGGGAAAAATCGGAACAGAAGCAAGTGCAAGGGATAATGTTGTAAAAAAAATTACCCTGGCATGGATTCTGTCAATATAAAGTTATTATAAAATTAAATTAAATTAAAAAAGAAAGAAAGAAAAAAATGTACCTGAAATTATCTCTTTAAATATTTTCCCAATGAATTGGATTATTTCTAGAATATCTTCCAGAATTAACCTGATTAACCCAATTTTGAAAAAGTTTATCCCAAGTCAACTTTGCCTTAACAATTTGTTTAAAAAGAGCTTTTACAGAGACATGTATTTATACATACACACATATATATATACATATATATGTAATGTATAAGTATAGATAATATTATGTGTAAATGTATATATATGTGTATATATATTTATATATATATATATACACACACACATATCCATGTACTCTATCTGTGCATGTGCACATACGCATATATGTATGTATATCATATTTTGATAGCAGAAATAACTGACAACTCTTCATGCTTGTTATTAACAAGTCACTAGGGAAAAAAACAGCCCTCCCATCATAAAAATATTAGATTAGTAATGAGTATATATTACAAAAATGCATATTTAAACTTCACAATAATTTGAGATTTCAAGTTGTTTCAAAAAACTATAAGTTATCATCATAATGAGCTATTTCAGTAGCAAAGATAAACACAAGATAAAAATGAAAAAGAAGAGAATGCCTTTAAAACATATGGAAGCAATTCTTCAGAGGAGGGGGAAAGCATTGCTTGACTAACATTCAGTGTCATAAGGAAAATATTTCCCAGGGTACATGGCTAAGTCAAAACTGAATTCCTGATTTCTGTCATTTCATTGATAGCAAACTGCCTCTAGTGATTTACTTATTTTTCCAAGTTATGAAATGATATTGATACCAAGAAATAAATACAACTCTATTGTAAGACAAATAGATGTGTCTAAATGTTTATTGCCTTTTAATGGACTATATAATTTTTTATTTAGGGACAAAAGTCAAAAATCTTATTTTCTACTACAGAAAAATTATGTCATTCCCATTACATGCTTTTTCTTATAATTTGTTATACACAAAAGGGAATTTAAGCCTTTTAGGGTCCACATCAAACAGTAAAAATTGATTCTTTTACTATTAATATTTCTAATTTCTCATCAGTGAGGGTTTTAAATATTTTATTATAGCATTTTATTATTTCAATAATAAATACCTACTGATACCCAATCACTGTTGCAAATCCAACATGATCTTTTTTAGAAGTAGTTTGGGTAGACAAAGAGAAAAATGTAACTTTTTGTTGATAGCCATAAAAATCATTAAACTATCCACTAAATTAATGAGAATTTAACATTGTGAAAGTGTTAATTTCAAAGATTACCAAAATCAATTACTGCAAGCTCATATTAAAATTCAAACTAAAATACTGTAAATATTGTGGGAAATACAAAAATCTGTGTGCACATTCATGGCTTTTGTGAAAGAAAATGAAAATATCATTTCAAAATAAATATTGTTAGTTATTAATAGGTGCATAGAAAGATGATAGAACAGCAGTTAAATTAATTTGTCCAAATTGGTCTAATCATTTTCTTAAAGTGAGCTTTTTCTTAATTTTTACCCTTTCTGCCTATTCTGAAGCTTTTGATACAGCTGATAATCCCATTTTTCTTATTCTACTCTCTTGAATCTGGTTTTCATGACACTCCATTGTCTTGATTTTCCTATCTTTCTACCATGGGTCCTTTTCTCCTCTTTTTCTCTCCATTCCCCTCGATCTCATGACTTCCCAGGTTCAACCCTATACAGATGATTTCCAGATCTTACACACTGCACCAATTTATCAACACATATTAAATGATCATTCAAATCTATTGCTTGCCATTATGTCCAAAAAAGATTATATTATCTTTCCTCTTCAAACTCTCTTCTCTTTGTAAACTTCCTCATTTTTTTTGAAAATACCACCAGCTTTCAAGTCATTCCTAAATGTAGAGTTGATAGTCTTAAATCTGAACTCTTTTTTGTCTAATCAGTTGCTAAATTATATAAATTATACATCTGTAACTTTTTCTTTATCCAAATGCTTACTAAGATAGTTCTTGATCTCATAACCTTTTGCCTAGAAGATGGCAGTGACTTCTAAATTAATCGTTAAGTATTGCATTTTCTACTCTCCAATCCACATTCTATTGAGATGCCAATTTGTTATTCTTTATGTAGGATATTCTTTATATACGTCTTCATATAAGTTTGAATATAATACTGTCCTGCTCAAGAATCTCCAATGATTCCCATTTAACTCTAGGATAAAATATAAAATCTTGTGTTGGACACTTACATCCCTTCATATTCTGACTACATTTTCCTGTTAAAAGATGATTTTTTTAAAGTAGAGCAAAAAATTGTCGTATCTGCTGTTACTATATTTCTTTACCTTTCTGAAAAGTATTTTTGACACATATTGAATATTTTCTCAATGTTTCTTCTGGGATTCCCTTGCCTTTTATTATAAAAGAAAACTCATAGAACTTTGAGTAAGGCAAGTAAAGGTAAAACTTTAAATATTCTTTTTTTTCCCTAACAAGTATTATCTAATCCTAAAACAATCCAATTGTTTTGTAGTTGTACTTTCTAAATGATACAGCTTAGGAGGAAAGAATACAAATCAACACACAGATATGTCTATAGTCCTATATGTCTATTTCTCTATGGATACACACAAAACACACACACACACTTATGTATATAATTATACATAATTATACATAATATATACAAATATAATGTATATATATATATATATATATATATATATATATATGCATGTGTGTTGTCCGAAGGATTGTGAGACATATAGGTCTCAGATAATGATTCTTTTTTGAGATAAGAAGTCAATTTTAGTGGACCATTTTGTCTGTATCCTGTGCTAGTTTATTTGAACAGTGTCTGTTGGGATTCCTGGATCAGACTCTATCATATTCTCATGATGATGACAACTTCTAGAACTCTAGACATATACGAAAAATAGATCACAACTTTTGGGAATTTCTAGAGAAGTGGAACTGGGAAAACTAGTAAATTTTACAATGCAGTATCTGTAGTGTGCTTTCTAGAGCCCCCAAATTAGGGTGCCAAAATGTACTATGCTTTCTAGACCTCCCCATGCTGGGGTGCTAAAATATACCTCACAGACTAGCTCTCTTGGGACCTCAGGACCAGCCCAAGTCCTTAGTCTTAGTAGAGGAGTGATGAAGCAGGAGACCCACGAGGCTAGTCAACAATGACATCCGTTTATTTCAAGTCCTCTCAGCCCCTAAAGACTTTAATACAATTATATCACTACAGCACACTGAGCATGTGCCAACTATAGAACCATTACATCACCACATCACCATGTCACCACATCACACTTTGCAAGTGCTAACTATAAGCACTCTGCTATATAAATGCCTCTTTACTGTTAAGTATCCCTTGCTTCAAGTAGAGCACTAGTGGTCACACCCCTCTTGAGTTCTCAGTAAGAGTGAGATGCCCCAAGGAGAGATGGGGAGCCGAACTCTGTGTGCTGAAGGGTCTTCTACCTTTCCCAGAGTTCCCCCACTAACTGTGGCCCTCTACAGTATCTGTGTACTCTAAATTGAGAAGGGATAGAGTTTAGTTTTTATGATTCTATCTTACCTGTCTTATTTCTTAAATCAGAAAAAATAATTGGTTTCAACAAAACAGTTTCTTCTATTTTTGGATGAATATTTAGGTAAGATTGAAGTTTTTTAGACAGCACATTGTCTGGCACATTGTTAGCACTTCATAAATATTTATTGTTTTAATTATCTTTATATTCCCAATTCTAGTCAAGTTGAAAAAGCAAAGAGAGACAAATCAAAGAAATATTTTTAATTGTTTTATTTATTTATTTATTTTGCTGAGGTAATTGGGGATAAGTGAGTTGCTCAAGGTCACACAGCTATAAAGGAATATTTTTGATTTTTTCTGAAAGTTATCCTAGGAGGTGGAGTGAAGATGGCAAAATAAAGTCAGGGATTTTATTTGTGAGCTCTCTAAAAACTCTTTAAATATCTTTAAATAATTAAGCAAATTCTAAATCAGCAGAACCCACAAAGAATAAAACAGCTTTTTGGCCCAAAACAATTTAAAAGGTTTTCAGGAAAGGTTTATTGCAGTAGGGTCCATGCAGAACATGGTCCAGCACAGGCCATATCAGCACAGATTGGGTCCCAGTAAATTGGAAGCAGCCCTTGGGTGCCTCTGAATCAATGAAGGCAACAGCTGCTTACAGAGCTTGCAAATCTCCAGGCCACAGGCAGTGTGGTGGTCAAATAATAGGTGAGAAGAAGTTTACAGGGGTCTCTTTGTTAGCATTGGGGCAAGACTCTGTTGCTTTGCTCATATTCAAATCCAGATCATATTCCTGGAGAAGAGGTTGTCTTGGGGTAAGGAGGAACACTAACACAATGGAGCAGGGACCTTCCTCACTTTCCAAAGCTAGAAATGAGTGGTTGTGAGCACTCACAGATCAAAGCACTGGTCAGAAGAGTAGTAAACACAACTCTCCTAAGATCATACCACTTCGGAAGACCTGAAAACTTACAGGTCCCTAAAAGAACCTCTGAAAGCAATTGCACAAAATCCCAAAGCTTGGAACAATGCATCCATCCTGGAAGCAGAGCCCTACTTTAACAAAAAGTTAAAAAAAAATAATAATAAAAGACCATGGAAATGAACAAACTACAGAAAAAGATTCTGACCATATAAAGTTAGAATAGTGTCAAGAAAGATCAATTCACATACTCAGAAAAACATAACAAAATCAAATTTCCAACATCCACAGCCTCCAATAAAAAAAGAATTAATTACAGGCCTTGGAAGAGGACCTTGAAAATCAAGAGATATAGAAGAAAAATTGGGAAGAAAAATGGGAATGATCCAAGAAAATCATGAAAAATGAGTCAACAGCTTTGTAAAGAAGAAACACACACACACACACACACACACACACAAAAGATACTGAAGAAAATAAAAAAATTTAAAACCAGATTACAGCAAATGGCAAAAAAAGTACAAAAAGCTAAGAATGACTTATTAAAAAGTAGAATTGGCCAAATGAAAAAAGAGGCACAAAAATTCATTGAAGAAAATATTTCCTTAAAACTTAGAATTGAGCAAATGGATGTTAATGACTTTATGAGAAATCAAAAAACAATAAAATAAAAACAAAGGAAAATAGAATACAATGAAAAATACCTCACAGGGAAAACAACAAAACACTGAACTAGAAAAAAGATCCAGAAGAAATAATAATAAAAAAAAAATTATTGAACCACTGAAACGGCATTATCAATAAAAGAGCCTAAACATCATCTTTCAAAAAATTATCAAGGAAAACTACCCTGATATTCTAGAACTAGATAATAAAAAAAGAAATTGAAAGAATCTGCTGATCACCGACCAAAAGATATCCTACAATAAAAACTCCCAGAAATATTATAGGCAAATTTCAGAACTTCCAAGTCAAAGATGACATAATGCGAGTAAATAGAAAGAAACAAGTTAAGTATTGTGAAGCCACAGTCAGGATAACAAAAGATTCAGAATCTTCGGTAGTGAAAGTTCAGAGGGGTTAGAATATGATATTTCAGAGGGCAACGAAGCTAATATTATAACCAAGCAGTACTGACTATAATTCTTCAGAAGGGAAATGGATATTCAATGACATAAGGGACTTTAAAACATCCTTGATAAAAATACCACAGCTGAATAAAAAATTGGATAGTCAAATGCAATACTCAAGAAGCGTAAAAAAGTAAAGAGGAAAGGGGAAGTATAAGGGATTCATTTTAGTTAAACTGTTTATATTCCTAGATGGGAAGATGAGACTTGTATCTCATAAGAATTTTCTCATCATTAGAATAATTTGAAGGAGTACAAATAGAAGGCACAGATATGAATTGAATATAAGAGAGTGATATCTAAAATGTAAATAATTAAGGGATTAGAGAGAAATGTACTTGAGAAAAGGGAAAAGAGAGATAGAAGGGGATAAATTAACTCACATAAAAAAGTCAATTAAAAGCTTTTAAAGTAGAGGGGAAGAGGGAATTGACGAGGGAGTAAATGAACCTTATTCTCGTTGGAACTGAGGAAATGAAAAAATAACATGCACATTCGATTTAACAACAACAAAAAAATATCTACCCTGCCCTACAGGAAAGTAGGAGAGAAAGGAAATAAGAGGGGGAAGGGTGTGTTAGAAGGGATTATAGATTGGAAGAGGCAAAGTCAGAAGCAAAACACTTTTATTTTTCAGTTTTTTTTTTTTTTTTGAGAGGCAATTAGGGTCAAGTGCCTTGCCCAGGGTCACACAGCTAGGACTAAAATCAGATTTTAAGTCAAGTCTTCCTGACTTTAGGTCTTGTGCTCTCTCCATTGAGCCACCTAGCTGCCCTAGAAAAACACTTTTGAAGAGGGACTGAATGAAAGGAGAAAGAGAATATAATAATAATAAAAAAAAGATAGTGAAATAGGATGGAGAGAAAAACAGCAACAGTAACAGTAAAAAAAAAAAACTTAAAAAAATAGGTTTCTCTCTAAAGGCTTTTATCTTTTCTTTTCTTTTTTCTTTCTTTCTTTTTTTCTTTCTTTCATTCTTTCTTCCTTTCTTTTTTCTCTATCTCTTTTTTAACTTTATTTTTCTTGAGAGTTTTTACTTTTATTAAGGTGGGAGGTCTCTGTTTTCTTTCACAACATGATTTTTATGGAAAAGTTTTGCATAAGTTCACATGTGATTTCATAATTGTGGATGGGGATAAGGAAGAGAACCTAGAACTCAAAAATTTTAAAAACAAATGTAAAAAATTATTTTAAATGTAACTGGGAAAAATATTAAATAAATTAATTAAAAAAAAAACTTTGTAGACAGTACATTTTACTTTGCCTGAGTTCATAGAGGACTTTACAATTTTTTTTCTGAGATCATCCTGCTTATCATTTCCCATAGAACAATAATATTCCATAACCAACACATACCACAGTTTATTGGGCTATTCCCCAATTGATGGGCATCTCATCACTTTCCAATTTGTTTTGCCTTCAGAATTGTTTTAATTTGAAATTATCTAATTAAAAACCAGTTAGAGCATTTTTAATATTGCTATAGATTACTTTGATTACTTTCTCTGAAAACTTTATATTTATTGATCATTTATCTATTGGGATATGTCTCTTATTTTTTATAAATTTGACTTAATTCCCTCAATGTTTGAGAAGTGATTTTACCAGATTGAATAATGGAACAGAAGAAAATAATAAATGTTGGAGGAGATATGGAAAAAAAGAAAGACATTAATGCACTTTTAGTGTAGTTGTGTACTTCAACAATTCTGTACAGAAATTTGGAACTATGCCCAAAGAGCTATAAAATACCATACCCACCCTTTTATCTAATAATACCGCTGTAATGTCTCTTTGAAAGGAATTTTTTTAAAAAACGAGAAAAAGAAAAAAGGTCTGTGTGTACAAAGATATAGTACTATAAGAAATTATGATCAGGATGCTGCCAGAAAAACCTGAAAAGACTTGCATTGATGGCTGCAAAATGAAATGCATTGTGAACAAAGTATCAGCCGTGAATTAATTAGCTATTTTCAGTAATACAATGATCCAATAAAATTGTAAAAATGTTAAGATGAAATATGCTATACATTCTTTGAGAAAGAACTGATAGTTTCTGAATATATATTAAAGCATATTTTAAAAACTTATTTTCCTTAAAGTTTTTATTTATTTAATTTTTGGTCTATGATTTCTTTAATAGCACAATTATTATAAAAATATTTTGCATGACTACACATATAATTGATTGCCTTCTCAATGAGGTTGATATGAAGGAAGAGAGAGAACTTGGAACTCAAAGCTTTAAAAATGAATGTTAAAAATGTTTTTAAATGTAACTGAGGAGAAAAAATTCTAAATATCAAAAAAATTATACATGATAATTCATTTCTATAAAATTTAATTTTATGAAATTTCTGAGAAATAACATATTCTTTTCTTTTTTTTCCCTGGAGAAAGATAGAAACTCAGTTATTACACAAAACAGGATTTATTTTATCTTCTAAACAGGAAAAGGGCTTTTCAATTTGGAGTTTTGAAGCCAATTACCTACACATACAACTAGAGAGAGCTAAAAGAGCAGCTACAAATAATTTTTGTGCATATAGAGCCTTTGCTTTTTTTTTTTTTAATCTCTTTTGGGATTCATGCCTAGAAGTGGCATTGTTAGGTCAAAGGATGTGCATGAATTTGTATCTCTTTGAATATAAATTATATCTTTTCATCATCATTTCATCAACAGGTATATGAATTATTTTTTATAAATTTGACTCAGTACCTCTAGATGTTTGAGAAATGAGGCCTTATCAGAAAAGCTTGGTTCAAAATTCTTTCCATAATTGCTATTGGTAACTGCATTTCCCATTATTTATTCTATTTTCTCTCATTCACCCTGTCAGTTCTCAAAAGTGTTTTGCTATTGATCACTACCTCCCCAAATATTCCCTCTCTTTTAAATCACCCTCCCATCTTCCTGTTTCCTATTCCCCTCAGACATTCCTGCAGAGTAAAATAGATTTCTATATCCATATGTTATTTCCTTTTTGAGCCAATTCATTCACCCTCTACTCTTTTTTCCCTTCACCTTAAAAATGTTTTCTTGCTTCTTGTGACTGATAATATATAGCATTCAACTTCTCCTTCCCTTTCTTTCAGTACATTCCACTCCTACCTTTTAATTTTGTTTTTTAAAGTTGTTATCACTTCATATTTAATTCGTCATTGTGCCCTCTGTCTATATATATATGTATATATATTTATTCAAACTGACATAATAATTAGAAAGTTCTAATGAGTTACAAGTATCATCCTCCTATGTAGGAATGTAAATAAGTTCTTTATTAAATCCCTTATGATATCTGTTTCCTGATTACTTCTTCGTGTTTCTCTTGAGTCTTGTATTTGAAAATCAAGTTTTCCATTCAGCTCTGGTTTTTTCATCATGAATGTTTAAAATTTTTTAAAAAATTTCTTTAACTATCCACCTTTTCCCCTGAAGAATAATATTCAGTTTTGCTTGATAGTTGATTCTTGGTTGCAATCCTAGCTCCATTGCTCTCCATTATACCCTATTCTAAGCCCTGTGGTCATTTAATGTAGAAACTGCTAAATCTTTTGTTATCCAGACTGTGGCATCACACTACTTGAACTGCTTTTTTCTAAATGCTGGTAATATTTTGTTTTTCACTTGGGAGCTTTGGAATTTGACTACAATCTTCCTGTAAGTTTTCATTTAGGATTTCTTTTAGGAGGTGATCAGTGAATTCTTTTAGTTTCTATTTTATCCTTTCCTTCTAGAATATCAGAATAGTTGTACTTGATACTTTTTTGAAAGATGATGTCCAGGCTCTTTTTCCAATCATGACTTTTAGGTAGACCAATAATTTTTAAATTATCTCTCTTGGACCTATTTTTCCAGGTCAATTGCTATTCAGATGAGATATTTCACATTTTTTCCTATTTGTTTTTTCATTTCTTTTATTGAATCTTGATATTTCATAAAGTCATTAGCTTCCATTTGCTCAATTCTAATTTTTAAGGAACTATTGTCCTCAGTGAGTTTTGTACCATTTCATCAATTTTGCTTTTTAAGGCATTCTTCTCTTATTAGCTTTATGTATTTCCTTTCACACTATTCTCAATTATTTTCCTAATTTTTCCTCTTTTTTCTTTCTTTCTTTCTTTCTTTCTTTCTTTCTTTCTTTCTTTCTTTCTTTCTTTCTTTCTTTCTTTCTTTCTTTCTTTCCTTTTCTTTTTTACTTTCTTTTCTTTTCTTTCTTTCTTTCTTTTTCTTAATTTTTAAAGTCCTATTTATGCTTTTACATAGCTTTTCTTATTTTGCTTGGAAACTTTGGATATAGGCGCTTTGACTTTGTTATTTTCTTCTGAATTGTGTTATGATCTTCCTTATCACCATAGAAATTTTTTCTGTTGCCTGCTTATTTTACTAGCTTATTATTGGAGTTTTAACTTTTTGTTAAAGTAGGGCTCTGTTTCCAGGTTGGAGGGTGTATTGTCCCAAACTTCAATAATTTTATGCAGCTGTTTTCAGAGAGATATTAGGAGCCTGACTACAAGCTCTCTTTTCTGTCTTAGAACTGTTAGGAGTGTCCCCACACCACTGTAGTTACAAGATCTAGTATGTTAAAGCAAGAGTCCTGCTTTGCTGGTGCTGAGCCTGGGACTGGTGCCAGTCCTGTGCTGATATGTCCTGTATTTTACCAGGACTGCATGTTGGGGACCCACCCCAGTGTCACAAACATTTTCTACTGATCTTCCAAGTTGACTTTGGCTGGAAAATGTTCTACTCCATCTTTTTGTGTGTTTGGACGCTCTAAAATGTGTTTAGAGTCATTATTTAAAGCAATTTGGAGCAGTTTGGAGCAGAGGTTGGGAAAGTTTCTGCCTTTACCATCTTGGTAAAGATTTTTACATAAGGAAAAGTTTATAAACGATATAAAAATGATGAAATTATGCTTTTGGAAAGATTTTGCATAAGATATGAAGACTAAGATATAACAAGGGCTAAGAATAGTTTCCTTTTAGTTTATTGTTATAGTAGCATGAATTAAAATTATACCCTGTACTCATCTGTAAGCAGTGGAATTTGCTATATGACATGGAACATCATGGAATTGAAATTTCATTTGTTCTGAGATTTGAATTCAAGTATCATTGCTTGTTCATTCTTTAAGGGAAATATAAAAAGTTGCTCAAAAACTTCTTTTGGAAAACAACTGATAGATATAAGTGACCAGGAAGGTTGAGAAGATAGCCTTACAATGGTCTTGGGTTATCTTACTTCAGTTCCCTATTGTGCTATTTTCTTTCTGAACAGGAATTTTTGCCACCTTATTCTGAGTTTGGCTATGATATCTTATGAATAATGTGGAATTTTTTATGTGATTGACTATTCCAAAGAATTATCTTTGTATCTATTGCTTTTACTTAAAATTAAATATATACCAAAAAAAAAATTTCTTCTAGTGTACCTGCAATAGGTCAATATTTGACTTCCGTATTAGCCCTGAAGGAATAATCTTGACTTGATATTGTTATAACCATGTCCCTAACCCACCTTTCACGTTACAACAAAAGAATTTCAAAGGTTCTTTTACAAGTCAATTTTATTTCTACAATCAACAAGCCTCTCTGAGCTATCCTAATGAGATTCAAGGTTAAGATATTATTGCTTTGATTTTTATTGTTCTGGATTACTGAACCTTACTATTTTCAATGTTCTAGTCACCTAGACTAGAGAAATTAACTCTTAGACTGGCTATCTCTTTGATTATTAGTTTAATTACATACTTGTGTACAAGATTGATATTAATATACAGACTCATATCTTTTTCTGAATAAGGACAAAATTTATACTTGAAATGGGGAATATGACAAAGAATGATGTGATAAAGCTATACAATATTTCAATATATTGGTAAATTTCATTTAAAACAAAGCTACTCGATTTGGAACTCTGCTATAAAACTGTGCATACCCTTTGACGCAGCAGTACCACTACTGTGTTTATATCCCAAGGAAATGATAAAGGAGGGAAAAGGCCCCAATAGGCTAAAATGTTCGTTGGCAGCTCTTTTGTGGTACCAAAGAATTAGAAAATGAGTAGATGCCCATCAATTGGGGAATAGCTGAATGAATAAGTTGTGTTATATGAAGGTAATGGAATATTACTGTTCTATAAAAAATGATGGAGAAATTGATTTTAGAATGATTCAGAAAGATCTATATGAACGATGCCTAGTGAAACAAGTAAAATCAGAAATACATTGCCCACAGTAATAGCAGGATTGTGTGATGATTAACTATGAATACTTAGTTCATCTCAATGATTCAATGATTCAAAGCAATCTCAATAAACTTTGGATAGAAAATGCCATCTGAATGGTGGATCTAAAAAGGTCTAAAAAAGAACTATGGAGATTGAATATAAATCAACAAAATGTTATGTTCACTTCTTTTTTCTATTGTTTTTCTTTTATATTTTTCCCTTTTGTTTTTATTTTCCTCTCTTAGTAGTATGATTCATAAAGAAATGTGCATTTAAAAAGTTAATGTAATGCATAATCAGAAAAAATAAAAAAATTAAAAGCTCCTGATTAGATTGCTTATCTATATTATCTTCCCAGTTGGTGAAAGAATAGAATTAACATTCTTATTAACTATTACTGTATTAGTTATCTTAAAATTTCAACTGCAGTACCACTAAAAATGACAATAGAAAGATCAATAAATATGATGGTTCTAAATGTAGCATTTTAAATTTGAGACATAATAGTAAAGCAAAGTTCTGGTTCTTTTTCAGGCCCATTTGAATATCCAGAGATACTTCACCATACAAATATTTAAACACATGGGGTTTACATATGATTTAATAATTTTTATAAGGTGTCAGGTTGGATTCACATTTTCATATATAGAATTTCTTTAATTAACCATAGAGAAACTTTTAAATCACTTTTTCTTGACTGACATGTCTCTAATAATAAAAGAGAATGACATTTTTTAAAGTCAGGTTTTTAAAGATTTTTTCTAAAACTTTTCCTCACTAGTTTACTACTATCCATGCAATGTATAGGGCTTAAAGATTAAAGAAAAAAATATTATCTAAAAACTGAAATTCTAAATTTTCAAATATTTTATAAGTATTTTAATTTGATTTTTTTCTATAAATTTGATATTCATAGGTTAACTCCATAAAATCTCTGCTAGTTTTTACCATATGAACTATTTGCTAGAAGGATAATATGATTAAATTTTATATGGATCTATTAAATTATATTAAGTTTTATTGCTAACATTATCTAAGACACATCCACAAATGACTTGGAACCTGAAAATTCCTTTTTTTTTTTTTTTTTTGGAAACAATTCTGAAAACTCTACAGAAACAAGGAAGAAGGATTTATTCCGGTAATAATAATAATGATAATAATAGATACTCCAGTCACAGAAACCAAGATGTTGATTCAGGGATACATGTCTCTGGATTTGAGTGCATCAAACCAGATAATGGAGGGGCAGCAGTTTAAAATAGATGAGTTTAACGCAATTTCCAAGTGAAAATGTTTTCCAGAAACAGACTTCACAAAGTCCACAAGTAATCCAAGAAAATATTTTTAAAAGCCTGTTGTTTAAATGGACATTAAGATGAATTCCTGTTATGAGTTTTTTTTGGTCTTTCTATTTATAATTCTGTTTATTATCCATTATTTCTAATGGCATCCTGATCTTTATGGAAAATAATGTTGATATCAGATTAAAAAATAAAAAAGCAAACTTGCCCTCCCCCAAAAATATAAGAAGTGTAAATTCAAGTATTCTTATGTTAGTTCCTCATAAAATCGATTAATTATATTTCAGTCTATCATTGGAATTTCCCCATGTCTCCATGACATCCTTTTCTCTACCTCTGAATGTAAATAGCTTTGCAAAATAGTTATTACTATTAAATCAATAACTTTCAAAGTTGTATATGGTCTGATTCATTTTTAAAAATTATTATGAGCCTCAAATCTTCAGCAGTATTTTTTGATTGTTTAAAATTAATTTTTATTATTCTTGCCAAATTTGTTAGTACCTGTACACATAATATTTATAGTATTATGATTTTTTATAAGCCCTAATGATTAAAACAAAATGCAAGGTCAATGAAATGGAGAATTACTAAAAGTGGATTTTTGATAGAACATTAACTATTTAATTCTGTTATTATAATGTTTTTTTGCTTTTCTGCATGGTGTCTCTTTTTGACATATACTGAATGTTTCTTAAATCTCTCCTTAGGTACTCTTTTTTCCCTATTACAAAAAATAAATCCCCTATTAAATTAAACTTTGAATAATTCCAGAAATTCACATACATCTCTTTGTCCTATCTAATAAAATAAATAGCAGAAGTTTAAGAAATCTGATATTTTAATAATATTAATCGATTAATCAACTAATTAACAAAGAAAATACTTTTCTCTTTAGTCCAAAATAAATGCATACTCTAAAGACAAATTATTTCTTGAGTAACAACTTAAACATCATTTTTCTTTTTCCCAAAAAGTATCTTTTTCTGCCTATCTTTGAATTTTCTCTGGGTTATATAGGTCAGAAGGAGAGAAAAGAGATAGAGACATATAGACAGGGATATAGAAATGGACTTATTAATATAGATACTTATAGACCTAAATATCAAAAAAGATCTAGTAAAGGTGTTACACACACACACACACACACACACACACACACACACACATATGATATTTATATAACTAAAAATAAACATGTAGATTGATGTCTATATTTATTGAGAAAAACATAGAAATAAATAGAATTCTATCCATCTTTTCTTCATAGACCTTTTCATAAAGTGTTTTACTTGTTCTTTTTTTTTTTTTAAGTTCTGGGATGTGGTATTTTTACACAAAAAATTAAATACAAAATAATTTCAGGATATTTAGGACAAGACAGGGGGAGAAGTTGAAATGCTGGCAATTGGCAATAGATATCAAGATAACCCTAGTAAATACACATGCACATGCATGTACTGCATATGTGTCTGTGTCTGTTCATTGCTATTTTATTGTGGGGAATAAAGAACTTGGTCAGACATAAAAGACAGTAAGATCATTCATTGGATTAACTCCAGTCATCTTGATTTTTGTCTTGTCACTAGACTTCAATGACTTTGGAAGACAGAGTGAAGCTTAATGGTTTTTATGCAACTCTGCCACTCTGAAATCAAATTCAGGTACAAGTGCAGACATCCTATTATTGAGGTTGAGAAGAGGGGATCATGGCGTGTCAAAAGAATTTGCCAGCATCTCCTTCTCCTCTCCCCACCTCCTATCCGCACACCTTATCATTACTCTGTACTTAATTATCTGTGAACTTCCCCCTCCCGTATACCCCACCCCACCATCACCACCAAAAAACTGTGAAATATTTGGTGGCAAAATCTAGAGGTTTTTTCTTTTCTGTTTGCATCTCTATTATTAGGCTACAAATAGATGCTTTATAAATGTTTATATGGTAAATGAAGGAAATGCATAGAAAGGAGGCAGAGGAAGTATGATCTCCAAAACAAAAATCCCACTTTGTTTTTTCCTAATAAATACATGAAATCATATTTTTCCAGTCATATTATATGAGAGTTCTAATTTTAAATGCCACAAGAAGAAATATCATTTTAAAAAATTAAAGATTGACACACATTTTGTTCTTTGAGTTATTTTGAAAATGTTTTTGCCATCCTGTCAAATTCAGTACTTCAGTTTTATTTGTGGATGGCCACTCAGTGTGAAAAAGAATTACCCTTAAAAATCAAAATGAAACAATTATGATGACTGTCACTCATAATCCTTAAAGTTTCCCATCTATAAAGCAAAGGCCTTGTCATTTTGGACATGCATTGCATTTGTCAGATGCCATGAGAAAGGAAATAAAGGCGAGGATTTGATTTTTCAAATACTGCTAGCATGTAGTTTCCCAATAATTTTTTTTTCTCAATAGTATTTTATTTTTCCAATCACCTATAAAGAAAGTTTTCAAAATTCACCTTTGTAAGGTTTTGAGTTCCAAATTTTTTCTCCCATTCTTCATAATCTCCCCTGTCCCAAGAGAGCAAGCAATCTGTTATAGGTTATGCAAGTACAGTCAGGGGAAACATTTCCATATTAGCCATCTTGTTAAGGAAAAATGAGAACAAAAGAAAAAAAAACCATGAGAAAGAAAAAGCAAACAAAAAAAGGTGAAAATAATGTGCTTTGATCCACACTCAGCTTCCATAAATCTCTCTCTGGATGCAGATAGACTTTTTCATCACAAGTCTTTTGGAACTGTCTTAGATCACTGAATTGTTGAAAAGAGTTAAGTCCATCACAGTTGATCACATAATCTTGCTGTTATTCTGTACAATGTTCTCTTGGTTCTGCTTAACTTAACACCAGTTTATGTAACTTTCCAGGCTTTATTGAAATCATCCTACTCATCAATTCTTATAGAACAATCTATTACATTCATTTGCTATAATTTATCCAGCCATTCCCCAGCCAATGGACATCCACTCAATTTCCAACTCCTTTCCACCAAAAAAGAATGACTACAATGATTTGTTTTGCACATTTGGATTATTTATCCTCTTTTATAATCTCTGGAATACAGACACAGTAGTGACACTGCTGAATCAAAGGATATGCATACTTTGTGCTTAATTCCAAATTGCTTTCCAGAATGGTTGGATCAGTACACAACTCCATCAATATTGCATTAGTCTCCCAGTTTTCCTATCACAACATTTATCATTATCTTTTCCCGTCATGTTAGCCAATCTGCTAGGTATTATAGTGGTACCTCAGAGTTGTTTTAATTTGCATTTTTTCTAATCAGTAGTGAGTTAAAGCATTTTTATATGACTATAGATGGCTTTAACTTCTTCATTTGAAAACTGGCCATTTTTCAATTAAAGAATGATTTATATTTTTACAAATTTGACTCAGTTCTCTATATATTTTAGAAATGAAGCCTTTATCAGAAACACTGGTTGTAAAAATAATTTCCCAGTTTTCTGCTACCTTTCTAATCTTGATTGCATTGGATTTGTTTCAATTTAATGTAATCAAAGTTATCCATTTTGCATTCTATAATGTTCTCAATTTCTCATTTGATGATGATCAAAGATCTTCTCCAAAGATCTTACAGGTAGACTATTCCTTGGTCTCCTAATTTGTTTATGGTATCACCCTTTGTGTCTAAATCATGAACACATTTCAACTTTATTTTCATACAGGATATGAGATCTTGGCATATGCCTAATTTCTGTCACATTCTATTCTAGTTTTCCCAGCAATTTTGTCAAACAATGTCTTCTTATTCCAGAAACTAGAATCTCTGCATCTATGAAGAAATAAATTATGATGTTTATCTAATAGTAATTTTTTTAAGTTGAGATTTTTCAGTTGCTTAGATAGAAGTTGATCTTTTGGTAAAAGAAAAAAAAACATATTGCAAAAATAGGGAATCTTTCTATTTAAGCTTTGGGAATTATCCATTTGATCTATGATCCATTAATCAATCCAATCTTTTAGCATTGTAAAGAAAATTGAATTCTCATCAAATCTAAAACTTTCTACTATTTTTATTTCTTCCAATTTTGTTTGAGAATCTTAATTGTACTTATAAAGAACCTACTTTGATAGGAGAAAGAGAAAACCTAATTCAATTAAAATAAACAGCTGTTTAAAATTTTTTTCCTTTCTCTTTATATGTTTTATGGATTCTTTTCTTTTTATGTCCCTATATTTTCTAATCACCACTTCTCTATCAATAACACACTACTTATCAATAAACACAAATGGCACAAGCCAATACAGTTTTAGTATATTTGCATATGTTTCCCTCTTTCTGGACTTACAGTCTATACTCCTACTTTGCTAAAAAGGAAGGAAGGAAGGTTGCTTTATCCATAGTCCTTTGAAGTCACTGTTAATCATAATATTGGTCAAAATTGTAGTTGTTTTTCAAAGTATTTTCTTTACATTATTAGAGAAAACTTCTCTAATTATTTTTATGTAATCTGGCCATTGTTCATAATTGTCATCCCAAATTTCTCTGAAATCTTTCTATTTTCCATTTGTTTACAGAGACACCACTACATTGACATACCAAAATTTGTTTGAGTATTTCTGAAACAATAGTTATCTATGTCACTCAGAGTGAAAATGCAGTGTACTTCGTGCCTTTTGCTAGAAATGTGATTTGCACTGGAGTAGCTAAGTGAGATATTTTCAGATAGATAAAACATGGGGATTTTGTGGTTTTTGACACTTACTTGAAATTTTTGCATGGACTCTCCATATTCACTATAATACCTCATGCCTTTGAAATGGGAATATGGACATTTTTTCTATCTCTAGAAGGCCTCATTTATTTCAATCTTCACTCATACCAGAAGGTCTAAGTTCCCAGAGAAGATGACTGCATGATGATTATAATCAAACACTCTTCTAGGGAAACCAGTGTTGTGGAGAAGTATACAATCCCAACTCATCACTTCAACTCTTTTAATTCCCACTAATATGGTTCCAGTCCCAGACCAGAGATTCACAGTGATTACATATTTAGATCTTAATCATAATCACTTGGCAATGAGACAAAATAAATTATAATATAATAGTAGAAATACTGATAATAATATTCATATAAAACTACATGGAAAGTTTTGCACTAACCACTTTACAATTATTATTTCATTTGATCCTTACAAGAACTCAGGGAGATAGGTGTTATTATAATCTCTATTTTATACATGAGGAAACTGAAGCAAAGTAATTTTTAAATCACTTGCATTGCATCAAAAAGCTAATAAATTTTTTAGACCATATTGAACACAGTTTTTTTTTTTTTATTCCAGTCCTGGGACACTATGTCATATATATTAAAGCAAATAAGGGAAGGATGGGAAAAATCAAAATCCAAAACTAAACTTTGCCTACCAATGCAGTTTTGGGGTATAAAAATAGGTGTAAATAGAAATCTGGCAAGAAGATAATCATTTAAGGAAAACCCATGTGTTCATGCTAACTCATGTCTCTGAAAATATTAACTTCAATGACTTATTTTCTGTCTCAAGAAGTGTCCATGAAAATTCTCTTGATAAATGGTGCTTCTGTGTTAAAGAGATTCTTCAATCACTTAGCTGAATTAGTCTCCATTATGTGTGACATACTTAAAAAGGCATGCCATCTCAGTCAAATTATATGATCTTCAAATGACTTCTATAACTCTCTGCTTCTAAGCTACTTCTATATTCACTAGACTTACTTCTAAATAACAATGGTATCTATCCCTTCAAACATCAAAGTTCTAAAATCTGACCTTACAATTTTTTTCTGTTCAGATATTAGGCTCTCTCTGTAAGTGATCTCTCTTTGGTTTATAGTAGCTAATCAAAACTCAAGAGCAGTTAGATTACAATCTGGCCTCAGATATTTACCAGCTCTGTGACTCTGGATAAAACACATAATCCTGTTTGCTTTAGTTCCTCATCTGTAAATTGAAGTAGAGAAGGAAATAGAAAACAGCATCTTTGCCAAGAAAATCCCAAATGGCGCCATAAAGACTTGGACATGACAGAAACAAATGAAAAAGAAAAATCAAATTCTCATTTAATGACTGTTTAGATAAGGTACATTAGTTTCATATTATGAAACAGTTCTGGTGTATATATCAACAATTCCTTAAATCTCTGTGTCACATAGCTATTTCTGTTAGGACGTTAGCAACAAACTTCTGTATGAGATGGGAGGTCACCTTAAAAGAAGAACTTTGATGAGAATGGATTTTTTTTTTCCCTTCACAAAATTCTTCTGAAATTATTATTAAAGAGAGAAACTTGTAATACTACTTGGGGAAAAAATAAAAACAAAAAATGTTTAACAAAGAATAACTTACTCAGCAAAATTAGACCAGGAAATGGACTTTTACTCTAAGATATGGCATTTTCTAATGAAATTACCAAAACTAAATAGAATTGTTGAAATACTAACAGAAGAGATAGGTAAATAAAGTAGAGCAAATAGAATGAGGATGTCAAATCACTTACTTTCTAAAAGGGAAGAAAATAGAAGTATCCCTTCAGAATCACAACTTCAAATATTTTGTTGTCTTAAGGCAAGAAAGAAAAAGGGAAAGGGATAAATACACACAAAAAAAAATGAAGAAAAAGCATATGGGACTTAGTGTGTAAATCAAAACTACTCTGATTCTCATTGATTGGACACCACTAGGTTCCAGGCCAAGCCCCATTTGGTCATTGGGTCCTGATTGATTCAGATTGAATGTAAATAATAATTATTTCTGTTTTTGGCCAGAAATTCTGAGGGCCTTTGACTTCCAAATTTCTTTATTTAGATTTTTTTTGACTATGTGAAAGAGGGAGCTTCTTGTTGCTATCTAGCCTTAATTACTGAATAGGTGTGACCTCAGGCAAATTGACCTGTTGAAGATCTTAAGAAGAACAAGGTCTCCCACTGCATCCAGAGCCATTTCCAATCATCCTGATCCATATCTGGCCACTGGACCCAGATGACTCTGGAGGGAAAAGTGAGGCAGCTGATCTTGCCCAGCCCTCTCTCACCTAAAACTAATTCACTTGCATGTGATGGCATCCCCTCCCTGATGTCAGGGTCCTCTTCGAGAAGGAAACAATAACAACATAAATGAGGGGCACAAGGAGAGTATAAAATAGGGAGGGTGATGTCTATGGGATGTCCATTCACAAACAAAGCCTCACAAAGGCCTCAAAGAGTGGTGAGGACACCTGAAAATGATTAAACAAGGTTTTGAGGGTATCAGGCTACCATATTCTATGTACATAAGTCATAGATAAAATGGCTATACATGATGTACTGAAGCAAACACTTTAGGTCTTCTTAATTTTTTTTTTTAAAGTAGCATGTCCTAGGCAAATTATTAGGAATTCTAGGGATTCAAGATCTATATACTCACATAAATACCCATGTTCATTCTGGGTACAGTGCTATAAGAGATATTATGTAGTGATGTGTTGATAAATATTTTAACAACCAGCTCTCCAAGGAAGAAAAAATTGCATGACCTTAAAGTTTAATCATCATTATTGATTGTTTTCCTCCCTTACATTTTTAAGGATAGGCAATCTACAAAACAATAAATTGAGCTTTTATTTGTGGAACATTTGCATGATACATATCAATAACTTAATAATTAGCTCATGGGACCTTTAAGAACTGGTACTATCTCGGTTCTGCCTATTTTTAAAAAGGGTGTTTATAGTTCTATACCTCTGCTTCCTTAATTGTACCTCAAATTCTCTTGCTTGGACCCAAAAACTGTTGAATGGAGTTTTTCTTAATGAGTGAAAACTCAATATGAGGTTTTAGTTCTTTCAAAACTCATTTTGTTTTTTGAAATTTTAGATTCCTTCAAAACCTTATTTCTTTTCTATGGTTACTGGTTTTCTTAAACAAATGATTCCATTCTTCCACAAAATTAGGGTTTCTCAAATTTGATGTTGTCTGTCAAGTGTAACAAAAATATTAAATTAAAAGAAAAACAAAACAGAAATGAATGCAAGGGATAATGTTGTAAAAAATTATCCTGGCATGGGTTCTGTCAATAAAAAGTTATTAAAAAAAAAGAAAGAAAGAAAAAAAAAGAAAAACAAAAAAGAAAGAAATTTCTTGTTACTAAATCAATGGTCATTGAAGTTTAATTGTGTATGTTTATCCCAGCAGCTGAAGCAAACTTGTAATATAAACAAAAGTGTATTCTCAGGAACCAGGTCCATTTGAGTGAGTGCTTATTAGGTCAGTTGGGGATGGAAAATTCCAGCATCTGAACTATGAACTTTGGTCTCTGAGCTTATTTACTACTTTATTTGTGAAGATAGCAAATAATGTCAAAGGAAATCAAGAAAACTTAAATGTAAAAATATATCATTTTTTGACAATAGATGTCTTCTGTACTCTACTTTTCTTGTTAAAGGTAACCCATATATCAGGTAACCCATAATAATTAACTCTGGACAAAATAATGACTTTGTGTCATTGTTTAAATAGCAACTAGGATAAAGTAACTAGTAAGAAACCAGTTTTTAAAGTTATTTTTGAAAGATTGTTCTAAAGAATTTGTAATATTAGAAGCCTAATACTCACTTATTCTAGCTACTTTTTGGTATCTACCAGTTTCCATTTAGCCTGGTCTTTATAAATAGACTTTTGGAAACATAAAAGTCCAAAGGGAGAGACTGTTCAGCATCCAGATTTGAATTTTCCAATGCTATAGCCTGACCTGAAAGAGGCACTTTTAGTTTACTTGGTAAATAAGGAGTCATCAAGGTAATCCAAAGGCAAATGTGAATTCTTCAAAACCTGATGTCCAGTAAATCTCTAGACATCTTAAATTATGGGAAAGTAAGTGTAAATAATTTATTTTTAAGATTCTAAGAAGTTCACAGAAATCAAAATAACATGACCTTAAGAGTGTATGCAAAAATAGTCAAAGTTTAGATAGCAGTATAGAGAAATTGAAGTTCCTAATTCAATGTTATAAATTTGACCATATTAATAGCACTGCTATTTAGGTAGCTAACAACCATTACTGAAATACAAAATCATAAAATTATATATATATATGGGAAAGGAAACTAGGCATAGACTGGCATGTATCCTAGATTTGGGATTTTTCATTTTCATTTTCAGAGAAGTGATAAATAGTATATCCTAGACTAAAATTCTACAAGGAAAGCCAGCTTCAGACAGATGTGACTTTTTCAAAAAGTGAAATTCTGAAGTTACAAAAATAAAACTTGCAATGAGGAGAAAAATAACCAATATTCAGAAACCAGTGAACTTGCCCAAAGAAATTAACAATAAATATAGATGTTTTTAAAAAGGATAAGCAGGAATATTGGAACGATGGGGAAAAAAAGAAGGAAGGGATATTTTCCACTCTTCCCTTACCCTGAAAACATGTTTGTTTTGTGCATATGGTGGTTAAAATATAAGGAATCTTTAATGAGTCAAATATTGGTTCACAAATCTTTAACTGCCTCTTTGACTTTTTGCTTCTTTCTCTATTGAGATTGTAAGTATAACTGACATTTTGTAAGATGCCTTTGCTATAATCTGTTCATTTACATGTTGAGTAAATGACTTTCTTTCAAAAATTGTTGCTTGTAGAATAGCAAATTTGCTTTTCAGAATTGCAACAGATTTTTTTCTTCCAATTTTCCCAAACAGTTGTTTCCTCTCCCAACCTCTGCTTAACATACTTTCAAATAGCAATAGCTTCAATCAAGGTCATTCTCAAGGTATTTATTAGGATCTAAACAGAGCAGGCAGCCCATTCTAAAATTACTACTACTTCCAAATACCATTGAATATATATCATCCTCAAGATAATTGCAAGAACTAGTTCATTTTTACTTAGAAAACAGGTTCATTCATCCAAAGTACTTATAGTCATAAATTTATAATGAATATAGGAAAGACTATATAGCAAATGTGCTCTGGACAATTAGCTCTCAGAAAAGACTGTCCATTAGCTCAGACATCTGATTGATTAGGATTCATAAATCTTCAAGAATATTTGAAGATCAGGGGGTCTTATTGATAAGGACTGAGATCAGATACATTATCATTGTACAAGGAACAATCCAATTTACTAAAATCGCATCGCTGTTAAAAATATCCTACAACCTTAATTTGTTTACAATTATATTGATAAAAAGAAGGCTAACGGTGAGTCAAGTAATAAAAAACATTCAAAAAAGCCTAATATATGTTTGATTGCATGCAAACAACTATGTGCAAAGAAGCTATATGCATAATAAGTTGGAAATTTCCATTTGAAGGAAGTCACTACAATTAAGGAGAATTGAGGAAAAGTTTCATATAAAAAGTGGAATTTATCTAGGCTTGAAAGAAGCCAAAGAAAATTCTCTTTAAAGGGCTACAAACCTGTGCATACCTTTTGATCCAATGATGCCATTCCTTGGTTTATATCCCAAAGAGAGAATAAAAAAAGGAAAAAGATCCATATGTACAAAAATGTTCACAGCAATTCTCTTTATGGTGACAAAGAACTGGAAGTCAAGGAGATGTCTATCAATTGGAGAATGGGTGAACAAATTGTGATTTATGATTTTAATGTAATACTAATAATCTATAAGCAATGACGTGCAGATAGAGTTCAGAAAAATCTGGACTTCAACGAACTGATTCAGAGTGAATTGAATAGAACCAGAAGCACATTGAAAACAGTTCTTCAATATTATATGATGATCAGCTTTGATAGACTTAACTCTTCTCAGCAATATAAGACAGTTCCAAAAGACTCCTGATGGAAGACACCATCCACATCCAGAACTATGTAGTTGGAATGCAGAGTGAAGCATACTATCTTCACTTTTTGGGGGGAGGGGTTCTTTCTCCTGATTTTCCCCTTTTGTTCTGATTCTTCTGTTTTTTTTTTTTTTTACAACATGGTTAATATGGAAATATGTTTAATATGATTACATGTACATGTGTATTCTATATCAGAATATTTAATATTATGGGGAAAGAGTAGGATGGTTGGGAGTAGAAAAAAATTGAAAAGCAAAATATTATGAAAGTGAATACTGAAAACTATCTTTCCATGTAATTGTACAAAAAAAATAAAATAAAATACTATTAAGTGGAAAATTAAACAAGACAGGAGACAGAGATAAGGAAGGAGAATATTCAAGAAATGGGGATATGAGTATCTAATAAAAATGATTATGGTCAAGAGATGTAATGTCTTGTTCAAGGAACATCAGGCAGGCCAGCATTATTGGGCAAATAGTATAGGAGTGATGTAAAGTATAAGAAAACTGGAAAATATGAGAGGGGTAGACTGTGAATGTCTTTGAATGCCAAATGTAGGATTTTGTATTTAATTTTTGAGGCAATTGGAAGCTACTGGAGCCTCCTGAATGGGAGTAGGGGTGAGAGAAGGAAGAAAAGACCTGCATTTTAGGAAAAATCACATTAATAACTAAGTGGAAGATGGACTAAAGTATAGAGGCATTTGTGGCAGAAAAACCAACCATAAAGCAACAGCTTTAGAAGGGTAGTGTGGGTAGGGTTAAAGGAAAGTGGAGACTAAAGCAAGTAATGTAAGGAAGATAAAATGCAACAGATTAGATATGGTAAATGAGAGAGAGTGAGGAGTTGAGAATGACACTTAAATTTTAATCCTACTACTGGGAAGATGCTGAATGTTGTCCTTCCTTGAAAATGAACAAAATGACATCATAAGATTAGAATGAAATTACAGAGGGCCTAACTATGGCTGATCAAACCAAGACAAACTCAGAATCCTCTACCAGAGATTGGGTAAAAACAATTCATTGCAAGATTTGGCATGGATTCTCTAAATTTGTGCATTTCACATTTCTTTTGAATTATTTGAATTCTGCTTTGCTCACAAAGTGTATTACCTTCTCCAATAAGGAAAAACATGCTGGGTGTCCCAGTGACTCCCATGATGCAAAATCTTTTTTTTTTAATTTTAAATTTTTATTTAATAATTACTTTATATTGACAGAATCCATGCCAGGGTAATTTTTTTTACAACATTATCCCTTGCACTCATTTCTGTTCCGATTTTTCCCCTCCCTCCCTCTACCCCCTCCCCTAGATGGCAAGCAGCCCTATATATGTTGGATATGTTGCAGTATATCCTAGATACAATATATGTTTGCAGAACCGAACAGTTCTCTTGTTACACAGGGAGAATTGGATTCAGAAGGTATAAATAACCTGGGAAGAAAAACAAAAATGTAGATAGTTCACATTCGTTTCCCAATGTTCTTTCTTTGGATGTAGCTGCTTCTGTCCGTCATTTATCAATTGAAACTCAGGTCTCTTTGTCAAAGAAATCCACTTCCATCAAAATATGTCCTCATACAATATCGTTGTTGAAGTGTATAATGATCTCCTAGTTCTGCTCATTTCACTTAGCATCAGTTCATGTAAGTCTCGCCAGTCCTCTCTGTATTCATCCTGCTGGTCATTTCTTACAGAACAATAATATTCCATAACATTCATATACCATAATTTACCCAGCCATTCTCCAATTGATGGGCATCCATTCATTTTCCAATTTCTAGGCACTACAAATAGGGCTGCTACAAACATTTTGGCACATACAGGTCCTTTCCCTTCTTTAGTATTTCTTTGGGATATAAGCCCAATAGAAACACTGCTGGATCAAAGGGTATGCACAATTTGATAACTTTTTGGGCATAATTCCAGATTGCTCTCCAGAATGGTTGGATTCGTTCACAACTCCACCAACAATGCATCAGTGTCCCAGTTTTCCCGCATCCCCTCCAACATTCATCATTATTTTTTCCTGTCATCTTAGCCAATCTGACAGGTGTGTAGTGGTAGCTCAGAGTTGTCTTAATTTGCATTTCTCTGATCAATAATGATTTGGAACACTCTTTCATATGGGTGGTAATAGTTTCAATTTCATCCTCTGAAAATTGTCTGTTCATATCCTTTGACCATTTATCAATTGGAGAATGGCTTGATTTCTTATAAATTTGAGTCAGTTCTCTATATATTTTGGAAATGAGGCCTTTATCAGAACCTTTAACTGTGAAGCTATTTTCCCAGTTTGTTGCTTCCTTTCTAATCTTGTTTGCATTAGTTTTGTTTGTACAAAGGCTTTTTAATTTGAAGTAATCAAAATTTTCTATTTTGTGATCAGTAATGGTCTCTAGTTCATCTTTGGTCACAAATTTCTTTCTCCTCCACAAGTCTGAGAGATAAACTATTCTATGTTCCTCTAATTTATTTATAATCTCGTTCTTTATGCCTAGGTCATGGACCCATTTTGATCTTATCTTGGTATATGGTGTTAAGTGTGGGTCCATGCCTAATTTCTGCCATACTAATTTCCAATTATCCCAGCAGTTTTTATCAAATAATGAATTCTTATCCCAGAAGTTAGGGGCTTTGGGTTTGTCAAACACTAGATTGCTATAGTTGATTATTCTGTCTTGTGAACCTAACCTTTTCCACTGATCCACTAATCTATTTCTTAGCCAATACCAAATGGTTTTGGTGACTGCTGCTTTATAATATAATTTTAGATCAGGTACAGCTAGGCCACCTTCATTTGATTTTTTTTTCATTAATTCCCTTGAGATTCTCGACTTTTTATTGTTCCATATGAATTTTGTTGTTATTTTTTCTAGATCATTAAAATATTTTCTTGGAAGTCTGATTGGTATAGCGCTAAATAAATAGATTAGTTTAGGGAGTATTGTCATCTTTATTATGTTCACTTGGCCGATCCAAGAGCACTTAATATTTTTCCAATTATTTAAGTCTGACTTCATTTGTGGGGAGACTTTTTTATAATTTTGCTCATATAATTCCTGACTTTCCTTTGGTAGATAGATTCCCAAATATTTTATGGTATCAACAGTTATTCTGAATGGAATTTCTCTTTGTATATCTTGCTGTTGGGTTATGTTGGTGATGTATAAAAATGCTGAGGATTTATGGGGATTTATTTTGTAGCCAGCTACTTTGCTAAAATTATGAATTATTTCTAATAGCTTTTTAGTAGAATCTCTGGGGTTCTCTAGGTATACCATCATATCATCTGCAAAGAGTGATAGTTTGGTTTCCTCATTGCCTACTCTAATTCCTTTAATATTTTTCTCGACTCTTATTGCCGAGGCTAGTGTTTGTAATATGATATTAAATAATAATGGTGATAGTGGGCAACCTTGCTTCACTCCAGATCTTACTGGGAAAGGTTCCAGTTTTTCCCCATTGCATATGATGCTTACTGATGGTTTTAAATAGATGCTCCTGACTATTTTAAGGAAAAGTCCATTTATTCCTATACTCTCAAGTGTTTTTACTAGGAATGGATGTTGGATTTTATCAAATGCTTTTTCTGCATCTATTGAGATGATCATATGGTTTTTGTTTGGTTGGTTATTGATATAGTCAATTATGCTAATAGTTTTCCTAATATTGAACCAGCCCTGCATTCCTGGTATAAATCCTACTTGGTCATAGTGTAATATCCTGGTGATGATTTTCTGTAATCTTTTTGCTAATATTTTATTTAAGATTTTAGCATCAATATTCATTAGGGAGATTGACCTATAATTTTCTTTCTCTGTTTTCAGCCTACCTGGTTTAGGTATCAGTACCATGTCTGTGTCATAAAAGGAGTTTGGTAGGACTCCTTCATTCCCAATTTTTTCAAATAGTTTATTTAGCATTGGAGTTAATTGTTCTTTAAATGTTTGGTAGAATTCACATGTAAATCCATCTGGTCCTGGGGATTTTTTCTTAGGGAGTTGATTGATAGTTCGTTCTATTTCTTTTTCTGAGATGGGACTGTTTAGTCCTCTGTTAGTTTGGGCAGGCTATATTTTTGGAGGTATTTTTCTATTTCATTTAAGTTGTCGAATTTATTGGCATAAAGTTGGGCAAAGTAACTCCTAATTATTGCTCTAATTTCCTCTTTGTTAGCGGTGAGTTCTCCCTTTTCATTTTTAAGACTAACAATTTGATTTTTCTCTTTCCTTTTTTTAATCAGATTTACTAAGGGTTTGTCTATTTTGTTGGTTTTTTCATAGAACCAACTCTTAGTTTTATTAATTAATTCAATAGTTTTTTTACTTTCAATTTTATTGATCTCTCCTTTTATTTTTAGAATTTCAAGTTTAGTGTTTGACTGGGGGTTTTTAATTTGTTCCTTTTCTAGCATTTTTAGTTGCAAGCCCAATTCATTGACCTTCTCTTTCTCTATTTTATACAAATAGGCCTCTAGAGATATGAAATTTCCCCTTATTACCGCTTTGGCTGCATCCCATACATTTTGGTATGATGTCTCATTATTATCGTTTTCTTGAGTGAAGTTATTAATTATGTCTGTGATTTGCTGTTTCACCCAATCATTCTTTAGTATGAGATTATTTAGTTTCCAATTATTTTTTGGTCTACTTCCCCCTGGCTTTTTGTTGAATATAATTTTCATTGCATCATGGTCTGAAAAGGATGCATTTACTATTTCTGCCTTACTGCATTTGAGTTTGAGGTTTTTATGTCCTAATATATGGTCAATTTTTGTATAGGTTCCATGAACTGCTGAAAAGAAAGTGTTTTCCTTTCTGTCTCCATTACATTTTCTCCAGAGATCTATCATATCTAACTTTTCTAGTATTCTATTTATCTCTTTGACTTCTTTCTTATTTATTTTGTGGTTTGATTTATCTAATTCTGAGAGTTCAAGGTTAAGATCTCCCACTATTATAGTTTTACTGCCTATTTCTTCTTGCAGCTCTCTTAATTTCTCTTTTAAGAATTTAGATGCTACCCCACTTGGTGCATATATGTTTAATATAGATAGTGCTTCATTATCCATGCTACCCTTTAGCAAGATATAGTGCCCTTCCTTATCTCTTTTAATTAGATCAATTTTTGCTTTAGCTTGATCTGAGATCAGGATGGCTACCCCTGCTTTTTTGACTTCACCTGAAGCATAGTAGATTTTGCTCCAACCTTTTACCTTTAACCTGCATGTATCTCCCCACTTCAGGTGTGTTTCCTGTAAACAACATATTGTAGGATTCTGGCTTTTAATCCATTCTGCTAACTGCTTCCTCTTTATGGGGGAGTTTACCCCGTTCACATTTATGGTTAAAATGACCAATTCTGTATTACTTGCCATCTTGTTAACCCCGGTTTATGCTTTTCTCCCTTCTTTCCCCTTTCCCCCCCTTCCCAGTATTAAGCTTGTGAGCACCGCTTGCTTCTCACAGCCTTCCCTTTTTAGTATCCCTCCCCCCGCCTTAGAGTTCCTCCCCCTATCTTACCCCTTTTCCCTCCCAGTTTCCATATTCCCTTCCTCTTAGCTTATTTCTTCCCTTTTCACTTTTCCCTTCTCACTTTTCAATGAGGTGGGAGAAGTTTCACCATAGATTGAATATGTCTTAAGATTTTTCACTTAAAGCCAATTCTGAAGGCAGTAAGATACCCACTATATTCATCCCCCTCCATTCTTTCTCTCAGATATAATAGGTTTCCTATGCCTCTTCATGAGATGTACTACCCCCACTTTACCCTTTTTCTGGTACAATGTCCTTTCCACATCAGTTTCTAGAACAAGGTATGCATGTATTCTTTATACATCTTTACAGCCGAAATATAGTTCCCAAGATTAATCTTTACCTTTTTAGATTTCTCTTGAGTTCTATGTTTGTAGATGAAACTTTTTGTTAAGTTCTGGCTTTTTCATCAGAAATAGATGAAATTTGCTTACTTTGTTGAATGTCCATCTTCTTCCCTGGAAAAAAATGCTCATTCTCGCTGGGTAAGTTATTTTTGGTTGAATACCAAGTTCCTTAGCCTTTCGGAAAATCATATTCCAGGCCCTTCGATCCTTTAATGTAGATGCTGCCAGATCCTGGGTGATCCTTATTGTGGCTCCTTGATACTTGAATTGGGTTTTTCTAGCCGCTTGCAATATTTTTTGCTTTGTCTGAGGGTTCTGGCATTTGGCCACTATATTCCTTGGTGTTTTGATTTTAGGATCCCTTTCAGTGGGTGATCGATGAATCCTTTCAATGTTTATTTTTTCCTCTGTTCCTATGATTTCTGGGCAGTTCTCTTTGATAATTTCCTGGAAAATAGTGTCCAGGCTCTTTTTTTCATCATGTTTTTCTGGGAGTCCAATGATTCTCAGATTGTCTCTCCTGGATCTGTTTTCCAGGTCTGTAGTCTTCCCCAGATGGTATTTTACATTCTTTTCCATTGTTTGATTTTTTTGGATTTGCTTGACTGATTCTTCTTGTCTCCTCGAGTCATTCAATTCCAATTGTTCAATTCTGATTTTCAGTGAAGTATTTTCTTCACTCACTTTTTAAAAATCTTTTTCTACTTGTCCCATTGAGTCCTTTTGTTCTGTGGAATTTTTTTCCATTTCGCCAATTTTGTTTTTTAGAGAGCTGTTTTCTGTTTCCAGTTCACTAATCCTATTTTTCAAGGATTTTATTTCTTTATCCACTCTCTCTTTAAATGACTTCTCCAGGCTCTTTTGCCAAGCCTCCCTCTCCTTTTCCCAAGCTTCCCTCTCCTTTTGCCAAGCCTCACTCTGCTTTCCCCATTTTTCTTCTAGCTCCCTTGTGAGAGCCTTTTTAATTTCCTCCATGAGATTCATCTGTGCTGAGGAACAGATGATCTCCTCCTTTGGGGATTCACCTGGAGACTGTCTGTTTTTAGTCTCCTCAGGATTTAGAGTCTGCTCTCTATCTGTGTAGAAGCTGTCAAGGGTTAAAGTCCTCTTCAGTTTCTTGCTCATTCTGTCTAATAATCAAAGACAAACTGGCAAAGAAAAAAAGAAAAAACTGGAGTCTTTCTTTGGGGAAGGGGCTGGGTGTGTTACCGAGCTTCCTCTCCAGACTGCGGGGGGCAGCATTGAGGCACTAGCCCGACTGTGCTGTGCCTGCGCTCTGAGATCCCAGAGCGTGCTAAGTCACTGGGGGGGAGGGGAGAAGGGGGGCGGCCAGGTCCCGAGAGACTCCAGCTGTTTGGGGTTGTATTCTTCATCCCCGGTGTTTTTAGCTTCTCTGCTGGGCTGCTGACTTGCTGCCGGAGCAAAGTATCTAATCCTGTAGCGAAGCTCTCCCCACAGAGACGGCTGCGATCACTCCCCACCCCCTCTCCAGTCTGCTCCCGTGCTCTCACTGCCGCTGCCCGCCGCCTGTGCCCGATCTAAAACCATCCCAGCCCTCCAGTAAAGACAGACCTTTCTTGGCGAATCTCAAGGATGGCTTCTCTTGGTAACTATTTGTGGGTTTTTTTTCAGTCAAGCATTAATTCAGAGGCTTGTAATGAAATGGATAGTGAGAGAAAGCATGGAGCTTATGCAGCTGTGTGCCTCCTCTCCGCCATCTTATCCGGAAGTCCCCCATGATGCAAAATCAATTGCAAAATTCTTATGAGATGTTGAGTGTCCAAATATTACTTTTTCTGACCATCATATGAGCACTTGTCCTATGTGAATTATCCATTAAATAGTTTTGTTGTTGTTATTGCTATTGATTTTTTTGTTGTTGTTGTTTTTAGCAAGCATAGATTTGAAATTTGAACAAAGCAGCCAGACCAATTGAGTTACACTTTTTGAGGTAGAATTTGAATGGTTGGCATTTTTGTCTTAGAAAGTACCTCAGTATCTGATCTTTTATCCAGCTAGGTGATCTGCCAAAATCTTCCAAAGAGAATTCAAATAGAAGCAATTCAGTTTCCTTGCATTTGCTGGTATACTGTCCAGGTTTCATAGGCATAGAACAATAAAGTCACCAAAACACCTCTGTAGACCTTCAGTTGGGTGATCAATCTAATACCTCCTCTCTCTCTCATGGTCCTCTGGAACCTCCCAAACATTGAACCTAGTTCTGACAATTAGTGTGCCAATCTCATTATCACTCTGTATATCCTTGGAAAGAATACTGCAAAGATAAATGAACTTGTCCATTGCATTCAAAACTTCTCTATTTGCTGTAACCAATAGTTCCACATAGGTATGGTATGGTGTTGGCTGATGGAGCGCTTGTGTTTTCTTGATGTTAATTATTAGGCCAAAAATTGCACAATCAGCAGAAAATCAATCCATAGTTTATTAAATCCCCATTTCAGATTTCTGCGCAATTACCTTCATTCAAACAATCATTCATCAACACTCCTTACACTTGAGTGTTGGTTGGTATCTTTGTCAGATTGAAGAACTTATTATTAATGCAGCAGTTGACCTTGAAGCTGTGTTTGCCATCATGAAGGTGTTTGACAACATAGCTGAAAACATAATGCTAAAAAGTTTGGGAATAAGCATGTAGCTTTGTTTCACTCCATTGGTGACTGAGGAAGTATAAGGGCATCCTTCATTATCTGGGCAAGCACCTCATTGTGAAATTGATATACAATACTAATGAATTTTTTCAGGAAACCAGATTTTGACATTATTTTCCATAACTTTTCATGACTAACAACATCAAAGATCTTGGTCAAATCTGCAAATATTGTGTACATCTCTACTCTGCTCCTAGCATTTCTCCTGGAATTGTCAGGCAGCAAACACCATATCAACCATTCTTTGGCCCTTTCTGAAGCCACCCTGGTAGATAATCAGCCTATTAAGAAGAACTATGGCAAGAATCTTGTTAGCAATGATCAAGAGAGAGAAACTCCACTGTGATTGTCATAAAACTATTCTCTTCATGTTTATAGAGAAGAATAATAAACTCCTGAAAAATAACCTCTTTTTTGTCCTATGACCTAGAAAATTTCAGTCAGCTTTTGTATGAGCAATGTATGTCCCACCTTGTAAATCTCAGCTGAAATAGAATCAGCATCAAGTGCTTTGATACCTAAAAGAAGGCTTATGGCATTCAAAATTGTCTCATTCAGTTCGAACTCTAGGAAGAGAGGTCATGACTTTTACCTAAAATAGTCAATGGCTTCAGCATTGATTAATATGATTCGTTGAAGACACTATAGAGGTAGATGTTCAGTCCATCTCTCTAGGATCATATCCTTTTTTACTAATCAATGTGACTTCATTAGTACTAAATAGTTAAGGTATATCATAGGTTTTTGACCCCAAAATAGCCTACAGGAGACCATAAAATATTTTAGATGATTATTTCTCAGCATAATACTGAATTTCACCTTCTTCCTTACTGAGCATCTGCATTTCTTTAAAAGTCAGTTGTACTTGACTTCTAATGAAATTAAATGCTACAATTTTAGAAATGGATGAATTGTCGTACTGGTATACCCTATGTAGTTCACATTATTCACTTAGAAGTTTCTGAATTTCCTCTTAATTTTTGTCTAACTAGTTCTGATGTTTCCGAGTGTTCTGAACCAGATGAATTAAATGTAGTTCTGTTTACCAAATCCCTGAAAGCTGCCCACTCCTTTTCTGCTTTACTTTTGCCAATTAGGTATTGGCTCAACTTCCCTTCCATGTTACCAAAAAACTCTATAATCTGTTGATATTCATTCTTCTAGTAGTAATTTTTCTTTGGGACTTCTAGTTTTTGAATGCAAACATTTAGTTTGGATAGAATAAGTCTATGATTAGTCCAGCATTCTGGGCAACACAAAGTCTTTGTCATTATTACAACTTCTTTGTATTTTCTCTTTTTAATCATACAGTCTATTAAATGCCAATGTGTGTTGCAAGGGAGCATCCACAAACTTTTATTGAATTTAGGTAAATGAAAGACAATATTGATTATTATAAGGTCTAAAGACATACAAGCCTTTAGTAGTAAGTGCCCATTGTTGTTGTTTCCAAATCCATTCATTCTTTCCAAGGACTCCCTGCCATTTCTGGAATCTGTGCCCACTCTAGCACTAAAGTCATCCAGAATTGTAAGCTTTTGCACATTGATGAGAAGGGTCTCCAGATCTTCATAAAATTTTTCTTTGATCTCATCATGTTTTATCATGGAGAAATCATAGACACTGATGGTGATGATGATGATGATGATGATGATGATGGCATGATACTTTCATGCCACTGGCAATTATATTGTCATCAACCTGTCATTCACTTCTTTTGGCAGCTGTACAAAGTTTTTAACTAGGTTAGTTTTGATTGTAAAACCTCTATGGGTTTCATAGAGTTCCTCTTCAATGTGGCCACTACAGAGAAAAACTTGTATCCAACTCCAACTTTAGTAAGCTTGCCTTCACTTGCCAGTCTTGTTTCACTCAAGATTGCTATTTGGATTCACTACCTGCTGAGTTTAAAATTGCTCATCTGTCAGGTTTACTGGATTTTGTGTTGTCTATAAGTGTGCACACATTCCATGTAGTGATGGTGAAAGTAATTATTTTTGCAGAAGATTTTTATGTTTTTTATGTGTTTTGATCACAGGATGAGATCCCTGCCTCCTGTGGTAATCAGACTTGGACTGGGTAAGCAGACAATTTTAGAGCACCTTTTCTAAATCCAACTTCACACTAGAAGGTAAGGACGATCCTTAAAAGGTTGCTCAGAAGAATTCCTAATTCCACTGAACTTCTAGTGAGAAGACAATCCTATAGCGAGGGCCATTTGTGTATAGGTGGGTGACTACAGCTGCCAGTGTATATATATCTGCTTCACCAACTGCCTTTCACTACAGAACTTTGGAACATGAAGAAATGGTAAAATTATGGGTGATGTCTTTTGATTAGTGTGCTAATTGGATTTAAGTGAGGCAGAATTGCAGTCATCAGTTTTATTCCCTCTGCCAGTGTCTAGTGTTGGACAGAGTCAGGATGAGGGATAATGGTTCATGATGCAGTGGATGACCTTGGGGTTTTTGAGATCTGATCAAGCTCTAAGCACTCCACAGAGCCTGCTTCAGCTACCTTCAATGCTATTGGGACAAATTATTTTCATCTTCCCATTCCACCAGGAAAGTCTTCACAACTTTGGGATATTCACCGCTCCCCAATTCATCAATGAGTTTGACATATCCTGGTTCCCTCAATATGGTTTAGCCCATCTGATTAAATGATTTGCTGGATTATAGCTGCTTCTCATGCTACATTTTAGAGCCACAAGTAAGAGATTAGGTAGATATTTGAGGTGGGAAAAAGTCCTGAAAGTGCTTGGCGGCCCTCACATCAAGGTACTAGTGTTCCCTGAACATACCCTACACTAAGATAGGAAGAGGTGAGGATTTTTTTTTGTGGAAGATGATGAATTCTATTTTGTATATGCAGATATAGAGGTATATGTCCTCGGGGTACCTGAGAAAGCTTAGAGCAGCACTTAAATTCTAGCATTAACTATTTACCTGAAATCTGGCTGGCTGAAATTCATCTCTACAATAACTCATATCCTTCAATAAATCTTAAGGAATACATGAGTTATATGTTGAGTTTACTTTCAACATTTAGTGGTCCAGCAGCAATGTGTATGACATAAATATCCATTTAGAGAGCATTAGGTACTAAATATTGGTGAATGGACATGGAAGCCAGAGCAGTTCTACAATTCTTGGAATTAACTCAACAAATCTAGAACTCCATACATACCCTGACAATCCAACAGCCCCAGATGCCTCTTCATCTTTCTGCTTTTTTCACCACTGAGACTGCAAATATAAACCCCATTTTCTGAGATGTCTTTGCTAAGTAGAATAAATTGTTATTTCCAATAGTTGTTATCAGTTTGACAAATGGTTATATTAAAATATTGAAATAGTATATATGTGGGCATGGGAAAGAGATTGATGAGATTTTACAAATGTTGGGTGGGAAACATTGCAAACATTTTATGTAAGTAGCATAGCTGGAAAAAATAGGGATATAGAAAATAGTTGTGAGGCTGCATATCATATTTCTTGAACATTATATTTTAATGCCAACTATCTTTTCTCTCTACCTGAAGGCTTACAACAGATATTTTCTTACTCACCAATAGGGAAAAGGTTTCATCCATTTAAACCTTTTGTATATACACTCAATTCTGGCTCAGATTTTTCATTACCAAAACAGGAAACAAATTTCACATTCCTTGAATCAGAAAGGGGAAGGTCACTCCATGATGAATTTTTGGAAATCAATTCACCAAGCCTCCATATTGATTAGTAGCAAGAGGATATTATTCATGCCCTATGCACTTGTCATGTTGAGTTCCTTGAAACTGATCTTTGATGTCGGCTCTTATATGTGCAATTTTCTATTAAGTTTAGTGTTGGTTGATAGAAAGCCCTGAAAATCTGCACATTTATTGAATGTGCATTTTTTCTCATTTAGCATTATAGATTTAGAATATAGATACTGATATTTTGCCAGATGTGGTATTTTTGGTCATAGGTCTAATTCTTTTGATTATACATATAATTCCAGGAGCTGTGGTCTTTTATTGTAGCTATTGATAAGTCCTATACAATTCTAACTTTAGCCCCAGCATATTTGAATTGTTTTTTGTTTGTTTGTTGGTTTCTTGCAAAATTTTCTCTTTTATCTGAAGATTTGAAATTTGGTAATAATATTCCTGTTTATTTTCCACAAAAAATCTCTTTGAAGTGGTGATAGTGGATTCTATTCTCCCCTCATGTTCTCTCACTCCGGGACAATTTTGATCACAATTTTCAAGTAGTCCAAATATCCTTATATTGTGTCTTCTTGATCTGTTCTCTAGATGTGTTATTTTCTTATAATATGCTTCACATTCTGTTGTATTTTCTCATTCTTTATATTGTGTTTTGTTATTTCTTGGTCTCTCTTACGTTCACTTGCTTTCCCTTGCCCAATTCTAATTTTCAAGGAATTATTTCATTTTTGAAACTCTGTTTCCTTTACTAGTTGTTTAACTTTTTTAAAATCATAATCTCATTTCTCTTGGATGTTTTTTTTTATTTTTTTTTTGTTTTTTCTTCCATGTCTCATTTGATTTTAAATTATTTTTTAAGTTCTTCTATAAATTCTCTCTGGGCAGAAAGCCATTTCATGTTGTTCTTTGGGGTAGAAGCTTTTTTTTTTACTTCAGTGTTCTCTCTGAAGATGAACCCTGGTCTTCCCTATTCCCCTAATAAGTTGCTATGGTGGGTTTTTTCTTTTTTGCCAGTTCATTCTTTTATAATAAGAAGCATTAGTGTAAGAATCTCTAATCAGGTGTGGGGGGATGCCTCAAGCTGCCTTTCAGCACTCCCCTCTGACCAGGAACCCCAAACCAAGAGCTCTCCCCTCCTGCAAGTGCCCAAGTCAGCAGCATCCCTGCCTCTCTGCCTTTGCACTCACTAGGTGCTGGCTCTTTCTCACTCAGAGCCACATCTCAGCAACACAGAAAAATTGGGTCTCTGCCTTCTATGAAGAGGAACCTAAAAGCTGCTAGTGATTCAGACCTCAAGGAATGGAGGAAGGAATTAGGAAGGAAAGCATTCCTGAGGAAGAAACACTATGCCTTAAGCTGAGATCTCAATAACTAAACAAAATAATGTTATATGTAGACAGAAGTCAAAACCTTTAGAAGGGGTAAAAAAAAATCCAGAGGCCAAAGTAAGAGTTTTAAAAGAGACATCAGAGCAGCTTTTTAAAACTGGGATGGAAAGGGAGCTCAGGGAGCTCAGGCTACACATTGTAGTAAGCAATACAAAGCATTGGGGAATGACAGTTTTTCACTTGCAAATTCTCCTGCTAAAATTTCTTCTTTTCATTATGTTAACATGGAGCCCATCTCCCTCTTCTCTCAGTTATGTCTGCAACATTATAAATATGAATAAAATAGAAGTGAAAGATAAAAATGGTGTGCTCTTTCTGAGAATGTGTACTGAATGCATGAATGAGGAGTAAAAGTAGATTTAAAGTTAGAATTTTTTTCAATTTTAAGTCATTACCAGATTGAAATTTTGTTAAAAAAAAAAGTTTACATGGAAACACAATTAGTCCTTCTTTATTGTCTACCTTGGAAGAGATGGGGCAGGGAAGACTATTAATAATGAGAATATAAAATTGGGGAATAAATGATTTAATAGAGTCTATATTGGCAGGAACTCACCATGGGGAAATTACTTAACCTCTGTAATTCTAGTTTCCTAGTCTGTATAAGAAGTTTAACTACTTTTTTCAACTCATCCTATATGAAGGAAGTACTAAGTCATCATTAAAGTATTTTATATGTTTGAGATAGCTGTACAACTTCAGTTATAAAATCAAAGAGTGTTTTAAAGACTAAAATTTCATATTTGTAATGAGATGTGGTATAAAACAAAATGTTGCTTTTAATAATTTTAGGGAGGCTTGCTTTAGGGACTATCAATAGCAATAATAGAAACTCATCTCCAACTTCTGAGTTAAAAACTCATTATTTTTTTTGGCTGGGGTAACTTGAAAATACTGTGTCAGAAACTTGGCATAGATCTCACACCCCATATCAAAATAAGGCCAAAATTAGTACATGATTTGGGCATAAAGAGTATACCATAAGCAAATTAGGAGAGCAAGGAATAATTGACCTATCAGATCTTTGGAGAAGGGAGGAATTTATGACCAAAGAAGAACAAGAGAATATCATGAAAGGTAAAATGGACAACATTGATTACATTATTAACAGACAATTTTCAGATAATTAAATTAAACCTGTCTCTACTCATATGAAAAATGCTCTAAATCATTATGGATTAGAGAAATGTGAATTAAAACAATTTTGATGTACCATCTCACCTCTCAAATTAGCTAAGATGACAGGATAAGATAATGACAAATGATGGAAGGGATGTGGGAAAACTAGTATACTCTTGCATTGTTGGTAGAGTTGTGAAACAATCCACGCATTCTGGAGAGTAATCTAGAATTATGCCCAATGTACTATAAAACTGTGCATATCCTTTGACATAGAAGTGCCATTACTAGATCTGTATCCTAAGGAAATAAAAATAAAGGGAAAAGTACCCATATGTGCAAAATATTTATGGCAGCTCTTTTTGTGGTCAAGAAGAATTGGAAAATGAGTAGATGGCTGTCAATTGGGGAATGGCTGAATAAGTTGTGATAGATGAAGGTAATGGAATATTATTGTTCTATAAAAATCATGAAGAAGTTGATGAGTGAAATAAGCAGAACTCTGTGTATTATAAATAAATAAACATAAACTCAAAACATAAATAAGTCAAATAGTCACTGTTGTCAAAATAATTGGAGATACCCTGTTCGCCGGAGCTAAGGTTTAGCTAGCAGACTGTGCCCTGAGCCTGACATAACAACAATCCTTTGCATTCTGGATGATCTCACTTTCCAGAAAAGTGTATTGCTTTGACTAGGTATTCATTGAGAGATTTATGATTTTCACATAAATCAATAATTTTAAATATGATGAAGCTTCCCTTATTTCTCAAGAAACAGAGGCATCCATCATATCTCTTGATATGCTCACAATCTCTGTTTCTTGTAATGATCTCAAGGTTTAATGACCTTTAAGACTTGAGACAATCAATTTGGACTCGAGACCAATGCACAAACCTGCTGTGGGAATTGCTACTGAACATCAAAGAATGATTGTGTTATGATCCAGCTCATTTATAGTTTTTATGTATATAAGCACAGCTTTTGCCCTAGTATGTCAAGTCTTACTTCTTAGGAGTAGGTAGAGAGTTTTGCTTTCAAGCATTTTCTTCACTCTGATATTAATTAAACTTCTATTTGATCCTTGACTTTTCTGTCTCTTTTATATTTTGCTGTCTCTCTTCAGGTCCAGCAATTCATAGTTTAATGGTCCGTTCCAGTCCTTTTAACTGGTTATTTTTACTTCTGTATAATTACTCTTTACCCTAAATATAGTTTGTCTACATTCTAGATGTCCTTGAATTAGCTTTTTGGATTCAAAGTACATAGTTTATATTCAAAGATCCTACATTTTAAATGGAAGATTATGTGCTAGAAAAACTTGTAAATCTCATAGTGAAGTAACAGTAAGGAAAACATTTCAACAGTTGAAATTGATAATAGCTGGAACTCATAACTAAAAGCATAAAAGTAGGTTTCTTCTTGTCTTTCACTTTTGTTTGGAAGTCATCTTTTTATCCTGAGAGTATGGAAAAGAAAAGATCAAATTCTTAGATGCTTTCCTTTTATCTTTATCCATCCAACTAAAATAACATCAGGTTTTTGTTGCCATCACTACCTGATTCTGTTTAAATTGAGAAATAGCCATTCACCTGATCCTATTTAAGATAAGTCCCACAGAAACCCTATGGGTTTAAGTATAAGGGAGTACTAAACTTTTTGTGGTGCTCAGTCAGGTGTTCTCAACTACTTGTCTCACTCTTCTATTAGTGATGCAGCAAAGAATAGAAAACTTCTACTGGAAGACCAGGCCATTTATTTAAATGGTTCCATAGAAGAAGAGTTGGAAATGAGGGCAAAAAAATCTAACATTTGTTCCCAGGTACAGATAGCCTACCAATAACTGTCAAATAAAATTTCAATTGGATGAGAAGCAAAAAATAGTGTCCTGTTTCTTTGGCTGAGTGGCAGTTTTTTGCTTCTGCGAAGGAAGTTGAAACAATTGTTGAGAGATTATTTTAAGCAGCAGGTAGTTTGCATACTCATCCAGGGTAATCCATATTCTGTCACCTTGATAATTGTGGCTTTTTTTTTTTAATAGAGAGAGATCTTTAATCCATTTCATGGATTGGTGGTTCCTTCATAGAGCCAAACCACTGTGTTCCATTGAAGGAGGTTAACAGATTTGACTCTGGAGATAAGTGTTTTCATTGAGGTAGAGCATCAAATGAAATAATCCCATTTGTTCTCTACATTTCAGAGGTCCTCAGTTGGAGCTATTATGTAATGACATACTATTTTAATTAGACTGGTTAAAGCCAGAAAAAAACAAAAACCAAAAAAAAACCAAAAAAAAAAAAAACCCTTAAAACTAAAAAAAAAAAAAAAAAAAAAACAATAGTTCCAGAACTCAGAGAATCTTAAAAACCAGATTTAGTAATTTTGGACAATAAGAACTATCCTGACATTGGCACATTTGTATTCATATTCTTTGAAATTGGATCTTTCCAATCAGCCTGTGCTTGCAAAATTAAGAGATAATAGAAAATTTGTCAGTATTTGACTCAGGAAAATAACAAGATATATACTGTGATTTGGTGATAGGGTCATAGAAGAATGGGATCTAGTTAATGACATTGTGGTATTTAAATTAAAAAATCAAATTGAGTTATATTTTCTTGATGAAGAAGTTGATGGTATGAGACCTCTGAAGATAGACCAGGGACATGTACATAGAGCATATAACTGGAGTTAGGCAGCTCACAGGATGAACTCAAGAAGTATTTAGTGAGAAGATATTATGCTTCATTATTAATTTATATACTTACACTATGATGTTTTCTTGTGATCTATTTATGATAAATATATATCTCCTTGGATTTTATATTTCACTCTTACTATTCATTTTTTCTATAAGCCTGTAAAATGTGAAGTGTAATTTATATATCTTCAAGTTTCTTCACTTAAAGATTAGTTGAGTAAACATATCTACATTCAGTTTGAGATGTGCAAAAGTCAGTAAGTGATGAGTGATTGGAGTTCAAGAGAGGCATTCATTAGGACTGTATCTATAGATGTCGGAATTATCTGAAGAGATGACAATGGAATCTATGGGTTATGATGAGAATACCAAGTGAGATAAGATAAAGAAGAGAAGAAATCTCAGCAGAAACACTTAGGGAAACCTATACAGGTAATAGAAGTAAAGAACAAGAAAAGGAGACAGAAGGAACAGTTCAGGTAAAAGAAAAACTAGGGGATAATAATGTTAGAAAGATATAGAAATGTCTTTGGGAGAGTAGTGTTATTATGTGACTAATCTGGCTCCAAGATCAAGAAGAATGAAGATTGAGAAAAAGCAATTAGATTTAGAAGTTAAAATATCATAGGTAACTGGAGGGAGCAGTTTCAATTGAATAATGAGGTAAAAAAAATTTATAATTAAGAGAGAAGAGAGCTGGTGGGAACAAGTATAGATGGCTTTCTCAAGAGATATAGTCATTAAAAGAATTATGCAATGATGCTTATTAGGGATGGTTAGATTGAGTAAGGTTCTTTTCTTTTCATTATTTTTCTTTTCTCTTTTAAGAATGGGGCAGATATGAGTTCTTTTAGCAATAGTGAAGCAGTCATAAGTTAGAGATTTAATCATCCTCATTTCTAATATTCAAGGAGCATTTTTCATAGGAACAAAGAATTGGATGGGACTGAATATACATGTATGAGAGTATTACTTAACAAGGAAAAGGGTTACTTCATTCTATGAGATATAGGTGAAGGAAAAGATAGGGAGGAAGACCATCTAATAATGTGATGTTCCAAATTTTAATTCTTATTATTTGATATATTTTTATATGTTTCTTCATCATATGTATTTCTTCAAAAATGTTTGCTCAAATACATTTACTTGCCTCTTAGAAAAATTGTTCTTAGTCTCACGAATTTATGTTAGGTTTCCTATATATTTTAGATATCAGGTTCATATCTGACATAACAAAAGCAAAAACTTTCTGATTGAAGATATCCCTTCTTATTAAAGTTAATTTGATTTTGTTACATGAAAATATTTTAAAAGTTTACATAATTAAGACTGTGTATCTTACTTTTGACCTCTATACTTTGCTTAGTTAAGAATTCTTTTGATGACTAAAGATTTTTAGGGTACATAGATTTCATTTTCCTTTATTTGATTTTGATTATACTGTGACCTTTTCATATTTGTCAAGCAATCATTTGAAGTTTATTATTATATATGGTATAAGAAAGAAGCTAGTGTAAATCTAATTTCTGATAAGCTTACTTTTAGTTTTCTCAGAAGTCCATATTCAAAATTAGAATAAAGTTAGAATCAGAAGACCAAGATTCAATTTTTATTTTGTAACTCTGTACCTCTGTGATCATGGACATGTCACTCAAATTAACTTTTCTCCCAATTCTTATACATAAAATGATAAGTTTGAAATAGATGATCTTTAAATCCTAATGCATTTATCCTATGATAGTTCCCAAATGAAAATTGAGAATTGCATTCTTAAATTTATAAAACATTAAGACCCTCTACAAATTATTCTAGATCTTGCTTATTTAAACCTTTTCTCCCTTCTATTTTTTCTATTTTAACTAGTTACAGATAGATGATTATTGCTTTATAAAATATTTTGATAAAAACAAGAGCCCTTTAATTCCTGCTTTCATTCTTCCTTTGAATAATCTAGATCTTTTGTTAAAATAAGTTAATTTTGCTGTCTCCCCCCTTTTTGAAATTATCCTTTGACATTTCGTTGGTATAATCTCAAGTATATAAACTATAAAAGAAGCTATCTCCTAGTGTATTTATGAGAATCAAATGAGATGATATTTATAAAGTGCTTAGTACAATGCTTGGCACATAGTAGGACTATTATTATTATATATAGTATTACATATTAGTAGTAAATAATAATAATAAAATTATTAAAATTTTAAATTATTAAATTAAAAAATAGTAATAAAGTAGTATTGGCTATTATTATATGTAGTAGTAGCACCAATGTGTTCTTTTTGCTGCAGGGATATGCATTATTCTTATATATTTTATGTCTTTCAGATTATTTGTCTTTTATGATCTACACTTCTTGAAGAATGTCAAATAAAAAGCTTAAGAGACCTTAGAAGCTGACAATTAATCGTCAAATTGATCATTTAAAAAGTAAGGACAATGAGGTTCAGAGAGGATACATCCTTTAAAAGGTTAATTTCCTCCCCTAAATTAGCTTAGTTGAAAGATTCAGATTCAAAACAGAGAATGAAATTTTTGCTTTTGTTATTTCCCATATGAACCTGAAATCATTATTTTTTAAAGTGTGAAAAAGTTTCCTTGATTAAACAGAAAGGGAAATTTGACATTGACTAGATAGAGATTAATCATATCCTTCTAGTAAAGATTAATTATATCCTTCTTGCCTTTCAAAAAAAAAGTTTAAATATTCTGACTCATTTGAGGAGTAATCCAGGTCCTAAGAAGAAGGGGGAACTTTCTCAAGTTTTGCTGTACACTTATTTACATTGTAATTGGCTCAGAAAGAGCATAATCTACACAATCAATTGGGTAAAGAAATCTTTCTTGACCCAGAGGAAAGCATACAGTTATCTATAACTTTGAAAAAATTTTCAAAATAAGTTTCTCTGATAAAAGTCTCATTTCTTAATTATATAACTAGTCAAATTTCTAAAAAATAAGATCGATTCCATAATTGATAAATGATCAAAAGATGTGAATAATCATTTTTTCAAATAAAATAATCAAAACTATCAAAGCCACATGAAAAAAATTCTAAACAAGTGTTAAATGCAAATTAAAACAATTTCAAGTGCTATTTTATACTTATTAAATTGACTAATAGAACAAAAAAGGAAAATGACAAATATTTGAAGGAATATGGGAAAATTGAAATACTAATGAACTGTTGGTAAAGTTGTGAACTGATACAACCGTTATGAAAAAATTAGCATTAGTGATCCATTTTGTCTTTATCTGTCATTTGGTGGTGGTATTTCAATTTCTTACAATTTATAGGAAGTTACCTAATTTTGGAGAAGTCACAAGGTTACTCCTCTCAATGGCCACTGGATTTAAGGAATATGAAGAAACCAATCTCCTCTCTCTCATTTCAGTGTCTCTCTGCCTCTTAGATCCCCTCCACCAACACACACACACACACACACACACACACACACACACACACACAATTTTAAGCTTTATAATCCCGGTTTTAATTCCCTCCCAACTATCCAGGCTCTTTTTTTTTTTTTTAATAATAGCTTTCAATTACTCCAATCATTTTAATATTATCTCTCCAGGATAATTTGTTTTGAAGTTTTTTACATTGCTTTTATTTTTCATTGTTTTGTTTTTGTTTATTATTTCTCGATTTCTCATAATGTCATTAGCTTCGTAATTTGATACTCAGAACTGTGACCTACATATGAGAATGGGCAAAGCAACAGAGTTTTTCCCCCAGTATCAGCAAGAGAATCGTGTAATTTGCTACTGACCAATTATTCGATTCTCTACAATCTGAAAGCTCCAGAAGAAGCCCCTTCTGCTACTGATTCAGTAACTTCCAAGTCCTATTTGCTCTGGCAGAATCTGTGTTGAAGTGCTCTCCACTTTCACTCAGGTGTAACAGATCTTTCCTGTTGATCTTTTAAGTTGTTTTTGGTTGGAAAATTGGTTCATCCCTTCCTTTTATGGGTTCTGTCAATCCAGAATTTGTGTTGAGATTCTTTAAAATTCATAGGACTCTGGGAAGAACTCAGATGAGTCCTTGTCTTTTCTTTACCACTTTTGCTGTGTCTCCCCCAAATTGTTTTATTTCCTGTATTGTCATTTTTAATAAAACTCTACCATTATAACTATTATTGTGTATATTTGTAGAAAAACAATGTGTTCTAGTTTTGGAGGAATATTTTGAAGATACTTTAATCTTAGTTTTCCACTTTAGTAAATAATTGACCAATCTCTCAGAGATGAGATATAATATATATGGAATACTTATCGATAGGACAGACTATTTATATATTATTATATCAAATTTTAGGACAATTATGTGGGGCAATGGCTAGATCAGTAGCCTTGGAGTTATAAGAATCTGAGTTCAAACCTGGCCTCAGAAACTTACCAACTATGTGATCCAGTCACTGAATCCTATTTGCCTCAGTTTCCTCATTGGTAAATTGAGCTGGAGAAATAAATTACAAGTCACTCCAATATTATCTTCAAGAAAATTTTTAACAGTCACAGTCAGAAATACTTTAAAAATTACTGAACAGTAAACAGAAAATTCTAGATTGACATGTGCATATAACTATTTTATGTGTTCATCTATCTGTCTTTATGTTCTCTATGATGGGTATAAGCAGACTGCAGCACAAATATTGTAAAGATATGTTTTTAGCATTTTTAGAGAGAATATGTTGCTCTAGAAATTCCGTTACATGAGAAGTTATGTCACATTATTGATTTTCAATTGACTTTATATGTAACTTTAGACAAAAAAATTTATCTTCACACTTCAGTTTTCCCATCTGTAAAGTGGTGATAATACCTGCCAACTCAAAGGGGGCATGAGGATTAATTACTTTGAAAAATGTCTGAGATATTCATAACTCATCAAGTATTGCTATAGCCTTTGCAGTGAATATTTCTTTTCCCCTCCATATATTTCTCTAACTTTCATATATGTATAAAATGAGGCTAATAAAACAGTTATAAAAAGAAGGTTTATTGAAAATTGCATCCATTGAAATGTCTATGTAATGAATAAAACCTAAATTAAAAGCAATAGCTATACTGAGATACATGAAATTTAAACATTTTCCTTCTGGAAATTTAGGGTAAGGCTCTAGAAACACCAAAAGCTGATGGATATTAACCATATGAATTTCAGCATGAATAACAGTATGTGTGAAGAATATTTAAAGGATTAAACTGATAGTAAAATAAAATAATTACATATTTTCTAAAGTTACATAAAATTTATAGAAATCATCAAAAATATGATCATATTTTATAATGAGAAACCTTTATTAGCTCAAAAAACTCTTACATACAATGCCTTTATGTTGACTAATAAAATGACTTATCTATTTTGATCATCAATAATTTTCAAATATCTCAATTGGCTTCACTATATTTGAATCTTCATATTTTAACTTAAAATTTTCTTGTGCCAACAATAAAAAATCTACATGGATACATAAACATTATTTAAAAAGTCATATTTTTAGTGACCCTAATGAAATTACTTTGTGGATATCACTAGTTTAGAGCCTGAGATATCAATCTCATTGTTTTAGAGGAGAGTAGGAAATTGGATGTGCAAAAAATGAATCTTTTGTGAGATCTCAAAGATTTGACTGTCCCCTCCGATAATGTGGATTGTAAATTATCCATACTTGTCCATCTTAAGCTACACTGTTTATCTTCTCCTATAAATTTGATATGGTAGGCAAATACAATATTCTAAGAGTCCTTTTTTTACTTTCTCTTATTATTTTAAGGGTATCCCTATAGCACAAAATTCACCCATTATTATTGCTTCCTCTTGCTATGTGACCAGTCCATTTTCCTTTTAAAATTATTATAAACTTTTTTGATATCCTTCATTCATGTTCTTTGCAGTTTTTGTACATTTCTCTTGTGCTAAAAACTGCTTATACTTGCCATGCAATTCTCCATTACTCTCTGAAGAATACTTATTTTAAATCCTTTTTAAAATGTACTGCTCCGATACATTCTGATAGAACATTGCTATTAAAAAAGATGGTTATTTTCAAAAGACTTTGGGAATCATTAAAGGAGCTTTTTGGTATTCTGTTTAATTGTGGGCTCAGTTCATTGTTAATTGCAGTGTCTATACACACATACTGAGAGATGAATTCTATAGGCTTTTTGTAAATGAATATCATAATTCTGACAAAAGGTATTATTAGTCCACTTTAAAAAAAATCAAACACATTTGAGTGTGACAGATCTTATCCAAGATGCTCTGCTAAAAAGTTATTATCATATCAAGGATGTCTAAGACATTGGTCTGCACATTGCTGAAACTTTTAAACCACCAAGAGTCATTGCTCTAGGTACTTGTGAGACTTTTGCTTAAACTTTTCCTGTGACTGCCCTAGGTCTTTGGTATAAAGAGCCCCAAATCTGTTCTATAATCTCATGACTTCATCAGAATCTCTTGGTCATAGCTCATAGGGTACCAGTTCCTGGTTGTGATATTTCAGTTTTCATGCTCATTAACAATGAAAGGATTAAAATAAGAGAGACTGTAAGAGGGTGGAGTGGGATTTTATCTGGAACTTAAAAGAAATGAGGCAAATAAGAAGGTAGAGATGAAAAGAGTTTTTAGGGAAAACAATTTATTTTGATATTTATGGGGTATCCAGTTTGAGATGTCTAATACATAGTTGGGGATATGACTGGAGGTCAGTAGTAAAGAAACTTTGAGAATCATTGGCAGATAAATGATTATTGAATCCTTTAGAGCTCATGAAGTTATCAAGAAATATATCATAAAAGAAGATAAGGTGACCCAAGAGAGAGCCAAGGGGCCACCCAAGAATAAAAGAAATGACTCCTGGATAAGAACCTGGGAAAAGAAATTAAGAGCAACAGGTGAAAGTCTAAAGAGAAGCAGGTGATCTACAGTGTCACATATCATAGAAAGACCAAGAAGGGTAAAGTCTGAGAAAATATTATTGGATTTGGTAATAGTAACTTTAGAAAGAACAATTTGGTTGAATAATGAAGTAAGAAGCCATATTGTAGAGAATTAAGAGCAAAGTGAATAGAGAAGTAGTACCTATTATATATCATCTTTTCAAACTGTTTATCCACAAAAGCAAAAAGGTACAGAAAGAATAAACATTTATAAATAGCTATTATGTGCCAATCATTGTGCAAAGTGGTTTACAAACATGATTTCATTTGATTCTCACAAGAACCCTATAATGTAGGTGCTGGTATTATTTTAATTCTAGAGTTGAGAAAATTGATACAGAGAGAGAATAAATGACTGCCCAGAATAACACAGCTGGTGAGTGTTTGACGCCAAATTTGAAATCTGAACTCCAGGTTCAGAACTCTTATCAGGCACACTTCGCCAAATGCCTGCTGAAAAATAAGATAGATATAAAATGATAGTTATCAGGGATGGAAAGTTAAAGTGAAGTTTGTTCCCAGATAGGAGAGACATGAACATGTTTTTAGGCACTAGAAAAGAAATTAGCGAGAACTTGAAGGTAAATGAGAGAATGGGGATGATAGACTATTATGCTGGAGAAGGAAACTTGTGCAGATAGAGGGTCTTATCTTAGCAATTGAAAAAGCCACATTTTTAGAGAAGAGCAAAGAAGAAAGTAATAGAGCAAAGTGTCTGGGAGAGTTTGAACATAAGAGAGACACTGCAGATGATAATGGAATTCATCTCTTAAAGAAGTCTGAAGGGGATGGGACCAAGATACATATGTGATCATAAGCTTTGCTAAGGAGAAAGTTCATTTCTTCATCTGACCCTTAGTAAAGGAGGAAATAGTAAGGAAAAATGTTTGAATGATGTGAGATGAAGAAGAGGCATGAAAAGGAATTAATGATAAGCATGTTTAAACTTTTTTCTTCAGTCTCTTTTAAGTATTTGATAATAATCTTCCCCTCTTCCACTCTGTTGTATAGGAGATCACCCTCTGGGATTTAGTAATAGGTTATATAAGAACCTCCTTTGGTACCAGTGATGTTTTTCAATTTTCATCTTCATTCTTTATACTCATCTCTTATGCCCCTCATCCAGTTCTCCACTGAGAGCTCCAGTTGTCTCTGACTTTCCTAGCATCAGCCTATTAGTCCTCATCTATAACTAGCATTGAATTTAATACATTGGTACATTAACTACCACTTTACCTTCAAAGACTTTGATCCTTAAAAATTAAATGCTCATTGACAAACATCTGCAATTGCTGAATGTCTTTGAACATTCAAATGTGATCAATTTTCTTTTCATTTTTCTAATGCTGGCAATGTTTTTTGAGGAAACATTAGTGAAAACTTTTTTGTTGCAATTTTTAAATTTTCCATATTAATATCTTTGAGTTCTAATTGGATTAATTATTCAATGACATTATGAGGTTCCTCCACCTTTTCAATATTAGGCTTTCCATATATACATATACATACACACACACACACACACACACACACACACACACACACATATATATATATATATATATAAAATTCACCTCAGGGGCCCCGTAATTCTGCTTCTTAACATATATCCCCCCATGGTTTCCATCTTCCCTTCTACTTCTACTATAAAATTAACCAAAAATCATTGTAAGCTGGGTCTTTAGACAAATGCCACACATCCTTGGCCAAATCTAAATCAGACTAGTCCAGTGATTCAGACTCAGGATAAGAATGCAATAAAACTACTGTTTGACCATAAAATTCAATAAAAACATACTTATATTGACTTTAAAGGAATATATTTACTAAGTACAGAGTCTTCTTCTAACTCCACATTTTCCATAGTAGGAATATTGGTTCAGAAAGATGTTTTTTTCAGAGCAATAGAAACCCTGCCAAATCTCAGAAACAGTGAATCCCCATAGGTATGACTTTTTGTACCAACAAGTTCTTTGGACAGACTAAATCTTAAGAAGGGCCTCTGTCTCCTAGAAGAAAAGCCAGTAGTATGTAAATGTAAACTATGTAAAATAAATGTTGTTCCTACTATCTTGGGAAAGATAAATTAAGAATAAGTGCAATAAAACTTAGAGTTATGATGGAAGAAGATTTATTTTATGAGAAATAGACATGGCTTGACTATTAGAAGTATCATTTTTTTCTTTGCAATTGTATAATTTATTAGTATTTTTCCCTGAGGTGCTCAGAGAACCTTATAAAACTTATTAAAAGAATTTACACATATTGACTACTTGGAAAATATGGGTTTTTTTAAAGCTTGTAAGTGGAGAGAGAAAACAAACAAATAAAATGTGTCCTCCTTTTTCCCAGGTTTAAATGATAGTCAGAAGGAACCAATATTAGAAATTATTCTGATTCTGATTTGCTGATGAAATGATGTTATTTTGTGCAAGCTTGTTAGGAAAAGTAGATGAGGGAGCAAGTATAGATGACAGAACTATATGCGTCTTAGTAGCTCTGCTGAAGTAGCATATTTGCAAATCTGCTTTGGTATTTGACTGTCACAGTATTTTTTTTCCAGCTCATGTAAATGAAAAGTGAAAAAAAGAAAGAAAAAAGGAAAGAAATTTTACATACAGAATTGTGATCTTTTATCCCACTAGCATTTTTAGGAAAGTAGAAGGAAAATATCTTTAAAAGAAATAATGATTTTTACCCATTAAAAAGAAAGATTCATTTCCCTGACAATGAAAATAAAATGACAATCTGAATGTTAGACAGCACTGATGCATTAGTTGATTCATTTGTCAATCATAACTCAGGTGCTAGTAGGGGGAAAAATTGGTAATTTATTTTTAAAAATAAACTCAAAATATTGTCTCAATATATTCAAATTCATATGCATTTTTTTCTAAATTTGGAAATAGTTAATATAATTAAATGAGACCAACAAATTCATGTTATTTTTATATGAAAATCTTTAAGAAAATGAGACAAATTTTTATATTTAAAAAAATCTAAAAGTGGAAATAATGAACTGGTATTTAAAGAAAAAAAAAAGAAATAGCCTCAAATTTTTCACCTTGAACAGCTTCTTCTCCTAGTTGAGAAGATATAGAGTCCTGAATCTTAGGTAGAATCATTACTACATAAGTGTTATGGCTTATTATAATTTGGGAAAGTACCTTTGTTATAAAATTAACAAGTACCAGAGGACAAAACATTTATGAGATATTTTGATTTTGTTCTGGCTGTTCTTTTGTGTTCTTTAAAGTAATAATGCATATCCTGAGTAATCCCTCAGTGTAAGCAAAGAATATTTTGGAAAATTTTAAAGTGACCCTTTTTTAATAGTCCTTTTGAAGACCTTTTGAAACTTTTCCATTTTGATTTTTAAAAATAAATGCATTTAAACTAAAGTTAGGTAAGCTAGTACAGCATAATAGAAAGACCTAATCCTAGGTTCAACACTTAATTCTTTATGATTTTGCAACCTAACTTTGTGAGGTCTTAGTTTTCTCATCAATAAAATTGCATTGGAATGCCTGATATTTTCTATCTATAGTATTCTATGATTTTATTATCCTGACAAATTACTGTAATTTGAGGTAGGAAAAGTATACTTAAACATCTATCCAGTTGAAATTATACTCAAAATTTGATTTTGGGGGGAACAAGTCCACTAAATTCTATTTAAAGGACCATATGTTCAATTTAATGTTCATTTTACTTTTTTTTTATGGAGACTGGGAGAATTGGAGGTCCTTTAGCAAATAGATAAGAGATGACAGGAATAGCAAAAGGGAAAGTCTTGGATATAAAGAAATCATATTGTAAATAGAGCACCAGCCCTGAAGTCAGGTGAACCTGAGTTCAATTCTGTTTTCAGACACTTAACACTTCCTAGCTGTGTGACCCTGGGCAAGTCACTTAATCCCAATTGCCTCAGCAAAAAGAAAAAAAAAAGAGAAAGAAATCATATTGATAACATTTCTTTCATAACTAGGATTTGCTATTAAAAGTATGTAACTGTCATTTCTGAGTTACCCCTTGATACTTTAGGTCAACATGTTATTATGAGAATTATAAATATTTTTAAAAGATGCTGTAGCTGATAGAGTTGTTAAGTATCCAAAGATCATTCAAAGTAAATCATAACCCATAAGCCATATATCCCAAGTGTGGCTTGTCTGTTCTATGTAACAATAAATCTAATGGAAGCAAGAGAAATTATTATCATTTTCAATGTAAATTAGTAAGAACTGTAAATTAATGACAACTTTGCAAATATTTCCAATGAAAAAACTTTTAAAAATTTCTTAATTTAATTCAGTAATGGCTTTGTCAGTTCCTAATAGGAAACATAGGAGGGAAAACTTGACTAGAATTCAAGAGATGTAGGTATTTTTACTCCTATATCCATAAGACTTTTAACCAATCTGCTGACTGAATCAGCACACTGAAAGATAAACAATTTCCTAATAAAGTTATTGATCTTTCATTTAAGTAATCAGAAAGAATGATGATTTGGAGCAATAGAATTGTATATAATACGAGGAAGATTGGCTTTGTAGACACACTGACTCTTTTTTTTTTTTTTTTTTTTTTTTTTTTTTTTTTTTTTTTTTTTTTTTTTTTTTTTTTGCTGGCTAAACTATAGTACCAAAGGAATTGGGTTCTGTTGTTGATAAATATGCAGAACAGGTAAATTACTAAAAAGTTTTAAGTAAGTACTGTTTGTAAAACATTATTTTTAAAAAAATGGCAAAATGAAATATCCCCTTTTCTCAAATAGTTCATATTCTAATCAAGAGAAAGAACACATACAGAAAGGAACAGCTTACAGGTAGTAGGTGGTAAAACTTAGTGGTCCTTAGGATTCAGCAGTAGGGCAGATGGTAAGACTCAGTGATTTGGCTAGTGCACCAGCAGAATAGATAGCAATGCCTTGGGGTCTGGCGGGCAAGGTGGTAGAGCAGATGGTAGAGCTCAGTTGTCCTTAGGGCACAGCATCAGGGCAGATGGTAAGACCCAGTGGTTTGGATAGCATGCAATCCATTCTGGCTAGAGTATAAAGAGAAGATGAGGTTGAATTAAAAATATATTTTAGTGCCATTTTAATTGATATAACTATATACATTTCTGACACAAAATTATTTGATCTTTTCAAGGTCCTTGGTAGCAAGAATATTCTTCCCTGGATCTTCAGTTTCCTAGATCTCACCACCTTGGTTGCTGAGAAAGCAGAGGAATACCAGATGAGGAAACTAATAGGGCTGTCTTTGTGGGAGTTATTTCTCTAGACCCCAGTTTCTTTTTTTTTTCTTTTGTTTGAAAGTCATAGTTTTTCTTTTTTTTTATTTTATTAAAGCTTTTTTATTTACAGAACATATTTACAGAACATGGGTAATTTTTCAGCCTTGACCCTTGCAAAGCTTTCTGTTCCAAATTATCCCCTCCTCCTCACTTCCCCTAGATGGCAGGTAGTTTAATACATGTTAAATATGTTAAAATATATGTTAAATCCAACATAAGTATATGTATTTATACAGTTATCTTGCTACACAAGAAAAATTGGATCAAGGAGGGAAAAATACAGGTCAACTCTCTGGGTGTAGATGGCTCTCTTCATCAATGAACATTTGGAATTGGTTTGAATCATGCCATTGTTGAAGATAGCCCCATCCATTAGAATTGATCATTATATAGTCTTCTTGTTTCCGTGTATAATGATTTCCTAGTTCTGCTCATTTCACTTAGCATCAGTTCATGTAAGTCTCTCCAGGTTTATCTGAAACATCCTGATGATTATTTCTTACAGAACAATATATCATAGCATTCATATACCATAACCTATTCAGCCATTCTCCAACTGATGGGTATCCATTCAGTTTCCAGTTTCTTGCCACTACCAAAAAAGGGCTGCCACAAACAGTTTTGCACATGTGGGTTCCTTTCCCTTCTTTAAGATCTTTTGGGACATAAGCCCAATAGAATCACTGCTGTAGACTCTAGTTTCTTAAACTATAGTTTTTGACTCTATATGGGATCTCAGAACTGAATGTGAGGATTACAAAATTATGATTTATTGTCAATAAATGTTTTATTTGTATATCTTTTTATATATCTATTAACCCAGAATCATAAAAATTTCTCAAATCAAAAGAGTCACAAGTGGGAAAAAGTTTGAGAAGCCCTGTTCTAGACAACAATGATAGAACTGGGTTGAATGATGGGCTGATAGCTTCTTGGGTTGTTACTTATTGGTTCTGGGTCCCAGGCAGTCACCTCCACCAAGGCTTTACTTACATTGATCATATTGCCTTCTGTCTTCCTTTTGGTATTCCAGTTCAGCTGGCAAACAAACTAGTGTTCTATAGTCAAGAGTCTGGGTCATTGGTAGTAGAGTTGTCTTAGATACAGCTCTTTTAATCCTAAAATTTACATCATACACAAGAAAGAAAGGAATTCTTCTTACCAAGACAGGGTTAACTAGGTAAAGAACTTTGATTTTTCCTTATTGGGTTATCTATTGCCCTGATTCAAAGCTGCTGAAGAACAGAAGGGGATAGGATCAAATATACAAGTAAAATGGTAGAAGGAGGCCAAGAAAAGTCATCAATTTTATTCTGTCCATCAGAGTCATTCAGGATCCAGTGATGAGACAATAATTTTTAGCAATGCTCTCTTAGTTAGTGGGAGATTTTAGCCTTTCTTTTTTGCTCTCTTTTCCAGGGCTTAGTTTGTATGAGGCAACACTTATTTATTGATTAAATTCTAGGTAAAAATTAAGGTAAAAGATGGTTTCGTTTCCCTTCTTGAAAGAATCAATTTGCAGTGGAAGAACCTAAGGGTTTCTGGTCAGAAAAGAGACAATTCCTGCTCATGCTAGCTCTGAGCCATCAAAACCCAAAGAGCAATTAAGTCTTGGGCTAATCAGTGAGAGCCAAAATGATTTGAATTTAAAGGCATAGACAAAATAGTGGTTTATCAAAGCCTGGTTTTCTGGCAGTATATTTCAAGAAATAATAGATGAAAACTACATGAGATTAAAGAATAAATTGCTCCTGGTTCTTAAATAAAATAAACAATGAGGGAATAAATAAATAAATGATGGGGAAGAAAAATATCTAGCCCTCAAACTCTAGGATATCTTGTGAAGTATAAGTGATCAAAATTTATATTCCTTTCGATAGGATGCAACTTTGAATTTCAATAGAGGAAAAGAAGGGAGGAAAGAAGGAAGGAAGGAAGGAAGGAAGAATAAATAACAACAACAGAGAGGAAGGAAGGAAGTGACAGAGGGAAAAAGAGAAGAAGAAAATAGCAGCATTGCCCAAATGGAACTAGCCAGTAAGGTTCCCAGTTGGACAGCTACTGCTGCTCACAGATTGTATTTTGTCCTTTATTCTTAAAGAAAACCAATGACATCAGGTGGGTGAAATCTTGATGTGTAAGTGAATTGGAGTTAAATGAGGCAGTGCATGCAAAGTCATCAATCTCACTCTCTCCTCCAGAGTCATTCAGAGTCCAGACATAGGTCAGCATGATATGATGATGATGATGATTGATGATGATGATAGAGACAGAAATAGAGATACAAAGAGACACAGACAGAGAGACAGAGACTCACAGACAGATACTGAGGTGATCTGAAGTATGAAACTGTGAAGGAGGTAGTGATAGAGAGTTTCAATTTGAGCTGTGTTCTTTCTGACTGATTGTGGCTTTTTATTCATTATACCATGCTATCTTGCTTCTGTCACATACTGATTATGAGATCCTTGAAAAATTCTTTAATCTCTCACTGTTCTAGGCAACTAATACTAGGAATACAGAACAGGTGACAATCTCCTCTGGTAGATAGCATTTTCTCATTGGGAATTTTTAAATCAATTAAATCATAGGTCCAATCTAAAGCAAAGTAAAGCAAATAAAATAATGAAGTCTTTTACTGAGAAAAAAAGGGGGTAGAAGGTTGCTTGAGAAAAGACAAGTTCATACTTCAGTGAATGAGATAGAAGTCAATCAGAAAGAGTAAAATATTTATGTACAGCAGTGGATTGAGAATTCAGTATACAAATTTGTACTTGATAGCCTCATTTGACTATTTTCACTATGGTTAGCAGCACCAGAGTAGGAACAGAGAAGAAAACAGAAAGAGTAACCCAAATTTGAGATTTTATAAAGGATACAAATGCCATGAAGAGGAGTATGGAAAGAAGTTTGCAACTTGAACCTCTTAACTAGTAAGCCAAGATTCTGAAGAAAGAAAAGTGAGACTAAAACAGGAATAATGTCTTGGAAAAACAGAAAATAGAATTACTATAAATACAAGAAAAAAATTGTATGTCAGAGACTATGAAAGATGGAATGATGGATGGTTATATATACAGAGAAATTACCAATTGTGGAGGTAGAATATTTGTGGATGATTATGATTATAAGATTAAAGCTATGAACTGTATCTTTATGTGTCTAGGTTTGTGTGCAAGTACAAATGCAAGGAGACAAAAAACTTAGAGTGAGAACTTTAGCATAAATTTAAATCCCCAAGTATAAAATAAGAGGGAGGAGGTAGAATGAGGAAGAACATTGCACCAAGTATCAAATTTAAAATAATAAGGGAAATGGCCTGTTATTGCTTGATATATAATACCCAGGATCTGGATAAAATGATATATGTAAATTGACTGAACCTCAAAGGAATAAAAGTTGCTGAGAAAGGGTGGTCAGGAAGTCTAGAAGTGGCAATAAACAGACAGTATACATACTTTTCCTTGCCAGAGTTAATAGCAGTAATGATACAAATATTAAATCATACAAAAATTAAATTACATCTCAGGATGTAATATTTTCTGGGAGGCTGGGGGAATCAACTTTCCAAAAGTATAAGAAGTTGAATGGAACATGAGGAGAAGAGTTCTAACATGAAAAATAATTTGTTAAATTAGAAGAGAAAAAACATCTAAAACATTGGTTAATATGACAGAAAAAAAGAAACTGTCCATTAAGTGATTAAGGGTACATATGTAAAAAATGAGTCAATGAATGACCTTTTTTACCTAGTGAATGCCAAAGAGATTAAAGAAAAGGGAAAAAGAATTATCCGAACAAAAATGTATGGAACTTCATTGTTGGTGGAATTCTGAACTTGTCCAACTATTCTGTAGAACAATTTGGAACTACATTCCAAAGGCTATAAAATTGTGCATATCCTTTGACCTATAAATACCACTGTTATACCAAAGAGATCAAAGAAAAGGGTGTGTGTGTATTGGCAAATAATTGAAAATTATTGAAAATTTACTCATCAATTGGTGAATGGATGAAAAAGTCATGGTATATGATTTTAATGGAATATAGTTGTACTATAAGAAATGATAAAGTGAATGGTTTCAGAAAAGTCTGGAAAGACTCATATGAAATGATCCAAAGTGAAATGAGCAGAACCAAGAGAACATTGTATACATTAAGACCATGATAAAAGCATTTTCAAAGGACTCATAATGAAAAAATGCTATCTACTTCCAGAGAGAGTAGTACAAGCATATTTTAAAACTTTCTTTTTCTTTTATTTTCTTTTACAAAAAGCTAACGTGGAAAAGTTTTACAAAACTTCAAACGTATAACTAATATCATATTGCTTGCCTTCTGAAGATATGGGGAAGGGGCAGGGAAGAGGGAGAGAATTTGAAACTCAAATTTTTTGTTGTTTTTAAAAATCTTTAAAAATTATTTTATTTTCTAAATACATGTAAGGATAATTTTCAACATTCATTTTTGAAGACTTAGTGTTCTAAATTTTTCCTCCTCTTTCTCTCAGATCCTTCCTCCCCAAGAAACAAGTAATATGATATAGCTTCAATATATGCAATTATTTCAAACATATTTCCTTATTTGTCATATTATACAAGAAAAATCAGACACAGGGGGAAAACCTTGAAAAAAGTAAACAAACAAATGAAAAAGGTGAAAATATTGTGCTTTGATCCATATTCAATCTCCATTGTTCTGAATGCTGATGACCTTTTCCATCCCAAGTCTAGTGGAATTGCCTTGAATCATCACATTGTTGAGAAAAGTCAATTTCATCACAGATGAACATCACACAAACTTGTTGTTATTGTACAATGTTTTCTGAGTTCTGCTTGCTTCATTCATCATCACTTCATGCAAGTCTTTCCAGGTTTTTTTCTGAAATCAGCCTACTCATCATTTCTTATACAAAAATAATATTCCATTACATTCATATATCAAAACTTATTCAGCCATTTCCAACTGAGACCCAGTAGTGAGAAGTTTGATAATTTTGGGTCATAGTTCCAAACTGCTCTCCAGAATGGATGGATCATTTCACAACTTCACCAACAATGTATTAGTGTCCCAGTTTTTCCACATCTTCCCAACATTTATTATTATCATTTCTTGTCCTCTTAGATAATTTGAGAGGTGTGCAGTAGTATCTCAGAATTATCTTAACTTTTATGAAACTCAAAAATTTTTAATAATATTAAAAATTTTTTATATGTTACTAGGAAACACTTAATAAAATATGTATTTTTTAAAAGTATTGAAGAGAGGCAGCTTGGTGGTGCAGTTGATAGAGAACCAACACTGAAGTCAAGAGGACCTGAGTTCAAAGCTGGTCTTAGACACTTAATACTTCCTAGTTATGTGACCCCAATTGCCACAGGAAAAAAAAAGTCACAACCTTCTGGAGAACTACAGTGTATTTGAGGAGACAAGAAACATTGGGATGATTGGGCAATTATAAGTCTTGATTTTAATATATGGTCTAAAGAACTCTCACCAACACAGAAAAATAGTTCTCATTTTCCAAGGTATAGAACCCTTCATTCTGGAGATTCAAGTTTATGAACTCTTTTTGGAAGGATTTTCTTTACCCTCTGAATATGTCTGCCTGGGTTCAGCAGTTATCATCCTATCATTCTCCTAATCACACAGGGTTCTTCAGTGAGCATTCTTCCATGAGATTCATAAAAAGAAAACATCATTTTCTTGCTCTACTAAAGTTTAGATGCTCCACTACCCACAAAAAACCTCCTATATGGGAATGAAAGGGTTCATTAAAATCTAGCCTTAAAGGTATATATTTTTTTCTCTCATTGCTCCATTCTGGACATCTTCAGATACTTGTACCTGAAAAAGGCTTTGTCCTTTTTACCTCCAAAACTTTACTCATATGATTAAATTCAACTAGAATTCCCTCACTTCTCTGCTTCAACTTGAACCCTTCTACCCTTTAAAGCCCATTTAAAATTCTCTCTGTTCTGTAAATCTTTCTTTCCCTAAACACCAGAATCCAAAAAAAAAAAAAAACCTTTCTCCTCTGAATAATTCTAGGACTGATCTTTATTAGTACAATATATATATAACAAAGCTGGACAAGGAGTCAGAAATACTTCACTTCAAATCCTGCCTCAGTCACTTTCTAGATGACATTGGGCAAATCACTTAATATCTTAGACTCAGTTTCTTACATTTATAAAATGGAGATAATAATAGCATCTTCTTCATAAGGCTGTTGTGAGGAACTAATAAAAACAAATATATAATGCTTTGTAAACTTTAAAGAATTGTAAATACTAGTTATCATTATCATCATCCTCATCACTGTCATTCTCCTCCTCTTCCTTTTCCTCCTCCTCCTCATTGTTACTATCATTATTTATTCATTTACTTTACCATCTTGGAGAAAGTAGTCAACTTTTCAAAAGCACTCTTTCAAAATGAAAAAGATGTAGTTTTTATTTTTTTTTTCCATCCCCAAGTTAATAGATTTTCCTGAAAACTATTTACAGATCCTGGGAAAAGGATGCATAAATTCAATGATAAAAGCCCTTACTCCAGCTCAACAATTCCTCCCTTCCAAATGTGTGTCTCTACTCCTCTATATACATAAAATAAATCAGAAGATGAAAGAATTGTGGAGAATGGAAAAGAATTTGGGAAAAAATCACATTTTCTTACTTTTAATGCCATCACTGTCTTGCACCCATGCAATAATTAGCAATTTGTTTTATATTCTTTGATCTTGGGTTATATAACACTATCAAAGCTTTTCCTTTCCTTTTTTTGTTTTTTAAAAATGTTTTTCATGTAGTCATGGATAGCATTTTTAGGTTCTTTGTACTTGTCAGAGATCATTGTATTGCTGAGAAGAACTCATTTGATTATAGGTGATCATCACACAATATTAGTTTTTTGTACAATGTTTTTGTAGTTCTGCTCTTTCACTTTGTACTGGTTTATACAAATATTTCAAAAAAAAGTTTTTTGGAAATCTGGCTGCTCATGATTTCTTTTAGCTTAATAACATTTCATTATATTAATATATTACATCTTGTCCACCATTCCCCAATTGATGGACACCTCCTCAATTTTTTGTGAAAGAAAATATAGATTTTTCTTCCTAAAAAAAGACCCATCAAGAAAAATAAAGTTAAAATAGAAGAAAAGAGAGAGAAAGGGGATGGGAGAAAGAGAGAAATAGAGAGAGTGTATATATTATTTTCTTTTTGAGCCAATTCTGATGAGAGTAAGCATCAATCACTCCTCTTTGTCCTCCCCTTCTTCACCTCCATTGTAAAAAAAAAAAAACTTTTTGTGGTCTCTTTTTTATGGCAGATAATTTAGAACTTTCCACTTCTCCCTTTCCCTTTCTCCAAGGACAATCCTCTCTCTCCCCTTAATTTCATCATTTTTAAAACAAGCTATTATCACTTCATATTCAACTCAGACCCATGCCCTCTGTCTGAGAATGTTCAGAGTTTCAAATATCATCCTTCCATGGAGGAGTGTAAACAGATAATCTTAAATTCCTTATGATGTCCCTTATGAAATTCCCTTATTACCTCCTTATGCTTCTCCTGACTCCTAAAATTAAGCATTAAATTTTCTATTCAGACTAGTCTTTTTATCACAAATGCTTGAAAAGTCTCTATTTCATTGAATATTTGCCTTTTTCTTGAAGGACTATACTTAGTTTTGTTGGGTAGGTGATTCTTGTTTGCCATCTTAGCTCTATTGCTTTCTGGAATATTCTATTCTGAGCCTTTCACTCCTTTTCTGTAGAAGCTGCTAAATATTATGTTATCCTGACTGGGCTCTACTGTACTTGAATTCTTTCTTTTTGGATGCTTGCATATTTTTTACTTGACTTGGGAGTACCAGAATTTGGCTATAATATTCCTGAGAGTTTTCATTTTAGAATCTTTTTCAGGAGGAAATTGATTAATTCTTTCAATTTTTACTTTACTCTCTGGTTCTAGAATATCAAATAGTTTTCCTTGATTATGTCTTGAAAGATGATGTGCAAATTCTTTTTTCACCAATTTCTAAATTATCTCTCCTGGATCTATTTTTCAGATCAGTTGTTTTTTCCAATGAGATATTTCACATTTTTTCCATTTTTTCCATTTTCTTGGTTTTGTTTTATTGTATCTTGATGTCTCATGAGGTCATTGGCTTCCATTGATGATGTCCAAGCTCTTTATTTGATCATGGATTTCAGATAGATCAATATTTTAAAAATTATTTCTCCTGGGTCTTTTTTCCAGGTCTGCTTTTTTTTTCAATGATTTATTTCACTTTTTTCTATATTTTCATTTTTTTTGTTTTATTGTATCTTGATTTCTCATAAAGTTATTCACTTCTATTTGCTCAATTTTAAGGAATTTATTTTAAGGAATTATTTTCTCAGCAAACTTTTCTGATCTTGTTTCCCATTTGGCTAATTTTGCTTTTTAAGACATTCTTTTCCTCATTAGCATTTTGAATTTCCTTTTGCACCACTCTCAATTTTATTTTTAATTTTTCCTCTATCTGTCTAACTTGATTTTAAAAATCCCTTTTGAGCTCTTCCATGGCCTGAGCTCAATTCTTACTTTGGATGTAGGAAGTTTGAATTTGTCTTCTAAATATGTTTTGATCTTCCTTGAGCCCATAGTAACTTTCTATGGTCAGAAACTTTTTCAGTTGTCTGCTCATTTTCCAAGCATATTACTCAGCTTTTAAACTCTTTGTTGTTAAAATAGGTCTTAGTTTCCAGCATGGATGGTGCACTGTCCAAATCTTTATGGATTCTGTGCATCTATTTTCAGAGATCCTTTTAAGGACTTGACCACAAGCACTCTTTTTTGCCCTGGAACAGAAAGCCCCTTTCTATCTACCCCACTGTATCCGAAATATATAGTGTGCTAAAACAGTAGAATCTTGCTTTCCTAGGCCTTGGGCTGGAACTGGGGCCATGACTATACTGATATGGCCTGCACTGGATTTGCTCGCTGGATTCCCACTCTGTTGCTAAAAACCTTTTCTGCTGAACTTAAAAATCCTCTTTGATATCTCTGAGCTGAGAGCTTTGGAAGCCTCCTGTACTGCTACTGATTCATAGGTCTTGGTGATGCTGAGACTAGTGCTGGAATCAGGATTGTGCTGGTCTAGCCTGTGTTGTGATTATGTGCTAGACTCCCATCCTGATTTCACAGAGCTTTTCTGCTGATCTATAAAGTCATCTTTGCTATCTCTGGACCAAGAGGTCTAGAAACTGCCAGTGCTGACACTGATTCAGAGGTCCCTGCATCTGTTCCTGCTTTACTGGTGTCACAGACCTTTTCTGCTGACCTTCTGAGTTACCTTATGCTTTTGGCTGTTCTGACACTGTAAAATTTATTTAGAATCCTTATTTCAAGGAATTTGGAGGGGTTTGGGCAGGGGCTAAGACAGTTCCTGCCTTTACTCTATATCTTGGGTCCACCTCTTTTCAAATGCTTTGTCAACATCTGCTGAGAAAATCATATTATTTTTGTTGGCTTTCTTAATAATATGGTCAATTTTGTTGATAGTTTTCCTAATATTGAACCAACACTGCATTCCTGGTATAAATTCTATCTGAACATGGGGTATTATCTTTGTAATGTATTGGTATAATCTCTTTATTATCAATATTCATTAGGGAAACTGGTCTATAGTTTTCTTTCTCTATTTAGCTCTTCCTCGTTGCTATCAGAAAATATTTATATCACAAAAAAAGTTTGGTAGAACTCCTTCTTCACCTATATTTCCAATGTTTTATATAATTTTGGAATTAATTATCATTTAGCTGTTTGATAGAATTTACTTATGAAACCATCTGTCCCTAGAGATTTTTTTCTAAGGAATTCATTAACGACTTGTTCAATTTCTTTTCTATGATAGATATATATTTATGTTTCTATTTTATTATCTGTTAATTAAGGTAATTCATATTTTTGTAAATGTTCAACTATTTAGTTCAGATTATTAGATTTATTGGCATACAATTGAGCAAATATTCCCTAATTATTGCTTTAATTTCTTCTTATTTCTTGATGATTTAACTTTTTTGTTGCTTTTTGATAGTGGATATTTGGTTTTCTTTCTTTTTTAAAGCAATTTAATAAATAGTTTATCTTTTCTTTATTATTGTTGGGTTTTTTCCCATAAAAGCAGCTCCTACATTTATTTATTAGTGCAATACTGTTTTTTTCTTTCAATTTTACTAATCTCAGCTTTGGTTTTCAGGATGTCCAATTTGATGCTCAAATGGCAGTTTTTAATTCTTTTTCAATTTTTTTAGTTGTATGTTCAATTTATTTAGTTGATATAATTTAGAGAAATAAAATTTCCCTTAAGTACTACTTTGTCTATAGCAAATAAATGCTATCTTACTGTTATCATTTTCTTTAACTAAATTATTCTTTGTTTGTATGATTTGTTTGACTCACTTATTCTTTAGGATTAGGTTATTTTGTGTCCAAATCATTTTAAATCTATTTCTGCATTGTTGAATGTAATATTTTTGCGGTATGATCTGGAAATATACATTTAATATTTCTGCCTTTTTACACTTTATTTTGAGGTTTTAATGTTCTATTACATGATCTATTTTTGTGTGAGTGCCATGTGCTGCTAAGAAAAAAGATATATTCCCTTCTCTTCCAATGAGTTTTCTCTTAAGGTCTATCATCTCTTGCTTTTCTCATATTTTATTTATCTTCTTAATTTCTTTGTGGCTTATTTGTTGGTTAGATTCACTGAGTTCTGAAAGAGGACAGTTAAGGTACCCCAGTAGTATTGTTTTTCTATCTATTTTTTCCTATAATTCACTTATCTTCTCCTTTAAGAATTTGGATGCTATACCATATGCTGCATATATGTTTAGTATCAATACTAATTTTGCTTTATCTGAGATCAAGATTGCCACCTTTGTTTAGGGTGTGTGTGTGTGTGTGTGTGTGTGTGTGTGTGTGTTTAACTTCATCTGAAACATAATAGATTCTGTTCTACCCCTCATCTTTACTCTGTGTCTTCCTACTTCAAGTGTGTTTCTCCTAAATACCATATTGTGGGATTATGTTTTTTGTTCTACTCTGCTATCTGCTTCTGTTTTATGGGATAGTGCATTCCACTAACAATCAATATTATGATTACTACTTGGGTATTTCCCTCCATCCTATTCTTTCTCTTGTTTGTCCTCTTTCACCTTTCATTCTTTCCCTCCTTACTAGTGTTTGCATCTATCTACTGTTTCCCCTGATCTTCCCATTCTTCAGTCAGTCCCTACCGCCCCTTTTACGTAAAGTCCTTCTCCCTTCCTACTTTTCTGTGGGGTAAGATATATCCCTATATTCTATTAAAAGTATATGTTATTTCCTCTTTAAGATGAAATAGATGAGAATAAGTTCAAATGATGCTCATAGCCTACATTCCCATCTTCCCCTTCACTGTAATATTCTTTTACACCTCTTTATGTGAAATAATTTTCATTGTTCTACCCCTTTCTTCCTTCTGTGCCCAGTGTATTCTTTTCTCATCTTTTAGATGTTTAATATAATTCCCTCTGATTTAACTTATACCCATGCCCTTTATGTATATTTCTTTTAGTTGTAGTCTTCTAGAACAGAGGACAAACAGAAATTAGTGATATAATTAGTAGTAATTCCAAATATTAGTTTCACCTGAAGAAACAGTTTAGTTCCATTGAATCCCTTATGTTTTCTTTTACCTTTTTACCTCTTTATGCTTCTCTTGGGTCTTGATATTGGATGTCAAATTTTTGATTTAATAATAGTCTTCTTATGAAAGATTGAAATCCTTCTTTTTCATTGAATGACCATGTTTTGTCCCTTGAAATATCATGGTTAATTTTAATGGATATGAGATCCTTGGTGTAGTCCTAGTTCCCTTGCTTTCCAGAATATAATGTTTCATGCCCTTTGATCCTTTCATATTGTCAAGTCCTGTGTAATCCAGATTTTGACTCCTAAATATTTGATTTTTTTTTCTGGTGACTTGTATTTTTTTGATGTTATTCTTAATATGATAATTCTGAAATTTGGCTATTTTGTTCCTTGAAGGTTTTACTTATGGATGTCTTTCCTGAAGTAATTGCTGGATTCTTTCAATGCCTTTTTTGCCCTCTGGTTCCAGGATATCAGGACAGTTTTCCTTAAATATTTCTTGGAATTTGCTATCAAGATCCTTTTTTTTTTTTTTATTGTGGCTTTGATCTAATTCTAGCTTCCAGGTTGATTGTTCCATGAGGGTTGTTTTTTTTTTTTTTTTTTTAGCATTTTCTTCCATTCCCCCCTAATCTTTTGAATTCACATAATTGATTTTTGAGATCTCATATCACACTTTGACATCACATCACACTTTCTTTCTCCTCCTCCTCTTTGTCTTCTTGTATGTCTCTCTCTTTCCATCTCTCTTTTTAAGAATTAATCATCTCTGGATGTGGCTCTTTTCAACAATGAGATGATTCAGGCCAGTCCAAATAATCTTGTAATGAAGAGAGCCATCTACACCCAGAGAGAGGACTGTGAGAAATTAATGTGACTCACAACATAGCATTTTCACTCTTTTTGTTGTGGTTTGCCTGCATTTTATTTTCTTTCTCGTTTTTTTTTTTTCCTTTTTGATCTGATATTTTTTGTGCAATAAGATAATTGTATAAATATGTATACATATATTGTATTTAACACACATTTTACCATGTTTAACATACATTGGGTTACTTGCCATCTAGGGGAAGGGGTGGGAGGAAGGGGGGAAACTGGAACACAAGGTTTTGCAAGAGTCAATGTTGAAAAATTATCCATTCATATGTTTTGAAAACAAAAAGCTTTTAAATTTTTTTAAAGAATCTAGACTTCCAGTTAAGATGGCACTTCTGGTTAAGATGGCGGAGAAGAGGCACACAGCTGTGTAGCTCCATGCTTTCTCTCACTATCCATTTCATTACAAGCCTCTGAATTAATGCTTGACTGAAAAAAAAACCTACAAATAGTTACCAAGAGAAGCCATCCTTGAGATTCGCCAAGAAAGGTCTGTCTTTACTGGAGGGCTGGGATGGTTTTAGATCGGGTGCAGGCGGCGGGCAGCGGCAGTGAGAGCACGGGAGCAGACTGGAGAGGGGGTGGGGAGTGATCGCAGCCGTCTCTGCGTGGAGAGCTTCACTACAGGACTAGATACTTTGCTCCGGCAGCAAGTCAGCAGCCCAGCAGAGAAGCTAAAAACACTGGGGGTGAAGAATACAATCCCAAACAGCTGGAGTCTCTCGGGACCTGGCCACTCCCCCCTTCCCCTCCCACAGTGACTCAGCATGCTCTGGGATCTCAGAGCACAGGTGCAGCACAGTAGGGCTAGTGCCTCACTGCTGCCCCCCGCAGTCTGTAGAGGAAGCTCGGTAACACCACCCAGCCCCTCCCCCAAAGAAAGACTCCAGTTTTTTCTGTTTTTCTTTGCTAGTTTGTCTTTGATTATTAGACAGAATGAGCAAGAAACTGAAGAGGACTTTAACCCTTGACAGCTTCTATACAGATAGAGAGCAGACTCTAAATCCTGAGGAGACTAAAAACAGACAGTCTCCAGGTGAATCCCCAAAGGAGGAGATCATCTGTTCCTCAGCACAGATGAACCTCATAGAAGTAATTAAAAAGGCTCTCAGAAGGGAGCTAGAAGAAAAATGGGAAAAGCAGAGTGAGGCTTGGCAAAAGGAGAGGGAAGCTTGGGAAAAGGAGAGAGAGGCTTGGCAAAAGAGCCTGGAGAAGTCAGTTAAAGAGAGAGTGAATAAAGAAGTAAATTAGGATTGGTGAACTGGAAACAGAAAATAGCTCTCTAAAAAACAAAATTGGCAGAATGGAAAAAAATTCCACAGAACAAAAGAACTCAATGGGACAATTAGAAAAAGATTTTTAAAAAGTGAGTGAAGAAAATACTTCACTGAAAATCAGAATTGAACAATTGGAATTGAATGACTCGAGGAGACAAGAAGAATCAGTCAAGCAAATCCAAAAAAATCAAACAATGGAAAAGAATGTGAAATACCTTCTGGGGAAGACAACAGACCTGGAAAACAGATCCAGGAGAGACAATCTGAGAATCATTGGACTCCCAGAAAAGAATGATGAAAAAAAGAGCCTGGACACTATTTTCCAGGAAATTATCAAAGAGAACTGCCCAGAAGTCATAGGAACAGAGGAAAAACTAAACATTGAAAGGATTCATCGATCACCCACTGAAAGGGATCCTAAAATCAAAACACCAAGGAATATAGTGGCCAAATGCCAGAACCCTCAGACAAAGGAAAAAATATTGCAAGGGGCTAAAAAAAAACAATTCAAGTATCAAGGAGCCACAATAAGGATCACTCAGGATCTGGCAGCATCCACATTAAAAGATCGAAAGGCCTGGAATATGATATTCTAAAGGGCTAAGGAACTTGGTATGCAACAAAAATAACTTACCCAATGAGAATGATCATCTTTTTCCAGGGAAGAAGATGGACATTCAACGATGTAAGCGAATTTCATCTATTTCTGATGAAAAAGCCAGAACTTAACAAAAAGTTTGATCTACAAATATAGAACTCAAGAGAAATCTAAAAAGGTAAAGATTAATCTTGGGAACTATATTTCGACTATATAGATGTATAAAGAATACATGTATACCTTGTTCTAGAAATTGATGTGGAAAGGACATTGTACCAGAAAAGGGGTAAAGTGGGGGTAGTACATCTCATGAAGAGGTATAGGAAACCTATTATATCTGAGAGAAAGAATGGAGGAGGATGAATATAGTGGGTATCTTACTGCCTTCAGAATTGGCTTTAAGTGAAAAATCTTAAGACATATTCAATCTATGGTGAAACTTCTCCCACCTCATTGAAAAGTGAGAAGGGAAAAGTGAAAAGGGAAGGAATAAGCTAAGAGGAAGGGAATACAGAAACTGGGAGGGAAAGGGGTAAGATAGGAGGAGGAACTCTAGGGCGGGGGGAGGGATACTAAAAAGGGAAGGCTGTGAGAAGCAAGTGGTGCTCACAAGCTTAATACTGGAAAGGGGGGAAAGGGGAAAGAAGGGAGAAAAGCATAAACAGGGGTTAACAAGATGGCAAGTAATACAGAATTGATCATTCTAACCATAAATGTGAATGGGGTAAACTCCCCCATAAAGAGGAAGCAGTTAGCAGAATGGATTAAAAGCCAGAATCCTACAATATGTTGTTTACAGGAAACACACCTGAAACGGGGAGATACATGCAGGTTAAAGGTAAAAGGTTGGAGCAAAATCTACTATGCTTCAGGTGAAGTCAAAAAAGCAGGGGTAGCCATCCTGATCTCAGATCAAGCTAAAGCAAAAATTGATCTAATTAAAAGAGATAAGGAAGGGCACTATATCTTGCTAAAGGGTAGCATGGATAATGAAGCACTATCTATATTAAACATATATGCACCAAGTGGGGTAGCATCTAAATTCTTAAAAGAGAAATTAAGAGAGCTGCAAGAAGAAATAGACAGTAAAACTATAATAGTGGGAGATCTTAACCTTGCACTCTCAGAATCAGATAAATCAAACCACAAAATAAATAAGAAAGAAGTCAAAGAGGTAAATAGAATATTAGAAAAGTTAGATATGATAGATCTCTGGAGAAAATGTAATGGAAACAGAAAGGAATACACTTTCTTTTCAGCAGTTCATGGAACCTATACAAAAATTGACCATATATTAGGACATAAAAACCTCAAACTCAAATGCAGTAAGGTAGAAATAGTAAATGCATCCTTTTCAGACCACGATGCAATGAAAATTACATTCAACAAAAATCCAGGGGGAAGTAGACCAAAAAATAATTGGAAACTAAATAATCTCATACTAAAGAATGATTGGGTGAAACAGCAAATCATAGACATAATTAATAACTTCACCCAAGAAAACGATAATAATGAGACATCATACCAAAATATATGGGATGCAGCCAAAGCGGTAATAAGGGGAAATTTCATATCTCTAGAGGCCTATTTGTATAAAATAGAGAAAGAGAAGGTCAATGAATTGGGTTTGCAACTAAAAATGCTAGAAAAGGAACAAATTAAAAACCCCCAGTCAAACACTAAACTTGAAATTCTAAAAATAAAAGGAGAGATCAATAAAATTGAAAGTAAAAAAAACTATTGAATTAATTGATAAAACTAAGAGTTGGTTCTATGAAAAAACCAACAAAATAGACAAACCCTTAGTAAATCTGATTAAAAAAAGGAAAGAGAAAAATCAAATTGTTAGTCTTAAAAATGAAAAGGGAGAACTCGCCACTAACGAAGAGGAAATTAGAGCAATAATTAGGAGTTACTTTGCCCAACTTTATGCCAATAAATTCGACAACTTCAATGAAATAGAAGAATACCTCCAAAAATATAGCTTGCCCAAACTAACAGAGGGAGAAATAAATATCCTAAACAGTCCCATCTCAGAAAAAGAAATAGAACAAACTATCAATCAACTCCCTAAGAAAAAATCCCCAGGAACAGATGGATTTACATGTGAATTCTACCAAACATTTAAAGAACAATTAACTCCAATGTTATATAAACTATTTGAAAAAATAGGGATTGAAGGAGTCCTACCAAACTCCTTTTATGACACAGACATGGTACTGATACCTAAACCAGGTAGGCTGAAAACAGAGAAAGAAAATTATAGACCAATCTCCCTAATGAATATTGATGCTAAAATCTTAAATAAAATATTAGCAAAAAGATTACAGAAAATCGTCACCAGGATAATACACTATGACCAAGTAGGATTTATACCAGGAATGCAGGGCTGGTTCAATATTAGGAAAACTATTAGCATAATTGACTATATCAATAACCAAACAAACAAAAACCATATGATCATCTCAATAGATGCAGAAAAAGCATTTGATAAAATCCAACATCCATTCCTAATAAAAACACTTGAGAGCATAGGAATAAATGGACTTTTCCTTAAAATAGTCAGGAGCATATGTTTAAAACCATCAGTAAGCATCATATGCAATGGGGAAAAACTGGAACCTTTCCCAGTAAGATCTGGAGTGAAGCAAGGTTGCCCACTATCACCATTATTATTTAACATCGTATTAGAAACACTAGCCTCGGCAATAATAGTCGAGAAAGATATTAAAGGAATTAGAGTAGGCAATGAGGAAACCAAACTATCACTCTTTGCAGATGATATGATGGTATACCTAGAGAACCCCAGAGATTCTACTAAAAAGCTATTAGAAATAATTTATAATTTTACCAAAGTAGCTGGCTACAAAACAAATCCCCATAAATCCTCAGCATTTTTATACCTCACCAACAAAACCCAACAGCAAGAGATACAAAGAGAAATTCCATTCAGAATAACTGTTGATACCATAAAATTTTTGGGAATCTATCTACCAAAGGAAAGTCAGGAATTATATGAGCAAAATTATAAAAAAGTCTCCACACAAATAAAGTCAGACTTAAATAATTGGAAAAGTATTAAGTGCTCTTGGATCGGCCGAGCGAACATAATAAAGATGACAATACTCCCTAAACTAATCTATTTATTTAGTGCTATACCAATCAGACTTCCAAGAAAATATTTTAATGATCTAGAAAAAATAACAACAAAATTCATATGGAACAATAAAAAGTCAAGAATCTCAAGGGAATTAATGAAAAAAAAATCAAATGAAGGTGGCCTAGCTGTACCTGATCTAAAATTATATTATAAAACAGCAGTCAACAAAACCATTTGGTATTGGCTAAAAAATAGATTAGTGGATCAGTGGAAAAGGTTAGGTTCACAAGACAGAATAGTCAACTATAGCAATCTAGTGTTTGACAAACCCAAAGCCCCTAACTTCTGCGAAAAGAATTCATTATTTGATAAAAACTGCTGGGATAATTGGAAATTAGTATGGCAGAAATTAGGTATGGACCCACATAAACACCATATACCAAGATAAGATCAAAATGGGTCCATGACCTAGGCATAAAGAACGAGATTATAAATAAATTAGAGGAACATAGAATAGTTTATCTCTCATACTTGTGGAGGAGAAAGAAATTTGTGACCAAAGATGAACTAGAGACCATTACTGATCACAAAATAGAAAATTTTGATTACATCAAATTAAAAAGCCTTTGTACAAACAAAACTAATGCAAACAAGATTAGAAGGGAAGCAACAAACTGGGAAAACATCTTCACAGTTAAAGGTTCTGATAAAGGCCTCATTTCCAAAATATATAGAGAACTGACTCAAATTTATAAGAAATCAAGCCATTCTCCAATTGATAAATGGTCAAAGGATATGAACAGACAATTTTCAGAGGATGAAATTGAAACTGTTACCACCCATATGAAAGAGTGTTCCAAATCATTATTGATCAGAGAAATGCAAATTAAGACAACTCTGAGATACCACTACACACCTGTCAGATTGGCTAAGATGACAGGAAAAAATAATGATGAATGTTGGAGGGGATGCGGGAAAACTGGGACACTAATGCATTGTTGGTGGAGTTGTGAACAAATCCAACCATTCTGGAGAGCAATCTGGAATTATGCCCAAAAAATTATCAAATTGTGCATACCCTTTGATCCAGCAGTGTTTCTATTGGGCTTATATCCCAAAGAAATACTAAAGAAGGGAAAGAGACCTGTATGTGCCAAAATGTTTGTAGCAGCCCTGTTTGTAGTGGCTAGAAACTGGAAAATGAATGGATGCCCATCAATTGGAGAATGGCTAGGTAAATTGTGGTATATGAATGTTATGGAATATTATTGTTCTGTAAGAAATGACCAGCAGGATGAATACAGAGAGGACTGGTGAGACTTACATGAACTGATGCTAAGTGAAATGAGCAGAACCAGGAGATCATTATACACTTCGACAACGATATTGTATGAGGACATATTTTGATGGAAGTGGATTTCTTTGACAAAGAGACCTGAGTTTCAATTGATAAATGACGGACAAAAGCAGCTACACCCAAAGAAAGAACACTAGGAAATGAATGTGAACTATCTGCATTTTTGTTTTTCTTCCCGGGTTATTTATACCTTCTGAATCCAATTCTCCTTATGCAACAAGAGAACTGTTCGGTTCTGCAAACATATATTGTATCTAGGATATACTGCAACATATCCAACATATAAAGGACTGCTTGCCATCTAGGGGAGGGGGTGGAGGGAGGGAGGGGAAAAAAATCAGAACAGAAACGAGTGTCAATATAAAGTAATTATTAAATAAAAAATTAAAAAAAAAAAACTGCTTGCCATCTAGGGGAGGAGGTGGAGGGAGGGAGGGAAAAAAAATCGGAACAGAAACGAGTGTCAATATAAAGTAATTATTAAATAAAAATTAAAAAAAAAAGAAAAAAAGAAAAAGAAAAAAAAAAAAAGAAAAATTTGGAACTACGCCCAAAGAGCTATCAAACTGTTCTTACCCTTTGATCCAGCAATATTTCTACTGGGCTTATATCCCAAAGATATCATGAAGAAAGGGAAATGTGCAAAAATTTTTGTAGCAGCTCTTTTGGTAGTAGCAAGGAACTGGAAACTAAGTGGATGCCCATTAGTTGAGGAATGGCTGACTAAGTTATGCGATATGAATATACACCCACAAAATGTGGGTCACAAAAGAGTATTTTCATTTTTTGTTGTTGTTGTTTGCTTGCTTTTTTCCTCTTTATTGATCTGATTTTCTTGTGCAGCATAATAAATATGAAAATATGTATTGAAGAATTGCATATGTTTAACATATATTGGATTACTTGCTGTCTAGGGAATGAAAGTGGGGAGAAGGGAGGGATAAAAATTTGGAATACAGATTTGGCAAAGGTGAATGTAGAAAATTATCTTTGCATGTATTTTGAAAATAAAAGCCACTAATTAAAATGTGATTATTTTATTTCAGAGTTTTTAAAGATTATGTATAATTTCAAAAATTGAGTTCCATTAATTCAGTATTTATTTCCATCAAATTGAATTATTTCAGTAACTTAAAACTAATTACCTTTGCTAGGTAAAATTATTTTGGATTTACATCAATCAGAACATAGTCTAAAAAGGGTCTGTGAACCTCTGAGAATCCATCAAAAGACAGAAATTGGTTATGTTCTAAAAAATTGTCTAAAAAGTAAATGCTATCTCAGATTCAGGTACAAATTCAGAGAGTCTGGAAGAGGAAGAAGAAGAGTTATATACAAGTAACTGTGATATCTAATACATCTGCGAGTAGTAAAAGTAGGACTCAGCCATGGCAGAAGATAACTGTGGAGAGTCATCAGTTCCAGTTAGTTGGTTGTTGTCCTTTCTTCCCAAAGAAGACCAGAATGACATTCCTTTGTTAGAGCTATTTTAAAACTGTTCGACCAGACCAATATGAGCTCAGAATGTTTTGCCACAGGTCAGGCATAAATAGTCCATATTTGCAATGGATTCCCTAAACTTGCACATCTTACATCTCTTTTGAGCTACTTCAATTCTGCTTTGCTCACAGAGCAGGACATCTTAAATGAGGACACCCTGTGGCAGGCAGTCCTGACCCAGAATCTCCTATGTCATGCAATCAATTCTAAAGTTCTCAAGAGACCTTGAAAGTGTCCATCTTCTGAGCAACATGTGAGCATTTGCCATGTATAAATTCTCTGTAAAATTGTCTTTTAGACAAGCATACTTTTGGCCAGCCTACCAGAATTGGGCTTTCTGTAGTAGAGTTTGAATGCTTGGTAGATCAGCTCAAGAGAGGTTTCAGTATCCGGTACCTTATCTTTCTAGGTAATCTTCAGACTCTTTCTAAGACAATTCAAATGGAAGCAATTTACTTTCCTGGTTTGATGCTGGTAAACTGTACAGATTTTATAGGAACTCAAAGATGCCATCAGCAAAACAGTTCTATAGATGTTTAGTATGGTAGTCAGTCTAAAATCTCTTCTCTCCCATACTTTCCTTCAGAGCCTCTCCACTTTAAAATAGCTCTGACACTATTGTGTCAACCTCATCACTAGTGTGTACGTCCCCAGAAAATATGCAGAAGATCAGTGAATTTATCTATAGTCTTCAAAGCTTCATTATTTGTTGTAACTAATAGTTTCACATATGGATGGTGTGGTGCTAGCTAGTGCAACACCTGTGCTTTCTTGGTGTTAATTGTTTGGTCAAAATTAGCATAAGCAGCAGAAATTTGAACCATATTTTGTTATATCTCCACTTCAGAAACTGAATTGAGTCCACAGTCATCCGCAAAAAAAAAAAAAAAAAAAGCATACACTCAATCTCCCTACATTTTCATCTTGGTCTATAACCAAGTTATAGTTAAAATAGTTAAATAATATAGTTAAATAATTTACCAACAGTAGGTAAATGACCTTGATACCATGATCATCCTCACTGAAGATATCTGACTCCCTTGCTAAAAACATCATGCTAAAAAGCAAGAGAGCAGGAACACAGCTGTGTTTCACTCCATTGGTGATTGGGAAATTGTGAGGGAATTGTGCATTATCCAGAATACAGGCAGGGTTGCTGTCATGAAATTGAAGTATAATGCTGATGAACTTCTCCAAGTAAACAGATTTTGACATAATTTTTCTTAAGTCCTTGTGAGTGACAGAAGTAAAGGCTTGGTCAGATAAATAAATATTGTGTACTGCCCTCTGTTCAGCTTCTGCAATTTCCCCTGGAGTTTTTGGGCAGCAAACACAATATAAATCACTCCTCAGCCTTTTCTGAAGCACACCTGCTTGGTGAAGGATCTGCCTATTAAAGTGGACTCCGACAAAAAACTTGCCAGGAAAGAACACACATATCCCTCTCTGTGATTGTCACAGGACAATATATCCTTTGCTTTTATAGAAATGGAAAAATGGAAGCATCCCTAAACTCTGGGGGGATAACCTCCTCTTCTCAGATAACTCAGATTTCAGTCACTTTTGTATGAGCAATATATCCAAACTGCACTTTGCAATCTCACCTGAAATGTAATTGGCACCAGATGCTTTAACATTCAAAGACTTTTCATCAGTTAGAAATGTGGCTAGAAAGCTAATTTTTGGGTAAAAGGCTAATGGCTTCAACATTGGCTAATGATAATTTGCTGAGAATGCTGTGGAATGTTCAACCAGTTTCTCCAGGATTATATCTTTATCAGTAACTATTGGAAGGACATCAGCACTGAGTAGCTGAGATATACCATATGTCTTTGCCTATTACATAGTCTTTAGGAAATCATAAAAGCATAAAAGAGAATTTCATCTGCCTTCTTATTGGATCAAAAATTCTGCATCTCTCAGCATCACTCATATTTAGCTTTTGATGGAATTAAATGTTGCCTTATTAGAGACAGAACTATTCTGATAGCAGATTCTGAATCTCCCTTCATTTTCTTTCTTTTTTTTTTCTTTTTGCTAAGGTAATTGGGGCTAAATGGCGTGCCCAGAGTCACACAATTAGTAAGTATTAAGTATCTAAGGCCACATTTGAACTCAAGTCCTCCTGACAACAGGGCCAGTGCTCTATTCACCACGTCATCTAGTTGCCCCTTTCCCCTTATTTTCATCAAATCCATGTTAAATGTTTGAGAATGTTTTGACTCAGATGAGTAAATGTTATGCTGTACACCAAATCTCTGTAGACTATCCATTGCTTTTTATTTTCCTAACTAGGAGTTAGGGAAAATCATGGCTGAACTTATAATTTTTCTTTTTTTATTAAAGCATTTTATTTTCAAAACATATACATGGATAATTTTTTTTAACATTGGCCCTTGCAAAATCTTGTGCTCCAAATTTCCCACCTCCCTCCTATTCTCTCCCCTAGATAGCAAGTAGTCCAATTAAACATGTTAAAAATATATGTATGTTAAATCCAATAGATATATACATATTTATACAATTATCGTGCTGCATAAGAAAAATCAGATCATAAAGGGAAAAAAATGAGAAAGAAAACAAAATGCAAGTAAACAACAACAGAAAAGGTGAAAATGCTATGTTATGATCCACATTTAGTTCCCACAATCTTCTCTTTGAGTTTAAATGGCTCTCTCCATCACAAGATCATTGGAACTGACCTGAATCATCTCACTATTGAAAAGAGCCATGAATTGATCTTTATATAATCTTGTTGTTGCCATGTACAGTGATTTCCTGGCTCTGCTCATTTCACAGCATCAGTTCATGTAAGTCTCTCTAGGCCTTTCTGAAATTATCCTGCTAATCTGAACTTATAATTTTTCAAAACAAACAAAGACATTTATAAATAAATAAAGCTAAGAAAGAAGGAATCATATAGTGCTTAGGGGATAATATGCTGTCCCAGAACTTAAATGACCTAATTATTTCAAAAAAACAAATACAATAAGGTTCTAGATAATTTTTTAGTCTTTTAATTTTCATTATTATTAAAATTCATAAGATATTCTCATAGCATTCTATGTTAAGATTAAATGTTTTAAAGCCTCCTATATATTAATGGTAATGCCTATCTTGACATTTTTATAAATTTTACATTAAAATAATACAATATTTTATAGATTAAAAATGTCATCTTCACTTCAAATAATTTTTCCTTAATATAAGTGCAGATAATTGTGAATTTCAAATATGTCTAGATATTTTAGTGTTTTTTAAATAAAGTCTACAGATAAGTCAGTCTAAAACAAGCTATTATCTAAATATCTGATTTTCAAATAAATATTTTTAGAGCATTTTTTTCTCATGAATAGAAATAACTTTAATTTCTTCCTCTGAAAATTTTCTGTGCACATTCTTTGACCATTTGTCAATTGGAGAATAGCTTGTATTCTTTCAGATTTGAGCCAATTCTATATAAATTTTAGAAATGAGGCCTTTATAAGAAACAGTTTGTAAAATTTTCCCCCAGCTTTCTGCTACCCTTCTAACCTTTGCTTCATTTGTTTATTTTGTGCAAAACCTTGTTTAATTAAATGTAATCAAAATTATCCAAAATTATGTTCTATAGTTCTTCTTTAGCCATAAATTCCTTTTTTCTTCAGAGACCTGAGAGATAAACTCTCCTTTGCTCTTCTATTTTGCTTATAGTATTACCTTTTATGTCTAAATCATGAACTCATTTTGACCTTATCTTGTTATAGGGTATTAGATGTTGCTAAAAGCCTAGTTCTGCCATACCATTTTTCAGTTTTCTCAGTAATTTTTGTCAAATAATGAGTTCTTATCCCATCAGTTTATTTTACAGTTTATCAAACACTAGATTACTATATTAATTGACTATTGTATCTTGTGAACCTAATCAATTCCATTGATCCACAACTATTTCTTAGCCAGCAATAAATGTTTTTGATGACTGACACTTTAAAATATAGTTAAATTACCTTCCTTTGCATTTTTTCATTAATTCCTTTGAAATTCTTTATTTTTTGTTCTTCTAAACAAATTTTGTTATTTTTTCTAGATCTATAAAGTAATTTTTGACAGAAAGATGGGTATGGAACTAAATAAAAAGATTAATGTAGATAGAATTATCATGTTATCATGTTAGCATGGCCTTTCTATAAGCACTTCATGTTTTTCAATTGTTTAGATTTTGCTTTATTTGTGTGAAGTGTTTTGTAATTGTACTATGTAGTTCTTGGTTTTTTATCTTGACCAGTAGACTTCCAAGTATTTTATATTAGCTATAGCTATTTTAAATAGAATTTCTCTTTTTATCTCTTGAGGCTATGCCTTTTTGGCAACATATAAAAATGTTGATGTGGAAATGTGGATTTATTTTATATACTGCAATTTTGGTAAAGTTGTTATTATTTCTAATAGGTTTTTAGTTGACTCTAGGATTCTCTAAATATACTACCATATGACCTGCAAAACTTGACTGTTTTGTTTTCTTCTTCTATGCTAATTCCTTGAATTTCTTTTTTATTCTCTCATTACTAATACTAACATTTTTAGAATAATATTGAATAATAGGATAATAGGCAACATTGTTTCACCTCTGATTTTAATGGAAATGCTTTAAATTTCTCCCCATTATGAATAATGCTTGCTGATGGTATTAGATGCTATTTATCACTTTATGGAAAATTTCATTTATTCCTATACTCTCTAATTTGTTTTTTTTAAATAGGAATTTGTGGAGTATTTTGTCACATATTTTCCCTGCATCTATTGAGATAACTATATTATTTCTACTTTTTTTTGTTATTGATATGGTTAATTAATGGAATAATTTTCCTTATATTGGACCAGCACTGCATTCCGCGTATAAATTCTACTTGGTCATAGGCTATCTTGATGGCAGGGTATTATTCTAGTGACAGATTGCTGTAATCTCTTTGCTAATATTTTATTTAAATTTTTGCATCAATGTTCATTAGGTAAATTGCTCTATACTTTTCTTTCTGTTTTAGTCCTTCCTGGTTTAGGTATCAGCACCATATTTGAGTCATAAAAGGAGTCTGATAGGACTCCTTCCTCTATCTTCCCAAATTATTTATAGAGAATTGGGATTAATTATTCTTTAAGTGTTTGGTAGCATTCCCTAGTAAATCCATCTGACCCAGGAGATTTTTTCTTAGGTTGTTTATTTTTTTTTTATTGTAGAGTTATATTTTCAAAACATATGCAAGGACAATTTTTCACCACCGACCCTTGCAAAACCTTGTGTTTCAATTTGCCCTTTTCCCCCCATCCCTTCCCCTAGATGTCAAGTAATCCAATAAATGTTAAACATAGTAAGATATATGTAAATCCAATGTAAGCATACATATTTATACAATTATCTTGCTGTACAATAATCAGCTCAAAAAGAAAAAAATGGGAAAGAAAATAAAATTTAAGCAAACACAACAAAAGAAGTGAAAATGCTATGCTGTGAACCACACTCAGTTCCCACCGACCTCTCTCAGATCATTGGAACTGGCCTCAGTCATCTCATTGCTGGAGCCACATCCATCAGAATTGATCATTATACTAAGTGAAATGAGCAGAACCAGGAGATCATTATATATTTCAACAATGATACTGTATGAGGTTGTATTCTGATGGAAGTGGATTTCTTCCACAAAAAGAAGATCTAACTCAGTTTCAATCGATCAATGATGGACAGAAGCAGCTACACTCAAAGAAAGAACACTGGGAAATGCATGTAAACTGTTTGCATTTTTGTTTTTCTTCCCCGGTTATTTTTACCTTCTAAATCTAATTCTTCCTGTGCAACAAGGGAACTGTTCGGTTCTGCACACATATATTGTATCTAGGATACACTGTGACATATTTAACATGTATAGGACTGCTTGCCAATCTGGGGGTGAAGGGGGGTGGAGGGGAAAAATCGGAACAGAAGTGAGTGTAAGCGATGATGTTGTAAAAAATTACCCAGGCATGGGTTCTGTCAATAAAAAGTTATAATTATTAAGAAAAAAGAATTGATCATCATATAATCTTTCTGTTGCCATGTATAATGATCACCTGGTTCTGCTCATTTCACTCAGCATCAGTTCATATAAGTCTCTCCAGGCCTCTTGAAATCATCTTGCTGATCGTTTCTTATAGAACAATAATATTCCTTAACATTTATACACCATAACTTAATCAGCCATTCTCCAAATGACGAGCATCCACTCAGTTTCCAGTTTCTTGACACTACAAAAAGGACTGCCACAAACATTTTCACATATGTGGGTTCTTTTCCCTCCTTTAAGATATAATAAGCCCATTAGAAAACTGCTGGATCAAAGGGTACAGACAGCTTGATAACCTTTAGAGCATAGTTCCAAGTTGCTTTCCAAAATGGTTAGATCAGTTCACAATTCCACCAACAATGTATTAGTGTCCCAGTTTTCCCACATCCCCTCCAATATTCATTATTATCTTTTCCTTTCATCTTAGCCAATCTGAAAGGTGTATAGTTCTCAGAGTTGTCTTAATTTGCATTTCTCTGATCAATAGTGATTTAGAGCACCTTTTCATATGACTAGAAATGGTTTTGATTTTTTCATCTAAAAAATTGTCTGTTCGTATCCTTTGTCCATTTATCAATTGGAGAATGGCTTGAATTCTTATAAATTTGAGTCAATTCTCTATATATTTTAGAAATGAAGCCTTTATCAGAACCCTTGAATGTAAAAATATTTTCCCAATTTATTGCCTTCTTTCTAATCTTGTTGGCATTAATTTTGTTTGTCTAAAAAACTTTTTAACTTAATGTAATTAAAATTATCTTTTTTGGTGTTCAATAATATACTCCAGTTATTTATTGGTCACAAATTCCTTCTTCTCCACATATTTGAGAAATAAACTAACCTCTGTTCTTCTAATTTGTTTATAATATCATTCTTTATGCCTAAATCATGAATCCATTTCAACCTTAGCTTGGCATATAGTGGGTCAGTGCCTAGTTTTTGCCATACTAGTTTCCAATTTTTCCAGCAGCTTTTGTCAAATAGTGAGTTCCTATGGCAAAAGTTGAGTTGTTTGGGTTTGTCAAACACTAGATTGCTATAGAAATTTATAATTTTGTCCTCTAAAGCTAACCTATTCTACTGATCAACTACTCTATTTCTTAGTCAGTATCAAATGATTTTGATGATTGCTGCTTTAGAATATAGTTTTAGGTCTGGTGTAGATAAACTACCTTCATTTGCATTTTTTCATTAATTCCTTTGAAATTCTTGACCTTTTGTACTTTCAGATGAACTTTGTTATTTTTTCTAGATCTGTAAAATAATTTCTTGAGTGTTTGATAGTTTATTAATAGCTAGTTCATATTTTTTCCAAAATGTGACTATTTAAATATTTTATTTGCTTACCTGTTAATCTAGGCAATCTATATTTTTGTAATTATTCTGCTATTTCACTTAGATTATCAGATTTATTGAGATTAAGTTGGACAAAATGTCTCCTAATCATGAAGACATTTCTTCTTCTTTGGTGGTGAGTTCACCCTTTTCAGTTTCGATACTGGTAATTTACTTTGCTTTCTTTCCTTTTTCTAATAAAATTAACCAATGATTTATTCATTTATTTTTTTTTCATAAAACCAACTCTTAGGTTTTTTTTTTACTAGTTCATTAGTTTTCTTTCAATTTTATTGATCTCTCCTTTGATTTTTCAGAATTTGCAATTTGGTGTTTAAATGGGGAATTTTAATTTTTTTTACCTTTTTTTAGTTACATGCCCAATTCATTGATCTTCTCTTTCTCTATTTTATTATGTAAGTATTTGATGATATAAAATTTCCCCTAAAAATTGCTTTGACTGCATCTATAAGTTTTGATATGTTGTCTCTTATTATATAATATTATAGTCCTTTTGTTTTCTTCTGTTTACTTTTCTATCTTTCTCTTAAGTCAGATATTTGAAGATCAAAATTTTAGTTCAGCTCTGTTTTCATCAGAAATAATTGAAGACCCCCTGTTTTATCAGTCATTTATCTTTTCCCCTAAAAGATAATGCTTCATTTTACTGAGTAATTGATTCTTTGGTTATAGTCCGAGATCCTTTACCTTCCAAAATATCATATTTCAAGCTCTCCAATCCTTTAATGTGGATGTTGCTAAATTTTCTGCAATCCTGATTAGTGATATTTAAAGTGTTTATTTCTGGCTGCTTGCAGTATTTTCTCTTTGATCTGATAATTCTGGAATTTAGATAAAGATTCTTTGGAGTTTTCATTTTTCAGTCTCTTTCAGGAGGTGATTGGTGAATTATTTTAATGATTATTTTGCCCTCTAGTTCTAGGATATCAGAAGAGTTTTTCTTTACAATTTCTTGAAAGATACTGTCCAGGCTCTTTTTGTTTCATCATGGCTTTCAAGTGGTCCTATACTGCTTAGATCTATTTTTCAAGTCAGTTGCTTTTCCAATGAGGTATTTTACATTTTCTTCTTTTCTTTTCTTTCTTTTTTTTTTTTTTGATTTTGTGTGACTGATTTTTGAGATTTTATTGAGTCATTTGCTTCTATTTGTCCAATTCTAAATTTTAGTAAATTATTTTCTTCAGGTAGCTTTTTAACTTCCTTTTACATTTGGCCTATTTTACTTTTAAAGAAGTTATTTTGTTCGGTGGATTTTTTTTTTGTCCATTTTGCCAATTCTGTTTTTAAGGAATTGTTTTCCCATTTTGCCAAATTTATTTTTAGGAACAATTTTTCTTGAGTATATTTTTTTTCCGTCTCACCAAATTCATTTTTAATTGGTTGTTTTCTTCAGTAAATTTCTGTGCTTTCTTTTCTAAACTCTTGACTTTTTCTACCAAAATTTCATAATTCTCCTGAATTCAGCTTTCGTTTCTTTTCTTCATTTCCTTTATCTGTCTCTGTTAATTAAGATCCCATCTGACCTCTTTCAAAAGACATTTTTGATCTTGAGACCAATTCATATGAGGCTTCAACCAAAAGCATTTTTGTCTCTTCATAGTAGCTTTCTATGGTCAGAGCTTTTTTTGCTTTTTTGATCATTTTTAAAAGATGAGCTCTGCTCCTAGGTTACAAAAGAGATTGCGCAGAAATAAAGGCTTCTCACTGATTTTGGTGGAGCTTTCAATAAAATTGAAAGAAAACTAATGAATTAGTAAAAAAAAAAAAAAAAAAAAAAACCTAAGAGTTGGTTTTATGAAAAAAAAATAAATGAATAAACCATTGGTTAATTTTATTAGAAAAAGGAAAGAAAGCAAACCAAATTATCAGGCACAGCTTTCTCAGGGCACTGGGTGGCCTGGCCAAGTTCAGCCTGTTATGCTGGGGCTTAGGGGCTTACAATTTGACTTCTATTATTGAGAATAGTAAATAAATGTTTAGAATTAAACATTTTCCCCTGCCAAATAATTTAAGTATGAATGATATTAAATATTTAATTGTTATTTGTTTTACAAACTCAAATAATAGAATCATAAAATTTGGTAATTATACAAGAATTCAGGAGCCATTTAAACTATTGTTTATCCTTAATTTTTGAAGAGGACAAATAACATTGTAATGGTGGGGTCAGAGTTCAGTGTGTACAGTTGTGGCTGACCAGTTCAAACAAGTTTGGAAGATTCTACCTCAATTTGTCCACTGATAGAAGAAATCACAACTGTAATATATTTAACAAATGATTATCTAGTCTCTATTTGAAAAATTTCTAAGAGGGGACCCCAACATTCTATAGGCAACCTATTTTACTTTAGCACAGCTATAAATATAAAGGAAGCTTTTTTTCTGCATTAAGCTTGGATTTGCTGCTTTGCAACTTCTATCTATTGTGTCAAATTCTGTCCAATGGGGTCAGATAGAACAAGACTTTTCTCTCCAGTATCACATAATCCTACTTTAGCTATTTGACCATTAATATCATGTGCTACTGGGCATATGATTCTCTTCTTCATTCTAGACATACCAAGTTCCTTCAACAGATTTTCATATAACTTGTAAACTAGACTTTTCAAAATCCCTTTTATCCTTCTCAGGAACCTCTCCACAGTATGATAATATTTTTCTTATTTCTGGAAATTATATCTGTTTAAATAAAAATCAGACTAAAATTAACTTTTTTGTATGTGCCCTATTCATTTAAAATTCATTTTGATTTTACATTTCACTAAAAACCTCATATTTTTAGCTGAATAGATTTTTAAACATCTTATACTTTTTAAGTTAAATGTTTATACCAAAATATGAAACTTCACATTATGCCAATCAAATTTTATCTTACTAGATTTAGTCTACTACACTATCCTATTAAGATGCATTCAGATACTTTCACTTAGTATGTAGCTATGGAAGATTTAAAGATTTAAATCATTTCCAGATTTGATGGTCACTTTGATAGAATTCTTTGTGTACAAGTCATTGATATAAATGTTAAGCTGCATAGAGCCAATCATTTGTTCTTGGGTTATTCTGTTGGATACAAATTGTCATTTTGACATTAAACAACTGACAATTACTTTTTGAGTTCAGCCATCCAAGTACTAAAACTGTTTCATTGTATTATAGTCTATATGTTATAATCCAGTCATAATTATCCTGAGAATAATATGAGACAATTTATCAAAAATTGTGAAAATATTGTGCATTTTTTTTCAAAAAAGGAAATGAGTTAACTTTGACATAAATTATTGTTGATGAAAGCATGCAAACTCTTTGTAATCACTACTTCCTTTTCATATGTTTCATGAACCTCTCTTTAATGATGCATTCTGGAATTTTCCAAGGAATCAAAATAGAGTTCATTGTTTTTCAATATAAAGATTTTGTTCTATTTCTTTCTCTCTCTCTCTCTCTCTCTCTCTCTCTCTCTCTCTCTCAGTGAATAGGATGCTGTTTGAATTTCTCAAGTACCTCTCCCATTATCCACAATTTTAGAAATATCACTAATAAAGAATCAGCTGTCACATCTACCAGTTCTTCAAGAACCCAAGAATGTGATTTATCTGCGCAAAGATACTTGGATTAATCTGTCAAAAAAGTGACTTAAATTCATCAAAGCAATTAGAATCTCTTTTAATCTAGTCTTATTTATTTTGTAACAAGCTGTTAGTAAATTTTCTCCTTGATCAAGTCGATATTATACTTTATTGTTGCTGTCATTTTTAAATTATGTTTCACTCTTCATGACTGTTTCCTTCTTTAATTCATTTTATTGAGGAGGAAACTCAGGGGCAGCTAGGTAGCACAATGGATAGAGCACCAGCTGTGAAGTCAGGAGGACCTGACTTCAAATCTGAAATCAGACACTTAACACTTCCTAGCTGTGTGACTCTGAGCAAGTACCCCAATTTAAAAAAAAGAAAAAGAAAAAAAAAGTGGATGAGGAAACTGAAATAAGCAGGGTTATAACTTGTCCAGGGTCACACAGCTAGTAGTGTCTGTGACTAGATTTGAATTTCGTAAAATGAGTCATCCTAACTACAGTTCTGGCACTCTATCTACTGTAGAGCCTATAGTAGGAATGTCTCTGTTGCTGCTCCTTTATTTATTTATTTGATTGTTTGTGTGTTTATTTATTTATTCATTCATCTAGCTATCCCAAATATACTATTTCTTAAAAAAATAAATAAATCAAAACAAAACAAATAAGAAGTGAACAATTCTGATTCTGTTTTCAATTATTACCATTCTGACAAAACTAAAAAGAGATTCCTATCCCTTCTTTGTTCTTCCCTTTTCCTATCAGTATATCTTTAAAAATATCATTATCTGATATTATTTGCCACCACAAGTTAATCTTATTTTTAGCTTTAGCACTTGGACACTATTGATAGCATTATTTTGGTGTGCCAATGTTTAGAAAAAATCCAAAAGATTACTAATTTTTTTTAAATTTCTGGACACTGGGAAATTGTTATTTTTAATTATACTAATCCAGAAGCAGTCTTCTGGTGATGTCATTGTACCTTTTTTTGCTAAGCCAGCTTTATTCTAGAATTAAGAGACATGCAGTCTATGTCCAGTGACAGAACATATGGATACTACATGGAGTTTCTGCCAGACATTATCTACAGCTTCTCTCTTTTTGTTTGGCATTTTTCATATTTTTTTTCCTGCAGTAATTTTCATTGTAACAACAATGTAACATACAGTGTTTCTCTCAACTTCCAGCTCCTGGTTTCAGTTGCAGTAACCATAGTGTAAGTAGGCTTCTTTGTTTATTTAGTCATCCATTCATTCATTTCTTTTTTGTAAATATTATTTTCCCAATTACAAGTAAGGATAGTTTTTCAATCATCATTTTTATAAAATTTTGAGTTTTAATTTTTTCTTCCTTTAATCCCCCTCTCCAAGATGGCAAGCAATCTGATATAGATTACACAAGAATAATCATGTAAACATATTTGCACATTAGACATGCTGTGAAAGAAGAATCAAGACAAAAGTGAAAAGCCAAAAAAAAAAAAGTGAAAATAGTATATCTTGATCTGCAGTCAGACTACACAGTTTTCTCTTTGAATTTGAATAGCTTTTATCATTATGAGTCTTTTGGAATTGTTTTGTATTATTGTATTCTGAGAAGAGCTAAGTCTATCAAAATTGATCATCCCACATTGTTGCTGTTAATACATATAATATTCTCCTGGTTCTCGTCACTTCATTGTAGTCTTTATAGCTTTTTCTTAAATCCACCTGCTCATCATTTCTTATAACACAATAGCATTACATTACATTCATATGCCACAATCTGTTTACCCATTTCCCCAATTGGTAGACATCGCCTCAATTTCTGATTTTTTGCAACCACAAAAGGAGCTGCTATAAATATTTTTGTACCTATAACACAAAATATTTTGTTTTAATGATATCTTTGGAATACCTTCTGCTCCTTTAGGTAAAAAACATTTTGAAAGACATTAAGCCCTAATACACCCAGTTATCCAATTCATTAAACTAAGGGAGAAAGAAGTGAAACTTCCTCCCACTAGGAAATAGTCGTTTACTCTACAGAAAATTTTTATCTTTAGCCAAGACTCTCAGAATAGTCAGAGTCATTCAGTCTCACTTTGATTTAGGATTACAAAATCCCTGATCATGATAGTATAGGAGATTCAAATGAAGAATAGCAGAACCACCCAATACAACATTTAATAAAAGAATATTGTCTTGGTGAGCTTCAGATATAGAACCATGCAATAACTTTGGTATTCTGGTTGAAGGCCCAGAACCTTTAAGGGGTAAGACTCTTATAGAGTATTACACAAAGAGTAAGCTTGCATTTATAGAAAATTGCCCGGTTATCCAAAGGGAAAGATAGTAGTATATTTGAGAATAGTGAAAATAGAGGCATTTTCTAAATTATCTAATAAGGTGTAGAAAATGAAGGGAAGGGGTAGAGGAAAATTAACTGTTCCAATGTAGCAAGAAATTAGGGAGGAGAAAATGTCCAGATGCTAAGATTTTTGTCTTTGGCATAATGCAGGTATGACAGAGTAGGTTAATCCTGCAATACTTTTTTTTCATCAGTTCACATAATTACGGCTACCTAATTCTTTAACCATTCTCAGGTGAAATCCACATTAGGGATGGCTTCACAACAAACTACAAAAGACTCAAGGTCTCCTTTTTGTCAATTGTAAAATTCCTCTGGCCTCTTTTCCTAAGAATCAGACCAAATGCTAAGGTCAGTAGGCAAGGTCATAATTTTCAAACTACCTAGATTTATTTACTTTAATGTACATGAGGCTGGTTAACAAACCTGATATGTACAAAAATAAATTTTGTTTCATAATATATGTATTTATTTCATTAGACAGTAGGAAGAAAATGGTCATGGAGTCAAAATCTCTAAGTTCAAGTTCCATTCATTTATTAGCTATGTGATCCACTTTGTTCTAGTGAGATTGATTTACTTTCCTATTTTATGTATCCTTCCTAATGATATTTTACCTATCATAGTATTTTCATCGAACTAGTTATTATTCAATCCAACATCCCAAATTCCTTTTTCTATTTCAAATTAAGTTTAATTAAATTCTTTCTGCCGCTACACAATTATCTGCTACTCCACTTTCACACTTTAGAAATTCCGTGTTTTTTTCCACTCGTGTTTAGTGAGACCATCTAAGTGACATTAGCAAGTAAATACTTTCAGTTGAAAAAAATTCTAAGAAACAAAATAAGATTATTAATTTAAATATTTAACCAAAAGGGGATAGTCTACTTTTCTAATGATGCATCCATGAACTTGTCTCATGGGAAAGATTCATTGGAAGTTCCAGTCACAGATTAAATACTAAGCTATTTACAACATGGTTGTAAGTCAATGCCAAACAGCTGTTCAGTTTATTTACCTCACATGGAGATTCTTTGCTTCATAGACCTATGAATCAAACTAAGGTTGATTTAGATTTGGAATCTTGCCAACAGTTATATACTTTAATTTGAATATTATTATCATTTAAAGAAATTCTCCCCATTAAAAAAAAATCAATCATATATAAATGCTATGAAAAACATGGGTTCACTAAATGTGATATTCTTAGTAAAACATATCATTGTCAGAATTTTTAAGTGACATAAATCAATTTGAAAAATGACTGAATGAAAAGAAATGGAAAAAAAATACTACGCCTGGGAAGAGGTGAAATTACCTAAATCAATTTCATGAATCTGCTTGAAGAGATGATCACAAAACAAAACAAGCAGGAAAAACAAAATTTTGTTTTGAAAAATAATTATGTTTGAGTGTATGTGGGAAACATCTAAAGGTTATAATGGATCATATAGAAATAATATGTAGCATTTTAATCATATGTACATCTAATTAATAATATTTACATTTATGTATATGTGTATATATGTGTTATATATATCACATATATAAATACATATGTGTACATGTACAGAATGAAAAAATTAAATAGTTGCATGTATTTGTATTTATTCTATTTGAATTTAAAATGAGAAAAATATGGCAATTAGCTTTATCCCAATGCAACCATTTCAGGGAGCAGCTAGTGGTACAGTGGCTAGAATACTAGGTCAAGAGTTAGGAAGGCATGAGTTCAAATCTGTCCTCAGATTCTTACTGACCTTAGACAAATTACTTAGTTCTGTTTCAATTTTCTCATCTGTAAAATTAGTTAGAGAAGAAAATGGCAGTTTTTTCTGCCAAGAAAATCCCAAATGGACTGATAAAGTGTCAAACTTGACTGAAACAAGTGAACGATAATGAACAAACAGTTTATGGGATTCATCAATGACACTAATCAGGACCTTCTATATTGTGCAATATATAAAAGGTTTGAGGCATAGTTTTATGATAATTAATCATTTTATTAACTATTGCTAGTGAATAATTAATAAAAGGTATCAGTAACACTCTCAAATGACAAAGATTCTTCAGGAAACCCACTCGATCCTTATAAGTCCTAGAAGAGTAGGTGTTTCTGAGGCTGGCAAACTATTCTGATTGGTTAACAATTAATGAAAAGAATGAATATTATAATGAGAAGTGGTTTATTCTAATGAGGAGCTAGGAAACATGAATCTGATCAGTCTTGGACAATGAGACATATTTTACCCAGTCTAGACAAAAGGCAGTCTATCCTCATCCTATACAATGTACCATAATTCATTTTAGATTAAATTCTTTGTAAGGTTTCTAATTCAGTTGGATCTCCCATCCAAGATCAAAAAGCATGCAGGGGTGGAGGGAACTTAGGTAATTAGATCTATCAAAAATGTCATTGAGGGACTGAACAACCTGCTGATTTCTGGAAAAATATTCTGAATCTAATTAAATAGTTAATCATTAATATGAGAGAAATAATCCTCCCTCTATCCCTTCCCCCTCTATATTTCTTTTTATATGTAAATTAGGAAGTTCTTCAATCAATACAGTTTTGCACTTCATCTATATTAGTTTTAGGGTGATGCCTAGGGTACATTCACAAAACAGTGCATGTGTCAGAATCAGGTTGTAAACTATATTCATGATTATCCAATTTTCAACATTTGTTGTTATGAGTTACAATACATCCTTCTCATTGATAGTACTTCTGTTTTTACTAATAATCATTATAATAAGAAATCACCAGCACCTTTATGATAATTAATACTTAATTATATAGTATTTTAAGTTTTCTATAAGATGTAGCATATATTAGGGTCAACAAGCTGACATTTGATAGATGCTGGAGTCAAAGAAGACTCATTTTCATGAGTTCATATCTGGTTTCAGACATTTATTAACTGTGTGATCCTCGACAATTCACTTAACCCCTTTTGCCTAGTTCTCATATATAAAATGAGCTGTAGAAAGAAATGGCAATCCAGTACTTTTGATAAGGGTGATAAGAAGTGTCAGATGCTACTATGCAACATTGAATTTCTACTATACAACAACAATTTGCTTTCCACAACTTCCTCTGATTGATAGGTACCATAGGTGTTTAGAAAACACACTCACTAAAAAGACATGCTATCAAATCTATATCCTTCTCATGGAAATCCAATGTCCTTGAATCCTGATTTTCAGTAATATCTAATCCACCAGTGGCAATATAATATATAGTATAAAATTAGGATACTTTTTAAAAAATTTTCAAGATTCACTTATATAAGATTTTGAGTTTGATTTTTTTCTCTTTTCCTTCCTCCCTGACCTTCTCTCCTTCACAAGGCAGCCAGCATTATGATATAACTTATACAATTAAAATCAAATTAACTATTTCCATATTAGTCATGTTGTGAAAGAAAAATCAGGACCAAAGGAAAATAAACCACTTGAAAGAAAAAGCCAAACAAAAGAAAGTGAAAATAGTATGTTTTGATTTGCATTCAGAATCCATAATTCTTTCTTTAGATGCAGATAGCATTTTCCAACATGAGTCTTTTGGAATTGTTTTAGATCATTGTATTGCTGAGAAGAGCTAAGTCTATCAAAGCTGATCATCTCTCAATGTTATCTTTAAAAAAAAAAAAAGAAGTTGCAAATCTGATTCAATAGAACACCTCTTTATTCTCCAAAAAAAAGTCACCAAAAAATGGAGTTTTTTTCATTTGGATGGATTTTATTTTCCTTGTAAAATCTCAAATTTGTGGCTTGTATAGAAAGAAAAATGTCTCTGAGTGCACTAACTTAGAATTTTATATGTTTTAAATTGTTAATGGATTCCTTTTCCCCAAGGATCTAAGCCACTATTCTATAGATAATTAGCCACATTAACTTTCACACCCCTAAGTTACCATTTAATAATATACATAATTATTTTCCTTGAAATAAAGAGGTATCAAAATATGTATATCTAATACGAAGAGGGAAAATTAACCAGCCTTATCTCTCACCCACTTTTCTTGGCAGATAAATTTCTGCTTGGCTAAAACCTACAAACTGCCAATCCTCTGTATGTAGCTTTAAACATATGACAGACAAAAATATCACAAACCCTTACGTACAAAAAAGATATACATTTAAAAATATTTGGCAATGACAGAGAAGGACTTGTCACTGAATCCAATTCTTAGAGAATGCTCAGAGTATCTTTCTGCCTAGGTTTTTCAGTGCATATGCAGAAATATGCTTACTTCCAACATAACACTTGGAATTTTGGAAGCCTATTTCTAGCTCCTTGCAACTGATGGGTTAATTCTGTGTAATGGTAAAAATTCTTCTTTGGCTATTTACAGGAAGAAAACGTAAGACTCAGAAGATGTTGAGCTGAAACCAAGATCAAATGTGAAAGAGACAACACTCTAATTACTGTCTCTTTTCTTTCCTGGCAGCAAATGAAAAAAGAATTGCTGCAAGCTGCCAGGTAGAAGAAAGAATAGGTGTACTATATAACTGTTCTCATAAGCACAAAATGTATATTTTCCTTTGTATTTGTTTTTTGCTGATCTTAAGTATTTTGAAAGAGGATTGTCCAGGCCATTGTGTGAGATGGGAAGATCCATCAGAGTCATCATGTCAAATTTAAATAGTAACTCGAGATAGATAGTAGCAGATAGTAATGGTTATTAGTAGAGGAAAGATAAGTAAAGGCAGATGTTAAAAAGTGTCTCATAAAGTAATAGTGGATTCAGGAATCATGATCAGTTGTGATGTGAACAAATGCTATTTGCTCTGAAAAGGATTCTCAGAACTTAGCAGAATATTACAACCAAGGGGAACTTCAAGAAAGCTTCAAAAGGCAGGAAAATGGATTTCATATCCAGAAATCAGGAGGTGTTCTTTACCATTCATCCACTATCAGAGTACTTCAGATTTGAATTTATTGTTCCTGTAACCCTCTCTATTCAAGGTGAAAATTTGCCCTTATGTTGGGAGAAATGTTTTCTAATAACCCACCTTTCCTATACCTCTTCAGTAAATCTATTTTCTAAAATTAATTAAACACTGGTCAAGGCTCAAGAATTACTATTATTGGACATTCCTTCATATTAAAGTTATTGCTATGACTTTAAAGAGTGTAGTAGCTACTCTCTGGTAAACCAGACTTGGTATATGTGTCCAATTGAGGAATACTCACATACACATGCCTATACATATATAAATATGTACATATGTGTTTATATGGGTATCTATGATATAATGTGTACAATGTAAATGTGTGTGCATATCAATCTCTCATCTATCTAGTTGGTAGGTCAATGTAGTTCAAATTTAGTTCTGTTCTTGGAAATTATAGTCCCTTTTAGGATTATAAATGGAGATAAGTAGTAGAAAATTATATGCTTGGGCAATTAGTTAGTTTAGTGGATAGAGCACCAGCAATGAGTCAGGAAGACCTGAGTTCAAATCTGACCTCAGACACTTAACACTTCCTAGCTGTGTGACTCTGGGCAAGTCACTTGACCCCAATTGCCTCAGCAAAAAAAAAAAAAAAAAAGAAAGAAAGAAAAGAAAAGAAAAGAAAGAAAGAAAATTATGTGCTTCATCAATGTTACCTTTGTAGAAGAAAGTGTCTACAACTACATTATGCACATAATAGTAACTAGCAAAGACAATATATTTTCATTTGACTAGTTAATAATCATTTCTATTTGATTCTCTTTTTTCTCATTATAAACTGCCTTATAGTCTGAGTTCCCTTACATCAAGGTAGATATGCCTCTTTTTAACTTTTATCCATTGTTTCTACTTTGTCCTGGCCTGGAACACATTTTGCTGATTGTATGTTCTTCTATATCATTACTATTTCCCGCTAATTTTAATAATAAAATTTATTTTGTCATACCTTTTATTTCTAACATAAGTAAATTGACTTTAAGAAGCTTCTATGCAATAAAATTCACCAAAAAGCTGATATCTGTCATTATGAATTAGAAAATTTCATTAATATTACTTTCATATTTTAGGTGCACATTCAGATTTCTTTAGAATACATTGGATTTAGACTTCCTTTCTATAGATTTCTTCTTCTCCCACAGTATCCCTTTGGAGATCATTAATGACTTTCATCAGAATTCTTAGTGTCATAATACTCATTATAACTATAAATCAATAAAATTGTCAAAGATAGTAAAAGGTGGAAAAATTCAATATTGGCAGGGTTAAGCAAAGACTGGAAAGCTGATTTATTTCTAAACCTATGATTTGTTCAAGAATTTTGAAAGGTAATATTAATCAATCAAAAACACAGACTAAATGCTTACCATGTGCCAAGAGTTCTCCTATGCTCTGGTGATCCTTAGGGCTAAATAAAATATAGCAGATAACATTTTAGTTACTATTTTTGAATATGAAAACATGAGGTATAGGCACAGAATCTTGGTCATTCCTAGAGGTTTCTACCATGTATATCTGTTACAAAGTTCTGGCCCATATTGATGGATTTATGTGTACCCCTTCAGAAACCCACTAATCTGATTAGATTTCCTATTTCCTTTGGTGTTTTCATCTAACAAAAGAAAGGGGGAGATGTTGGAATCCTTACTAACTGCTAACTAATTAGAGTTGATCTAATCTTACAAGAAGATGTTTTGGGCAGAACCTGAAACAAGGTACTAAGTAGAACTAATTAATACAAGGCTTGTGTTCACACCTTTACTCATTGGAGTTCAATGAGTTCACACCTCCCTTGAAGCTCTTTGGGCCAGAGAGCACTGAAATCCACTGAGGGGGTCTGTTAGCCCCACATTCAGGGCGCCAAAATGTGGGAGTTCAAATGTTCTTCTTTAAAATATTATAAAGGTTCTTTCTGGGTGCCTTCCCTGGAATCTTTTTATTCTTTATTTTACATTATGGTTCTCTGGAATTAGAGAAGAATGAATTAAAAATAAACGACTTGTGAAAACAAAATATTATTATATTTTAAAACTAAATTCAAGGAATTTTGATAGGGTAGTAGGAATATGAGAAAAAGGAAGGGTGTGTGCAAGCAGACAATAATAATAATATAAATAAAAGAAATTAAAAGGAATTGGCATTTATTTAAAAGAAGTCATTAAAAAACAGTAGAAGAAAGCACAACATTAACAATTATAACTTTGGATGAAAATGGAATAAACTTGCTAATCAGAAAGATACAAAGAAGAAATATATGCATGCAATATTTCTGTGTTTATATGTGTATGTTTGAGATCCCAAGTACAATATTTCTTCTGAGCAATTTAAGTGTATTTATATTGCTTGTTACAGAATATACACATGCATTCATTTATATTTATATTAATGAACATAAAGTAGAATAAAATACCTTTTCCCCCTGATTAGATCATGGAACCTATACAAAAATCGACTATATATTATGACATAAAGATCTCCAAATTAAATGCAGGAAGGCAAAAATAGTAAATGCTTTCTTTTCAGATCATGATGCACTGAAAACAATATTCAACAAAAAGTTAGGGGCAAATAGACCAAAAAGTAAGTGGAAACTAAATAATCTTATTTTAAAGAATGATTGGGTGAAACAGCAAATTAAAGACACAATTAAAATTTCACTCAAGATAATGACAACAATGAGACATCATACTAAAATTTGTGGGATGCAGCCTTTAGGGGCTTACTTTAATAAAATAGAGAAAGAGAAAATCAACGAATTGAGCTTACAACTTAAAAAGCTAGAAAAAGACCAAATTAAAATCCCCCAATCAAATACTAAACTCGAAATTCTAAAATTAAAAGGAGAAATTAATAATATTGAAAGTGAGAAAACGATTGAATTAATAAATAAAACTAAGTATTGGTTTTATGAAAAAAACAATGAAATAGATAAACCTTTGTTAAATTTGATTAGAAAAAAGAAAGAGGAAAATCAAATTGTTAGTCTTAAAAATGAAAAGGGAAAACTTTCCACCAATGAAGAGGAAATTAGAGGAATAATAAGGAATTATTTCGCCCAACTTTATGCCAATGAATTTGATAACCTAAGTGAAATAGATGACTACCTCCAAAAATATAGGCTTCCCAGATTAACAGAGGAGGAAATAAATTGCTCAAATAGTCCCATTTCAGAAAAAGAAATAGAACAAGCTATTAATCAACTCCCTAAAAAAAAATCCCCAGGACCAGATGGATTTACATATGTTAAAGAACAATTAGCCCCAGTGCTGGAATCTGATATTCCGAAAGGCAAAAGAACTTATTCTGATAGTTCTAGCCACAATATTTCTTGGAGTTTTGATTTTGGAATCTCTTTCAGTATGTGATCAATGAATTCTTTCAAAGTCTATTTTGCCTTCTGTTTCTGTAATATCTGGGCAGTTCTCTTTGATGGTTTCCTGAAAAATAATGTCTAGGCTCTTTTTTTCATCATGATTTTCAGGGAGTCCAATAATCCTTATTTTCAGGGAGTCCAATAATCTCTCCTAGATCTATTTTGCAGGCCTGTTGTTTTCCCAAATAGATATTTAACATTTTTTTCCTATTTTTTCATTTTTTTGGTTTTGCTTGACTGATTCTTGGTGTCTCCTCAAGTCATTCATTTCCATAATTCAAGTCTGATTTTTAATGAATTATTTTCTTCATTTGCTTTTTAAATTTCTTTTTGTATTTGTCCAATTGAGTTTTTAAATGAGTTGTTTTATTCTATGGAATTTTTTTCCATTTTGCCAAATTTTTTGTATAAAATTGTTTTCTTTTTCCAATTCACAAATTCTGCTTTCCTTGCAATTAGTTACCTTTTCCAATTCATAAATTCTCTGTGCCTGGAAGCTATTTATCTTTTCCAAATCACAAATTCTGTTTTTTAAGGACTTGATTTCTTTATCCACTCTATCTTTAAATGAGTAGGATGACTTATCCAGACTCTCTTGCAAAGCTTTCCTTTCCTTTCCCCATTTTTCATCTAGCTCTCTTGTGAGAGTCTTTTTAATTTCTTCTATGAGAGCCTTAGATGGTGGGGATCAAATCATATCCACCTTTGCATCTAGAGACAAACTGTTTTTAGTCTCCTCAGGGTTTGAAGTCTGATCTCTTTCTATATAAAAGCAATCAATAGTAAGAGCCTGCTTTGCTTTTTTGCTCATTTTGAAAACAAAACAAAACAAAACAAAAGCTTACAGTCTGCTTATTGGGGGGTGGGGTATTTCCAAGCTTCCTCTACAGATAAAAGGAAGTGGCAATGAAGGGGCAGTGGGACAGCCACTGGCTGCACTGGAATTAGCAGTTGTGCTGAAATCAGCAGCAGCAGCAAAAAGACAGCTACTAAGGGCTGCGCTGGCACCAAGAACTGTGGCTGTGCTTGGGATCATGCTGAGTCACTCCGGGTGCTGGGTGGATGTGGCCAGGTCATAAGAGACCTTGGTGTTTTGGAGTTATAGTCTTTACCTTTTGCATTTACAGCTTCTTTGCTGACTTGCTGGCTTGCTGCCAGGACAAAGTAGCCACATTATGGTAAAAGTCTCCCTGCAGATTTTCCACAGCTCAGACCACACCCTGCCCACTTTGGTCTGCCCAGTGTGAGTTGTTTCCAGTGCTCTCACTGCCAAGTTGCCTGATGCTGTGCCTGGCCTAGCCTTGTTCTATCCCTGCTTTCAAGCAAAAACAGACCTTTTCAGATGAATTATCTTTGGTTAGTAATGTGTTATACTCCCAATATTCATGAATTCTGACAGTCAAGCACTAATTCTGAGGCTGAATATCGTTAAAATAGATTGAGGGAAAATGGGAACCTAGGAAGATGTGTGTGTCCTCTCTGCCATCTGGCTTTGCCCCCAGCCTTTAATTCTTGAAGAAGATAATGACCACAGGGAGATGATGTCATGAGAAGCAAGTGAGTTGGATTTAGGTGAGGGAGGGCTGTGGAAGGTGACCTGTCTCACTTTCTTCTCCAGAGCCATCTGGGTCCATGGCCAAATATAGATCAAGATGACTGAAGTTGGCCCTAGGTGGAAGACCTTGCTCTTTTTAAATAAAGTCTTTAATAGTTCTCAGTTTGACTGAGTTCATACCCATTCAGTAATTGAGGAGAAAAATGGCCTCTTTCACATAATTTTTAAAAAGTGAATAAATAAATTTCTAAGTGGAATTGCTACTTAAATTCACTCTGAGTGAATCAGGATCCAAACAATGACTTATCAAGTCTTTGACACTTAGGAAAATGTTGACTAAACAATGAAAAAGGGCTGATCAGAATGTAGTTGTGTTTGATTAACATTGCCTTTAGCTAATAAAAGAGTGCTTTTCCCTCCCCTTTCTGTGAAAAACTCCTGTTTCCACACTTTTGAAATAACCTCCCATGAACTAGGGGACTTTTCAGAAATGCCCCAAGGTCTATATAATCCCTAAACTCCTGTGTCCTGATGTCCTTGACCAGGAGATAGACGTTGTATACAATTGCTTAGAACCATTCTAATAAATTCAATGCTCAGTATTCTGCTTCAGTGACTTTTGTCGCAGATTACAACTTTGTGGCTTATCCTTGGAAACAGGCTCATTATTTTACTGCAGCCTTACTCAAGATATTCTCAGCAGGAGAACTTTCATATTTTTCTATGATATGTAAGAATCAGTGTCATTTCCAATGCTAGAGTGAGGCATTGGAGAAAGATTTTGTGATGGGCTTGTAATACAAATTAGTCAGTAATCAATTTCTTGCTTTTCTCAAGTTGATTAATAATATTAATTGTTTTTTTTTCTGTGAATATAGAAAAAATAATTCTTTCCAATACTGTAGCAATTAATTTTACTTTTTTAGTAGTTTTAAGAAATCTAGTAATTTGAAGGAATGAAAATAGCCTGGTATTAGTCTATATACCACCAATGGCAAAGCATGGAGGAGGGATAGGGAGAGGGAAGATGCATATCTATCTAATTGATCTTGTAAGCAACAGCAGTCTTCTGAGTTGAATTTTACTATATGAACTGGCCCCTTAGAATCAGTTTGCTTCTTTTCAGCATTGTGATGTTAGAATAGACAGGATCAAATTTGGTAGGTTTTGTTTACATAATTTGATTATTGCATTCTTATAAATACATGCTTCATTAATAGAATTATTACATATATATCCTTCACCTTATTCTTTCATGATATGAGGCCCTTGATCCATTGCCTTTCAATTACTTTTCTGTCAATACTAGCAGTCAACCAAGGGTGAATTTGTTTTTTTGGAATTGGTGTCCAGTGATTTTAATATTTTCACATTATTGAGGAAGCATAGTCTTTTCTTCTTTTTTTCTCCCATTTATGAATTAGACAGTTGTTTCTCCAACTGGAAGAAAGCCGGTAAACAAAATATAAGTGCCTCCCTGAGAACTATATAACTGTTCATAGAAGTATTTATTCAGCTTGTAATGCCAATATGATAATAGCTTTGTTCTATTTTTGCATAATTGCTCTTCAGTAGCATTTCTATGGCTAATTGTTTCATTTATATGCTGCAATAAGTTTTTTTAAGTGCACACTATTATGATGACTAAAATAAACGTATGGGAGTTATCTTCCAGTATTCAATATAACATCACATGTATGTCTCATGATATTGAAATAACTCAAGGAAACAGATGTAACTAGAATGAACATAAGTAATCATCCTGCATGTTTAATATGTACAATACTTTATGAAAAGCTATTTTTCAAATTTCAATTTTTTTAATACCAATTCTCAAGAGTGAAAACCAATGACAATTGAGTATGCAAACCCACAAGATCAACATTAAAAGGTAAAGGGAGTAAATCAGTAGAAATCTTTTCAATTGTTCTTTGCATCCCTTTAGTTTGGGTTTCTTGGATAATTAAATAAAAGTAGAAATAAAGTTTGTAATTTTTGCTTTGATGATTTACATTACTGAAGAAAAATATTCTCAGCAATCATAATTCATAGCAGAGTACTGAGCACATAGTTAAAGCACAAATAAATTATAATTGGTTGATCAAATAATTCCTTAATCTATCTTCTTCTAGCTCTTGCATAGCTCAACTACTAACTCAATAAAATATAATATCTTTAATGATAGTCCTACCCTCTGCCCTGAAATTCTGTGTTAATCTTTTAAAATATTAAAGTTGAGTGGAGAACTTTCCTTTTAGTGAACTCTCTTTTAAAAACATCTCCTTTGCAGGAAAGGGGAAAGAAGGTGGGAGACAAGATGGCAGAGAGGACACACATTTTTTTCTGACCTTCTCCCATGAACCTCATACTAATTCACAAATCCAACCTCTGAATTAGTTCTGGACTGGCAGAACCCACAACTATTGGGAGTGTAACAAATTACCAGCAGAAAATAATTTCAAAGATGTCCACAAATCTGTTTCAATCAGAAACGGAGGGAGTCAGGCCAAGTGCAAGCAGGCTGAGCACAACAGCTGGTGCAGACAGGGCAGACCCAGAGTGGAGTGGGCTCCACTGGCCAGAGAATCTATGGGGAGGAATCTACAGCAAAGTTGGCTATTCTGCCCTGGTTGAAAGCCAATAGATCAGGAGACAAGTTATAAAACATGTAACAGAAACACAAAAGTTAAAGAGTGAATTCTGAAATGTAAGAATCTCATAGGACCTGGCCACATCTACCCAGCACCAGATGTCTGTCATTGCAGCCATTGCCGGTTGTAGAGGAATTTTGAACAATCTTCCCTTTGCCCTAAAAGCAAATTTCAACTTTTTAAAAAATGAGCAAAAAAGCAAAAAGAAGTCTGACCATAGATAGTTTTTTATGGAAGAATAGATTTCAAACTCTGAGTTCACTTAACACAGATTGTCTCCAGATGAAGCCCCAAAAAGTGATATAAATTGGTTTCCATGTCACAAGACTCACTTGGAAGAAATTTAAAAGGATTTTAAAAGAGAGCTAGAAGAAAAATGGGAAAAATAAATAAGAACTTTTCAAGAGGGTTTGCAAAAGGAAATACAGAAATTATCTTAAGAGAATTCCTTATGAAATAGATTTAGTGAAGTGGAATAAGCAAACAATAGTTTAGAAAATAGATCTGACTATTGCAAAATGGTAATGGAAAAAAAAACAACTCCATGAAAAACAGAATTTGTGAAATGGAAAAAAAAAAATTCATAGAACAAAACAACTCACCTAAAAATTCAATTGGCCAGGCCAAGATGGCGGAGAGGAAATACACTTCTGTGTAATCTCCGTGTTTTTCTCTCACTATTCATTTCATTTCATGCCTCTGAATTAATGCTCGACTGAAAAAAAAACCATACAATTACTTACCAAGAGAAACCATCCTTGAGACTCGTCAAGAAAGGTCTGTTTTTGCGCGAGGGCGGGGACGGTATTTGGAAGCAGTCTGCGGGCAGCAGCGGCAACCAGAGCACAGATAGCAGCTCAGAACCGGGTGGAGCGGAGAAGGGGTAGGACGCGATCGCAGCCGTCTCTGCGGTGAGAGCTTTGCTATAGGAGCAAGTCAGCAGCCCAGCAGAGAAGCTAAAAACACCGGGGGTGAAGAATACAATCCCAAACAGCTGGAATTTCTCGGGACCTGGCCACCCCTCCCCCACAGTGTCTTAGCCCGCTCGGATCTCAGAGCGCTCGGATCTCAGTGCGCAGGCGCCATAGCACAGTAGGACCTGTGCCTCACGAATACCCTGCCCCTGCCCCAAAGAAAGCAGCCTCCTTTCAAGGGGTTTTTTTTCCTTCTGTTTCTTTGATAGTTTGTCTTTGATAAATAGACAGAATGAGCAAGAAACTGAAAAAGAATTTAACCCTGGACAGCTTTTATACAGATAAAGAGCAGACTCCAAACCCTGAGGAGACTAAAAACAAACAGTCCCCAGGTGAATCCCCGAAGGAAGAGACCTTATGTCCCTCAGCACAGATGAATCTCATGGAGGAAATTAAAAAGGCTCTCACAAGGGAGCTAGAAGAAAAATGGGAAAAGGAGAGGGAGGCTCTGCAAAAGGAGAGGGAGGCTTGGCAAAAGAGCCTGGAGAAGTCAGTTAAAGAGAGAGTGGATAAAGAAACCAAATCCTTGAAAAATAGGATTAGTGAACTGGAAACAGAAAACAGCTCTCTAAAAAACAAAATTGGCGAAATGGAAAAAAATTCCACAGAACAAAAGAACTCAATTGGACAATTAGAAAAAGATCTTAAAAAAGTGAGTGAAGAAAATACCTCACTGAAAATCAGGGTCGAACAATTGGAATTGAATGACTCGAGGAGACAAGAAGAATCAGTCAAGCAAATCCAAAAAAATCAAACAATGGAAAAGGATGTGAAATACCTTCTGGGGAAGACAACAGACCTGGAAAACAGATCCAGGAGAGACAACCTGAGAATCATCGGACTTCCAGAAAAGTATGATGAAAAAAAAAGCCTGAACACTATCTTCCAGGAAATTATCAAAGAGAACTGCCCAGAAGTCATAGAAACAGAAGGTAAAATAGACATTGAAAGAATTCATCGATCCCCTACTGAAAGGGATCCTAAAATCAAAACACCAAGGAATATAGTGGCCAAATGCCAGAACCCTCAGGCAAAGGAAAAAATACTGCAAGCGGCTAGAAAAACCCAATTCAAGTATCAAGGAGCCACAATAAGGATCACCCAGGATCTGGCAGCATCCACATTAAAGGATCGAAGGGCCTGGAATATGATATTCCGAAAGGCTAAGGAACTTGGTATGCAACCAAAAATAACTTACCCAGCGAGATTGAGCATCTTTTTCCAGGGAAGAAGATGGACATTCAACGAAATAAGCGAATTTCATCTATTTCTGATGAAAAAGCCAGAACTTAACAAAAAATTTGATCTACAAGCACAGAACTCAAGAGAAATCTAAAAAGGTAAAGATTAATCTTGGGAACTATATTTCGGCTGTAAAGATGTATAAAGAATACATGTATACCTTGTTCTAGAAACTAGTTGTGGAAAGGACATTGTACTAGAAAAAAGGGAAAGTGGGGGTACTACATTTCATGAAGAGGCAAAGAAAACCTAGTAAATCTGAGAGAAAGAATGGAGAGGAATGAAAATAGTGAGTATTTTACTGCTTTCAGAATTGGCAGTAAGAGAAGAATTTTAGACATATTCAATCTATGGTGAAACTTCTCCCACCTCATTGAAAAGTGAGAAGGGAAAAGTGAAAAAGGAAGGAATAAGCTAAGTGGAAGGGAATACGGTAACTGGGAGGGAAAGGGGTAAGTTGGGGGGGGGGGAACTCTAAGGGGGGGGAGGGATACTGAAAAAGGGAGGGCTGTGAGAAGCAAGGGGAGCTCACAAGCTTAATACTGGGAAGGGGGGTAAGGGAGGGGGTAAGGGAGTAAGAAGGGAGAAAAGCATAAACCGGGGTTAACAAGATGGCAAGTAATACAGAATTGGTCATTTTAACCATAAATGTGAACGGGGTAAACTCCTCTATAAAGAGGAAGCGGTTAGCAGAATGGATTAAAAGCCAGAATCCTACAATATGTTGTATACAGGAAACACACCTGAAGCGGGGTGATACATGCAGGTTAAAGGTAAAAGGTTGGAGCAAAATCTACTATGCTTCAGGTGAAGCCAAAAAAGCAGGGGTAGCCATCCTGATCTCAGATCAAGCTAAAGCAAAAATTGATCTAATCAAAAGAGATAAGGAAGGGCACTATATCTTGCTAAAGCGTAGAATGAATAATGAAGAAGTATCTATATTAAATATATATGCACCAAGTAGTGTAGCATCTAAATTCCTAAAAGAGAAATTAAGAGAGCTGCAAGAAGAAATAGACAGTAAAACTATAATAGTGGGAGATCTCAACCTTGCACTCTCAGAATTAGATAAATCAAACCACAAAATAAATAAGAAAGAAGTCAAAGAGATAAATAGAATACTAGAAAAATTAGATATGATAGATCTCTGGAGAAAATGTAATGGGGACAGAAAGGAGTACACCTTCTTTTCAGCAGTTCATGGAACTTATACAAAAATTGATCATATATTAGGACATAAAAACCTCAAACTCAAATGCAGTAAGGCAGAAATAGTGAATGCATCCTTTTCAGACCATGATGCATTGAAAATTACATTCAATAAAAAGCCACAGGAAAGTAGACCAAAAAATAATTGGAAACTAAATAATCTCATACTAAAGAATGATTGGGTGAAACAGCAAATTATAGACATAATTAATAACTTCATCCAAGAAAATGATAATAATGAGACATCATACCAAAATGTATGGGATGCAGCCAAAGCGGTAATAAGGGGAAATCTCATATCTCTAGAGGCCTATTTGTATAAAATAGAGAAAGAGAAGGTCAATGAATTGGGCTTGCAACTAAAAATGCTAGAAAAGGAACAAATTAAAAACCCCCAATCAAACACTAAACTTGAAATTCAAAAAATAAAAGGAGAGATCAATAAAATTGAAAGTAAAAAAACTATTGAATTGATTAATAAAACTAAGAGTTGGTTCTATGAAAAAACCAACAAAATAGACAAACCCTTAGTAAATCTGATTAAAAAAAGGAAAGAGGAAAATCAAATTGTTAGTCTTAAAAATGAAAAGGGAGAACTCACCACTAACGAAGAGGAAATTAGAGCAATAATTAGGAGTTACTTTGCCCAACTTTACGCCAATAAATTCGACAACTTAAATGAAATAGAAGAATACCTCCAAAAATATAGCTTACCTAAACTAACAGAGGAAGAAGTAAATATCCTAAACACTCCTATCTCAGAAAAAGAAATAGAACAAACTATCAATCAACTCCCTAAGAAAAAAACCCCAGGACCAGATGGATTTACATCTGAATTCTATCAAACATTTAAAGATCAATTAACTCCAATGCTAAATAAACTATTTGAAGAAGTAGGGATTGAAGGAGTCCTACCAAACTCCTTTTATGACACAGATATGGTACTGATACCTAAACCAGGTAGGCTGAAAACAGAGAAAGAAAATTATAGACCAATCTCCCTAATGAATATTGATGCTAAAATCTTAAATAAAATATTAGCAAAAAGATTACAGAAAATCATCCCCAGGATAATACACTATGACCAAGTAGGATTTATACCAGGAATGCAGGGCTGGTTCAATATTAGGAAAACTATTAACATAATTGACTATATCAACAACCAACCAAACAAAAACCATATGATCATTTCAATAGATGCAGAAAAAGCATTTGATAAAATCCAACAGCCATTCCTAATAAAAACACTTGAGAGCATAGGAATAAAAGGACTTTTCCTTAAAATAGTTAGGAGCATATATTTTAAACCTTCAGTAAGCATCATATGCAATGGGGAAAAACTGGAACCTTTCCCGGTAAGATCTGGAGTGAAGCAAGGTTGCCCACTATCACCATTATTATTCAATATTGTATTAGAAACACTGGCCTCTGCAATAAGAGTCGAGAAAGAGATTAAAGGAATTAGAGTAGGCAATGAGGAAACCAAACTATCACTCTTTGCAGATGATATGATGGTATACCTAGAAAACCCCAGAGATTCTACTAAAAAGCTATTAGAAATAATTCATAATTTTAGCAAAGTAGCAGGATACAAAATAAATCCCCATAAATCCTCAGCATTCTTATACACCACCAACAAAATCCAAGAGCAAGAGATACAAAGAGAAATTCCATTCAAAATAACTGTTGATAGCATAAAATATTTGGGAATCTACCTACCAAAGGAAAGTCAGGAATTATATGAGCAAAATTACAAAAAAGTTTTCACACAAATAAAGTCAGACTTAAATAATTGGAAAAATATTAAGTGCTCTTGGATAGGCCGAGCAAATATAATAAAGATGACAATACTCCCTAAACTAATCTATTTATTTAGTGCTATACCAATCAGACTTCCAAGAAAATATTTTAATGATTTAGAAAAAATAACAACAAAATTCATATGGAACAATAAAAAGTCGAGAATCTCAAGGGAATTAATGAAAAAAAAATCAAATGAAGGTGGTCTAGCTGTACCTGATCTAAAATTATATTATAAAGCAGCAGTCACCAAAACCATCTGGTATTGGCTTAGAAATAGATTAGTTGATCAGTGGAAAAGGTTAGGTTCACAAGACAGAATAGTCAACTATAGCAATCTAGTGTTTGACAAACCCAAAGATTCTAAATTTTGGGATAAGATTTCATTATTTGATAAAAACTGCTGGGATAACTGGAAATTAGTATGGCAGAAATTAGGCAAGGACCCACACTTAACACCACATACCAAGATAAGATCAAAATGGGTCCATGACCTAGGCATAAAGAACGAGATTATAAATAAATTAGAGGAACATAGGATAGTTTATCTCTCAGACTTGTGGAGGAGAAAGAAATTTGTGACCAAAGATGAACTAGAGACCATTACCAATCACAAAATAGAAAATTTTGATTATATCAAATTAAAAAGCCTTTGTACAAACAGAACGAATGCAAACAAGATTAGTAGGGAAGTAACTAACTGGGAAAACATCTTTACAATTAAAGGTTCTGATAAAGGCCTCATTTCCAAAATATATAGAGAACTGACTCAAATTTATAAAAAATCAAGCCATTCTCCAATTGATAAATGGTCAAAGGATATGAACAGACAATTTTCAGATGAAGAAATTGAAACTATTACCACTCACATGAAAGAGTGTTCCAAATCACTATTGATCAGAGAAATGCAAATTAAGACAACTCTGAGATATCACTACACTCCTGTCAGATTGGCTAAGATGACAGGAAAAAACAATGATGAATGTTGGAGGGGATGCGGGAAAACGGGGACATTGATGCATTGTTGGTGGAGTTGTGAACGAATCCAGCCATTCTGGAGAGCGATCTGGAATTATGCCCAAAAAGTTATCAAACTGTGCATACCCTTTGATCCAACAGTGTTTCTATTGGGCTTATACCCCAAAGAGATACTAAAAAAGGGAAGGGGACCTGTATGTGCCAAAATGTTTGTAGCAGCCCTGTTTGTAGTGGCTAGAAACTGGAAAATGAATGGATGCCCATCAATTGGAGAATGGCTGGGTAAATTGTGGTATATGAATGTTATGGAATATTATTGCTCTGTAAGGAATGACCAGCAGGATGAATACAGAGAGGCTTGGAGAGACCTACATGGACTGATGCTAAGTGAGATGAGCAGAACCAGGAGATCATTATACACTTCGACAACGATATTGTATGAGGATGTATTCTGATGGAAGTGGATTTCTCTGACAAAGAGACTTAACTGAGTTTCATTGGAGAAATGATGGACAGAAACAGCTACACCCAAAGAAGGAATACTGGGAAATGAATGTGAACTATTTGCATTTTTGATTTTCTTCCCGAGTTATTTTTACCTTCTGAATCCAATTCTCCCTGTGCAACAAGAGAACTGTTTGGTTCTGCAAATATGTATTGTATCTAGGATATACTGCAACATGTTTAGCATATATAGGACTGCTTGCCATCCTGAGGGGGGGGAGGAGGGAGGGAGGGGGAAAAAACGAAACATAAGTGATTGCAAGGGATAATGTCGTGTAGAAATTATCCTGGCATGGATTCTGTCAATGCGAAGTTATTATTAAATAAAATAAAATTTATTAAAAAAAAAAAAAAAAAAAAAAAAAAAAATTCAATTGGCCAAGTAAAAAAAGAACTTAAAAAGATAAATGAAGAAAAGAATTCATTAAAAATCAGAACTGAACAAATGGAAATTAATGACTCAAGACATCAGGAATCAGTCAAGTAAAACCACAAAAAAAAAAAAAAATAGAAGAATATGTAAAATGCCTACTTGGGAAAACAACTGACCTGGAAAATAGATCTAGGAGAGACAATCTAAGGATTATTGGACTTCTGGAAAGCCATGATGAAAAAAAAAAAGAACCTAAACATTATCTTATAGGAAATAATCAAATGTTTTAGAATCAGAAAGTAAAATAACCATTGAAAGAATTCACCAATCACATCCTGAAAGAGACTCCAAAAGAAAAACTCCAAGAAATATTGTGGTTAAATTGCAGAATAATTAGACCAAGGGAAAAAATATTTCAAGCAGCTAGAAAGAAACAATTCAAACACTAGGGAGTCCCAGTAAGGACTTCTCAGGACCTAGCAGCTTCCACCTTAAAGGATTGAAGGCCAAGAATATGATATTCTGAAAAGCAAAGGAACTTGGAATACAGCCAAGAATAAACTATCCCACAAAACTGAACGTTTTCTTTTACAGAAGAAGATGGACATTCAATGAAACAGGTAAATTTGTTTTATTTCTAATGAAAAGACTGCTGAATAAAAAAAATTGACCTCCAATACAGAACTCAAGAGAAGCATAAAAAGGTGTATACATAGAGAGTGATTTTACTATTATTATATATATAAACTTAGAGATGGAAAGGGGATTGTGCTAGAAAAAAGGGAAAGTGGAGATAAAATAAGGGAAATTACACCTAATGAAGAGGCAAAGAAAAACCTATTAAAATTGAGGGAAAGAAGGGGGGGGGAATGGACATTGTGTGAATCTCACTCATATCAGATTTGGCTAAAAGAAAAAATATTAGACAAGTTCGGTTTCACTGAGACATTTCTCTCACCTGATAGAGAAGTTGGAGGGGAAAAAGAAAAAGTAAAGGGTGAGGATAATTAAAGGGAAAAGAGAAATAGTAGGGAAAAAATAAAAGAGGAAGGGACTATAAAGGAGAAGGGGCTCCTTGAGGCAAGTGGAGCTCATAAGCAAAATATTGGGGAAGAGGGAAAGGAGGAAAGAAAAGAGGAAAGCATAATTGGGGATAATTAAGATGGCTAGAAATACAGAATTAATTGAATGTGAATAGGGTGAAAACTCTCCTGTAAAATAGAAGGGCACAGCAGAATGGATCAAAAGCCAGAAGCCTACAATATATTGTTTATTAAAAAATATTTAAACCAAAGTGATACATACAGAATAAAAATAAAGGGTTAGAGCAGAATCTATTATATTTCAGGCAAACTAAAAAAAAAAAAAAAAAAAAAGCAGAGGTAGCCATCCTGATCTCAGAGCAAGCAAAAACAAAAGGAAATCTAATTGAAAAAGATAAGGAAGGAAACTATATCTTGCTAAAGGGTACCATAGATAATGAAGTAATATCAATATTAAACATATAGGCATCAAGTGGTATAGCATTTAAATTCCTAAAGAAGAAGTTAAGATGGCTGCAAGAAGAAATAGACAGCAAAATTATAATAGTGGAGGATCTCAATCTTGCTCTCTCAGAACTAGATATATTGAATCACAAAATAAATAAGAAAGAAGTTTAAAAGATAAATAGAATACTAGAAAATTTAGGTGTGATAGATTTTTGAAGAAAATTGAATGGAGACAGAAAGGAGTGCACTTTCTTCTAGGCAGTTCATGGAATTTATACAAAAACTGATCATATATTAAGGCATAAAGACCTGAAAATCAAATGCAGAAAAGCAGAAATAATAAATGCATTTTTAAAAGATCATGATGCAATAAAAATTATATTCAATAAAAGGCCAGGGCAAAGTAGACCAAAAATCAATTGGAAACTAAATAATCTTATCCTAAAGAATGAATGGGTGAAACAGCAAATCATAGACACAATAAAAAATTCATCCAAGAGAATGACAATAATGTGACAACATACCAGAATTTGTGGGATGCAGCCAAAGCAGTAGTAAGGGGAAATTTATTTCTCTAGATGTGTACTTGCATAAAATAGAGAAAGAGAAGATCAATGAATTGGGCTTGTAATTAAAAGAACTAGGAAAAAAAAATTAAGAACTCCCATCAAATACCAAACTTGAAATTCTAAAAATAAAAGGAAAGATAAATAAAATTGAAAGTAAAAAAAAAAAAAAAAAAAAAAACTATTGAATTAATAAATAAAACTAAGAGTTGGTTTTATGAAAAAAAAACAAATTATACATTTTTAATTACTTTGATTAGAAAATGGAAAGAGGAAAATCAAATTGTTAGTCTTAAAAATGTAAAGGGAGAACTTTCCATCAATGAAGAGAAAATTAAAGCAATAATTAGGAGTAATTTTGCCCAACATTATGCCAATAAATTTGATAACCTAAGTGAAATGGGGGAATACCTAAAAATATATAGATTGCCCAGATTAACAAAAGAGGAAATAAATTACTTAAATAGTCCTATTTTAGAAAAATAAAACAAACTTTTAATCAACACCCTAAGAAAAAATCTCCAGGGCCAGATGAATTTACATGTGAATTCTACCAAACATTTAAAGAACAATTAACTCCAATGTGATATAAATTATTTGAAAAAATATTGAAAGGATTCCTGCCAAATTCCTTTTATGATACAGACATGGTACCAATAGCTAAACCAGATAGGATGAAAACAGAGAAAGACTAATCTCCTTAATAAATATGGATACAAAAATCTTAAACAAAATATTCACAAAGAAATTACAGAAAGGCATCTCCAGGATAATACACCATGATTAAATAGGATTTATACTATGAATGCAGGGCTGGTTCAATATTAGGAAAGCTATTAGCATAACTGACCATATCAATAACCAAATTAACAAAAAAGTATGATTATCTCAATAGATGCAGAAAAAGCATTTGATAAAATCCAACATCCATTCCTATTAAAAACAGTAAAGAGTATAGGAACAAATGGACTTTTCCTTAAAATAACCAGTAGCATCTATTTAAAACCGTCAGCAAGCATCATATGTAATCCGAGTCAACTAGAATCATTCCCAATAAAATCAGAAGTGAAAAAAGTTTTCCCATTTTTCACCATTAGTATTTAATATTATATTTAAAAGGCTAGCTTTTGCAATAAGAGAAGAAAAGAGACTAAAGGAATTAGACTAGGTAATGAGGAAATCAAATCATCATTCTTTGCAGGTGATATGATGTTATACTTAGAGAACCCTAGGGAATCAACTAAAAAACTATTAAAAATAATGCATAACTTTAGCAAAGTAGCAGGATACAAAATATACCCACATAAATCATCAACATTTTTATACATCACAAACAAAATCCATTTTTTTTGTGCAAGAGATTTAAAGAGAAATTCCATTTGAAGTATCTGTTGATAGTATAAAATATTTGGGAATCTGCCAAGGGAAACTCAGAAACTCTATGAACACAACTACAAAATACTTTCCATGCAAATAAAGTCAGATCTAAACAACTGGAAAAATATCAAATGCTCTTGGATAGATCAAATGAATATAATAAAAATTATTTAGGTAATACTACCTAAATTAACCTATTTATTTAATGCTATACTAGTCAAACTCCAAGAAATTATTTTACAAACCTGAAAAAAAATAACAAAATTTATCTGAAAGAAAAAAAGGTCAAGAATTTTAAGGGAATTAATGGAAAAAAATCCAAATGAAGGTAGCTTAGCTGTACCTGATCTAAAACTATATCATAAAGTAGCATTCATCAAAACCATGTGGTACTGGCTAAGAAAGAGATCAGTTGATCACTGGCATAGATTAGGTTTACAGAACAAAATAGTCAATAACTATAATAATCTAGTGTTTGATAAATCAAAAGACCCCAGCTTTTGGGGTAAGAATTCACTATTTGATGAAAACTTCTGGGAAAACTGGAAACTAGCATGGCAGAAAGTAGGCATAGACACACACCTAACACTGTATATCAAGATAAGGTAGAAATAGACATAAAGAATGATATTATAAACATTTTAGAAAAACATAGGATAGTTTACCTCTCAATTTTGTGGAGGAGGAAGAAATTTGTGACAAAAGAAGAACAAAAGATAATTATTAATCACAAAAAGATAATTTTCATTATATTAAGTTAAAAAGGTTTTTTACAAACAAAACTAATGCAGACAAGATTAGAAGGGAAGCAGTAAACTGGGAAAATATTTTCACATTCAATGTTTTGATTAAGGCATCATTTCTAAAATATATAGAGAATTAACCCAAATTTATAAAAATTCAAGCCATTCTCCAATTGATAAATGGCCACAGGATATGAACAATTTTCAGATGAAGAAATTGAAACCATCTCAAGTCATATGAAAAGGTCCTCTATATCATGATTGATCAGAGAAATGCAAATTGGGACAACTCTTAGATACCATTACATACCTGTCAGATTGGCTGAGATGACAGGAAAAGATAATGATGAATGTTGGAGGGGATGTGGGAATGTTGGGACACTGATATATTGTTGGTGGAACTGTGAACGAATCCAACCATTCTGCAGAGCAATTTGTAACTATGCCCAAAGAATTATCAAACTGTGCATACCCTTTGATCCAGCAGTGTTTCTACTGGGATTATATCCCAGAGAGATCTTAAAGGAGGAAAAGGAACCCACATGTACAAAACTGTTTGTGACAGCCCTCTTTGTAGTAGCAAGCAACTGGAAATTTAGTATATCCTTTCAATTGAAAAATGGCTGAATAAATTATGGCATATGAATGTTATAGAATATTAAATCAGCAAGATGATTTCAGAGAGGCTTGGAGAGATTGACATTGAACTCTTGCTATCTGAAGTGAGCAGAACCAGGAGATCATTATACATAGCAACAATAAGACTATACAATGATCAATTCTGATGGATGTGGCTCTCTTCAACAATGAAATGATTCAGACTAGTTGCAATGGTCTTGTATTCAAAAGAGCAACTACACCCAGAGATAGGATTGTGGGAACTGAGTGTGGTTCACAACATAGCATGCTCACTCTTTTTGTTGTTGTTTGCCTGGATTTCATTTTCTTCATCATTTTCTTTTCTGGTTACATTTGATCTTTCTTGTACAGTAAGATAATTGTATAAATAGGTATGCATATATTGAATTTAACATATATTTCTTCCATGTTTAATATATATTGGACTACTTGCCATCTCTAGGGGAGGGAGATGGGAGACAGGGGAAAAAAAACTAGAACACAGGTTTTCAAGGGCTAATGCTGCAGAACTATTTATGCATATGTTTTGAAAAATAAAAAGCTTTAGTGACAAAAACAAATATTTTTTTAAAAAAACTTCTTTCCTCTTCTTTGGAATTATTTCTCTTATTAGCTTCATAGTCCCTTCGTAAATGTTTCCAATTCATTCTTGGTTGACTTATCACGTGGATTTTTCCTCCATTCATTCCTACTTATCTTTTTTTTTGAACTCTTTAAAATCTGCTCTCTTCAACAGACATCCATCTCAGACTATTCTTATTTTATATCTTCTATGAAATTGCAACTTAAAGTATTCATTTCTTCTCAACATTTACATGACTTCTAATAAATCAGCCAGACAAGTAGTGATTAAGTTTCAACTATGTGGCAGTTAGTTTGCTGGGTTCTTGAGCATATTACAACAAAAGTAAAACTGTTTCTGATTTCAAGGTATTTATAATCCATCAGAGAGAAAGTCATACACATTTATAGGCCCACACAAAATAAATGCATGAGATTTAAGGGGAAATGAAGAAGAGAAAAGATATCTAATTTCCCTTTATTGGTGAGAATCAGATACAAAATAGAGTTTCTTCCTCTTGATTCCTCTAAAATTTGGGAGATAATATTGCTGCATTTGACACTCTATGCCTCTATCTCCTGCTGTATGCTCTTTCCCATCTAGGTTTTTAAATTTTTTTTGGGGGGGGGAGGGTGAGGGGAATATGGTGTATATATGTGCATGTATGTATGTATATGTATGCTGGGACTTTTTTCCTTCTGTATTTCCTATTTTTGTAACAACATCAAAACATGAAATTAACTTATTTATGTAGTTGACTCTCACATTTACATATCCAGTCCTAGTCTCTGTCCTAGAACTTCTGTGCCAAAACATGAAGTGTAATTCAGCTTTCCAAACTAGATGTCCTAGAGATATCTTAAAAATCAACATGTCTAAAACGGAATTCATTTTCTTTAGCCACAAGCTATCAAATCTTCCTAACTTGTAATATTTTAAAAAGGAATCAGTTTCCATTCACTATTTTAGATTATAACCTCAGCATTTTTTAATCTTATCTCCATGGATCTCACATATTCAAATAGTAGCCAAGTCTTAAGATTTCTACTTTCACATTAGCTTTATATCTACTCTGTTTTTTTTTTTTCCACCAAACATAGCCACCACCATTTTTCAAGTCAGCAACATTTCCTTTCTATTTTCTATTGCAATAGGCTTTTTATCTTCCTAGCTCAAAACTCTCTCCACTTCATTGTATTATTCATATGACTCTCAAAGTGACTTTCCTTAAGCACCAATATGATCAACTGACTCCCCCATTCAGTCAACTCCAGTTGCTTCTTATTGCCTGTAGGATAAAATGTAAACTCCGACATCTAACTTTCATAGATTTATACTACCTGGATCAAAAAATTCTTTCCAGTATCACTAGACATTATTTCCTCTTCTATACTTTGTGATTCAGCAAATTGATCTCTCTGTTTTTCAATCATGATAGATATTTTCTATCTACAAACCTAATTCATATCTGAACTATATCTGAACTCCTCCTTTACTCCATTGTCATAAAGTTCCTCTCATTTTTTAAGATGCAACTAAAACAGCATGTTCTGCATGAAACCTTTCTTTATCCCTCAAACTATTAGTTCCCTCTCTCCCAAACTACTTTGTATTTAATTACTTTGAATATGTGTGCATGTGTGAATGGAGTTAATTTAATTTTTTCCTATACATTTTTATTAATTTGTTTTTTAATAAGAATGTAAACTCTCAAACTCATATAAATAGAGATTATTTCACTTTTTTATTTGGAATTGTAGTGCCTAGGCTAGTTTTTGGTACACAATACATAATTAATACATATTTATTGATTTATGAATATACATATTGACAGCTGAAATTTCTATATCAATATATTTGGTTTGTATTTGTATTACAAAGGATGGTCTATTGGTGTTGATGGATGTAAATCAAGAAATAAATTTGATAGAGATAAAAAGAATATACATACAAAAACAGATACATATACTCACACACATACAAAAGCTGACCATTAACAAGAATCAGTTATGCCTAAAATTTTGTCAAATGCTGAGAAAAAAATTTCACTGATGCCTGAGCTATGAACCTGATAAAACTAATGTTTGCACAATCTGGCAGTAACTGAAGAATTATCAAAAGCTGAACATATTTCTTGCATCTCTTTGCTATTATCAGAGATTAGTAGAACTGATAAATAATTCACACATGTTTTCACTTGGATTTTTAAGTAACACATATTTTTACTTTCTTGGGGCATTATAAAATTCTATTACATGTGTAAAGCATGATTTGTTTTGAGCTTTTCCCTATAGATGGACACCCACTACCTTTTAAATATTCCACTGTCACATAGAGTACAGCAATGAAGATATTTATGACAACTAATTGGATTACTTGATCAAAAGTTATGAATAATTTAATGATATATCTCAAACAATTCCAAATTTATTATTAAATCTACAAATTTATTCTAATCTCCAAACTGCTACTGAATGAAGTAATGATAACCCAGGGAATACTATGCATAAAAACATAATAATGTAAATGAAAATACAAAAAAAGACAATAGAAATCAGATCATACACATTATTTAATATTGATTCCAGAGAACTGGTAAGTAAACATATTCCCTTCACCTCGTAACATTATTGTCTATGTTATCAGTCATAGTAAATGTATTTTTTTTTCATGGCTTGGGGAATAGAGGGCAAATTCTAATGAAAATGATTTATCCAAAAAAAAAAAAGCATAAATAACATTTTATAAAAGTTTTATGAATGGAATAAAATGTGCAGAATTAGGAATACAGTGTATATAATTATATCAAACAAAACTCTTAAAAATTCAAGATCTCTGTTCACTGCAAAGACCCTAAAACCAAAATGAAATAGACTTCCCACTTTTTAGCAGAGAGATGTTGAACTAGAAGAACAGAAGACAACATATTTTTTTTCAGACATCCAAACATTTGTTCCACATAACTATATTGATTTGTTATAGTAGAGATCTTTACTTTGGAGTAGAGATGAGATGTGGAGAAGGGAGAATTTATATAGGGCAGTATGATGAGGATTGGGCTTTGGAATGGATTTCTCTGGGATAAATACAATGAGGAGAAGAATTCTTGCTACCAATTGTGCAGATATTTTCTCTTCAAGTTCTAGTCTCAGAGCAATGGTTAGAGCACTTAGAGGTTATGTGATTTGCAAAAAGTCATAAATATAGTTTGCATCAAAAGCAGGATTTACAACTCTTCCTGTATAATAAGAGAACTGTTTGGTTCTGCACATATATATTGTACCTAGGAAATACTGTCACATATTTAACATGTATAGGACTGCTTGTCATCTGGAGGAGGGGATGGAGGGAAGGAGGGGAAAACTCAGAACAGAAGTGAGTGCAAGGGATAATGTTGTAAAAAATTACCCAGGATGGGTTCTGTCAATAAAAAGTTATAATTATTTTTTTAAAAAGCAGGATTTAAACCCAGATCATCCTGGTTCCTAGTTTAGTGCTTTATCTACTACAAAAAAAGAATAGAAAGAAAGCAGGACCATTGAAACATTGCAAACATTTAAAGAAGAGAGTAGAGACTAAAGAAAACAATGTTGAAATATGGTAAATAATACATAAAATTAAGAAAAATCAGATACACAGTACTGATTCATGATGCAATATGCAATTCTTTCCTGTTTTAATGAAAGTCCATTTTCTTCCCTGAAAGAAAATGCTCATTTTAGTAGGGTAGTTTATTCATGGCTGCTTTTCAACTTCCTTTGATCCTTTAAGTGGAAGCTGCTAGTCTTGGGTGATTCTTATTGTGGCTCCTCACTATTTGAATTACTTCTTTCTGACTTCTTGCAATATTTTTCCTAGGTCCAATAGTTCTTTCTTTCTATTACTTGTATAAAGCAATATTCTTATTTGTTGATTTTTGACAAAATTATAAGAATTTTTTCTTCATTAAAGCTTTTTACTTTTCAAAACATATGCATGGACAGTTCTTCAATGTTAGTCCTTATAAAACTTTGTGTTCCAATTCCCTCCTCCTCAAGATGGCAAATAGTCCAATATATGTTTAAAATGGTAGAAATATTTATTAAATCAAATATACACATAAAAATTTATACAACTATCTTGCCATACACTTATTTCTGATGAAAAGACCAGAGCTGAACAAAAATTTGACCTCAAATATAGAACTCAAGGGAAGCATACAAAGGTTAAAAAAAAAAAAGAACTCTTGAGAACTATGAGAGACAATCTAAGGATTCTTGGACTTCCTGAATACCATGAATAAAAAAAGTCAAGACCTTTTTTTTCAAGAAAACATCAAAGAGGACTGCCCTGATGTCCTAGAATCAGTGATAAAATAGCCATTGAAAGAATTCACCAAACACTTCCTGAAAGAGATCCCAAAATGAAAACTCCAAGAAATATTGTGGCTAAATTTCAGAACTATTGGACCCCCATATACATAAATAATTACAGCAATCCTTTTTGTTGTAGCAAAATAATTGAAAATGAAGATACTACCCATAAATTGGGAGTGACTGAACAAGTTATGTTATATAAATTTATTGGAATACTATTTTGCTAAAAGAAAAATGAGTGGGAAGATTTCAGAAAACCCTGAAAAAAACCTATATGAACTGATGCTGAGTGAAATAAGTAAAACCAGGAGAATTCCAAAAAACTCATGATGGAAAATGCTATCCACAAATTAAAAATGAACTATGGGGCTTTAATGCTAATCAAAGCATATTATTTTTCTTTTCTCTTGTGGTTTTTTTCCTTTTTGTTCTGTCTTACAACATTACTAACGTGAAAACATATTTCTCATGATTGCACTTATTTATTGTGATTCTCTTTGTGCTGTCAAAGAATTAGAAACTGAGGAAATGCCCATCATTTGAGGAATGGATGAAAAGATTAGAATATATGAATATAATTAAATATATTGTTCTATAAGAGATGATGAAAGAAAGAAAACTAAATTATTTGCATCAAAAATGAAAAGAATGAACTAAGCATCAATAAAGAGGGAATTAAAGCAATAATTAGGAGCTATTTTGCCCAATTATATGTTAATAAATTTGATAGTCTAAGTGAAATGAATTAAATTTACAAATATGTAAATTGCCCAGATCATCACATAAGGAAATAAATTACTTGAATACTTCCATTTTAGTAAAAAGAAGTTAAACAAGCCATTAATAAATTCCCTAAGAAAAATTCTCCAGGGCCAGATGAACTTACAAGTGAATTCTACCAAATAAAGAACAATTAATTTGGGGGGTGGAGTCAAGATGGTAGAGAGGACACACATGTCCTCTTCCTTACCCTCAGACTATTTCTTTTATGAAAGACCTCAGAATTAATGTTTCACTGTCAGAACTCGTGAATATTGGAGTACAACACATTATCAACAGAAGGTATTCTTGAAATTCACCAGAAAAGATCTGTTTTTGCTTGCAGGCAGGGATGGTTAAGCCAGGTGCAGGGTCAAGCAAGTTGATAGTGAGAGCACAGAAGGCAGCTATCCTGAACAGACCAGAGTGGGGTGGGGTGTGGTCTCAGCTGGCTGAAAATATGTAGGGAGAACTTTACCACAGTGTGAGCTACTTTGCTCTGGAAGCAAGCCAGTAGATCAGCAGAGAGGCTATAAACAGGGGATAAAGAGTATAACCCCAAAAAACTAGAGTCTCTCGAGACCTGGCCACAGCCACTCAGAACCAGGAGGGACTCAGCACAATCTCAGCATGCAGTGGCTGACTCCAGAGACAGCTATTGCTGTGTCACTGCTGCTTCGTTGCTACTTCCTTTTGTCTGTAGAGAAAGCTTGGTAACGCTGTGCTGCCCTGTTGGAATCCTTACTAACTGCTAAGTAATTAGAGTTGATCTAATCTTACAAGAAGTTGTTTTGGCCAGAACCTGAAACAAGGTACTAAGTAGAACTAATCAAGACAAGGCTTGTGTTCCCACCTTTACTCAAAGTCCACACCTTAAAGCTCTTTGGGCCAGAGAGCACTATGGGAGAAAACCCATAATCCCCTTGTGCACAGTATAAGATTCTACACACTACTGGCATACCCTTTAATCCTCAAGGTCAAGCAATAGTAGAAAGAAGAAACAGAGACATTAAGACACTCCTCCAAAAACAAAAGAAAGGAGGAGCCACGGGTAACCCTAGAGAACTTCTAAATTTAGTTCTCTATACCATTAATTTTTTAATCTTTGATAAAGATGCACTGGCTCCAGCAGACAGGTTTTATAACCCACCAGAAGAGCAGTGTCCAGTGCGAGCAGCTCCACTATCTTTAGATAATCACCAGGTGATGTGGAGAGACCCAGAAAGTGGTGAATGGAAGGAACCAGATAGACTAACTGCTTGGGGGAGAGGATTTGCTTGCATCTCTACAGGTGGAGAAGGAATCAGATGGGTGCCTACGAGCCGCATTCGCCTTGTCCATCGCAGAAAGATGGAGCAGACCCTTGAAACAAAGGAGAAGATCCAAGAAATATCGGGTGGTTCTGTTGCTGATTGTGCTCATAAGAATTATTAGATTCCTGGCACATGAACTAATGGACAATGGAATCCTATTGGACTGTTTCTAGGACTTATGGACATGTGTAAATTTTCAGATTGATTCTTGTTATTTGTTACATTACTACTAGCCTGTGTTATATTGCTATGTGCTCATGTAAATTATGTATAATGCCTCCCATATTGATGGATTTATGTATACCATGTATATCTGTTACAAAGTTCTGGCCCATATTGATGGATTTATGTGTACCCCCTCAGAAACCCCCTATGTTTTAAAACAAAAGAAAGGGGGAGATGTTGGAATCCTTACTAACTGCTAAGTAATTAGAGTTGATCTAATCTTACAAGAAGTTGTTTTGGCCAGAACCTGAAACAACGTACTAAGTAGAACTAATCAAGACAAGGCTTGTGTTCCCACCTTTACTCAAAGTCCACACCTTAAAGCTCTTTGGGCCAGAGAGCACTATGGGAGAAAACCCATACTGCCCTAAAAGCAGACTGTAGTTTTTTGTTTGTTTGTTTTTGTCAAAATGAGTAAAAAGATAAAGTGGGATCTAACTATAGATAGCTTCTATACTGATTGAGAGCAGACTTCAAACCCTACAGAGACTAAAAACAGATTGTCTCTGGATGAAACCTCAAACGGTTATATGATCTGGTTCCCCACCACACAAGGCTCTCATAGAAAAAAATTTAAAAGGCTCTTACAAGAGAGCTAGAAGAAAAATGGAGAAAGGAAAGGGAAGCTTGGCAAGAGGTCTGGATAAATCACCCTATTCATTAAAAGATAAAGAAATCAACTCCCTGAAAAACAGAATTAGTGAATTAGAAAAAGAAAATAGCACAATATAAATAAAATTGGTGAAATGGAAAAATGGAAATGAATGACTCAAAACACCCAGAATCAGTCAAGCAAAACCAAAAAAATGAAAGAATAGAAAAAAAAAGTTAAACATCTACTTGGGAAAACAACAGACCTGGAAAATACATCTAGGAGAGATAATCTGAGGATTGTTGGACTTCTTGAAAATCACAATAAAAAAAAAAAGCCTAGACACTATTTTTCCAAGAAATTATCAAAGAGAACTTCCCAGAGGTTGAAGAAACAGAAGGTAAAATAGACATTGAAAGAATTCATCGATCATCTACTAAAAGAAATCCCCAAATCAAAAGTCCAAGAAATATTGTGCTAAATTCCAGAACTATCAGATCAAAGAAAAAAATACTACATGCAGCTAGAAAAAAAAAAAAAAAACAATTCAAATACAGAGGAGCCACAATAAGGATTACTCCAGATCTAGAAGTGTCCACATTAAAGGATCTGAAAGGCTAAGGAACTTGGTATGTAGCAAAGAATAACTTATCCAACCAAAATGAGAATTTTTTCCCAGGGAAGAAGATGGACATTCAATGAAATAGGTGAATTCCATCTATTTCTGATGAAAAAACCAGAACTAAACAAAAAGTTTGACCTCCAAATATAGTACTCAAGAGAAACATAAAAAGGTAAAAATAAATCTTGGGAACTATATTTCTGTTGTGAATATACATAAAGAATACATGTATAATTTGGTTTTACTATTATAATATAAAAAAGAAGCTAGAGATGGAAAGAAAATTGTATCAGAAAAAGGGAAAAGTGGAGATACTACATCTCACAAAGAGTTAAAGGAAACCTATTATATCTGGGGAAAAGAGGGGAGGGAGATGAACATAGTGTGTATGTTACTCTTATCAGAATTGGCTCAAAGAGAAAAATATTAGACATATTCGATTTACAGAGAAACTTCTCCTCATTGAAAAGTGGGAGGGGAAAAATGAAAAGGGAAGGAATAAGCTAAATAGAAAGGAATACAGAAATATTTATTTATTCTATTCATTAAGAAGTTCATTTGACCTACTTATTGTGATTTCTACTTTACACTGATTGAAATTTAATGCATGTACTATCACTTACTGGCAATTAAAGAAAGAAAACATTAAAAACACATTTTGTGGAATTGAGAAGTTTGAATCACATAATAAGTTACTAGAACAAAAATTAACACTAAGCAACTTTACCTTTTTTTTTTTATTTGTTGATGCCAGTGAGTTAAATGGTTTATGCTAGTACTCTGTTCATTTCAAGCATTATTTCTTTTATAACTTTTTTTAAAATTTTAATATTACTTTTGTTGTACTAACCACTGCTAGTTTCACATACATAGTTTTGAAATAAAGAATGCATTCCCAAATAGTCATTTGCTTTTTGTAAGTTAATTTCATTAAAACATAATTTCATTTAGCATTTGCCATGTATTATCATCTGCCAGTACCCTAATAAAAGAAAGTATTTATGACTTGTAGCTGAAAGTTTTCTGCTTAGATATAAGACATTTAGCCTCTTTTGTTTCTTAATTCCAAGCCATGTTTTCTAGTAAAATTTTCCAAGCTTCCAATTCCACATTGATTTCACTGAATATCAGAATATGTTCACTTAGATTACAAACTTTTGTTAATCACTTCACAAAATTCTATTACTTCATTCTCTATTTTAAATATTAGTTTGCATGATTAATACCATGAATGATGAAGACAAAAAAAAATCCTTACTCTTATCATCAGCACTGAAAAATGATGTGATCTGTAAGTAGCCAATAAAATGAGGCTTGAATAATATGTCAGGTGCATAATTACTTAAATTGCATCGAAAAAACTTATAATTCATCATCTCATTTAACTGCATTTTCTTTAAACTTCTCATTTCCTGAACAGAGAGGATGAAAACATATAATTTTTAGCATACTTTGTCACCTATCTAATATTTATGGTTAAAAAAGAAAAAGTATGTTCCCTCTCTATTTTTTTAATTTAATAAATTTCTAAGACCAACATAATCAATCACTTCTTGATTTCCTGATTAATGATTATAGATGATCCTCAACAAACATATTTGTGTTCTAAAAGAGCCAACATAGTTTGTCCATACATGAAGCCATCATAAACTAGCAGACCTAAGAGTACATTACAAACTTCATGTATTGTATAAAAACCATGATCATCTCCACTTCACAATTCCTGGAATAGTGCTTTTGTGAATGTTTTTTTGCCATTTTCTCACTAAATAAAAAAGAGATAATAAGCTTCTGTAGAAATTATCGTGGTTACTGTGATTTGCTGATAATTTGTACACCAGTTTCTCAAGAATTTTTAATTATTTGTATTTTGAGCATTTTTATTGAAGCTTCTAAAGCAATACAATGTTGCCTTTAACATAGCATTTCTAAAGAATATACACTAGACAGATAACCTAGAAAAAGAAAACAAAGCCACAGAAACACAGGAATTATGGTTTTTATTAATACAAGAAGGCATAATGAGACAATAAGACTAGCAATAACTAGCATTTTTATATGGCATTTTTCTTGTAAATTGCAACAGCTCAATAAAAGCAGCCTAGCAGTACCATATTTCAAATAATACTATAATAATATTGCAGTCATCAAAGCAATTTGATATTGATTAAAAATAGAATGGTTGATCAATGAAACAGATAAAAAGCAAATGAAGACAGCATTATACCCAAAGATCCAAACTATTAGTCTAAGGACTTATTATTTGTCCAAAACTCCTCGGAAAACTGGACAGTAGTCTGGCATAAAATAAGCATAGACCAACATTTCACACTGTACAACAAGATAACCTCAAAATGGGTACATAAATTAGACAAAAAAAGATTGTAACATACAGAAATTAAGGGAGCATAGATTACTTCTTAATGAATAGAAAAAAAGTATGATCAAACGAGAGAAAGAAAGGATCAGATGTGGTAAAATGTTTAATTTTACATAAATGAAATTAAAACATTTGCACAAATAAAACTAATTAAAGCCAAAGTTAGATGAGAATTGAGGAATTTGTTAAAAAAAATTCATTGAGTTTCTCAAATAGTTTCATTTCTCAAATATATAGGAAACTGTCAAATTTATAAGAATGAAGCATCTCTTAACTGATAGTCAAGGGATACTGAAATAGTTTTGAGAGGAAGAAATCAAAATTATTAATAGTCACAAGAAAAATACTTGAAAATACCTATATGTTTAGAAATTCAAATTCAAACAATTTTCACTGGCTACCTTCTTTTGAGACCATTTTGGAACTATGTTCAAAATATATAAAACTTTGCATACCTTATGATTCATTAGCACCACTAGTAAGTCTATACAAGAAAGAAATAGAAAAAAAAAAAGAAAAGGACACACATATACAAAAATCTTTACAACACCTTTTTTGTGGTGGCAAGCAAGTGGAAACTGAGGAGATGCACAGCAAATGAGTAATGGCTGAATAACTTATGGTATATTAATATAATGGAATACTATTGTGCATTAGGAAATTTTGAAGCAGAAGGAAATAAAATATTCATATTTATAATGGGAATAATATATATTTCCTTCTTGGTGGATAATGGGAAAGTGGAAGGAGAGAGAGAATTTGAAATTGAAAAGAAAATTGAATGAAAAAAATTGCAACAACTCTGTAAGATTGTTGATGTACATACTTTGTATCTAATAAAAATTAGTTCAGAGATTCAGTATTTTATCAATGGTCATTCTTTTTTACTGCTTTTATTTATTTATTTTCTCTTCATTTATTCATTCAAGTAGAGTAAAGTGGCATAGTGAACAGAGCACTGAGTCTGGAGTCAAGTACACCCAAGTTTAAATTTGGCCTTAGACACTAATCATGTTTCCCCCAATAAATCATTTATTCTTTGTCTTAGTTTCTTTTCTTTTTTTTTTTTTTTGTAAAATGGGGGTAATAATAGCATTCACCTCTTAAATTTGTTATGAGAATCAAGTGAAATAATATTTGTACATTATGCTTAGCAAAGTGCCTAATACATAACAAGTACTAAGTAAATGTTGGCTATCATTATTATTCATTGATTCATTGATTTTTTCCTTTTTTTTGGACTAGGCTTGTCCTTTGATTGTTATAGACTTGAAATAAGGAAAGTCTTTATATCCCATTACAGATCTGCCCTAGAACTGCAATTTAGAATATTACAGAATTGGGGGGTGGGGGGCATTCAAGGGTTGAATCCCTTGCTCAAATTCTTGGACAATACGTGTCAGAGGTGGCAATGACACAATTATTTCCCTAATATGCTTCTCTATGTTTTTCCAATGATCATGTTATTTTTCTGTTTCAGAGAAGATTTTGTGAAAGTTAAAATCCAGTTCTCTTTTCACTTCATCATATCTATTAAATATAAAGTCAAGTATAAAGGGTACTGATCTATAAATGCAACAGGAATTCAGGATAATAAATATTCAAGAAAAAGTTAAATTAGAAATTAAAAAATACTTGATGCCAAAAGTTTCTGAAATTTATAATCTGAATTTGGTAGACATTGTGACACTTATATTTGTTTTTTATAAAGATCTAAAAGAAATATTAATAAAAACATTCCAACCTTGGATGCTACCACTGATTTTAGCTGGCATTTTATATTGTGTAGTATTATAATTTTGAATATAATTTAGTATAAAAAGCTTATTTGTATCTATATTGTATATTATAATTTTATTAAGGGCAATTAAACAAGATATGATAGAATGCCCCTTAATAAATTGAAAGTTAATATACTTTAGAAAAAATTGCAATATATTTTAATAAGTTGAGTGGATCCCATTCATGTCTTTTATTTCATACTACTAAAGAGGGAAGCCCTATTCCATCATATTTTTTTGTTTCTTAAAAAGCACAGAATTGAAACTCACGCTCTACTCCTGATCATCATTTACAACTTTATCCTCTTGTAGCCTTATTTTTCAAATCTGTAAATTGAACAAACAGCCTCTTTTTACATTACTGGATCCTGTTCATTGTAGTGGTAATAATGGTGGTTTCAATTGTGTCTGATGTGTTGTGATCCCATTTGGTGTTTTCTTGGCAAAAATATCAGAACAATTTGCTTTGTACCTCTCCAGCTCATTTTACACATGAGAAAACTGAAGCAAACAGTATTAAGTGACTTGTCCAAAGTCATACAGCTAGAAAATATTTGAAACTGAATTTGAATTGTAATCGGCTCTTTCTGGCTTCAGGTCCAGTGCTCTATCTATCTGCTGCAAGATATAATTCATCATAGTATCAGAAGCTGATATACTGTTATGTGAAACTCTGATTCCTATTTACTATTTTAATGATTTACATATTTCTTTGCCTGACCCTAACCTACAAGGACCTAAATCCCGTGTTGCATATCCACTCACATTGCTGATGTCTCAGAACCGAGGAAATCTTGATGGGGAAACTGAAAATTGGTAGCTTTATAAATTCTTATCAAGATTGACTTTTAGCATCTGCCTGAATATCATTTTCCCTTTATATTATATAGGCACTGTTTTTGTTTTTTATTATTTCTTTTTTCAATTTTTTGGCCTTTAATTCTACAGGTTTCTGGTATTTCTCCTTTTTTTTCCCTGCTTCAATATATTCATATGTGTATTTCATCACTTTATGGAATCCTGACAACAGAGAATATTTCAAACTTTACAAGATATTTTATTTATTGGGGTGTTGTTTATACATTAGAAATTGCACCTAATATGTTGGGCTGTCTTTGCTTTGCTTACATATAAGTGAAACACATATTTTTCTATTAGTTTTCTCTTGCTTTAACTATATGACTGACCAACATCTTTTAGCAGGTAATATGATTTTCTGATAACATTTTTATACAGATTCCCCAATATAATTTCCACTCACAAATTGTTGTGACTTACACCATCATTTGTCTTTAGGGAACTATAGGTTTTAATTCTTTAGAAACTATGTGATTCTATATCTAATAGACACACAGGATCACCAAAACACAAATCTTTCTTGACATTTCTTTCTTAGCCTCCCACTCTAATTACTAATTTACAGTCTTTTTTTCATAGACTGTGGTTCTAATAAAGGTTTTTTTTTAATATCTTTTTATAAACTTGTATTGCCTCCCCAAAAATTGTATATGGTGACATTAGTAAGCAAATACTTATAGAATAAGGATACTTTCTATCATAAGAGCATTGTCTGAATTGTCAAATATTTTGTATTACTTTTCAAGCCATTTAGGTTTACATGTCCATTAGCATACATTCAATAGATTACATCAGTCTGCATCATATGTGTTCCACTTATAAGGCTCAATGTTTGAATCAAGGTTCTAAGGAAAAATAACTGACTACAAGCAAAAGAAATGGTATTCTAAATGCATTGGAAAAAAAATGTTTTCACAGAAAGTTCCTGTGAATGCCATCTGTTTGAGCTTGCAAAACTTAATTAGATTCTATATGAATACAAAACAGCAAATGTTAAACTCATATGGAATACCCCAGGTCCTCTTGTCTACATTCATTCTATTTCTTTAATATGTATTTTTTGCCTTGTTTTAAATCACCTTATAATTACCTCACTTTAATGCCATTGTATTGGAGTACATCTCCTGGCAATAAAAAGTTTGGTAGCTCTCCTTGTTGCTATGACTACTTCAAGTCTTAGAAATTTGTAAATGTGGCACGTAGAGTACCAATAAATGCCATCATCAACAGAACTGATAACCAGACTTAAAAAAACGTTGATACACTTTATTTTAGTTCTATTTCTTGTGATGATTTGAATGGTCCATATTGATTACCCAGCCTAAATTTCTAAAAGATAAAATCACATTCAATTGAATTTAGATTTGTCTTGAAGTTATACATTAAGTAAATACTATTTACCATGCAACACATATGTAACAAAGTTTTATTTTAAATGACCAAGAAGAGAAATGGTGAACCTGAAAATCAGATAACATTGTGAAAACTCATTATTTCAAGCATGTCTTTCAATTCACAGCATGCAGTGTGGTTAATGCACCAATTGATTTCTATTTTCTTCCAACAAAATTACTATTTTGCTTTGTTACCCACTGAGACTGCAAACAAGTTTAAGGGGACATATTTTAAGCAATTTTCTTTTTTGTTAACAATATCATCTAAAATGTGATTGTGAGAATTAACCTTTGCATAAAAATTCCCTGTTCATTTAATTTTTGTATTGGTTTGTTAATAATACTGTTCATTCAGGATTACAGATTGGTAAACACCAGCTGGAATCTTGTTTCTTACTACCATTTCTACCAGTTATGTTTTTTTAAGATAATAAAAGCATAATATTTATACATTTGTTATTATAAAAACAAATCTTAAATATTTTTATCATAACAGTTGCTAGTAAAGAAAACTATTCCATAGTAACAAAAAATATACATTTGTTAAATCAATATATGGATTTTAAAACACTAAACTCCCTATCTTCCACTATGGAAGACTAAGGGGGTATTAGAAAGCAAATATTGTCAGATTAATTTTAATTTCTTCAAATGAAGTATGCAATGGTGTCAATACATGCTGCTGCTTTACAAGTATTATACAGATAATACATATCCGCTGATGGAAAATATACTGAAAACCCATGAAAGCAGAGATATATTTTATCTAAATGTCTACTACACACACATACACCCACACATATATACATACATATACATGCAAATATACATACACATGTATATGCACACACATATATTATACATGCACATACATACACATGCAATGCAATGTTCCTTATAAAAAGAGCTCACTTCACTGATATAGATTTTTTTCTTTCCTTGAGTAATCTCTCTTCTTCTTGTCATAATTTGTAATAGCAATAAAATATTTACTGACTTATAATAATTCTATGGTCTGTGTTTTACCCTACCCACAAGAATCAAATGGATAAATGATACTATAAAAGACAGAAATAGAATGGTCAGAAAAGGGAAAAGTTTTGGAGAATAAAATCAATTTAATCTCAGGTATAATGATTACATATGGAATATATGTCCTATAGGCATTTAGAAATAATAGAAGCATACATTTAGAGCTGGAATTATCTCAATTTCACTCAACATCTTCATTTTACTGAAGAGAAAATTGAGACCCAGAAAGGTTATGTGACTTAGATAAAAAGTGCCAAAGGCAGCTTTGAAATCCAGGTCATCTGACTCTCTTTAATTCCAGAATTCCTTATAGTAGGTGTTCAATTAAGATTACTTCAATCATTCTCTCTTCCTAAATTCCCTATTTCATTTCTTAACATATATGTCTTTAGGTAGATCAGTTTCACAACCTCAAAGCCACCCTTGTCTTTTCCCATTCTATACCCCTCATAATAAACTATGAAGTTCTATTGGTTCTAATTTTGACAAATTATACTTCTATCATCTTTTTTTTTCTTTTGTTCATACAGCAGCAGCCCTATTAGAATTTCTTACCATTTCTTGTATGGATTATTGAAAGAGCCTCCTGATTTTTCCTGTCTCTCATTTCATTAAACTAATCTTCAAATTACAGCCAAATCTATACTGCTAAAGCAGATATTTAACCATATTACTATTGTGTTGAAAAAGCTTCAGTGGTAACTTCTTTCTTCTAAGTTAAAATACAAACTTCTCTATTTAGTCATAACATCCTTTACAAACTTATTTCTGCTAAGCTCTCTAGACTTGTTATACTGTTCTCTCCACAAATCTTATATTTCAGCCAAACTTTCTTGTTTGATTTTTTTCTGTAAAATATATTCCATATCTCATTCATGTGTCTTTGTACATGCTATTCCCCCATACCTAAAATGTACTCCCTATCCCTGTTTATCAATTGGCTTCTGTAGCATCCTTCAAAACTTTATTTAAATTGTAATTCCTGAAGAAATACTGTCCTGATTTCCTGGGTTCCCTATGTATTTTACATTTATTTTTTTTCTATAAAGTTCTTATCCAATAAAGTACCAACTTCTTAAGACTCAGGATTTTTTCATGTTTCTCTTTATTCCCTGTTTGTAAGAAAATGGCTACCTCTTATTGGATGGTTGTTGAATTGAACCAGTTGGTAGTGATAATGCTTTATATCTATATAATATTTTCAAGTAACAGATTGCTTGCCCCACAATACTGAGAAGTAGGCAGCATGAGTATTATCATATGTATTCTTGAGATAGAAAACCAAAGCTCAGGGAAGTTTAGAAAACATTATCATATTATAAGCCACAGGAACAAAATGAGGATGCAGGTGTTCTGATCTGAAGAGTATTCTCTCTACTCTACTATGCTGGATCTTGAAATGATCCACCATTACAAAGAGCAAAAAGTTCAAGTTCCTTTGCTTCTAGGCTCTCTTATTTGTAAACCAATTTACATTTTCAAATTTATTTTCCACTATGTTCTAGACAAATAAATTTCTCAGTATTTCTTGAATACAAACCAGCACATTGCATATGTCCTGAAAGGTACATCCATATTTCCTACTTTTATCAAATTTCTATCTTTTCTCAGTCCATGCATCATTTCCAAGAAACCCACTGAAACAAATCAGTTAACATACATTTATTTTTAAATGTTTTCTAAGTTTTATTTTTTTCTTCATAGTATTTAGTTTTTTTATCCAAATATATGTCAAGACAATTTTTAGCATTTATTTTTACAAGATTTTGAGTTCCAATTTTTAATCTTCTCTCCATCCTGTCCCTTCCTAAAATGGCGGGAGATTTGATATTTTATACATCTACTATCATGTAAGTCATATTTTAATATTATTCATCATTGTGAAAGATAGAAATCAAAAGAAAAAAGCCAAAAAGAAAAATAAAGTATGTGGGAATAGTATTCTTCAATCTGCATTCAGAGAATCGGCCAGATCTTTATCTGGATATGGATAGCATTTTCCTTTCTGAATCTTTTTTACATATCTTGGATCAATGCATTGCTTAGAAGAGTTGAATCATTCATAATTGAACTTCACACAATGTTGCTGATAATGTGTACAATGTTCTCCTACTTCTTATTTCACTTTTTGTCAATTTGTATAAGTTTTTCCAGGTTTTTCTGAAATCTACTTGTTCATCAATTTTTATAGAACAATAGTACTCCATTACATTAATACACCACAGCTTGTCTAGCCATCCCCCAATTGATGGACATTTTAAAATTTTCATTATTTTGTTACTACAAAAAAAAAGAGTGATATAAATATTTTTACATTTAGGTCCTTTCCCCCACTCTTTTACATGATATTTTTGGGATGCAGACCAAGTAACAATATTGTTAGATCACAGCATATGTACATTTTGGTTGCATTTTGAGCATAGTTCTAAATTACTTTCCAAAATAGTTGTATCAATTCACAATTCCAACAGCAGTGTTTTAGTGTCCTAATTTTCCCACATTCACTCCAACATTTATCATTTTTTTTGGTCACATTAGCCAATCTAATAAGTGTAAAGTTGTATCTCAAAGTTGTTTAAATTTACATTTCTCTAGTCAAAGTGATTTAGAGTACTTTTTCATATGCCTATAGCTATCTTTGATTTTTTTCATCTGAAAACTGCCTTTCCATATCTTTTGACCACTTATCAATTAGATATTGGCTTGTAGTTTTATATGTTTGACTCCTTGAGAAATGAGAGCTTTAACAGATACACTTTCTCTAAATATTGTTTTCTAACTCTGCTTTTCTCCTAATCTTGGTTACATTGGTTTGGTTTGTGAAAAAACTTTTGAATGCAATTTAATTAAAATTATCAATTATAAATTTCATAATATTCTCTTTCCTTTGGTCATAAATTATTCCCTTCTTTATAGATCTGACAGTAGACTATTCCTTCTTCTTCCAATTTGTTTGTTCACTTATCTATTTTGATATTATCTTCATATATAGTGTGAGACTGTGTCTAGTTTGTTCTCTGTTGTTTTCCAGTTTTCCTAACAGTTTTTATCAAATTATTAATTCTTTTACCAGAATCTGGGAACTGTTGGCTTATCCAATAACAGGTTACTGTAGTAGTTTACTAGTATGTCTTGTGTACCTAATCTATTCCACTGAGACTTCACTGTAGCCAGTACCAAACAGTTTTGATAATTGCTGCTTTATAATATAGTTTGAGATCTTGTATTGTTAGAATACTTTTATTTGTATTTGTTTACTTAAATTTTTTAATATTCTTGACCTCCTGTTCTTCCAGATTATTTTTTTTATTATTTTTCTAGCTCTATAAAATAATTTTGGTAGTAAGATTGATGTGAGATGTAATAAATAAACTAGATAAATTATCTCAGTTACCCATGAGCAATCAATATTTTTCCAGTCATTTAGATATGACTTTATTTGTATGAAAAATGTTTTGTAATTCTTTTCATATAATTCCTGGGTTTATCTTAGCATGTAGACTCCAAAATATTTTACATTGTTTAAATTTATTTTAAATGGAATTTTCTTTCTATCATTTGCTGCTGGTCTTTATTGATCATATTAAAATATGATGATGATTTATGTCAATGTATCTCATATCCTGTAGCTTTCCTAAAGTTTTTAATTATTTTAAATATTTTTAGTTGTTTCTCTAAATATACCATCATATCACTGCAAATAGTGATAGATTTGTTTCTTCACTGTCTATTCTAATTCCTTTGATTTCCTTTTCTTCTTTATTGCTATAGCTAACATTTCTAGTATTACCTTGAATAATAGTGGCAATAATAGATGTTGGTATTTCACGTTATTTTTGTTAGGAAGAATTATAACTTGTTGTCATAATAGATAATGTTTGCTGGGGATTTTAGATAAATACTGCTTATTTTAAGGAAGGTTCCCTTCATTCCTATGTTCTCTAGTATTTTTAATAGGAACGAGGGCAGTACCTTGTCAAAGGCTTTTTCTGCATACAATTAGGTAATTATGCTATTTCTTTGGTTTTGTTATTGATGTGGTCAATTATGCTGATAGTTTTCCTAATGTTGAACCATCCCTAAATGCCAGGTATAAATGCCAGCTGGTAATAATGTATAAACTCTAATATATTGTTGTAATCATCTTGCTAAAATTTCCAAAAATTTTGCATTGTTATTAATTAGGGAAAATGGTCTATAGTTTTCTATCTCTGTTTTGGCTCTTTCTAGTTTAGGTGTCAGAAACATATTTGAATCATAAAAGAAGCTTGGTAAGAGTCTATCACTTATTCTTCCAAAAATTTTATATTATTATTGGAGTATAAAGTTAATTGTTCTTTATAAGGTTGGTAGAATTCATTTATGAATCCATTTAATCCTGAAGATTTTCTTAGAAAGTTCATTTTTAGATTGTTCAATTTCTGTTGGTAAGCCAGGATTATTTAGTAATTCTATTTCATTATCAGTTACTCCAAAATATGTATAATTTTTATAATTATACATTGATTTTGCTCAGATTGTCATATTTACTGTAACATAACTAGGCAAAATATTTACTAATGATAGCTTTATCTTCTTCATTGGTGGCAATTTTATCCTTTTCATTTTTGATACTGGAAATTTGGTATTCTACTTTCTTTTTAAAAAAATCAAATTAACTGATGAATTATCTATTTTATCTACTTTAATTTTGAGCTCAATAGTTTTTTTTTCTATTTTATCTCACTCTTGATTTACAGAACTTCCAATTTGTTGCATAATTGGGGATTTTTAATTTGCTCTTTTTCTGTATTCTTTTTTCATTGATACTCTTACTTCTTTGATGTTTTCTTTCTCTTTTTTATTGTTGTAAGAATTAGAGAAATAAATCTTCAGTTAAATATTGCTTTGGCTGCATCCCATGGTATGCTTTCTCATTGTGGTCATGCTCTTAAGTCAATGTATTCATTGCTTTTATGATTTGTTTTTTTTTTTTACTCACTTATTCTTTAGAATTAGATTAGTTTACAAAAATTTTAAAAACTATCTCTTCACTTTCCTTTTTGCCTTTTTTATTGCTTTATGATCTGAAAAGCATTCATTTAATATTTATGCCTTTTCAATTGACTTTTATGTCTTAGTACTTAGTCTATTTTTGTGTAGGTGCTGTGAGTATAGTGATTATTCTTTCTCTTCATTTTAAGTTTTCTCCAAAGGTCTATTATATCTAATTTTTCTATCCACTCCTTAACTTCTTGTTTATTTCATGATCAAATTTATCCAGTTTTGAGAGGGCAAGGTTGAAGTCTCCCACTAGTAAAGTTTCACTCTCTATTTTTTCATGTAACTCAAGTTAAATTCTTCTGTAAGAATCTGAATACTATATTGCTAAGTATATGTGTGTGTGTGTGTGTGTGTGTGTGTGTGTGTGTGTGTTTAGGGTTGATATTACTTCATTGTCTATGACAGGCTTTAGCATTTGTAGTTTTCTTCCTTATGTCTTTTAATTAGGTCTACTTTTGCTTTTGCTTTTTCTGAGATCAGAACTCCTATTCCTGCTTTTTCATTTTTTCTTCAGCTAAAACATAATGGATTTGGCTCCAGCCCTTACCTTTACTCTGTGTGTGTATCTCTGTTTCAAATGTCTCTTGTAAAAAGCATTTTGTAGGATTCTCTTTTTTTGCTCCACTGTAGCACTTTTAATTTTGGGGAGAATTAAACACATTCACCTTCACACTTATGATTACTGTATATTTTCTGTCATCTTATTTTTCCTTCTGTTTGTCCTTTCCTTTCACCCTTTCCCTTCTCAACAATGTTTTATTTCCTTTTCCTCTCTCTCTCAATCTTCCATCTCTTCTATCAGTCTCCTCCCAGACCTTTACTCAATCACCTCCCCTCCTGCATTCCTGATGGATAAAATAGATTTCTATTTTCAATCAATTGTGTATATTATTCCTTCCTTAGTGAGAATAAGCTTCAAGCAATGCTCATTTCCACCTTCTTATTTTTCCCTCCACTTTAATATTTTTATCTCACCTCTCTATAGTAATAATTTACTTTTATTCCATCCTTTTGCACATAGCGTACTCCTCTTTCTCATCCTTTAATTATTTTTAAGTCATTTCCTGAATTCACTTTATACACATGCCTTTTGACAATGTGTATTACTTATAGCTATATTATTGATGGTATAGTTATTAAGAATTACAAGCATAATCATCCCATGTAGGATTTCAAACAATTCAGCTCCTTTGAATCCTTTGTGGGGTTTTTTTTCTTTGCACTTTTTACCTTTTTTTGCTTCTCTTGGGTCTTAGATTTTGAAGATCAAATTTTTTGACTTGATTTTTGTCTTCTACTTATTAAAGCTTGAGTTCTTATTTCATTGAAAAACAGTATTTTTTTTCCCCCTTGAAGTATTATGCTTAATTTCAGTGGGTAGGTGATCCTTATATTTAGTCCTAGTTCCTTTACCATCCATAATATAATGTTCCATGACCTTTGCTTTTTTAATGTTATAGCTGCTGAATCCTATGTAATCCTGATTGTGGTTACCCGATGGTATAATTGTTTCTTTCTGGGCATTTGCAGTACTTTTTTTTTTTTTTACCTGATAGTTCTAAAATTTGGTAATGGTATTCCTTGAACATTATAATATTCTTGCAAAAAAAAAGTTCCTTAAAGTTTTTATTTTTTAATTTCTTTGCTGAAATGATTGCTAGGTTCTTTTTCCCCCCAATTTTAAACAAATGCAAAACAGGATAAAAAAAATTTCCATGTGCACAGCAGAACATAAAAAGGATTCAAAATATAAAGCACTAAGTTTCCATTTCAAGGAAACCTATAAAATAAATACTACAGATTGTGTTCAGAGCTGCCCATCTTTTCTTTGCTTCCTTGTATGTTTTCTTTTTGTGTATGTATGTGTATGTGAACATGTATGTATATGTGTATAATGCCTATACATGCACACACACATACACACACATATATATACACACACGGGTATATACCTACATATACACGTGTGTAATCATGCACAAATATACCTATATATAGTCATGAATCTATGTAAGATCATATGCTTGTTAGTCCTCTGTTTCTCTGAAATTGGATAATATTCTCATAAGTCTAAGTCTTTCCTTATTTTTCTAACTTCAACACCTTATTTCCTATATTCCAATCTCCTCTGGTCTAGTTATTTTAAATAACCTAAAACAATATTGATTAATATAGCAACATATAGTGCACTTTCTCTATTTTTCTCGGTTAAATTAACTTTCTCTGAGATCATGATGACTACCTCTGCTTTTTTTCCACAATAAATTATACTGATCTTTATTTTATGTTTGTGTTTATCTCTTACTTCTTATTACTCCTGACTGCTTTGCTTTGCTATTAGTCACTACTTTACTTTCCTATTTTCTCTAGCAACAACACATCTTTTATTCTCTCTGCCCACCCTTTTCTCTTGTCCTCTTGTTTCTGTCTGAATTTAAAAGATTTTTATAGTCTTCTATACACATGTATGACCATACAAACATACACACACACAAATACACACTTGCGATTTCCTATTTCATTCCCATTAATTTAAAAACCCTATTCCATTTCCATTTATCTATACTCCTTTCTATAACCCCCTTATTCTATTTCCTCACCCTTTTATTTCTTAATAAATTTAGAAAACTTTTATTCCCTTTTAAATGTATATATTGTTCCCTTTTTAACCTTGATATGATGTAAATAGGGTTCCCTCTAAAAATCTCTCCCTTATCCTCTATCCCTCCCTACCTTTTAATCCTATTATTTGTTTCAGAATTTGGAGCATATTTCCACCTATCCATATATATGGACAATTATATATGTGTATATATGTGTGCATGTATATATATATATATATATATATACACACATACACATACATATGAATATACATGTATGCTTATGCATATATATATATATTTGTATATCAATACACATATATGCACATATATACATAGTCACATATCTCTATCTCTGTATCTATCTTTCTGTATACATATATCATATATAGTTCCCTCTTTAATCCATTCCTAATGTGAGTATGATTCCCTCAACCCCATCTAATTCTTCTGTATCAGTTCTTCCTTGTGCATCACGTTTGTATCATTACTCTTTTTACCTTTTCCCACATGGTTGTGCTTTATAAAATCACATCATACTCACCCCTTCTCCAGTCTTTCTTTTGCCCTACCCAATTGCTAATGAATTTTAGACAAAGGGTTTATATTTCAACATATTAAAAAAAACTGTCCTTATTGAATCCAACAATAATGTTCCAAAATATTTATATACTATAACTTATTCAGTCCTTCCACAACTGTTGGACATTCACTGTTTCCAGTTCCCTGGCACTAAACGAAAGGTTGCAACAAACATTTTTGTATATGTGGATCTTTTTCCCTTTTTAATGGTCTCTTTGGGTCTTATGTGATTCTAAGTATATCTCCACTATATTCAATTTTTTTTTCTTTTTACTCATGATATTTTTCTCTTTCAACTAGGTATTTAAGAATATGATATTCTTGTAGGTTTTCCTTATAAGGATCTTTTTTAGGCGATGATCAGTGGATTTTTTTTTCTATTTCTGCATTTCCCTCTTGTTCTAACAGTTCAGGATATTTTTTCTTTTTTTCTTTATTTTATTATTGTAGAACTTTCTTCAAGAACTCCAAGTTTCTTGGGCTTAAAAAAAAGTGTTTTATCCCATGATTTTGCTGATTCTGTTGTTCTGGGATTTGTTTGGAAGCACTATTTTATGGGGTTTTTTTGGAAGTGAATATGGGAAAGGTATCATGATTACTTTGCCATCGTGGCTCCTAGAAGTCCTCATCAAGTGTTTTTTTGTGTTCTAAGGATTGTGTTAGGTCCTAGGGAAACAAAGACAAAAGGGAACTATACTTCTGGCTGCCACTGGGCTAAAACTTTGGATTATTGTATCAAGGCTGTTTTTGGTTGTAGCTTTTAGGTAATCCAAATATTCTTATGTTTTTTTTTCCTTCTTTATCTGTCCTCCAGATCTGTTATTTTCTTATGAGATGTCTCACATTCTCTCTCTTTTTTTTTTAATTCATATGTCTTTGTATGTATGTAATATGTTTGTATTATTTCTTGGTGTCTTGTACTTTCACTAAATTCCTTTTGCCCAATTCTAATCTTCAAAGAGTTATATTTTTTCTTCTTTAAAATTCTGGATTGGTGGGGCGGAGCCAAGATGGCAGAGAAGACACATGCAACATTCTAAGCTCCACCCATACCCTCACTACTAATTACCAAATTCATTCTCAAAAATAGTGCTTGATTAGTAAAATTCATGAAGATTGGAAGTACAACAATTTACCAGCTGAAGATAATCTGGAAGATCTCATCCTGAGCTGGGGGAGCAGGCCAGCATAAGCAGGGAGATAGAATCACAGGCTACTATATTGAGCAGAACTGGGCATGAGTGGTCTCTGTGGCAGGAGGACTCTCCAAGGTTGACTGCTCTGCTTTGGTTGCAAAGCAGTAGACCAGCAGACAAGCTAAAGCCAAAGGTAGAGGATACGTCAAAAAAAAAAAAAAAAAAAAAACAGAATCTAGCAGGATCTGGCTACACCCACCCAAAACTGGTAGCACTTTAACACAGACTACAGCACAGCTATGCAGCTACATTCTGCAGTGGAGGACTTTTTGGGGACAGTAACAAATCTGCACTACAGGGAGGCTCAGCCAGGGACAGCCTCTCATCTGCACAGAGGAGGGCTCTGCTAGGGCAATGGAACTTCCGCACCCCAGGGCAGAGACACTTCTGGTGAGGGCTTTTCCCAAAGCAACTGCTAATCCCCACAGTGGGGTTCTGCCTGGGACAGTGTCAGTTTTGCTGCCCCTCTAGCTCCAAGGCAGTCTCTAATCCTCACAGCAGAGCTCCTAGCAGGGCACTTCCACAGCTCAGCCTGAACTACCCAGGGGAGAGACACCTCTAATGTGGGGCTTTTCCTGGAGCACTTACACAGCTTGGCACTCTTTGCAGCCTGTTTGCAGCATAGCTACTGTCCATATATCTATCCCTGCTCAGTAGAGGAAGCTGGAAACTGCCTTGCCCTAAAGGCAGACCTTAAGGGCTTAAAAAAAAAAAAATTATTAAAAAAGCCAAATGGACCATTGATAGCTTCTATACAGAAAGAGACGAAGTTTTCAACCTCAGGAGCCTAATAGCAGACACTCTCCAGACAAAACCCCAAAGGGGTATGTAACCTGATCTCCATCATACAAGGCTCTCCTAGAAGAAATTATAAAAAATCTTAAAAGAGAGCTACGAGAAAAATGGGGAAAGGAAAGCGATATGCAAGAGAGTACAGAAAAGGCTCATAACTCACTTAAAGAAAAATTTGATAAAGTGGAAAAAGAAAACAACTTCCTGAAATCTGAATTTGAAAATGTAAAGAACTCCCAGGAAAGTAGGATTTGTGAACTGGAAAAGATAAAGAATTCAAAGGAACATAGTATTTGCAAATTGAAAAAAAAATTACATTTAAAAAAAATAGTGAAATGGAAAAATTTCCATAGAGCAAAACAACTCATTTAAAAATTCAATTGGACATACACAAAAAGAAGTAAAAAAAGCTAATGAAGAAAATAAATCATTAAAAATCAGAACTGAAGAAATACAAATGAATGATTCATTGAGACATCAAGAATCAGTCAAGCAAAACCAAAAAAAGAAAAAAAAGAAAAAAAGAAAGAAAGAAAAGGAAAAAGAAAAAAAAATAGAAAAAAATGTTAAATACCTACTTGGAAAAACAACAGACCTGGAAAATAGATCTAAGAGAGATAATCTGAGGATTGTTGTTGGACTTCCCAAAAAGTATGATGAAAAAAGGGCCTAGATACTATTTTAAAGGGAATCATCAAAGAGAACTACCCAGATGTAATAGAATCAGAAAGTAAAATAGGCATTGAAAGAGTTCATCGAACACCTTCTGAAAAAAATCCTAAAATAAAAACTCAAGGAATATTGTGGCTAAATTTCAGAACTATCAGACTAAGGAAAAAGTATTACAAGCAGTCAGAAAACAACAACAACAACAACAACAACAACAATTCAAATACCAAGGAGCTACAATAAAAATCACTCAAGATCTAGCTGCTTCCACCTTGAAAAATCAAAGGGCCTGGAATTTCATATTCCAAAAGGCAAAAGAACTTGGAATGCAGCCAAGAATAACCTACCCAGCTAAGCTGAGCATTTTCTTCCATGAAAGAAGATGGACATTTAATGAAACAGGTGAATTCCATTTGTTCCAAAAAAAAAAAAAATCAACCCAGAATTAAACAAAAAATTTGACCTGCAACTATAGGACTCAAGAGAAGCAGAAAAAAAAATAAAAAGAACTCTTGAGAAAAGAAAGATCTCTGTTATGGATATACATAAAGAATGCATGTATAATTTCATTTTACTGATATAATATAAAAAGGGGAAGTAGAAATGAAAAGGGAATAGTATAAGAAAAATGGAAAATGGGAGACAAAAAGAGGGAAACTACATGTCACAAAGAGGCAAAGGAAATCTATCATATCTGAGGGAATTTAGAGAGAGGGAGGAACATTGCATGAATCTTACTCTCATAAGAATTGGTTCAAAGAGAAAATAATTGACATATTTGGTTTAAACAGAAACATCTCTACTTCATTAAAAAGTGGGAGAGGAAAAGGGAAAAGGAAAATAATAAGGGAAAGTTTCCAAACAAGAAAGGGGAAGGGATTCAAAGGATGTAGAAGGAATTCTAAAGAGGGACAGCTGCATCAAGCAAGTGGTGCCCATAAGTTTAAAACTGGGGAGGGGAGTAAGGGAGAGCAAGAAAAAGAAAAGCATTATCTGGGGATAATAAGATGGCAGGAAATACAGAATTAGTAATTTTAACCATAAATGTGAACGGGATGAACACTCCCATAAAGCAAAAGTGGATTGCAGACTGGATAAAAAGCCAGAATCCTACAATATGTTGTTTACAAGAAACACATTTAAAGCAGGGAGATACATACGGAGTAAAAGTAAAAGACTGGAGCAGAATCTATTATGCTTCAGGTGAAGTCAAAAAAGCATGGGTAGCTATCCTTATCTCAGATCAAACAAAAGCAAAAATTGATCTAATTAAAAGAGATAAGGAAGGAAACTATATCTTGTTAAAGGGTAGCATAGACAATGAAGCAATATCAATATTAAACATATATCCACCAAGTGGTATAGCATCTAACTTCCTAAAGGAGAAGTTAAAAGAGTTGTGAGAAAAAAACAGCAAAACTATAATAGTGGGGGATCTCAACCTTGCATTCTCAGAATTAGATAAATCAAATCACAAAACAAATAAGAAAGAAATTAAAGAGGAAACTAGAATATTAGAAAAATTAGATCTTTGTAGAAAACTGAATGGTGACAGAAAAGAGTATACTTCCTTCTCAGCAGTTCATGGAACCTATAAAAAAATTGACCATATATTAGGACATAAAGAACTCAAAATTAAATGCAGGAAGGCAGAAATAGTAAATGCATTCTTTTCATATCATGATGCAATAAAAAATACATCCAACAAAAAGTTACAGGTAAACAGACCAAAAAGTAATTGGAAACTAAATAATCTCATCTTAAAGAATGATTGGGTGAAACAGCAAATTATAGACACAATTAATAATTTCACTCAGGATAATGACAATGATGAGACATCATAACAAAATTTGTGGGATGCAGCCAAAGTGGTAATAGGGGGAAATTTTATATCTTTAGATGGTTACTTAAATAAAATAGAGAAAGAGAAGGTCAATGAATTGGGCTTGCAACTTAAAAAATTGGAAAAAAAAAACAACTTAAAAGACCCCAATCAAATACTAAACTTGAAATTCTAAAATTAAAAGGAGCAATTGCTAAAATTGAAAGTTTAAAAAAAAACTATTGAATTAATCAATACAACTAAGAGTAGGTTTTATGAAAAACAATAAATTAGATAAACCTTTGATAAATCTGATAAGAAAAAGGAAAGAGGAAAATCAAATTGTTAGTCTTCAAAATGAAAAGGGAGAACTTTCCACCAATGAAGAGGAAATTAGAGCAATAATTAGGAGTTACTTTACTCAACTTCATGCTAATAAATTTGATAATCTAAGTGAAAAGGATGACTACCTTCAAAAATATAGGCTTCCCAACTACAGCCAAAGAAAGAACACTGTGAAATGAATATAAACTATTTGCATTTTTGTTTTTCTTCCCAGGTTATTTTTACCTTCTGAATTCAATTCTCCCTATGCAACAAGAGAACTGTTTGGTTCTGCAAACATATAGTGTATCTAGGATATACTGCAACATATTTAACATATATAGGACTGCTTGCCATCTAGGAGAGGGGATGGAGGGAGGGAGGGGGAAAAATCGGAATAGAAGCCAGTGCAAGGGATAATATTGTAAAAAAAAAAAAATTACCCTGGCATGGGTTCTGTCAATAAAAAGTTATTATAAAATAAAAAAATTAAAAAAAGAAAGAAAAATAAATAAATGAAAAAAAATATATATATATATAGGCTTCCCAGAGGAGGAAGTAAATTGCTTAAATAGTCCCATGCTTAAATAGAACAATCTATTGATCATCTCCCTAAGAAAAAATCCCCAGGACCAGATGGATTTACATGTGAATTCTACCAAACATTTAAAGAACAATTATCCCCAATGCTATATAAACTATTTGAAAAAATAGGGAATGAAGAGGTCCTACCAAATTCCTTTTATGACACAAACATGGTACTGATACCTAAACCAGGTAGGTTGAAAACAGAGAAAGAAAATTATAGACCAATCTCCCTAATGAATATTAATGCTAAAAGACCAATCTCCCTAATGAATATTAATGCTAAAATCTTAAATAAAATGTTATTTTTTATATTTTATAATATAAATAAAAAGACTACAGAAAATACATCATGACCAAGTAGGGTTTATACCAGGAATGCAGGGTTGGTTCAATATTAGGAAAACTATTGTTATAATTGACCATATCAATAACCAAACTAACAAAAACCACATTATTATCTCAATAGATGCAAAAAAAGCATTTGATAAAATCCAACATCCATTCCTATTAAAAACACTTGAGAGTATAGGAATAAATGGACTTTTCCTTAAAATAATCAATAGCATCTATTTAAAACCATTAGTAAGCATCATATGTAATGGGGATAAACTGGAACCATTCCCAATAAGATCAGGAGTAAAATAAGGTTGCCCACTATCACAATTACTATTCAATATTTTATTGGAAATGCTAGCTTCGGCAATAAAAATTGAGAAAGAGAATAAAGGAATTAGAGTAGGTAATGAGGAAACCAAATTATCACTCTTTATTGATGATATGATGGTATACTTAGAGAATCCCAGAGATTCTACTAAAAAGCTATTAGAAATAATCCACACCTTTATCAAAGTTGCAGGATACAAAATATATATCACTAACAAAATCCAACCATTAGAGATACAAAGAGACATTCCATTTAAAGTAATTACCCATAGTATAAAATATTTGGGAATCTATCTGTCAAGAGAAAGTCAGGAATTATATGAGCAAAACTACGAAACACTTTCCACACAAATTAAGTCAAATCTAACCAATTGGAAAAAATATTAAATGCTCTTGGGTAGGGCAAGCAAATATAATAAAGATGACAATACTACCTAAATTAATCTATTTATTTAGTGCTATACCAATCAGACTCCCAAAAAAATATTTTAATGACATAGAAAAAATAACAACAAAGGTCATATGGAAAAACAAAAGGTCAAGAATTTCAAAGAAACTAATGAAAAAAAAAATCAAATGAAGGTGGCTTAGTTGTACCAGATCTAAAATTATATTGTAAAGCAGCAGTTACCAAAACCATTTGGTATTGGCTAAGAAATAGACTAGTTGATCAGTGGACCAAGTTAGGTTCAAAGGACAAAACAGTCAATAACTTTAATAATCTAGTGTTCGACAAACCCAAAGTTCCCAGCTTTTGGGATAAGAGCTCACTTTTTGACAAAAATTGCTGGGAAAATTGGAAATTAGTATGGCAGAAACTAGGCATTGACCCATGCTTAACACTTAACATTGACCAAGATAAGGTCAAAATGGATTCATTACATAGGCATAAAAAATGAGATTCTAAATAAATTAGAAGAACATAGGATAGTTTACCTCTCAGACCTGAGGAAGAGGAAAGAATTTATGACAAAAGAAGAACTAGAGACCATTATTGATCACAAAATAGAAAATTTTGATTATATCAAATTGAAAACTTTTTGTACAAACAAAACTAATGCAAACAAGATTAGAAGGGAAGCAATAAACTGGGAAAACATTTTTACAGTCAAAGATTCTGATAAAGGCCTCATTTCCAAAAATATATAGAGAATTGACTCTAATTTATAAGAAATCAAGCCATTCTCCAATCGATAAATGGTCAAAGGATATGAACAGACAATTCTCAGATGAAGAAATTGAAACTATTTCTAGCCATATGAAAAGATGCTCCAAGTCATTATTGATCAGAGAAATGCAAAATAAGACAACTCTGAGATACCACTACACATCTGTCAGACTGGCTAGAATGACAGGGAAAGATAATGCATAATGTTGGAGGAGATGTGGGAAAACTGGGACACTGATACATTGTTGGTGGAATTGTGAATACATTCAGCAATTCTGGAGAGTGATTTGGAACTATTTTCAAAAAGTTATCAAACTGTGCATACCCTTTGATCAGCATTGTTACTACTAGGCTTATATCCCAAAGAGATCTTAAAAAAGAGAAAGGGTCTTGTATGTGCAAGAATGTTTGTGGCAGCCCTCTTTGTATTGGCCTGAAATTGGAAATTGGACTGAAACTGTCCATCAATTGAAGAATGGCTGAATAAATTGTGGTATATGAATATTATGGAATATTATTGTTCTGTAAGAAATGACCAGCGGAGGATTTCAGAAAGGCCTGGAGAGACTTACATAACATAATGCTGAGTGAAATGAGCAGGACCAGGAGATCATGATATACTTCAACAACAATACTATATGATGATCAATTCTGATGGACCTGGCCATCTTCAGCAATAAAATTAACCAAATCAGTTCCAATGGAGCAGTAATAAACTGAACCAGCTACACCCAGTGAAAGAACTCTGGGAGATGACTAAGAACCATTACATTGAATTCCCAATCTCTATATTTTGCCCAGCAAAATAATGGTTTGGATATGTATACTTATTTTGTATTTAATCTATACTTTAACATATTTAACATGTATTGGTCTACCTGCCAACTGAGGGAGGGATTAGGGGGAAGGAGGGGAAAAAGTGGAACAAAAGGTTTGGCAATTGTCAATGCTGTAAAATCATCCATTCATATTACTTGTAAATAAAAAGCTATTAAAAATTAAAAATTAAAACAAAACAAAACAAAACAAAAATGAAATGAATCAAATCAGTTCCAATAGAGCAGTAATGAATTGAACCAGCTACACCCAGCGAAAGAACTCTGGGAAATGAGTATGAACCACTACATGGAATTCCCAATCCTTCTATTTTTGTCCACCTACATTTTTTATTTCCTTCACAGGTTAATTGTACACAATTCAAAGTACCATTCTTCTTATGCAGCAAAATAACTGCATGGACATGTATACATATATTGAATTTAACATATACTTTAACATACTTAACATGTATTAGTCTACCTGCCATCTGGGGGAGGGATTGAGGGGAAGGAGGGAAAAAAGTAGAAGAAAAGGTTTTGTAATTGTCAATGCTGAAAAATTACCCATGCATTTATCTTGTAAATTAAAAGCTGTAAAAAATAAATAAATAAAATTCTGGATCTCCTTTTCCAATTAGTTAAATTTCTTTTCATAATTTTGTTTTTATTGGATTGTTCTTTTTTATTCATTTATTTTTTGCATTTTCCTCAATTACTCTCATTTGATTTTTAACATCTTTTTTGATTTCTTATATAAATTCGTTTTGGGAATTTAACATTATTCTTTGGGATAGGTGAGGCTTTTTTACTTTAGTGTCCTCTGAAGATGAATACAGTCCTCCCTATTCTCATAGTAACTTTCTATAATTAGGTTCTCCTTTGCTGCTCATTTTGTAAAACTAAGAGTTTGTTAATATAATCACCTATAATCATGGGATAGTCTTTGGTTTCCCTTCAGTTCTTCCCTTCGGTCTGGAATCCCACACTGAGAACTCCACTTTTCTTTAAGTTTCTATAAGTTCTTTTATTCTCCTATATTCAGGTGATCGCAAATAAAACCCAGGGTCAACAGCTTCCCTGACCCATTGCTTCTGCACTCACAGGGATTGTGCTGGTTCTTTTTTGCCCAACGCCATATCCCCATAGCCCAGGTTGCTTATTAGCAGAGTTTCCCTCAATTTTCCCAGATTCAAAGTGTTTACTGCCCACACAAAGTAGGACGTGAAAGTTCCTGTGATCAGGGTTGAGGCTATCTCTGAATCCAGCTAGCCCCAGGGCCCCTCTACTTACTAGTTCAGTAGAGCTAGTCTTTTTACATTTATATCTCACATAGACTTGTTTTGCGGTAATTCCTTGGTCTTCCCAGGTTGTCCCAAGAAGACCCCTGTTCTACTCTGGTATCTGTTTTTCACCAGCCTAAGTTCACTCATCCTGAGGCACAATTTTGTTTTGTTTATGGGAGAAATTTGGAGAGTGTAGAATTTTTTGACCTACTTTGCCAAATTCCCAGAATATTCTCCTTCTATTTGATAATTCTTGATTGTGAAGTTAGCTGTAAGACAACTCCTAAGGTTGGTGCAACTCAGGAAATCTCTCTTTTGTATTTAAAAAGGTAATTTGGAAATCAAATGATGTTTAGGAAATTTTATTTATTTTTATTTTTTGGCTATAGTTTAGATTGGTAAAGTCTACTGTGAGAAACTTTCTTCCCAATCCACCTGCAAACTTATGCAAATTCCCCATATATCTACTCTAAAACAGCACTTTCTAATTCCTGGCAAAGGAAAGGAGTAGGGAGGGAGTCATGGCAATCACCTGCTTTCTTTCCCCAAGGACCAGTTAGATTATGCTACATGTAAATTTTTCTTATGAAAAGAAGTAGAGGAAAAGAAACCCCTAATGAAGATAATCTGGTCTATCAACTTGCTTTTACATATACAGGTAGAATTTCTTTGATAATAACCAGTGTCCTATAATTTCAGCCAAATATCTGAGAAAGAAATTTTTTCAGTGGAAATTAATCAAGAGTTCTTAGCCTTTTCAGTAGGATTTCCATAGTTAGTCTTTTATTCTCCTATATTCAGGTGATCATAAATAAAACCCATGCTTTTATTTCCAAAAACTTGATTGGGGACTTTATTAAATTGATTATAACATCCCAACACATTGATCAGGGCAAAACAATGACCTGTTCAATCTATCTTTTGCTTTTAAGAAGTGTTACTATTTCTCAACTCTTGAAGTCTTAAAATTCCATGAGATATCTCTTCTTAAACTTAAATTATTTTACTTTCCATTTATTTTTCTATTCTTGTAGAGAGAGAGAGAGAGATGGGTGGTTGCCACAGTAACAGATTTCTTTCTCCAAAAGCATTTTTACTTTCATCAGATGTTCAGCTGACAGTATAGTTCTGCCTTCTGATTGTCTGATTTTCATAACCACAGCTAATTACAAAACTTGCAACAATTCCCATCTGCTGCCCTAAAGGTTAATACAAAAACATGTACAACTGGAGAGAATGTGTATTGTAAAAACAATTCTTTGAGAGTACAAGGGAAAACAAAGTAATTACATTTTCAAACTTGTAGTTAAAAAAATGAATTAAAGTTTTAAATTCTTTGAAGCTATTAGGTTTGTAACATTCCTTTGGGCAATGAGAAAATGCCATATCCCTCCATCCCTTTTGTAATTCTTCTCCATTGTTCTTCAAGTAAGATTTTCTGAAGAATATCCTTGAAGAATAATTCCATTCAATAAATTGTTTTTGTTTTTCAATTGCAAAATATAACCCATGGGTTTAGAGGGAGTGTATTTAAAGATCTGTTCTATATGTGCAGCATTAACTCTTGAGTGGGGGATCTGGAACAAGAGAGTTCTTTTGGCCATATGTTAATTGGCAAAAGCATGCTATTTGAGAATGAAGCAGAATATAGATTTTATAATATTGCATTATATTTGATAAATGATTAAGTTTTCAAGACTATAACTCTTATGTTTCTCAAGATAATCAAAGTAACTTTCTATCTTATGAATTTCATTAGTTGTCTCCCCCTACCAATTCTTTTTTTTAATGAACATACATACTTTACTGTTCACCCTACATACAAAACATACTTTCAGCCATTTTACTTTTCAAGTTATAATGCTTACATACACAAAAATCCAGTAAAAATATCATGTGAATTTCACCAAGAGAATAACATAAACCAGCAACTCAACCAGCCTTTTGTCTCCTGCAGCAACCATATAGGAACTTCTCCACTAGGCAACATCTTTCTATTTGTCAGTGCAATTTTTATCAATTACAAAAATCAAATCAAAGCAAAACAAAAAGCAGCTGCCCAAAGCAAACTTTCTTATATAAGACAAATTTCAGTTTGCTGATCCATCCAGTTAAATTCAACTGAAACTACTGTTGAAAGAGAAAATTGTTTTAGATGGATGCAGGTCAGTTTCAATTGCTATACTTGTCTATTTGTCCACATGCTAGAAATTCACAACTTAATTTAATTTAATGATCTTTGCAGATTTTGGCCATGTTCAAGGTCTTTAGAGTTCAGTAAATGGTATTTTTTAAGTCACAGAAGATAAAGTTACTGAATGTGCTTTGTGAGCAGAAGAGCTTATACAATAGAAACATATGTACTACTTCTATAATGAAATAAGTGTTTTATATAACTCTGAATATAAAATATAAAAAAAAATTATGAGCCAAAGTGTATGAGGAAAATGTGTACCAGAATATATAAATAAAAATTATTAATAAAAAGAAAGAAGTTTTGTTAGTATGAAATCTATAAGGAATCTAAAACAATGCTTATTTTCAGAATTGCACATTGAAATCATTGCTGGCACTTTCTACATAGGTTTTTTTTTTTTTTTAAACATTAAGCATAGTCTAACTGTAGTATTAGTCTAATTATTAAAAAGAGCATGGTGACTGTTTTTTAATTGTTTTTTGCAAAAAAAAAGTATGCTTTTTCTCAAATAAAGAATATTTAATTCAATTAAAAAAACAAAATTGCATATCAACCTATAATTTCTTGCTTAAAGTTGAAATTTCTGGACATTCTGATGTGGGAAAGATTCCTATCTTGTAATTTCCCTTTAACTCACAAATCCTGGTCCCTTTGTATTCCAATAGAAGATCCGGGCCTGTCCCAACCCTACCGGGATCTGAGCCAACTTTGGGGCTACACCCAAAAGCCCCTCGAGCTAAATCTCCCATTATAAAAGGGACATATTTGGACTCCTTCTTTGCAGAGATCCCAAACATGTTAGCCATATGAGGATCCTCTGTCCACTGGACCCTCTGTTCAGTGCCATACTTATCTCTATCTTCACTTATCTCCTTACTTCCAAACCCCATAATATACCTCTTTTATCAATCTACCTCTAGGACCAATAAATGCCTTTATTGGGGACTTGTGCCACTACTAGACCTCATTTACTCTGGTATCCTTGCGCCGAATCCAAGGGGGGCTGCCGGGGAGCTTTGCTTGACTTCCTGTACCCCAAACCTGCCACTAGACCTCAACTAAACCCTAATTTCATTTAGGTACCCCAAATCTAGATCTCAACAATTCCACTAGATATTTACTCCTCCATAAACTTCCACTTCTCTCACCCCTTGTTGGGTGGGTCATTATTACTCTATAATTTTAATCCTATCCTAAATCAATTGCATAATATTAATTTACTTTGTTTTCTCTGAAATTTCTTCTTTTTTATTATAGCTTTTTATTTACAAGATATATGCACGGGTAATTTTTCAGCATTGACCCTTGCAAAACCTTCTGTTCCAACTTTTCCCCTCCTTCCCCCCAGATGTCAGGTAGACTAATACATGTTAAATATGTTAAAGTATATGTTAAATACAATATATGCATACATATCCATATAGTTATTTTGCTGCACAAGAAGAATCGGACTGCTCTGAAATTTCTTACTTAATATTTTACTAGTGTTACTATGCATTTTCTTTTCCCTTACAACCCTCAATCTCCAGGTTAAGAAAAAGGACAGGGAAAAAAAGAGACATTCTTGTCTGTGCAAACACATTTAAAGAATAACATTAATTAATGAAATAACTTCAACATTGTACTTACATATTTTATAGTATTTTACTTTGGGATTTGTATACATTTCAATTTGTTAGCTATATTTCCCCCTGAAACACTAAAAGTCAGCACCTTTTATATATAGACTGTGTACTTTCCATAAATTAACAGATTCAACCTCCTAAATTCTACCATTTATTCATTGATTTATTGTATTAAGTTCTGAGAGAGAAACAAGTTTAGATGAGATCCCAATCCCATGGAATTTATAATCTAGTACTCATGAAACAAGATATAAATGCTTATAACTAAATCATAATTGATTTATGCATCTATGACAGGATTATGATATGTGACAAGGCTTACTTACTACCCATAGAATATGCTTAGTAACCATTTCCGATTCTGCATGAATATATGGAAATTCTGAAAAGGGACTGATAGAGGTCAGTTGTGTATTGCTCCTGAGGAATTTGCACATTTAAATAAATAAGGTTTCCCTTATTGGCTATAGAATTGAAATAACCTGTTGCCTGAAATCATATATATATAAAGAAATGCATGCTCCTTCATCTTTCTTTTCCCTCTTATTCTTTTCTCCCTGTCTCTTGGTTTTTTTTGCACATGAAAGTGATGGGATATTACTCCTACTCTGGACAAATGATTTAAAGAGGCATCTTTGTATCTGATCCCTTTGCTGACTGTTTCATGCTATGTTTCCTCTTTTGAACTGGTAATTAAATGTGATACTATGGATGAATGGAAGTAACCTTTTTAGTTCAAAAGGTGTAAAGATCAAGCAATAAATAAAATGGAATTCGAGACATGTTCTCCAGCTTTCAATAATTCATAAATTTCTTCAAAATAATAATTATGCTCAAGAAGTAAAGTAATTGGAATTAACTCTTTGGCCAACATACCAAAAATTTGAAAAGGTAAAAACCAAATTAAGTAACAAAAGAAAAAAAAATAATTCTCCAAACTCTAATGTGTTTACTGAGCATCACTTTCCCTGATATCTCTCATGACTTGATATGATGATAGAACATGAATCATAGATTCATGCTTTGGAATGCCCACAGCAATTTCCTTGCTGTAACTGTAGTCTCTGCCAGTATGTTCTCCCTTACCCCATCAGTCTGCATTGAAAAGTAAAGGGAAAAATTGATTGAAAGAGTTTTGTTTTGTTTTGTTTTATTTTATATGCTCAACCAGCCCTCCAGCTTTTGATATATTTGACATATATATTTTGGTAAATCTAACTTCAAAGTGGGAGGAGTCAAAAGGTGAGCCATACAGGAATATAGAAAAAAAAAGATTCAAATTACTCAAGATATCAAGAGGAAGGATAATAAGTAAAAACCCTTGAAAAGTATCATGTAAATCAAAAGAAAATGTTTTAAAAGGAAAGGAAAATCACTCATGTGTTGATGATATAAAAGTTCCAAACACATTTACATGATTATTGCAAGAAAAAAGAAATTAAATCAATATTTAATTAAAGAATTAAGAAATTAATTAAGAATTAAGAAAAATTAAGAAATTAAATCTTTTGAGATAAAGAACTTGATAGATTTACAAGAAAAGTATGGCACCATTCACAATATTTCCAAATGATTTTGTATAGGAAGGAGTAGTTGGTCTGCATAGCAGAAAAATTGCCAAAACAGAAAACTTTAATCCACAGAGGTAATTATCTCCAATGATATTAAAGAAAAGCCAACTGACTTTGAATTAAAAAATAAAAAAGTGATTGATAATTTGAAAGAAGAGAAACCAAAAGCAGTAATGTTGGAAAAATATGATTGCTGTACAAGCAACATATATTGATCTCAAAGGCAGTATATATAGAAAGCACTTATATACCATGGGGATCCCAGAAAATGAAGGAATAAAAAAACAAAAACCTGAACAAAAAATGTAAGCAATAATATATATAAAAAAACAAACAAACAATAACAATACTTTTAAAGGAAGAAAACAAAGTAATAGTCAAAACAATTTACAGTAACCTCCAAGAAAACAAAATATAAAGTGAAAGAGAAAAAGGATAAACAGTGGGAAAATAAGATGAAAGAAAAACTCAGTTACTGTTACTGTAAATGTCAATAGGTAAACTTATCCTTAAGTTCCACTTACTTAGTAGATAGCAGAATGGATTAAAAATCAGAATCCTACAAAATGCTATTTACGAGAAAAACATTTGCAGCAGAAAAACACACATAGATCAAAGATAAGGAGCAGAAACAAAATCCATTAAGATTCAGCTGAAGTTTAAAAAAAGAAAGAAAAGGGGGTAATGCCAAAGAAACTGAGGCAAGATAGAGATTAGAGAGTATTTAATATTTTATTTGAAAGGGAGAGATTTACCGGGACCAAATGGATCCATGGTTTGGTCCCTGGACTTCTGAATAAGACTATCACCTCCAAGAATCCAGCAAACAATGTGAGTTCTCAATGATATATATAAACATGGCTCAGACACAGGGAGTAGACCTAGGCAGGCCAAGGCAGGGATGGAGTCAGGGTACTAAGAGCTGGAACTGGACCCTGACTGGGTGGGGTGAGCCACTGGAGGAGTAGATGACATAATGGGGGAAGGCAACCCCGAGATGGGGAGAGGCAACTTAATAAGAGGGTATCTGATATTCTGATAGCTTGGGATGGGGAGATATTCTAAAATATAAGATCTTTTATCCTTATCAAATATTCTGATTAAAAGGAAGGAATGATTTTGCAGGATTGAGCAGAACAATTATAAACTGAGGCAGAACAATTAGGGAAATCAAGGCAGGACAATTTAGGGAAACTGACAAAGGATAATAAAAGAGAACTGTGGCACAACAAAGAAAAAGAAAATCAGGGGTAGCAACCCCAATCTCAGAAAAAAAAATTTAATTAAAAGAGTTAAGAAGGAAACAAAATCTTGCTAAAAGCCATCATGGACAATGAAGAATTATCAATAATAAACATATATGCATTAGTTGGGGTAGAATCTAAATTCTTAAAGGAGAAGTTAACTGAGATACAAGAAGAAATAGAGAGTAAAACTATACTAGTGGCGGACCTTGACTCTCCCATCTCAGAAACTTGATAATTTAACCAAAAACAAGAAAGAAACAAATAAGGTAAATAGAATACAGATAATGTTAGATATGCTGAAATTTTGATGAAAACTGAATGGGAACAGAAAGAAATATAACTTTTCTCAGCAGCAGATGGCACTTATATAAAAATCTATCCTGATTTAGGGGAGAAGAACCTTACAATCAAATGCCAAAAGACAAAAGTATTGAATGTATTCTTTTCAGGTCATAATATAACAAAAATGTATTTCATAAAGGGTAGCAGATAGTTAGATTTACATTAATTACAAACAAAATAATCTAATCCTAAATCATGAGTGAGTCAAAGAGTAAAACATAAAAACAATTCATTATTTCTTTAAAGAGAATGATAACAATGAGACAGCATATCAAAATTTATGGGATACAGCCAACACAGAGCACAGGGGAAAATATATATTGTTAAAAGCTTACATGAATTAGATACAGAAATGGTAGATCAAAGAATTGGACATGGAATAATCTACCCATCAGATATATAAAGAAGAATTCTTTATAACCAAATAAGAGATAGAGAATTACAAAATGTAAAATATATAATTTTGATTAAATTAAACTAAAAGATTTCTTTAAAACAAAATCATAGACAATGAAGTAATATCAATGCTAAGCATATATGCATCAGTTGAGGGCATTGTGGAGCTTCTTGATATTGGTGAAACAATAGAATATGAATGACATCTTGAAACTGGACAAAAACAAACAAAAAAAGATTATGGCGAATTGTCCTATGACTTCCTGGCTAATAGAAAAAGAAGAAATGGAAGAAGTGTCAGATTTTATAACCTTGTATACATGATATTATAATCCAGATTATAATTGCAGTCAACAAATTAAAAGATGCTTGCTCTTTGGAAGGAAAGATATAGTCAATCTAGACAGCAAACTAAAAAAGCAAAGACATCATCTTGCCAACAAAGGCATATACTCAAATCTATGTTTGTTTGTTGTGGTTTTTTTTTTTTTTTCAGAAGCAATGAATGGCTGGGAGAGTTGGTGTGCTATAGAATTGATGGTTTTAAATTGTGATGCTGGAGAAGAATTTTGAGAGTCCCTTGGAAAGCAAAGAGATAAAATCAGTTAATATTTAAAGAAATTAATTAAGACTATTTATTGGAAGATCACATTATGGGACTGAAGCTTAAATATTTTCATCATATAATGAAGAGACAGGACTTATTGGAAAATACTCAGATGTTGGGAAAGATTGAAAGGAAAAAGAAAAGAGAATGGGAGAGGATGTGTATAAACAGTGTCATGGAAACACTGAATATTAACTTGGATAAACTTTGAGAGATATTGGGGAATAAAAGAACCTGGTATGTTATATGTCCATGGGCTCACAAAGTCAAATAGTATTAAAAGACTGAACAACAAATTTGTAATTGTTAATATTTTTAAAGAATGTGATTCTAATCCACTTTAAGTGCTACTTAAGGTGCAGCCCCAGATTGTTAATGTTGTTTGAACATTTTCATTTTCTTTCATAAATGTTTTATTTTTGTGATTAAAAAAAAAAAAAACTCATTCCTTAAGATTTCATTGTTAAGATTCTATTTAGGTTTGTGTTTTTTAATTTTTTTTTATATTAGTTGAAGCAATGACTATTGTTGTAATTTTTTTGAACTTGAAAGAATGTGATTTTTTTTTTCATAATCATTGGCAATATCTTTGTGACCTAGTATATAGATAATTTTTTAAATCTACGTTATTAAGAAAAATGCACATATCCTTTGACACACTCATTTAGAAAATGCCATATGTCTTTTATGTCTAGTTACTCCAGTTATCTGTTCAATTTTATATTTTTAGTTTTGTTTATCTTTACTTTCAATCTGTTCACAGATGAGAGGTAAAATCTCACTGCTGTAAATTCTAAGAGGTCAAAGATAGAAAAAAATCTATCTGTACACACATAAATATACACATGCATCTATTTATATTTATAATGTCTACAAAACTTATCTAAACCCATTTGTATATCATCAATAGGATTTATATATCCTTCACTACTTTTGGTTTAAAAAAAAACTAAAATCAAAGTAGATGTCCAACAGTTGAAGAATTTTAAAAGAAATGTACAATTTTAATGGGCACAGAATATTAATTTTTATAATAGAAGCAACAAATATGAAAATTATGTTATATAATGACTAATATTAATTAATATAATATATAATAAGAACCAGAAAAATAATAAAATAAGAAAAAATGGAAATGGAAAGAACAATGGCAACAAATATTAAAAATAATTCTGTATAATCATACCATATTGACCATAATTAACCCCCAAGAATTAATGTATGAATATTTCTTTTTCAGTTTTTCATATAGTTTCGCATAAAGGTGAAACACAACATACACAGTGACTATGACCCATGATTGTGTCTTCTGACCCTAGCTCATTCCTCACTTGTAATAATTTGGGACTCAAAGATGGCTCAGAATCAATGTAAATAGCAATTGTTGTTATTTTGGCTGGAAACCCAGAAGGTTTCCCCCTCCCAGATTGATTTTTTTTTTTAGCTAGGTAAAAGAGGCCATTGTTTGCTTAATCTCTTATGTAGCTTTCATCACTGAAAGGGTTTTATCTCAGTCAAACTGGGATCTGGGGAAAATCTAAGCTTAAAAAGACCAAGTTCTTCCTCTGCACCCTGAGTCACCTCCAATCATCCTGATCTACATCTGGCCAGTTGAATGAAATGTTTAAAGTGAAGTCCCCTCAGGAAGCATGTGGAGCATCCTTGCAAAATATTCACATTCCTACATGACCATTTGTCTAACAATTCTTCCCAGCTGAATTACATGGAGAGAGGAGTGTCAAGTCAGAAGAAGCTACGAGTTGAGAGTTCAGCGGAAGATTGAGAAGGAAGCATCAGTTCAGTTGAGGAGAAGCCCTCTCTTGGAGGCACAACCAGATTTATCTTCATCTCACACCACTGTGGTGGCTGGGCTCCTGCACTTCCTCCACTGAGACCAAGCTGGTCTGAAAGACTTGCCAGAAAGCTAGCTGAGCCCCAAGTGAAGGAGACAAGAGATTCATTCTATCTTTGTGCTGGCTGGAGGCTGAAGGAAGCAGAGGCAGAGGCTGAAGGACAAACCTTTGGATTTGGAGACATTCGGAGGGAGCTTGGAATCAAGCAGAGAGATAGGCCTCTAAGCTAACCGGGCTATATTGGAGGCATAAAAGATCTGAACTTTTATCACCTGGCTGCATTTTGGAGTGATTATTACTTTCAACTGCAACTAAGGCTGCCTCCAGAAAACCCCTCTGAGAAACCTACTCTCTCGCAGAGAGAACTATTATATTATAAAGAAGAAAAACACAACATTTGTGGCAGTTGCACTGGCTGGTGGGCAAGAGGGAAGTCTGGGTGGCGGCGTCTGGCGCAGGAGCTGGGGTGCCACCATGGTCAAGAAGCGGAAAGGCCGGGCTGTGATTGACTCAGACATGGAGGACAGTGGCAGTGACAAGAACCTGGATCAGGAGCTCTTGTCCTTAGCCAAATGGAAACGTAGTGACTCCGAGGAGAAGGAGCAACCTGTTAGTCAGCCTGCAGCTTCTTTGGACTCTGAAACATCAGACAGTGATGATGAGTGGACAGTTGGAGGCTCCAAAAATAAGAAAAAAGGAAAAAACTGGGAAGATAGAGAAGAAGGGAACCATGAAAAAACAGACAAACAAAGCTGCTTCCTCAGGTAGCTCTAACAAAGACAGCTCAGCTGAGAGTTCATCCCCTGAAGAAGGTGAAGTATCTGACTCGGACAGTAACAGTTCCTCTTCCAGCTCAGATTCAGATTCTTCTTCTGAGGATGAGGAATTCCATGATAGATATGGAGAAGATCTCATGGGAGATGAAGAAGATAGGGCCCGTTTAGAACAAATGACAGAGAAGGAGAGGGAACAGGAACTGTTTAACAGGATAGAAAAGAGAGAGGTGCCAAAGAGAAGGTTTGAAATTAAGAAGAAATTAAAAACAGCCAAGAAGAAAGACAAAAAATCTCAGGCCATGGAAAAACTGAAAGCAGAGAGAGAAAAATGGAAGAATAGAATAGCTGAGCTGCTTGCCAAAAAACAGCCATTAAAAACAAGTGGAGTTTACTCTGACAATGAAGAGAAAGAGGATGATGATAAGTCCAGGGAGAAAACAGATTGTTCATCTAGGATGCCATCATCTGATGAAGAGGAGAAAAAGGAAGAGGTTCCTCCAAAACTACAGCCAGTTTCTCAGCCTGAAGAGTTGAACCGAGTGCACAAGCTGGAACGGTGGTGTCACATTGCCTTTCTTTGCTAAGACAGTCACAGGATGTTTTGTACGAATTGGCATCGGGAACCACAACAGTAAAGCTGTCTATCAGGTTGCTGAAATCACTGGTGTGGTGGAAACAGCCAAGGTTTATCAGTTGGGTGGCACTAGGACAAATAAAGGATTGTAGTTGAGCCATGGCAATGACCAGCGAGGATTCCGCTTGGAGTTTGTCTCAAACCAAGAATTCACAGAAAGTGAATTTATGAAATGGAAAGAAGCGATGTTTTCTGCTGGCATGCAGCTACCTACCTAGGATGAAATCAACAAGAAGGAAGTATCCATTAAAGAAGCTTTGAATTATAAATTCAGTGATCAGGATATTGAAGAGATTGTAAAAGAGAAAGAGAAATTCAGAAAAGCTCCACCCAACTATGCCATGAAAAAAATGCAGCTGCTGGAGGAGAAGGCCATGGCAGAAGATTTGGGAGACCAAGACAAGGCTAAACAAATCCAAGATCAACTGAATGAGTTGGAGGAAAGGGCAGAGGCCCTAGATCAGCAACCAACAAAGAATATTTCTGCCATCAGTTACATCAACCAGGAATGGAACATTATTGAGTCTGATAAAGCCCTTGTGGCTGAAAGTCACAACATGAAAAATCAGCAGATGGACCCCTTCACTAGGCGGCAGTGCAAACCAACTCTTGTCTCCAATTCCAGAGACCCTGCTGGTCAAGCTGCCATCCTTGCTCAGCTGAATGCAAAATAGGGCTCTGGGGCATTACCAGATACTCCAAAGGAGATGAACAAGAGTCAAGGAAAGGACAAAACATCAACTCTAAAGAGTTAGCAATTTGTAAAGATTCCAACACTCCAGTGAAGAGGATCCCTAAGACTGACATCAGTTCTGGCCAGGAGTAAATGTTAGGACCAAGAAATTGGTCAAACTGTCAGGCTAACCCAGATGGATCTTCTTAAAGGCTTTTTTCTCTTTTTAAAAGATTTCTCACCTCTATGCTACTCAGGGGAGAATTTACAAACTCAATTCCTCCCTGGAAGACTGGGACCTTCTTAAGTGGAAACAAGCTAGTCTTTGTGGGGAATGGAAAGTTTATTGATCCTTTAATAGTTGCTTAAGCAGGAGGAGAGGAAATACTTAAATCAATTTTCAACTCCTCCTTGGGGTAGAATTGAGGAGGGGAATTCTGGAGTCAAAGCCTTAGGAGCAATGGCCAGCTAAGGGCACAGGAAGAAGGCTGTTCCTAGAGGGGGTCCCCAGGATAGAATTTCTCTGACTCCTCTTTCTCCTCCCTCAAAACAGATTTTCCCACAGTCAGCACCCACAAGGATGCATATTCACTCTCCTCAGAATTAACAAGTTTCTTTGAATTTACATACTGATTCAATTTTTTTGGTATACCCAGACCTTGGAAGATCCATACTTTGGCAAGAAGACATTTTCTTCCAGTGGGGCTCCTGCCCAGACAAAACAATATCTAATCATTTTCTTTTTGTCCTTCCCTGTACTTTTGGTATTTTATCCCAATTCTTAAGCATATTATCTAAAGGATTATCTTCTTGGATATTAAGTAGATTCTCAGAGCCAGCTAATTTAGATTGTTCCTTTTCATGATTCACATTTTTCTTATCCTTTCTAATGGAGGATTTACCTGATTTTCCCAAAGGAAAATAAGAAAATTCCTATGGACTTAATATCAAAGAGAAATGGGAGCTTTTTATAGACTCAAACTGCCTAAATTCCCCCAATTCCAATCCCAGTTACCCAGATAGCTCACCAGTTATTTGACAGAGTCTTTCCTCCCCTCATTAGTTATTACTTTACCCTGTGTGACTTATCTGTCTGTTTTGTTGATTGCTGTTGGTTGTGGTCTATGTTCTGTGTGTTCTGTGTGATTTGTTTGTCTAAAAGCTTTGTTAACAATGTTGCAACAGTGCTTAGTTTAAAATTGTGATTTCTAACTTTTAATCTGTTGCACTAATTCGTAAGCAAAAAGCAGAAATCGGATTTTTAAAAATGTAATCTGCGTGTGTCTGTGTGTGTGTTTGCTTTGTATTTTGTATTCTGTGTTAAAAAAGTTAACACACTTGTAAGAGATAAGAATTCAGCCTCTGTATTGCAGGCTTAGACAATATCAAGTTTGAAAAATCTTTCTCTCTCCCTCTCTCTGTCTCTGACTGACTGCAGCAGCCTGTGAGAAAAAGGGAGAAAAGGGAGAGAAGTGAAGAAAATAAAAAAAAAAAAAAAAAAGAAAGAAATTTTAAAAAAAGATTGAAAGGGATTTGAAAGTTTGGAAAGTTAAATATATATCTAGGCATTCTCTGTGAAGGCAGAGAACAGTACTAAACAGCCTTGCAAGTTCACAGAAACCCCTTTGGATTCTGGAAGGGAAAAAGGGAATTCAAGGTGAAACAAACTTCTCTCTGGGGGCAGAGATCCTGGAAAAAGCCCCTAGTCTGTTTGCTGATTTAAGAGCTTTGTTGAGTTTTAAGAACAATGATTTAGAAATTTAGGAATTGGTTAAACTTTTAAATTTGTAAGTAAATGGAACTGGCCAAGTCTTTCCTGGAAGGAATTTGATTAAGAAGTTTGGGATGGTTCTGAAAAGAAAAAATTGTGAGAAATGATTATGCTATAGCCTTTGCCTGCTAAATTTGTTTATTCTGAGTATAAGGTCTTGGATATTGATAACTTTCTTACTAAAAAGGAAGAAAAAAAAAAAGAGAATAGAATTCCAATTTAGCCTGGGCTTGGTCATGGAAGCTCTGTCTAGAGGTGCTAATTACTGTCAGACAACACTCAGGTAAAATAAGAAAAAAAGCATTTGTAAGAGCCCTGTATTAATTTGGTTCAGAGTTTGTTATCTTCTGAAATATATTGAGTTATTTGTTAACATAAGTTATATTTTAAATCCAGCTCTGCTGGACATGTGTGGGTTTTGTGGAGATTTGGGCTATTCACGATAGTGTGAATCCTACAGGTTTTTTTGAAGGAAAAAGGAAAGAAGAATGCAGGTGATTTAAGAAGGACTGATTTGTAGGGGAAATTAAAGGTTTGCATGGTTTTAGGAAAGCCAAAGAAAGACTTTTGGGAGTAGGTAAAGAGGTGGGGGAGGGAGCCACCCACCCTCACTGTCTTCTGCTACTTTACCAAAGGAGCATCTGGTAGGAAAGTTCTTTAAGGAGATTGTTCAAGTATGTAGCCAGGGAGAAAGAGAAAGTTGGAAATGGGTGGATTTGGGAAGAAACCTGAAGTTGAGCAACTGATGGGCTAAATCTTGAAAATGATCCCCATGTAGGAAATTGAGTGGGGGAACCTGAGGGAAGTACCGCCCCCCCCCTTAAGGGGGAGGAGAGGGGGAAGGGTGGTCATGTGGAATCCTCTCCTCTCCTCATCCCTCTAAGTGTGTTCCTGCTGTTTTTTTTGTTTGTTTTTTTTTTTTTTCTTATCTGATTGCAGCTAGTGCAGCAAACTGTGATTTTTAAGGGCATGCTTACTTTTAGGTTAATTGAGTGAATATTTGTTTCTTGATACATAAATGTTTTCTTGGTTGAGGAAAATGGTCATAAATGTGATCCATACTTTGGTACGAATATTTCTAAAAGTTTAATTGCTATGTTAAAAAACCTTGAATTCTTTTATGTGGAATTGGGTATTCTGTATAAGTTTAAATTGATTGTATTGGGTCATCCTGAGGTTATTTAAAGGGCCTCTAAAAATAAGGTTTTTTTTGTCCTTTTGGAAATGTTTCTGTTATGGAAAATATGCAATTTGGGATGTTTTTCTATGTACTGGGTATTTTAAAAGCAAAATGATTTGTATGTATAATGTTCACTCATGTAACATCTACCTAGATATGATAATTGTTCTAAGTTTGAACTTACTGAGACAAAATTTCTTCCTGTTGTTACTATAAGGTTTGGGTAAATCTTTGTTTAAGATTTATCAGAAATTTGATTAATGGAGTCTGTTATTGGGGGTAAAAATTCTTGGGTTTAGAGTTAATTAGTTAATGCTATTTGGGAGTTTTAAGGCTCCACCCTCTGACAGTTACTGAGATGATAGATTGGAATAAAATTGGGTTAAAGCTATTTTATTCTGTATGTGCTGAAAGTTGAGTTTTAACTGCTTGTGTTATGTTATAATTATGTTCTTGCATTTTTCTTTCTGTAACTGATCTCTGATCAGAGCAATGGTCAATAGAACTGTTAATGCAATTCAATTATGTCATGCCTTGCTATTTTCAGCCTGATTATATGTAATCATTGTATCCTAAATGCTTGGGCAACTAAGTATTTCGCCTGGTTATCTGTTACTGGATATTTATGTTTTGTTTCTTTAAAGTTTCTACATGATAAAAGGACAATTAACAGGGGTCTGTGAGACCTCACTGATGTTACAACTTGGGACTGCACCCGGTTGCTTGGCCTGTAAAGCAAACTCATCTCTTCACATAGGAAACTGTTGGCCAATTTATTTTGGCCTCCTCATATTTTGCAGCAGTCTGATGAACTGAGTCTTTCTATCTGAGACTGATCTAATCTTTATGTGTTAGATTTGTGTTTTTGTTCTAGATTTTGGTCAAATTACAGATATTGGCTTGCTTCTGGAACCTGGATCAGCTTTGATTGTCAGCATGATACACCCATACTCTACAAGTAATGAGAGCCTCCTATCACTTCACAGCCTGAAGCAGGAGGTGTTTTTTGGATGAGACCACGATGGGACCCTGCATCTAGTATACTTTGGACTGATATAAGGGACTTTGGGAATGGTTGATGACTGACTGTTAAACCTTGCCTGGATCATCTATTAGTGTTTAAGATTTGGGATGGGATTTGTTAAAGCTGTGTAATTAATGCTGTTATGTTTGAGGGCTATTTAGGGATGCTACTGTACTAGTCTGTTATGTATAGGGATTTTGCTTCACTCTTGGGATTTATATGGGGAATGGTCATTTGATAATTCCTTTCCTTGAGGAAAAAAGGGGAGGAAAAGATAGAACATTGGGGAAACCAGTGTATTTTTTTCAAAATACCTGAAAGAATGGGAACCCCTAGCTCCTATTCACTTTGCCTTAGGCATCTGCCCCACCTGCCTATCTCACTAGTTCAGATTGAATTTGGATGCTTTATTTTAGAATCCCTTATTTTGTTAAAATTGCCCTGGCAGACTCAGTTTTGGGGATTATTATTTTTTTTTTTTTAGAAAAGTTTTAGAAACTGTCCTGGGACTGGCAGTCTCTCTGATCTGTTTTTCTTCAGTCCTGTAGCCCCAGTTCATTAATTAGTACCTCAGCCTTTCAAAGGACCTTGTTTGATATCAGGCATCTAAAAGTTTGGGGTTTGCCTGCCATGATGGTCTAACTGTGCATAATCTGCTCTGCAATCTGATCCTTTCTGCAAGCCCTGTCTGTTTCTCTGGGCCAGGACAGGTGAAGCTACTACAGCCTCACCCTTCTCCCCTGGAGAGATCAGTCCCTCTAAATGGGCTTGAGCCCTTGGCCCTGCTGCTTTGTAAGCAGAGACTGAGTTAAGTGCACAAATGACCATAGACCTAACTCACAGTGAACTGTCTATCTCAAACTGGATTCTGTGGCTGAGATGGTACCTCAACTATAGAGGACCTGACATACTTGCAACAGGGAGCCTTTGTACTGCTGTGAACTCTGGGGTTATCAGGGAGAGACTTGTCCTTGCATTTTTCTAGTTTTATTTAATGTTGGGCCACAGTTCTCTTTAATTGTCCTGACTCAGTTTCCCTAATTGGTCACCTCGGTTTCCCTAAATTGTTCTGTCTCAAGTTTCTTTAACTGTTCTGCCTAATCCCCTTAGTTACAAACCCTGCTTCTGGTTCATTAAGGACTGAGGGCCACTTGCTCTAAGGTTATAAAATGTTAATGTGAGACTCAAGATAAGGGGGAGTCCAGACTTCCTGGCTCCTATCAGAAGGTCCAGTGTCTCCCACCACGCTGTCACAACCAGATCCGTAGTCTGTTCCCACTCTCTATGTTCTGACCCTGCCCCTGCCTTGGTTTACCCCTGTGGTTGTACCATGTGTGTGTATACATGTCATTGAGAACTCACATTAACCACTGGATACTTTGAGAATAGAGTCCTGTCCAGTCAATCAGACTCTTCCATTGATAGAATGTTGGGAGCTCTCTGGTTTCTGTTTTGCCTCAGTTTCTCCAGCCTTACATTTGCCTTATTAGCTCTCAGGTCGATGCAGACATTAGGACCCTAAAGAGTCTCCTTACTCATCTAGGAAGGTCAGTGGGCCTGGCAGAAGTTGTGTTACAGACCCGCCATGGGTTAGATCCGCTGTCCATGAAGCAAGGGGTCTGTGCATGGCACTAGGAGAATCTTGTTGCTTCTATGCAAATCGATTGGGCGTCATTAGGGAATCTCTTGCTTCCCTGTGTAAGCAGATGACCGGGAGGCCAGTCGTGAAGCTTCAGTTAGTCATTCTATGACTGGCTGACCACCCTCCTCAGGAGGTACAGGCCCAGTCCTCTTGTGCATTCTCCTCCTCCTCATAGCTCCCTGCATCAGAAAGTGCCTCATCTCTTACATTCAGGATCGCATACAGACCCTGGAACTTTTTGCTCTTAAGATGACTTATTCCCGGTTGGCCTCAGATGAGTCACAACTATGAGCATAAAAAGGGGGGAGTGAAATGGACAAAGGACTGGCCTCCCCTCCCCTTCCTCAGTCTTAGGGCCTGGAGCTCACAGAGAAGGGTCTACTCAGCTAGATTAGGGGACTTCTTTTGCACTTCAAAGTGCCAGATCAATAATGTTCCCAAGGATATCTGTTCCATGAGGGTGGTCACCTAACCCTGATCCCTATCTATGTTAAAACAGATGCCTTTGTATCTTTTGTCCTGTAAAGTGGAGTCACTATTTATTGTCAAAATGTGCCAGCAAGGGTGAACAAGAATGCTTATAAGGCTGTCCCTACTTCAGTTGGGCACAGAACCATGCCAGAATCCTACTGGAGGTCCATCCTGGCCATGAAGACCATCTAGGCCAGTTACAAATAAATTATTTCTAAATTATGAATTACTATGGCCATCTTGAATTTTATTGCCTGGGCTATTTCATCAGGTTTCATATAATTTACTGCCATTTCAAAGATTTCAGACAATCTAGGAGAATGGCGTTTTTGAGGGGAAAAAGGAGTTTTCTCCCAAAAATGTGAACTAAATTACTATGTGTTTAAATTTAAATAGTATATGATAGAATTACTTTCAGTTCATGCATTTGGGAATAAGCTTTTATTCATATGTTTTCATTAATATTGAAGTATGGCTATTAGAAATTTAAATATATTTGATTTGATTTTAATAAAAAATAGTTACTAAAACAAAATTCTTTGATAACTTATCTAAAGAGATCACATAATACATTTAGGGTACTATATTGCTTTCTAAATTGTATCTTGGGCAATTTGTAAAAATTATATAAACTATGATTTAAAATTTTGTCAGCTCTGCTGTACATGGTATAAATTTTGTGAAATTTAGTCTAAAGTTATTTAGATATTGCCTATATTCTAAATCTTAAGGTTTGTCTTGCTTTTTAAAATGTATATGTGTGTATGTATGTATATATATATATATATGTAAAGTTTTTTTTAAATAAAAAAGATTGATTGTAAAAGCAATTAATAAAATTAAAGGGGCAATAAGAAGCTAGTATGCTTGTATTGGCACGAGACATATTTGTGGGGCTGTGCAGGCGACAACCTGAGATGAAGAGCCTGTATTCCTGAGATAGAAATAAGCATTTGACCTGGCTTTGTGAATTTGGAAACAACTAAGAGGTAATTAATTGAATTTGAATGGCACATTCAATTAGAATCTCACAAGCTAAAGATTTTTTAAATACCTTTTTCAATTGGTGTGTGTGTTAAAATTAGAAACTTGACTATAAATTATATGAGATTTCTATCCATTTTTGTGACAGACTATGTTGTGTCTATTTGGCTATCACTTATGAAAACTGTGAGATTGTTAACTAAGTTATTTTGGGTTATTGTCATAAGATTGAAAGCTAAAGTTGATAATTACTTTGTGTGGGAGAAAAAGCCCATAGCAACTTTAAGATGGAGTTGGACTAGTAGGGAAAGTAGACTCAGTCCCTGCTCTGGGGTACCTTTCCCTTGCAAGATTTGGGAAGAAAAAAAAATGCTTGGTTTTAGGTATACTAGCTATTTCCATGACTTCATGTTTTTATTTTAGATTTGTTGGCTAGCTAAGTTGAAGGTTTAGTCCACTCTCCCCCACACTGGATGTGGCTGCCCCTTAGAAGAGAGAATTCCACTCATTCGTACACACCCCCTTATCCTTTCCTGACCCCCCAAGTTGTTTAAATGAAATTCCTTTAACATTTGTTGCTTCTATTGTTTAAAGGAATTGTTTACATTTACATGGTATTAATAACTGATTTTTTTTTAAATTTTTCAAGTCTGTGGCTGTTTTAAAGTAATTTCAAAGGAGATACAAGTGAAGTTTGTTAGAAAGTTCTCTGAAAATGATTACTTCTAAGATTTCTATCTAGCTTCAGCAGATTTATTCAGCATTTATTTGTTTCATGGTCTCATTGTTAATGAATATAGTAGCAAATACAATCTATAGCTTTCTTAGAGCACTTTAGAGCAAGATTTTAACCTGAAGGTCCTTCATCTAGTTTTGACTCTGCTCTACAGACACATGGTTAGATAGTTTAAGATCTGAAGTCTCTGATTAGTGAAATTTGCTATTGAGAGGAAATCTCTGGAGATTATAATTATAATTGAAATTGAGGATGATTGATGAATTATCAAGTTAGTTACCCACCATTTGAGAGTTGAGTTGGCTATGAAGTAGGATTTTTGCTACATGATTGGTTGCCAGCTGGGACTTATATGTCCTCAGGCTGAAGTCTTGAATGATCTGTTCTGTTGTTATAATAATCATATCCCTGCTTTTTTCCTTTTATAGCAAATTTCTATAATCAGAGTAAGTAGTCAATAGAAATTGTAAGCACAGTTCAAGTACATAGTTCAAGTATGTAATAGCTTGCCACTTTCAATTTGAAAATATGTAGTTATTATATCTTATAATTAGGTAAATGAGTATTTGTCCCAGACATGTATTTATTGTTAGTTATAACTGTTCTGTATGAAAAAAAATTAAGAACAATTGATACAACTGTCTGTGGGACCTGTCATTTTATTGGTTATTGAAACTAAAGCTGAAACAGCTTTAGTATGCTTTGGAGAAGAGAATTTTAGTCTATTCAAGTTTTCTTGGAGAGATGTGACTTATGGAATATTTTGTTACATCAATGGAAATGTCAATTTAAATTTTTTACTAACATGGGAATAGCATTTGTACAGTGTGTCCTGCGGCACAAACATATTTTTCTTTTGAAAAATTGATATGAAAAGCTGCTGGCCAATCTAGAAATCTGAGTGGTTTTTAAACACCTTCAGGCCATCTTCTAATCCCAGAGCTAGATCAGTGGAAACTTCTCTTAGACCAACAACAGGCTACAAAAGTTGTTCTGAAATTTATTTTCACTGGTCACAGGCTAGGAGCCCAAGTAACTCTTGAAAGTACCATTGATCCCTCTTCTCCTGAAACCTGTTCAGAAGAGAGATATTTGTCTAGAAAAAAAAAAAAAAAAAACAACAGTTCTGGCAGAGGCTTTACACATAACTCATGTAGAAGTTTGAGTTAATCCTGCTTTTGACAGGTAAATGAGGCCTGTTAAGGAAGGATTTTGTGAATACTTCTGTTATTCTAATAGGATTCCCTCTTTTCTGAAAATTGCTTTTGGGTTTTTTCAGAATTTTCAGGAAAGATATAAGCATTCCTCCCAAGAATGAAGGTTTTGCTGTTAGAGTTTTCTCTCTCTCTCTCTCTCTCTCTCTCTCTCTCTCTCTCTCTCTCTCTCTCTCTCTCTCTCTCTCTCTCTCTTTCTCTCTCTCACTGTCTCTGTCTCTGTTTGTTTTTCTCCAGCTTTTGAGCAATTCACCTTCAAATGACAAGCACTGGACAGCTGTACTCATCAGCTTTATGATTCTGCCTCCAAATAGGATGCTGTAGGATGACCCAGTTGAACACCCATTCTCAGCAGGAAGAAGTTGCAGAAAATGAGATCATTGAGCCATACCCCAAAAGATTTTGAGTCCCATTTTTTTGTTAAGGAACTGGAATTTTTAAGGAACTGGTTAAGGAACACCTGGCAAATTGCCCAGTGGTCTGAGTGGGTTCCCTGTAAGGAACCCATCAATCCTGTGACGAAGGGATGCTATATAGGATTAATGCCACTTCCCTGCTACAATAGTATTTGGGGCTTAAAATAGGGACATCGAGTTAAGATTTATGTTAATATTATTGAGAAAGATACCTCACAAACAATTCAGTTTAATACTTGTTAAATTATAGAATTATAGAGACTTGACTAGCTATAAACAAGTAGGTACAGTAGGTATTTATGTTCTAATAGAGAAAGAAAATTTTATGGAATTGACTGTCCAATTTGGAATAATGTTTGGTTTGCTACAAGGGCTGGACATTTAGAAAATGCAGATCAAAAAATAAGTTGGGAAGAGATATAACAGTTATAGCTCTTTTAGAAAGATTTGGAATCAAGTCAAGGACTAAAAGCAAGCAATAGACACTGATGCTTGAGCAGAATTAGTAAAGCACTTTGCAAAGAGTCTGAACAAAAAGCAATTTCTATGTCTGTGTTACAAGTTGTCCCATGCCCAGATACCTTTGGATATGGAAAAACATGAGAGCGAATTCAAATATACGATCCTTTGATTTCCCAAAATAACATTTCTAGAGAGAATTTCAATTCTTTGTTCAACCTTTTTTTTGGGGGGGAGGGAATAAACCAGGGTATAGTCTCTCTTTATCTCAGCTCTGGGGATCAATCAGTTTGCCCTTCATGACAAGGTGAAAGATTCCAAAATCTAGATATTGTAGTGACATGTGTCTGAGTCTGGAAGCTGTGGCAATTTCTCAGGGATGAGTATACCCCAACCTTGGGTGTTGGAGGCAGCACTTTCAGACCTGCTTTACCTGAAAACTGAGCGGGCACCGTGCACTGATCCAATTGGCTAATTTCTTTTACCCTGGCATTTGAAGAAAGGAGTTAAGGATAGAATTGATGAATTCAAGATTAGAAATGTATTCAGTTCTGGATTTGGGTCATTACTACTCTGGTGGATAAAAGCTATTCCAGAAAGGCAATGAAGAAAATGGCAGAGTAGTTAATTATCCACAGCAGATTGGCATGGGAAAATAGAATGGTTTTGTTTAGGTTCAAACCTAAACAAGAGAAAGGAGGAGTTTGTGGATAATTGATGGTACTTGTTGTACCCTCATTCCAAATAATACTGTTTCCAAAGGATCAGTGGCCAAAGCCGGGCAGGGACTATCATCATTAGAGTTAGCAAAATTCTGGGCTGGACACTTCATGTACAATCGAAATTTCAAACTGATTCAATTCATAGTATGATAATACTTGGTGGTTCAAAGTAATTTACTTGAACATTTGTATATTTAGAAGGTTCCTTATGTTATCACATTTACTTCCTTGTTTGATCAGACTTATACAAAGGACTGAAAAAAATGCAAATAACAATGACTACCCCATGGCGGAGTCTTGAAGGCTAATGATCTCCAAAATTTTGAAGAAAGTTAAATCAGGAACAACCAATGAGAATAGGAAGAATTATATAGTTTTAGAAGGGGAGGTGAATCTCATTAATGAAATGTATCAAGAATGGTGTCAGAGGTCTTCAAAGAGTCAAAAATTAGGGGAGGGAATGTTTAAATAGTGACACCCCCTCAGGAAGCATGCAGAGCATCCTTGCAAAACATTCGCATTCCTACATGAGACCACTTGTCTAATATTGCCTCCATGACTTATGACAAAGGAAATTAAAAGGGTGAGATGGGTGAGACATCACAAATTTCAAGATTCTATTGGCCCAGATATCCCCCTTTAAACATTTTTGTTTCAGGCTCTTTTTGCTGGGGAAAAGCTCTGAAGCAGAGTCAACAGGAGGAAGAGCCAAGAGATGGGTGGGGACTCTGCATTAGGGATAACAGTTTTTTGCTCTGCTGAGTTCTTTGCACTTCCTTGCTGACCCCATTTTAATGGACATTGGGGATGTCCTTCTCTCCTAAAACAAATTTCTGATTGATTAATTGGATGAGAGGCGCAGTGACTCTTGCCACACACTGTGGACCCAGATGACTTTGGAGGAGAAAATGAGGCTGATGACTTTGCAAAGCTGTTTTTCTCTTAAATGCAATTCACTTACAAGTCATGTATCACCTTCCTGATGTCATTCATGTTCCTCTTGGAGAATGAAGGACAAAAACAATCTGATCTTTCCTTCCCCTCTCCTTTCCTATCTTTCCTTTTCCCCACCTCGTCTTTCTTCCATTCATTCCATTCCAACATTGTCTGTTTTCCCTCCATTCACATAGGGTATCAAACCCTTACTTGTGGATGCTCTGCCCAAAGGAATATAAATATTAACACTGAAATCTATGAAAATATCTTCTGGTTTACAAGCAAGATTCCTTATCTCAAACCTAAATCGCAAGGACTCCCTTTGATTGACTAACAATAGGTTCCTGCCCAACCCCCACTGGGTCACTTTTTGAGCCCCTTGGCTATTTAGCCTGATGATAAATAGCAATTGTTTCTGTCAGAAAACCTGAGGTTTTTCACCTCCCAGATTGATTATTTTTTAAATTAGGTTTTACTGAAACTTGCCCTCTCTTTTATTTATTTGTTTAAAGGGAGTATATCTGACTGGGGGTGAGGAGGGATAGTTATAGACTTTCCCTCTCTTTAATCAGCATAAACTGCCTCTGGACTCCTGGTCATTTTTTCCCTATATTTGGTTTAGGGTTTAATCTCTTTAGTACTCTCTGCTGCTGCCCATCCTGGGGACAGCTTGGTTGCACAGTGTCAGGAAGCCTCATCTTGCTGAGTTCAAATCTTGCCTCAGACATTTATTACTTATATGACCTTAAACAAGATATTTGACCCTATTTGCCTCAATTCCCATATGTAGTGCAAGCTGGAGATGGAAATGACAAATCATTTATGGTATCTTTGCCAAGAAACTCCAGATAGGGTTATGAAAAGTCAGACATGACTGAAAAATGACAGAACAATTACATTGCACATCTTCACTACAGTGTACAGGAATGTCTTGAACAGAAAGCCCCTTCTTAAGGAGATAATAATTTTTTTTTGTTTGTTTTGTCATACTTATATACTATGAGATAAAACATCTAGATAAGAAAATCTAGGCAGAATACCCTCCCTCCCATTAAGATTATTTCTTTTTCTTTAATCTCTATTTTGTGAGATTATTGTGTAATGCCGGTGAAACTGAGGCAGGAGAGAGATTAGAGAGTTTTAATATTTTATTAATGGGAGAGTAAGATTGACTGGACAGGACTCTCGTCTCAGATTATCCAGTCAGACAGAGATAAGTATACTGGGACCAAGGAATCCATATTGGTCCCAGGGCTGGAGGACCCAAAGAATCCAGCGTCCAGCATACAGCTGCCAGATGCCATTCTCCAGCAATGAATGGAGGAACAACAACTTCTTAAATACATTTTTGGAGACAAAGAAGAGAAAGGGAGGGAAAGTTTTTTTATCAGGGAGGGGAAGCCATAAAACCTAAAAATTCCAGAGACAAAGTAAAGATATCATGGGTTGGTCTTGGAATATTCTAAAGGAATATTGTAAATCCATAAAAGAGTCAGGAGAGCTACTCTTTTATCTTGCTAATTTACAACCCAAGAGCGAATAATCCTTAGTTTTACTGGGTCAGAGACAGAACAGTTAAGGTAACTGAAACAGGGAAACTGAGTCAGGACAGTTAAAGAAAACTGTGGCATAACATTCCACACTCTTTCTCCTAAATATTCAAACCTTTGAATCTTAGCACCTTCCTCTAGGTATCCAGGAGGTCTTTGACCCACCCTATGTAAAGCAAATGAGCAAAAATAAAACTAGAAAAAATGTAAGGACTCATATGGCAAGAGCAAGTCTCTCCCTGATAATCCCAGAGTTAACAGCTGTACAAAGGCTCCCTTGTTGCAAGCATGTCAGGCCCTCTCCAGTTCTGGAGCACCATCTCAGCCAGAGAATCCAATTTGAGATGGACAGTTAGGTCTGTGGTCATTTGTGCACTTAACTCAGTCTCTGCTTACAAAGCAGCAGGGTCCAAGGCCCAGTCAGAGAGGCAGCCCTCTCCATGGGGGAAGGCTGAGGCTTGTAGTACTCCACCCGTCCCCACCCAGAGAAACAGGACTGCTATTAGAATACAGATTTCTGAACATTATGCACAGTTAGACCATCAAGGCAGGCAAACTCCAAACTTTTTAGGTGCCTCAAGCCAAACTTCAAGGTCCTTTGAAATACTTAATGAACTGGGGTTACAGGAATGGAAAAACAGATCAGAGAGACTGCCAGTGTCACGACAGGTGTCTGATTTCTAAAACTTTTCTAAAAAAATAATCCCAAAAACTGAGTCTGCCAGGGCACTTTTAACAAAATAAGGGATTCTAAAACTAAAGCATCCAAATTCAATCTGAACTAAGTGAGATCGGGGGTGGGGCAGAGATGCCTAAGGCAAAGTGAATAGGAAGCTAGGGGTTCCCATTCTTTCAGGTATTTTGAAAAAATATATCAGTTTCCCCAATGTTCTATCTCTACCTCCCTTTTTTTTTCTCACGGAAAGGAATTATCAAATGACCATTCCCCATATAAATCCCAAGAGCAAATCAAAATCCCTATACATAACAGACTAATACAGTAGCATTTCCTAAAAAGGCCTAAAAAGCCCTCAAACATAACAGCAATAATTACACAGTTTTAACAAATCCCATCCCAAATCTTAAAACACACAGTAATAGATGATCCAGGCAAGGTTTAACAGTCAGTCATCAACCATTCCCAAAGTCCCTCATATCAGTCCAAAGTACACTCGATGCAGGGTCCAGTCCATGGTCTCATTTTTACTGCTTCAGGCTATGAAATGACAGGAGGCTCTCATTCCTTGCAGAGTGGGTGTATCATGCTGGCAATCAAAGCTGATCAAAGCTGATCCAGGTTCCAGAAGCAAGTCAATATCTGTAATTTGACCAAAATCTAGAACAAAAACACAAATCTAACACAAAGATTAGATCAGTCTCAGATAGACTCAGTTCACCAGACTGTTGCAAAATACGAGGAGGCCAAAATAAATTGACGAGCAGTTTCCTACGTGAAGAGATGAGTTTGCTTTACAGGCCAAGCAAATGGCTGCAGTCTTACAGACCCCTGTTAATTGTCCACTTATCATGTAGAAACCTTAAAGGAACAAAACACAAATATCCAGTAACAGACAGATGACCAGGCAAAATACTCAGTTGCCCAAGCATTTAGGATACAATGATTACATATAACCAGACTGAAAATAGCAAAGCATGACATAATTGAATTGCATTAACAGTTCTATTGACCATTGCTCTGATCAGAGAGAGATCAGTTACAGAAGGAAAAATTCAAGAACATAACTATAACATAACATAAGCAGTTGAGTTTTAACAGCTTATCAATCAATTGTCCCAGTAACTGTCAGAGGGTGGAGCTTTAAAACTCCCAAATAGCATTAGCTAATTAACTCTAAGCCCAAAAACTCCAATAACAGATGTCATTAATCAAATTTCGGATAAATTATTTATCATATCCTTATAAGTCATAACAGAAAGCAATTTTGTCTCAGTAAGTTCACAACTTAGAACAATTATCATATCTAGGTAGATGTTACATGAGTGAACATTATATACATACAAATCAGTTTGCTTTTAAAATACCCAATACATAGAAAAATATCTCCAATTGCATATTGTCCATAACAAACATTTTCAAACGGACAAAGAAAAACAACTATTATGTTCAGAGGCCCTTTAAATAACCTCAGGATGACCCATTTAAACTTATACAAAACACCCAATTCCACATAAAAGAATTCAAGGTTTTTTTTTTTTTAACATAGCAATTAAACTCTTAGAAATATTCGTACCAAAGTATGGATCACATTTATGACCATATCTCTTAACCAAGAAAACCTTTATGAAGAAACATAGGCATGTCCTTAAAAATCACACTTTGCTGCACTGCCACAATCAGATAAGAAAAAAAAGCGGCAGGAACATACTCAGGGGGGTGAGGGGGGGAGAAGATTCCATATGGCCATCCTTCCCCCACTCCTGACCCCCTAGAAAAAACTTCCTTCAGATTCCCCACTCAATTTCCTACATGGGGATCCTTTTCAAGATTTAACCCATCAGTTTCCCAATATCAGGTTTCTTCCCAAATCCACCCATTTCCAACTTTCTCTTTCCCCCTGACTACATACTTAAACAATCTCCTTAAAGAACTTTCCTTCCCAGATGCTCCTTTGGTAAAGTAGCAGAAGGCAGGGGGGGTGGGTGACTCCCTCCCCCACCTCTTTACCTACTCCCAAAAGTCTTTCTTTCACCTTCCTAAAACCATGCAAACCTTTAATTTCCCTTACAAATCAGTCCTTCCTAAATCACCTGCATTCCTCTTTCCTTTTCCCTTCAAAAACCTGTAAGATTCACCCTATGGTGAACCCAAACCTCCGCAAAACCCACACATGTCCAGCAGAGCTGGATTTAAAGTATAACTTAAGTTAACAAATAACTCAATATATTTCAAAAGGTAACAAACTGAATCAAACTAATACAGCTGTTTTTAAAAGTTTTTTTTTTCTACCACATTTCTTCTAACAGCTATTAGCATCTTACCTCCAGAGCTTTTTATTGCCCAGGCCAGGCTAAGCTTGAATTTTATTGCTCTTTACTCTAGTAGGCTTTTCCTTAAAAAAGTTTAAAATCACTAGCAAATTTTTCAAACAACTAATCCCCAAATTTCTTAATCATTGTTCTTAAAACTTAACAAAGCTCTTAAATCAGCAAAAACAGACTAGGGGCTTTTTCCAGGATTCCCCACCCTCAGAGAGAAGTATGTTTCACCTTGAATTCCCTTTTCCCATTCCAAAATCCAAAGCGGCTTTGGTGAATTTCCAAGGAAGCCCATTTAGTGCTTTACTCTGCCTTCACAGAGAATGCCTAGATATTCTATTCAAACGTCTTTCCTTTAAATGTTAGCATACTGCTGTATATTAACTTTCCAAACTTTCAAATCCCTTTCAATCTATTTTTCATTTCCTTTTTTTCTTCCTTTCCCTTTTCTCCCTTTTTCTCACAGGCTGCTGCAGTCAGCCAGAGACAGAGAGAGAGAGAGAGAGAGAAAGATTTTTCAAACTTCTTGATATTTTCTAAGCCTGAAACACAGAGGCTGAATCCTTATCTCTTACAAGCTTATTTTAACTTTTAACACAGACACACACAAACAAACATGGAGCTCCAATTTACTATGCACAGTTGCAACGTTGTTTTCCAACCATCAACATAACAGACAAACCACACAGAACATAGAACATATATGACAGACTACACAGTTACAACATTAAGCAAACATATAACATACCCAGTATTCTCCAGCGTCCCAGAAAATACCCGTCTCAGAATTTTAAACCCGTCGGTATTTATTCTGAGACCACAGGTTGCTAGCAACAGAACAGACCAGAAACAGAACCAAAACCAGACAGACTTACTCTCCCGAATGCCGAATCAAATGCCGAATCGATTTCGTTGTCCACTGTAGGCCAGACTGAGGCTGAAGAACCGCTTCCTTTTCTTAGGAGTGCTAGTCTTTTCTCAAGGAACAGACCCAGGTCCTGAGCCCCCCTCAGGCCTAGGTGGAGACCAAGAGGTCTCTAATCTCTAATCCAGTTCTCAGTTTCTATTATCTCGGTGGGACCTCCAAATTGTAATGCCAGTGAAACTGAGGCAGGAGAGAGATTAGAGAGTTTTAATATTTTATTAATGGGAGAGTAAGATTGACTGGACAGGACTCTCGTCTCAGATTATCCAGTCAGACAGAGATAAGTACACTGGGACCAAGGAATCCATATTGGTCCCAGGGCTGGAGGACCCAAAGAATCCAGCGTCCAGCATACAGCTGCCAGCCGCCATTCTCCAGCAATGAATGGAGGAACAACAACTTCTTAAATACATTTTTGGAGACAAAGAAGAGAAAGGGAGGGAAAGTTTTTTTATCAGGGAGGGGAAGCCATAAAACCTAAAAATTCCAGAGACAAAGTAAAGATATCATGGGTTGGTCTTGGAATATTCTAAAGGAATATTGTAAATCCATAAAAGAGTCAGGAGAGCTACTCTTTTATCTTGCTAATTTACAACCCGAGAGCGAATAATCCTTAGTTTTACTGGGTCAGAGACAGAACAGTTAAGGTAACTGAAACAGGGAAACTGAGTCAGGACAGTTAAAGAAAACTGTGGCATAACAATTGTACTCTGTCACAGACTGTTATTTGATTTAAGGTCAAATGCTCCTATAAATTTAAGATAGACTTTAAGACAGATTATAAGATGAATAAAGAAAATAATTTCATTGTTCTTTACCCTTATGATTGTCTGATTGTCTTTCTAATATATACATGTATAGGTACATATAAACATACACATATGTTAGCAATATGGAAATCACATTTATTTGCATATAAGATTATATATGATATATACATATATCCTAGTTTTTTATCTAACATTGCATGTCTAACGTCTAACATTTCTATATCTAACATTTTATATGTGTGTGTGTGTGTGTGTGTGTGTGTGTGTGTGTATGCTATGTGGGTATATGCTTATGCATATATATATATATATATATATATATATATATATATATATATATATATATACACACATATATATATGCATATGCATCCATATGCACACACACACACATTAACACACACATTTGAACTGAAGTTTTCCTGACACCAGATCTGATGCTCTATTTACTTTGGCAACAAGCCACACCATATGTGTGCATGTACGTGTATATATACGTACATATTATGTGCATTGGGGATATATGTGCATGCTTTTTGTGTGTTTGTCTGCATTGTGCATATACACACATATATGTTCACATATGTTAACATGTATATTCCTGCATGTGCATATATAAGGGTATGATGGATGTATCCACATATATACATACATGTGTAAATATCCACATAGTAAATCCCAATAACTCTAATGCTAAATTTTGGCAATTGATCAATTTCCTTAACTCCAAAATAGACATACCGTGTCCCATTATATAAGAAAATTTCATTTTTCAAAACTCTTAGAATAATCTTCCTTATCTGATTGAATAGCCTCCTTTTTTTTTTTACTCTTGTAAGAAGTCATTTTATTTTTTATTTGCTTTTAGTTTAATATTTGAAACCACTTGTATTCCTAAACATTTTGGTTTGTCAAAAATGATCATTATATTTCATTTGTTGTTGTCACAAAACATAAGGAATAAAGCAAAACAAATTAACTTCCTGATACATTATTTTTCAATGATTGATATTATACTATTACCATATGTCTTTAGTTACCATTAGTTAAGAATTCAAAAGTGTTGTGTTGTGTTTTTTTTATAACTAAAATGGATTTATCATGCAGGAAGCAATTTGAATGTTTTGAATATTTAATAGACTGTAATATATTTTAAACTTATTTTACTTTTCATCTTTATTCTGTACTGCTGTTTTCAATTGTTAAACAAATAATTCATTTATTTGATTTCCATTTTAAAGACCAGTTTAAACTCATCTAATTCCCAAAAATAAAGTTGATATTATTTTGACAATATTTCAAGATGGGGAAACTTACATAGCTATTATTTTGTATCACTTTGTGCACAAAAATGTGATTAGGAAACATCTTTTATAATAAAAATGAAATAATTCAATGCAAATAAATGACAATGATGAGAAATTTAAGTGAGTCTCCCCATATAATTTCAAAGCTTCATAGACACAAATTTGGCAGTGAATAAAAGGCATATTGATTTACATAGAAATATTGATCACACTAAGATTTATTTTGTTATAGAACTGCAGTGTCAAGGGCTTTAAAAAGAAATGAAAATCATCATAATACATTAGAAGGAAAATAGAAGCATAAAAGCCTTTTTTAAAAATAACATTTACTCCGACTCTCAATTATATGTCAAAAAATTTTTAGTGTTTTTTTTTTAATTAAAGCATTTCTTTTTAAAGGATTTTGAATTTTAAATCCCTTCCATTCTTCCCTCCCCTTTTCTGAAAATGCTAGCCAATTTGATATAGAATATACATGTGCATATAGAATATGGAGAAAACATTTCCATATTACTCATAATTTTGAAAGAAACAATTCAAAAGAATAAAATGAAAAAGAATAAAGTCAAAAAAATAATTTGATCTACATTCAGAGTTCATCAGTTCTTTTTCAGGACATGGATAAAATTGTCTTGTATGAGTCCTTTATACTTATCTTGGATCATTATGTTTCTGTGAAGGGCCGAGCCATTCATAACTGAACATCACACTGTGTTGCTGATACCATGTACAATGTTCTCCTGTTTCTGTTCATTTCACTTTGCATAGTCCATACAACTCTTTCCAGGGTTTTTTGTTTGTTTGTTTGCTTTTATGTCTGTTCATAATCTCTTATTATTTATTAGTATCTCATTACATGCTTCTACCGCAGTTTGTTTAGTCTTTCCTCAGTTGATAAGTATTGCTTCAAATTCTACTATTCTGCTACTATAAATAAGTTTTATAAATATTTTTGCACATGTAGGTTCTTTCCTCATTTTAGATCTCTTTGGGATAAAGACCTAGTAATGGTAATAGTGGATTAATGGATATGCACAGTTTGATTGCTCTTTGGGCATAGGTCCAAATTGAATTCCAGAATGTTTGGATCAATTCACAACTCCATCAACAATGCATTAATGTCTAGTTTTTCCACATGCCCTCCTATATTTATCATTATTTTTTCCTGTTATTTTAGCCAATCAGGTATGAGGTAATACCTCAGAGGTGTTTTAATTTGCATTTCTCTAATCAAAAGTGATTTAGAGGCTCATACTTATTAGTATCCTAACTCCTTTTCAAGCATATTCCACTAGTCAATGGTATAATCCTACCTAATGGTGTCTCCCTCTTGATTAATTGTCACTTCTATTAGGAAACTTAGCTCTTGCTTTTTCCCTTGTGATTTGCTAAAAAAAAAAAAAAAAAAAAAAAAAAAAACCATATAAGTTTAGTTTACTGTTAGTAGCATCATAAAATCTTTGCCTCTTGATTTAGAGACAATCTAATTCTACAAATTCTTTTGAGACAACTTATGACATTGGCCAGAAACTGAAATATAATTGGGGAGTCCAAAAATGTCCCATTTCCCCAACATTTTGTGGTTAAACACTAAAATTTTATCAAAATGTTTTACTTTATTTCAAGGTAAATCCCCCTTTTCTTTGCTTTTTCTTTGTTGTTCTTTTATAGCTGAGTTGCCCCAAGTCTCCAGGAAGGCTTGTTGGATCATCATGAAATATAATTGGGGAGTCCAAAAATGTCCCATTTCCCCAACATTTTGTGGTTAAACACTAAAATTTTATCAAAATGTTTTACTTTATTTCAAGGTAAATCCCCCTTTTCTTTGCTTTTTCTTTGTTGTTCTTTTATAGCTGAGTTGCCCCAAGTCTCCAGGAAGGCTTGTTGGATCATCATGAACTTCTAACATCAGTGAAGTACATGCTCAGTATATTTTCCTTTGGGAACATTTGTGGTTTTGCATAATTCCCTTTGGGAACACTTAACACTCTTCACCTCCCTAGGGCATTTTCAGGGGAGATGAATTCTATAGGAATGAAAACTTTAAACTTTTTTATGCCTTGTGGCAAAGATGAGAATCCATTTCTATCTTATCCCTAAAGACTCTTCTTTAGACTGCTTCTTAAAAACAGACAAATTTGGCTTCCGTGATGCTGCGTTTTCAGGATGTCTATGTCATGTGAGTTAGTATAGCATTGCTAACTCACATTTTAGGGGTAGAAAAAGGTGGGAAAAGGTTATTCTCTAACCAAGTTGGGCTATAGAAATAAAGCTAGAAAATGTGAAGTATTACTTAAAAACATCTTAACAGGCTCTGGAGATTTTGAAATTCATTACAGAGGAAATTGGCAAGTAATCATTTTTAAATTGCAGGAAAAATCTTCTGAGACTATGGGGTAATTTCACGAATTCACCTATTCTGAAACATCTCAGTAGGTTTTGAGGTACCACTCTGTAGAAATTATTTTAACAAAAAATAAAGATAGACCATATTTCTCTGTTAGATCCTCTCCTTTAAGGAACAGGCCCACAGTAAGGACCTAAATTAACGCCCCTGTTTGATCTGGAAATGGCATGAGCCTTTTCTTTCAGAGATGACTCCATGACCCACGTCCATGGCATACTCCCAATATTTTAGACACCTGTACAACTCACGGTAAGTTTACTCTCTTACTGCAAGCATCCTGGCAGTAAGTTAAGGGGAGAATTTAGGACCACAGTGCCCACTTACTTAAGACTCCATACCCCCGGTTTGGGACTTTTATGTCCCCGTGGTTTTGTCTCCCCCCCCATTTAGTCAGTACCCCACTAGTCAATAGAAATATCATAAAGTACTCAGAAGTATGTGATTAAGAGGGATGTTTGTATTTAGACAAAAGCTGGGGAAGCAACTTTAGGCTTTCCTTGAGTGGGGATTCTTCTGATTCAGTTTTCCTAGGTTTCCCACCTAATTATTCCACTCTGGCTAAGAGGTGGAATTGTTACTTCATGATTGGTTGTTGGCTATGATTCTTACCTGAAGTAAAACAAAACAAAAGATGCTTTACCTTGCCATAATCACATCCCTGTTTTCTCCTCTTATAGAAATTTCTATAATCAGAGCAAATGGTCTATAGAAGAAATGAACACAAGTATAAAGGATATTGTTTTCAACCTGACTCTATGTAGTCATTATATCTTGAGCTATCATGTAAATAAGTATTTGAGCTAATCAACTGCCTATTACTAGATACATCAGTGTAGCCTTGGAGTAAAATCAACATCTTAGTCATGTTCCCATACCAATTGGAAACTCCTCAGCCTAGCATTCTTTCAACCATATGCCTAAATCCTTTGGCACTTGTACCCTTGGACTCCTGGACACCCTTTACTAATTATATAATACTACCATCATCTACTCCAACCCCCTTCTCATTAGATTTTTCCTCTTAAGCTCCAGCTGATTCAATTATTCAAAAATATTCAAATAAACCTGTTTTTGATCCTGAGACTTACCACCCACTGGATACTGCATCAGCTAGTTCTAGGTCCTTAAGCTTGTATCACTCCTTCAAGTGAGACCCCTGAGAAAGAGATAACTCCATGCCCAATGTCAGCAGGAAGCAGTTTCAGAAGACAAGACCTTTGTTCCACATCTCAAAAGATTTTGGGTCCCATTTGTTTGAGGGAATAATGAGGTCTTTGGTCCTTGATAGCCTGGGGGACATTGGCAGAGAGTCTGAATTACTGTAAACAATCTGGAAGTCAAGGGAAGCCTGAGATAGGAAGGAAGGAGCACTGATAGAATTATCTCATTTTTAAGTGAGTCTTTTGTTCTCAAGTAAGTCTTTTGTTCCTTGTATTGACAAAATCATTCATGACCCCACAGTTTACTGTATCCCATTAAAAAGGCAACTAATGATGTCAACCCTCAAGATTTTATTTCACTTTGAAAAGACCTACTCATACTGTAATCCCTCACCCCCCCACACTAATGTCTAGTTTTTTTAGGGTTAGCTGGCCAGTTACTGACATCCCCTTAATGGCATCTTCCTCCCTAATGGCTTCTTCCCTATGGTTAATTGTGAGTTTTATCAGGGAACTTAGCTCTTGTCTTTCCCCTTATCAGTTGCTAAAAACTCCATTGGGATTGGGCCCACTGTAAACAGTGTAATAAAATCTTTGCTTTTTGATTTTTGGATAAAAATGATTTAGAATCCTTCTTCAGTGCCTATAGAATATATATATAAGCTTTGGTTTCTTCATCTAAAAACTGCCTCTTCATTTCCTTTCACCATTTGTCAATTGGGAATTGACTTGCATTGTTATAAATTTGAGTCAGTTCTCTATATATTTTAGAAATGAGGCTTTTACAGACATGCTTGCTATAAAGGTTGTTTTTCAATTTTCTGCTTTCCTTCTAATCTTGGTTACATTAGTTTTGTATTGCAAAATCTTTTCATTTTAATATCATCAAAATTCTCTCTATGTTTTGTAATAATCATGCATGTGTAACTCACTTAACTTCTCCTTTAAGAATCTGGATGATACACCACTTTGTGCATACATGTTAGGTATTGGTATTATTTCATTGTCTATAGTACCTTTTAGCAATATGCCATTTTGTTATCTCTTTTAATTAGATCTGTTTTTTCTTCTGCTTTGTCTGAGATCATAGTTGCAAACTGTTTTGTTTTTTTTTCTTCTGCTGAAGCATAATAGATTCTGCTTCAGTTCCTTACATTAACTCTGTGTGTACCTCTCTGTTTCAAGTGTGTTTCTTGTAAATCACACATTGTAAGAATCTTGTTTTTGATCTGCTCTACTATGTGTTTCCATTTTATGAATCTTCATCCTATTAATATTCACCATTATGATTATTCTGTATATTTTCCCCCAGCCTCTTCTATTTCTTTTTGTCCTCTCTCTCCTTTCAACCTTTCTTTCCTAATGAGTGTTTTGTGGCAGTTTACTATATTCCTTGATAAGCCTTATATTGTGTCACTTCCCATCACCACTTCCATTTATTTAATTTCCTCCCCTCAAAATTCCCTGTCTGGTAAAGATAGATTTCCATGTTCAATTGATTGTACCTATTATTCCCTCTTTGAACCAATATCAATGAAAGTAATTTTCAAGCAATTCCCATCACCCACACTCCTCTTTTCCTCTATTATAATAGGTTTTTCTGACCTCTTCATTTAAAATAATTTACCTCATTCTACCTCTCCCTTCCTTCTGCACCAGTGCATTCCTCTTTCTCATCCTCTAATTATTTTTATGTCATTCCCCCAAATTCACTTTATACCCACATTTTCAATCTTCGTATGTTCCCTTTAGCTTTACCATAATTGACATAATTTTTAAGAAGTATCATTTTTCCATAGAAGGATGCAAACAGTTCTGCTCCATTTAATCCTTTATGTTTTTTTGTTTGTTTGTTTTATTTTTTTCCCTTTTTAGACTTCTCTTGGGTCTTGATATTGGGGATCAATTTTTTTTGCCCAACTCTGGTCTTCTCTTTATGAAAGCTTGAAGTCCTTTTGTTTCATTGAATGTATTCCTCTTAAAGTATTATGCTTAATTTCATTAGGTAGTGATTGTTGTTTGTAGTCTTAGTTCTTTTGCCTTCCAGAATATTGTGTTCTATGACCTCTAGTCCATTAATGTTGCAACTGCTAAATTGTGTAATTCTGATTATGATTCCCTGATATTTGAATTTTTTCTTTCTGGACACTTAACAGAATTTTTTTCTTAAGGTGTTAATTTTGAAATACGGCTATAACCTCCCTGTGAGTTTTTATTTGGAGAGCTCTTTCCTGAGGTAATCAATGAATACATTCATTGCCTGTTTTGCTCTCTGGCTCCAGGATACTGGGGTAGTTTTCTCTGACAATTTATTGAAAGATGCTATACAGGTCTTCCTTGTCATCATGGTTTTCAGATAGTCCAATGATTCTGACATGGTCTATACTTGATCTATTTTCTAAGTCAGTTTTTTTCCCAATGAGGTATTCTACTTTTTCTTCTTTTCAATTTTTTTTTTATTATTTTTCATGATCATTAGCCTCTACTTGCTAAATTCTAACATTTAAGGAGTTATTTTCATCAGTTAACTTTTGTATTTCCTTTTTCATTACTCATTTTTACTTCTTGGTCAAATGTACTTCTTGCATCACTCTCATGTCTTTTCCCAGTTTTTCTTCTCCCTCTCATAGCAATTTAAAGTTACTTTTTAAACTCTTCCATATGACCTTTCTTTGGCATTTTGTCTATGGATGTTTTTATATTGTTGTCCTCTTCTGAATTTGTGTATTGATCGACACTGTCTCCATAATAACTTGCTTTTCTTTCTTTATTGTTTTTTGTTCATCTTTTTTGGCCTTTTCTCCCTTTTCTTTTAAAGTTGGGCTTTACTCTCAGTACTGCCTACTTCCTAGGGTGGAAGAAGAACTGCCTCAGTTTTCTTGTTCCAGAGACTGCAAGCCCTGTTTACCTGGCATTATACTGAAGTAGTGTTTCATGGGGGACCCTGTGTCTGGTACTGTACTGAAGGCACAAAAATTTTGGCAATTTAACTGACCCTTACCTGGGATCCTAGTCCTGGTGTGTGGGATGTATTGGGGATGGTATGATGTTTCTATGCTCACTAAAGTAAGTGGAAATATGTTTGCAGGCGGCTGCCTGTTTGTCTAGGTTTGAACTGAAGCAGGAGGAGGTCTGTATGTTGGAGTCTGCCTGTTTGCCTGGGGGGATGCTGAAGTACCTGTAGATCTGGCTAGTGGAAGTTATATTTTTTTCAGACTATCCTGAAGAATGTGGTAGCTCTAGGAACTGGGTCTGTACTTATTCTCCTGGCTATCCTATCTTAAGGGGTTATGTCATTAGCTTTGCCTTTTCTATCACATTAGGGTTTAGGATCACCCATTGGTTTGTTGAAGTGAAGCTTGCTGTTGACTTGCTAGGACACTTCAGGTCTTGAACTGTGTTCCCCCTTTACCTGAGTGAGACAGAATTTTTATTAACATTCTTCCAATTTTCTTAGAGTAAAAGATTGTTTCACTTCTCTTTTTCCTAGTTCTGGTGCTCCAGGATTTATTTTTGGTGCTTGATGTTTTTAGTAGGTGAATATAATATGGGAGAGTTATTGATTAGCCTCATTGTGCCTATTGTTATCTGGTTTCCTAGGCTAGCAATTTGCCTTCTGCATTGGGGTTAGAGGCCCCATCACTGGCTTGCTCTGCCACTGGCTCTTAGAACAATGGAGCCTTGGTTGCTAATCTGTTCCATGGTTGAATCTCCTGTTAGCTTGCCAAACATTGTCAATGCTGGTTCGTGTTACCCTTTTACTTGAGACATACCTTTCTTGGAGTGTTTCTATGTTATCTTAATATGGGAAATTGTTTCATTTCATATTTTTGTAGGTTCTGTCATCCAGAATCTGTTTAGTGGCCAAATTTGACATTATTTCTCAGGGAAGTTGGGGAGATCTCTGAGAACTTTCTGGCTTCTGTGGACCATTTTGGTACTGCCACACAAAATTTCTTTTTCCAGATGAGCATAATGATCCCCACAGTAATTTTAGGACTTCCCCAAAGTTATAGGTTGTAAACATCAGATTAGCTTATACTAATGAAATCAGGATCTACACTACTGCTATTATGCCCTCCAATTTTTTTTTTTCAGAGTTCTCTTTCATATCAGTGGGATTAGATGTATAGGGTCAAAATGTGTTTTGGAGATGCAGGAGGTCTTATGATTTAAAAAAAATAATTAAGTATGTTTCAAGAAGCTATTTCTTTTTTTCCAAGCAGAAAATTCTGGGGATAGTGCACATTTCTTCCTTTTGGCAATATATATATATACATACATATACATACATACATATATATATATTTCCATATATATGAGATAAACATTTTGCAGGTTATAATTTTGTTTTTTAGTATTATAGAAGTCTTATCTTTAGTTGTCAATGAAATATGCACAATGCCAATTCTTATCTCTCATTAACACCTTACAAATTTGATGCCAAATTAAGTCAATTCTCCTCTAACCATAAGGGTAGTACAGCATTTAATGATTTTGCTATTCAAATAAGTTCTTGGGATATATCCCTTGAGAATAAGGCAACTGCCAGAAACTTCATTAAGAGTATATACCTCTATACTTGAGGCATCCTGACTTTTTGGAGAAAATGTGAAGAACAAAACAATTTATTTTCATGATTCATTACTTAAGCCAGACCAGCACCATTAATATTCACAGATAGTTCTGAATGGGAAGAAAAGATAAGTTAGAATGCTCTGCTGAAAGGCAAATAGACTTGTGAATAAAAGAATAAAAATTATGACATTTTACATAAAGGATAATATATATTAGATTTGTACAAAGCAAATTATTACTTGTAGTTTGGGGAGAAAAGATATCTTTCTTAAGAATATTTATGTGTTTTTCCTATGAAAACATTTATAAAATATGTGTAACTACAAAATCTTTGTTAGTACTAGAAAATCCACTTTAAGCTCTGTGAGAAAATGTTGAGGTTAGAAATTAAGAGCTGATTACCAACAATGTAATTAGCATCACTTTAGTTAATGTCCTAATATAGAATTGTGATCTTAACTTCTTCATGTATGGATGAGATAATTTATTCTTTCATTGAAAACAGTATCCAGACACTCCTAAAAAAGAGGACAGAAGCCAAGGCTTTCTCCAAAACTAAACTAAACTAAAAAACAAAACAAATAGCTAGAAAACAAACAAAAAAAGTGATTGTTCATTGATAGGATGATAGCTGAGAAAAATGTAGTTATGATTTTGATGAAATATTATTGTCCAAAAAAGAAATGTTGAATATGAGGAATTTAGAGAAACACAAAATAATTTATAAGGACCCCTACAGAGTAACAAACAGAAATGAGGGAAAATATACATAATGAATACACTATTTTAAACAAACAAAACCTTCCACTAAAATATGTTGGAATCCTTACAAAGTGTTAACTCATTAGAGTTGATAGAGACAATATTTATCTAATTTAGCATGCTTCAGTATGATTGATCTGATCTTAAAAGGTGATGTTATAGGCCAGAACTTGAAATAAGGTACTAAGTGGAACTGATAGAAACAATGCTTGTGTTCACACCTTTAGAGAGCTCATATAAGCAAGACCGCTCTTAGGGCCAAGGAGCACTCTGGGCCAGATACAGAGCACTCTGGGAGAGCCAGAAGCCCTGTCTCGGAGGCAAGACAGATTCATTCCAACTTTTACTTTAGTGCTGGCTGGAGATATTTGGAAGAAGAGAAGCCGAAGCTGGCAGAGGCAAAAGATTAGCGGCAAGAGCTCTTGAAGCCAAGGAGAGATAGACCTCTAAGAAAGCTAAGCGTGCCCCAGGAAGAAGATTCAGAAACTGGAGATAATAAAGGATTTGAACTTTTAACACCTGGCTGTATTTGGGGTGATTATTACTTTGAACGGAAACTAAGGCTGCCTCCAGAAAACCTCCCCAAGAAACCTGCTCAGAGAGAAACATTATATTTTAAAGAAGAGAACACCACAAAAATAGAACAGAATTCAACTAAAGGTTATGATGAAAATTGCCTACAAAGGACTAAACATTTATGTTAGATGCTTTCCTTTTTTTTTTTAGTAAAATTTTATTGTACTATAGGAAAGACATTTTTAATATAATATAGTATCCAATCTAGTTACTATGACTTGTCTAACTAGTTTTATTTTAGGATAGAATTAGGAAATGATCATGATTCAAAAAATAAAGTATTAAGAAAAAATCAAGTTGGAAATGGGGGGAAATATTTCATTAGCACAACAAAATTCTAGTTTTCTTCATTAAAATTGGAATGACAAATTGGGATTGTAGAGATAATGGTTAATGATTGTGATTTCCAGGTGTATTAGGTCTTTTGTGATCCCATTTGGGGTTTTCTTGGCATACATATTGGAGTGATATGCTATTTCTCAATAGGAAGTCAAATCCCTCCTAATTGTAGTGCCTTTCTTCTGTTGATTGTCATATATATATATATATATATATATATATATATATATATATATATATATAATGTAAAGTGAGGTATTGATGTATTATTTTTAAAGAATAACCTAAACCATTCTTATGGATTTAAATAGTCAGATAACTCTATTCCCTGATTATAGAAAAATCAATTTAGAAGAAATGAAACATAATTTTCATTCATTCATTTATTATGCCAGAAGACGTATTTAAAAATGCCTCTATGTTTTCCTTGATTCTTTTTTCATCATTATCCAATCATTGGATTATAGCATTATATGGTACTAATTTAAACATATTCATTTATATTTCCTCTTGAACTGGTTTGTTAAAAAAAAAAAGATTCAGAGAAGAGATTATATCAGATAAATAATTTTCCAATATTAATAAGTAATCCATTTCAACAAACAATTAAATTCCCATCCTGCAAGGCACTCAATGTATATAATCCACTTCCTAGTGTTCTTCCAAAATTCTTGGTCAAAGAGCAAGAGAATATACATTATGTTGGGGCTACATATTGGGGTCATGTTCCCTTTCCAATGTTCCCTAACTTTTGAAAAGATTTTGAACTTATTGTAAGAGTCAACAATCCAGTACATACAGCCCTGGCATCAACTTTCTAGTGAATGTCTAAACCCAATCTTTGAGACAGAGAATTTTTGGACAAGAGAAGCATAAGAAAAGTTACAAATGGAGAATAGCAGAGAATAATACCAGAATAATTTCTCAGGTGAAGTTTATATTCTGAACTTTTTCAATTGTGGATTAGAATTTGGGACATCACGTTGTTAATAACAGGGCCAAGCCCTGTAGAGACTTGGGCAGATATTCTAGCATATTTCTGAAGCCTGAAACTATGTAAGCTGATAGAATGGAGTCAATGTAAGATTTCCTTTGAGATTTTCCTTCATTTTTTCCCCTGGGGACTGAGCACTTACTTTCATCTACTTTGTTTACTTGAATGATAGTGATGAGAATAAAACTGAATGAAAGACAAACCTAGAATGAAAGTAGATTGAAAGATTTTATAAATCTAATTTGTATTTCACCAGTGCAAACTGAATGTGAGCTAGAGCTGAATATTTAACTAAGATTGAAGTGCATTTGAAGGAAAAAGGGAACAATATATTTGAAGTCAGATTCCTTTTGAGACACATAATGATATGTCTCAGGTATTAGTTTCATCCCATAGAAAAAGCAGAAGGTATAATGGACTCACATAAACTAGTAAACAAAGAAGTAATATAGAATTTTCGTACTCCTGATGTTCCTAACAAATGGGAACTGAATTTAGGGTTGCAATTGGGATAATGTTTTATTATTTTGGGTGAATGTCTCATATTCTACATAGACTCTCAAGCCACTGGTGATCACATTCTAGAATTTAATTTCCTTTCAGAAGGTAAATTTATACATTTTTGTGCTGCTAGATAGGTGAAATGAGTCAAATCAGGTTTTCTATTCCATTCTTTCATGTTTTTAGTTCTCAACTCCTTTTCAAGCTCTGAGGACCACATGGCCCATAGTTTTTACACTCCTTTGTAGCTTCTATTCTTCCTGATTTCAACAAGATACTACTTCCAGAGTAAGCTTGTTTCTTCTAATCTCATTATCATATTACTAATCCAAGCTTTGATTAAGACCACCTGCCTTAGTCTCCTCTTCCCTTTGATTGATGGGTTGGAGAGAGGAGTTCCAGACTCCACCAAAAGTCTTTCTTAATGGAAGGCAGATGGAACTGTTTCCTCTCCTCATTTTGCATCTGACACTCTGCCTTGCTTAAGCTCAATGGAACAGGATGCCATACAGGGTATCACCCACTGTTTCCCCTCCCCACTTTTCTACCTGATTATGTGACCAACTCTTTGTGACACTATGGATCACAGCATGCTATATCCTTCTATTCTCCATTACCTTAAGTTTCTCAAAGTTTTTTGCTTTCATGACATTATCTATCTATCTCATCCTCTGCTGTACCTATATTGCCTTCAATCTTTCTCAACATCAGGGTATTTTTCAATAAGTCCTGACGTTTTATTATATGACCAAAATATTTGAGTTTAAGGTTCAGTATTTGACCTTCCAATGAATAGTGTGTATTAGTTTCATTAAGTATTGATTTATTTGATCTCTCTGCTACCCAAGGGATTCTCAAAGTCTTCCCCAGCACCACAGTTTGAAAGTGTTGATTCTATAGTATTTAGCTTTCCTTATAGTCTAGCTTTCTCTTTCATACATTGCTACTGGAAACAACAATAATATAGCTATAGTAAACAAGGGCAACACCAAAGACTATCCAAACTACTCAATAATTGTCACTAAGCAGTATTGTCTAAATATATGAGATTGCTGATATTTTCCCCTGAAATCTTAATTCTGCCTTTTAATTTGTCCAGCCTAGTGTTTCACATGGGGTAAATGCATTATCTTTTTTTTTTTTTAAATTTTTTATTTAATAATTACATTATATTGACACTCGTTTCTGTTCCGATTTTTTTTCCCCCTCCCTCCCTCCACCCCCTCCCCTAGATGGCAAGCAGTCCTTTATATGTTGGATATGTTGCAGTATATCCTAGATACAATATATGTTTGCAGAACCGAACAGTTCTCTTGTTGCGTAGGGAGAATTGGATTCAGAAGGTATAAATAATCCGGGAAGAAAAACAAAAATGCAGATAGTTTACATTCGTTTCCCAGTGTTCTTTCTTTGGGTGTAGCTGCTTTTGTCCGTCATTTATCAATTGAAACTCAGGTCTCTTTGTCAAAGAAATCCACTTCCATCAAAATATGTCCTCATACAATATCGTTGTCGAAGTGTATAATGATCTCCTGGTTCTGCTCATTTCACTTAGCATCAGTTCATGTAAGTCTCGCCAGTCCTCTCTGTATTCATCCTGCTGGTCATTTCTTACAGAACAATAATATTCCATAACATTCATATACCACAATTTACCCAGCCATTCTCCAATTGATGGGCATCCATTCATTTTCCAGTTTCTAGCCACTACAAACAGGGCTGCTACAAACATTTTGGCACATACAGGTCCCTTTCCCTTCTTTAGTATTTCTTTGGGATATAAGCCCAATAGAAACACTGCTGGATCAAAGGGTATGCACAATTTGATAATTTTTTGGGCATAATTCCAGATTGCTCTCCAGAATGGTTGGATTCGTTCACAACTCCACCAACAATGCATTAGTGTCCCAGTTTTCCCGCATCCCCTCCAACATTCATCATTATTTTTTCCTGTCATCTTAGCCAATCTGACAGGTGTGTAGTGGTATCTCAGAGTTGTCTTAATTTGCATTTCTCTGATCAATAATGATTTGGAACACTCTTTCATATGAGTGGTAATAGTTTCAATCTCATCCTCTGAAAATTGTCTGTTCATATCCTTTGACCATTTATCAATTGGAGAATGGCTTGATTTCTTATAAATTTGAGTCAGTTCTCTATATATTTGGAAATGAGGCCTTTATCAGAACCTTTAACTGTGAAAATGTTTTCCCAGTTTGTTGCTTCCCTTCTAATCTTGTTTGCATTAGTTTTATTTGTACAAAAGCTTTTTAATTTGATGTAATCGAAATTTTCTATTCTGTGATCAGTAATGGTCTCTAGTTCATCTTTGGTCACAAATTTCTTTCTCCTCCACAAGTCTGAGAGATAAACTATTCTATGTTCCTCTAATTTATTTATAGTCTCGTTCTTTATGCCTAGGTCATAGACCCATTTTGATCTTATCTTGGTATATGGTGTTAAGTGTGGGTCCATGCCTAATTTCTGCCATACTAATTTCCAATTATCCCAGCAGTTTTTATCAAATAATGAATTCTTTTCCCAGAAGTTAGGGGCTTTGGGTTTGTCAAACACTAGATTGCTATAATTGACTATTCTGTCTTGTGAGCCTAGCCTTTTCCACTGATCCACTAATCTATTTCTTAGCCAATACCAAATGGTTTGGTGACTGCTGCTTTATAATATAATTTTAGATCAGGTACAGCTAGGCCACCTTCATTTGATTTTTTTTTTCATTAATTCCCTTGAGATTCTCGACTTTTTATTGTTCCATATGAATTTTGTTGTTATTTTTTCTAGATCAATAAAATATTTTCTTGGAAGTCTGATTGGTATAGCACTAAATAAATAGATTAGTTTAGGAGTATTGTCATCTTTATTATATTCACTCGGCCGATCCAAGAGCACTTAATATTTTTCCAATTATTTAAGTCTGACTTTATTTGTGTGGAGACTTTTTTATAATTTTGCTCATATAATTCCTGACTTTCCTTTGGTAGATAGATTCCCAAATATTTTATGGTATCAACAGTTATTCTGAATGGAATTTCTCTTTGTATCTCTTGCTGTTGGGTTTTGTTGGTGATGTATAAAAATGCTGAGGATTTATGGGGATTTATTTTGTAGCCAGCTACTTTGCTAAAATTATGAATTATTTCCAATAGCTTTTTGGTAGAATCTCTGGGGTTCTCTAGGTATACCATCATATCATCTGCAAAGAGTGATAGTTTGGTTTCCTCATTGCCTACTCTAATTCCTTTTATATCTTTCTCGACTCTTATTGCCGAGGCTAGTGTTTCTAATACAATATTAAATAATAATGGTGATAGTGGGCAACCTTGCTTCACTCCAGATCTTACTGGGAAAGGTTCCAGTTTTTCCCCATTGCATATGATGCTTACTGATGGTTTTAAATATATGCTCCTGACTATTTTAAGGAAAAGTCCATTTATTCCTATGCTCTCAAGTGTTTTTATTAGGAATGGATGTTGGATTTTATCAAATGCTTTTTCTGCATCTATTGAGATGATCATGTGGTTTTTGTTTGTTTGGTTATTGATATAGTCAATTATGCTAATAGTTTTCCTAATATTGAACCAGCCCTGCATTCCTGGTATAAATCCTACTTGGTCATAGTGTATTATCCTGGTGACAATTTTCTGTAATCTTTTTGCTAATATTTTATTTAAGATTTTAGCATCAATATTCATTAGGGAGATTGGTCTATAATTTTCTTTCTCTGTTTTCAGCCTACCTGGTTTAGGTATCAGTACCATATCTGTGTCATAAAAGGAGTTTGGTAGGACTCCTTCAATCCCTATTTTTTCAAATAGTTTATATAACATTGGAGTTAATTGTTCTTTAAATGTTTGGTAGAATTCACATGTAAATCCATCTGGTCCTGGGGATTTTTTCTTAGGGAGTTGATTGATAGTTTGTTCTATTTCTTTTTCTGAGATGGGACTGTTTAGGATATTTACTTCTTCCTCTGTTAGTTTGGGCAAGCTGTATTTTTGGAGGTATTTTTCTATTTCATTTGAGTTGTCGAATTTATTGGCATAAAGTTGGGCAAAGTAACTCCTAATTATTGCTCTAATTTCCTCTTCGTTAGTGGTGAGTTCTCCCTTTTCATTTTTAAGACTAACAATTTGATTTTCCTCTTTCCTTTTTTAATCAGATTTACTAAGGGTTTGTCTATTTTGTTGGTTTTTTCATAGAACCAACTCTTAGTTTTATTAATCAATTCAATAGTTTTTTTACTTTCAATTTTATTGATCTCACCTTTTACTTTTAGAATTTCAAGTTTAGTGTTTGACTGGGGGTTTTTAATTTGTTCCTTTTCTAGCATTTTTAATTGCAAACCCAATTCATTAACCTTCTCTTTCTCTATTTTATACAAATAGGCCTCTAGAGATATGAAATTTCCCCTTATTACCGCTTTGGCTGCATCCCATACATTTTGGTATGATGTCTCATTATTATCGTTTTCTTGGGTGAAGTTATTAATTATGTCTATAATTTGCTGTTTCACCCAATCATTCTTTAGTATGAGATTATTTAGTTTCCAATTATTTTTTGGTCTACTTCCCCCTGCTTTTTTGTTGAATGTAATTTTCATTGCATCGTGGTCTGAAAAGGATGCATTTATTATTTCTGCCTTACTGCATTTGAGTTTGAGGTTTTTATGTCCTAATATATGGTCAATTTTTGTATAGGTTCCATGAACTGCTGAAAAGAAAGTGTATTCCTTTCTGTCTCCATTACATTTTCTCCAGAGAGCTATCATATCTAACTTTTCTAGTATTCTATTTACCTCTTTGACTTCTTTCTTATTTATTTTGTGGTTTGATTTATCTAATTCTGAGAGTGCAAGGTTAAGATCTCCCACTATTATAGTTTTACTGTCTATTTCTTCTTGCAGCTCTCTTAGTTTCTCTTTTAAGAATTTAAATGCTACCCCACTTGGTGCATATATGTTTAATATAGATAGTGCTTTATTATCCATGCTACCCTTTAGCAAGATATAGTGTCCTTCCTTATCTCTTTTAATTAGGTCAATTTTTGCTTTAGCTTGATCTGAGATCAGGATGGCTACCCCTGCTTTTTTGACTTCACCTGAAGCATAGTAGATTTTGCTCCAACCTTTTACCTTTAACCTGCATGTATCTCCCCGCTTCAGGTGTGTTTCCTGTAAACAACATATTGTAGGATTCTGGCTTTTAATCCATTCTGCTAACCGCTTCCTCTTTATGGGGGAGTTTACCCCGTTCACGTTTATGGTTAGAATGACCAATTCTGTATTACTTGCCATCTTGTTAACCCCGGTTTATGCTTTCCTCCCTTCTTTCCCCTTTCCCCCCCTTCCAAGTATTAAGCTTGTGAGCACCACTTGCTTCTCACAGCCCTCCCTTTTTAGTGTCCCTCCCCCTGCCTTAGAGTTCCTCCCCCTATCTTACCCTTTCCCTCCCAGTTCCCGTATTCCCTTCCGCTTAGCTTATTCCTTCCCTTTCCACTTTTCCCTTCTCACTTTTCAATGAGATGGGAGAAGTTTCACCATAGATTGAATATGTCTTAAGATTTTTCACTTAAAGCCAATTCTGAAGGCAGTAAGATACCCACTATATTCATCCCCCTCCATTCTTTCTCTCAGATATAATAGGTTTCCTATGCCTCTTCATGAGATGTACTACCCCCACTTTACCCTTTTTCTGGTACAATGTCCTTTCCACATCAATTTCTAGAACAAGGTATACATGTATTCTTTATACATCTATATAGTCAAAATATAGTTCCCAAGATTAATCTTTACCTTTTTAGATTTCTCTTGAGTTCTATATTTGTAGATCAAACTTTTTGTTAAGTTCTGGTTTTTTCATCAGAAATAGATGAAATTCGCTTACTTCGTTGAATGTCCATCTTCTTCCCTGGAAAAAGATGCTCATTCTCGCTGGGTAAGTTATTTTTGGTTGCATACCAAGTTCCTTAGCCTTTCGGAATATCATATTCCAGGCCCTTCGATCTTTTAATGTGGATGCTGCCAGATCCTGGGTGATCCTTATTGTGGCTCCTTGATACTTGAATTGGGTTTTTCTAGCCGCTTGCAATATTTTTTCTTTCATCTGAGGGTTCTGGCATTTGGCCACTATATTCCTTGGTGTTTTGATTTTAGGATCCCTTTCAGTGGGTGATCGATGAATCCTTTCAATGTTTATTTTTTCCTCTGTTCCTATGACTTCTGGGCAGTTCTCTTTGATAATTTCCTGGAAGACAGTGTCCAGGCTCTTTTTTTCATCATGTTTTTCTGGGAGTCCAATGATTCTCAGATTGTCTCTCCTGGATCTGTTTTCCAGGTCTGTTGTCTTTCCCAGAAGGTATTTCACATTTTTCTCCATTGTTTGATTTTTTTGGATTTGCTTGACTGATTCTTCTTGTCTCCTCGAGTCATTCAATTCCACTTGTTCAATTCTGATTTTCAGTGAAGTATTCTCTTCACTCACTTTTTTAAAATCTTTCTCTAATTGTCCAATTGAGTTCTTTTGTTCTGTGGAATTTTTTTCCATTTCGCCAATTTTGTTTTTTAGAGAGCTGTTTTCTGTTTCCAGTTCACTAATCCTATTTTTCAAAGATTTTACTTCTTTATCCACTCTCTCTTTAACTTTCTCCAGGCTCTTTTGCCAAGCCTCCCTCTCCTTTTCCCAAGCTTCTCTCTCCTTTTGCCAAGCCTCACTCTGCTTTCCCCATTTTTCTTCTAGCTCCCTTGTGAGAGCCTTTTTAATCACTTCTATGAGGTTCATCTGTGCTGAGGAACAGACAATCTCCTCCTTTGGGGATTCACCTGGGGACTGCCTGTTTTTAGTCTCCTCAGGATTTAGAGTCTGCTCTCTATCTGTGTAGAAGCTGTCAAGGGTTAAAGTCCTCTTCAGCTTCTTGCTCATTCTGTCTATTAATCAGAGACAAACTACCAAAGAAAAACAGAAAAAACTGGAGTCTTTCTTTGGGGGAGGGGCTGGGTGTGTTACCGAGCTTCCTCTACAGACTGCAGGGGGCAGCAGTGAGGCACTAGCAGGACTGTGCTGCGCCTGCGCTCTGAGATCCCAGAGCGTGCTGAGTCACTGAGGGGGGGGGGGGGGGGGGGGGCGGCCAGGTCCTGAGAGACTCCAGCTGTTTGGGGTTGTATTCTTCAGCCCAGGTGTTTTTAGCTTCTCTGCTGGGCTGCTGACTTGCTGCAGGTTCCAAACCTGTAGCGAAGCTCTCCCCGCAGAGACAGCTGCGATCACTCCCCACCCCCTCTCCAGTCTGCTCCTGTGCCCTCACTGCCGCTGCCCGCCGCCTGCGCCCGATCTAAAACCGCCCCAGCCCTCCAGTAAAGACAGACCTTTCTTGGCGGATCTCAAGGATGGCTTCTTTTGGTAACTATTTGTGGGTTTTTTTCAGTCAAGCATTGATTCAGAGGCTTGTAATGAAGTGGATAGTGAGAGAAAGCGCGGAGCTTATGCAACTGTGAGCCTCCTCTCCGCCATCTTAACCGGAAGTCGGGGTAAATGCATTATCAATATTCATTCTTGTAATACTTCTATGCTAATCTTTAAATAACATAATTGTTTCATATTTGGTTCTAACTGTTGCTTCTTGTCCCTCATCCAGTTTTTTTCAGGAGAAAAGTAAGATGATCTCTTATTTCCATATCTTTGATTTACACAGCCAAATGTATTTGTTTTCCTTTTCCCTTCTATAACTCTCTTGCTTTCTCCATAACCCAGTGAATGTTGCCAATTTGGTCTCTAGTTATTCATCTTTGAAAACCAACCTGTTTTGGTAATTCTTTGGTCACACGTTGCTGAAGCCTAGCTTAGAGAATCTTAAGAATAATTTTATTGTTGTGAAATGAGTGCAATTGTTGAGTAAGTAGTTTGGATATTCTTTGGTGTTGTCCTTGTTTACTACCGGGACATAGACTGATCTTTTCTAATCCAGTGGCCAAGGTTGATTTTTCCAAACTTGCTGGAATATTGAGTACAATACTTTAAAAGTATCATCTTTTGGGGATTTTAAATAGATCAGCTTGAATTGACCCAAAGGTAAAAAAGGTACAAAAATTCAATGGGGAAGAAAAACAAAAAATAGAATAGATCAAATGGAAAAGGAGATTTAAAAATTCACTGAAAAAAATAAAATTTTAAAAGCTAGAGTCAAACAAATGAAAAAAATTACTCCATTGCTCATCAAAACCAATAAAGTCAAAAGAATGAAAAAATAGAAGTAAATGTTAAATATTTCATCAGGAAAAATGAACTATAAAACATATTGAGCAGAAATAATTTAAGAATTATTGGGTAACTTGAAAGCTACAATAAAAAAGAGCCTAGGAATCATATTTCAATAAATTATTAATTTGATATTGTAGATCTTGAGAGCACAATAAAAATTTAAAGTATCCATCAATAATCTCCTGAGATTCCCAAAAGAAATCTCCCACGAATATTAAAACCAAAGTTCAGAAGTCTCAGGTCAAGGAGAAAACACTGCAAGCAGATAGAAAGAAACAGTTCAACTACTGTAAAGCCAGAGTCAAGATTACACAAGATATAACAGTTTTTCCATTAATGGAGAAAAAAGCTAGGAAGATGATATTCTAGAGGGCAAAAAAGATGTGTTTATAACCAACAATCATCCACCCGGCAAAAATGAGTATAATTATATAATTCTTCAGGGGAATAAAACCAGATATTTAATAAAACCAAACTTTTTAAAGATTCCTGATGAAAAGACCAGAGTTGAATAGAAAATTTGACATTCAAATACAAAACTCAATTATAAAAAAGATAAACATAAAGGAGAAATCACAAAAGACTCATTATTTCAAACTGTTTACATCCCCATGTGATAAAATAATATATGTAATACTTAAGAACTTTGTCATTAATAGGGCAGTTAGAAGCAGTCTACATAAATAAATCATATTATAGTGAGTTGATTATGTTGTAATGATCTCAAAAAAAAGAGGGGGGGATGAGAAAGAGAATTTACTGGGAAGAGGAAGAAAGAGGTAAAATGGAGAAAATTATCTTGTGTAAAAAAGGCATATATACCCTCCCCAAACCCCTACATACACACAGAGTTGGAGATAGAAATCTATGCTATCCAACATGGAAATAGAAGGGTAAGGCAACAGAAAAACAGTGAGGATAATAAAGAAGAGGTGGATTAAATGGAGGAAACAGTCAGAAGCAAAACAGACTTTTTAATAAAAAAAGACAGAGAAATAAAAGAAAAAAACTGCATAAAGGTAAATACACAATTAGTAATCCTAATGGCGAATCTTAATATGATGTAGTTATTCATAAAATGGAAATGGAAAGTAGAATGAATTAGAAACCAGAATCCAATGATACATTGTTTACAAAAACACACTTGAAGCACTCACACACACACACACACACACACACACACACACACACACAGAGTTAAAATAAGGATTGGAGTAGAATCTATTATTCTTCAGCTGAAGTAAAAATAAAGGCAGAAGTAGCTATTGTGATCTGAGATAAAGAAAAAACAAAAATAGACATAATTAAGGGAAACAATTAGAGAAACTACATTTTTCTAAAATGTATCATAGACAATGAAATAATATGAAAAAAATTACAGCTAGTTTCTCTGCAAAAGCATTTCATTAAAAGAAAGTGTTATTGAGAAAAAACACATTTCTCAAATATATAGGGAACTTATTTTATAAAAATAACATTCATGTCCCAAAATTAATAGAGAAATGGTTAAAAGATATTATCAAAGCATTTTCAGAAGAAGAAATCAAAGATCTCAGTAGTCACATGAAAAAAATGCTCTGTCATTGTTTATTAGAGAAATGAGAATTACAACATTGACAAATGCTAGTGGGATATGGGAAAATAAGTACATTAATAAATTGTTGGTAAAGGTGTGGACTGGTCTCACTCTTCTGAAGAGCATACCAATTATATTTGAAATCATGCAAAACATGTATCTATATTAGCCAGATTGTAAGAAAACCATCAATAAAAATAGAAAATTATACTTCAATTTGTATTCAGAATTCATCAGTTCTCTCTGGAGGTAGACAACAATGTTCACTATTAGTCCTTCAGAATTGTCTTAGGTTACTGTAGTCACCAAAGTGATTGAGTCTTTAACAGTTGATCATCATTACCAAATTGTTATTACTATATTCAATGACCTTATTTTGCTTATTTTACTTTCTATCAGTTCCTGTAGATCTTCCTAAGTTTTTCTGAAACCATCATTTGAAACCAAATGAAACTTCTCATTTCTTATAGAAAAATAGTGGTCATCACAATCATATGTCAACTTTTTCAGTAATTCCCCAACTGATGTTAAAATAAGTAATTTGGAAAAATAATTGAATTATCTCTAGAAAACATACTGCTCAGGATCTCATTTTTTCTTCACTAAAGCTCAATTGTCTTAACTGTAACTAGGAGTTATCCTAAAAGTAGCCTCTAAAACTAGTCCTGTTCAATAAATTTCTTAATGAAAAATCTTGATTTTTGAGCCTTATTGCAAGGCAGGTTGTTTTTTCAGGACCATTTTCCATTAACTTCTCCCTTTGACTATATTCAAAAAGTACATATCTACTTCTGCCATATAGTTCCACAGAAATTTTTGATAGCCTGTTAATACTACCTAGATAAAGCTGTTATTTCTTGAGATTACATAAAATCGTTTTTCCTCTGTCCTGTGCTCATAAAAGGAAACAGATAGAAAATTATCAAGAACTTGAATCCTGCTAAATCTTGAGTAAAATAACCCAGACAATCACAGGGAGTTCCCATTTGTTTCTAGTAAATTGTGGTGTTCTCTTCTTTTTTGTAATATATGATGCTTCTCTGGGAAGCAGGTTTCTTGGGGAGGTTTTCTGGAGGCAGCCTTAGTTTCAGTTCCATGTAATAATCACCTCAAATACAGCCAGGAGTTAAAATCCAATCTTTTATTGTGTCCTTCAAAATCTTGAGCTTCAGCCCCTAGCTCCCTCTGAATGTCTCCAGCCAGCACAAAGATGGAAGATGGAATGAATCTGTCTCTGCCTCTAAGAGTGGGCTTCTATTTCTGCCACTGAGAGCTTCTTGCTTATATGCTGTAGACTGAGTACACTCTAATCATTATATCACTGGGAAACCATTATATGTTGTAGGATTCGCTTCCCCATCCCCTCCTTCCCAAATACACACACACTTTACCAAGAGAATTATAGGTATTTACCTGTACACAAAGTCAGAACCAGATCATTTCTAAACTCCACCTCCAAGGCATAAAATTATCATATCAAGCATCTAGTTTCTCTAACTTTTCCCTATAAATTTATCTTCCTGCTCCTGGTTCTTTGCTAACTTCATTTGGAACTTAGCTTGCTGTTAAATTTTTGCCCCTTAACCTGGAGACAAACTTTGTGAATTTTTTTGCCATACCTGCAACACTGACCTGAGGACTCTAACATGGTGGTGATGTCTTCCATTAGAACAATAAAGTGCCAGTGGACATGTTTAGCTATTTATTGCGTGGGTGTGTGTGTGTGTGTGTGTGTGTGTGTGTGTATACAATTAAAAAAAATACTCAGTTAAATGTTTGATAATTGCTCTTCTGCCTGTGATGATCTAGACAATAAATAATTTTGAAATGACAAAACTTCCATTAAAAAAGAATGTTATATGTGTCTTCTCCTTGTACTTCTTTTTCCCTCAGCCATTAGAGGATTTCTCTCAGAATCTCCATTTTCAGAAAGGGCCTAGATACATATTTCTTACTCAAGACTTTGTTACATGCTTCAGGCAATTTTTCCCTTGGCCTCTTTCTTCAGAGCCTTAGTCTGGATTGTTTTTCTCCACTGGAATGTATTTCTTGAGGGCTTGTTTTACTTTTTGTTTGTATTTTTATTCCCAGTACTTAAAACTGAGCCTTGCAGATAGTTAAATTAAAAATATTAAAAATGCTTGTTGACTTGATTTGTTCCTGGCCACCACAAAATCTCATCAAGATGATTAGGGAAATTCTTTGCTCGTATTCTTTTACATAAATAAAATGGAGAAACACTTTATTTGCTTCTGAAAATAAAAGTTTACACTGAGACATTCATGGATGAATAATAATTGGAATATTTGCAAGGGCAGAATATCAACAATATTACAACTAAATCATAATTTTGAAATATTTATTGGCAAATAAAGATATATGCACTCTGGGAAAAATGGTCTAAATTTTAAACAGCTGTTATTTCAGTTTCTTTTTAAAATTTAGATATACGATGTAGATTTTTTAGACAATAATATAAATAATAGATTTCTGCAAATGGTTTGTCTTCTCCAGTCAGACACATTAGATCTATCTTTATCCTTTGGTTTTTTAAAGAATTTTGCTGTGCCCTGTCAGAAATCCAAGTCATGTCCCTGAGGTTAAATTTTCCTTATAAAATATACTTATGGATGGTTTCCTCTAGCTTCAAAGGAGTGACCAGGTTGGTAATTATTTACATATACAATGTCAATGGTCTCAGGCAGTAAGAGGTTTTTCAAAACTATAGTAGCAATGTAATGTGGGCTAATTCCTTACTTACCCTTACTGCATATCTATCCTGAGGCATATTATAATAAGCAAAAATATTCCTTTCCTTCTTTTCCAAAAATTTCAGGGCTTGATTGACCACATAAAGTTCAGGCCCCTCACTAATTAGATGCCCCAAGTATCTTACTTCTCTTTCTACAAATGCAGCTTTCCTTTTGAGACTCTGAGCCCTTCCTCCCTAGGTAGTTTAACAATTCTATGAAGACCTCCAGTGATCAATAAATCATCAACTTATTGCAAGATCTAGGTACCAAGGGAACTCTAAATTTTCCCAAAATAGTTTCTAGTACTTTCTTAAACAGATTAGGGGATTCTGAATATCCCTGGGGTAGAATGCTGCTGTTTTCTTCCAGTATCCACGTCTTCCCATTTAAAGGCAAAGATATCCTTACTTTCAGGAGACAAGCCTAGAAGACATGTTTTTTATGTCTGTAACACTAAACCACTTACTAGTTTCAAAAATCTTTCCTTCTATACCAGAAATTAAGAGAGTTTCTTTGAACAATATGCACCCCTCTTCCCCTCCCCCCGGGGCAATTGAGTTACAAAGGACCTAGTGGCCAGGTATCTATCAAGAAAACCAATTCTTCTTTGTCTGGTCCCACCCTTAAGTTTACCTAGGACTCTAGATGGGTTCTTTCAATGATCCCTTGACACCTCTTCTCCTTTTTTTTTTTTTTATAAAGGAGTAGATCTTTTCATCTCTTTCCCACTTGGCAATCCTTCTTCATACATCCTTCTAGTCCACAACTGAAACAAGTTAGTGGAGTCTCTGCTGGGCTTCCTTTTTCTGAATTTCCTGTTGGCTGGGATTCAGGGCAAAAAATCCCTCCTTCCCTGTCTCTACCAGATTGCTCATGATTTTTCATTACAGATTTATCAACTATCTGAAGCACAACTTTAGTCTCCTTTTCCTCTTGTTTGAAGGACAGTAACATAATTTTTCTTTCTTTTCCAAGAATGAACCCCCAAATTGTGTAGGACATTATGATCCACAGAAAAAGAGAGTCTCAGAATAAGAAAAAGCAAAAAAGGGTTTATTCAATCTCGTGAGAAAGGGCATCTTCCATCTGATAAGGTGTTTGTCAGCAACGAAGTATAAAGCAGAACTCTGAAACACAAGATTAAATATCCTAAATATAGAAGCCCCCAAAGTCCCCATTCCCTTAGGCTGGCCTTTTCTCCCATTCTTTGGGGGAGTCCAGGCTTACATTCTAATTGGGAAATCTAACCCAGAAATAAAAGAATACAAGTAATAAACTTTTAAGAGAATTCAAAGCCATTATCATCTTTAAAAGAAGTACTTAAATGCTAATTAAGAAGTGTTGGGAAATAGGAGGAAACAATATCTGCAACTTTTAGCTATAGGTCTATTTATTATTATAAAATCTCAAGTCACAATTAAGGCTACTTGGCCATGAGAGTGTCTTCACTCAATTAATTCCATACAATGCTGAATGAGATAAGGTGAGATCTTTCAAGACAGTTGTGAAAACTGAGTAAGGCTTCATCTATTTCAAAGTTTGAGTAGGCCTGAAGGACTTTAAGCATTAAGTCAAGGGCATACTTAATGTGTCCTCCTTGCTATTCTCCTAAGGGCATACTTAAAGTCTCCTACCTGCCATTCTCCTAAGGACATACTCAAAGTCTCTTCCCTGTTATCCCCCTAAGGACATACTTAAACCCCCTTCTTGTTATCCTCCCCATTTCAGCCAAATATGGGCAACTATGTACTTATTGGTCAAGTTTAATTTCTTGGGTAGTTCCCGAGTTTAGAATGTAAGATCCTCAGCCAATAAGGATGAGAGTCAATGGTGGGAGGGGGGAATTTGTGTTAGGGATTAAAAGCATGGACCCTGCCCTCTACAATGCTTCCTCCCTTTTGATTGTCTGCTCCATGGGTGGGAGGCCCGATTCTCCGGAGAATGTATAATAAACTTTGCTTTGCTTCTAGAGATCTATCCAGTTTTTTTTTTTTTTTTTTTTTTTTTTTTTAAATTAATGGATTCTGACCCACACAGTCTTGGGGGCTCGTTCCGGGATTACACTACTTGTGGTGAGTAGGTGAACCCTTGGGGTGCTGGCGGGGTGGCGCCCTGCCCTGATTTAGGCAGCCCGCCAGCATCCAGGGCTTCTCCTTACTCCCCAAGGTAAAGTGGGCCCGAAGTGGAGAAATTCAGAGCAAAGCAAAGGGAGAAACTCCGGGGTAAAAGGTAGAAATCCCGATCGGTCGATGGAGGACAGATCAGTCAAGCAATTTGTTGCACAACAACCCAGAGGTAAACCCCCTGTGAGACCCTTGAGTCATAAACTCTGGAGGGGTCTCTGGACAGGAGCCTGTGAGACCTGGAGTTTTAAACTCTGTGTCTCTAGACAGGATGGGCTTGGCTAGGCCTTCTAGGGTGACTGGAGTCAATTGGCAACAATTGGCATGTTTGGGTGTTTTGGAATTTAGATTCCATCCAAATTCAATGGGTGTGGCCTAGTCCCAGCCAGCCCTCTCAGAGAGAAATGATCAGAAAATACCGGTAGATAGTCCCTTGGGAGATAAATTAATTAATTGGAACAAACTGCCAAAATATATAAGGAAAAATAAAAAGATAAGGTATTGTTGTTTTGTCTGGGGTGACAAAGATATTGGTGAAGGCAGTATTGAAGACTGAGGTGCCAAAGACTGAATTTGTACCTGAAAGAGAAGGTAAGGATTGAATTCCTTTAGCCCCTCCAAGGGCCCTTGGGCTGGGAGGAGAACTTAGGTCTATTTTGAATTCTCTCCTCTCACTAAAGGAGAGGGGACTAATTAGAGGTGCAGCTATGAAGGAGTGGGACAGGAGAAACCCTCCAGCTGCAGGAGAAGTTTCAGCTGACCAGAAATACCATTAGCAGATCCCAGTTGGGAGCACAATCACCCTACATATTGGGGAAGTATGTGGGATCCAGAGACTGAAGATGTGGCTTCTTTCCTTTCCTTCCCAGGTATCCTGACCTGCAGTAGGGCCACGTGGGACCAAGGGAAAGAAACTGCTATTTGGTGAAATTCATTATTTTAAATATGATGGCAAAAGTGGTTTTATATTATTGGGAATTTAAAGCCGTGTTTGGGATTTTAAGTTAAAATATAGGTTATTAAAACAAAATGCTGGTAGTTTACCTTAGGGGAGGTTGAGGTTGTATCTCCCTACTTAGATGGGGTGTGTTTTCTAGAGGTATTGGGTAATTTGTAACTGAGTTATGACTTAAAATTTGTCATCTCTGTTGGGCAATTATAAGTTTTATGAAATTTGGTTCAGTTATTTGAGAATCTTGAAGTTTAAAAAAATTTTTTTTCTTTGATTTAAAGACAAGGGACAAGAAAGATTGATTTGAAAAAGCAATCAATAATTTAAATGGAGCATCTAGTATTGGTTTGGGAGTGTTTAACATATGTCGGAGAAGGTTTAAGCAAATAAGCTTTGGAAGGAGAGAGATGGGACAGGAAGAGATGGTGGGAGAGAAAAACAAAGGAAAATAGCTCTCCAGAAATGGGGAAGAAAAAGGTAAATTCCCTAGTGAATCTGCCATTTGCCATGGGAAAAGGAGATATATCCCATGAGGCTGGGGCCTGTCTTGAGCTGGCAGATTGGATCCTGGGGAAATGGCACCCTAAAAAAGTTAACTGTGATAAGTTAGGGTTGGGAAGCATGGTGGAGTGGGGGAAGGGTGGCCACATGGAGAAGCACCTTGTCAGGTGATCTAATCCCCCTTCCCCATTAAGTATGGTGGCTACAACACCTTGCTGGTTCGGCTAACAATTGCTTCTACGGTTTAAAGGAACAGCCTACATTTATATGGTGTTAATAACTGAATGTTTTATTTTTATTTTTCAAGTCTGCTCTAAGAAGTTTGTTGGAACTGTAAGTTATCTGAAAGTGATTTATTTCTACTAAGATTCCATCTGTCTAAAGCAAATTATTTAATGCTTATTTACGTGCATGGTAGTCTCCTTGTTTAAGGAAGATGATAAAAAAATCTAGAGCAGGATTTTAATTTGATCTGATAATTTGATAGGGTTATTTCCAAAAAATTATTTTTTTTTTTAGAATGAAGAGAGTATTAATGTTAAATCTGAAAGATATAAAAGTTTCTTTTATGTGGACACGGGATACACAACATGCGATTTAGAATTTTTTTTCTTTGTATTTGAGTATTTTAAAGGCAAATGATCTGTGTAATGTTAAATTTAGAACTATCTACTTAGATAAGAAAGATAGCTGTATAAGCTGTAAACCCTTTACTGTGATTCTTGAGAACTAGATTCATCTGAAGGCCTTGATTAATGATAATTGCTGTAGAAGATAAAATCCTTTGGGACTGCAGCTAATATTTGCTGGGAGTTTTGAATTCAAGTGTGACTGCATAGGTCTTAAGGTGGAATGGTTAAAACTTAAGGACAGTTACCTGAAGTAAAACAGCCTTAAATAGATATTTTAATTTGTGGCCAGAGTTTGGTTGCTGCTATTAATCTTTTAATCTTTTTACTTCCTGGGGCTAGAGTTTCCTTATCTAAAGATTTACTTTGCCCACATACTTGGGGCCACTCCCACCTTGCCTTTTCAGAAAGCTGGAAATCTCATCGCCCTAATTAGGCTAAGGTTTAGGCCTAGAGCCTTTTACACTGTGTGTTGATGGAGGGCAGGGCTATCTCTGGAACCCCAATCCTAGGCCCCTGACTTACTTATCAAAGATCTAAATTGTCGTCAGATGTGTTTTTCATGTTTTGCATGATCATGGGGGGGGAGGGGCTATATGGGAAGAGAACATTTGACACCCACACAATTCCCCATTATATATGCAGAGAAAGTGAAATGAAGGGGAATTCACTCTAAGTGAAGGGAAGGAGACTTATAGGATCAGCTGCCCATGTTGCATTGCTGGAGCAAAGGCTCCTGACCAGTGGCTTTCCTTTCTAAAGTATTAGATCCAGTAGCCAAAGGTTGGCTGATCTGTGTACCAGCAGTAGCTGCTACCACTCTCTTGGTAGAAGAGAGTAGGAAGCTCACCTTTGGAGGCAGTGTTATAATAAGTGTCCCACACCAAGTAAGAACTATATTAAATCAGAGGGCTGGGAAATAGCTCACAGATTCCAGAATGTTGATAATCTTAATCCTGCCTCCTGTCCCCTGGAACAGAACCACCCTTGCAGAGGAATATTGTTGTTTAGAGTTAAATCGATTTTCAAATGAAAGTAAGAGGATTCACAAGACTCCCCAATGCCTGGGGGAGCAAATTGGTTTATAGATGGATCCTCTAGAGTGGTAGATGGGAAAAGGAAAAATGGGTTTGCTATTGTGGATGGAGATAGGACTTCCACTGTTACCAGAGGCAGTCTGCCTGCCCATTGGTTAGCTCAAACTTTTGAATTGTATGCCTTAAATCAAGCCTTGAAGTTATTGAGGGACATCAGATGGGAAGCTCTTTTGAGTCAAGAAGAAATAGATTAGCAGATGAGGAGGCCAAGGGAGCTGGAGACCAGGAGATTTCTCATATGATGGCCTTGATACCTGTACTTCCCCTTAGTCTATCCTCTCCTAGCTTTACCCCGAAGGAAAAAGAGAAGGCCTCAACTCTCGAAGCAGCTGGGAACTCAGAAGGACGATGGCTCTTACCTGATGGCAGAGAGGTACTGACCAAAGCAAGTATGAGGCAGGTCTTTCAGCAACTGCACAGGGCAGTCTCTGGGATGTCCAAAACCTGTGTGATGCTGTGCTGACAAGGTATGTTACCCCTGGCCTATATACAATGGCCCCACAACTGGTGGACGGCTGTCTCATTTGTCAAAGGACTAACAAGGCTGCTCAACGTCAGATCCCAAAAGGGGGACGACCTCCAGGAATCAGACCATTCCAAAGCATCCAGGTGGACTTCACTGAGCTGCCACCAGTGGGCCTCAAGTACTTGCTGGTCATAGTGGACCATCTGACCTCATGGGTGGAAGCATTCCCCTCAGCCCAAGCAACTGCCTCAACAGTAAGGTCTTATTAGAACAAATTATTCCTAGATATGGAATACTGGAGAGGATAGACTCGGATCAGGGAACACATTTTTCTGCCCAGGTGTTGCAGAATCTGATAGGGCTTTAGAAATCACTTGGGATCTCCACATCCCTTGGCATCCTCCCTCTTCTGAGAAAGTAGAAAGGATGAATCAGGAAATAAAATGGCAACTGACTAAATTATGTTTAGAGCCCCAACTACCTTGGACTAAATGTCTTCCTCTTGCTCTGGTCAGAATCAGAACCAAGCCACGTAGAGAAATTGGGCTTTCACCTTATGAATTATTGTACAGTCATCCTCTCTAGGCTTGTCCTATGGGAAATTGGGACCCTATCTTAGAGACAAAGGATTTATTTCTTAAGAGATGTTAAATCATTGCTAAGACATTTACAAGGACTTCAACAAAAGGGTTAATAGCTCAGACTCCTCTAGGTTTCCCTGTTCATAGAATTCAGGTGGAGATTGGATGTTGATCCATTCCTGGAAAAATGAGAAGCTGACTCTGTGCTGGGATGGACCCTACCAGATAATACTGACCTCTCGGACACTGCAATTCGCACCCAGGGACAAGGCTGGACACACCACACCAGAACAAAAGGACCTGTGGTGCCACCTTTATCTGAGTGGACAGTTGAAGATGGGGAGACCTCACATTACATTTGAGGAGGGGACCTCCACTGAATGGGACACAAATTCTGAATCCAGTACATTGTAACTATATGACTTTTCTTACATTAATTACTTTGGGAATTACTTTGGGAAACTCTCATGGGGCTTTCCCTGAGCTTTGGGTCTGCCTATTTCCTCATGGTAGCCATAGAAACCAGACCTTTGTCTTCCAGAGATGAGAACCAGCTCTTCCTGCTCATGAAGAATATAGAGAGAACTTTTAACCTATCAAATTGTTGGATCTGTGGTGGATCTCAACAACTGAGCTAATGGCCATGGATACCTGTCCCCTTAATACCAGCCTGGATCCTTAGTAACTGATCCCAAATTCATAATGGGACTGGTTTCTGGTACTTAGAAGAGAAATATCAGTGGCCATTGACAGAAGATAGGATTTGTTAAACAGGGCAAAGTTTGAAGCTGGGAAATAGTGTATGTTAGTGCACGTAACTCTGGACAAGGTAAAAGACTTTTTATTTCCTTATCTTGTAGTGGACACTGCAGTTGTCAAATGGACATTGCAGTTGTCATTTGGAGCTCGTGGGAGCTCTGGCACAATTCCTTAGGAATTGTTGAGGATTGACAAAGGATTTCCTTTGTCTGCTCTGTCTTTAGGAGACACAAGGGAGACTGCAAAGATTTGGAAAACTTAAATTTTTACTTGTCTAGACATCAATGGGGTTGGTACCATGTCACCCCAGGGACACCTGGGAAACATGGGACTCTGTTTGCCACATTTTGGAATACCTCTAACCTAATAGGTCAGTGGTCAGTTGCCAATTGTAGGAGCAAGGATCAGGGTTTATGGAAATGTCAGTATGTCACCTTTGTAGGGGAAAGTCCCCTAGGGACGAGATACCAGCAATATTGCCCTTTTACAAGGAATAGTTCAGATATATTTTCGAGGGAACAACCTATTCCAATGGGTCATTATTGGATCTGTGGTTTAACTGCTTATATTCACCTACTTCTTAATTGGACAGGGATTTGCTATATTGGACTAATAAGGCCAAAATTTTTCTTTCTTCCTGAATAGGCAAACCAATATTTAGGGATTCAGTTGTATGATGATTTGGAAAGAGAGAAATGGCGTTTAGATACCTCCATTACTCAGACTGGAGATGCAAATGGTTGGGGTGATGCCTGGCCTCTAGAAAGAATAGAGTATGAGCCAGCTACTTGGGCTCAAGATGGAAGTTGGGGGTATAGAACCCCAATGTATATGTTAAACAGGATAATTAAGCTTCAAGCAGTTGTAGAGATTATCACCAGTCAGACGGCTGAGGCACTAGATCTTTTGGCTGATCAAGTTACTCAAACAAGAGAGGCTGTTTTACAACAGCCTTATGCTGGATTATTTGTTAGCTGAGGAAGGGGAAGTTTGTGTGAAACTAAATTTGTATATTTGTTGTATAAAGATGTTGATGAGATCTCAGTGTATAAATAAGAGGGGGGACTGAATGAGATAAGATGAGATCTTTCAAGACAGTTGTGAAAATCGAGTAAGGCTTCATCTGTTTCAAAGTTTGAGTAGGCCTGAAGGACTTTAAGCATTAAGTCAAGGGCATACTTAAAGTGTCTCCTCCCTGCCATCCTCCTAAGGACATACTTAAAGTCTCCTCCCTGTTATCCCCCTAAGAGCATACTTAAGCCCCCTTCTTGTTATCCTCCCTATTTCAGTTAAAGATGGGCAACTATGTACTTATTAGTCAAATTCAATTTCCTGAGTAGTTCCTCGAGTTTAGAATGTAAGATCCTCAGCCAATAAGGATGAGAATCAGTGGTGGGAGGGGGAATTTGTGTTAGGGATTAAAAGCGTGGACCCTGCCCCCTACGGTGCTTCCTCCCTTCGATTGTCTGCTCCATAGTTGGGATGCCCGAGAACATATAATAAACTTTGCTTTGCTTCTAGAAATCTATCCAGTTTTTTTAATTAATGGTTTCTGACCCACACAGTGCCAAACCCCATATCATAGATCACAACATTATCTATAATACAATATCTTACTTAAATTTAAAAGAATTGCAGAACAAAGTTTGTATATGGTGTGTCTGATATATTTAGGCAAAATTTAATATGGTTGAATCTAATTTATCTCAATGAAAGTCTTAGGGTTTTAAACACAACCTGGAGTTGGAGGGGTTAAGTCTCTGTGGGTCCCCAGTTACCATAGCCACCAGTACCTCTTAATTCTATTTTCTCCTTTCATTTTCTTTTTGCTTGTACTCCATTATTTATGTATGACTATTTCAGAAAGGAGGTACATTTATTAATATGGTCCTCTGTAGTCCCACTTCACTTTACCATATTTCCAAATCTTTCTATAGTCCTGCTTTGTCTGATCCTGTTGATGTAATGTGATTTTTGAGGCCCTTTGACCTTGGAGCTTGTATTCTAATGGGTCAGTGGACCTTGGTCTTCTGGCCTTGGAGTCTGTCTCAGGAAACTGAGCACACCCAATTTATCTGATTCTTACCACTCCTTAGCAAGATAGCTTCTGGTCTCAGGAAACTTCCACAGATCAAACTCCTGAGACAATAGTGCTGACTGGTAATCTTGTCAGTAATAATCTGATCAACTGAGAATCACTCCTTCTGGGGACCACTTCTTCCCGCCTTGAGTCATAGAATTAGCATGTCTGTGATAGAAGCTGGATAAAATGACCCATCTGGCTTCTGTTTCTTTACTGGATTCTCCTAGACTTCAGTCAACTCAGTAATGGTGTCACATTGCTTTTCATAAGCTTTACCCCTTGACGAGAAGATAGGGTCCAAGCCAACAAATTCTTTTGAGACACCTCTCGACACCAGTCTGGGACTTTGGGATCTCCCTTCTCAAACTCAACACTGTGATGTTTCTGTCTGATGGAGTTCAATTGCTGTTGGGGATTACAAGAACTAGGTGTTCTCTTCTTTCTCACTTGTAGATCCCTAGTCTCCAGCTGACTAAGTAGATAAGAAAAAAAAAAAAAACAATTATATATTTTTCCCCTTTTGACTTTGGTCATTTCATTTTTCATTGCTCAATGCATAGTACATTGCCCTGGGGTTCTGCTTCATTTGAGAAAGGGAAGTGAAACTGTTGTGCCAAAGTTCCCTTTTTGTCCTATTTAGTTATTCTGCCTTAGGTTATAACCTTTCCCTCTTAATGTTTGAGATAAAGGTTTTTTATATCTTTAGATTGTAGACATTCCTTCTTAATATTTGACAAGATAAAGGTTTATCCATTTTAGATGTCATTAGAATATCAGTAACTTCCTCCACCATTTGGTTATCCCCATCTAGATGCCTCCCGCACTATGTCATTGTTCTTGTAACAATCCTATAAAAAAGTTTGCTGTCCAGATACTTGGGCTAGACTCTTTGAGATGATAGTGTCCTCTAGCCCTGGGATCAACCATGGATCCCTTGGTCTCAGTATTTCTCTCCATTTAATAAACTATTAAATTAATCTCTAATCTCTTGTTTTGCTCAGTTTCTTTGGCATTACAAAACAATTTAATTTTTTTAAAATTCACCTTTAGTTAACAATCTTTCAACACAATTTTTAGCTCTCTGTCATCTAGTGCAGAGCTAAAAGAGCAAGGATGCTTTTTTAGTAAAAAAGATAAGGCAGACAAAGCAATTTTGTAATTTAGACAGATAAAAGGTAAGAGTTTGATTAAATGCAACACTTTACCTAGCTAATTTTTTTAAAATTGTTTTGTATCTTCCTTATTTTTTTTTTAATTTTATTTAATAATTACTTTATATTGACAGAATGCATGCCAGGGTAATTTTTTTACAACATTATCCCTTGCACTCGTTTCTGTTCTGATTTTTCCCCTCCCTCCCCTAGATGGCAAGCAGTTTTATATATGTTAGATATGTTGCAGTATATCCTAGATACAATATATGTTTGCAGAACCAAACAGTTTTCTTGTTGCACAGGGAGAATTGGATTCAGAAGGTATAAATAACTTGGGAAGAAAAACAAAAATGCAGTTAGTTCACATTCGTTTCCCAATGTTCTTTCTTTGGGTATAGCTGCTTTTGTCTATCATTTATCAATTGAAACTCAGGTCTCTTTGTCAAAGAAATCCATTTCCATCAAAATATGTCCTCATACAATATCGTTGTCGAAGTGTATAATGATCTCCTAGTTCTGCTCATTTCACTTAGCATCAGTTCATGTAAGTCTCGCCAGTCTTCTCTGTATTCATCCTGCTGGTCATTTCTTACAGAACAATAATATTCCATAACATTCATATACCACAATTTACCCAGCCATTCTCCAATTGAAGGGCATCCATTCATTTTCCAGTTTCTAGCCACTACAAACAGGGCTGCTACAAACATTTTGGCACATACAGGTCCCTTTCCCTTCTTTAGTATTTCTTTGGGATATAAGTCCAATAGAAACACTGCTGGATCAAAGGGTATGCACAATTTGATAACTTTTTGGGCATAATTCCAGATTGCTCTTCAGAATGGTTGGATTTGTTCACAACTCCACCAACAATGCATCAGTGTCCCAGTTTTCCCGCATCCCCTCCAACATTCATCATTATTTTTTCCTGTCATCTTAGCCAATCTGACAGGTGTGTAGTGGTATCTCAGAGTTGTCTTAATTTGCATTTCTCTGATCAATAATGATTTGGAACACTCTTTCATATGAGTGGTAATAGTTTCAATTTCATCCTCTGAAAATTGTCTGTTCATATCCTTTGACCATTTATCAATTGGAGAATGGCTTGATTTCTTATAAATTAGAGTCAGTTCTCCATATATTTTGGAAATGAGGCCTTTATCAGAACCTTTAACTGTGAAGCTGTTTTCCCAGTTTGTTGTTTCCCTTCGAATCTTGTTTGCATTAGTTTTATTTGTACAAAGGCTTTTTAATTTAATGTAAACAAAATTTTCTATTTTGTGATCAGTAATGGTCTCTAGTTCATCTTTGGTCACAAATTTCTTTCTCCTCCACAAGTCTGAGAGATAAACTATCCTATGTTCCTCTAATTTATTTATAATCTTGTTCTTTATGCCTAGGTCATGGACCCAACATTTTGATCTTCTCTTGGTATATGGTGTTAAGTGTGGGTCCATGCCTAATTTCTGCCACACTAATTTCCAATTATCCCAGCAGTTTTTATCAAATAATGAATTCTTATCCCAGAAGTTAGAATCTTTGGGTTTGTCAAACACTAGATTGCTATAGTTGACTATTCTGTCTTGTGAACCTAACCTTTTCCACTGATCCACTAATCTATTTCTTAGCCAATACCAAATGGTTTTGGTGACTGCTGCTTTATAATATAATTTTAAATCAGGTACAGCTAGGCCACCTTCATTTGATTTTTTTTTTTCATTAGTTCCCTTGAGATTCTCGACTTTTTATTGTTCCATATGAATTTTGTTGTTATTTTTTCTAGATCATTAAAATATTTTCTTGGAAGTCTGATTGGTATAGCATTAAATAAATAGATTAGTTTAGGGAGTATTGTCATCTTTATTATATTCACTCGGCCTATCCAAGAGCACTTAATATTTTTCCAATTATTTAAGTCTGACTTTATTTGTGTGGAGACTTTTTTGTAATTTTGCTCATATAATTCCTGACTTTCCTTTGGTAGATAGATTCCCAAAAATTTTATGGTATCAACAGTTATTCTGAATGGAATTTCTCTTTGTATCTCTTGCTGTTGGGTTTTGTTGGTGAGGTATAAAAATGCTGAGAATTTATGGGGATTTATTTTGTAGCCAGCTACTTTGCTAAAATTGTGAATTATTTCTAATAGCTTTTTAGTAGAATCTCTGGGGTTCTCTAGGTATACCATCATATCATCTGCAAAGAGTGATAGTTTGGTTTCCTCATTGCCTACTCTAATTCCTTTAATATCTTTCTCAACTCTTATTGCCGAGGCTAGTGTTTCTAATACGATATTAAATAATAATGGTGATAGTGGGCAACCTTGCTCCACTCCAGATCTTACTGGGAAAGGTTCCAGTTTTTCCCCATTGCATATGATGCTTACTGATGGTTTTAAATAGATGCTTCTGACTATTTTAAGGAAAAGTCCATTTATTCCTATGCTCTCAAGTGTTTTTATTAGGAATGGATGTTGGATTTTATCAAATGCTTTTTCTGCATCTATTGAGATGATCATATGGTTTTTGTTTGTTTGGTTATTGATATAGTCAATTATGCTAATAGTTTTCCTAATATTGAACCAGCCCTGCATTCCTGGTATAAATCCTACTTGGTCATATTGTATTATCCTGGGGATGATTTTCTGTAATCTTTTTGCTAATATTTTATTTAAGATTTTAGCATCAATATTCATTAGGGAGATTGGTCTATAATTTTCTTTCTCTGTTTTCAGCCTACCTGGTTTAGGTATCGGTACCATGTCTGTGTCATAAAAGGAGTTTGGTAGGACTCCTTCAATCCCTATTTTTTCAAGTAGTTTATTTAGCATTGGAGTTAATTGATCTTTAAATGTTTGGTAGAATTCACATGTAAATCCATCTGTTCCTGGGGATTTTTTCTTAGGGAGTTGATTGATAGTTTGTTCTATTTCTTTTTCTGAGATGGGACTGTTTAGGATATTTACTTCTTCCTCTGTTAGTTTGGGCAAGCTATATTTTTGGAGGTATTCTTCTATTTCATTGAAGTTGTCGAATTTATTGGCATAAAGTTGGGCAAAGTAACTCCTAATTATTGCTCTAATTTCCTCTTTGTTAGTGGCGAGGTCTCCCTTTTCATTTTTAAGACTAACAATTTGATTTTCCTCTTTCCTTTTTTTAATCAGATTTACTAAGGGTTTGTCTATTTTGTTGGTTTTTTCATAGAACCAACTCTTAGTTTTATTAATTAATTCAATAGTTTTTTTACTTTCAATTTTATTGATCTCTCCTTTTATTTTTAGAATTTCAAGTTTAGTGTTTGACTGGGGGCTTTTAATTTGCTTGTTTTCTAGCATTTTTAGTTGCAAGCCCAATTCATTGACCTTTTCTTTCTCTATTTTATACAAATAGGCCTCTAGAGATATGAAATTTCTCCTTATTACCGCTTTGGCTGCATCCTATACATTTTGGTATGATGTCTCATTATTATCGTTTTCTTGGGTGACATTATTAATTATGTCTATAATTTGCTGTTTCACCCAATCATTCTTTAGTATGAGATTATTTAGTTTCCAATTATTTTTTGGTCTACTTCTCCCTGGCTTTTTGTTGAATGTAATTTTCATTGCATTGTGGTCTGAAGAGGATGCATTTACTATTTCTGCTTTACTGCATTTGAGTTTGAGGTTTTTATGTCCTAATATATGGTCAATTTTTGTATAGGTTCCATGAACTGCTGAAAAGAAAGTGTACTCCTTTCTGTCTCCATTACATTTTCTCCAGAGATCTATCATATCTACTTTTTCTAGTATTCTATTTACCTCTTTGACTTCTTTCTTATTTATTTTGTGGTTTGATTTATCTAATTCTGAGAGAACAAGGTTGAGATCTCCCACTATTATAGTTTTACTGTCTATTTCTTCTTGCAGCTCTCTTAATTTCTCTTTTAAGAATTTAGATGCTACACCACTTGGTGCATATATGTTTAATACTGATATTGCTTCATTATCCAAGCTACCCTTTAACAAGATATAGTGCCCTTTCTTATCTCTTTTAATTAGATCAATTTTTGCTTTAGCTTGATCTGAGATCAGGATGGCTACCCCTGCTTTTTTGACTTCACCTGAAGCATAGTAGATTTTGCTCCAACCTTTTACCTTTAACTTGCATGTATCTCCCTGCTTCAGGTGTGTTTCCTGTAAACAACATATTGTAGGATTCTGGCTTTTAATCCATTCTGCTAACTGCTTCCTCTTTATGGGGGAGTTTACCCCATTCACATTTATGGTTAAAATGACCAATTCTGTTTTACTTGCCATCTTGTTAACCCTGGTTTATGCTTTTCTCCCTTCTTTCCCCCTTCCCCCCTTCCCAGTATTAAGCTTGTGAGCACCACTTGCTTCTCACAGCCTTCCCTTTTTAGTATCCCTCCCCCCACCTTAGAGTTCCTCCCCCTATCTAACCCCTTTCCCTCCCAGTTTCCGTATTCCCTTCCACTTAGCTTATTCTTTCCCTTTTCACTTTTCCCTTCTCACTTTTCAATGAGGTGGGAGCAGTTTCACCATAAATTGAATATGTCTAAAATTTTTCTCTTAAAGCCAATTCTGATGGCAGTAAGATACCCACTATATTCATCCCCCTCCATTCTTTCTCTCAGATATAATAGGTTTCCTATGCCTCTTCATGAGATGTACTACCCCCACCTTACCCTTTTTCTGGTACAATGTCCTTTCCACATCAGTTTCTAGAACAAGGTATGCATGTATTCTTTATACATCTTTACAGCTGAAATACAGTTCCCAAGATTAATCTTTACCTTTTTAGATTTCTCTTGAGTTCTATATTTGTAGATCAAACTTTTTGTTAAGTTCTGGCTTTTTCATCAAAAATAGGTGAAATTCGCTTACTTCATTGATTGTCCATCTTCTTCCCTGGAAAAAGATGCTCATTCTCGCTGGGTAAGTTATTTTTGGTTGCATACCAAGTTCCTTAGCCTTTCGGAATATCATATTCCAGGCCCTTTGATCTTTTAATGTGGATGCTGCCAGATCCTGGGTGATCCTTATTGTGGCTCCTTGATACTTGAATTGGGTTTTTCTAGCTGCTTGCAGTATTTTTTCCTTCGGGTTCTGGCATTTGGCCACTATATTCCTTGGTGTTTTGATTTTAGGATCCCTTTCAGTGGGTGATCGATGAATTCTTTCAATGTTTATTTTTTCCTCTGTTCTTATGACTTCTGGGCAGTTCTCTTTGATAATTTCCTAGAAAATAGTGTCCAGGCTCTTTTTTTCATCATGCTTTTCTGGGAGTCCAGTGATTCTCAGGTTGTCTCTCCTGGATCTGTTTTCCAGGTCTGTTGTCTTCCCCAGAAGGTATTTCACATTCTTTTCCATTGTTTGATTTTTTTGGATTTGCTTGACTGATTCTTCTTGTCTCCTTGAGTCATTCAATTCCAATTGTTCAATTCTGATTTTCAGTGAAGTATTTTCTTCACTTACTTTTTAAAAATCTTTTTCTAATTGTCCCATTGAGTTCTTTTGTTCTTTGGAATTTTTTTCCAGTTCGCCAATTTTGTTTTTTAGAGAGCTATTTTCTGTTTCCAGTTCACCAATCCTATTTTTCAAGGATTTTATTTCTTTATCCAGTCTCTCTTTAATTGAGTGGGATGACTTCTCCAGGCTCTTTTGCCAAGCCTCCCTCTCCTTTTCCCATTTTTCTTCTAGCTCTCTTGAAAGAGCCTTTTTAATTTTCTCCATGATATTCATCTGTGCTGAGGTACAGATGATCTCCTCCTTTGGGGATTCACCTGGAGACTGTCTGTTTTTAGTCTCCTCAGGATTTGGAGTCTGCTCTCTATCTGTATAGAAGCTGTCAAGGGTTAAAGTTCTCTTCAGTTTCTTGCTCATTCTGCCTAATAATCAAAGACAAACTAGCAAAGAAAAAAAGAAAAAAAAAACTGCAGTCTTTATTTGGGGGAGGGGCTGGGTGGTGTTACCGAGCTTCCTCTAAAGACTGCGGGGGGCAGCAGTGAGGCACTAGCCCTACTGTGCTGCGCCTGTGCTCTGAGATCCCAGAGCGTGCTGAGTCACTGTGGGGGGGGGGGGGGAAGGAGGGGTGGCCAGGTCCCGAGAGACTCCAGCTGTTTGGGGTTGTATTCTTCACTCCCGGTGTTTTTAGCTTCTCTGCTGGGCTGCTGACTTGCTGCCGGAGCAAAGTATCTAATCCTGTAGCGAAGCTCTCCCCACAGAGAAGGCTGCTGTCACTCCCCACCCCCTCTCTAGTCTGCTCCCATGCTCTCACTGCTGCTGCCCGGCACCTGCGCCCAATCTAAAACCATCCCAGCCCTCCAGTAAAAACAGACCTTTCTTGGCGAATCTCTAGGATGGCTTCTCTTGGTAACTATTTGTGGGTTTTTTTTTTTTCAGTCAAGCATTAATTCAGAGGCTTGTAATGAAATGGATAGTGAGAGAAAAGGCGGAGCTACACAGCTATGTGCCTCCTCTCCGCCATCTTGCCCGGAAGTTCTACCTAGCTAATTTTAAAAAAAATTATTTTCATAGAACTAAAAATAAGTACAATAGAAATTTGTCCAGAATACCCATGATGGTGTCTCCCCCAAGTAAAGACATTGAAGAGCCAACTTCTGAGATAGTGGTGATAAAATATAACGAAATTCCCTGAAAAGATGTTGCAATATGTGTGGGCATTCTCTAGGTGATTCTTGTTGGGTGACAGTATGGTCAATGGCAAGTACTTTGATTAGCTGGGGTGAAAAGAAAGTCATGAGTTATCCTCATCAATTCACTTTGCACTTTGGCTATTTAATTTTGTTTATCTTTGATTTTCATTCACCTGATCTAATGAGAGATATGTTGTCTGCTCCAATGCTATGTAACCCTGTGAATAAAGGCTGGGTTCTTTGCTCATAAATGTATTCATTCATTTTAAGTTAAGCGATAGTGTTGTCCTAATATCCCAGTGTTTCAATTGTTCAACCAGTTCTTTTAAGATAGCTCCAGGAGCAAAGATTAACTTTGGGAAGTAGTTTCTATGGTCTAACCCACAAGTAATTGAGACACAGAGCAGTGATCCTGTATTTGCATGTAAACTTGGCATGATTATTAATATGTAGGAACTGACTGGAGTATAACAATTTCTCCCCAGGGATCAAAATAAAATGGGAGTAATGTGCCCCTGAAATTTTGGAAAGAAAAGACTGCATGTTATATCTTATTAAGTTGTTTAAAAAAATGGTGCATTACTTATTGGCACATAATAATAGGGGACACAGTTATTTGGGGTTCTATGCTTAGGAGTATAGAAAACCCAAAACTTTGCATATACACTTGCCACTATGAGTAGATGTAAATGGTCTGATTCTAGAGTAGTGTGTCAGAGTGTACTTACTACAAAAAATGATATATTTAGTTAAGGTGTAATTTCTTTACCTGAACAAAAACAATGTCCTTTAGAGTTAAATATTCACTAAGTATTTGTCCTTATAACTAATTAAGTGAACAAAAATAAATAAATGTGCAAACAAAAGAATGCACAATTAAATGAATGAACAAACTAAAGAATGAAACATTATCAAATTAAATAAATGAGATTTCCTTCACATATACTCTGATGAAATATATTGCATAAATCAATGAAGTAATGGAATGTGATTTCCTAAAGAGAGAGGTTATTACTAAACCCAGAGCATAAATTTTAGGAAGATTTTTGAGCAGATTGAGTTGAATTTTAAAGTGTGAATAGAAATTCAATGAGCAAATAAGGACACCTTTCCTTCCAATATGAATAAAATGACAAAGGAATGAGAATATGTAGTGAATGCCATACCAAGGAGTTTTAATTTTAGTCTATAAGCAATAAGTATTCACTGAACATTTTTGACTAGCTTTGCATACACGGACAAGATTAGACTGACAGCAATATGAATGATAAATTAGGGAAGACATCATTAAAATGACAGCAAGCAAACCTTTAAGTTTAAGGAGACTTGAAGTTGTCCAAGAAGCTTATAATGATGCTGATCAAATAAACTAGATCAGTAATTGCCTTCATGTTCAGTTCTGTAAACATAATAAGATTGTATCTATTTATAGTTAAATATTTTGAAAACCTCATTATTTAGAGATAATTGAAATCTTCATAACAATCTTGAATCAGACACAGGTCAAGTCCATGTAAGAAGGATTTAAGTTGTTATTCATATTTTAAAATAGGGGTAACAAATACAAGCTGATGATGTATGTGGCTCACAACACTTCTAAGTGTACCCCAACCAGATTAAAATATAATTCAGAACATTTAACAAAATAAATATGAATATATTAAATCATAAGTAACATTAATATATGGTCTTCTCCGTATAATGCACCCAGTGAACTTTATGTACATTTAGTGACTTCTGTTTCTATTTGAGTTTGACCTTACTATTATAAATTACAAAATGCAACAAAGAAAAAAATAGAAACATCAGAAGCAATGATTCTTCAAGATTTCAGATTACAAATTCAAGAAATAAAAAATATAGAAAGCTTCTTTGGGTAAAAATTATCCAAATTCATTCCCTAGCTTCATTTTCTATGCTAGACAGAGATTTAAGTCTTTAGCAAAAATGAAGATATACACAGAAAGCTTCCCAAATCTCTAATTAAGTCTCTGCAGTGAAAGCTGTTAGGCTGTCAACTGTATCATGACCAGATAAATCCCTCCAAAATGAGAAATGATAATATTATGGATGGAGACTACAAATTTGTGATTTCAATTTGTGAATTAATTTTAAAAGCTCAGGGGAAAAATATAGAAATATTAGATAAAAGTGAATGTAACATTAGCTTTGAGAATGATTTTTCCCATATTATTTGTAATACCTAGTTGCAAACTATGAATGCCAGAGATTTTCTTTTTCTTTTTTTTTTTTCTTTTTAGTTTTCATGATTCCTAGGGATCAAAGAGAAGCAGATGAAAGAATAAAATTGTTCTGAATTTAGAAAGTAATTGGAGCTACTTAAGGTCCTTTAATGCAATATTGTGGTGAGACATTAAAGGTAAAGAAAACCACCTGATTTTGGGAAAACATGCCAAAACATTACAGAAGAAAATATGCTAGAAATATCAGAAGGAGAGGATATGATTGGTGAACTTGAAATATTCTTTATGATGGTGGCTTCAAAGCCAATTAGATAAATAGTTCATTCCCCATGAGAACTCAGCATGACATCAAGGACAAGAAAGACCCCCAAGCAATCATTCCACCTCTTTTCCTTGTAGTCAGTCAGGAAACAAATGCTTTCCCTGTTTGATTTGAAGGGAAAGATCCTTTCTTGGTTTGTGGTGAAGGAAATATCTTCCATTTGCTTTGCTTTTGTTGTTCACTCTAGTTTTCAAAGGGACTATTGATATCTCTAGTGATGTGTTGAATTTCATGTGAATTGGGTTTATGGGAGGAAGACTTGCCCAAAGTCCTCAGCCTCCCTTTCTCTTCCAGAGTCATCAGAGTCCAGTGGTAAGACACTATTTAAAATGAATGGTTTGGAATGCACTAGGTCCTTGGTATTTTCAAAGCCCAGTCAGGCTCTCCAATAGCTCTTGATTTAGCAACCTTCATGGCTTTTGGAGCAAATTGTCCATCCATTCTGTCATGGGAAGCAATCACAAGCTTGGATAGCGAGTGTTCAGAGAAGACCAGCATTTCTGGTGTATGGGCTTTTGATTCCATTCTGTATAGGTACATCAATGGATAATATCAGTCAGTAGATATTTATCAACCAGCTAATATGTGCCAGCTATTGTGCTAAGCTTTAAGGATAAAAGAAAGAGAAAAAACAGTCGCTGGACTAAAGGAACTAAAAGGCAAATGATATATTAAAAAAAAATCTACTTAAAAACAAACTGTATATACGGTAAGTCCCTGATAGATGCCATTTACATTATTTATTGGACTATTGCATTTTCCTTCAACTTTAAGGTTTTTTGATTTATTTTTCATTCAGCTTTAAATTGGAAGATAAAGCTATCTTCAGAATTGTTTTTCTGAACCATTATTTCCACATAAATGTGGACAGTATAAAGATGAAAACAAATCCTTTGCAAAGATGATGAGAAAAGATAATGAATTAAAGTTCAGTTTATATATTGGTTTGCTTCTTTTATGATAAGAACTGGATTCTTTTTTTTTTTTTTTGCAGATTCATGTGATAAGAAATATAATTTATCTTTTTTAAGAACTAAATACACTACATTTTATTTCTTTTTTGGAAATTTCTTTGTTTTTTCTTGTGACATGGATACAATGGAAATTTGTTTTTCAAGTCAATGTGAATACATATTTTAAAAAAAAATATTTAAGACAAAAGCAAAATAAGAAAAAAAATAGAAAAAGACAGAAAAATATTGTCATGTGCCCAGCAGAACATCAAGGAGAATTCAAAATATATAACAATAAATTTCCATTTGAAGAATGTGCATCTAAGAATAGAAGACATTGTATTCAGAACAATCTGTCTTTGCTTCCTTATAGGTTTCTTTTGTTCTCTGCTGTGCACTTTTTACTTTATTCTTTTCCCCTTTCCTCTTCCTCACTTTCTCCCCGAAATAAACAAAGAATCCATATATTTATGTATACATATGTATATACTTACCCACATATATACACAAACACACATAAAAATATAAATACATATATCTACATACATAAATACATATATACATACCCATAAAATAATTTTAATTAGGTGACATATAATGTAGATTTCTCTCTTGATTGAATATTTTTTTTGTTTGACTTTGTTTGAGGTCAATGATTACTACCCCTATTTATTTTTTAATAAATTCTATTCCTGATTATTGTTATTGTATTTGTGTATATCTCTTCTTAACTCAGCTAATTCTTGTACTTTACTTGTACCTATTAGCTTTCCTTGCTACAACTTAACCTCACCACCCCATTGATTACTCTTTTATCTTCTTTCCCCCACCTTTTCCCTCTCTCTTTATTTCATCCCCATTAATCTACACACCTTAACCCATTCCTCTTAATCTTAACACTCTTCTGTACCCCATCTTATCCTATACTACCCCTTTCTGCCCTCTTTTTCTATTTTCCATTAATCTATACACTTTATTTCATTCCCATTAATTTACACATTCCTTTATAACCTTCCTTACTTTATTCCCTCCTCATTTATTTCTTTATTGATTTTCTCACATGTATGTGTTGTTTCCTCTTTAATCCATTCCTAATGTGAATAGGTTTTCAGAATTATCAGCTCTCCTGCCCCTTCTAATTTCTCTATGTCTATTCTTACTCCCATACCTCATTTGAATTGCATAATTACTATTGATACCCCTTCCTACACAGTTTTGATTTGGATACTTAGCTCTACTCCAGGCTTTCTTTTGAACTATCCAATTACTAATGTCAGATTTAGATATGTGGTTTAAATTTCCACACATAAAATATTAACAGTTTGTCTTTATTAAGTTCTTGAATATTAATCTTTGATGTTGGCTCTTATATATTAAATTTACTATTGATTTCAGCTTTGAGATAAAATCCTGAACTCTGACAGTTCATTGAATATCCTTTTATTTCATTCAATGTTATGCCTAATTTTGCTAAATATAATATTTCTAGGTTTGTTTGATTGTTGATATATGGTATTCCAGGACTTTTATTGTAGCCACTGATCAAAACAGTACAATTTTAATTATAACTCCACCATATTTAAATTATTTTGTTGTTGTTATATATGGAATTTTATTTTATCAGAGTTTTGAAATTTAGCAATAGTATTACTACATATTTTTCTTGTAGGATCTCTTTGACGTAACAATTGATGGATTTCTACTCCCTTCCCCTATTTCCATATTTCCTTCTTGTTTTATTATTTCAGGACAATTTTAATTTTCTTTAATTATTTTTTGTGTTTGTGTGTCAAAAATTCTTTTGTTTATTATAACTTTCAGGTAGTCAGTTATTCTTAAATATTCTTTTCTTGATCTGTTCTCTAGATCTATTTTTTTTTCAGATAAAAAGTTTCAAATTCACTTCCATTTTTTTCATTATTTATATTTTGTTTTATTATTTCTTGGTCTCTTCCAATTTCACTTGCTTCCCTTTGCCCAGTTTGAATTTTTCTTATTTAAAATTCTGAATCTTCTTTTTTATTTGGTTGACTTTCATAATCTTGTTTTTCTTGGTGTGTTTTTATTTTTATTTTTATTTTTTTAGTTTTCCTTCTAATTCCCTCATTTAATTTTAAAAATTTTTTTGAATTCTTCTATAAGTTATTTTTGGGTAGTTAGCTATTTAACATTACTTTTTTGGGAGCAGAAGAAGCTTTTTTTTTAAACTTCACTATTCTCTTAATATGAATCTCAGTCTTTCTTCTTCCCATAGTAACTGTCTGTGATTGTGTTCTTTCTTTTTTGTCTGCTCATTTTTTAAAATAAAAATTTATTAATATAATCACCTCTATTTCTGGGGTGGGAGTGGGGAATGATGGTGCTTCTGGCTTGGAACCCCAAACCAAGAATTGGTCCATTCTCTTATAATTGCTTGCAGTCAGTACCTTTCCTGACCCATTGCTGCTGTACAAAAATATTTATAGTAGCTCTTTTTGTGAAGGCAAAGAAATAGAAAGTGATCATCATTTGAGTAGGGGCTGAAAAAATTATGGTTAGTTGTGTGAATTCTATTGTGTAATAAGTAATAATAAATGGGATTACTTTAGAAAAATTTGAGAAGATTTTAATTCATATGAAATGAAGTAAGTAGAATGAGAACATTGTATACAGTAATAATATTGTAATGATGATCAACTGTGAAGGACTTAGCTACTCTGACCAAAGCCATCCATTTGAATTCTAATTAATTTAATTATAAAGAAGTTAAAAATGCTATTTATTGGGGAGGATTCTGGGAAAATGGTGGGAGTAGGGTGGTAAATTTTAAGCTCTCCAGATTTCCCCCTACCCCCCAAATAGGACAAATTTATACTTCAGGGCAAACATAGACTGGAGAAAAATCCAGAAATCTTGGGGCAGAACAGGAGTTTGGCTGGCACCTCAGCAGGAACCAAAGAAACTTTCACTTCTTGGACTGCATCTGGAGTGGGGGTCTGAATCCAGGAAGGCTGAGAGACCTCTGCTGATTGGGGATGCCAGGTCCAGTTGAACTGCAGAGATGTGGTCTTGGGTGAGAAGGAATCAGAACATCTGCGAGTGCAGAAGTTGGCTATGGCCACTTGCTGGAGGGTGGAGCTCTTGGTTTGAGGTTCCTGATCAGAGAGAGCTGAGATAAAGCCAGAAGTAACAACTTGCTCACCACAGGATTAGAGATACTTACACTAATATCTCTTATTTTAAAAAGTTAACTGGCAAAAAAGAAGAAAGAGCCCATTATAGAAACACACTATGGGAACAGAGATGACTAGGGGTCATCTTCCGAGTAGCACACTGAAGTAAAAAAGTTTCTACCTCAAAGAATAACATGAAATGTCTCCTTGTCCAGAGAGAATTTATAGAATTCAAAAAAGAATTTAAAAATTGAATGAAAGACTCTGAGTACAAACAAAAAAAAAATCCAAGAAAAATAAGCTTATGAAAAAAAAAAAGTGAACCAACTAGAAAAGGAGATACAGAGTCTCAAAGATGATAATAACTATGAAAATTAGAATTGGGGAAGGAAAAGCCAGTAAAGCTATAAGAGACCAAGAAATAACAAAACATATTATAAAGAATGAAAACATAGGACATAATGTGAAACATAGAAAAATGACAGATCTGGAGCACAGATCAAGAAGAAAAAATAAGAATAATTGGACTGACAGAAAGTTATGACCAAAAAAAGGACCTTCATACAGTAATGCAAGAAATAATCCAAGAAAATTGTCCTGGAGTGATGATCAAGAAGGAAAAGTAGAAATAGAAAAAAATCCACCAGTCCCCACCTCAACGAAATCCTTTGTGGAAAACACATTAAGAATATTTTTGTGAAATTTGTGAATTCCCAGATTAAAGAGAAAAAATTGCAAGAAACAAGAAAAAAAATTAATTTGAAAACGTTGGAACTATAATTAGAATTGGACAGAAGTTAGCAGGAGTCCCAATAAAACCTGCAGGTTCTGCAATCATATCTACCAACAATCAAAAGAAATAGATCTGTGTCCAAAAATATTATATCCAACAAATTTATCTATAATAGTAAATGAGGAAAAAAATGGATAGTCAATGAATTTATGAATTTTCAGAACTTTCTATTGATCAAACCCAAACTTAATAGAAACTTTAACACATAAGAGTCAATATCAAAGATCAATTACAAGAAACTCAACATGGACAAATTATTTATTTATTTTTTTAAATATAAATGAGAAATGAATACCATATGTTTAAGATCATAATTCTTTATAGGGCAGCTTATAAGAAAGATTGGAACAGATTTGAGGCAAAACACAGTAATTTTACAAATGAGATGCTGAAGAAGAAGAATAGACACAGAGGCAACAGAGGGGACAGGAGGAGTGGTAGTTCTGAATGGGAATGGATTAAATATGCAACACTATGTATATACCATAAAGGCTATAGCACCCTCCAAAATCTATAAAGAAGTAAGGTGGGGAAGGAGGGGCAAATCAGGAAGCAAAAGGTATAGAAAGAAGGCAAGGGAGGGATTCATTGGTAGGGAGATGTTGAGTAATGGCAAGGCAAGTTAGAGCAATATTAAAACAATGAGTCAGGAGGGATATGAAAAAATATGTGCATGTATATGGTAGGGAATGAGATGTGTGTCTATATAGGTAGACATATATATATATATATCCTTTGTTAACTACTAGCCTGCTTGGGAATAGTGGGGGTATGTGTGAACAAAATGGGAAATAAAAGAATAAAGTAAACAAGATGAGTAGCAGAGATCAAAAGAACAGTTTACAAGAAAGTGAAAAAAAAAGATGGACACTCACAAATATAATTTCTTTCTTGATCTGGTAATTTGTTATATATTTTGAATCTTCCCTTCTGCTGGGCACATGACAAAATGCTATTTATCTCCAGACAGTCTTGATGAATACTGAATGCAGATTAAAGCATTGTTTTACATGGACCCACACTTAACACCATATACCAAGATAAGATCAAAATGGGTCCATGATCTAGGCATAAAGAACGAGATTATAAATAAATTAGAGGAACATAGGATAGTTTATCTCTCAGACTTGTGGAGGAGAAAGATATTTGTGACCAAAGATGAACTAGAGACCATTACTGATCACAAAATAGAAAATTTTGATTATATCAAATTAAAAAGCCTTTGTACAAACAAAACTAATACAAACAAGATTAGAGGGGAAACAACAAACTGGGAAAACAGCTTCACAGTTAAAGGTTCTGATAAAGGCCTCATTTCCAAAATATATAGAGAACTGACTCAAATTTATAAGAAATCAAGCCATTCTCCAATTGATAAATGGTCAAAGGATATGAACAGACAATTTTCAGAGGATGAAATTGAAACTGTTACCACTCATATGAAAGAGTCCAAATCACTATTGATCAGAGAAATGCAAATTAAGACAACTCTGAGATATCACTACACACCTGTCAGATTGGCTAAGATGACAGGAAAAAATGATGAATGTTGGAGGGGATGCAGGAAAACTGGGACACTGATGCATTGTTGGTGGAGTTGTGAACGAATCCAACCATTCTGAAGAGCAATCTGGAATTATGCCCAAAAAGTTATCAAACTGTGCATACCCTTTGATCCAGCAGTGTTACTTCTGGGCTTATATCCCAAAGAAATACTAAAGAAAGGAAAGGGACCTGTATGTGCTAAAATGTTTGTGGCAGCCCTGTTTGTAGTGGCTAGAAACTGGAAATTGAATGGATGCCCATCAATTGGAGAATGGCTGGGTAAATTGTGGTATATGAATGTTATGGAATATTATTGTTCTGTAAGAAATGACCAGCAGGATGAATACAGAAAGGATTGGAGAGACTTACATGAACTGATGCTAAGTGAAATGAGCAGAACCAGGAGATCATTATACACTTCAACAACAATACTGTATGAGGATGTAATCTGATGGAAGTAGATTTCTTTGACAAAGAGACCAACTCAGTTTTAATCGATAAATGATGGACAGAAGCAGCTACACCCAAAGAAAGAACACTGGGAAATGAATGTAAACTATTTGCATTTTTTGTTTCTCTTCCAGGGTTATTTTTACCTTCTGAATCCAATTCTCCTTATGTAACGAGAACTGTTCGGTTCTGCAAACATATATTGTATCTAGGATATACTACAACATATTTAACATATATAGGACTGCTTGCCATCTAGGGGAGGGAGGGAGGGGGAAAATCGGAACAGAAGTGAGTACAAGGGATAATGCTGTAAAAAAAAAAATTACCCTGGCATGGGTTCTTTTTTTTTTTTTTAAATAACTTTTTATTGATAGAACCCATGCCAGGGTAATTTTTTTTTTTTTTACAGCATTATCCCTTGCATTCACTTCTGTTCCGATTTTTCCCCTCCCTCCTTCCACCCCCTCCCCTAGATGGCAAGCAGTCCTTTACATGTTGAATAGGTTACAGTATATCCTAGATACAATATATGTGTGCAGAACTGAAGTTTTCTTGTTGCACAGGGAGAATTGAATTCAGAAGGTAGAAATAACCCGGGAAGAAAAACAAAAATGCAAGCAGTTTATATTCATTTCCCAGTGTTCTTTCTTTGGGTGTAGCTGCTTCTGTCCATCTTTGATCTGAATTAACTCTCTTTATTGAAGAGATCTACTTCTATCAGAATATATCCTCAAACAGTATCGTTGTTGAGGTATATAATGATCTCCTGATTCTGCTCATTTCACTTAGCATCAGTTCATGTAAGTCTCGCCAGTCCTCTCTGTATTCATCCTGCTGGTCATTCCTTACAGAACAATAATATTCCATAACATTCATATACCACAATTTACTCAACCATTCTCCAATTGATGGGCATCCTTTCATTTTCCAGCTTCTAGCCACTACAAACAGGGCCCTGGCATGGGTTCTGTCAATAAAAAGTTATTATAAAAAAAGCATTGTTTTACTTTATTTTTATTGTTTCATTTGGTTTTTCCTTTGTAACCTGAATAATATCGAAATATGTTTTGCATAACCTTATGTGTCTAATTTCTTGTCTTTTTAAGAAGAAAATGGAATGGCAGAAAGGGGGAGAAAATGAACTCAGTATTTAAAAAAATAATTTCTACATGTAATTAGTAGTATTTACTGAGAGAAATAAAAAAAAATTAAAAAGAAAGACATGAATTTGATATTCACTCATATATGTGCTCAGTACATTCAAGTCCAAAATCCAATATTACCTTAATAAATGGGGAAACTAATAGACTAACAGTGGAAAATATTGTTGGAGTGGAGGAGAGGGCTTATTTCAGATACTATGAAACTAAGCTATGCTCCCCATGCTGTCCTTAGGTCCTTTCTCTTTATAAGGTCTCACAGTGTAATGACTATAATTTGAAAATACAATATAGAATTTTCTGTTGTATTGGTAATGGATAAGGGATGGTTATATTTAACTGTTTCAACAACAGACATTTGTAGAAGATACTGCATTATTCAAGGGAGAATAAGTTTCTGTGGGCTGGACAAGAAGTATTATCCATATTTGATCTGTGGTAGATGAATTGAAAGTTAAGTAAGGAAAGAAGAATGACACTGTGACTCACTTGTGTCCACACCAAACATATGTAACATATTAGCATTGATTAGGAATAACTCGATTTAGTTCAAAATATCAGAAGAATACTTCAAAAAACAATCTGGGATCCAATATGACGATTTCACAATATGATAAATCCAAACTTTCAGTGTGGAGTAATAAAGGAGGATAGAAATTAAAGCTGACAAAGGAATTGGCAAAGGAGTTAACAAGAGGATTGACCATCATCTGAACAATGTATTCAGACAAATTTGACTATGGTAACTTTCTAGTTCCTGAGGAAATGAGAAATCATTTTTTGAAAAAAATTCTGTTCAAAGATTGATAGATTCTTATCATAACTTTGAATGTGGGTTGTGTCTGACAATAGTAGCACACAGTATTAAGCAAAATGATTCCTGAATTTAACCCTCTCAGATTAGATAATCCCCAGATTTCATGCAAAGAGTGATTAGTCAATGGCATCATCAAAGAATACATTCCATAGTTCCTATATCAGTGAATGCTGGAAAAATTCAGGTGTATAGAGACTAAGAGACACTGAACATGACTAAACGGGACCAGCACACCATGCCATGAGTTCATAATATTTTCTTTTTTTTTTCAAACATACTTTTCTTACTTTATTTTTCTTGGGGTCTTTTTGTCTGTTTTCTTTTACAATATGACTAATATGAAAATGGTTTTTTTTTAATTTTATTTTATAATAACTTTATATTGACAGAATCCATGTCAGGGTAATTTTTTTTTACATTATCCCTTGCACTCGCTTCTGTTCCGATTTTTCCCCTTCCTCCTTCTACCCCCTCCCCTAGATGGCAAGCAGTCCTATATATGTTAAATATGTTGCAGTATATCCTAGATACAATATATGTGTGCAGAACCAAGCAGTTCTCTTGTTGCACAGGGAGAATTGGATTCAGAAGGTAAAAAACAACTCGGAAAGAAAAGCAAAAATGCAAATAGTTCACATTCGTTTCCCAGTGTTCTTTCTTTGGGTGTAGCTGCTTCTGTCCATTATTTATCAATTGAAATTGAGTCTTTGTCAAAGAAATCCATTTCCATCAGAATACATCCTCATACAATATTGTTGTCGAAGTGTAAAGTGATCTCCTGGTTCTGCTCATTTCACTTAGCATCAGTTCATGTAAGTCTCTCCAAGCCTCTCTGTATTCATCCTGCTGCTCATTTCTTACAGAACAATAATATTCCATAACATTCATATACCACAATTTACCCAGCCATTCTCCAATTGATGGGCATCCATTCAATTTCCAGTTTCTAGCCACTACAAACAGGGCTGCCACAAACATTTTAGCACATACAGGTCTCTTTCCCTTCTTTAGTATTTCTTTGGGATATAAGCCCAATAGAAACACTGCTGGATCAAAGGGTATGCACAATTTGATAACTTTTTGGGCATAATTCCAGATTGCTCTCCAGATTGGTTGGATTCGTTCACAGTTCCACCAACAATGCATCAGTGTCCCAGTTTTCCCGCATCCCCTCCAACATTCATCATTATTTTTTCCTGTCATCTTAGCCAATCTGACAGGTGTGTAGTGGTATCTCAGAGGTGTCTTAATTTGCATTTCTCTGATCAATAGTGATTTGGAACACTCTTTCATATGAATGGTAATAGTTTCAATTTCATCTTCTGAAAATTGTCTGTTCATATCCTTTGACCATTTATCAATTGGAGAATGGCTTGATTTCTTATAAATTTGAGTCAGTTCTCTATATATTTTGGAAATGAGGCCTTTATCAGAACCTTTAACTGTGAAGATGTTTTCCCAGTTTGTTGCTTCCCTTCTAATCTTGTTTGCATTAGTTTTGTTTATACAAAGGCTTTTTAATTTGATATAATCAAAATTTTCTATTTTGTGATCGGTAATAGTCTCTAGTTCATCTTTGGTCACAAATTTCTTTCTCCTCCACAAGTCTGAGAGATAAACTATCCTATGTTCCTCCAATTTATTTATAATCTCGTTCTTTATGCCTAGGTCATGGACCCATTTAGATCTTATCTTGGTATATAGTGTTAAGTGTGGGTCCACATAATATTTTCAAATGTTTCTTGATTAGCCAGTAATTTTCACTATGGGACATTCACAATTAAACCTACTATATTTCCCAGATAGATTAAGTATTTTCATTTTACATAAATGGGAAGACTATATTTTAAAGGATTTTTCCATGTCTATATCTCACTGGTTTCGATATTTATTTGTTTAAACATGCTAGGTGTTCTTGAAAATGTACAGGACCACTTTTTGTAAATTCCTTAGAATGGTCCAGACTCATCCCCATTCTTGTTCCATGGGGTACAAATATTGTTGTATTTATTATTATTTTTTATTATTAACCATAAAACAAAATAACATATAGTGACACCATGAATGTAACCATTGCTCAACCCCCTTGTCTTTAAAATGAGAACATTTGTAGTATCACTCTAACTGGCTTGTTAAAGGATCAAATTACAAAAAATTTATAAAGTTCTTTGTAGGCTTTAAAATGCCAGATACAAATAAACTTTTATTTATTACAAAAGAACTTAAAATCTTTGAGAGTAGGAATTATTATATTTTTAATTTATATGTTCTTTTAACATATAGCAAAGAGTAGGACTCTATTAAATTATATTTGTAGAACTCAATAAAAGGTCAAGGGAGAAAAATCAATAGTAATTGAGGATAGAGAGAGGGAGAGTAGAAAAGGAGAGGCTCCTGGAGGAGTATTTAACTTGAGCTTTAAAGAATAAGAAATAATTTATTATGTCAAAGGAATTTTGGACACAAAGAAAAGCCCAAGTAAAAATGGAAAGATAATTTGCAATAAATATTATTATATGGCAAATTACTCTATATTTATTGGCACATAGATGATATAGAAGGCAATAATGCGATATCACATAAGAAAACCAAAGTGGTTCCAGATTTTGAAGGACTTTGAATACCAGGCTCTATAGTTTGAAAGTTAGTTGGAAGGCAAGATGGAAACATTGCAATAATCTAAGTAAAACACTAGTAGATGTTACCAGATCCTTGCATAAGGAAGATGTCTGACAACAGTGCAAAAAATGGCAAGGAAAGAGGCTAGATTGTAACTAGAGAATCCATGAAGAGACTATTGTGACAATAGCAATCAAATAAAGTAATAGCAAGCAAAACTACTTCATGGTTTTTCATTAAAACCAACAAATGAGCAAAAATGACAAAATAACAAAGTAATGATTTTTAGAAGAATTATAGAAAGTCTGTACCTTTTTAAAAATCTATAAACTAACTCAATTATTCTGGAAAATAATTTGGAACTATAAGGAGAGGTACTATATTTTCTAACCCTTTGAGCCATGGATTGCATTGCTAAACATATATCTCAAAGAAGAAAATGGGAAAGAGAAAGGCCTTGTACAAAATGGAAATAATTATAAAAGAACTTTTTATAGTAACATATAGATAAAGAAAGATAAAAGATTCTCACTCACAGTTTTAACCCTAATAGTATGTATAATACTTCAGGTTCTAGGAAGATACCTGTGGGTTTATATTTCTAATAATTTGACTTATTATTATGTCAATATGGTATATTTCTCATTAAGAATCAGTTAACAATATAATTAGGAAAGACATTTAATAAGAATTTCAAACTACATATCTCCTTACCCATAAATTAGAACCAAACTTATTCACAAGCATGTACATACACATACACATCTGTGGGAACAGTGGGTTTGACTTTAGAATTCTGTGCTAGTCTGGTACATATGTGGGACCTAATTGTGACAAAGAAAATTTATAACTTCATGTAGGGAAAGTGAAATTAAAAGGACTAAAATTATTCCTTAAAACAATTATGAGGAAATAATTTCTTCTCATCTGTGAAGAGTTGGAAGACTGAGTGTGGAACACTACACATAATAACAACTTTTTTCAGTGCATTCATTTTGATGAACTAACCCTTCTCTTCTTTTTTTATTTATCCTTTATTAGATGGGACATATGTTATATGTTGGGAAAAAAAAAGAATGATATATTGTGAAATACAGGTGATATAAAGTCAAAAGTAACAAAATTTCAGTTAAAGAAAGGCCAGTTTTGTTTTTAAAATGACCTATACTATGACAGAAAATTTAGGAATAGAAACCTATCAGTTTTCCATGACCCTAGTTATGCTCAAGTGAATAAAGAAATAAAGAAATGCTGTCAAGAGGCTATTGTCATTGATATAGTCACCCAGACTTATCTTGAGAGAAAGTATATATGCACTGAACATTTATGAAAAAGGTTGACATGACTGTTTAAAAAAGTTTATTCTGTTGGTAGTATGATCATATATTAGATAAAGCAGAAGATGGAGATGAAAAAACCTGTCAAGATGCATTGTAATGTTTGAAATAAGTACTAAGGATGATGGAAATAAAAAGGAAAGATGAATGAATACAGGGTATTTCTGCAGAGATGGGTGGGTGTTAGAATCCTAGTGTCAACTCAACTTGAAACAAGGTGATAACTCAAGGAAGATGTTAGAATCCTAGTGTTAACTCAATGGAATTGACACAATGCTTGTAGTTAACTTTGTAACTTTGTGAATTCACACCTCCCTTAATCCCTGCCTCCAGAAGGAGGAGTCAACCTTTGGGAGATCATATATATAGAAGCTCTTAGAGCTTCAAGTTAGTTACTTCTGAACATTGCCAGGGTTTGGAGAGGAGCACTCAGGGAGGAAGCCCACAAGCCCACTCTCGGAGGTGGAATCACATTCATTCCAACTTTCACTTTGGTGCTGGCTGGAGGCTGAAGAAAGCAGAGGCAGAAGTAAAGGACAAAGCTGCAATAGCTCTTAGAACCAAGGAGAGAGAGAGAGGCCTCTAAAAAAGCTAACAGGGCTTGGAAAGAGATAAAAAATAAACATTTGCATTTTATCAGCTGGCTGTATTTGTGTGACTATTACTTTTAACTGAAACTAAGGCTGCCTCCAGAAAACCTCCCCGAGAAACCTGCTCTCTCAGAGAGAACTATTATAATTTAAAGAAGAGAACACCACATTTACGTGCTTTAGGCAAACCGGAAAGACACTGCTGGTTCGTCTGGTACCCCAAGATGAACGCATTGACCAAGGTGAAGCTTATCAATGAATTGAACCAGCGGGAGGTGGAACTCGGGGTGGCCGAAAAGGTATCATGGCACGCTGAATACAAGGACAGCGCTTGGATCTTTCTGGGGGGACTCCCCTATGAACTGACTGAAGGAGATATCATCTGTGTGTTTTCTCAATACGGTGAAATTGTAAATATTAATCTTGTACGAGATAAGAAGACCGGAAAGTCCAAAGGATTCTGTTTTCTTTGCTACGAAGATCAGAGAAGCACGATTTTGGCCATCGACAATTTTAATGGGATTAAGATTAGAGGAAGAACTATCCGAGTGGATCATGTGGCTAATTACAGGCCTCCCAAGGATTCCCAGAATATGGATGATGTAACCAGAGCACTCTGGGAAAAGGGCTGTGGGGTTAAGACCCCGTCTCCTAGTTCGTTGGAATCCTCGGAAGATGAGACACCTGTGAAAAAGCATAAAAAAGACAAAAAAGAGAAAAAAAGGAAGAACAAAGACAAAGATATTAGAACAAACATGGATAAGCAGGAAATGCCCACATCATCGTCCGTAGTGTCCCGCCACAAGACCAGGAAGGAGAAAGAGAGTTCTGGTCTGGGTAAGTCTGCCACGGGAAGTCTCGACAAGAACTCCAGTCCTGAGCGGCGAGAAGGACACAGACACTTAAGCAGCTCACCTGTGTTCTACCGAAGTCACTTGAGAGAGCCGAGCCTACCTCGAGGAGGGATTCGAGAAGGGATAAGCCATGGCATAAGAAATCCTCAAGCAGCTCCAGCAGGAAGGAAAGGAGGAGGAAGGAAAAGAGAACGAGAAAGAAGCCGCAGCTCGGAAAAGCACACGCACCTGGGTGATGATCATTCTGAAGGCGGGTCCAAGAGGAGACACAAACACAGATGAGCTTTTAACAAAACAATATCAGTAAAATGGAAGGGGCAGGTGTCAGATTTAAAATAAGGTGAAGAAGAAAAATACATAATGAATAAATGGAAGTGTGATTTTTTTTTCAAAAGTTTGGTTATAGGGGGCAGCTAGGTAGTGTAATGGTTAGAGCACCAGCCCTGAAGTCAGGAGGACCTGAGTTCAAGTCTCTTCTCAGACACTTAACACTTCCTAGCTTTGTGACCCCGGACAAGTCACTTAACCCCAATTGCCTCAGCAAAAAAAAAAAAAAAAAAAAAAAAGAAAAAAAAAAAAAGTTTGATTATAGATGAGTATGTGAGATAAGCCAAATGTGTCCAAAGAAAGAATAAAAAGAAGAAAATGTGAAGAACAGTAAATTATAAAGTTTGGCAAGTGATAAATGATGTATTATGTAATTTATAGTTAGAAGTATGGTAATCCCCTTAAGAGTAAAATGAAAGTTCAATAGAGAGGTAGATTTGGAAGGAAAGAAGGTCTATTTTGCACATGTTGATTTAGTTATTTAAAATTTAACAATAGGCAGTTTATAGCATGAGAACTCAGGACAGAAACTGGAGAAACATATAGATTGGGATCCTCTTCCCAATGGGTTATGTCACCAAATAAAACAATGTAAATGGTATACAAAAGAGGCCCCACGAATAACTGTGTATACGATTTATACACATTACAACTGTACTTTTACAAAGGATGCTGCCAGACAATTTTTGTTTTTAATATGAAAAATAGAAGTAGTAATAATAATAATAGTAATAATAATAAAGAATAAATTTAGTCTCCTGCAATGAGTTAATTATGATGGTTGTTTTGGTGCGATGTTTGTGATCTGTAATGATTTCAATGCATATGTCCACTGATATGTATTTATACAATCTGACACAATTGCTAAAAGAATGCAAGTATTTGTAACAACTTGATCATAAGATTGCATAGCTGATAAGGAACTGTTACAAGATAACAAAATGGAAAAAAGAGAGCCATTACTTTGCAGTGTATAGAGTGAAAATAAAGTTATTTGTTTTTTCTCTCTTTTGAGGGAATTGAATTCCCCTTAAATGTAACTGGTGTACAGACACAGTTAATGGGAATTCAATAGCTCAAAGGTTCCTGATTTTGGGTTTTTTTTTGGCATGAATAACAGTAGCCTTAAAAAAAAAAGTTCTGAGGACTCTCAAGGTAAATTAATATACTATGTTCTTTTACATTTATCCATTTAATTAGAATTATTATGATGATTTTGCCCTCCAGAACACTAAATTGTAATTTGCATTATGTAATTATAATTATAAAATCTAATTTAGCTAAAATTCTTAAAATTTGAAAGAAAACCATTCAAAATTTTAAAAGTAATTTTGAATCCTTTATGTTGGGCTATCTATAAGAATTAAAATATGTAATATGTCAAGAATTGAAATGAATTTTAAATTAAAATTATAACTTGGAAGATATATATTATTACAAAATAATCCCATATAAAAATGTTAATGTTTGACTTTAAAAAATTGGACAAAAATTTGTAATAGTTTGCTCAAGAGCAGAAAAAACACAGCCTTAAATCTCCTTCCTTGTCAAGTTTATTATTGTATTTTGATTTAAAACAAAAATGAATAAAGAACTATTAGGTAAAAGATGACATAAGCTCTCTTCCTGAGAGTTCTAAATTTATTCTTTAAAAATATCTCCCTAACTCACAAAATTAATAACTAATTATGACAAAATAGTGACTTTTCTATTGGTTATAAATTTTATTAATAGTAGTAGCTAATAATTCTATTGTTATTAAAGATAAATATGCTTAAAATATAGTTGTATATATTGTTTCATTTTAAGCTATGTGTGAATATGTATATATATGTATATATATACATATATAACATGTCTATATGTATACATACAGGCAGACACATGTATGTTTATGTGTATGTGTTTATGCTAATTATTGCAATTAAGGAATTTTGTGGTTTACTTTCCTTCCACAAACTGACATTACAACTGTACTTTTACAAAGGATGCTGCCAGACAGTTTTTGTTTTTAATATGAAAAATAGAAGTAGTAATAATAATAATAGTAATAATAATAAACAAAGAATAAATTTAGTCTCCTGCAATGAGTTGATTATGATGGTTGTTTTGGTGAGATGTTTGTGATCTGTAATGATTTCAATGCATATGTCCACTGATAGGTATTTATACAATCTGACACAATTGCTAAAAGAATGCAAGTATTTGTAACAACTTGATCATAAGATTGCATAGTTGATAAGAAACTGTTACAAGATAACAAAATGGAAAAAAGAGAGCCATTACTTTGCAGTGTATAAGAGTGAAAATAAGGTTATTTGTTTTTTCTCTCTTTTGAGGGAATTGAATTCCCCTTAAATGTTGACATCTTGGAGTGGTTTGAAGCAATCTGATGACAGGTTGAAAATCTGCAGGCATTTACTGTGCTCAGTTATAGGTGGTCAGAATGCTTACTGCTTAGAGTTGTGATTAAATATTTAATTTTTAAAAGCAATATCCCCTTGAATCTTGCTGCTGTAAAGGCTTAGTTGGGATTATATCATATGTTTATTTTGGACTCCATCAATAGTTGCATCTCCTCCAGCTCCACTCAGCAACATGAGGAATATGAGTAGAAGTGATTTGAGCTGTGAGTTAACTAAATTTTGTTAAGACATGAGTAATGGATGAAGGGAGAAAGACTCATGGAATTCCATTGTTATTTAAACTGTTTTACAAAGATGCAACATTAGCAAAAAATCAGTGTAGCCAGAGCAGAGGTTATGCTTCAGGGGAGTGCTTAGTGGCAAGTGAATTGGTTTAGGGAAGATAAGGAATAGGTTAAGGAGGGAGAGATTCAATAATAGAATGTTTTGAGTGGATTCAAGACCATGTTTTACCATGTTTTTAGAGATCTATGAAAGTGTCTTTGGAGAAAAGAGACTGAAAATATATGAAATTGAGAAATATTCCTAAAAAAGGATGAGAGTGTTAGTGAGATGGGAGTACTATAATCAATACCGGTAGTTCAAAGTTGAGGGATTAGGTTTAAAGGGAACTAGTTCTCTTTCTTATTAGTTTTTAATTTGATCCTGCTCTTGAGATGAAATCTTCCATTTTCTTGATTCTGGAACTATCAACTTAAATTTGGTTTCTCATTCTGCTTAAAATAATAATGAAAATGAACACAGATTATTCAAAAAAATTTGGAATGATTCTTTTACTTTCTAGGTGCATGTCTATATCAAGATTTCTACCAAAATGAGTACTTTGTTTTTTTTTTTTTTATAAAAGTCCTCTAAACAAATTTCTCCCCTAACAGAAACACACAAAGTAATTTTTCTCAGATATTAAAAAGACTAGCTTGTGGTTTCATAGAATTTTTTTTTTTACATGAGTTCATTATGTGGTTCTTTTGCAAATGCAATGTCTTTAGAAATCAAGTAACTAATTGCTAATAGAAGTGTCCTGCATCACTGATTAAGCTTCATTTTATGATAGTAAAATTAGCAATAGAAACTAGGAACTCTTTAATATTCTAATATAGACTTTTGGTTTTTACTTCAAAGAAACTCTTTTTTTTTTTTTTTAATTTATATTCACCAATATTGAAAAAAAATGAAGGAAATCAAACATTATATTATTAAGGTAAAAATATTCAACAGCTCAGAGATTCTTTCCCTTTTGGAAATTCTTTTTGTTTTCAGAATCAGTGCTATACCATTAAGGAATTAATTATTGTCTATCTCTTATATCTGTCAATGTTGTCTTGCCAACTTCTTGGCTATTCATAATTATATCCAAAGTACAGGATTATTCAAAGTAGAATAATCTAAATTTGAAGGTTGTTGAGTCTCAGTTTAAATTGAAGAACATGCTAAAAAACTAATGGGTTTAAAAGCAAACATATAACTCCCCATATGTAACTTTTACCAATTGTGCATATGTCAGTAGCTGGCCAGGATATGCAGTGGTATGAGTGTGTATTCTCGTTGAAAACACTGAGCTTGATCCAAAGGTGAGCTTCATGGTCTAGTATAGGGTGCAGCACTGACCCATATCATTGTGGGTTAGTTTGCAAGAGAAGGACATCCTTGAACTATTTCTGATGAATTTTGATTGTGCCACAGCAAGATAGTTAAATGGGTAAATTACAGGACTTAGGATATTGCTCTGCCTGAAGCAAATATTCATTGCTTTTCAGACCAGAATATGAAATGTTAGGCCCTATGCCTGATATGTGTTTATTCAATCTGCTCCCTAGCTGTAGAAGGCAGGAACGCTGAAAAGGTGTACGTAAGGCTCAGCATGATTTTTTAATCCTACAAGATATTAATTCAGTGGTGATGAGATAATTGGTTCCCTGGTGATATAATGATTGAGTATAATATGATGAACTTATTTAATTGTAATAGAGAATTTAAGAGGTCAGAGTCAGACCGAAGTCAAGTCAAAGCAGATACTGACATGTGCAGACTGCTGACTAACTGACAGACTGCTGGCACAGACTGGGAGACTGAAGGAGACAATAAAACTTTGGATTTGTTCCTAACTATTCTCCTGGTGATTATTCTGCTGAGACCAAGGCTGGTCCCAAGACCCTCCAGAAAGCTAGCCTGGACATTACACCTAGCTTTACTTGCTTTCATCATATAAATCTTTCTGTAGAGAGGATTAGCTTTAGGTAGGTGGACCTCAAGTGATTGGTTAAGCATCCTGTCAATGAAGCATAGGATCACTTGAATCACTATAAATATCAGTATAATCAGGATGAGAAGCAGAGCCATTGATTGGAAGATGTCAAATAACCTTCTCCCTAGGAACCTAGTCTTTTAAAAATATATATATTTATTTCCAATTAATAAATGGTTAAAGGATATGAACAGACAATTTCACATGATGAAATTAAAACTATCTATATTCATATGAAAAAATGCTCTAAGTTATTATTGATTAGAGAAATGCAAATTAAAACAGCTCTGAGATACCACTTAACTCCTCTCAAATTGGCCAAGATGACAGGAAGAGATGATAAATGTTGGTGGGGGTATGGGAAAACTGAGACACTAATGCATTGTTGGTGGGGTTGTGAAATGGTCAACCATTATAGAGAGCAATTTGGAACTATGCCCAAAAGGCTATCAAACTGTGTGTATGCTTTGACCCAGCAGGGACATGACTGAGTCTGTATCCCAAGGAAATAATAAAGGAGGGAAAATGATCCACATGTGCAAAAATGTTTGTAGCAGCTACTTTTGTGATAGCAAAGAATTGGAAAATGAGTAAATGCCCATCAGTTGGGAAATAGCTTCTCAGTAGGTCAGTGATCCAAGGCAATCTCAATAGACACAGAAAATACCATCCCCATCAAAAAAAAAAAAAAAAAAAGAACAATGGAGATTGAATATAAATCAACACATGCTGTTTCTTTTTTCTGTTTTTTTTTCCTGTCTCCCATAGTTTTTCTCTTCTGTTTTGATTTTTCTCTCCCAATATGATTCATAAAACAATGTATATTTAAATAAATAAATAGATCTAGAAAAGAAAAAAATATATATTTATTTAATATTTCATTCCCCCAATTATATGTAAAAAAATTTTAAACATTTTTTTACATTTTGAATTCCAAATTCTCTCCCTCTCTCCTTCCCTTTCCTCTTAATTGAGAAGGCAAAAAATTGATATAGGTTATATAACCGTAGTTAAGCATTTTTTCATATTGTAAAAGAAAGAACTCAAGATAAAAGTTTTTCTTTTTTTTTTTTTTTTTTTTTTTTTTTTTAGAAATATGCTTTAATTTGCATACAAATTCCATCAATTCTTTTTCTGGAAGTGAGTAACACTTTTTTTATCCTAAGCCTTTTGGAACTTTCTTGAATGATTATATTGCTGAAAGTAGCAAAGTTATTTATAAATGGTCATTGTGCAAAATTTGCTGTTACTGTGAACGACGTTCTTCAGGTTCTGCTCATTTTTCTTTCTATCAGTTCGTGTAAGTCTTTACAAGTTTTTATGAGAGCATCTTGTTTGTCTTTTCTTATAATACAACAGTATTCCCGTACAATCACAGCCATAATTTGTTCAGCTATTCCCCTACTGATGGATGTCTTTTCAACATTCAGTTTTTTGTTACTACTAAAAGAGCTGCCATAAACACTTGTGAACATGTGAGTCATTTTGTTTTTTCATTTCTTTGGATACAAACTTAGAAGTGGTATTGCTAGGCATGGTTTTCTAGGTCTTTGGGTATAATTCCAAATTGCTTTTTAGAACAGTTAAATCAGTTTACAACTTCACCTTTATCATTTTTTTTCTGTCACAGTGGGCAATATGATAGGAATAAAATAAATACATAAGGGCTATTTTAATTTGCATTTCTCTAACCAATTTCTCTTACATGTTATTTTTATTCACATTAGAATTTGATTTATAAGATATGCAAAAAAATAATACCTTCCCCATCAGTTTTTCACATAGATTGCATCTTCACACACATTGAAAGAACTAATAAGGAATGAAGAAGAACAACAAGAAGAAGAAAACATAGAGAATAAATCTATTATCTAGTGCTACCTCCTTTCATTGCATATCATTGTTAGAGAAGAAAAAAGGGTAGAGAAAATAGTGAAGATTCAATAACAAGGATTGGAGTCAAGGTAATGATTACCAGGGACATGCCCACCCTGCACAACCAAGGGGAATAAAATAGTGACTGCCCTAATTCCCTTTGTTCAGCTCTCTCCTCTGGCAATGTAGCACTAATCTTTTCCTGGAACTAACCCATGAGATCTTTAAATGAAACCTGTTTAGGTAATCTTGTTCAATGCTGATCCATAGTCTGAACAAAAGAGCACACAAGGTGATCCCTTAGTTTCCATTGTCCAGCTCATATCTGATAGCTTCATCTGAAAACTGCCTGTTTGTATCATTTGATTATTTATAATTGGGGAATGACTCTTAATTTTATAAATTTGGCTCAATTCTCCAAATATTTGAGAAATGAGACTTCTATCTCTAAAACTTACTGTAATTTTTTTCATAGTAGTGATTATTGTATTTCCCTCCATCCTATTTTCCATGTTTATTCTACTTACTTTCTCTTTTCATCTTGTCCAACCTTGCATCTGATTACTCCCATCCCCAATCTACCCTTCTTCTTTTTAGCCCCACTTTCTCATATTCTTTTGCCATCATGCTTTCTTGTGGGCAATACCACTTGCTATTCTACTTTCCTGTAGTTCTACCAAGTGTGTATGTTACTTGTTTTTCAAGGCAATTTTGAGTAAATTTCCTTCATTCCCTCCCTCATTCCCATCTTCCTTTCCAATGTAAAATGCTCTTTGTACCTCTTTCACATTAGATAATGTGCCCCATTCTATCTTTTCCCTTCTCTATATTCATTCTTTTTTTCTTACCTCTTATTTTTTTTTTATTTTTTAGATATTTTCACTATATTTAATTCACATCCATGTCTTCTGTCTATGTATATTTCTTTCAAGTGTCTTAACAATGCTAAAGTTCTTAAGAGTTATGTGAGTACTCCTGAAATTGTTGCTGCCACTGTTGATTCAGTTGCTCTCAAGGTTTGCTGCTAGTTTGTTGAACCTGTGTGTGCTCCATTCTCTCCCAAGTGTGACAGATCTTTCCTGCCAATTTTCTAAGTTGTCTTGTGTTATGGGAGCCATCTGCTAGTGGCTCCTGAGGATCTAATTGTGACCAGCAGAATAGATCTTTTCATGTGAGAGGGTGATAACAGTACAAGGAGACTGAGAGGCAGTGCGATCTCTAATCTCTCTCCTCTTCCTTCTTTCCTCCAATTTATTTCATTCCCAATTCACAAGCAACATCTGGGTAAAGGCTGCTTTGTAATTCCATTTAGTGTCTTATGATTCACAGCTGTGGGGGTTTTCAGAGCACCAACCTGCTCTTTCACACTTAGTCGTTTTCCTTGACCATCTTGGACTGGGATATTGCTTCATCTTATCCTTTGGTGGGCTCAGGTACTCTAACATTTATTTTGAGGGGTTATTTAAAGTTGTTTAGAGGGGAATTTGAAATATCTCTGTTCTCAGGAATCTAATATTAAATGAAAAAAAAAAAAAAGATTATCCATCTCTGGGTCAGACTGGGTTTTATAAAACCAAATGATTGGTAAACTGGTAGAATTATATTTCTCACACTATAGGGAAGTACTCATCTTTTTTATGGATTCCCCATAAAAACAATTCAGCCTTACTTTAGGCATCACTTATGTATGACCAAGGCTTAAAACTACCCTTAGGGTTGTTTTACACTGTGGGTAGTAGTACACTGGGGTAGTAGTACACTAAGAATTAGAACTCTGAGAGAATTCCTCTAGGAAATGGCAGGGAATGTAATTACATTAAAATCTTTGTTCAGGAAGGGCATAGTCAGGAAATATATCCCCCTGTTCATTCAAACAGGATTCAGATAATGTCAGAGTTAGATTATATTAGCATGGCCAGTGGTTACCATTGATGATGTTCCTGAATTTGCCAATCAAATACCTAACCGGATTTTGACAACAGTATCAACAAAGTAATTTCATTGATTATTGATTAACATGATCAGTATCTTCCTGTTCTAACTTTATTCTCAGTTTGTTAACTAATAGTGAAGAATTGATATTCAAAAAGAAGCAGAGTAATGAATTTTAAATCAGAAAAATGATAAATAAAGCACTTATAAATAGTCTTAAGTTTCAGTAGAAAAAGAAGAAACACTAGTTCAAATTGGGGATGACCACAGTGAGTCAAATTTAGTTACAATTTTCATAGCCAGTCTCAACATGAGTTTCGCGAGTTAAAAAGGGTCTTCACCCTGATTGTGGATCTCCAAGAAGCCTAGTCAAAGGAAATTATCCTTTCAATGATGGAGGAATTTAAAGGATGCCTCAGAGCAGATCATCCTAAAGATTATAATTGGGCTATAGTTCCTTGGCAATTCATTGGGCAAGGACAAATGGGGTCCACAGGTCAAATTCTTTCATCCATGGAATCCATTTCCAACTTACGCAAGGAAACCTGCTGTTTTTGCCCATTTAGAGTGATCTTGGTCCTTCTGAGATGTAGAGATATCACTATATCTCAATATCCTTCATCAAAATGTCAGCATATCAGATCAATCCAATAACCAATATCCAATAAACATTTATTTGTGTGTATTATGTATGAAACTGTCTTCAGACTATTTTTACTACACTCCATCAAAGCATTCCAATGGGGAAGTTACAACACACTGGGTTTAGTTGAACATAATTTACCTTATAGGACAGGAAGAAAAAAATCAGAATTGATCTACTAATCATGGGAACTAAAAGGTAGTATGCTCAGTCAAGTTTGGATAAGTTGTTCTGTAGCTTTTAGAGGAGATAATTTTCGGAATTGGGTTGAAGTAGATGATTTCTTAGATCTCTTCTAATCTTGAAATTTTAGAATTCCATGTGCTGGATTGAATTATTAATAAAAATTTTCAGTGTTGCAGTTCTTTGTAAGAAATGTAAAGATGATCAAAGTGAAGATCCAGGAAATACTGGGTAGGTGCTTCATAAAAAGTATATGTTCAAGCAATTAAAGCAAACAAAACTTAAATAAGAAACCATGGGTGAATTGCCATCTTCAGCAACAAAAGGAATGCCTAATTAGTGTAATTTAATATTTGAACATTTGAATAAATGGACCATTATAATAAGAGTCACATATGTTTCAACTAGTTATTAACTCCATTAACTGGAGTTAAATGACTGGGAATGGTCAGTTAATAACCAGTCAAATTCTTCAAAATGTGAAATTGGTTTTATAGGTGTTGATAGTTTGAAGGGACATTAGCAATTTACATATGTATAAAAGCAATTCCAACTCTTAATATTCCTAATAGATGGTACTCTTCCCCTCTGAATTCTAGCCTATCTTGCCTCTTTGAAACTTCTATATACTATTCCTGGTTCTTTTCATAGGAACTAAAAGAAGAAAATTGAATTCCTTCTCTGTATAGCAGAAGACACTTAGATGTTGCCCTGAGGCTTTTATTTTCTAAGATGCATGTGCTCAGTAAATTTAAATAATCCTCATATATGTATTTAATGCAAGGGAATACTAAGAAGTAAAACTATTTGAAAACTTTGAAGCTTTTTTTAGATGATGATGATGATGATGTTCTCAGGGCACTTTAGCATCCTAGATGCTCTTTTCTGAATACTGTCCCACAAATCAAATTCCATTTCAAACAGTAATGCTGATACAAAAAAGAATAATTTAGATGAAGTCTGATGAGGACAATGCAATGGGATTGTGACTTTTCTTTTGCTCTGTCAATTCAGTCCAAGATTGTCATAATTTTTGACTGAGATATTACACTACTGACTCATATTAACCTTGTGATGTATGAAAACCTCTAAACTTTTTTCACTATAATTATGGTCGAATCATGGCTCCATAACAAATACTTTTGAAGTTTTATTTACCCAAATGTAAGATTTTACACTTATAATTTGCATTCCCCACCATTAGATTCAGCTCAAATTTTGACCCTATCAAGATATTTATTTTGTATTCTGATTATTTCCATATATTAGTAGTCAAAATCAGTTTTGTGTCATCTATAGATTTTATGAAAATCTTTCCTATTATTTTATTCAAGACATTAATAATAATGTCACACAGTACATGACTGAGCACAATTTCCTGAGAATTATGCAGTGCAGAATTATTTTCATTTTAATAATGAATTATCACAACTACTCTTTGAGTTCAGCACAAAATCTTTTAAATTGCATTATTACATCTACATCTTTTTATATTTTCTAAAAAAAATCATGAATTTCTTTTTAGCATATTTTGATCTTGATATAAAGTTGCTAGTATAAGAGGAGAAGTCCATATAGATAGTATGATAACAGAAAAAAGTGTAACTGAACTCTTCACAACAGCTACTGCATAGAAATATAGAAAACTCCTCAGAATAGGAGGAACTAGGAGGAAATAGGAGTTCCTAAGTCCTGAGTCCTGACTAGGAAAACCAGTATTGAATATGAAATTTCAGGAAATATCTTTTTGTCAAGCTAATTGATATTAAACTAGGAAGCATGAGTAAATGTTTCTGTGCAGTACCAACCCAGATGTTTGATCCCAGGCTTGAGTTCTTAGTGGTCAATCCTCCTGTTACAAATAAATCATTTAAAAAAAAAAACACCATCAAAAATGGTCACAGAATACCTCTACAAATCTTGGAGAAGAAATCCATTCCTCTTGTATCATACAGTACTTCTAGAGATAGTTACCACAGAATTCAGTACAGAGTGAAGGTCCCTGACTATGCTTCCATGATTAAATTAAAAAATCCAAAAAAATAAATAAATTAAATGACATCTACTCATTTGGAACTTCACAAAATATCAGATAGAAGAAAATTGGATCACTAGTAAAAGTTTAGGAATTCCAAATACCATGTAACAATCCATCAATAATTCTAATCCTGGGAATATTCTGGGAAGATGACAAAATAAGTCAGAAAATTTCAAGCTCTTCATATTCCCCCCACAAACAGAATAAAATTATGCTTTAGGACAAACATAGACCAGTGAAAAACAAATAAGATGAAGCAGAACAGGGGTCCTTGAAAGAACTCAGGACAGAGTTTTAATCAGTGTGAAGTGTAAACAATTTCAGGCTAGCTCCATTGAAACAGCCAAAAGGATCTTGGGGCTAACTGGGTTAGGAGTTAGTTTCAGCCCAAACTACTGAAACTTTCATCTCTCTGATAGCATGGGGAGTCAGGGATCTGTATCCAAGAAGACTGAGGGAATCTCACTGATAAGGAATGTCAGGCTCAACTGTGCTTCTGAGACATTAGTCTGGGTGAGAAGGAACCAGCATACCTAGGGAGTGCAGAACCAGGGGTGAATGCTTCTGGCTGCAGGACTTGGGGGAGTGTGTAGCTTTGTATTTGGGGTTCCAGGTCAGCAAGAAAAGCTGAAGTGAAGGTAGAGGCACCATACTCCAAGATTAGAGATGTTTACACTGATAGTTCTCATTAAAATAATAATAATAATAATAATAATAATAATAATAATAATAATAATAATAATACATGGGCAAAGAAGAAAAAGTTCAACCATAAAAACTTACTATGGGAATGGGGGAGGCTGGGGTTTTCTTTCAAGGACAAGAGGGAAATTTAACACAAATTAAAAAAAATTCTAACATTAAAGAACAAAGTCGTAACATTAAATGTCTTTCTGCCCAGAAAGAATTAATAGAAGAATTAAAAAAATATATATATTTTAAAATCTAATGGAAGAAATTGAAAAAAAAAAAAAAACTAGAACTAGAACATCATAACTAGAGAAGTCAACAATATGTGTTTCCTATAATCTTCTATTTTGGGAGGTACAATCAGCATAAAGCCCCCAAAGCACTAGGGTAGTTAGAAATCCACTTTTTAGGCTTAGGAAGATGACTACAAGCAATAGCATTAAGACTGGGTCTAACATAATAATGATATTTCAAGTTTGATTTGGAATAAATAAGGTTTATTTACTATTTAATAATAAAATGAAGTTTACTCTTCCTAACACAGCAACGATAAGCAACAAGGATTAATAGAATATGAATTCTATAGATAAAACTTCTTCATCACCATATAGGAATGCATCTCCTCAACATGGTGAGGTATTATGACTGGTGTTAATCTTCAGAATCCACTCAGCCAGAGTGTCAATGTAAGTGGGATGTTTTATGTCCTGAGGTAATCAGAAAACTATCAAAGGGAAACCATATACAATAGATCTTGGGCATAATGTTGGTGCATTTTAGGGGAAAATAAATTTCTCTTTGTAGGAAGTGGAGAACATTGGTCATATCAATGTCAGTGAACAGTGAAGCATCTGGTTGTACAGATCAGGATAGTCAAAAGGCTTACATGTTGGAATCTTTACAAACTGTTAAGTCATTAGAGTTGAGATGTTTTGGGTTAGAACCTGAAACAAGGTATTAAGTAGAACTAATTGATACAATGCTTGTGTTTACACCTTTACTCCTTGGAATTCACAAGTATGGGAGATTCACAAAGTTAACTGTGTAACTTTGTGAATTCACACCTCCCTTGAAGCTCTTAGGGCCAGAGAGCACTCTGGGAAGAAATCCATAATCCCTCTCTCTCACATCCCACAATCCCTATCTCTTGAAGGAGCATAAATAGAGCTTCAATGGGCCAGTCAAGAAAGTTTTTCAGAGTGAAGAAGCTACGAGTCGGGAGTTCAGCTGAATTAGATGTACACTGGGACAGATGCAGAACACTCTGGGAGATTGAGAGCCAGAAGCCCTCTTTCGGAGGAAAGAGAGATTCATTCCATTTTCCGACTGGCTGGCTGGAGGCTGAAGGACAAACCTTTGGATTTGGAGACATTCAGAGGGAGCTCTTAGAACCAAGGAGAGAGATAGGCCTCTAAGCTAACCCAGCTATATTGGAGACAATAAAAGATCTGAACTTTTATCACCTGGCTCTGTTTTGGGTGATTATTTACTTTCAACTGATACTAAGGCTGCCACCAGAAAACCTCCCAGAAGAAACCTGCTTTCTCCCAGAGAAAACCATCCTTATTATATTTTAAAAGAAGAAAATCACCACGCTTACATCTCTGTAATGACTGTATTGTGACATTATGGAGAGTCCAGAAAACCTAGCATTCTGAACAAAAAAGATCCAGGGAAACCTAAACCAAAAAAGGAACTAAAGTGACAATTCAAGACTACCAATACTTCAGCAAAAACACAACAGGAGGCAGAGACTAGTTATGCTACAAAGACAAAGTTATACTACTTAAGACTAGAAATACATCACAAGCAATTGTTGCTTATCTAGAATCATCCAAAATTCCAATATAGAAAAAGAGACTAAATCCATATTGGTAAGCACAACATTAAAGTGATGAAACAAAATTTAAAAATGGATTTTGCATAAGAACTATATGAATACCTAGAGGAAATAAACAATAAATTGAAAAAAAAAGACATAAGCATATGAAGGAAAAATGGGGAAGCAAAATTAATAAATGATTTAGAGTAGAAATGATGAAACTTAGACTAAATAATAGAATCTCTACAAATTTGAATGTATCAAATAGAAATCAGTGATACCTGAGATAAGGAATAATAGAACAAAATCAAAAGTTGGAAAAAATAAGACAAAAATATGATTTCTGATGATTTGAAAAGAATTGAATTAAATGAATTAGGAGAGATAATTTAGAAACTTTTACAAAGTCTGAAAGTCACGATTAAAAATAGATATTTGGGAGATCATAAATGAAAATGGTCCACATATCTTAGAATCAAAAAGCAAATGTAAAGAACCTCTAAAAGGAAGCCCCAAAGCAGATATTACAGAAATGTCAAAACCAAAATCCAAAACATCTAAACAAAGAAAAAATGCTACAAAAAAAATTGAAAGATAGAAACCAAATAAGTATTACATAAAATCTGGCAGTTTCTACTACTTGGGGAAACAGATATTGGAATGTAATATTTCAGAAGGTAAACCATATAAGCTTACAATGAGCAATTACTTTACATATATAATTTTACAAGGAAATTAGACTTTTTGTGGAATAGTGCAATAGAACTATATGGAATATTTAGAAGAATTTGTGATAAAGAAGATTAAAGCCTAGCAAGAAATTTGAAATGTAAGTATAATAATCACAAGACACTAGAAAGGCAAATTTATTTGAGCAATTGGCAAATGTTACATAATGTTGCAAATATTAGAAAAAATATTTTGCTATAGAGAAAAGTAAGAGGAATCCTTTTATAATTTTAAGATCTTTAAAAGTTACAAAAAAGTTAAATATGAAAAAAATCACATGGCTCTGTTTTTTTCTGTGCTGAAGCTTTGAAGAAAGCAAAGAGAAGAGATGATAAAATAAACAGGCTAACAGAAAGGAAGAAGGAAATATTTTTAAATTTCTCATATTTGGGGCACACAATAAAAATGTAAACAAGGAGGGCCAGCTAGAATCAGATAGAACACATAGGATCTAGTGCAGGAATAAGTCTGATCCAAATAGATTAAACTCAACATATAAACCAATAGAAATAAATAAAAGAGGAATTAAAAATAAAATAATAAAGGAGAGGGAATAGTTATAAGAAAAACAATATTTCTGATCCCTTCATGATCAGCAAGATAGAGAGCAGAACAGACAGAATCAGAACCAGCAGAAGGAGGAGAAGAAAATGAAGAAAAAAGTAAAAGATGATGGAAGAAGAAAAGGGAGAAGAAGAAAAAGAAAAAAAAGAAAAAAGAAGAAGAAGAAGAAGAAGAAGAAGAAGAAGAAGAAGAAGAAGAAGAAGAAAGGAAGTAAGAGACAAAGGAGGAGGTGGCATAATTATTATGACACCAATATTATATGACATTATGAATTGTTTTTGTGTCATTAAAATAATGAGGCAACATCAGAAAATTCCAGTTATTAGGAATTAATGCACAGTGAAGAGAATCAGGGAAACTATTTCTACATGGAAAACATTACTGTAAAAAAAATACCAAAATTAACTGTGAAAGACAAGATATCTGACAATGCCATATGTCCAGAAAACCTATAAATAATTATCTTGATGGACTCAAAGTACAAAAGGATATGCATATGTGTGTACATATGTACATATGTATATACACATTTTTTAATATGGCCAATAGGTGGATTTATTTTTCTTGATTACGTTTATTAATCATAAGCTTCTCCCCTCTTTTTCTTGATTTTTATGGAGAAAAAAACATTTGGAGGAATATTAGGTTTACCAATGATGATGTTAAAAAAAAAAAGCATTGAAACATTTTTAAAATGCACAAAACAGAAGATCAGTCAGATGGAAGTACAGAGAAACGTGACAATTTTTAAAGTAATGTAAGTAAGTGTTACATACTTTCTTAACAGTAAGCAATATGAGGTGAAAATTTGTGATTTAATATGTGAATCTCCTTTGTGATCTGTTATATACATGGAAATATTCATGTTTTATATCTTTGAACTGAATCTTAGAAAATATTTTTTTAAATAACCAGAAGAAAAGACTGCTCAAAAATACAAATAAGTAAAAAATAAAAACCTATCAGATCAGAATGAGGAAGATGCTGTGTTCTTAGTGCATGGAAAGAAGTCCTTCTACTCTCCCCAAAAGTTTGCTATATCATAAGAATATGAAAATCATTGCCTCTAGTCTTTATGTTAAGATTTCTTAACAGTAAAATAATCATTAAAATTAAACTGTATAGTGTGGGACTAAGTAATAACTGTATTTGCTTTCTGTTAACATCATTATTTTTCTAGGCCCATTTAGTTCTTAAAGTACATGGCTTTGAAGTTCTCCAAGGGAAAAAAATCCATTCAAATGCCTTTTCATTTCAATAGCTTTATTCGATCTTGCAAAGGGAGAGAGGGATCAAGCATATCAAGAATCCATCTGTCACTCTGCTCTGCTGTTACAGTGCTTGATCCTTACTTGCATCTGCTCAAGAGTATTTCTTTGCACAAGCAAAGTGTCAATCTATTTATTCACTTACTTGTTCAATCCAACCCATGCTATTATCGTTTATGACACAATTTGTTATTTTTTCTTTTTTATGTATATTGTTGTCTGTTTGCTTCTGTATGCCTGTTGGCAAATTTCAAGATACTAAAATGAAGTATTTGAAAAGTCTTGAGTCAAACTGCAATATTTATTGCGGCTCTTAATGACTGATGATGGTTTTGAAATTAACATCTTTGGTTTGATATTTAATTCATTTAAAATTTACTTCCTTAGATATGAAAAGTTATTTGAATTCATCAAGAATAAAAGAATGATATTAACACATTCATTTTCATATTAATACATTGTTTTTTTAAAGTATTTTTTTTTAAGGAGACAAACCTATAAAGACAGAGACACAGAGAAGAAAGAGTCAGAGAGTATTTATAAACAAACTCTTAGTATAAAGAAAATTTCTAGACTTTTAAAAGTAATTTTTTACATTGAACAAAGGGAGAAAATGTAAAGGATAATTTATTTTAGATAATGATAAGAATAAGTGTCAAAGTTTATTTTTTCAGAATATTTAAAAAAGAGTTTTTACATAGATTTTGGTGTCAAAAGAAAAGATGATAAAGAATTATTTAGTAAATAAATTATAATCATTCTATTCATTAAAGGTGACAAATACTAATCTAATTCTGTGTCTTGTTGGGTTTTTTCCCTATCATTCACCCATAACAGTGCTATATTGAATACATGTATGAGCCATTGATAATTTAGGGCAGCTAGGTAGTATAGTGTGGTTCCTGCTAGGTCAGGAATCAAGAAGATCAGAATTCCCATATAGTCTCAAATACTTGTTATTCTAAGCAAGTCACTTAACTTCTGTTTGCCTCATTTTAGGTTTCTATAAAATGGGGAAATGATAGCACTATCTCATAAGACTTTTAGGATGAAATGAGTACCCAGCACAAAGAAATATAATTCCTCCCTTTTTCCTTTCTCTTCTTCCCTTCTCTGTATCCTCCCACTTCTTGTTTTCTTCTCTCATAATTAATGAATGTTTAATAATTTTAAAATAAGAAAAAAAAAAGACTTAGGCAACTGAAATTATATTAATTACTCTTAATTTAGTCATATAATAAAATAATATAATTGTTCTTCTGTCTTTTTCATTCATGTCTGGCTCTGTGACTCCATTTGGAGTTTTCTTGGCAAAAAAATACTGAAGTGATTTGCCATTTCATTCTCTAGCACATTTGCAGATGAGAAAACTAAGGCAATCAGGTTTAAGTGACTTACCAGGATCACTCATCTAATAAGTATTTGAAGCCAAATGTGAACTTGGGAAAATGAGTTGTCTTGTCTCCAGGTCAAGTACTCTCTCCCCTATGTTACCTAGCTGCCCAATAAACATACTACTATTCCCTAATCAATTTGCATATTTAGTGCCATACAGATAAAATATCAATAAATATATAAAATAACAACAAAAAATTCAGCTAGAAGAAGAAAAGGACAGAAATCTCAAAAGAAAAAAAATGAAAAAATAAAAATGAGAGACCTCACAGTCATCTTGAAATAAAATAGGAATGAATAATCATTAAAAACAATTCAGCATAAATAAAATTAAAAAAAAACAACAACAATGGAACAGATCAGATAAAGAAAACTCAGAAGCATTCTTATACATTGTTTGATAAACGGAAAGGCACTAGCTACTGGGGTAAGGACTTCATAAAAAAATCCGTTATTAAAAATACTAAAGCATCTGGAAGAAATTAAGTTTACACCACAGCAAGTACATACAAACACATAAACATAACCATACACATATATACAGAATATAAATTACACACATATGTGTACATTTAATCTACATATATAAAATAGGTGTATGCTCCATAGGGAATTTTAAAATGTATTTATATGACTCATGGGACATAATATCATATAATGTTAATAAGTGGATGCCCATCAATTGGGGATTGGCTGAATAAGTTGCTGGCATATGAATGTAATGGAATATTATTGTTCTGTAAGAAACAATCAGCAGGATGATTCAGGAGATCAATTGAACACGGTAACAAGATTATATGATGATCAACTGTTACAGATTTAGTTCTTTTCAACAATGAGATGATTCAGGCCACTTCCAATAGACTTGTTATGGAACGACCATCTGCGTCCAGAGAGAGGATTATAAGGAGTCACATGTGGATCACAACATAGAATTTTTGCCTTTTTTATGTTGTTTGCTTGCTTTTATTTTTTCTCTTTTTGATCTGATTTTTCTTGTGCATGATTGATGAATGTGGAAATATGTTTAGAGGAACTGCACATGTTTACCTGTATTGCATTATTTGTTATCTAGAAGAGGGGAGAAGGGAGGGAGTAAAATTTGGAATACAAGATTTTTTTTATTGACAGAATATATGCATGAATAATTTTTCAACATTGTTCCTTGCACTCACTTCTGTTCCAACTTTTCCCTCCCCTTCCTCCCTCTCCTCCCCTAGATGGCAGGCAATCTGATACGTGTTAAACATGTTAAAATATATCTTAAATACAATATATGTGTACAGATCTGTACAGTTCTCTTGTTGCACAAGAAAAATAAGATTCAGAAGGTAAAAATAACCTGGGAATAAAAATAAAAATGCAAGTAGTCCCCATTCAATTCCAAGTGTTCTTTCTTTGGTTGATTCTGTCCATCATTGATCAATTGGAACTGAATTGGATCTTTTCATTGCCCAAGATAGCCACTTCCATCAGAATATATCCTCATATAGTATTGTTAAAGTGTATAAAGATCTTCTGGTTCTGCTCATTTCACTTAGCTTCAGTTCATATAAATCTCTTCAAGCCTCTGTATTCATCCTGCTGGTCATTTCTTAGAGAACAATAATATTCCATAACATTCATATATCACAATTTACTCAGCCATTCTTCAATTGATGGGCATCTTTTCAATTTCTAGTTTTTAGCCACTACAAAAAGGGCTGCCACAAACATTTTGGCACATCATTTATAGTGAGAAAAAGCTGTTCAAACTTCTAATCCAATTCAATTGTCTCCAGAAGTCTATATCAGACCTAACTTTTGTAAAATTTTATTCATTGATTGCTCTCTTGCTATCACAAACACTGCTTTCTTTTCTAGAACTGCAACTTGAAACTAAGTAATGGGAAATGGAAGTCCTTTATGAAATCTTTGTGGCCTGGTTTCTAATCCTTTTACCTTTCCTGAAGAGTAAAAAATGCCAGAACGAATTGTTCTGTGAATACCTACACCTGTGCTGCACTCGATATTAGCTCCCAATATCAACTGTACAGATTTCTTCATTTGTCCTGGGGAAGAAAATTACCTCATCCTGACATTTGGTTGTCTATGCTGGTCCAGAATTCAATATTACATGTTATTCTAAAGTTGTTTTGAAGGGAATGCTGGTATGCAAAAATGTTTGTAGCAGCTTTTTTTGTGGTAGTAAAGAATTGGAAAACGAGTAGATGCCTATCAATTGGGGAATGGCTAAACAAGTTGTGGTACATGAAAGTAATGGAATATTCTTGTTATATAAAAAATGATGGACAAGCATATTTTAGAAAGGCCTGGAAAGATTTACATGAACTGATGCTGAGTGAAACAAGTTGAACCAGGAATACATTGTGCACAATAGCAGTAACAATGTGCAATGATCAACTATGAAAGACTTAGTTCTTCTCAGTGGTTCAGTGATCCAAAGCAATCCCAATAGACTTTGGACAGAAAATGCTATCTGCATCCAGAAAAAGAATTAAGGAGACTGAATGTAAATTAATACATGCTATATTCACTTATTTTTTTTCTGTTTTTTTTTTTTCCCCTCTCCCGTGGGTTTTCCTCTTTGGCTCTGATTTTTCTCTTCCAACAAGATTCACAAAGCAATGTGTATTAAATAAAAAGAAGGAACGCTGGGAAAATTTAACTAGAATTCTTTCTTTATTTTCCCATCTTTCTAAATTTCACATTACTTAATCTCAACATCTTGTGTATGTAAGAAGAGATTCTTTGCCTCAATTGCTACCTCTCCTTAATCACTGAATGGATGTGGCCTCAGTCAAACTATGACTTATTGAAGACCTTAGCTTAAAAAGAAAAACGGTCTATGTCATTCAGGGTCTTCTCCAGTCATCTTGACCTATATCTAGCCATTGAATGCCCTTATTGCTTCACTTCTGGACTATTATTATAGACAGCTTTAAAAGAAAAGCTAATTCATAAATGACTCAAATGTTGATAGTTTCATTTCATTTCTTACTTATTAAAACATAAGCCATTTAGTTTTTGTATGTTATTTGATAATCTTTATGCTTTATGCATCTTTTAAAAAATGATTAGAACTCAAGGTTTTGCTTTTTTTGTTTTTTGGATTTGTTTGGCTTTTTTGCACAAACTTTGCCTAGTTTATTTCTTGCCTTGAGTTCTTATGAACATATTCTTATTAAGCAGAGAAATTTTCTTCTTATACTCCTCCTACATCCTTCATTGCTTTTACTTCATAAATATTCTGGGTAAAGCTTTTTTGCTTTCATGAATCCCTATTCTTTTCACATACAATGACACTGAACTCTTCTCATCTTTCCCCAGGCACTTCCCTTTCCCCTGTCTACTTCCTTTTATGGTTCTCTGCTAATTCTCATGTAACTGAAAGCTACCAGTAAAATTTGCACCACCACTGCTTTTATGACTTTGTTTACATATTCCTCCTTTCAATGCCAATCATTCTCACTTTTACCTCCTTCCAAGAAATAAACTTCAGAATCATTACATCATAGACAAAAACTTGGGTTTTCATAAGTAACAACTCTGATATGAAATAAAATAACATTTTTTTTCTTGTTTCATATTTGATTCTGGAGTAGGTTCAACCTTTTGGAGGTATATTGGTTAGAACTAATGTGATTTTATAGAGATTGGAGAAAGGGAATTATGTAAGGCAATGTTGTGGGAGGGACTGGAGAATGTACATTAAACTCTGGTCACGATCTCCATAGTGTTGGATTCTGTTAGAAAGGTCTCCTGATGATTAGTTCTTTGCTTGGTCACTGAATAATGTTTTAAGAATTCCCATTCCTTTTTAGAAAATTATCTCAAAAATATTTTTTTTTTCTAGGAAGTAATTTGTTTTAAGTTTTCTATGGTGAATAGTATCATCTCATATCTAAAAGCAGTAACCAGAACTCCAAGGAGAATATGATCCTTTGTGATAAGTATGTTTAAAATTATGTTATCAAAGATAAAGAGTTAAGATAGTTTTGGAAATCTACTTTTGGAATTTTGGAAAATAATTTAACCCCCAACCACCAACTTAGATTATTATTAGATTAAGATGACAGCAAAAGAATGTATATTTCATAAAATTATTATTCAGTATTATTGACTTCACACACACACACACACACACACACACACACACACACATTCCTAAATAAGAGACATGAACATTTCAGTAGGCTAGACATCTATGCAAATATAAATAAGTGCTGAATTTTTCCGAAATTATATATTATTCTATAAAAATAAAAAATCCTGATTGGTATTCTGCTTGTATACTCTAGTCTATTTTCAATTTTGTCTTAGAATCCGCAATTCTTTTTTGATAATTTAAAAACATTTTATTTTAAATCTATTTAATTGAAAAAAATTAAAATACATTCAAGAATGACTATTCAATTTCTATCTATCATCCTCTCTGAAAGAATCTCATTTTCCTATTTGTCTTACATTGACTGCCTAAATAGCTTATTTATTGATAGATTTGGAATTTGCTTTGTTTTGTTTCCAAAGGATTTTTTGGTTGTTTTGAAGAGATTAATAGACTATTCGGAACCTACTCCATGAAGGGTATTGAGCAAAACTGGAGCTACCTCGTGGGAGCTCAGCCATAACTATACTGCTTTGTCTTCTTTCTGTTTAACTGTGAATAGACTTTGCGAGTCTTTTTATTTTTATTTTTTTGTTTATCAAGCCTATTTTGCTTGGTGATTTTACGAATGAGTCATATTTGCCCTATTTTTGCTGATTTTAAAAAGAGCAGCAAAATTATTTTCTTTGGTTTTGTCATTGAAATGTTTTATCAAAGAGAAGCATTCAAAGCAAAAGTTGTTAGGAAAAAATATGAGTTTAATGAATAAATATAACATGATTTTTTTGTGGTGTACACTATTGTGGGAAGCTATAGTAACATATGATTAACAAAGGTAAATAGTGCTTAGCATGATCCTATGGATTCTAGGACTTTTCCCAGATGTTGCTTTAACAATATGAAAGAAAGTAATGGTGATTACAAATATATGAAAAAGTAATAAAAAATCTAACTATGGGTTCCTAGGGGTAAATTAATTTTTTCTCCCCTCCCCCTCCACAAAAGGAAGAATAAGGAGACATATTTGTATAGAATGTGGAGAGACAGAAAAAAAAATTCACAATGATCATAACCAAGAATTTAAGTGCCCAATTTTCATGTATCCATTCATTTATATCTTGTCACCCCATTAATTTGTGAGCTTCTTGAGAGCAGGGAGTATCTTTACTTCTTCTCCCTTTTCTTGGTTATCCATAGAGCCAAATACATACTAAATGCTTAATAAATATTTGTGGACTAATTAATATAATAAGACTGTAAGAACAGATTAGAAAAATAAATTGAAAGTATATAATTCAACTCAATTCAATCTGACACATTAACTCAGTGTTTTCTCCCTTATTTAGAAAGACAGCAATCCCTATGCTGGGAATCCAGTGAAAGATATTACATTACAGTCCTTTATCATGTAATATAGGAATCATCAGGTAGTAAACAAGGCCCACAAAGAAATGTTCTGTTTTTCTGCCCTCTGTCCATTATCATATCATGGTTGACTTTCATTATTTTAGTCTGAAAGCTGTGAAACAAAGGATTCCAATTTTGTCTAGGAGACAAAAAATGGAAGGAACAGTGATCAAAAATTTAAAAACAACAAATTTGTTATTTAAAATGTATTCCATAACAATTCCCCTTTGGACAGTCCACTCTGGTCACATTTATTTAGCTATTGATTATTAGGACATTATTATTTAATATTAGTATATATATATATATTATAGATAGATAGATATGGAGAGAGAATGAATTATGTAATTAAATTATCAATCATTTATTATTAGAATAGTACAACACAATTTGTCATATCAGCAATATTATGTGTGTATATATGTTTTATCAGAAATGCTTGAAACTTCTCTACTCTATTGAAAATCTATTTTTCTCTCTGGTGAATTTTACTCATCTTTGTTGAGCAAGTTATTCTTGAGTATAAAGGTATATATTTTGAATCTTGTTATATTCTCTATTATTTAGTATTAGATACTTCTAGGTTTTATATGATCATGATTGTAGTTGCTTGGCACTTGAATGCCTTTCTAGACATTTTATTTATTATTGATGTTGTTATCAATGTAGGACCTCTAGATTTTGACTCTGACATTCCTAGAAATTTCTTTCTGGAGCTTATTTTTAGGAGGTAATAAGCTAATTCTTTTGATATTCACTTTGCCTTCTAAACAGGTCTGGAAATTTTCATTATGAACCACTATAATGTGTCTCCATTCTTTGATATTGCCTAATTCATTTGGTGTTGCTCTATTGTCATTTTTTGAAGTTTTGTAGAGGTAGATGTGATATCTTCATCTTCTTCAAGGTATTTTAACTCACTTTCCTTTATTGATAAGTACTTATATTTACTGAAGTATCGAATTTCTGCAATTACTTGTTCTTTTTCCCTGTTCAGTTTCATTTTATCTACCTTTATTATTCTATAGTTCTGTTGGTTTTATTTTTTATTTTTACCAATTCTGTACTTTTCTACTTTCTTTTTTCTATAATCTACCAACATACTCTCCATATAGGGTTCTTTGCATTTATTTACACCTTTTAATGTCTTTCCTCTAAAATCACTTTCATCTACTCTGCATATATTTTGCATGTACCTGTATATATCATGTAATTACACATTGCTCCATGCAATCAATTCCCTATAGTTGACCAGCATTATATTTTATTTTTCCCTATTCCCTCTTTCACCATAGGTTTAATATGCTTTTCCCTGGTCCCTACTCCTCATTCTCTGAGTTGGATGAAGTCTATGGCTATTAAATTGTAATGATGTTCTATTAGATTAGGGCTAGGGAAACTATGAGAGACCACTATAATTTGGCCTATTCACCAACAAAAGTTATATTACTTGGGACTCTATTCTCTCTGTGATTGGCTTTCTTCATTCCCTATACTATTCAGGAGAATAGTAACAAAGGGAAAGAAATAAATTGAAACAAGCATTTATTAAATGCCTATTATGTGCACACACTTTGCCAAGCATATTAGAAATATCATCTTACTAGGATCACTAATAAGGAGAACCTCTGAAATGACTTGCCCTGTTTGTTCATTTCCCTACATTTTTCTTACTCTTTCTTTTGCCTATAACCTTTTGTGTAGCATCAAATACTTGTAGCCTATGCTGTGGTTCTGATATAGTCCTTTTTCCACAATGTTCTTCAGGCCTTCCTCTTCTCTTCCCATATCTTAATGATCAAACCTTGGAACTTGTACGATTCACCTTCATCAGCCCAGAAAAGCAGTGTGTATCCTCCTGCAATGCTTCCAAAAAATTATAATGCCTCAAATTGCAGCTGTTATTAGTTAAGCAGGGCTTTGTGGGGCTAGCATGTTCATCTAGTAGGGTCAGATGGATGTTAAATTCAAGTGTAGCAAGCTTTATTTATTTTTTTCTTCTGGAATTATTTTATTGTGGATGCTGCTAATTTTCCTATTTGTGTCTCAAATTGATTCTTTGTGAATAGTTTTCTTTTATTATTGGGAAGTTGTGACCTAGTTTAGCCACCACACTTCTTATTCCTAATATTCTTTGTGTTCAGTTTTTAAAGACTTATTTTTATTTGTCTTGCATATAGGTCATTAAAACTGTATTTTTATATTTATACTAAACAAGAATAATGTAACTAATTTACACACTCATTACTGAGTTAATAATTTTCCTTGATAGTCTCGGTAGACATATGTCTTGAGAAAAAAAATGCATCTTTATTTTTTAAACTTTCTAAGTCATTTGTATTCAATATTTAGAAGATTCCACGAGTCCTTGTCCTATAAAAATCTAAATTATATTGGATTTCAATATCTGCATTTTCCCAAATATCACCCTTCTTCTGACAGATTTCCCACAGTCAAAAGTAATTACCCAGGCAAAACTTGCATAGATATAATCAATATCAAAATCTTACCTCCTCATTGATGCAGGTGGATAAGATTTTTTTTTGTTTTCTTTTAAAGAATACAAGTAAAATATTATCACGAGAATAAAAAAGCAAGAAATGGAAAAAAAAAAAAAACTCATGCTGGATAGTGAATAAATAGCAATGGATATAACTAGTAACAGGACATCAGTAACAGAGATTTCATTTTTTTGTTTGCTGTTGTAGTCATAATTTTCTCTTCAGAAGTCATTTTTTTCTTATATGGTTATTTAATTTGGTGAATTTCCTGTTATTTTGAAGTAATAAGGATACTCTCAATCTTGCTAGAAGAATTGAAGAATGGTGAGGGGTGAAACCACTATGTTGTTGAGTTAGGAACTAAATTGCTAAATTTCTATCCACTAAATTGATCTAAACAGATCTAGAAAATGCATCAGAGAGAGTGGAACCAAGATGGCAGAGTTATAGCAAGGACTTGCTTAGGGATGGGTGTGGTCACTATTCTTCTGGTTTGTACTCTGGTCTGTGAATGGAACAGTTTAGGTATGAAACACTAAATAGTAAATCACAGATTACCTGCCATATAGGGGAGAGGGTGGGGGTAAGGAAGAGAAAATTTGGAACAGAAGGTTTTGCAAAAATCAATGTTGAAAAATTACCCATGCATATGTTTTGTAAATAAAAAGCTTTAATTAAAAAAAAATAATAAATCATTACAACAATCCAGTCAGACAAAACCAAAGATCCATGTTTTTAGGATAAGAACTCAGCACTTCACACAAACTACTAACAAAATTGGAAAGCAATTTGGCAGTAACTAAATGAAGATTGACATCACACCATACACCAAGACAAAGTCAAAATAGGTACATGACCTAGACATAAAGGGTCATATCAAAACAAATTAGGGATCATGGCATATTTTATTGGCCAAGCCCATGGTTAAGAAAAAAATCCATGAGCAAATGAGAAATAGAATTTGACATGGAATACAAAATGAACAATTTTGATTAGCCTAAATTAAAAAGGTAATAAATCCAGTGCAGGAAAGCAGGAATCTGGGAAAAACTCCCTACTGCAAATTTCTTTGACTAAGTTCTCATCTCCCAAACATGTAGAGAACTGAGCCAAATCCAGAATGTGAATCACTCTTCAGTTGACAAACCACCAAAAGAACAGGAAGTTCTCAGAAAAAATCAAAGACATTGCAGTCAATTTAAAAATGCTTTAAATCACCATTTATTAGAGAAATGCAAATGAAAACAACGCTGAGGTATCATTCCACACGTCCCATTCTGGTCAGAAGAGGGTAGCAATAAATATTAGAGGGAATGTGGGAAGTTTTTTTTTTAAAATACCAATGTACTTAGTTGAGTTGTGAACTGACTAAATCATTCTGTAACCAAGTGAGAATGATTTATTTATGTTATTTGGGCATTTATGCATTTTGGTATTTTATATATCGTCATTCCTTTCACTTCTTTCTCTTGTCTCATTTTTGTTGTTAATGAAAGAAATTAATATTATATCATTATAATAATAACTTGAAAGTATATAATTCAACTCAATTCAATCTGACACATTAACTCAGTGTTTTCTCCCTTATTTAGAAAGACAGCAATCCCTATGCTGGGAATCCAGTGAAAGATATTACATTACAGTCCTTTATCATGTAATATAGGAATCATCAGGTAGTAAACAAGGCCCACAAAGAAATGTTCTGTTTTTCTGCCCTCTGTCCATTATCATATCATGGTTGACTTTCATTATTTTAGTCTGAAAGCTGTGAAACAAAGGATTCCAATTTTGTCTAGGAGACAAAAAATGGAACAGTGATCAAAAATTTAAAAACAACAAATTTGTTATTTAAAATGTATTCCATAACAATTCCCCTTTGGACAGTCCACTCTGGTCACATTTATTTAGCTATTGATTATTAGGACATTATTATTTAATATTAGTATATATATATTATAGATAGATAGATATGGAGAGAGAATGAATTATGTAATTAAATTATCAATCATTTATTATTAGAATATTACAACACAATTTGTCATATCAGCAATATTATGTGTGTATATATGTTTTATCAGAAATGCTTGAAACTTCTCTACTCTATTGAAAATCTATTTTTCTCTCTGGTGAATTTTACTCATCTTTGTTGAGCAAGTTATTCTTGAGTATAAAGGTATATATTTTGAATCTTGTTATATTCTCTATTATTTAGTATTAGATACTTCTAGGTTTTATATGATCATGATTGTAGTTGCTTGGCACTTGAATGCCTTTCTAGACATTTTATTTATTATTGATGTTGTTATCAATGTAGGACCTCTAGATTTTGACTCTGACATTCCTAGAAATTTCTTTCTGGAGCTTATTTTTAGGAGGTAATAAGCTAATTCTTTTGATATTCACTTTGCCCTCTAAACAGGTCTGGAAATTTTCATTATGAACCACTATAATGTGTCTCCATTCTTTGATATTGCCTAATTCATTTGGTGTTGCTCTATTGTCATTTTTTGAAGTTTTGTAGAGGTAGATGTGATATCTTCATCTTCTTCAAGGTATTTTAACTCACTTTCCTTTATTGATAAGTACTTATATTTACTGAAGTATCGAATTTCTGCAATTACTTGTTCTTTTTCCCTGTTCAGTTTCATTTTATCTACCTTTATTATTCTATAGTTCTGTTGGTTTTATTTTTTATTTTTACCAATTCTGTACTTTTCTACTTTCTTTTTTCTATAATCTACCAACATACTCTCCATATAGGGTTCTTTGCATTTATTTACACCTTTTAATGTCTTTCCTCTAAAATCACTTTCATCTACTCTGCATATATTTTGCATGTACCTGTATATATCATGTAATTACACATTGCTCCATGCAATCAATTCCCTATAGTTGACCAGCATTATATTTTATTTTTCCCTATTCCCTCTTTCACCATAGGTTTAATATGCTTTTCCCTGGTCCCTACTCCTCATTCTCTGAGTTGGATGAAGTCTATGGCTATTAAATTGTAATGATGTTCTATTAGATTAGGGCTAGGGAAACTATGAGAGACCACTATAATTTGGCCTATTCACCAACAAAAGTTATATTACTTGGGACTCTATTCTCTCTGTGATTGGCTTTCTTCATTCCCTATACTATTCAGGAGAATAGTAACAAAGGGAAAGAAATAAATTGAAACAAGCATTTATTAAATGCCTATTATGTGCACACACTTTGCCAAGCATATTAGAAATATCATCTTACTAGGATCACTAATAAGGAGAACCTCTGAAATGACTTGCCCTGTTTGTTCATTTCCCTACATTTTTCTTACTCTTTCTTTTGCCTATAACCTTTTGTGTAGCATCAAATACTTGTAGCCTATGCTGTGGTTCTGATATAGTCCTTTTTCCACAATGTTCTTCAGGCCTTCCTCTTCTCTTCCCATATCTTAATGATCAAACCTTGGAACTTGTACGATTCACCTTCATCAGCCCAGAAAAGCAGTGTGTATCCTCCTGCAATGCTTCCAAAAAATTATAATGCCTCAAATTGCAGCTGTTATTAGTTAAGCAGGGCTTTGTGGGGCTAGCATGTTCATCTAGTAGGGTCAGATGGATGTTAAATTCAAGTGTAGCAAGCTTTATTTATTTTTTTCTTCTGGAATTATTTTATTGTGGATGCTGCTAATTTTCCTATTTGTGTCTCAAATTGATTCTTTGTGAATAGTTTTCTTTTATTATTGGGAAGTTGTGACCTAGTTTAGCCACCACACTTCTTATTCCTAATATTCTTTGTGTTCAGTTTTTAAAGACTTATTTTTATTTGTCTTGCATATAGGTCATTAAAACTGTATTTTTATATTTATACTAAACAAGAATAATGTAACTAATTTACACACTCATTACTGAGTTAATAATTTTCCTTGATAGTCTCGGTAGACATATGTCTTGAGAAAAAAAATGCATCTTTATTTTTTAAACTTTCTAAGTCATTTGTATTCAATATTTAGAAGATTCCACGAGTCCTTGTCCTATAAAAATCTAAATTATATTGGATTTCAATATCTGCATTTTCCCAAATATCACCCTTCTTCTGACAGATTTCCCACAGTCAAAAGTAATTACCCAGGCAAAACTTGCATAGATATAATCAATATCAAAATCTTACCTCCTCATTGATGCAGGTGGATAAGATTTTTTTTTTTTGTTTTCTTTTAAAGAATACAAGTAAAATATTATCACGAGAATAAAAAAGCAAGAAATGGAAAAAAAAAACTCATGCTGGATAGTGAATAAATAGCAATGGATATAACTAGTAACAGGACATCAGTAACAGAGATTTCATTTTTTTGTTTGCTGTTGTAGTCATAATTTTCTCTTCAGAAGTCATTTTTTTCTTATATGGTTATTTAATTTGGTGAATTTCCTGTTATTTTGAAGTAATAAGGATACTCTCAATCTTGCTAGAAGAATTGAAGAATGGTGAGGGGTGAAACCACTATGTTGTTGAGTTAGGAACTAAATTGCTAAATTTCTATCCACTAAATTGATCTAAACAGATCTAGAAAATGCATCAGAGAGAGTGGAACCAAGATGGCAGAGTTATAGCAAGGACTTGCTTAGGGATGGGTGTGGTCACTATTCTTCTGGTTTGTACTCTGGTCTGTGAATGGAACAGTTTAGGTATGAAACACTAAATAGTAAATCACAGATTACCTGCCATATAGGGGAGAGGGTGGGGGTAAGGAAGAGAAAATTTGGAACAGAAGGTTTTGCAAAAATCAATGTTGAAAAATTACCCATGCATATGTTTTGTAAATAAAAAGCTTTAATTAAAAAATAATAATAAATCATTACAACAATCCAGTCAGACAAAACCAAAGATCCATGTTTTTAGGATAAGAACTCAGCACTTCACACAAACTACTAACAAAATTGGAAAGCAATTTGGCAGTAACTAAATGAAGATTGACATCACACCATACACCAAGACAAAGTCAAAATAGGTACATGACCTAGACATAAAGGGTCATATCAAAACAAATTAGGGATCATGGCATATTTTATTGGCCAAGCCCATGGTTAAGAAAAAAATCCATGAGCAAATGAGAAATAGAATTTGACATGGAATACAAAATGAACAATTTTGATTAGCCTAAATTAAAAAGGTAATAAATCCAGTGCAGGAAAGCAGGAAAGCAGGAATCTGGGAAAAACTCCCTACTGCAAATTTCTTTGACTAAGTTCTCATCTCCCAAACATGTAGAGAACTGAGCCAAATCCAGAATGTGAATCACTCTTCAGTTGACAAACCACCAAAAGAACAGGAAGTTCTCAGAAAAAATCAAAGACATTGCAGTCAATTTAAAAATGCTTTAAATCACCATTTATTAGAGAAATGCAAATGAAAACAACGCTGAGGTATCATTCCACACGTCCCATTCTGGTCAGAAGAGGGTAGCAATAAATATTAGAGGGAATGTGGGAAGTTTTTTTTTAAAATACCAATGTACTTAGTTGAGTTGTGAACTGACTAAATCATTCTGTAACCAAGTGAGAATGATTTATTTATGTTATTTGGGCATTTATGCATTTTGGTATTTTATATATCGTCATTCCTTTCACTTCTTTATCTTGTCTCATTTTTGTTGTTAATGAAAGAAATTAATATTATATCATTATAATAATAACTAGTAATTAATTTGTAATCCATCCTTTTCCTCCTTTTCCTTTAAGACCTACTTCCTGGGAAGGTCAATCAGTTTTAGAAGGGCATTGACTGAGTAATGAGATTATTCCTAGCTAGGTAAGGTGCATGCTCCTAAACTAAGTTGGGCAGAACCACACCCAACTGGAAAATATACTTTATAGAGTGTGAACAGAGTCCAGTTTGGGCAAGTCTTTGTCTGAAGAAGAAAACCCCTGACCTTGATGCTTTATTAAAATTTAAGATAACCCAGCTTTTGCAGAAAGTACATAATTCAGGAAAGTGAATTAAATAAAAATTTGATTTGTTGTGACAATAAATCCAGCAATGAAAAATAAGTTACTTAGGAATGATGGCCTTAAACTGCTTTGCTGCAGGCAGTCTTAAACTTGCCAACAAATTGGCTCCTTGACTCCTCCTAAGGGCTGATTTTCTATAGAAGCTGAACATTATGTCTGTGTCTCTTCCAGTGACCCTATTATTTTTATAATTTATGATGACAATAAGCAGTGAGCCTGGATTTGCCTGCTTAGTCCAAGATAACCAACCTCCAATATTGTCTTCCACTAGATAATAGGTCATGGACAGATGAAATCAACCTTTGTTCCTGGCATAGGGAAATAAGGAGAAAAGAAAAACTTGAGAGGTTCTGTGAGTAGTGTGATGTACATTCTGTAGATGAGGAAGGCTTTGATAGCATTATAAAACACAAGGGTTCCTTCAATATAATTCAGATATGTGCCAAGTATAAACTCAGGATGTTTCATTTGCTGGTAAACTAATCCTGGTCAGGTGATCAGATAGAAATCATTTCCTCTCTTCTCACAGTAAAGCTTGTATGGATACCCCAAAAAATAATGGTTTGTCTTTCTCTGCTCTCTTTGGTAGCCAACCCCAGTGCCCACTCAGGTTGCTCACTCATATCCATCTGAGGGAGGGAATTTGAAATTCTAAATTAAAAAAAAAGTTAGAATTGTTTTACATGTAATTGGAGACAAATAATCTAAAACATCAAAAGAAAAAGCAAAAAAATACACTAGGAATTAGGTGCTTTTTCTAGTAGGAATTCAGAGAAAATCATAGCAATTAATTTTTCCAGCCCAATTTGATATGGAGAGATAGACAGTTGAGGTCTTTGAACACTGGAGATAGAATTTATGTAAGAGCACACTATATATGAATGTTTTGACACCCACAGAAAGGCTATAAAACAAAGTCAGAGGATGTATTCTACTAATACTAGAGCTCCAATAGACCCCGAAATAGACACTGAAATGGCGAGGTAGAAACAAGTATCATTGTAATCCAGCTGGGACTGAGAAAAGTGCCTAGACATAGGAGTAGTTCTCCCCAACACAGAAAGTTGTGAGTTGTGTATAACAAAAAGAAAAAAAATCAAAAACCAATAGCAATATATGTGTGGATAAGACTCTAGTTTTCAGCATCTAGCCTAGCTTGTAGAAGAATAACCACTGCAGAAATCTTAAACTAAACTGGAACCTACAAATCTGACACTGAACCACAAAAATGTCTCATTTATATAATATGCTTTCCAAATACTTGTCTATTAGATAACACTACTAGTATGCCCATTTTACATATAAAGGAATCAGTCTACGAGATAATTAGGATTAAAAAAAAAAAAAAACCAACAAGCAAACCAAAACCAAAATAAACAAGCAAACAAAAAGTCTAAACATACAAGTCTGATTGATTTCAATTCATGCACTGTTTTCATTAAATTTTGCTGTAGAAATCTTTGGAATAAACTTATTATTTAACTTGTTATTCAGAACTTCACAATCTGGCCACAGAATAGCTTTTCTGTTTTGCCTTTCAAATCCTTTAATCAATATATATATATAGTCTTTTTAATCAAATTGTGTAATTAAATGTTAAGTATTCCTTCCTTCCTATCTTTTCCCTTTTCCCTTTTCCTCTATCATGTCCTCCCTTTATCCCTTATTTTTTCCCCTTCCCTCCCTTTATTTTTCCTCTCATCCTCCTTTGATAACAAGGACTTATTATGTTTAAGACAGTTTTCTAAGGTTTCTGGCACATACAAAAACATTTTTAAAGCCTTCCAATTGCTGTCCAATATTTAACATAATAAGAAAGATAAATGAGGTATACTTGAAGAGGATAAAATCTCATGTTTCTACATTGCTTTGTCATAAAGTGTATTCCCCACAACAATCGTGAGATAGATAGTGCAATTGTGATCATTCTCATTTTATAAATTTAAGGATTATGGAAATGATTTAACTTAGCTAAGTTCAAGCTAGTAAAAATTGATTTGTAATTAGGATTTCTGAATTCAAATCCAGCATTTTGTCCACCATATCACACATGTTGTGATATGACAAAAATGGTACAAATCTTTTTCATTGGAGCTAAAAGGAAAAAGAATCTACTTTCAACAGAGGGCATCTATAAAAGTTTCATTGAATAGTTGACATATGATATAGCCCTGAAAATTTAAAAGTTGGACTTGCAAATCATAAGGTAGAGTTGGAGAAGTCTTATATTTTACTTTTTATGTATTGTCAATAATTTACATATAATAAATTGAGTCATTATCATTGTTGTAGCTTTGTTTCATTATTTGTATGAGAATCCATATCTATAGTTTCATAAGGAAAATATATTTCTTTTTTTGAAATTCTCTTTATCATTTCAGCCAGTCAATTCATGAAAAACATTATATTCTTTACATTGAGAGACATAATAATTTCCTTATTGTCACATAATTATTAGGCATAAGAGGCAAAGGTTAAACCCAGATTTTCTTGACTCCAGGGCTAGCACTACAGGTATTGTGCAACCTTGCCACTCTCATTTTTTCCCCTTATGTTCTATAAGCATATGTACTACTTCACAAGACTGTCATAATGAAACAGTTTTCTAAAAGAAAAAAAGCATTACATATATAAATTATTATTATTAAAATCTTAGAGATATTTTTATACACATTCAGAAAAACTTTGAACTAAGCAACAATTAATTTTTGCCTGAAGTGTTTAAATAGAAAAAAAAAATCAATTTCTTATAATTTTCATCTTTTATTGAAATTTAAGGCTATGAAAATTGTTTCAGATACTCTTTCCTCATTTGATAATTAGCACTGAATCTTTGAAACATTTTCAACATGGATGAATATGTTTAAATAATAGCAAGTAGTTATATATATCTAGTATATATGATAACACATATAATATTACAAAAGTTAAACTTTGTCTAAACTAGTAGATGCCTTTAAAAGTAAAGTATTGCATTGGAATGCCTAAATTGCACTTATTATTTTTTTTTTAATTTCTGATGTAACCAGTAGTTTATGTTCTCATTGATAGAAATCTATAAAGAAAACAAAGGAGAACATACCAAAATTACAATATTTATCAAAAACACATTGCTTTTTCTTTTGAATTCACTGAGATTAAATGTTAATGAAATTCTTCCTATCAGATTACAACAGCAAGGCAAAAATTAGATAAGACCCTGTTATCAGGAGTAAAATGTGATTGAATTGCTGGTTTTGTACTCACTCATCTGGAAGAGAGAAATAGGCCAATATAAATAGTAAGGTAGTGGGATGTGTGTGAGGAAAGCCGGCCACTCCAAATTTCCTCTCATTTGAATTAGAATTAAAGGAAGGAAGAATACACAGAAGCACAGCTGAGTACAGAAATACATTTACTTAAAAGGGAAATGAAAAAGAAAAGAGAGAAAGGGAAAGGGGAATTTGAGGGAAGATTAAAGAGACCTAGGCAAAGGTGTTTTTTGTTCACTTAATCATGTTTGACTCTTTATGACTCCATTTGGAGTTTTCTTAGCAAAGATACCGCAATGATTTGCTATTTCTTCCTCCAGTTCATTTTACAAATGAGGAACTGAGGCAAATAGGGCTAAGTTACTTTGCACAGAGTCACACAGCTAATAAGATCTGGATCTGAACTCATGAAGATAAATCTTCTTAATTCTCAAGCATAGTACTCTAATCTAGCCTGCTTGCACCACCAAAAAAAAAAAAAAATACAGTTTAGATAGTTTAGACAAATATTTATAGCTTTTTGAAGTGGCAAAAATAGGAATGTGCTAGGATGCTCATAAATAAAGGATGGATGAAAAAGTTATGGTATATAAATGAGAGAGAATACTATTTTTCTGATCTCTTATCAGCACAATTCCAATGAACTAATGATGAAACACTCTACCCATCTTCTGATAGAGAGGTAAAGGACTCTGTAGAAGAATGAAGAAATATTTCTGCGTGTATACACATGTTTACATATTTGCTTATCTATACACACACACACTATATATATATATATATATATATATATATATACACACACACACATATATATACACACATATGAAGTATGTACAGAATTGATATAGAAAATTCTAATCATTATTTATATGTTTATAATAAATTTTGTTTTTCTTGGATCTTTAATTAAGGCTGAGGGAAGAGAAAGGTGTTAAGATAGATTTTATCTATTCAAAACAAACAAAATATACTTTTAAAGCAATATGCCATGTTTTCTTTCCAGATAATAGTTGTCATTCTATAAAGCATGAATTTTGTATTATGTTTACACAGTTGCTATTATTCATTAGTAATATTGATATTATTGGCATGCCTGCATCATTAAAGTTGAACTTATAAAATCAGTTTCAAAAATTACTATAGGATTCCTCCCTCCATCCTTGGATGTAAGATATCAATTAAGATAAAAATGAAATCAGCGAATGGGTTATTCAGTTGACCTAATTGTAAATGTGCAATAAATATAGTATCCTGCTCCAACATTAATATTCTAAAATGGATTTATTCCTTTTTTTTAAGTTAACCTAAACTTCATGGTTTATATCAGACAGCACAATAGGATCATCAATAATGAATCTTCTTTCCAATTCTTCCTGTATAGAATCACTTAACTACTTCTCTGGAAAATACTTTTTAAAAATTTTTCATTTATATAATATGCTTTCCAAATACTTGTCTATTAGATAACACTACTAGTATGCCCATTTTACATATAAAGGAATCAGTCTACGAGATAATTAGGATTAAAAAAAAAAAAAAAAAACAACAAGCAAACCAAAACCAAAATAAACAAGCAAACAAAAAGTCTAAACATACAAGTCTGATTGATTTCAATTCATGCACTGTTTTCATTAAATTTTGCTGTAGAAATCTTTGGAATAAACTTATTATTTAACTTGTTATTCAGAACTTCACAATCTGGCCACAGAATAGCTTTTCTGTTTTGCCTTTCAAATCCTTTAATCAATATATATATATAGTCTTTTTAATCAAATTGTGTAATTAAATGTTAAGTATTCCTTCCTTCCTATCTTTTCCCTTTTCCCTTTTCCTCTATCATGTCCTCCCTTTATCCCTTATTTTTTCCCCTTCCCTCCCTTTATTTTTCCTCTCATCCTCCTTTGATAACAAGGACTTATTATGTTTAAGACAGTTTTCTAAGGTTTCTGGCACATACAAAAACATTTTTAAAGCCTTCCAATTGCTGTCCAATATTTAACATAATAAGAAAGATAAATGAGGTATACTTGAAGAGGATAAAATCTCATGTTTCTACATTGCTTTGTCATAAAGTGTATTCCCCACAACAATCGTGAGATAGATAGTGCAATTGTGATCATTCTCATTTTATAAATTTAAGGATTATGGAAATGATTTAACTTAGCTAAGTTCAAGCTAGTAAAAATTGATTTGTAATTAGGATTTCTGAATTCAAATCCAGCATTTTGTCCACCATATCACACATGTTGTGATATGACAAAAATGGTACAAATCTTTTTCATTGGAGCTAAAAGGAAAAAGAATCTACTTTCAACAGAGGGCATCTATAAAAGTTTCATTGAATAGTTGACATATGATATAGCCCTGAAAATTTAAAAGTTGGACTTGCAAATCATAAGGTAGAGTTGGAGAAGTCTTATATTTTACTTTTTATGTATTGTCAATAATTTACATATAATAAATTGAGTCATTATCATTGTTGTAGCTTTGTTTCATTATTTGTATGAGAATCCATATCTATAGTTTCATAAGGAAAATATATTTCTTTTTTTGAAATTCTCTTTATCATTTCAGCCAGTCAATTCATGAAAAACATTATATTCTTTACATTGAGAGACATAATAATTTCCTTATTGTCACATAATTATTAGGCATAAGAGGCAAAGGTTAAACCCAGATTTTCTTGACTCCAGGGCTAGCACTACAGGTATTGTGCAACCTTGCCACTCTCATTTTTTCCCCTTATGTTCTATAAGCATATGTACTACTTCACAAGACTGTCATAATGAAACAGTTTTCTAAAAGAAAAAAAGCATTACATATATAAATTATTATTATTAAAATCTTAGAGATATTTGTATACACATTCAGAAAAACTTTGAACTAAGCAACAATTAATTTTTGCCTGAAGTGTTTAAATAGAAAAAAAAATCAATTTCTTATAATTTTCATCTTTTATTGAAATTTAAGGCTATGAAAATTGTTTCAGATACTCTTTCCTCATTTGATAATTAGCACTGAATCTTTGAAACATTTTCAACATGGATGAATATGTTTAAATAATAGCAAGTAGTTATATATATCTAGTATATACGATAACACATATAATATTACAAAAGTTAAACTTTGTCTAAACTAGCAGATGCCTTTAAAAGTAAAGTATTGCATTGGAATGCCTAAATTGCACTTATTATTTTTTTTTTAATTTCTGATGTAACCAGTAGTTTATGTTCTCATTGATAGAAATCTATAAAGAAAACAAAGGAGAACATACCAAAATTACAATATTTATCAAAAACACATTGCTTTTTCTTTTGAATTCACTGAGATTAAATGTTAATGAAATTCTTCCTATCAGATTACAACAGCAAGGCAAAAATTAGATAAGACCCTGTTATCAGGAGTAAAATGTGATTGAATTGCTGGTTTTGTACTCACTCATCTGGAAGAGAGAAATAGGCCAATAGAAATAGCAATGGTATTTAAGATGTCACTATTATGTAGATAAAGTGATACTTTATTGAAGAAATGTAATCATACCTGAACACATTTGAAAAAAAAAACATTTTTCCCCTTTCCAAATGCCAAATAAAAAGAAAACTGTGACATTTTGAATAAAACTAAGTTTACATCAGGTTAAATAAGGACTTAGGGCAACTTCTCCATCCCAGAGGGAAAAAGTTTGAACTCATTTTCCACATTTCTCATTATGCCATTACAATGTATTTATTCGCCACTTAAATAATGACATTGTCTTTGAATCAACTCATTTCCCTCATGTGATCAACTAATAATCTTATTCATTTAAATTTAGAAATAACTCACAACTTTAACTTCATTTCTCTTTTCATTTGCTTGTACTATCATCCTCAAAACAGCTGCCAATATTTGTTGTGATCTAGTTCAGATGGATCTGAATCGGTCCCTGTTCGGGCGCCAAAATGTTGTGAGCTTTTTCTTCTCAAAACGCAGCCAGGTGATAAAAGTTCAGATCTTTTATTATCTCCGATATAGCCCGGTTAGCTTAGAGGCCTATCTCTCTGCTTGGTTCCAAGAGCTCTTGCCGCTTTGTCCTTTGCTTCTGCCTCTGCTTTCTTCAGCCTCCAGAGCCAGTACCAAGTTGAATCTGTCTTGCCTTGAAAAGAGGGCTTCTGGCGTAATTCTGCTGAAATCCCGACTTGTAGCTTCTTCACTCTGAAGAACTTCTTTGACTGGCCCATTGAAGCTCTATTTATGCTAGTGCTCTCTGGCCCAAAGAGCTTCAAGGGAGGTGTGAACTCAGAACTCCAATGAGTAAAGGTGTGAACACAAGCCTTGTATTAATTAGTTCTACTTAGTACCTTGTTTCAGGTTCTGCCCAAAACATCTTCTTGTAAGATTAGATCAACTCTAATTAGTTAGCAGTTAGTAAGGATTCCAACAAATATTATTCTCTGGCCATTTCATTATCACACTTAAAGAAACAAGAGGCATAGAGGTGAGATTTTCAGCAATAATGCTTCTCTAGTCCTAATCTTGTTTTAGTCTCCTCCCCCTCTTATCACCTCAAAATATCTGAAGGGAAAAAAAAGGAAAAGAGAATAATAAAATAAAAAAGAAGAAAAGTAAGAAACAATCACAAGAAAATATTTCATGGAAAAAGAAACAATAAATGAACTACAATAATGTATAAACAAATCAGACATTGGGACAATAAATGCTATAGAACAAATAAAATCAAGATGAAATCTCTAGAAGAAATGAAGTAATGAATAATATTTCAAATATTACATAATGGATTCTAGAAATAGAAATAGGAGATCTGAAAAAAATTACCAAAGTTGGTTGACAGTTAATTAAATAATTCAAGAAGTTGAGGAAAAACTTAACTCAAAATAATTCAAAAAAGAACAGTCAAGATTTAGAAAAGAAAGTGCCAAAATCTGATAAAGCAGTAGTTACTGAAAAAAAAAAGAGTGATATAAAAAATGAAACAAAACAAAATAATGAAAGTGATACTAATCAGTAAATATGAAAAAAAATTAAGAACAACAGTAGGAATATTGGAAAAACACCTGAAGTCTCTACAAACTAATTTACACAGATTTATTCATTTAAATTATTTTCCTTGTGGTGACAATTTATATTTGTTCTTGACTCACATGATTTAGGAGATTTGTTTCTTTATAAATAAATTCTTTATGAATATTCTCAGACCATGTTGATTCTGGTAAAGTAAAATTCTGCATTAATAAAATTTCTTTTGATCTGTAATGATTGCTTTTTTCTATATGCTTCCAATCACTTAACCTCACAATGTCTTTTATTTCCTCTTAATTTGTTGCAAATTACCCCCATTCAATTCTTCTTTGATCTTCCTCTCTTTGTGGGAATGTAAATAATGATTTATCTACTTATTGAACTTTAACTATAACTCATATTTTGTCTTTATAGTTTTTATTGCAGTTTCAACTTCATCTTTTATCATTTAAAAATGTCTATTTTGTTTTTACTTAATGAGGCAGATTAAAAAAATTTTGAACTTTTTATTTACATGTCTGATTCAATGATTCTTATCTCTCTAGGACTGGTCTGAATGCTCTTATTATTGAAAAGAGCCACATCCATCAGAATTGATCATTGTATAATCTTGCCATTGAAATTAAATCCTTGCAAATGAAATTCTGATTCTGCTCATTTTTCTTAGTATCAGTTGATGTAACTCTTTCCAGGGACCTGTAAAATAATCCCGCTGATCATTTCTTATATAATAATAATATTCCATGACATACATATACCATAACCTATTCAAGCATTTTCCAACTGATGGGCATCCACTCATTTTCCAGTTTACTGCCATTACAAAAAGAGCTACCACAAACATTTTTGCACATGGAGGTCCCTTTCCCTCTTTTAAGATCTCTTTGGGATATAGGCCCAATAGAAACACTGCTGGATTAAAGGGTATGCACAGTTTGATAACTCTTTGGACATAATTCCAAATTGTTCTCCAGAATGGCTGGATCCATTCAGAATTCCACCAACAAAGCATTAGTGTCCCAGTTTTTCCACATCCCCTCCTGTAAGGTTCTTTGTTAGGTTTTCTTGAGTCTTGAAGCAGCCTTTGTTTCAGTTCAGTAATCACCACAAGAATAGCCAGGTGTTAAAGTCCAAATCCTTTATTATCTGCTTCACAATCTAATTTCCTTGCCTGGGGCTCAAGCTAGCTTTCTTAGAGGCTTTCCTAAGTCTTAGTTTCAGTGACCAAGCCAGGGAGGAGAGCCTGCTACCACAAAGGTGGAATGAATCTGTCTCTCCATCCCTTCCAAGTCTGTGTCTGGCCCTTCTGAGTCTGTTTCTGTCTCTGACAGTCCTTGGTCTCAGTGTGAGAAGTGCAGGAGGCCAGGCCAGACATGGGGCTGTGAGATGAAATGAATGAATCTGGCTTTGAGTCTGAGTCTCAGCTTATATACTCTACACTGAGTATAAACCAATCATTATATCACTAGGAAACCATTATTTGTTGTAAGATTGAATCAATCATACTGAACTTAGAGAACTATTAATCACCATGCTAAACTAGATAACCACTGTCTTTATCAATTCCACTGACTTAACACCTTGTAAGAATCCTTGTTTCAGAATTCTGGCCTATAACACTCTGCAACACTCATCATTATCTTTTCCTGTCATTTTAGCCAATATGAGAGGTGTGTGGTGGTATCTCAGAGTTGACTTAATTTGCATTTCTCTGATCAATAGGAATTTAATAGTACCATTTCATATAACTAGAAATGGTTTCAATTTCTTCTTCTGAAAATTGTTCATATCCTTTGACCATTTATCAGTTGGAGAATGGCTTGAATTCTTATAAATTTGAGTCAAATCTCTATCTTTTAGAAATGATGCCTTTATCATAACCCTTAAATATAAAAAATATTTTCCCAATGTATTGCTTCCCTTCGAATCTTGTCTGCATTAGTTTTGTTTGTACAATTTTTTTTAGCTTAATATAATCAAATTAACTATTTGGTGTTTAATTATGAGTTCCAATTCTTTGGTCACAAATTCCTTTCTTCTCCACAAATCTGAGAGGTAAACTATCCTATGTTCTTCTAATTTGCTTATAATATCACACTTTATGTCTAAATCATGAACCCATTTCAACCTTATGTTGGTATATGGTGATTGCCTAGTTTCTGCCATACTAGTTTCCAATTTTCCCAGCAGTTTTTTTTCAAATAGTGACTTCTTATCCCAAAAGCTGGGGTCTTTGGGTTTGTCAAACACTAGATTACTATAGTAATTGAGTATTTTGCCCTGTGAACCTAATATATTCCACTGATCTACTACTTTATTTCTTAACCAGTATCAAAGGGTTTTGATGACCACTGCTTTATTATATAGTTTTAGGTCTGGCATAGCTAGGCCACCTTCATTTGTATTTTTTCATTAATTTCCTTGAAATTCTTGAATTTTTGTTCTTCCAGATGAACTTTGTAATTGTTTTTGCTAGATCTGTAAAATATTTTCTTGGAACTTGGAATGGGATGACACTAAATAAGTAGATTAATATAGGTACTATTGCCATTTTTATTATATTCACTTGAATATAAGCATCATATCTGTAAAAGGAATTTGTAGGATGTTGGAATCCTTACTAACTGCTAACTAATTAGAGTTGATCTAATCTTACAAGAAGATGTTTTGGGCAGAACCTGAAACAAGGTACTTAGTAGAACTACCCATAATCCCTCTCTCTGGAAGGAGCATAAATAGGCCAATGGGCCAGTCGGAGAGTTCTTCAGAGGAAGATGCTACAAGTCGAGATTTCACCGGAATGACATGAAGACTGGAGCTGGCTGGAGGCTGAAGAAAGTAGAGGCAGAGGCTGAAGGACCAGACCTTTGGATTTAAAGACATTTGGAGAGAGCTCTTGGAACCAAGCAGAGAGATAGGCCTCTAAGCTAACCGGGCTATATTGGAGATAATAAAAGATCTGAACTTTTATCACCTGGCTGCATTTGGGAAGAAGATCACGACATTTTGGCGCCCGAACAGGGACCGATTCAGATCCATCTGAACTAGATCACAACAGTCTTCTTTTAGAATAGATAATAGAAATGGACCTGACTCAATTTCCAAAGACATAATTAATACATATAATGTAATACAATTGGCTATAAGAAGTTATTTAAGTGATAGAATGAAGAAAAGGAAAGTACAGGAGGAAGAAGTGCCAACTTTACTAGGTGAAAAGGAGGATGAATCAGATGAGAATGGAGTTAATTACAATTCTGAGTATGATACTTCACAGCAGGAGGAATTAGGTGATTCCACATCTCATGACCCTCCCCCCGCAATTAACCCTTCATGGGTGGAACAAGGGGGAGGGAGAGAGACAGAAACACAGTCAGCTTCTCCTGTAAAGCAGAATTTGACAAGAAGCAAAAAATGAAGGAGAAGATATATCTGATTTTATAAACGCATATCCTGTGATTGAAAGGATTGACTCTTCAGGTCAAAAAGAGAGAAGATACACTCCTTTTACTTTGGGAAAAATTAAAGATTTGAAAAAGGGTTGCACTCTTTATGGGGCTACATCATCTTATGTGAAGATGCTACTGGATAATTTGTCTTATGAAATCTTAACCCCGAATGACTGGAAATCCATCACTAAAACATGTCTTGAACCAGGACAAAATTTATTGTGGCTTTCAGAGTTTCATGAATTATGTAGGATTCAAGCCCAACGCAATAGGCAAACAGGAGCTATTGTACAAGTTGCTTTTGACCAACTAACTGGAGAAGGTCAGTACAGAAAAGCAATCAGGATTACAGTTGGGGAGAATACAGGCCTTTTAAGACAATATCCAATGCAAACAACTCCAATGTAATTACCAGATGATGAGAAGAAATCCCAAATTTGGTAAATAGAAGGGAATTAGGTTAATTGCTTGGGGAAGAGGATCTGCTTATATTTCCACAGGTGGAAAAGGCTAACAATGAGACTGTCAAAAGAACTTTAAAATCTTCAGCTTTCAGTTCCTGAAAAACCAGCAAGAATCACTGGATTCCCTGAGATGAAAAATTGTTGATGAGACCTTTTGCAGTACTTCAGAGCTTACAGGAATTATTAGATTCCTGGCACATGAACTAATGGACAATGGAATCCTATTGGACTGTTTCTAGGACTTATGGACATGTGTAAATTTTCAGGATGATTCATGTTATTTGTTACATTACTACTAGCCTGTGTTATATTGCTATGTGCTTATGTAAATTATGTATAATGCCTCCCATATTGATGGATTTATGTATACCATGTATATCTGTTACAAAGTTCTGGCCCATATTGATGGATTTATGTGTACCCCCTCAGAAACCCCCTATGTTTTAAAACAAAAGAAAGGGGGAGATGTTGGAATCCTTACTAACTGCTAACTAATTAGAGTTGATCTAATCTTACAAGAAGATGTTTTGGGCAGAACCTGAAACAAGGTACTAAGTAGAACTACCCATAATCCCTCTCTCTGGAAGGAGCATAAATAGGCCAATGGGCCAGTCGGAGAGTTCTTCAGAGGAAGATGCTACAAGTCGAGATTTCACCGGAATGACATGAAGACTGGAAAAAAAGCTGGCTGGAGGCTGAAGAAAGTAGAGGCAGAGGCTGAAGGACCAGACCTTTGGATTTAAAGACATTTGGAGAGAGCTCTTGGAACCAAGCAGAGAGATAGGCCTTTAAGCTAACCGGGCTATATTGGAGATAATAAAAGATCTGAACTTTTATCACCTGGCTGCGTTTTGAGAAGAAAAAGCTCACCACAGTAGGACTCCTTTCCTTATTTTTCAAATAGTTTATATAGTATTAGAATTAAATGTTCTTTAAATGTTTGGTAGAATTCACATGCAAATCCATGGGATTTGATTAATACTTTTTTCTATTTCTTTTTTTAAACTGGGGCTATTTAAATAATTTGTTTCCTCTTCTATTAATCTAGGTAATCTATGTTTTTGTAGGTATTCCTTCATTTCACTTGGACTATCAAATTTATTGGCATATAGTTGGGCAAAATAACTCCTAATTATTGCTCTAATTTGCTCTTCATTGGTGGAAAATTCTCCCTTTTCATTTTTGAGACTAATAATTTGATTTTCTCCTTTTCTTTTCCTAATCAAACTAACTTAATGTTTATCTATTTTGTTGATTTTTTTTTCATAAAATGAACTCTTAGTTTTATTTATTACTTAACTAGTTTTCTTATTTTCATTTTATTAATCTCCCCTCTTATTTTCAGAATTTCCAATTTGGTATTCAATTGAGGGTTTTTAATTTTTAATTTATTCTTTTTCTAGCTTTTTTAATTGTAAGCCCAATTCATTGATCTTCTTTTTCTCTATTTTATGTTTGTAACCATTTAAAGATATAAAATTTCCCCTTATAACTGTTTTGGCTGCATTCCACAAATTTTGGTATGTTGTCTCATTATCGTCATTCTCTTGCATGAAATTGATGATTATTTCTATTATTTGTTATTTCACCCACTCCTTCTTTATGATCAGATTATTTAATTTTCAATAATTTTTGGTCTATTTTTTCCTAGCCTTATATTGCATGTGATTTTTAATCACATCATGATCTGAAAAAAAATGCATTTACTATTTCTGTCTTTCTGTATTTGATTTTGAGATTTTTAAGTCCTAATACATGATCAATTTTTGTATAGGTTCCATGAACTGCCAAGAGAAAAGTCTCTATTTTCTTTCTCCATTCAATTTTCTCCAAAGATCTATCATGTTAATTTTTATATCTTTTCTAACATTCTGTTTACCTCCTTAACTTCTTTATTATTTATTTTGTGGTTTAATTTATCTAGTTCTGAGAGAAACAGGTTGAGATCTCCCACTAGTATAGTTTTGCTGTTGATTTCTCCTTGCATCTCTCTTAACTTCTCCTCTAGGAATTTAGGTGCTATACCACTTGATGCATATATGTTTATATTGATATTGTTTCATTTTCTATGGTACCCCTTAGTCAAATATAGTTTCTTTCCTTATATCTTTTAAATAGATCTCTATTTCCTTCTACTTGAGTTGAGATCAGTATTATTACTCCTGGTTTTTTTTTTTTACTTTACTTGAAGCATAATAGATTCTGCTCCAGCCCTTTACCTTCACTATTCATCTATCACTCTGCTTTAAATGTTTTCTTGTAAACAACATATTGTAGAATTCTGGTTTTTAATCTAGTCTGCTATCCACTTCCATTTTATGGGAGAGTTCATCCCATTTACATTCACAGTTAAAATAAACTTTTGCATTTCCTACCTTCTTATTTACCCTGTGTTGTGCTTTTCTCTTCCCTTTTCCCATTCCCTTTGCTCCAGTATTTTTCTTCTGATGACCACCTCCTTCAAACAGCTTTCCCCTTTTTGAACTCCTCCACCTTTTGTAATCCTTTCTCATAACTCTTCTGTTTTCCCTTCTATTAATATTTCCCTTTCCCCTCCCACTTCCCTATATGGCAAGACAAATTTCTCTGTGGAATGCAATATGTCTGATATTCTCTCTTTAAGCCAAATCTGATGATAAGATTCATACAGTACTCATTCCCCTCCCTTCTTTCCCTCAATTATAATAGGCCTTCTTTGACTCTGTGAGATATAATTTTCTTTATTTTACCTCATTTTTCCTCTTTTTTTCTAGTTAATCCCCTTTCCACCTTGTTTCTTTTTCATATTATCATAATAAAATCTAATTATACCAGCATTCTTTAAGTATACCCATATCAGAAATATATTTCTCAAGAGTTTTTTTTTTTTTCCTTTTTACCTTTTTATGCTTCTCTTGAGTTCTGTGTTTGGAGATCAAACTTTTTGTTCATTTCTGGTCTTTTTTATTAGAAATTGGTAAAATTCACCGATATCATTTAATACCCATCTTCTTCCCTGAAACTAATGCTCATTTTAGCTGAATATTTTATTCTTAGCTGTAATCCAAGTTCCTTTGGCTTTAGGCATATCAGATTTTAGGCCCTTCTATCCTTTAAGGTGGAAGGTCCTAGGTCCTGGGCAGTCTTAATTGTGGCTCCTCAGTATTTAAGTTGTTTTTTCTGATTGCATGCAATATCTTTTCCTTGCTATGATAGTTCTGAAATTTAGTCATGTTATTCCTTGGGGTTTTAATTTTGGGATCTCTTTCAGGAGGTGATCAGTGAATTGTTTCAGTGGCTATTTTATCTTCTGATTTTAAAATATCAAGGCAGTATTCTTTCATTATTCCTGTAAGATAATATCTAGATTCTTTTTTTTTCATCATGGCTTTCAGGAAGTCCAGTATTCCTTAGATTGTTTTCTTAGATCTATTTTCCAGGTCAGTTCTTTTTACTAGGAGGTATTTAATATTTTCTTCTGCTTTCTCATTTATTTTGTTTTCGTTTGACTGATTCTTGAAGTCTTATAGAGTCAGTCACTTCCATTTGTTGAGTTCTAATTTTTAGTATATTATTTTCTTCAGTTACCTTGCTTTTTTAGCTCCTTTTGTATTTGGTCAATATTTATTCATCGCCTCTTCTCCCCATTTCATAAATTTTGTTTTTCAAGGAATTGATATCTTTTAATATCTATTTTGTAAGGTGTTAGATGCTTTTTCCATTTCATCAAATCTATCTTGTAAGGAGTTATATGCTTTTCCCATTCCTTCTTGCAAAGATCTGATTTCCTTTCATCATTTTTCTTCTAATCTTTTATGCAATTTTCCAAGGAAGCTTTGTGAAATAGGGACCAGCTAATATCTCCTTTTGGGGCTTCATCAGGAGTTGATTTGCCTTAAGGAATTTCAGGATTTGAAGTCTGTTTTCTCTCTCCATAAAAGCTGTCTATGATGAGAATTCTTTTTAAGGCTTTTTGTTTGCTCTTAAGAAAAAGGAGTAATAGCTGTTTTAGTTTTCTCTAGGGCAATTCTGCTGATAGATTTTTGGTGCAAGGTAATGGTGGCTGGGACCTGCATTCTAAGGCTCAGTGGTTTACAATTTTGCCTTTTGTAGCAAATCTACCAAACCACTTACTTGCAACCTGGACACAATAGCTTAAGAGGCTCACAGAAGATTCCCAGGTGCATGGAAGCTGCAACTCTCTGATTCTTCTCCCCAGCTCCTTGACCCAGTTTCTCTGTGCTGGGGTCTGAGCTCAGTAGACTGTCCTCCTGCCTACTTGAATCAGACATGTTCTGAAGTTCTTCCAAGGTATCTTCTGGGAATATATTGTACTCCAAATATTTGTGGGTTCTTTGACTCCAAAACCAGTTTAGAGGCTTAATCAGCCATTGGTTTGAGAGAACATCAGAGGAGGTCATAGAAAGTCATGTCTGCTCTCCACTATCTTGACTCTACCCCCTAATATTTTTTTTCTATTTCTATTGTGTTGATAATTTGTAAGAATATTAATGATTTCTATGGTTTCATTTTATGTCCTCTCACTTCACTGAGATAATTATTTCAATTAATTGTTTAAGTGACTTTCTAGGATTCTCTTGTTAAATTATCATATCTTCATGAGTTTGTCTATTTTAATGTTATTTTTATGATAAAGTCCTAGTTTTATCTGTAAGTTGAATTTATTTTGTACTTTTAATTGTAGTAATTCCTCCTTTAATTTTCAGGATTATCATTTTGGTGTTGAGAATTTTTAATTTGTCCTTTTTGCTTTTTTATAAATTTTATTTCATTTCAATTCATTAATATACTTTTTCTATTTTTGATACATACATTTGGAAACATAAAATTTTCCCTAAGTACTATTTTGACTGCATCCTACAAATTTTAGAATGTTGTTTCATTGTCTCCTTAATGAAATTATTATTTTTTGTTCTTGTTCTTTGACCCTCTTACTTTTTAAAGATTTGATTACTTGTTTTTATTCTATGCTTCTAAGGCCCTTTATTGAATGCAATTTTTGTTACTATGTGACATAGGTGTAGGTGTGTAGATAATACATACTTTTTTATTAAACCTTTTTATTTACAAAATATATGCATGAGTAATTTTTCAACATTGACTCTTGCAAAACCTTCTGTTCCAAATTTTTCTCTCCTTCCCCCATACCCTCCCCTAGATGGCAAACAATCCAATACATGTTAAATATGTTAAAATATATGTTAAATCGAATATATGAATACATATTTATACTGTTATCTTGCTGCACAAGAAAAAATCAGATGAAGAAGAAAAAAATTGATAAAGAAAACAAAATGCAAGCAAACAGCAACAGAGAGAGTGAGAATGCTATATTGTGATCCACAATCAGTTCCCACAGTACTCTCTCTGGGTGTAGTTGGTTCTCTTCTTCCTCACTGAACAATTGGAACTGGTTTGAATCATCTCTTTGTTGAAAATAACCACAGCCATCAGAATTGATCATCGTATGGGAGGGAGGGAGGGAGGAATGAAGGAAGGAAAGAAGACTGGTTATGTGTTGGAATCCTTACAAAGTGTTAACTCATTAGAGTTGATAGAGACAATAATTATCTAATTTAGCATGCTTCAGTATGATTGATCTGATCCTACGAGGAGATGTTATGAGCCAGAACTTGACAAGGTACTAAGTGGAATTGAGATGACAATGTTTAAATCTAATTTAGCATTGATTTAATCATACAACAAATAATGGTTTCCCATTTTACTATATATATTATATCTGGAAGATACAGAAGCCCACTCTCAGAGGCAGAGTCAGATTCATTCCATTTTCCACCTTTGTGCTGGCTGGAGGCTGAAGGACTGGAAAGAGAAAATAAATGTTTGAACTTTTATCACCTGGCTGCGTTCAGAGTGACTATTACTTGGAACTGAAACTAAGGCTGCCTCCAGAAAATCTCCCCAAGAAACCTGCTCTCACAGAGAACCATCATATATTATACAAAAGAAGAGAATACTACAGTTATGGAAGTAGGTTGATCATATCTAACTTTTTAAAGATTATTTCATCTCTTTGATATCTTTATTATCTATTTTACAGTTAGATTTACCTAGTTCTGAGAAGAGGTCGACATATCTTCCTGAAATTAATTTTTTCCATTAAAAATTTGGATACTATGCCATTAGGTGCATAAATGTTTAGAATTGATATTACTTCATTGTGTATGGTAACTTAGCAAAATGTAGTTCCATTGATTATTAGGTATGCTTTTTGCTTTTTGTTTTGTTCTGATATCATGACTGAAATACTTGCATTTTAAAAAAAACTTCAACTGAAGCATAATTGATTCTGTTCCACCTCTTTCTTTTACCTCTATGTGTATCTTTATATTTCAACGTGTCTCTTATGCAGAACATATCTTTAGATTCTGTTTTTTACATCCATTTTGCTATCTGCTTCTTTGTCATGAGTAAATCCATACCACTCACATTATTTTCTTCTGTTTATCAACATCTCTTTCTTTTTTTCTGCCTTCCTCTTCTGAGAATTCTAGTTTGCTTCTGATCACTGCTTAATTTGAATAGTTTCCCATTTTGTTATTACCATTTTTTTCATATTCCTTCCTCCATTCTCCTGTTGGATATATTTTTATATTCAATTAAATCTGTGTGTCTGTGGAAAGACAAGTCCTCTAGTTGGTGTAAGTTTTGATAGAATTCCAATTTCAATCCCATTCACAGTCAAAACGATAATTATCTTTTGTTTCCTCAGTAATATCCACAGGTATCCTGTTACCTATAGATACTTCATTAAGGCTCAAAACACCAAACATATGCTGGACATAACCAAAGTCTTTCAACTTTTCTGAATCACATGGCTCACATGATAAACATATAGATATTGAATTCTCTAAGAAAATCCTTAATCATGTGCTATGGGACAGGACCCCTTTGAGTCATTCCCACTCCTACTCTCTCTCTCTCTTCCTCCCAAAAGCATTTTAAAGTGGTGATTTGGGAAGATGGCTTTCGCAAATATTATATTTCTAAGCAATCCATGGAGCTGTGAGCAGGATGAAATGATCAATTGGAAATGCTCTGTGCTTGTTATTGCCATGACTATGCCAAGTGAGGGAAACCTCTCATTTTAGAATATTAGGAAACACCAGTACCATCAGCCTAGCTGACTCAGTATCATTAGCACAACTTACTATTTTGAGCAGAAAGGTGCTTTCTTCACCTCTAGTGTCATCATTCTCAGCAAAGAAATCTGTCAAGGAAAAGGGGAAGATAATGCAAAGGATCCTTTAGTTTTTAAAATTACTTTTAGCATTTTAATAAATTCTTACTTGAATTCTTCCAGAAATCCTTGCTGAACATTTTTTTAAAATAAAGTTTTCTTTGAGGCTTCCCTTGTAAATATTTTTACAAAAGTATCTCTATGTTTATGTTTTGAGCCCCTCTATAGCAATGATAGATCTTTACCATATATCTTTACTACACACACACACACACACACACACAGTACATATATATTTAGTGTTGCTGTTTTGATATGTTATTTTTTATATTTGTTATTTATTGTTTTTCTTGATCATATTTCTAGTCTACTTTTTTCTAGTTAATTTTTAGTTGCATGACTAACTGTTGATTTTTCTCTCTTTTATTGCTATAGGTATTTAGAAATATGTTTCCCTAAGTATTGCTTTGACTGCATCCCACAGGGTTTTGTATATAGTTTCATTGTTATATTTAATTAAATTATTGATAGCTTATATAATTTGTTTTCTGATCTAATCATTCTTTAAGATTGGTTTCTTTAATTCAAAATAAATTTTAATCCATGTTTCCAGTTATTTATTGAATGTATTTTTGTTGTAATGTGCATTCAATGTTTCTGTTTTTCTGTATATTTTTCTGAGATGCTTTTGTTTGTTTGCACTAATACACGCTCAATTTTGATGAATGTGTCATATACTGTTGAGAAAACAACATTTTCATTAATTCAAATTCCCTTCCCCCACCTTGATAAAGGCCTCATTTCCAAAATATATAGAGAACTGACTCAAATTTATAAGAAATCAAGCCATTCTCCAATTGATAAAGGGTCAAAGGATATGAACAGACAATTTTCAGAGGATGAAATTGAAACTATTACCACCCATATGAAAGAGTGTTCCAAATCATTATTGATCAGAGAAATGCAAATTAAGACAACTCTGAGATACCACTACACACCTGTCAGATTGGCTAAGATGACAGGAAAAAATAATGATGAATGTTGGAGGGGATGCGGGAAAACTGGGACACTAATGCATTGTTGGTGGAGTTGTGAACAAATCCAACCATTCTGGAGAGCAATCTGGAATTATGCCCCAAAAATTATCAAATTGTGCATATCCTTTGATCTAGCAGTGTTTCTATTGGGCTTATATCCCAAAGAAATACTAAAGAAGGGAAAGGGACCTGTATGTGCCAAAATGTTTGTAGCAGCCCTGTTTGTAGTGGCTAGAAACTGGAAAATGAATGGATGCCCATCAATTGGAGAATGGCTGGGTAAATTGTGGTATATGAATGTTATGGAATATTATTGTTCTGTAAGAAATGACCAGCAGGATGAATACAGAGAGGACTGGCGAGACTTACATGAACTGATGCTAAGTGAAATGAGCAGAACCAGGAGATCATTATACACTTCGACAACGATATTGTATGAGGACATATTTTGATGGAAGTGGATTTCTTTGACAAAGAGACCTGAGTTTCAATTGATAAATGACGGACAAAAGCAGCTACACCCAAAGAAAGAACACTGGGAAACGAATGTGAACTATCTGCATTTTTGTTTTTCTTCCCTGGTTAGTTATACCTTCTGAATCCAATTCTCCCTATGCAACAAGAGAACTGTTCGGTTCTGCAAACATATATTGTATCTAGGATATACTGCAACATATCCAACATATAAAGGACTGCTTGCCATCTAGGGGAGGGGGTGGAGGGAGGGAGGGGAAAAAAATCGGAACAGAAACGAGTGTCAATATAAAGTAATTATTAAATAAAAATTGAAAAAAAACCATTTCCCTCCCTCCTTCTCTCTCTCTCTCTCTCACACACACACACAAACATCTTACAATCCCTCCTCTCCTTCCTCTATATAGACCTAATAAGCTATTCATGTTTCACTTCCTTATAATGCAATTTGGGGTGGGAGGGAGTAATCAAATGATTTCCCTTACTAGAGTAAATCCCAAGGAAAGAGGAATGAACCCAAGCTACTTCTTTAGTTCCCTTTTTTTACTCATAGAGTCTGCTTCCTCTCTAGTAAGTGTTTCACTGTTGTATTTTCTATCTTACTCTTTCTCCTCTTCACACACATACTTGTAGTTCCTAAACTTTGTGTAGTTGGGCAGAAGAGTGGGAGGAAATTGGTTCATATTTCCATATAAGTCAAATTGGGAAAGAAAAATCTGAAAAAAAGGGGAAAACATGAGAAAAGAATAACAAAAACAAAAACAAAAGGTAAACATAGTATGCTTCGATCCACATTCAATTTCCATAGTTCTTTCTCTAGTTGTAGGTGGCATTTTCCATCCAAAGTCTACAGGGATTGTCTTAGATCACTGCTTTTGAGAAAAGTGATCAGAGTTAAGCATTACATAATTTTGCACTTCCTGTGTACAATGTTCTTGTAGTTCTATTTACTTTATTCAGCATTAGTTTTTTTAATTTCTTCATCTGAAAATTTCCCTAAATTGCTTTTGTATTAGTCAGTGTCTGAAAACTAATGAGGACTTTAATGTTTAAAAAATTATTTAAATATATTTTCAGATGAAGAAATCAGGGTCGGGGCTGTGATGATGTAGCCTTTACCATGATTTCATTCCTGTTCCACTCTAGTACATTAGACTTTTGTTGCTGACCTTATACATTGTCTTTGGCTAGAAGATTGTTTACCCCCATCTTTTGTGAGTACTGGCACTGTAATATTTATTTAGAGTTGTATTTGGAGGAGTTTTCAGAGAGCTTGGTGGAGTTCTTGCCCCCATTTTGGCCCTGACTCCCAATAAATATTTTAGCTTCACATAAATGAAAACTTTCAGACAAGAATAATGGATCATAAGTGGAAAGTTGGTCATTGAATATCTTCAAGAATAGTCCAAATGTCCATGATTTGTCAAGAAAAATGTAGAAGAAATGCTAACTCACATATAGATTAGAATGGCCACTTCCACGGTTTCTTCCAGCATTAGCTATATAAGCAGACTAAGATAAATATAAGTTGTTAGCAGATGTCTTTCTGCAAATTATATATTAGGATTTTGAGAATGTTTAAATAAGGGAAGAGTCACTGGATAATCTATTATTCATATCCTCCATTTTGTAGATAAGGAAATTGAGTCCATAGATTTGAAAGCACTTGCCAAGCTCATTGAATTAGAACTACTAGAAGGATTAAGACTTAGGTATCTATGTTCCAGTTCAATACTCCTTTCTTTTATCATGTTACCATTAATATTTCTACTAAAGGACTATACTAATTTTTAAGACTTGTTCCAGGATTATGTTAGGTTACAAAGAATTGCTGGGGAATATTCCACATTATAATTGTCAAATTTCAAGTCTTTCCCATTTTAGGTAGGAGTGTTAAAAGTAGATGAACTAAGGTTATTACCTTATCAACAGATTTCCTAAATATTTCCTTGAGTGAGAAAATCATCTGATTCTTTTTTTTTTTTTTTTTTTTTTGGCACAGGACTGTTAACAAATGTCACAATGGATGCCTGCTGTTCATATGATTTTTGCATCAAATCACTTTTGTGCAACACAAATTTCATCATACAAGCACTTTAAATAGCCACATCAAACTGTGGCAGATTACATAAAGTACATTTTAACTTCTGATTACTTTTGTTTCTTTTTCTCTGTCTGACTGTGTATCTTTTTTAGTGTATCTTTTATCACAATGAGTAAGATATGTAAAAGTCTTAGGAATTTTAATATCCTGTGATCATGTCACATGGTCAGCTTAGCAAAAGCATATTCTCTTTATAATGAATAATATCCAATGGATAGATTATGGATTTGAAACTTCCCTAAATATTTCTACATACAAATATGTGCATATGTGTATACACATGTGTATATAAATACACACATACTCCATTTTCACATTATGTTTAATGGATATGATATATGCAACTGATTAATATGGCCAGTGTGTTAGCATATGAATTCCACATTTTATAGTTATGCTATAACAAAATAAATGTGATGACAGTTTATTTGAAGTTAGGAATTCAAAACCTCATGGTCCACAGACTTTTCACAAACTTTTCAAAGTCTTTGTTGCATTTGTCCATCAGAAAAGTCATTTTTACTTCAAGAGCAGTGCAATAAATGATGATACTCTGAAAACAACAACAAAAAAAACAACAACTTTTAGTGGGAAACAATTTTAGCAGAATTGTAAAAAGCCATAACTATTTTCACAGAATATTAGATGTAAAAGAAACTTCATTATGGGTCATTTATATCAATTCTCACTTAAAGGAAAGATGAAAAAATTGAAGTTTGGTGAGGAGAATTTCCAATCATAGGAAGTTGATGATGATATGTAAAAGTACAACTTTACAAAGTATTATAATAGTTCATGTTTATGTATTCAAAGAGCTTTAGGATGCTAACTTATAAAAATCCTTTAGATGATTGCTATTGATTGCTTTTCTACTTCTCTCTCTGCTTTTCCATATTAAACTTTTTTCCTTCAATACCATGAATTCTTATCCCTCAATTACTTAATTCTTTATCCTTTACTAATGACAATTCTCAGCCTTACATCACTCTACATACCAATTTTTGCTCATACTGCTGCTAAAAAAAAGATATAGAAAATCATACAAGTGTTTTCATGGAGTTTATTAAAAAGTTATGCTAAATAATTTCAATTAGATTCTCATAGCTTCTAAGCCATCTTTCTGCATATCATTTATTAATTCACTATCCTACTTTCCAGAGCAGCTCTTCTAAATTTCATTCTTCCTCAAATCTCTCATAATTCCCCCACCCCTTCACCTGAGAATTTTAATGAAATTTTTTTTATTGGTTTATTTTTATTTTTTATTTTTTTAAAATAACTTTTTATTGACAGAACCCATGCCAGGGTAATTTTTTACAGCATTATCTCTTGCACTCACTTCTGTTCCGATTTTTCCTCTCCCTCCCTCCACCCCCTCCCCCAGATGGCAAGCAGTCCTTTACATGTTAAATAGGTTACAGTATATCCTAGATACAATATATGTGTGCAGAACTGAACAGTTTTCTTGTTGCACAGGGATAATTGGATTCAGAAGGTATAAATAACCCGGGAAGAAAAACAAAAATGCAAGCAGTTTATATTCATTTTCCTTTTTTTATTTTTTTTTGAAGTTACATGATAACTTACTTTATATTAAAATGCAATAGCAAGTTGTATGTAATAGATTTTCAGTTTCATTGGCAATCATTTATTCCACTATGTCATGAAATATATGCATATATGTGTGTATATGTATTATTTGTAAAAAGCAACTTCCCATCAATGCTTTTCTCAAAACACATGTTAACAGATATCTCTCTTCTTAACCTTCTATGGTATTTTTTTTATAGAACACATTTTAGAATTTAATATTATTCTATTGTCTTTGTTATCTAATTGTTTCATTAAAAAAAAAAAACTTTTTATTGACAGAACCCATGCTAGGGTAATTTTTTACAGCATTATTCCTTGCACCCACTTCTGTTCTGATTTTTCCCTTCCCTCCCTTTACCCCTTCCCCCAGATGGGAAGCAGTCCTTTATATGTTAAATAGGTTACAGTACATCCTAGATGTATACTGTGTACTGTGTGTAATGTGTGCAGAACAGAACAGTTCTCTTGTTGCACAGGGAGAATTGGATTCAGAAGGTATAAATAACCCAAGAAGAAAAAACAGAAATGCAAACAATTTATATTCATTTCCCAGTGTTCTTTCTTTGAGTGTAGCTGCTTTTGTCCATCATTGATCAATTGAAATATATTCATTTTCCAGTGTTCTTTCTTTGGGTGTAGCTGCTTCTGTCCATCCTTGATCAATTGAAAATGAATTAGCTCTCTTTATCGAAGAGATCCACTTCCATCAGAATACATCCTCAAATAGTATTGTTGTTGAGGTATATAATGATCTCCTGGTTCTGCTCATTTCACTTAGCATCAGTTCATGTAAGTCTCGCCAATCCTCTCTGTATTCATCCTGCTGGTCATTTCTTACAGAACAATAATATTCCATAATATTCATGTACCACAATTTACTCAACCATTCTCCAATTGATGGGCATCCATTCATTTTCCAGCTTCTATCCACTACAAACAGGGCTGCCACAAACATTTTGGCACATACAGGTCCCTTTCCCTTCTTTAGTATCTCTTTGGGGTATAAGCCCAGTAGAAACACTGCTGGATCAGAGGGTATGTACAGTTTAATAACTTTTAGAGCATAGTTCCAAATTGCTCTCCAGAATGGCTGGATGTGTTCACAATCCCACCAACAATGTATCAGTGTCCCTGTTTTCCCACATCCCCTCCCACATTCCGCATTATCTTTCCCTGTCATTGTAGCCAATCTGACAGGTGTGTAGTGATATCTCAGAGTTGTCTTAATTTGCATTTCTCTGATTAATAATGATTTGGAATTGGAAATTTTTTGCTAAAGAGATGACAACATTTACTAAGAGCTTCCTTTTTCTTTTCTTTTTTCTCCTCTTCATATCATATCCTCAGATGCTTTTATGTCACTACTTATTCCTTCACTCCTGTATTACTCAAGGGATTGACCTTACGCCTTGCCAAAACCAACCCTTCTATATATATAAGAAATTTTATTGTATCTCATATCATCCAGAGAATTTTCCCTTCTATATTCCCTGAGTGAGATAATGAAGTCTTCTTAGGGTTAAAGAGATAGTTATGCTTGGGCTATCCAAGAGCCCAAATATCTTCTATCTTACTTGTATATCAAATTGTTTTTGACAGATAAAGTACATCCTGACCAAAACTAAAAAGTTCTCAAAACCTCTAGACTAGAAGGGAATGGTATTGTTGTCTCACCATCTGATGAGACATGTCATGAAAAACATGAAAAACATTGTTGTTGTTGTTGTTGTTGTGGTTGTTGCCTTTGTGCTAGGTAGATTTTTGTAAATAGATTATACCTTGTGAGACCCAACAAATGGACAAAAGAGAAAAAGGAAGGGGAAAGTTTGTGGTTAGGATTTATGAAATCTGCTTTGCTGAACACATATACCCTTCTCTGTTAACACTACCTTTGGTTTTGAAAAGCATCTTTTTTTTCTTTTTTTTTTTCCTGAGTCAATTGGGGGTCAAGTCACTTGCTCAGGGTCACATAGCTAGGAAGTATTAAGTGTCTGACGCCAAATTTGAACTCAGGTCCTCCTGTTTTCAGGGCTGGTGCTCTATCCACTGTGCTACCTAGCTGCCCTGAAAGTGCCCTTTCTTGAGAAAGCTAATAAACTTTCCTTTTTATTATATTTATCCTCAGGTTCTGGAATTATTGGTAAGGGTCTTCATGTCCCACACATTCCCTATACTCTAAATTATCATTAGCTTTTCCCTGGATATTTCCATATTGCCTAGAAATATAACAAAGTCTTTCACATCTTCTAAAATTCACATTTGACCTTTGGATAAATGCTAATTATCATCCTATATCTTTTCTACTTATCATATCTAAAGTTCTTAAAAAAGCTGTCTACAACAGATGTGTCCACTCCTTGTTCTTTTAGTATCTTTATAGCTTTCTAAAATCTGGCTTTTGACCTTATCATTCAAATTATTCTGCTAAGTTACCAGTGATCCCTTAATGACCAAAGTCAATGACTCCCTCAATTCATATCCTTCTTGAACTCTTTATCGTCTTTGACACTATCTGTTCTCTCTAGGTTTTTAAGACATGACTCTTCTGGTTTGCTTCTTACCTATTAGACTAATCCTTCTCTGTTTCCATTAAGGGGTCTTTCTCTAGATCATATTAACTTACTATTAGTGTTGCATATGGTTCTATCCTGGTCCCTCTTCTCTCTTCTATACTGCTTAAATTGTTGATCTTACAGGTCCTATAGATTTATTTCCTATATAGTGATGGTTCTAAATTTTCTGCTGAACTCCATATTTGAATCTCCAACTGCATTTTAAACATTTTAAACTGAATGTCCAATGGACATCTTAAACTCAATATGTCCAAAACTGAATTTTCCCCTAATTGTACCTCCCTAAAAATTTTATTTTTGCCATAGAGGACACCAACATTTTTTTTTAACTAGCAACCTAACTCTTAAACCAAATTTCTTAAATAAACCTTCTTATTTCCTCTGATAATGCCATCACATTTATACAGACCCTCATCAACCCATACTTATTCTGCTTACTAATTTGTCAATCAAAAATTTCTCTGTATTTCAAGATATCCTCCATTAAGGTAGGAAAAGTACCTGGTTTGACCATGTTAGTCTCCTACTAAATAAATTTTAGAGGTTCTCAGTTCCAATATCAAATAGGAAATCCTATGTTCAATGTTCAAAAATCCTTCATAATGAAGGTAGCTCCTTCCCCTAACTTTCCAGTCTTCTTATACTTTATGCTACCTCCATGCACTCTTCAGTATAATGAAGTCACTTCCTTGCTATTCCCCACTAAGATATTCCATCTCTCAGCTCTGAGCAATTTTTCTGTCTACTCCCTTTTCCTAAAATGTTCTGATTTCTCAACTAAAGCTCTTGGATTCCTTTAAATCCCAGTTAAAATCTCATCTTCTATAAGAAGGCTTTCTCATTTTTTGGTACTTGGTTGTTTTCTATTTATTCTGTTCATGTTTAGTTGATGTTGTTTGAATTTTCTTTCCCAGTTGATTGAGAGCTTCTTGGATATAGGAACTGTCCTTTGCATTTCTTTGGTTCCCCAACACTTAGCACATCTGGCACATGGTAGGCAAGTAATAATTGTTTATTTATTGACTGACCACTCCAATTTCACTTCATTCATATGAAGAAGCATTGATACATTCAAGATTAATATCAGATTACTAAAAGTAAATATTTTCCATCTATTCTTGTTTAAGTGTCCATTTTAAATCAATGATAATTTCTATAGACATTTTGATAATGGGACAGAAGTCTTCATTAATCTGGATAAGATCAGAGTACTTCAAATGGTTTTTGATCTAAGGGCACTGCATCATTCATGAAGATGCAATGTGCCATAGTGATATACATAATGGTGATCAATGTTCTATGTTAAATAAACCTTTGACTCACACTTAATTTGAGAAATCAATACATGAAGTTAGACATAGTTTTTCTACCTCGTTGCACTATCATCCAGCAATTAGAATGTAAATCTCAAACAATGAAAAAGAACATTACATGTAAATACAACAAACATTTTCCATCTGCTTCAGAAACTTTAAAAGAAATTGAATTTCCTTTACATATGTATTTCCTGAATCTAAAAGATTTACACTTGCTACAGATACAAATATGCTTCACTTTTTTTTTGAAATTTAATATATTGATAACAAGATTATTTGTGTAGTTTTTTTTTCAGTGTTGTCCCTTAAGGAAAAATGAATTTCCAAAAAATATCTTCTTTTAAAAATCAGTAATATTATACATTATGTATGGCTGAAGAACTTTGAGAGGTAAACTTCTACTTGGGAAAGAATTTGGTATGTGCTTTTCTTTTTCCTTTTTTATCTAACTTTTTAATTTTTCTTTTTACAAAGATGCCATCTTTGAGTCAAATTTATGGCTTGGTAGGGTCTCTTTTAAACTCTGCAGATTATTTAATTTAGTTTAAATAAGCTGCTAGAACTGACAAAATCTCAATAGAAGTTAATGGAAAAACCCAAACACCTCTAAGTCATCTGCAGAGAGTGAATTAATCCAAGATTCAGTGGATAACTAGAAATGTTACTCCTCCCTCCCCCCAAAAAAAGACTATATTAACAAACCTGCAAATAAAATGACATTAAAGTAAAATGTTTGGAATTCCAAAAATCATTAAGATCTTTAACATGATTTTTCTCTGTGAATCTTTATGTTATGTTAAAGTATCTTTTTTACTTTGTCTTTTTAATATGGTAATCTTGTTTTATTTTTCCTTAGTTTAAAGGGAAAAAACATAATAGATCTTGGTGTCTTAAGCATATACATTTAAGATAGGTGTTATATTAAATAATAATAAAATTTGAGGCATTATCCCTACCCTCAATAAAATACATATTAATATTAAGGAACATAAACCACTATGTACTGAAAACCAAGTAACCTGCCCTCTTAGAGATAAATTATTAGAATAATTGAGTTTTACCAAAGCTGTCCAGAAGCATCTCTAAAAATCCTGCAGTATGGCTATATAGACACTAAAACATATGCCACAAGCTACCAATGATAGTAAAAAGTGCCATGGGTATAAATTGTTTTAAAAACAGAAGTGGGCAAGTATTTGGAGGGAAGAAATATTGAAGGATAGCCTTTCTAAATCAAAAGGAAGAGATGGGCAATAAATGCCAAGTTAGTGAGCTCTTGTGAGATTTACTGCAAATTCTTACAGCTCAGCAGCTTCATTTTTTCCCTCTGAGGAAAATGAAGTTATTATAAGGTATCATGCCAAATTTCATGAAATGTCATGGCCAAGTGATAACAAATTGTTCTTTTTTTGCATGGAGCTACCAAAGATGAGTTCCTCAATTTTTATATTATCAAATTCTACCTCTGCTTTTAAGTTAAATATATCACTATACATAACTCACATAATTTTTAATGTTTGCACTGTGTGCATTTTTGAATCATGACATTTTCCCTTTTTAAAAAGTTTCTTTGAAGTTCTTTAAGATCTACTTTAACTTAAACTAAGCTAAAATTTTCTATTTAGTTATAGCTGTTCTTTGAATGTGATGTTTCTTTTGACTCAGTCATTTATAAAGCATTGGCTTTAAGTTTTTGGTCCTTGATTTTGTTTTTCCAAGCACAAAAGTGAGTTAAGCTTAGCCATCTATACTCTATATTATACATTTGCAAAGTAATTAAAATTGTTTGCCATGAAGTTAACTAGCTCTAGAAGAGAAGAAAATATGCATCAACCATATTAACCAGTACTCCAACAAACAAAACTATTAGGGACAATTACCACATACATGTATATGAAAAAAAAAAATCTATAGCCTATGCAAAAAGCATGAATTAATCTTTCTGGTTTTGTGTGCCTGAATTTTTTCACAAAGAAACAGTGACAATTCTATTTTTATGTGATGTGATTACTATATTTGCCTTTAGAGTACTTAGATTCCAATGCAAGCCCAGGTACTTACTTGTGTAACCTTGGACAAGTCACTTTGCTCTGGGCTAGTTTCTTCATTTGTGAAATGAGGATTAGATTAAATGGCCTTTAGATTTCCTTCCAGCCTTTAATTTGTGATCTTGAACTTCATATTTACAAAGTTAGTTACATAGCTACAAACTACATTGTGGTTACAAAGTTACAAAGAGAATAGATAGAGCATACAAATCTATCCCCTAGTTCCTTGCAGGATGAAGTTTGTTTCTACACAGCAGAATGTTTAAGGAAGACAAACTTGGGAAAATATAATCAAATACCCCTCCCCCCCCCATCTTTCCTACAACTCCCACATCTCTGGTCTTTAAAGGCTCAGTTCTAAAATTGCCTTCCATAGGAAGGCATTTCTGATTCTCACAGTGTAAACATTACATTCAATTTATTTTATATGTATGTTATATAAGTTTATTTTGTATATGCTTATAGATAAATATACTAATGCTCTCTGTGGAATGCAAATAAGGGTTTGGACCAGTTTTATCTTTATATCCACATGATAATACACCATGACCAAGTAAGCTTTATTTCAGGAATATAAAGCTGTTTCAATGTTAGGAAAACTATTAACATAAATGACTATATCAATAACCATACTAATAGAAATCATGTGATTATCTCAAGAAGCAGAAAAAGCATTTAACAAAATGCTAACTCATTCCTATAAAAAACACTAGAGAGCATAGGGATAGAGTTTTCCTTAAAATAATCAGTTGCATCTATCTAAAATTATCAACAAGCATAAAATGTAATGCTGATAAACTAGGACCATTTCCAATAAGATCGGAGGTGAAACAAAGTTGCCCACTATCACCTCTACTATCAGTATTGTATTAGAAATGTTAGCTTTAGTAATAAGAGAAGAAAAAGAAATGAAAAGAATTAGAGTAGGCAAGGAAAAAAATCACTTTTTGCAGATGATATAATGGTATACTTAGAGAATTCAAAGAATCAACTATAAAACTACTAGAAACAATTCACAACTTAAGCAAAATTGCAGGATGCAAAAAATCCACATAAATCATCAGTATTTCTCTGTGGTACCAACAAAGTCCAGCAGCAAGAAAGAGAAATTCCTTTTAAAATAACTGTAGGTAATATAAAATATTTGGGAGTCTATCTGTCAAGGCAAAGTCAGGAACTATATGAACACAATTACAAAACACTTTCCACACAAATAAAGTGATATATAAACAATTGAAAAATAAAGGTAAATCAAGCTAATATAATAAAAATGACAATTCTACTTAAATTCATCTATTTATTCAGTATCTTACCAATCAAACTGTGAAATTACTTTACAGTAGAAAAGATAATAATAAAGTTCATCTAGAAGAACAAAAGATCAAGAATTTCAAAGGAATTAATGAAAAAAAATGTAATTGAAGGTGCCCTAGCCGTATCAGACTTAAAATATATTATAAAGCAGCAGTCATAAAAAACTCTTTGGTACTGGCTAAGATGAATAGTTGATCAATGGAATAAGCTTTACAAGACACAGTAGTCAATCATTTTAGTAATCTAATGTTTGATAAACTCAAAGATGCCAGCTTTTGCAATAAGAACTCATTATTTGACAAAAATTTCTATAAAAATTGAAAAATAGTATGGCAGAAACTAGGCACTGACCAACATCTAACATCCTATACTAAGATAAGATCAAAATGCATTCATGATTTGAAAATAAAAAGTGATACTATAAGCAAATTAGAAGAACAAAGGATAGTCTACCTCTTAGATCTGTAGAAAAAAAGGAATTTATGGCCAAATTAGACTGAAAGTATAGTATAAAATGCAAAATGGATAATTTTGATTACATTAAATTTAAAATGGTTTTGTACAAACAACAGCAATGCAGACAAGATTAAAAGGCAAGCAGAATACAGGGAAAAAATCTTTGCATCCAAGGGTTCTGATAAAGACCTCATTTCTAAAATATATAGGGAATTGACTCAAATTTATAAGTATACAATCAATTCTTCAATTGACAAATGGTAAAAGATTATGAATAGACAATTTTCAGATGGAGAAATTAAGACTATTTCCAGTCATATGTAAAAAATGCTCTAAATCACTATTGATCAGAGAAATGAAAATTAAGACTACTCTGAGCTACCACTACACACCTCTCAGATTGGCTAAGATCACATGAAAAGACAATGATAAATATTGGAAGAAATGTGGGAAAACTGGGACACTAATACATTGTTGATGGAGTTGTGAATGGATTTAGCCATTCTGGAGAGCAATTTGGAATATGCTCAAAAAATTAACAAACTGTACAAACCCTTTAATTCAGCAGTGTCTCATATGGGCTTGTATCAGAGATAATAAAAATGCAAAAGGACCCACATGTGCAAAAATATTTGTAACAACCCTTTTTTTAGGGTCAAGGAAATGGAAACTGAGTGGATGCCATTAGAGCACATGAATATTATTGAATATTATTTTTCTATAAGGAATTATCAGCAGGATGATTTCAGAAAGGTTTGGGGAGATTTATGCTAAGTGAAATGAGTAGGACCAAGGAAAGAGTATGGAGAGCAACAAGATTATATAATGATCAATTCTGATGGACATGTCTTTTTTCAATAAAGAGGTGATTCAGGCCAACTTTAATAGACTTGTAATGTAGAAAGCCGTCTTCACCCAGAGTGAGGATTGTAGGGACTGAATGTAGATTACAACATTGTTTTTTCACCTTTTTTGTTGTTGTTTGCTTGCTTTTTTGTTTTTTTTTCCCTCATTTTTTCTTTTTGATCTGATTTTTTGTGTGTATATCATTATAAATGTGGAAATGTGTATAGACAAATTGTCCATGTTTAACACATATTCGACTACTTTGTATTTAGAGGCAAGGTGGTATAAAGGATTGAGAAAAATATGGAACTCAAGGTTTTGCAAGGGTGAATGTTGAAAACTTTCTTTGCATGTACTTTTTAAATAAAAAGCTATTATTTAACAAATTTAGGCAGATAATGTTTAATATAGAAAAACCTATAATTTTTGACATACTTTATATTTAGTATCTCAGATACTCATTTGTGATATTGTTTTTGTTTTAATAGAAGAAAAATGTCCATTTCTCTGAAATATGTGTTCATGCAGATCATTTTACAACTGAAGACACGCTAGTCAATAGAACAATATTCTTATAACTTCTCCCTCTTTAACTTCTTCACCATTGACAAATGTTTTTAATAGGTCAGATGTCTTACTAGTAATTAGATAATGAATAATCAGACATTTTAGCAATTAAGAAAATAATATTTGTTTTGATTGTACTTCAGTTCTATTCAAATGATCACATTCTATTATACTTTATATTTTATTGTGTAAGCCTCTTCACCCAGCCCATTTCTACTATAAGATGATAGAAGTAATTCATGTAAGTGTCTTAGAAAGCAAAAGAAAGTGAAGGAAATTGGCAGTTGTGTCTTTCCTCCCAACCCTAAAATGTCAACTGTCATTCATCATAGCCAATGCAAAAACTCATCCTCTTGGATTCTGAGGTATACCTACTGATCAAAACTGCATACCAATAAGTAGAGCTTTTTCCCAAATTAAACTATTCCATAACATCCCTTAAGAGAAAGATTGTCCATTGTCCTTGGTTTGGTTTTTAATAAGAATAATTGACATTTATCTGACATTTAAAGTTTGCAAAACACTTTTTATTCATTTTCACATTGAGCTGTACAAGTAATTTTACAAATAGTATTAATAATATTTAACAGATGAAAAAACAGTAGCTCTGAGAAATTAGATGGACAAATTGTCCAAAGTTACACTAGTAAGAGTTGGAGAACATTTGAAATAAGCTCTTTATAATTTTAAATTAATATTCTAGCTATTATTATATATCTCTCTAGTATTTTAGATAGTCTTTAAATGGGGAAAAAGCAGTCTTCTCATGACTTAGCTCTTAGATCAATTGATTCTTATCTCTGAGATGAAGAAGCACAAACTCAAATTATTTGCTGTAAAACTGAAACTTCAAAAGATCTATATTTAGTATGTGAAGATATGATAAATGACACAGGCCTATCATTTTGTTCTATTTAGTATTAACTGCCATGTTTTTACTAACTTTTTGACTAATATTTAAAATAGCACTGAGACAGGTTAGGTGCTTATTTATTTACTATTTTATAGATAAAACAACTAATGGTTTTGCCAAGGTAACATGGATCAAACAACAGTATATTTAAAAATCTGATTGAAAAATGTTGGGATATTTAAAGAAACAGAATTCTCAATTTCCTTCTTATTCCTAAGAATATGTGAAATACACAGGAACACCAATGACACTGCTATGAGAATGAACTATGTATCTAAGTTAGTGAGGCATAAAATCAGAGTAGTATTTTCCTAACCTCTTCTAGTTCATGCTGCACAAAGAACACTGATGGAGGAAGCTAAGCTCATAATTACCTGGCTAATTGTGAGTGATATAAAAATTTAGAGGTTTCATCTGTGACAAAGCTATAGATGTTGGTAATTTAATTACCCAGTGGTTTTGTATTGAATATCATGGGTCGAAGGAGAGGCCTTCTAAGTCAGTACTGATTAAATTTGTGTATAAATTACCCTCAAAATGTGCTTTTTATGTGATGTGCATATGGGATTTAGCAGTTCAGTTAATAATGTGCATTATTTTTTCTAATCTAATGTGCATCAAAACAATCAGCAGTTTTAAGCAAATCCTAATTGGCTCTTAGTTTTCTGCAGATAATGCCCAGATCTACATGGCAATGGCTGAGCTGTCCCCTAAAATTTCATTCATTCATCTCTCTTGAGATTTTGACACATTTCACCCTGGAACACTAGTACAGAGTTAATGAAAATAAATAGATATGCAAAAGTTCTGATTGCAAGTAGATAGGGGTATTAGCCTGAAATCATACCAGTGATTCTAAGAGAAGACATGTTCAGAAGCAGAAAACTTCATATATTAGAGAAAGCTCTGATAAAGGTAAATATATCTAATTGTTTTACGAAATTCAATTCATAAACACTGCTCTCTCCAAAGTTTCCAAAGACCTCTTAGTTGTCAAGTACAATGATCTTTTCTCCTTTACCTGTCTGCAATCGTTGACACTTGATCACCTTTCCTCCTTGATACTCTTCTCTCTACTTTTTTTTTTTGGTGACATCCCCCCTGCCTGTCTCTTTCTGCCTATCACAGTGCTTCTCAGTCTTCTTTGCTGTTCCACAAGATTCTGTTCTAGGTCCTCCTTTCTTTCTCTATACTACATCAACTGATTATTTCATCAACTTTAATTGCCTTCTCTATGTTGACACAACCATTTTGTTGACCTTATATCTCATATCTCCAATTGACTTTGAAAAATCTCAAACTGGATGTCCAGTAATAATCTTAACTTAATATGTCCAAAATAGAACTCATTTTGTTTCCCTTTATACCTTTCCTTTTTCTCTCTTATAGTAGAGGGCAACACCATCCTTGGGATTGTATCCTAAGAATTGTCCTTGAAAATCCCCATAATCAACCTCTTGCTAAGATCTGGCAATTTCATCTTGGTAGTATTACTTGTATATGCCTTTGCCTTCTCTAACATAGTCATTATTCTAATTCAAATCTTCAACACTCATCCCTCGAATATTGTAATAGTTGGTGGTTCTGTCTTCCTCAAGTCTCTCCCCTTCATCCACCAAAGGGATTATCCTAAAGTTCAGATATCATCATATCACTTGCCTACTACAAACCTTTTAATCACTCCCTGCCATCTCCAAGATCAAATACAAAATGTTTTATTTGGAATTCAGTCTTTCATAACAGCTCCTTCCTACTTTTCCAGTCTTTCATTTTCTGTCACAGACTAGTCAATTAATTGTCACTTTTGTTCCTGGATGCTCCATGAGAAAAACTATCTGTCTCTCAGCTGATGGCATTTTATCTTTCTCCCCCTCCCCCTTCCATGTAAGAAATGTTCTCCATTATCAACTCTACTTACTAATGTCTCTGGTTTTCTTTAAGTCAAAAACAAAATCTCATATTTTGCTAGAAGCTTTTGCTTAATTGTAATGCTTTCCCTCTGTTCATTGATATTTAGTGTTCATAGGTTTTTTTTTTTTCTGTATATATGTATTGCATACTATCTCCCCCATTAAGTTGAAATCTCCTCGAGGGAAGGGATTCTTTGTATATCCCCAACACTTAGCATATTACCTGGCACATAGTAGGTGATTAATCATTTTTTAAAATTCCTAATGGATACAGAATAACCTTTTCAGAATGGTTGAATTTTGCATATGATATGAGAACTACATAGAACAATGCCCACTCAAGACTAAAGGCTAAAAATACACATATTTTATGCCTAAATAAGAAATATTCTATGATTGCTTATGTAAAAGATCAGGACAATGTTTTGGTCTCTGGGAACATTTCTGAACAACATTGACTAGGAAATTGTATAAGGAAAAATTACTGTAAAGAGTCATGATCAAGAGTGGAAAACATGGACCACATTAAACTAATGCAAGTGCTCAAAATGGGAAAAATAGTCATTTGTCATCATTTTCAGGAACTAACAAGGAGAATGAGTTTGGCCAAAAAAGATCATAGTGTCCAAAGAAAGCACACTATATTCTATATCAGTTGATCTCTAAATACCAACAAAAACTGGTCAGAATCCTACAAAAAATGTTCTATTATAACTGTTTCTCAGCCTTTAGGGTATCTTTAGTTATCAAAAGGTCAAAAGTAATAGCATAGACACCAAATAAAAGTTAAAATGATCTTTGATTGGAACAAAAGAGTTGTGACTTCCAAGATTAAGGAGGTGATAACTTTTTTCCATTCAGAACGCTACTAGAGTACTGTATTCAAAAGAAATTAAGGGCCTGAGTGAATATACAGCTAGAATATAGAGGATCTGGATTAAAATAATATCTCAGATAATCATTAGCTGTGTGACTCTCAGCAAGTTAAATATTCCCCCTGTGTCTCAATTTCCTCATCTTTAAAAAGAGAAGAATTTTATTGTATCTATCTCATTGGGTTATGCTGATAATACAACTTTGTAAATCTCAACATGTTTTTAAATTTTAGTTATTTATGAATACTGCAGTCTAAGAAGCTTTAATCTTTTTAGTTTATAAGTACCAAGAGTATAATGAGGAAGATAAAGGATTAAGAGTTAAGAACATTTAAGAACTGATTGAAAAAAAAATCTGAGGATTTTTTCCCCCATATTTGATATTTGGCATTTGGTATTTGACATTTGATATTTGTAAGTTTTTGTAGTTATGTCATATGGAGAAGGGATAAGATTTCTGCTTATTCCTCGAGAGAAGAATCATAAACAAGGGGTGGAATATTCAACCATCCCATTTTAATCATCATGGAAGAAACACTCTTAAAAATTACATAATGAGGTAGGATTCGAGGAAGATGGCAAAGCAGTAAATTACAAGCTGTCCTGATTTCCTATACAAATAGAATAAATTTATGCCTCAGGTCGAAGATAGACTGGAGAAAAATCAAAAAAACTTCTGGCAAAACAGAGGTCCTCTAAATATAACCTGTGAAGATCTAAAGAAAGACCTGAAGCTGGGGATTAACCAACCTGGACTAGCTCCTCAGAAATATCTAGGAGGAACCTCTTGGACTAGCTGGGTATGATTGGAGCCTCAGAAGGATCCGAAGAGACTTTCACCTCCCTGACTGTCAAGTTGGGATTTGAGTCCAGAATAACAAATAAACCTTGGCTGATTGGGAACACCAGGCCCAGATGTATTACTGAGAGGACCTTGGGCAAGAAAGAATCAGCATCCAGGAAAAGCAGAAGTAATGGGCCAGAAGCACTGCTGGGTGTGGGCACTTGCAGGAGAGTAGAGACTTTAGTTTGAAGTTCCTGGTCAGAATGGAGAGCTAAAGGGAAATTTCAGGCACCATTCCTTATCCCACAAAGAAGAAAGAACCCCACCACTGAAACATATTATGGGAAAAGGGAAGACTTGGAAGACACTGTAGTAAAAAAAAAAAAGTTTCTATTCCAAAGAGAAATATGAAATGATTTCCTACCCTGAGAGAAATTGTAGAAGAACTCAAAAAAGAATTTAAAAATCAGATGAGAAACATTAAGGAAAAGCTAAAAAAAAAAACAAACAAACAACAAAAAACCCGAAGAAAAACAAGAAGATAATGAAAAAAATTACCCAACAAAAAAAGGAGGTAGAGTCTCAAAGATGAATTTTTTTTTTTTTTTGAAAATTACAATTGGGCAAGGAGAAGCCAGTGAAGCTATGAGAGACTAAGACATAACCAAACAGATGAGAAAGAAACAAATAATAAAAAAACAAATAATGAAAGAATGAGAAAATAGAACAGAATGTAAAATATTTTATAAGAAAAATGACAGATGTGGAGAAAAGATCAAGAAAAGAAAATATAAGAATAATTGGACTGTCAGAAAGTTGTAAACAAAAAGAGAACCTTCACACTATTTTTTTTAAATTTTATTTAATAATACCTTTATATTGACAGAATCCATGCCAGGGTAATTTTTTTTTTTACAACATTATCCCTTGCACTCATTTCTGTTCCGATTTTTCCCCTCCCTCCCTCCATCCCCTCCCCTAGATAGCAAGCAGTCCTATATATGTTAGATATGTTGCAGTATATCCTAGATACAATATATGTTTGCAGAACCAAACAGTTCTCTTGTTGCACAGGGAGAATTGGATTCAGAAGGTAAAAATAACCCGGGAAGAAAAACAAAGATGCAGATAGTTCATATTTGTTTCCCAGTGTTCTTTCTTTGGGTGTAGCTGCTTCTGTCCATCATTGATCAATTGAAACTCAGTTAGGTCTCTTTGTCAAAGAAGTCCACTTCCATCAGAATACATCCTCCTACAATATCGTTGTCGAAGTGTATAATGATCTCCTGGTTCTGCTCATTTCACTTAGCATCAGTTCATGTAAGTCTCGCCAAGTCTCTCTGTATTCATCCTGCTGGTCATTTCTTACAGAAAAATAATATTCCATAACATTCGTATACCACAATTTACTTAACCATTCTCCAATTGATGGGCATCTATTCAATTTCCAATTTCTAGCCACTACAAACAGGGACAAACATTTTGGCACATACAGGTCCCTTTCCCTTCTTTAGTATTTCTTTGGGATATAAGCCCAATAGAAACACTGCTGGATCAAAGGGTATGCACAATTTGATAACTTTTTGGGCATAATTCCAGACTGCTCTCCAGAATGGTTGGATTCGTTCACAACTCCACCAACAATGCATCAGTGTCCCAGTTTTCCCGCATCCCCTCCAACATTCATCATTATTTTTTCCTGTCATCTTAGCCAATCTGACAGGTGTGTAGTGGTATCTCAGAGTTGTCTTAGTTTGCATTTCTCTGATCAATAATGATTTGGAACACTCTTTCATATGAGTGGTAATGTTTTCAATTTCATCCTCTGAAAATTGTCTGTTCATATCCTTTGACCATTTATCAATTGGAGAATGGCTTGATTTCTTATAAATTAGAGTCAGTTCTCCATATATTTTGGAAATGAGGCCTTTATCAGAAGCTTTAACTGTGAAGATGTTTTCCCAGTTTGTTGCTTCCCTTCTAATCTTGTTTGCATTGTTTATACAAAAGCTTTTTAATTTGATATAATCAAAATTTTCTATTTTGTGATCAGTAATGGTCTCTAGTTCATCTTTGGTCACAAATTTCTTTCTCCTCCATAAGTGTGAGAGATAAGCTATCCTATGTTCCTCTAATTTATTTATAATCTCATTCTTTATGCCTAGGTCATGAACCCATTTCGATCTTATCTTGGTATATGGTGTTAAGTGTGGGTCCATGCCTAATTTCTGCCATACTAATTTCCAGTCATCCCAGCAGTTTTTATCAAATAATGAATTCTTATCCCAAAAGTTAGGATCTTTGGGTTTGTCAAACACTAGATTGCTATAGTTGACTATTCTGTCTTGTGAACCTAACCTTTTCCACTGATCCACTAATCTATTTCTTAGCCAATACCAAATGGTTTTGGTGACTGCTGCTTTATAATATAATTTTAGATCAGGTACAGCTAGGCCGCCTTCATTTGATTTTTTTTTTTTCATTAATTCCCTTGAGATTCTCAACTTTTTATTGTTCCATCGGAATTTTGTTGTTATTTTTTTCTAGATCATTAAAGTATTTTCTTGGAAGTCTGATTGGTATAGCACTAAATAGATTAGCTTAGGGAGTATTGTCATCTTTATTATATTCGCTCAGCCTATCCAAGAGCACTTAATATTTTTCCAATTATTTAAGTCTGACTTTATTTGTGTGGAAAGTTTTTTTGTAATTTTGCTCATATAATTCCTGACTTTCCTTTGGTAGATAGATTCCCAAATATTTTATGCTATCAACAGTTATTCTCTTTGTATCTCTTGCTGTTGGATTTTGTTGGAGATGTATAAAAATGCTGAGGATTTATGAGGATTTATTTTGTATCCAGCTACTTTGCTAAAATTATGAATTATTTCTAATAGCTTTTTAGTAGAATCTCTATGGTTGTCTAGGTATACCATCATATCATCTGCAAAGAGTGATAGTTTGGTTTCCTCATTGCCTACTCTAATTCCTTTAATATCTTTCTCGACTCTTATTGCAGAGGCTAGTGTTTCTAATACGATATTAAATATTAATGGTGATAGTGGGCAATCTTGCTTCACTCCAGATCTTACTGGGAAAGATTCCAGTTTTTCCCCATTGCATATGATGCTTACTGATGGTTTTAAATAGATGCTCCTGACTATTTTAAGGAAAAGTCCTTTTATTCCTATGCTCTCAAGTGTTTTTATTAGGAATGGTTGTTGGATTTTATCAAATGCTTTTTCTGCATCTATTGAGATGATCATATGGTTTTTGTTTGGTTGGTTATTGATATAGTCAATTATGCTAATAGTTTTCCTAATATTGAACCAGCCCTGCATTCCTGGTATAAATCCTACTTGGTCATAATGTATTATCCTGGGGATGATTTTCTGTAATCTTTTTGCTAATATTTTATTTAAGATTTTAGCATCAATATTCATTAGGGAGATTGGTCTATAATTTTCTTTCTCTGTTTTCAGCCTACCTGGTTTAGGTATCAGTACCATGTCTGTGTCATAAAAGTAGTTTGGTAGGACTCCTTCAATCCCTATTTTTTCAAATAGTTTATTTAACATTGGAGTTAATTGTTTTTTAAATTTTAGTTATTTATGAATACTGCAGTCTAAGAAGCTTTAATCTTTTTAGTTTATAAGTACCAAGAGTATAATGAGGAAGATAAAGGATTAAGAGTTAAGAACATTTAAGAACTGATTGAAAAAAAAATCTGAGGATTTTTTCCCCCATATTTGATATTTGGCATTTGATATTTGTAAGTTTTTATAGTTATGTCATATGGAGAAGGGATAAGATTTCTGCTTATTCCTCTAGAGAAGAATCATAAACAAGGGGTGGAATATTCAACCATCCCATTTTAATCATCATGGAAGAAACACTCTTAAAAATTACATAATGAGGTAGGATTCGAGGAAGATGGCAAAGCAGTAAATTACAAGCTGTCCTGATTTCCTATACAAATAGAATAAATTTATGCCTCAGGTCGAAGATAGACTGGAGAAAAATCAAAAAGACTTCGGGCAAAACAGAGGTCCTCTAAATATAACCTGTGAAGATCTAAAGAAAGACCTCAAGCTGGGGATTAACCAACCTGGACTAGCTCCTCAGAAATATCTAGGAGGAACCTCTTGGACTAGCTGGGTATGATTGGAGCCTCAGAAGGATCCAAAGAGACTTTCACCTCCCTGACTGTCAAATTGTAAACAAAAAGAGAACCTTGACACTATTTTTTAAAAATTTTATTTAATAATACCTTTATATTGACAGAATCCATGCCAGGGTAATTTTTTTTTTTTACAACATTATCCCTTGCACTCGTTTCTGTTCTGATTTTTCCCCTCCCTCCCTCCACCCCCTCCCCTAGATGGCAAGCAGTCCTATATATGTTAGATATGTTGCAGTATATCCTAGATACAATATATGTTTGCAGAACCAAACAGTTCTCTTGTTGCACAGGGAGAATTGGATTTAGAAGGTAAAAATAACCCGGGAAGAAAAACAAAGATGCAGATAGTTCATATTTGTTTCCCAGTGTTCTTTCTTTGGGTGTAGCTGCTTCTGTCCATCATTGATCAATTGAAACTCAGTTAGGTCTCTTTGTCAAAGAAATCCACTTTTATCAGAATACATCCTCATACAATATCGTTGTCGAAGTGTATAATGATCTCCTGGTTCTGCTCATTTCACTTAGCATCAGTTCATGTAAGTCTCGCCAAGCCTCTCTGTATTCATCCTGCTGGTCATTTGTTACAGAAAAATAATATTCCATAACATTCGTATACCACAATTTACCCAGCCATTCTCCAATTGATGGGCATCTATTCAATTTCCAATTTCTAGCCACTACAAACAGGGACAAACATTTTGGCACATACAGGTCCCTTTCCCTTCTTTAGTATTTCTTTGGGATATAAGCCCAATAGAAACACTGCTGGATCAAAGGGTACGCACAGTTTGATAACTTTTTGGGTATAATTTCAGATTGCTCTCCAGAATGGTTGGATTCATTCACAACTCCACCAACAATGCATCAGTGTCCTAGTTTTCCCGCATCCCCTCCAACATTCATCATTATTTTTTCCTGTCATCTTAGCCAATCTGACAGGTGTGTAGTGGTATCTCAGAGTTGTCTTAATTTGCATTTCTCTGATCAATAATGATTTGGAACACTCTTTCATATGAGTGGTAATGTTTTCAATTTCATCCTCTGAAAATTGTCTGTTCATATCCTTTGACCATTTATCAATTGGAGAATGGCTTGATTTCTTATAAATTAGAGTCAGTTCTCCATATATTTTGGAAATGAGGCCTTTATCAGAACCTTTAACTGTGAAGATGTTTTCCCAGTTTGTTGCTTCCCTTCTAATCTTGTTTGCATTAGTTTTGTTTGTACAAAGGCTTTTTAATTTGATGTAATCAAAATTTTCTATTTTGTGATCAGTAATGGTCTCTAGTTCATCTTTGGTCACAAATTTCTTTCTCCTCCACAAGTCTGAGAGATAAACTATCCTATGTTCCTCTAATTTATTTATAATCTCATTCTTTATGCCTAGGTCATGGACTCATTTCGATCTTATCTTGGTATATGGTGTTAAATGTGGGTCCATGCCTAATTTCTGCCATACTAATTTCCAGTCATCCCAGCAGTTTTTATCAAATAATGAATTCTTATCCCAAAAGTTAGGATCTTTGGGTTTGTCAAACACTAGATTGCTATAGTTGACTATTCTGTCTTGTGAACCTAACCTTTTCCACTGATCAACTTGTTGGAATCCTTACTAACTGCTAACTAATTAGAGTTGATCTAATCTTACAAGAAGATGTTTTGGGCAGAACCTGAAACAAGGTACTAAGTAGAACTAATTAATACAAGGCTTGTGTTCACACCTTTACTCATTGGAGTTCAATGAGTTCATACTTCCCTTGAAGCTCCTTGGACCAGAGAGCACTATGGGAGAAAACCCATAATCCCTCTCTCTGGAAGGAGCATAAATAGGCCAATGGGCCAGTCGAAGAAGTTCTTTAGAAGAGGAAGACGCTACAAGTTGAGATTTCACCGCAATGACATGAAGACTGGAGCTGGCTGGAGGCTGAAGAAAGCAGAGGCAGAGGCTGAAGGACCAGACCTTTGGATTTAAAGACATTTGGAGAGAGCTCTTGGAACCAAGCAGAGAGATAGGCCTCTAAGCTAACCGGGCTATATTGGAGATAATAAAAGATCTGAACTTTTATCACCTGGCTGCTTTTTGAGAAGAAAAAGCTCACCACATCAACTAATCTATTTCTTAGCCAATACCAAATGGTTTTGGTGACTGCTGCTTTATAATATAATTTTAGATCAGGTACAGCTAGGCCGCCTTCATTTGATTTTTTTTTTTCATTAATTCCCTTGAGATTCTCAACTTTTTATTGTTCCATCGGAATTTTGTTATTATTTTTTTCTAAGTATTTTCTTGGAGTCTGATTGGTATAGCACTAAATAAATAGATTAGTTTAGGGAGTATTGTCATCTTTATTATATTCGCTCGGCGTATCCAAGAGCACTTAATATTTTTCCAATTATTTAAGTCTGACTTTATTTGTGTGGAAAGTTTTTTTGTAATTTTGCTCATATAATTCCTGACTTTCCTTTGGTAGATAGATTCCCAAATATTTTATGGTATCAACAGTTATTCTGAATGGAATTTCTCTTTGTATCTCTTGCTGTTGGATTTTGTTGGAGATGTATAAAAATCCTGAGGATTTATGGGGATTTATTTTGTATCCATCTACTTTGCTAAAATTATGAATTATTTCTAATAGCTTTTTAGTAGAATCTCTATGGTTGTCTAGGTATACCATCATATCATCTGCAAAGAGTGATAGTTTGGTTTCCTCATTGCCTACTCTAATTCCTTTAATATCTTTCTCGACTCTTATTGCAGAGGCTAGTGTTTCTAATACGATATTAAATATTAATGGTGATAGTGGGCAACCTTGCTTCACTCCAGATCTTACTGGGAAAGGTTCCAGTTTTTCCCCATTGCATATGATGCTTACTGATGGTTTTAAATAGATGCTCCTGACTATTTTAAGGAAAAGTCCATTTATTCCTATGCTCTCAAGTGTTTTTATTAAGAATGGATGTTGGATTTTATCAAATGCTTTTTCTGCATCTATTGAGATGATCATATGGTTTTTGTTTGTTTGGTTATTGATATAGTCAATTATGCTAATAGTTTTCCTAATATTGAACCAGCCCTGCATTCCTGGTATAAATCCTACTTGGTCATAGTGTATTATCCTGGTGACGATTTTCTGTAATCTTTTTGCTAATATTTTATTTAAGATTTTAGCATCAATATTCATTAAGGAGATTGGTCTATAATTTTCTTTCTCTGTTTTCAGCCTACCTGGTTTAGGTATCAGTACCATGTCTGTGTCATAAAAGTAGTTTGGTAGGACTCCTTCAATCCCTATTTTTTCAAATAGTTTATTTAACATTGGAGTTAATTGTTTTTTAAATTTTTGATAGAATTCACATGTAAATCCATCTGGTCCTGGGGATTTTTTCTTAGGGAGTTGATTGATAGTTTGTTCTATTTCTTTTTCTGAGATAGGACTGTTTAGGATATTTACTTCTTCCTCTGTTAGTTTGGGCAAGCTATATTTTTGGAGGTATTCTTCTATTTCATTGAAGTTGTCAAATTTATTGGCATAAAGTTGGGCAAAGTAACTCCTAATTATTGCTCTAAATTTCCTTTTCGTTAGTGGCGAGTTCTCCCTTTTCATTTTAAGGTGAACAATTTGATTTTCCTCTTTCCTTTTTTTAATCAGATTTACTAAGGGTTTGTCTATTTTGTTGGTTTTTTCATAGAACCAACTCTTAGTTTTAATTAATTCAATAGGTTTTTTTACTTTCAATTTTATTGATCTCTCCTTTTATTTTTAGAATTTCAAGTTAAGTGTTTGAACAAGTTAAGTTGTTTGTTTTCTAGCATTTTTAGTTGCAAGCCCAATTCATTGACCTTCTCTTTCTCTATTTTATACAAATAGGCCTCTAGAGATATGAAATTTCCCCTTATTACTGCTTTGGCTGCATCCCATACATTTTGGTATGATGTCTCATTATTATCATTTTCTTGGGTGAAGTTATTAATTATGTCTATGATTTGCTGTTTCACCCAATCATTCTTTAGTATCAGATTATTTAGTTTCCAATTATTTTTTGGTCTACTTTCCCCTGGCTTTTTATTGAATGTAATTTTCATTGCATCGTGGTCTGAAAAGGATGCATTTTCTATTTCTGCCTTACTGCATTTGAGTTTGAGGTTTTTATGTCCTGATATATGGTCAATTTTTGTATAGGTTCCATGAACTGCTGAAAAGAAAGTGTACTCCTTTCTGTCTCCATTACATTTTCTCCAGAGATCTATCATATCTAACTTTTCTAGTATTCTATTTACCTCTTTGACTTCTTTCTTATTTATTTTGTGGTTTGATTTATCTAATTCTGAGAGTACAAGGTTAAGATCTCCCACTATTATAATTTTGCTGTCTATTTCTTCTTGCAGCTCTCTTAATTTCTCTTTTAAGAATTTAGATGCTACACCACTTGGTGCATATATGTTTAATACTGATATTACTTCATTATCCAAGCTACCCTTTAACAAGATATAGTGCCCTTTCTTATCTCTTTTAATTAGATCAATTTTTGCTTTAGCTTGATCTGAGATCAGGATGGCTACCCCTGCTTTTTTGACTTCACCTGAAGCATAGTAGATTTTGCTCCAACCTTTTACCTTTAACCTGCATGTATCTCCCTGCTTCAGGTGTGTTTCCTGTAAACAACATATTGTAGGATTCTGGCTTTTAATCCATTCTGCTAACTGCTTCCTCTTTATGGGGGAGTTTACCCCGTTCACATTTATGGTTAAAATGACCAATTCTGTATTACTTGCCATCTTGTTAACCCCGGTTTATGCTTTTCTCCCTTCTTTCCCCCTTCCCCCCTTCCCAGTATTAACTTTGTGAGCACCACTTGCTTCTCACAGCCTTCCCTTTTTAGTATCCCTCCCCCTGCCTTAAGAGTTCCTCCCCCTATCTAACCCCTTTCCCTCCCAGTTTCCATATTCCCTTCCACTTAGCTTATTCCTTCTCTTTTCACTTTTCCCTTCTCACTTTTCAATGAGGTGGGAGAAGTTTCACCATAAATTGAATATGTCTAAAATTTTTCTCTTAAAGCCAATTCTGAAGGCAGTAAGATACCCACTATATTCATCCCCCTCCATTCTTTCTCTCAGATGTAATAGGTTTCCTTTGCCTCTTCATGAGATGTAGTGCCCCCACATTACCCTTTTTCTGGTACAATGTCCTTTTCACATCTAGTTTCTAGAACAAGGTATACATGTATTCTTTATACATCTTTATAGCCGAAATATAGTTCCCAAGATTAATCTTTACCTTTTTAGATTTCTCTTGAGTTCTATATTTGTAGATCAAACTTTTTGTTAAGTTCTGGCTTTTTCATCAAAAATAGGTGAAATTTGCTTACTTTGTTGAATGTCCATCTTCTTCCCTGGAAAAAGATGCTCATTCTAGCTGGGTAAGTTATTTTTGGTTGCATACCACATATTTCAGGCCCTTCAATCCTTTAATGTGGATGCTGCCAGATCCTGGGTGATCCTTATTGTGGCTCCTTGATACTTCAATTGGGTTTTTCTAGCTGCTTGCAATATTTTTTCCTTCGTCTGAGGGTTCTGGCATTTGGCCACTATATTTCTTGGTGTTTTGATTTTAGGATCCCTTTCAGTGGATGATCAATGAATTCTTTCAATGTCTATTTTACCCTCTGTTTCTATGACTTCTGGGCAGTTCTCTTTGATAATTTCCTGGAAAATAGTGTCCAGGCTCTTTTTTTCATCATACTTTTCTGGGAGTCCAATGATTCTCCGATTGTCTCTCCTGGATCTGTTTTCCAGGTCTGTTGTTTTCCCCAAAAGGTATTTCACATTCTTTTCTATTGTTTGTTTTTTTGGATTTGCTTGACTGACTCTTCTTGTCTCCTCGAGTCATTCAATTCCATTTGTTCAAACTTGATTTTCAATGAAATATTTTCTTCACTCACTTTTTGAAAATATTTTTCTAATTGTCCAATTGTCCAACTCAAAAATTGAGTTCTTTTGTTCTATGGAATTTTTTTCCATTTCACCAATTTTGTTTTTTAGAGAGCTATTTTCCGTTTCCAGTTCACTAATCCTATTTTTCAAGGATTTTATTTCTTTATCCACTCTCTCTTTAAGTGAGTAGGATGACTTCTCCAGCCTCTCTTGCTAAGCCTCCCTCTCCTTTTCCCATTTTTCTTCTAGCTCCCTTGTGAGAGCCTTTTTAACTTCTTCTATGTGATTCATCTGTGCTGAGGAACAGATGATCTCCTCCTTTGGGGATTCACCTGGAGACAATCTGTTTTTAGTCTCCTCAGGATTTAGAGTCTGCTCTCTATCTGTATAGAAGCTGTCAGGGGTTAAAATCCTCTTCAATTCTTTGCTCATTTTGTCAAAGAATCAAAGACAAACTAGCAAAGAAAAAAAAAGAAAGAACCCCTAAATGGAGTCTGCTTTTTTGGGGGGAGGGGCTGGGTGGTGTTACCGAGCTTCCTCTACAGACTGCGGGGGCAGCAGCGAGGCACTAGCCGGACTGTGCTGCGCCTGTGCTCTGAGACTCGGAGAGTGTGCTGAGAGATTGTGGGGGAGGGGTGGCCAGGTCCCAAGAGACTCCAGCTGTTTGGGGTTGTATTCTTCACCCCCTGGTGTTTTTAGCTTCTCTGCTGGGCTGCTGACTTGCTGCCAGGGCAAAGTATCCAGTCCTGTAACAAAGCTCTCCCTGCAGAGACTGCTGCGATCACACCCACCCCCTCTCTGCTCTGCTCCTGTCCTCTCACTGCCAATGCCCTCAGCCTGTGCCTGATCTAAAACCGTCCCTGCCCTTGAGCAAAAACAGACCTTTCTTGGAGAGTTTCAAGGATGTCTTCTCTTGGTAATTATTTGTGTGTGTGTTTTTTTTTTCAGTCAAGCATTAATTCAGAGGCTTGTAATGAAATGGATAGTGAGAGAAAACGTGGAGCTTACACAGCTGCGTGCCTCCTCTCCCCCATCTTGGCCGGAAGTCCTCACCTTGACACTATCAATACAAGAAATATTCCAAGAAAATTGTCCTGGCATGATAGAACATAAGAAGAAAGTAGAAATAGGAAAAAATCCACCGATCACTATCTCAAATAGATTTTTTGTGGAAAACGCATAGAAATATATTGTTGCCAAATTTCAAAACCTCCAGATCAAAAAGAAAAATTTTCAAGAAACAATAAAAAATTTATTTAAATATGCTGGAGCTCCAATTGTACAAGCTAGAACTGTACGAGATGAGGGCAAAGCCAAGATGGTAGAGAGAACACACATTTCTTTTTGACCTTTTCTCATGACCCTTAGACTAATTAGCAAATCCAGCTTCTGAATTAGTTCTGGACCAGCAGAATCCACATATATTGGTAATGCAACAAATTACCAGAAGAAGATAGTTTCAAAGATCTTCAGAAAAGGTCTGTTTCAATCAGGCAAGGAGGGAGGTAGACCAAGCTCAAACAACCTGAGCACAGATGCCAGTGCAGAAAGTGCACAGTCCCAGAGTGGTGGACTCTATATGCTGGAGAATCTATGGGGAGGAATCTACAGCAATGTTGGATACTCTCACCTGGTTACAAGCCAATATATCAGCAAAGAAGTTATAAAACATCCCACACAAACATAAAAGATAAGCAGTGAACCCCCAAACATCAGAATTTCATGGGACCTGACCATGCCCACCCAGCACTGGAAGTCAGTCAGCTCAGCCGCTGCTACTTGTAGAGAAAGTTTGAACAATTTCCCTTGCCTTAAAAGCAGATCTCAACTTTTTTTAAAAAATGAGTTAAAAAAAGCAAAAAGAACCCTAATCATAAACAGCTTCTATGGTGAAAGAGAAGAACAGATTTCAAATCCTGAGGAGAATAAAAACAGATCCTCTCCAAGGATTTCATGAAGGGAAAATTATTATTCTTAGTTGAATTTTGAAGAAAGAGAGATATTTTAAACAAGTGGAAGTTAGAAAATTATTACTTCTAGGATTAGGAGATAGCCCAGTAAAGACAATATAGAGAAAGTAAGATGAAATGTTTAATTTTGACAATAATAATAAGCTGAAATGTCATTTTGGCTGAAAGCATGGAAAGGAGGGAAAGAAAGAAATAAGTCTATGAAAAGTTTTAATTGCTATGTTTTTAACCAAGGGAAATAGGGAGTAACTGAAAACTTGTGAGCAGAGAAGGAGCAGTCAGATACATATCTGAAACTATTTATTTGCTAGCTATTTTGAGACTGAATTAGAAAGGGATGAAAGTCAATGCAGAATGAATAACCAACATACAACTGTAATGCTGATAAGGGACTAAATATGGGTATTATATATATGAATGAAAAGGGGATAGAACTAGGAAATATTATGGAAGTTGTTAGTCATGTGAACTTCTTCAATTTTTTATCAAAGGTCATGATTTATTTCATTTCATTCTACATTCTAAAATGAAATTTTGATAGTTTCTATGAAACAGAGAACCATAGTATCCAAAACATCAACATAACATCAGAATAACAGAAAATTAGAAATTTAAAGAACAAAGGCATGCTTACATTTGTGAGTAGAGATATCATCATATTTATATTTACTGTTCCTTGAATCACTACATTTGGACCCTGTGTAAAATCTGGGCAAAAAAAAAAAAAAAAGGAAGTAAAAATTACGTGGAGTGTGCGAACCTCAGCAATTGAGAAAATAAACTTGTGATTTCAACAAAAAAGAACTTTTGGAGTAAGAGATGTGGAAAATATTTCTTTTAGACACATTGAATTTGAGATTGCAATTTGACATTTAAGTGGAGATGTACAATACTCAATTCATGAAGCAGATATTTTGTCCAGAAGAGAGATAAATCAATTTGTAACTAATCTATGTAAAGATTACATTTTAAACTATGAAAAATTTTAACACAAGTAAAAGAGGAGAAGGCATAGAGAGAAGAAAAAAAGAGAGAGTCAGATCTTATGGGTAAATGTTTTGTGATTTGATGATCCATCAAAAGAGATTGACAGAGATTGTTTAGCTTGATAAAGAAGAAAAAATGAAAGAAGAGAAACAAAAGAAAGTAGTACAGAAGCCAAGGCTAAAATAATTATCCAAGAGGAGGTATGATTGACAGTGTCAGTAATGAGGAATTATAGTAGACTTGAGAAACAGCCATTAGATTTAAAAATCAAGAGATGATGTGTAACTTTGGGGAAAACAATTTGAATAAAGTGATAGAGTAAAAATTAAGGAGCCAAGCAGTAAGAGTTTAGGTAATTAAATGCTGTAGAAATGTTTTTTATATTCATTGTTCTCTGAAACTGTTTCTATTATATTATTCTAGACATAGAGAAGTATATCATCAACAGAATGGTCACTATAAAGCAATAATTTTTGGCCATGGTAACTTATAAAGCACAAAAATACCAAATGATCATTATATGAAGCTATCATTTTCTTTGGAAGAGGTGGTCCTTGAGCTGTGCAAAAAAAGGTAAAAAAAAATTTCCTAGTACTCCACTAATTTAAAAATAACTCTATTATATGGTACTTTTAAATGAAGCAAGTTAATGTCCTGAAATTAAACAAATTATAAAATGGTATTATTTCAAAAGGCAGGAAATACCCACTGTAGTTATCACATTAACTATAACTGTAGTTACCATATTAACTATAACTATAACAGAAAATTTGGGGCATCAGAGTTGATTAAAATGAACTATTTGCATATCTATGATGCCAAAAATTTAAATAAACGAGATTTAGGTTTTAAACTTAAAAATATTTCCAAGATAGCCTTGTTTGGGAAGGATAAATATATTGGGAAATTTAAAATTCTCTTAAATTTTATGTTATTATGAAAGAATTCTTTTGAGTCTTTTGGCCATTAGGGTGCACATTTACACATAAAGATAATCCTACTTGAGTGTTCTGAATTGATGCTGATTACTATTTTAGTATATGAGAACTAGATAGCTAACTGGTTTTTATCATTTCACATTTCAAATAATAAATTTGTCATTAGTCCAGTCTTTTTGAGTCATAAATTTAAGCTTACTGATATACCTGTTGGCCAAATTTGGAGCCATAAGTTTAAAGACAATCTCAGAAGAGAACTAAATGACTGTTGGCATGGATTCACTCATCAAAGTAGAAAAATAGAGCAGAAAAGATAATCTATAAAAGGAAAAAAAATGAAGTGAAGAATTAGGAAAGGAAATAGAAATGATAGGCATTTAAAAATTGAAATTAGGAAAAAGATGATGAGTTTAATGATTAATTTTTCACATCATTACTTTTATCCATTTTTTCAACTCTTGGTAATCAATCAAGAAAAATTTATTCTTGATCTTGTATTATTTGTAAGATGCTATGCTAAGCACTATTGAGTGCCATTTACAATCTAATTGGGGGGATATGCACAACCATACATAAATTTATATCAAATTTCACATATTTTATGCAGGCATATTGGATGCATATATATTTTATACAGGCATATTGGATGCATATATATTTTATTCAGGCATATTGGATGCATATATTTATATATAAACCAGATAAAGGCATATATATGTGTATATACATATTGTCTTTCCAACTATTCACAAATATAGTTGTATATGTATAATTGAATGTTTGTGTACATAAATACAGAAATACAGGTATATGTTGTTATTGTTCCTCTACTCTTTTTAAACACATTTGTTTTTGTTCATTTGTTTTGTTTTGTTGTTTGTTTTTGGTAGATACTGGAGTGGTTTGTCATTTTCTTTTGCAGTCATTTTATTGGTGAGGAAATTGATACAAACAGGATTTAGTGAGTTGCCTAGAGTTGCAAAACTAGTAAATGACTGAGGTTGAATTTAAAATCAGGTTTTCTCCAGGATCAGACCTCTGTGCACTACTCCACCTAGCTCCATACACATGCATAACATAGATATATTTATGTACTAAGAGATTGATCATATAAGTGATGACAAACTTCCTGGCTGCTTTAAGCTACATATATGTGAAAGACTACTGAACAGTTTATATGTTTTTGGGACAGCAAAGTAATCTTCTCATTTGCCATTAATTTGTAGGAGCTGATATCAAGATGCTACTTTAAATAGAGTATAATCCAGCCCCCCTTTTTTGGGGGGGTAAGCATATGTGTGTATACTTATTTATGTGTGTGCATATACGTACATACGTGTGTGTATATGTTTGTCTTGTCTTATATTAATGATTGAGTAAATCATCATCACTGACAAACAGGTGTATACATATGTCTTTCAAATAAAATAATTTGATCATGCATGGGCAATATCATGTTGTTGATTATTTTATTGTTCTACTAAATCAAATAGCTTTAAAATAATCAACAATAAATACAGTGGGGAAAGAACATCAATAATTACTTACCTATATTTAATATAACTCAATCCTCAAAGCTATTTGGTATGAGATTTGGTCCTCATGGATAGGGATCCATGCCATTGCTGCATTACAGGATAAAGAGGAAAGAAGAGATATTTGTTCTATTTATTCTTTTCAGGTTTTTCGTTTGTTTGTTTGTTTTTTGCCTTCAGGCTTCAAGAGATAAGGTAATGGCAATGCCATTTCAGTTTGCTGAATAAAAAAAAAGTCTAAGAAACTGACATAATTTTGGGGAAATTTTCCTTTAGGTGAGATATGAGACTCTTTCTTGGTAAAGTTAAGTTACCCCACTCCCCATGGAATAGCTCCTTCATTCTGTATTGTCAGGCCTATGTTCTCCTATGTATACTTTCTCTGATTTCTCTTTTACTATTAATTTATATAAATGCATTTTTTTTTGCTGTTTGACATGAGTGTTCATGGTACAACAGATTAAACCTGGCTACTGAATAGATCTGACACTTATATTATGATTCCCCTGAATTTAAGGATAGTTAAGATTATCATCACCTTTATGGCATTCCAACCATTCTGTAGAGATTTCAAAAGCTAGAAAATAAAAAAAAAAATAAATATATGTTTACTTCTATTTTCAATCCTTTCTGTTTGCTGAGTTCTAATATACTTTACTCCATCTTAATCACAAATAGGAATAGTAATACATGACACCTTGCCATTACTCACAAGTATTCCACATCTAGTTTCGAATACCAAAATCCACTATCTTCATTCTCTGAATCATGATGTTCTAAATTATTTTACTGTGGTAATCTTTTTTGTAATTTATAAGAAAGATCTCTTTCCTAGAATCTGCTGCATTGCTTATCTATCACAATTTTGTTCTTTTTGCCAAGAAGTCAAATTAACTTCTATACAGGCAAAAAGTTGTAGTGAAAAATTATAAATCCTACATAAACCCCTGGTTTGTAGACAAAGTTATTCATATGCAATGATATTCCAATGGTTCCTTAAAATTTGTATATTAGATATTTCTTAAGAAATATAGAGAATCTTATGATCTTTTCAAGTATCCTGACAATAAACTGAAAAATCATATTAACATTTATTTCTATCAATCATAGTTTTTCTTCCTTGAGGTAATAAGGGCAGTAAGAGTCCTTCAGCTAATCAATCTATCAGTCAAGATATTTGGCAATTAAAGTATTATTGGTATCTTTTGAGAGAGACATTTCAGCTGAATGATGAGAATAGAAACAAGATTTTAAAGGAATAAGAAATGAGAGGAAGGAAAATAAAATAAATAAGAGTCTACAACTTTTTCAAGCACTTTACCTGAGAAATGATATTAAAGGATAATTGGAGGAAATTATAAACCTAATGAAGGTTTTGTGGCCTTTGTTTCTGATTTTAAGCACAGAAGGGAGTATTTAGGCATTTGTGAATACAATACTGAAGATTTCAGGAAACAAGAAGAAGGTTAAGATTCAAGAGAGAAAGAATGGTTAAAGATGAAATATGCTAGAAACTAAAGAAGGTAAAGAAGGATCAAGTGCACATTAAGAAGCATTTCCTTTGGCAAAAAAGGAAGGTCATATCATTGTAATTTTTCAGTCAAGCACTAATTCTGAGGCCTTGTCATGAAAAAAAGTATTCTGAGGGCAAGATAGATGTGTGTGTCTTCTCCCCCATCTTGTCCAGAAGTCCCCAATAATTTCTTGAAGAATGTTGTCCAGGATCTTTTTCTTGACCATGGCTTTCAAATAATACAACAAATTTTAAATTTTCTTTCCAGGATCAATTTTACACTTCAATTGTTTTTCCAATGAGGCATTTTATCTCTTCAATTATTTTTTTAATTCTTTTTTGATTGATTCCTGATATCTTATAGAGCCATTAGCTTCCATTTTTGCAGTTCTAGTTTTTAATTTAAGTTTCAGTTAGCTTTTCAATCTCTTTTTCCATTCTACTTTAAATGTGCTGTTTTCTTCCATGAATTTTTTTTTTCATTTGGACAATTGTATTTTTTAAGGAGTTGATTTCTTCAGTGTATTTTTTTGTGTCTTTGATGAATTGTTTTCATTTTCTAACCTGTCAACTCTCTTTTGTATACCTCTGATTTATTTTACTTATTTTTCTTCTACCACTTTTATTTGACTTTTAAAATTTTTTATGAGTTCTTCAAAGAAGTCTCTGTAGCTTTGAGACCAAATTGTATCCTTTTTGAGGTTTCACAAGAGGGTATTTTTCCCCTTCTGAATTGGTGTATTGGTCTTCCCTGTCTGAGATTTAAAGTTGAACTCTATTTCTGAGGCACAGGTGGTGTTGTCCCCAGTTTTTTGTGGAGATTTGAGTTTTGACTTTGAGTACAGGGGCCCCTTGTGTTTGTTTACTTGCTCACAGACTTTAGTCCTATCTAGTCCTCCCTATTGTTCCCTGGTTTCCCAGGCTGGCAATTTGCCTTCTTTGCTGGGACTGGAGGCTTCCCTACTGGTCTGCCCTGCTATTGAGTAAGAACCTGGGGTATCAGTTATTGATTTGCTGTGATTAAGACTATCTCACTGGCTTTCCTGGACACCATCTGACCTGGACTTCCCATCCCTTTCTCACAATGATACTGATGCTACTTAAAGTCCTTCCAATCTTTCTTTAGTTGAGAAATTGTTATATTCTGTTTTTTCATAGAGTCTGCTATTCCAGACTCTATTCAGAGGCTTGATTGCATGTGGTTTTCTAGGGAAACTGGGAGAACTCAAGCAGCTTCTTGGCTTCACTCCATAATCTTGGCCCCCAAAATGGGATTTAAATAGAGAAGTGTTAGAGTTTCTAATTTGAATTGTGGAATACTTGTGAGCAACGGCAAGGTGTCATGTATTACTATTCCCATTTGTGATTAAGATGGAGTAAAGAAATAGATCTTTGGATTTGAGGAGGCTTATAAACTGTGGTATGAGATAATTTTATATCTATATGAAAATTAATGTTTCCCAGTAGAATGGCATCAATTGAGGAGAATACCAAATGGTGAACCAAGTGGTAAATACCTTACAAATAGGAATAAATTTACCTCTTGCAATAATGTGACATTCATAGAGAACTGTGTGAAATAATTAGTTAGCTCTAAAATATGGCTTATATTTTTCCTATCTTTTTGTGAAGATTAAAATATAAACACACATACATACACTAATTCAAGTTCTTACTGTTTCTTGGAGTTTTCAAGTATCTTACATAAGATTAACATAGTACTTTGTTTTAGATTTGCATTGATTCAACTCACAGTTCATGAACTTCTATAAATATATTTATTTTTACTAGTCAGGCAGGCTATAGTTAACACAAAGCATTTAATAAAACACCACAGTATAACAGGTAGCAATTGAGCATTTCATTGATAAGCGTTGTCAGATTCTGAAAATAAATGACTGTAATGGGCTGAGGCTTGAATTGATGCACTGAGGTCCCGAGCACATGAGGCTAAATAGTAATTGGAACATACTCTATTAATATATAAGCTTGGAGAAAGAATGGCCCCCGCCCACTCTTTGTGCAAGTCCTGATGTGTTGTATAGGAAATGACGATTTTGATGGGTGGAGGCAGGGGAGTGGAAAAGGAAGGGGAAGGAGAGACTTTTGGCATTGCCATTGCGACAGTTTGCTCAGCTCGGATCTCTCTCTGTTAGCTGGCTTCCTGTCGCAACTGCCCATATTGCTATCACAATCTTTCTTGTCTATATTTGCTATTGCAATTCTTATTCATCTCTTCACTTCAATAAATATTGAAGATTTTTCCCTTAACCTGAATTCCTGACTCCAGCTGATTTTAAATACGCGGTCATTACATTTGGCACCCAAGCGTGGGAACCAAGGACCCTACTTTTACTGAAGAAGTCTCCAGTGACCAGAAACTTAGGTGAGTATAAGACAAATAGGGAACTTATTTTCTTAAAGACTAAACTAGTAACTTTTTGGCTGAAATAGGACAGTTCCTAGGTAAAGATTCTCCATCCCCCCCCAACCCCTCCAACCCCAACCCCACCCAGGAGTGGGGCTATAGAAAGCCTGCTTAAGCTGATAGAAGATCAAGGGCTACTTATAACTTGGGAACAGGCAGCTACACTTCTGAGTACATTAAAACACACCTCCTCTTGGTTCTTAGAGGAAGAGCAAATCTCTCTAGATAACTGGGCATTGGTTAGTCAACAGCTCTCAGCATATAACAGTGAAAACGGTCCTCATTCAATTTCCATTGAGGCATTTTATTTATACAATATGATACAGTTGGCCTTAAGATAAGTTCTAGGAGAAAAGGAAAAAACTCTAGGAATAGCCAAATGGGGAAGCCTGAGATAAAGGAGGAAGACAAAGAACAGATTAATGGCCATATCTCCACAGGGCATGGAGACTTAAATTAGTCTCAAGGGCGGAGTGAATCTGAGGCAGCTTCAGCCCCACCTAAGGAGCAGGTAATTGACTCTCCTCCCTCAATTCCACCCTCCAGGATGGAAAGAGGAGGGGTAGTGGGGGGAGCAGTGACAGCACCAGCACCTCCCCCCCAGCATCCAGCACCTCCCCTCCAGCATCCAGCACCTCCCCCCCAGCATCCAGCTGCTCCTTTGAGTAGATTGCAAAAGGAACTAATTAAGGCCAAAGAAGAAGGGAGAAATGTATTGGAATTTCAACACCATATTTTTCCCGTTATTCAACAGTTTAATTCTTCAGGTCAAGAAAGTAGAAGATACTCTCCTTTTGATATAGATATCCTCAAAGACCTGAAAAAAGCTTGCACTCTTTGTGGGGCTACATCAGCTTATGTTAAGATGTTATTACAGAATTTGGCTTTTGAAATCTTGACCCCTAATGACTGGAAATCTATAGCAAAGATATGCCTAGAACCTGGACAAAACTACTTGTGGCTTTCTGAATATAGTGAGCTCTGTAGGATACAAGTCCAACAAAATAGTCCAAGTGGAGTTCATGCTGCAATCACCTATGACCTACTAATAGGTGTAGGTCCTTATGCAGATGTCGCAGTACAGATTAATTATTTTATAGCAGCATATGAGCAAATTGCTGCTAATGTTATCAAAGCATGGGCTTCTCTCCACAATAAAGACGACAAGGGTGGGGCCTTCACAAAAATAACACAAGGGCCAAATGAACCCTTTGCTGACTTTGTGGGACGTTTGCAGACAGCTATCACAAGAATAAATGGAGAAAATCCAATAACAGACATTTTGATAAGGCAACTTGCTAAGGAAAATGCTAATGAGGTTTGCAGAAGAATTATACTAGGACTGCGCAAAGATGCTCCTTTAGAGGAGATCATAAGACACTGTGCCACAGTGGGCACAGATGCCTTTCATACCTAGGCTATGATGCAGACTTCCCAAAATCCAAACATGGGAAGACAGAGTCTCTCCTGGCAAGGGACTTCCAGAGAGACTCGTAGATGCTTTCAGTGTTGAAAAGTAGGGCATCTGAAAGCTCAGTGTTGGTATAGAGATAGAATGGGAAAACACGGTGGGAGAACAAGACCCAATACCCCATGTCCAAAATGCAACAGAGGCTTCCATTGGGCCTCAGAATGTAGACAGATTCAGGGAAACGGGATGAGGGGCCCAGCCCCAGGGCCCAAGGCAAAAAACACTTGGGGCATGATGGCAGCCAATGGTGCACCCAGAGAGTGCCTAGAAGTCCAGTACCCAGACATGACCAATCAGCCAGAAATCCATATGATGGGAGAAGGGGATTACACAGTCAACCAGCCAGGAAGCAACCTGATGGCAGAAGGGAATTACAATTGGGGAGAATAGAGCTGTATGCAGCTGGGACAACTGAGATACTCCCTGGAGAGATGAAATCTGTTCCTCTCCAGCCTATGGATCCCTTACCTTCAGGCACAGTAAGCTTGACCATTTCACCTCCTTTTTGTACGTACAAAACAGTGTCCATCCACACACTGATGTGGGAAACTGGGGAATGTGTAGATAATATCCCAGTCACTAATACAGGTAGTCAATGTGTGACTTATCACCCAGGAGAAGTAGTAGCATCAGGTTTACTCATACAGAATCCTAATAAGCAACCTGGTGATAGTCACCCAGATTCTGACTCCAGACCACAAAATCCAGGAATATACTAGACAGCAGCTGTAACAGCTGACCGACCTATGCTCACGATCTATATAAAAGGCCTACCATTGGAAGGATTGGTAGACACAGGTGCAGATCGTACAGTTATTAGAGGTGCCAATTGGCCCAGTCACTGGCCAAAGATTAAAGCAGACACCTATATGTCTGGAGTAGGAGGATCAATAGCAGCTGAAGTTAGTGCTGCCCCTATAAGATGGACTTTTGAAGGCAAAACAGGAGTTTTTACTCCTTTTATAGTTGAAAAACTCCCCATCAATCTATGGGGAAGAGACGTTTTACAACAATTAGGGTTAAAAATGAGTACTTCGGTTTTTTAAGCAGGGCTGCTGTTGAAGGCCTGCCAACACTTTCACCTGTTCCTATCCAATGGAAAACTGATACACCAGTGTGGCCCTTAGGCCCTTAGGTAGCGATAAAATTCAGGCCTTATTAGATATAGCACAGGAGCAGCTTGAACAAGGGCATTTACAACCTTCTGGAATTCCGCAGTGTTCGTTGTAAAAAAGAAATCTGGAAAATGGAGGATGCTTACTGATTTAAGAAAAGTGAATGAACAGATGGAAACTATGGGAACTCTTCAGCCTGGACTTCCATCTCCTACTCAATTACCTAGAGAGTGGCTTCTTTGGGTCATCGATATTAAGGATTGTTTCTATTCTATCCCTCTGGATAAGGAGGATATGAAAAGATTTGCCTTTTCAGTGCCCAGTGTTAACTTAGCTGAGCCTTATAAAAAATATGAATGGACAGTTTTGCCATAGGGAATGAAAAACAGCCCCACTATGTGTCAAATGTATGTTGCTGCTGCTCTTGCTCCAATAAGAAAAGCATTTCCAAAAGTTATGTTATTACATTATATGGATGATATATTGGGATGTGCACCTGAGGAACAAATGCTAGAAGCATGTCTACAAAAGACGATAGAAACACTAAGATACTACAAATTGTACATAGCTGAAGAGAAAATTCAAAGACATGCTCCTTTTCAATATTTAGGATATGAAGTATACCCTAAGGTGCTTACAGTACAAAAACTGTCCTTAAGAACAGAGAAGCTAAATACCTTAAATGATTTTCAGAAATTGATAGGAGATATCCAATGGATGTGACCAGTGTTAGGCTTGACTACCTATCAGTTACAACCATTATATAATATTTTAAGGGAAGACAGTGCTTTAAATTCACCACGCCAGCTTACAAAAGAAGCTCAAGAGGCTTTGAGAGAAGTTGAACTGGCTTTATCCAATGTGGTTGAAAGAGTCACTCAAAAACCCTTGGAAATATCAGTTTTTGCCACACAAGAGGCACCCACAGCAGTCCTTCATCAAGAAGACAGTGTGATAGAGTGGGTGAACCTCCCGGCACAACCAGAACAAAGCCTTACTCCTTACCCAATGCTTGTGGCTAGAATTTTGTTAAAGGCCATTAAGCGAGCAGTACAATTATCTGGGGCAAGACCTGATAAGATATACACCTTTTACACCAATACACAAATTATTGTGTGTTGTGAGACCATCCCAGAGTGGCAAATTTTATTAGCCATGGCTCCAAATTTTACACATGGGTCTCCATTAAAGATAACCAGACTTTTACATAATTGGCGATGGATTCTTGAAGAAAAAGTTTCTAAAGTTCCTCTTAAAGGACCAACTATCTTTACAGATGCATCCAAACACAATATTTGTGCTGTATACTCTCACGACTTAACTATAAAGAGAGTAGTCAGAACTCTTTTTCAGTCCACTCAGCAGAACAAATTATATGCAATCATGTTAGCTCTCACCTATTACCCAGGAGACATAAATATAATATCTGATTCAGCCTATTCAGTAGGTGTGGTACAAAGAATTGCCACAGCCCAAATAAAATTTGCAGCTTCTAATATATATCAACTCTTTAAGGAACTTCAGGAGCAAGTGAGAAAACATCCAGGTAAGATTTATATCTTGCATGTCCACTCACATAGTGGACTTCCAGGTCCTATTTTTGATGGGAATTCAAAGGCAGATAGCCTTTTAACTATGTTAGCCAGTACGCCTTTATTTCAGGAGGCCCAGGAATCCCATTCTAAATACCATCAGGCTGAGTGAGCTTTGCGTTTACAATTTGGGATTACAAAAGAGGAAGCTAGGAGCATAGTAAAAAGCTGTATAGCTTGCCTTCCTTTCCACGCTCCTACACTGCCTCCAGGGAAGAACCCTCGTGATTTGAGACCCAGTGAAATCTGGCAAATGGATGTGACCCATTATAAATCTTTCAGTCGTCTGTCTTTTATCCACGTTGTGGTAGACACCTTTTCAGGATTCACTTTTGCCATACCAGCAGCAAAAGAGATGGCCCGAGTGGTCACTGAATTCCTCATTCAAGCATTCGCAATTATGGGTGTGCCACAAGCAATAAAAACAGACAATGGTCCTGCATACACCTCCAAACATTTTGCACACTTTTGTGCACAGTATAAAATTTTACATACTACTGGCATACCCTTTAATCCTCAAGGACAGGCAATAGTAGAGAGGAGAAACAGAGACATTAAGACGCTGCTCCAAAAACAAAAGAAAGGGGGAGCCACAGGTAACCCTAGAGAACTACTAAATCTAGCACTTTATACTATTAACTTCTTGATTTTTGACAAAGATGCACTGGTTCCGGCAGACAGGTTTTATAACCCACCGGAAGGGCAATGTCCAGTGCGAGCAGCTCCACTATCTTTAGATAATCACCAGGTGATGTGGAAAGACCCAGAAAGTGGTGAATGGAAGGGACCAGATAGGCTAATTGCTTGGGGGAGAGGGTTTGCTTGTATCTCTACAGGTGGAGAAGGAATCAGATGGGTGCCAATGAGCCATATTCGCCTTGTCCATTGCAGAGAGATGGAGCAGACCCTTGAAACGAAGGAGAAGACCCAAGAAACATTGGCTGGTTCTGTTGCTGATTGTGCTCACCATTGAAAGAGTGTGGCAGTTATGGCGTTTGACTCATGGACATAAAAAATAATTGGACTTCAAAATCCTCAGAAATCTTTGGATTCTCTGAGACATTAGATTGTTGTAGGACTTTAAATCCCTCAGGAATCACCGGATTCTTTGAGACATAAGACTTGAAAGCCCTCAGGAATCATTGGATTTTCTGAGAAATGATAAGACTGTTGCAGGACTTCAAAATTTGCTGGAATCATTGGATTCCCTAAGACATAAAAATACTTTTGCTGGACTGTAAAAACTTGGGGGGATCTTTGGATTCCCTGATATGTGAAGCAATGGACAATAGATTGGTTTTGGACTATCTCTTGGCTGCTGAAGAAAGTGCATGTGTGACTGCTGTTTACATACTCTCCTAGGACTTCTGGCAATCTTTTACAACACACTGTTGATTTATATTGTTTGTTATAATGTTACTTGGGTGTATTTGTTACACCCCATGAAGCCTGCACTGACTGTGGGGAGAGTCATCACTAATAGCTTCTGCGTTGTTGCTATGTGCTTGTATAATACTTCCCACGCTGATGGATTTGTACATAATAAGACCCTTGAGCCCAGAAACCTGCTAGCAACCCCCACTTCCCTTTAGTGCTTTTCATCTCCCTTCCTGAGATGTCAGGGAGGGTGTGATTATCTCCTTTTTAGTGCTTTCACCTTCCTTCCTGAGAAGTCAGGGGGGTCATGATCACCTCCTTTTCGGTGCTTTCACCTCCTTTCCTGAGAAGTCAGGGAGGGTGTGATCACCTCCCCTTGGGGGCTCTGATCTCCCTGAGGAGTCAGAGATGGCATGATCACCTGTGTTCTAAAACAAAAGAAAGTGGGAGATGTAATGGGCTGAGGCTTGAGTTGATGCACTGAGGTCCCAAGCACATGAGGCTAAATAGTAATTGGAACATACTCTATTAATATATAAGCTTGGAGAAAGAATGGCCCCCGCCCACTCTTTGTGCAAGACCTGATGTGTTGTATAGAAAATGACGATTTTGGTGGGTGGAGGCAGGGGAGTGGAAAAGGAAGGGGAAGGAGAGACTTTTGGCATTGCCATTGCGACAGTTTGCTCAGCTCAGATTTCTCTCTGTTAGCTGGCTTCCTGTCGCAACTGCCCATATTGTTATCGCAATCTTTCTTGCCTATATTTGCTATTGCAATCCTTATTCATCTCTTCACTTCAATAAATATTGAAGATTTTTCCCTTAACCTGAATTCCTGACTCCAGCTGATTTTAAATATGCGATCATTACAAATGACCAGAGTCACAGAGATTGTACAGCAACTGTTAAATTCTGAAAAAAATAAAAATAAAATAAACCAAAGAACTACAGACAATATTACACCACTAGTCAACTTTGATAAAAGAGACATAGATTGTTATAGAAAAAGCTTTATATCAACTGTCAACTCTTAAAAATAATATAAAACCAAAGATCTCTCTGAGATTATAAGCAAATTTATTTTTTATTCCAAAGAAGGAATTAAACTAGACTTGTGTGTTAGAGTGTCTTCTACCAGGAGATCTTAGGTAGTAAGGCTAAGTCATGATGCATATAGTTGAGACTAGATGAAGAACAGGAAATAAGTTGTAACCACATCAGCAAAATATAACAGCAAAAATAAAATAAGTTTGCCTAGTGACAAAATGTCTATTTGTGGTTTCTGCAGGTGCTTGTCTAAACTACAGGATCACCTGGGTTTGGTTTGAGATAATTCTGTGTTTTAGCTGCAACAGAGTTTATCCAGAGAGTGAATGCAAAGGATTGTTGTTATACCAACCTCAGGGCACAGCTTACTTGTTGGACCTTATCTCTTGAAAACATGCTGTCTCCTAATAGTAAGAGAAGACAGGAATGGTCTTGTTTTGTGGGTCCTGACAGCCTGGGGTATGTTCTCTTACAATTATCCAAACCATCTTGGGAAGAGTGGATACAAGTAGAAAAAGCATATGGCCAGTAAACAGGCTATACATGTAGAGAGCACAAATAGTCTGTACACGTGCCTGGAGCACATACACAGAGACCAGATATATGAATATAAGTGGACCTAGTATAGGAATGAAAGAGTCTCTTGCATCTTTATTGCTGAGACATTGCTGTCCTTGACAGATTTGCTTTTTATATAGACCTTGCATGGTATATAGACCTTATATAATCATTAATGAGTGTATCATTTCTTTTAAACATACTATGTAACCTTAAATAGTGCTTCCTTAATCTCATTTGGCCACAATTTGTGAGTGCTTCAATAATTCTGTGATTGCTGTCAGGTGTGGTGCTACTAAGCACAAGGTTATATACTTTCTCTACTTACCGATTCTACTTTCAAAGTAAGAGATTCTGTCATGGTTCTGTTTAGCTTAAAGCACAGAAGTCTTGTGTTATAATTTTCTAGAACTGCAAAAGCTTAAAGGAGCAAACTGGTGCATCTTTTTATTCACAAAACATCTATTTCTCAGAATCATAGTTAGTTTGAAAAGAATATTTTCTGTCCAAAAGATGTCTCATTCTAGAGAATAACTATTTTGGAAACAGATTTAAGTGAGCTAATTGATTTTTAAATGGAAAATCTGTTGTTCCATTGGTATTTTCTAGTCCACAAAAGAAGCAACTCTATCAGAAGCCCCATGCCAATTAAGGTCAGAAATTTTCTAAAATGTCCTGATTAATTTACCCAGGGGATCTTATATGTCCAATCTCCTTCTAAGAAAAAGGGGTTGGACGTGCAGTTTGAAAAAAGAAAAGGCCTGTGGTCCTAACTACTTGAAATAGTTTTAAAGACTCAAAATGTTTCTGATAAAGAAACTTAGAAGTGGGTTAAATAACTTGTCAAAGGTCTATGGTGGAGAATAAAATGAGTAAACTGAATAAACAATGAAAATTGATTGGATGTCACACTGCACAGCTGATTAGAATTCATCAGAGAAGTCTTGGTTAGAAACTGACTCAGTTTCCCCCCCTTCCCCCCAGCAATTCACTATGCCATCACTGCCACTCTTCAAGGAGGGTTTCATATTATTTTTCCATCACCTATCATTTTGGTAGTCTCACCTCTAGATGTCTAAAGGAGAAATAAAGATTGCCAAATCAAACAAAATGATTTCTAGCCAAAAAGGTCTTTTTCTTTTAGAGTGTTGCATCTTGAATTGATGTAGTTATGTCCTGAGCTATCCAATATCAAGTTATCCACTCTGAGTTTTCAAAGAACCCTACTCAATGTGACAATTTATAATCTTTGTTAATTAATTTTTAGATACTTCCTCTCACCTCTAACTTTCTGCTTTTTGAAGTGTACATGGCGTTGGTAGAAACCATAAAAAATATGAAGAGAAAAAAAAAAACACTCCCACATCTTCAAAGACTACATAAACTGTAACATTTCCCCTTTACTCTATAGATGCTTGTACTTTGCCAACTCTTCTCCTGAATTACCTCCACCATTTTTCTTATTTATTAAGAACCCATGTACTGCTGAATATCAATTAAGAAAGAAACCCACCATTTTAGCAACGGCCCTCTCTTATTTTATTGAGTATTTCCATAAGTAACCTCTTCTTTTTTGTTATATGCTTCAGAATTCTGCAATATCACTCTCAATGGTATTTTCCTTTTCTACAGCTTCTGAAAAAACAAGTGTAACCATATTATTGCAAAAGTCAACCTCTCTACGTGTGGTTTTGATATTGTCTGCTCTCCCACTTTCACCTCATTCTTTTTGAATCTCCCAGTTTCTTCTCTGATAACTAAAAAAATAAAAAAAGCTTCAGTTTACCTCAACAAGTCTTCTTTCTCTTCAACTTTCATAGTCAAAGGCCTAAAAAAGCTAGCTGCTACTTTCATTCCTCTCCTTCCACTCAATTCCTTGCAATCTAACATCTGAATTTTGCACTCATTTGAAACTGCCATTTTCCATAATCATTGGCAGTTAGTTCTTCATTGACTTTTTCTCATCTGTCATTTTTCTTGACTTCTTTCAAACATTTGACAGAGTTGAGTACACTTCTCTCTTGAACACAGTCTTCTATTGAATTTGCATAATATTGCTCCCTCTTGGCTCTTCTAGCACTTGTCTTATAATTTTTTCTTGTGTGTGTGTGTGTGTTTTTTTTTTACTAGATATTCATCTGTATCCCACTCACTGATCCTAACTATTCTGTATCATCATCCCTTTCCTTTTTTCTACACTTTTTCCCCTTGGTAATTTCTTTAGCTCCCATAACTTCAATTATAAACTTTTTTTTTTCAGATGACACAATCATCTTTGAATCTCTTGAAACATTCATCTGATTATACCACTTAACTTGTTGAAATCCACATATCCAAAATAGAACTTAATATCTTGCCCATGTCTCTCCTCTATAATGTTCTGTTTCTGATGAGGCCATGCCATCTCATCACCCTGCTTGCAGCTTTAGGAATCATCCACTATTTTCTCCTTTTCTTAATACCCCATAACCTGTCAACTGACAAGTCACATTGTTTTCGTGTACAATGTATTCCTAGTTCTGCTTGTTTTGCTCAGTCATAGTTTGTGTAAATTTTTCCAGACCTTTCTAATCAGCTTCTTCATCATTTTTATAAAACAATAATTTTTTCATTACCTTCATGTACCACAACCTGTTCAGCTATTCCCCAGTTGATGGGCATCTAGTCATTTTCCAATTCTTTTCTACTACAAAATGAGCTGCTACAAACATTTTTGCACATATGGGTTTTTTTTTTTCCTCTCCTTAATGATTTCTTGGGATACAGACCTAGTAATGACATGCTGAGTCAAAGGATATGCACGTTTTTATAGCCCTTTGGGAATAGTTCCAAATTGTTCTTTAGAATGGTTGGATCATTTCAAAACTCTACTAACAATGCATTTGTCTCCCAGTTTTCTCACATTTGTCATTATCTTTTCCTGTCATTTTAGCCCATCTCAAAGACATTTAGTGGTACCTCAAAATATTCTTAATTTGCATTTCTCTTATCAATAGTGATTTAGAACATCTTTTCATATGACTAGAAATGGTTTCAATTTCTTGAACTGAAAATTGTCTGTTCATATCCTTTGACCACTTATCAATTGAGGAATGACTTGTATTCTTATAAATTTGACACAGTTTTTTATATAAAGATCTTTATCAGAAACACTGGCTATAAAGATTGTTTCCCAGCTTTGTACTTTTCTTTTAATCTTGTTTCTGTTGATTTTGTTTGTGCAGTTTTTTTTTTTTAAATTTAATGTAATCAAAGTTGTTCATTTTGCCTTTCATAATGTTTCTAGTTGTTCTTTGGTAAATGCTTCTTCAAGATATGATAGACAAATTATCTTTTTCTATCTCTTGCTGATGGGCTTTGTCAGAAATATATAAAACTTTTTTAATGATTTGTGTGGGTTTATGTTATATCCTGCAATTTTGCTAGAGCTATTAATAATTTAGAGTAAATTTTTGCATAATTTTCTAGGATTCTCTTAAGTAGATCATCATATCATCTGCAAAGAGTTACAGTTTTATTTCCTCATTGCTTATTCTAATTCCTTTCATTTCTTTTTTCTTTTCTTATTGCTAAAGCCAATATTTCTAGTACTGTGTTGAATAATAGTGGTGATAATGGGCATTCTTGTTTCACCCCTTATCTTCCTGGGAATGTGTATAGCTTTCTGTTGGTTTTAGATAGATACTGTTTATTATTTTAAGGAAAGATCCATTCATTCCTATACTCTTTAGTGTTTTTTTTTTTTAATATGAATAGATGCTATATTTTGTTAAAAGCTTTTTCTGCATCTATTGACATTATATCATATTATTTCTGTTAGTTTTGCTATTGATATGGTTAATTATAGTAATAGTTTTCCTGACATTGAACCAATCTGATATTCTTCATAGTGTATTATTCTACTGATAAGTTTCTGTGATCTCTTTGCTAATGTTTTATTCAAATGTTTTGCATCAAGATTCATTAGGGAGATTGGTCTGTAATTTTCTTTCTCTGCTTTAGGTCTTCCTGGTTTAGGTATAAGTACCATATTTGTATCATAGAAGGAATTTTTTTTTAAATAGCTTTTTATTTACAAGTTATATGCATGAGTAATTTTATAGCATTGACAATTGCCAAATCTTTTGTTCCAATTTTTCCCCTCCTTCCCCCCACCTTCTCCCCTAGATAGCAGGATGACTAATACATGTTAAATATGTTAAAGTATAAATTAAATACAAAATAAGTATACATATCCAAACTGTTATTTTGCTGTACAAAAAGAATCGGACTCTGAAATAGTGTACAATTAGCCTATGAAGGAAATCAAAAACGCAGGCAGACAAAAATATAGAGACTGGGAATTCTATGTAATGGTTCTTAGTCAATAGAAGGAATTTTCAATATTCCTTCTTTACCTATTTTTCTAAATAGTTAACATAGTTTTGGAATTAATTTTTTAAATGTTTGGTAGAATTGACATGTATTTATCTGACCATGAAGATTTTTTCTTAGGAAGTTCATTAATAGCTTTTTCAATTTCTTTTTCTAAAATGGGATTATTTAAATATTTTATTTCCTGTTTTGTTAATCTGGGCATTTTATATTTTGGTAAATATTTCAGTTAGATTGTCATTCTTGCTGCCTTAAAATTAGGCAAAATAGTTCCTAATTACTGTCTTAATTTCTTTTTCACTGGTGGTTTTCATTTTTATGATGGTGATATGTTTTTTTTTTCCTTTATTTTTTCTAATCAAATTAACTAAAGGTTTATCTATTTTGTTATTTTTTTATATAACAAAATTTTAACCTTCTTTATTAGTTCAATTGTTTTCTTAGTTTCAACTTTCTTAATTTCTACTTTGACTTTCAGAACTTACAATTTGGTATTTAATTGGGGGATTTTAATTTGTTCTTTTTCTAGCTTTTTTAGCTATATGCCCAATTCATTGATCTCTTCTTTCTCTATTTTATCCATGTAGATATTTAGAGATATAAAATTCCCCCTAAGAACTGCTTTGCCCTCTTCCCATATGTTTTGATATGTTTTCTCATTATTGTCATTATCTTGAATGAAATTATGAATAATTTCTACAATTTGTTGTTTGACCCACTCATTCTTTTGAATTAAATTATTTATTTCCAAGTGGTTTTTTTAGTCTATATTTCCCTGACTCTTTATTGAATATAATTTTTATTGAATTGTAGTCTGAAACAGAAGCATTTATTATTTCTGCCTTTCTGTTTTTGAGTATGAGTTTTTTTAGTGCTTCAATACATAGTCAATTACTGTGTAAATGCCATGTACTGCTGAGAAATAGGTATATTCATTTCTGTCCCTATTCAGTTTTCTCCAGAGGTTAATCATATCTAAGTTTTCTAGGATTCTATTAAATTCCCTTATTTCTTTCTTGTTTATTTTGTAGTTTATTCTGTGATTTGTCTGATTCTGAGTGGGGAAGGTTGAGGTCTCCCACTAGTATATTTTGCTGTCTCTTTTTTCCTATAACTGGCTTAAATATTTCTGTAGGAATTTGACTGCTCTATCACTTGGTGCAAACACATTTAATATTGTTACTACTTCATTGTTTACAGCACCCTTTATCAAGATGCACTTTCCTTCCTTATGTCTTTCAATAAGATCTATTTTTATTTTTGCTTTAAAGACATGAGATCAGAAATGATACTCCTTAATAAACTGGGAAAAATATTTACATTCAAGGGTTCTCACAAAAGTCTCATTTCTAAAATATATCAAAAAATTAGCTCAAATTTATAATAATTAAAACCATTCTCCAATTGATAAATGGTCAAAGGATATGAATAGACAATTTTCAGATGAACTTGAAACCATTTTTACTCATGAAAAGGTGCTCCAAATCATTATTGATCAGAGAAATGCAAATTAAAACAACTCTGAGATACCACTACCCAACTGTCAGATTGGCTAAGATGATAAGAAAAGATAATAATGAATGTTGGAGGGGATATGGGAAAACTGAGACACTACTACATTGTTGTTGGAGTTGTGATCTGATTCAACCATTCTGGACAGCCATTTGGAACTATGCCCAAAAGCCTATCAAACTGGACATACCCTTAGATCCAGCAATGTTTCTACTGAGCTTGTATTTATGTTTGTGGCAGCCCTTTTTGTGGCAAGAAACTGAAAAGTGAGTGGAGGCCCAGCAGTTGGAGAATGGCTGAATAAGTTATGACATATAAATATTATGGAATATGATTGTTCTATAAGAAATGATCAGCAGATGATTTCAGAAAGCCTTAGAGAGAATTACATGAATTGATGTTAAGTGAAATGAACAGAACAAGGAGATCATTATATGTGGCAACACAGGATTATATGATGATCAATTCTGATGGACATGAATCTCTTCAACAATAAAATGATTCAAACAAATTCCATTAGTCTTGTGGTGAAGAGAGCCATCTGCACTCAGAAAGAGTACTGTGGTAATTGAATGTGAATAACAACATAGTATTTTCACTCTTTTTGTTGTTGTTTGCTTGTATTTTGTTTCCTTTCCCATTTTTTTCCTTCTTGATATGATTTTCCTTCTGCAGCGTGATGTTTGTGGATATATATATCTACATTATATATATGTGTGTGTGTGTGTGTGTGTGTGTGTGTGTGTGTGTATGTGTGAATTTCATATGCTTAATATAAATATAAAAATTGGTTGACTTGCCATTGTGGGGTGAATGGAGGGAAAATTTTAGGACATAATGTTTTGTAAGGGTGAATGTTGAAAATTATCCACATATATATTCTGAAAACAAAAAGCTTTAATAAAAGCAAAAGAAATGCTATCCCTGATTTTTTTTTTGCTTCAGCTAAAGTTTAGTAAATTCTGTTCCAACCTTTTACCTTTACTCTATGTGACTGCCTGTGCCAAAGGCTGAAGGCCAAAACCTTTGGATTTCGCGACATTCGGAGGGAGCTCTTGCAACCAAGCAGAGAGATAGACCTCTAAGCTAACCGGGCTATATTGGAGATAATAAAAGATCTGAACTTTTATCACCTGGCTGTGTTTTGAGAAGAAAAAGCTCACCACAGCAGATCATATGAAAAATGCCAAAGACCTATTACAATAGAGGGAAAAAAGGGAGGAGGATGAGCATTATTTGAAGCTTGATTGGATCAGTTTTGGCTCTAAGAGGGAATAATTCAGTTGGGTATAGAAATTTATCTAACTCTATAAAGAAGTAGGAGGAAAAAGGGAAGGATAGAAGAGAAGGGAGGGCAGAAACATTAGAGAAAAGATAATAAAAGGAGGAAGGGTGATAGAAAATAAGGTAGTGGATGGGGTGGGTTAAAATACACTATTAAGGACAAGGTGGAAAGAGAAAACAAAAATGTAAGGGAGGAAAATAGGATTGAGGGAAACAGTTAGTAATAGTAACTGTGAATGTAAATGGAATGAATTCTCCCATAAAACAGTAGTGAATAGCAGAGTGGATGAAAAAAAAAACAGAATATTATAATATATTGTTTACAAGAGAGAGGGATTATGGGTTTTCTCCCATAGTGCTCTCTGGCCCAAAGAGCTTCAAGGGAGGTGTGAACTCACAAAGTTACAAAGTTTACTTTGTGAAGCTGGCATACTTGTGAACTCCAATGAGTAAAGGTGCAAACACAAGCATTGTACTAATTAGCTCTACTTAGTACCTTGTTTCAGTTTCTGCCCAAAACATCATCTTGTAAGATTAGATCAACTCTAATTAGTTAGCAGTTTGTAAAGATTCCAACAATCTGCATACCTCTTCTTTCCTCTTTTTCCAGTGCAGATCTTTTCCCACCCTTAATGTATTTTTCTTTGATGGTATCACATCAGAATCCATTCAGAACCACATCCTTAGTCCATGTAATGACCTCCTATTTCTGCCTCTGTGACAGATACAATTCTCAAAAGTTACAGATATCATTTTCTCATGTAGGGTTGCAAACAGTTTACCCTTTAAATAATATATATTTTCCATCTGCTTATTTTTCTATACTTCTCTTGACTCCTGTGTGTGTAGATTAAATTTTCTGTTTAATTCTGTTTTTTTTTTTTCAATAGAAATGATTGAAAGTGTCTTCCTTCATTGAACATCTATCATCTCCCTTGAAAGATTATGATGTGTCTCACTGGATAGTTAATTCTTGGTTGTAACTTTAGGTCTTTTTACTTCTGGAATTTAGTATTCCAGGCTGCCAGATCCTGAGTAATCATGATTGTTGCCCCTTGATATTTGCATGTTTTTGGTCTGGCAGCTTGAGTATTTTTTCCTTCAGATGGTAGTCTTGAAGTTTCACAATATTGTGCTCTGGAGTTTTTCTTATGTGATCTTTTTTTTTCAAAGGTGATTGATGCATTTTTTTCAATGAGTATTTTCTCCTCTGTTTCTAGAACATTGGGGCAGATTTTTCTTAAGGATCTCTCAAAGAGTGCTTTCCAGACTCTTTTTTTGGTCCTGGCTTTTAGGAAAGCCATTAATTCTCTTCTAGAACTATTTTCCAGATCAGCTGTTTTTTTTTTTTTTTTCAATGAAGTGTTTCACATTTTCTTCCATTTCTATCATTCTTTTTAGTTTGTTTGACTGATTCTTGGTATCTCACAGAGTCATTAGTTTCCATTTGCCCTGTTATAGTTTTTAAAGTGTGATTTTCTTCAGTTTGCTTTTGAATCTCTTTTTCCATTTAGTTAATTCTACTATTGAAGGTTCTTTTCTTTAGTGGATTTTTAAAGTATTGACCAATTTTATTTTTTAAGGAGTTTTTTTCTTCAGTCAATTTTTTCCCTTCCTTTTTCCATTCTATTTAAAACCAGCCATTTCTTTTATCTCTGTTTTTTGGTAGCAATTTTCAGTACATTTTTCAGTAATCTTCCTCAAGAAAATCATTACCCTCAAGAGAAAAGTATATAAACCAGAGAGTATTCCCACTGGGAATATGGTAGGTAAGATCAATCTAGTAAAGGAATTGTTGACATGGTTTAACATTCATGTTGATCCATCTTTCAGAGGCCAGTTTATCTGCCCTGTTTTCAGTGACATAAGGCATATTCATGTTCAGAAAATTTAAATGGTATTGAGGATCATGATCTTAGAAAAAATAATCCCGTTAAATTCAATGGTACTATGAGATTTTATTGGAGCCAATAGTACTACTGCTTTCCTATATGAGCTACTTTTATACCTAAATTTATTTGAAGTTTCTAAGCAGCATAAAAATCAATAAGAGAAAACCAGATTATTTCTTAGCTTTGAGAAACTTTTAAATTCAATCATCTTGAAAAGTTCAACTTTACTAGAAGACTGAAATCAAATCTTTCCCTAACATCTGTACCTACCTGATTGCACTTACTTTATGGCCCATAATCCCCCAAGCCTATTGAAACTCTTAAGAAAGTATTATCCTTGGGGGCAGAGCCAAGATGGCAGAGAAGACACACACTTCCTTCCCAGCTCCCTTTTACCCTCACTTACTGATTACCAAATTCAGCCTTTGAAATAGTGCTTGACAGGGAGAATCCATGAATATTGGGAATACAACAAATTACCAGCCAAAGATTATCTGAAAGACCACCACAAAATGTTTGTCTTGATCAGGCTGGAGGAGGTCTGCTCAGGTAGGGAAGCAGAATGGGGAGGCTAGCTCATGCTGAGTTGACCAGGAGTGGGGTTCGGGCTCCACAGCTGGAGAATTTGTTGGGAGGACTCTACCACAGTTCTCTGCTCTGCTTTTGTTGCAAAGCAGTAGATCAGCAGAGAAGTCACACAAATGCCAAAGGTAGAGTGTACCCCAAAATGCCAGAGTTTAACAGAACCTGGCCACACCCACCCAGCACCGGGAGTGACTCAGCACGGACCACAGCACAGATATGCAGCCCCATTCCACAGGGTGGGGGTCTGCCCAGGGCTGTCACACTTCTAGCCAAAATGTTTGTGGCAGCCTTTTTGTAGTGGCCAGAAACTGGAAATTGAACGGATGACCATCAATTGGAAAATGGTTGAATAAATTGTGGTATATGAAGGTTATGGAATATTATTATTCTGTAAGAAATGACCAGCAGGATGATTTCAGAAAGGCTTGGAGAGACTTACATGAACTGATACTGAGTGAAATGAGCAGGACCAGGAGATCATTATACACTTCAGCAACAATACTATATGATGACCAATTCTGATGAATGTGGATCTCTTCAACATGAGATGAACCAAATCAGTTCCATTTGTTCAATAATGAAGAGAACCAACTACACCCAGAGAAAGAACTATGGGATATGATTGTGAACCACAACATAGCATTTCCACTCCTTCTCTTTTTGTCCATTTGCATTTTTGATTTCCTTCTCAGGTTATTTTTACCTTATTTCTAAGTCTGATTTTTCTTGTGCAGCAAAATAACTGTATGGATATGTATACATATATTGTATTTAACATATGCTTTGATATATTTAACATGTATTAGTCTACATGTTACTAGTCTAGCATGTTAGTCTACATAGGAGAGGGGGTAAAGGGAAGGAGGTAAAAAGTTGTAACAGAAGATTTTGCAAGGGTCAATGTTAAAAATTCCCTATGTATATATCTTGTAAATAAAAAGCTATAATAAAAAAAAGTATTATCCTTACAATCTTTACATTAAAAGAGAATGGAGGCATATCTTCAGTTATTATCTATCTCCAAGACTCATGTTCCTACTTGACTACTTTTTGCTGATTTATTTCTTATGAAATATTTTCTTTCATTTCTAGTAATGGACTATCTATTCAGTTGTTACTTCTTGTCTTTTTATGACTCATAATAACTAAAATAACTTCCTTCTGAATTTCTTTAAATTTCATTAAATTATTGGTCTTTTAGATTATCTTTTTCCATTGATGATGAATTTTATTCTTTTTTTTTTACTATTCAGTCCACTTTGATTATTGTAGTTTTATAATTTATGCTTCATACACAAGAAAAAATTGATTTTATGCTCAGTTTTTTGACAATTATACTTAATTTCTTCCTTTTACTGCTCTTGTTTGGAACATCTGAAAGCCATCTTGTTTTTTGACCAGGAAGTACACCAATGACTTTCTCTCTTTTTTTTTTTTTTAAGGAACCAACTCTTTTCATTGCTGAATAGAAACAGCTTTATACAGTATGTTACTGGTAGTGAAACCAACATTTTATTTTTACTTTTAAATGGACTATTCTTTTTTTTTAATGAGTGCAGGCAGGCTATTTCAGTAATGGTAGTAGTTTATAAATAATAGTAAAGCAAAATTCCATGAAAATACATTATTTTATTCTCACAGGTCATAGATATTATTCCACTCATTTAATAGATAGGTTTACTAATGGAAATTTAAAAATAGATTCTTCATGTTATTCTATTGCTTTTTATTCTTTTCATAGGTAAACTTTCAAAAAAAAGCAAACTACTTTTAATATTTTCATTTCTTTATTTTTAGCTCCAAACCCTTATAATCTGACTTTTGACAATAATGCGTGGACTAAAACTACTCTTTCCCAATTATCTCTTACTTGCTTCAACCAAAACCTTTTGCTCAGTCTCCATACTTATGGAAATCCTTGACTGATTGATGATGTTAACAAATCTCTGGAAACTCTTTCTCTCTGCTTTCTTATAACATTGTTCCTTCTTGATTTTACTTCTAACTGAATTGATTTTTTTCATCTCCTTGGATGGATAATCATCTTCACATCTCCCACATATAAATTTACCCCCAGATTCTATCCTTAGCTTCCTCCTCTTTTCTTGCTCCTACTCTTTGTTTTTGCTTGTAGATCATGGAACCAATTAATATCTTGATGAAAACTTCAACCTGATCTAAATAGACAGCCCTAGTGTTTCCCTAGAGCAACAGCAAAATCAGTTGCTGCCTATGTCTAAATTTTTATCAGATATCTGATAACCATAGTTATCAGAAACGCAGCATCTCTAAAATAAAAATTTATATTTTCCCTAAAACTCATTCTGACATTGACTTAATTAGAAAATATCAAACTCATCCTCAAATGTTCATCCTGTTTCACATATCTACTCCCACCCTCCATATTCAAAGTATTGCTAAGTCTAAGGATTATACCTTCTCTACATATAGTTATCTTCTTTCCAATCACCTGTTCTCCAGTCTAATCCAAAGTATATCATCTCCCTTTCTAGATAATGGTGCTTGCTTTAGTTTTAATCTTGATGTTTCAAAAATATCTTCTTCATGCCTGTAAAATCAATGATTCTCTCTTCTCTCTCTCTCTCTCTCTCTTCTCTCTCTCTCTCTCTCAATCTGTCTCTGTCTTTCAGTCTCTGTATCTGCCTCTATCTCAGTCTCTGTCTCAGTCACTGTCTGTTTGTGTCTGTCTGTCTCTCTTCCTCCTTCCTTCTTTTTTCCCTCCTTCTTGACAGTGAGGTAATGCAGGATATATAATATTGTTCTTGGAGTCAAGTTGACCTGAGTTCAATTCTAGTAATTGTGAGGCATTGGTTAAGTCATTTAATTTCTGTTTCCCTCAAGTTTTCATCTATGAAATGGGGTTTCTTATTACACTATTTCCCAATGTTGTTGTAACTTTCAAATAAGATAATTATTAAGCCCTTGAAATAATGCCTGGCACTTAGTCAGCACTATATAAGTGTTAGCTAGTTAGTTAATTTTGTCCTTCAAAACTCCTGATTATCTGGACCCTGTCTACCTTATTTTATTAATTTATCATTGTCATTCCTTTTGTTTTCTCTCTTCTAGATACCACTAGGAACCACTTCTTCTTTCCTATACACAACTTTTTATTTCTTTCTTCTGACCTTTTTGCAGTTTTCCCAGTGCCTATACCCAGTGCCCAGTTCCTCTCATTTCACCTCTGCTTCTATTTCAACTCAAGAACTAGCATATGTGACTTTTCTTTATCCACCTAAAATTAAATTGTGTTGATTTTGTCTATTTAAAAATTCTTTCTCTCTCCCTTTCGCCCCTCAATATATGTATATCTGTGTGTGTGTGTGTGTGTGTGTACACACAATTAATTGTTGTTTCCTGCTAGAAGAATGTAAGCACTTAGAAATTAGGAACTGTTTTCCATTCTGTCTTAAAAATAGCTAGCACCTACCACATTCTATGAAACACTGATGACTAATAAATATAGAATCTGAGAGGAAGGGCCAAAATGGCAAAGTAAAAGCAGAAACTTTCTGACTTCTCCCCTAAACATCTCCAAATTCCTATAAATAATCACTCCATACAAATTTTAGTACAACAGAACACACAAAAAGATAGAGTAGAGAGTCAAAAATAATTTAGAAAGTCAGCAAGAGTGGTCTGTAGCATCGTAGCATCAGCATAGAGGTTTATCATGAAGTCCCAGTGTAAGTTGCTCCAAAGAAAACCCCAGCCACAGCACCATAAAAGCAGGAACCTGTCTGGGAAACTATGACTCTATAGCAGTAATGACAATTTCTAGACTTCTCAGTGCAGAGATAGTGAAGACAAAGACTCTGAAGACAACTTGCAAGGTCTGCAAAAAAGTTTATCAATAGAGAATCTTGGGAAATCAGGAGTGGGTGTGGGTTGTAGTAGCCACTCTAGTGGAATCCTATTAGTTCCAGGACAGAAAAGAATGCTAGTGGTCAGGTTTCCAGAAGAATCTTTGAACCATCTGAAGTGTGCAACAGTGCACCCTCCACTTTGTAAACAGCATCCCACTTTAAGTAAGAGTAAAAATCCAAGTAATAGGGGGGCGGAGCCAAGATGGTAGAGCAGGCACACATTAAACTCCTCTCATTACCCTCAAAACCAACTATTTAATCTAACCTCAAAAATAACTCTTCATTACTTAAATTCATGAAGATTAGAAGCACTACAATTTACCAGCCAAAGTCAATCCGGAAGATCACCAGGAAAGGTTTGTCCTCAGGGGCCAGGAACAGACTAGCACAGGCAGCGAGAGGTTAGCATCCTGAGCACACCAGGGCAGGGATGATCTCTGTGGCTAGAGAAGTTATAGGGACCACTCTGCTATAGGCTAACTGTTCTGCCATGATTACAAAGCAGTAAACTGGCAGAGAAATTAAAGCCTAAAACAGAGGGTACTCTAAAAAATGCCAGAACCTAACGAGATCTGGCTGTAACCCCTCAAACCCGGAAGTAACTCAGGCAGACTTTACCACAGCTCTGAGGCCACATCCTGCAGTTCAGGGCTTTTGTGGAGGCAGTTACTAATCTTCACGGCAGGGGGGCACAGCCTGGGCAGCCTCCAATCGGCAGAGTGGGAAACTCTGCCTGGGGTAATAGAACCACCCCAGATGACTGAGCTTCCCGGGCAGATACTTCTGGTCTCTGCAAATCCATTCACTGCTCAGCTGCTAACACCCACAGCCCCAAGGTGAGATTTGGCTTGGGAAGTGAAACTCTCACTGCTCAGCGACTAGCCCCAGGGCAGTCATTATCTCACACAGCAGGGTTCTTTGAAGGGCACTTTCCCAGCTCAGCCCTGCAGGCCTGAGTTACTTTCGGATGGGGTACTCTTTCCCAGAGCACTCCAGTACCTCGCTGCTTTTTGTAGGTGGTTAGCAGGACAGTTACCCCATCCATATACTTTTCACTGCTCTGCAGAGGAAGCTGGTAACCCCCTGGCTCTGAAGGCAGACCCTACACGCTTTAACAAAATAAGTAAAAAAATCAAAAGAACGATTGATAGTTTCTATACAGAAAGAGAACAGCTTTTCAACCCTAAAGAAACTAATAGCAGATAGTCTCCAGACAATTGTTGGTCTCCAATACAAAAGGCTCTCCTAGAAGAGACTATTAAAAACCTTAAAAGAGAGCTAGAAGAGAAATGGGGAAAGGAAAGAGAAACTATGCAAGAGATACAGAAAAGGCACATAACTCACTAAAAGTGAAATTTGATAAAGTGGAAAAAGAAAACAACTTCCTGAAATGTGAATTGGAAAAGGTAAAAAACTCCCAAGAAGTGCAGGGAAACAGAATTTGCGAACTGGAAAAAGAAAATGACTCACTAAAAAAAAAAAAAAAAAAAAAAAAAAAAAATTAGTGTAATGGAAAAAAATTCCATAGAGCAAAACAACTCAATTGGACATATACAAAAAGAAGTAAAAAAAGTTAATGAAGAAAATAACTCACTAAAAATCAGAACTGAACAAATAGAAATGACTGATTCATTGAGACATCAAGAATCAGTCAAGCAAAACTAAAAAAATGAAAGATTGGAAAATAATGTCAAATATTTACTTGGAAAAACAACAGACCTGGAAAATAGATCTAGGAGAGATAAGCTGAGGATCATCGGACTACCAGAAAATTATGATGAAAAAAAAAGAGCCTAGATACTATTTTATAGGAAATGATCAAAGAGAACTGTGCAGAAGTAATAGAACTGGAAGGGAAAATAGGCTTGAAAGAATTCATCGAACACCTTCTGAAAAAGACCCTAAAATAAAGACTCCGAGGAATATTGTGGCCAAACTTCAGAATTTTCAGACTAAAGAAAAAATTTTACAAGCAGCCAGGAAAAAGCAGTTCAAATACCGAGATGCCACAATAAGGGTCATGCAAGATCTGGCTGCCTCAACATTAAAGGATCAAAGGGCCTGCAATCAGATATTCTGAAAGGCAAAAAAACTTGGAATGCAGCCAAGAATAAACTACCCAGCTAAGCTGAGTACTTTTTTTTCCACAGAAGAAGATGGACATTTAATGAAATAGAGAAATTCCATCTGTTTCTAAGGAAAAAACCAAACTTAAACAAAAAATTTGATCTCCAACAACAGGAATCAAGAGAAGTAAAAAAAGGAAAAAGGAACTCTTGAGAACTGTATTTCTGTTGTGGATATACATAAAAACCATATGTATAATTTGATTTTACCGAAATAACATGAAAAAGGGAAGTAGAAATGGAAAGGGGATAGTGTCAGAAAAAGGGAAGAGGAGAAATAAGAAGAGGGAAACTACATGTGACAATGAGGCAAAGGAAACCTATCATATATGAGGGAACTTAGAGAGGGGGAGGAACATTGTGTGAATCCTACTCTCATCAGAGTTGGCTCACAGAAGAAACAATTGACATATTTGTTTTACAGAGATTCTTCTCTCACTTCATTAAAAAGTGGGAGAGGAAAAGGGAGAAAGAAAAAGAGTAATAAGGGAAGGGTACAAGAAAGGGGAAGGGATTCAAAGGGAGGAGGAAGGGATACTAAAGAGGGAGAGCTATGTGACATTAGTGGGACCAGTAAGTTTAATACTAGGGAAGAAGGGAAGGAGGGCAAGAAAAAGAAAAGTATAATCTGGGGATATTAGGATGGCAGGAGATACAGGAGTGGTTACATTAACTGTAAATGTAAATGGGATGAACTCTCCCATAAACAGGGAGGCAGATAGCAGACTGGATCAAAAGTCAGAACCCTACAATCTGTTGTTTACAGGAAACACATTTAAAACAGGGAGATACATACAGACTAAGGGTAAAAGGCTGGAGCAGAATCTATTATGCTTCAGGTAAAGTCAAAAAAAGCAGGGGTAGCCATCCTTATCTCAGGTCAAGCAAAAGCAAAGATTGATCTAATTAAAAGAGATAAGGAAGGAAACTATATCTTGCTTAAGGGTACTATAGACAATGAAGCAATATCAGTATTAAACATATATGCACCAAGTGGTATAGCATCTAACTTCCTTAAAGAGAAGCTAAGAGAGTTGTGAGAAGAAATAGACAGCAAAACTATAATAGTGGGAGATCTCAATCTTGCACTCTCAGATTTAGATAAATCAAATCACAAAACAAATAAGAAAGAAATTAAAGAGGTGAATAGAATACTAGAAAAATTAGGTATGATAGATCTCTGGAGAAAACTGAATGGTGACAGAAAGGAGTATACTTTCTTCTCAGCAGTTCATGGAACCTACACAAAAATTGACCATATATTAGGACATAAAGACCTCAAAATTAAATGCAGGAAGGCAGAAATAGTAAATGCTTTCTTTTCAGACCACAATGCAATAAAAACTACATTCAACAAAAAGTTAGGTGTAAACAGATCAAAAAGTAATTGGAAACTAAATAATCTCATCTTAAAGAATGATTGGGTGAAACAGCAAATTATAGACACAATTAATAATTTCACTCAAGATAATGACAACAATGAGACATCATATCAAAATTTATGGGATGCAGCCAACGCAGTAATAAGGGGAAATTTTATATCCTTAGAGGCTTACCTGAATAAAACAGAAAAAGAGAAGATCAATGAATTGGGCCTGGAACTTAAAAAGTTAGAAAAAGACCAAATTAAAAACCCCCAATCAATTATTAAACTTGAAATTCTAAAATTAAAAGGAGAAATTAATAATATAGAAAGTAAAAAAAAAAAACTATTGAACTAATAAATAAAACTAAGAGTTGGTTTTATGAAAAAAACAATAAAATTGATAAACCTTTGGTAAATCTGATTAGAAAAAGGAGAGAGGGAAATCAAATTGGCAGTCTTAAAAATGAAAAAGGAGAACTTACCACTGATGAAGAGGAAATTAAAGAAATAATAAGGGGTTACTTTGCACAACTTTATGCCAATAAATTTGATAACCTAAGTGAAATGGATGACTACCTCCAAAAATATAGGCTTCCCAGATTATCAGAGGAGGAAGTAAATTGCTTAAATAGTCCCATTTCAGAAAAAGAAATAGAACAAGCTATTAATCAACTCCCTAAAAAAAAATCCCCGGGACCAGATGGATTTACATATGAATTCTACCAAACATTCAAAGAACAATTAGCCCCAATGCTTTATAAACTATTTGAAAAAATAGGGAATGAAGGAGTCCTACCAAACTCCTTTTATGACACAGACATGGTACTGATACCTAAACCAGGTAGGTTGAAAACAGAGAAAGAAAATTATAGACCAATCTCCCTAATGAATATTGATGCTAAAATCTTAAATAAGATATTAGCAAAAAGACTACAGAAAATCATCCCCAGGATAATACATCATGATCAAGTAGGATTTATACCAGGAATGCAGGGCTGGTTCAATATTAGGAAAACTATCAATATAATTGGCCATATTAATAATCAAATTAACAAAAATCATATGATCATCTCAATAGATGCAGAAAAAGCATTTGATAAAATCCAACATCCATTCCTATTAAAAAACTCTTGAGAGTATAGGAATAAATGGACTTTTTAATTTTTATTTTTATTTTTAATTTTTATTTTTTTATTTTTATTTAATAATTACTTTATATTGACAGAATCCATGCCAGGATAATTTTTTTTTACAACATTATCCCTTGCACTCGTTTCTGTTCCGATTTTTTTCCCCTCCCTCCCTTCACCCCCTCCCCTAGATGGCAAGCAGTCCTTTATATGTTGGATATGTTGCTGTATATCCTAGATACAATATATATTTGCAGAACCAAACAGTTCTCTTGTTGCATAGGGAGAATTGGATTCAGAAGGTATAAATAACCTGGGAAGAAAAACAAAAATGCAGATAGTTCACATTTGTTTCCCAGTGTTCTTTCTTTGGGTGTAGCTGCTTTTGAATGGACTTTTTAAAAAAAAAAATCAGTAGCATCTATTTAAAACCAGCAGTAAGCATTATATGTAATGGGGACAAACTACAACCATTCCCAATAAGATCAGGAGTAAAACAAGGTTGCCCACTATCACCATTACTATTTAATATTGTATTAGAAATGCTAGCTTTGGCAATAAGAGTTGAGAAAGAGATTAAAGAAATAAGAATAGGCAATGAGGAAACCAAATTATCACTCTTTGCTGATGATATGATGGTATACTTAGAGAACCCCAGAGATTCTACCAAAAAGTTATTAGAAACAATCTACACCTTCAGCAAAATTGCAGGATATAAAATAAACCCACATAACTCATCAGTATTCTTATATATCACTAACAAAACCCAACAATTAGAGTTACAAAAAGAAATTCCATTTAAAGTAACTACTGATTGTATAAAATATTTAGGAATCAATCTGCCAAGGGAAAATCAGAACTACATGTGCAAAACTACAAAACCCTTTCCACACAAATTAAGTCTGATCTAACCAAGTGGAAAAATATTAAATGCTCTTGGATTGGGCGAGCAAATATAATAAAGATGACAATACTACCTAAATTAATCTACTTATTTAGTGCTATACCAATCAGACTCCCAAAAAACTACTTTGATGAATTAGAAAAAATAACAACAAAGTTCATATGGAAAAACAAAAGGTCAAGAATTTCAAGGGAATTAATGAAAAAAAAAATCAAATGAAGGTGGCCTAGCTGTACCAGATCTAAAATTATATTGTAAAGCAGCAGTTACTAAAACCATCTGGTATTGGCTAAGAAATAGACTAGTTGATCAATGGAATAGGTTAGGTTCAAAGGACAAAACAGCCAATAACTTTAATAATGTAGTGTTTGACAAACCCAAAGACACCAGTTTCTGGGATAAGAATGCATTATTTGACAAAAATTGCTGGAAAATTGGAAATCAGTATGGCAGAAACTAGGCATTGACCCACACTTAACACCGTACACCAAGATAAGGTCAAAATGGGTTCATGACCTAGGCATAAAGAATGAGATGATAAATAAATTGGAAGAGCATAGGATAGTTTACCTCACAGACCTGTGGAAGAGGAAGGAATTTATGACCAAAGAAGAACTAGAGATCACTATTGACCACAACATAGAAAATTTTGATTATATCAAATTGAAAAGTTTTTGTACAAACAAAACAAATGCAGGCAAGATTAGAAGGGAAACAATAAACTGGGAAAACATCTTCACAGTTAAAGGTTCTGATAAAGGCCTCATTTCCAAAATATATAGAGAATTGACTCTATAAGAAATCAAACCATTCTCCAATTGATAAATGGTCAAAGAATATGAACAGACAATTCTCAGACGAAGAAATTGAAACTATTTATAGACATATGAAAATATGCTCCAAATCATTATTAATCAGAAAAATGCAAATTAAGACAACTCTGAGATACCACTACACACCTGTCAGATTGGCTAGAATGACAGGGAAAGATAATGGGGAATGTTGGAGGGGATGTGGGAAAACAGGGACACTGATACATTGTTGGTGGAATTGTGAACACATCCAGCCATTCTGGAGAGCAATTTGGAACTATGCTCAAAAAGTTATCAAACTGTGCATACCCTTTGACCCAGCAGTGTTTCTACTGGGCTAATACCCCAAAGAGAAACTAAAGAAAGGAAAGGGACCTGTATGTGCCAAAATGTTTGTGGCAGCCCTGTTTGTAGTGGCTAGAAGCTGGAAAATGAAAGGATGTCCATCAATTGGAGAATGGTTGAGTAAATTGTGGTAAATGAATGTTATGGAATATTATTGTTCTGTAAGGAACGACCAGCAGGGATGAATACAGAGAGGACTGGTGAGACTTACATGAACTGATGCTGAGTGAAATGAGCAGAACCAGGAGATCATTATATACCTCAACAACGATACTGTTTGAGGATATATTCTGATGGAAGTGGATCTCTTCGATAAAGAGAGCCTTAATTGATCAAAGATGGACAGAAGTAGCTTCACCCAGAGAAAGAACACTGGGAAATGAATATAAACTGCTTGCATTTTTGTTTTTCTTCCAGGGTTATTTCTACCTTCTGAATTCAATTCTCCCTGTGCAACAAGAAAACTGTTCCGTTCTACACTAGTTCTACTACTACAATATATGTATATTGTATCTAGGATATACTGCAACCCATTCAACATGTAAAGGACTGCTTGCCATCTGGGGGAAAGGGGTGGAGGGAGGGAGGGGAAAAATCGGAACAGAAGTGAATGCAAGGGATAATGCTGTAAAAAATTACCCTGGCATGCGTTCTATCAATAAAAAGTTATTTAAAAAAAAAAAAAGAAATTGTCAAGGACACTGGTTCTAGAACCAGAAGGTAAAACAGAAATTGAAATATATATATCAATAACCTCTTGAAAGAGATACCAAGGTGAAAACTCACAGGAATATTATAGTCAAATCAAGAGAAAATATTGCAAGTATTCAGAAACAATTCAAATATTCTGGAGCCACAGTCAAGATAATACAATATTTAGCAACTTCTACATTAAAGGACTGGAGGGCTTGTAATGTGATATTCTGGAGAGCAATGGAGCTAAGATTACAGCCAAGAATCACCTACCCTGAAAACCTGAGTATAGTCCTTCAGGGGAAAGGTAAAAATTCAATTAAATGGAGAATTTTTAAACATTAATGATGAAAAGACCACAGCTGAATAGAAAATTTGATTTTCACATACAGGACTCAGGAGAAACATAAGGAGATAATGAGGAAAGTGATATCACAAGGGACTTAATAAGGTTTATCTGTTTATATTCATGCAGGAAAGGATGATACCTGTAATTCATTAGAACTTTCTCATTATTACATCAGTTAGAATGAGTATATATAGACAGAGGACACAGTTGTGAGTTGAATATGAAAGGATAATGTGTTATTAAATTGAAAATAAGGGTTGAGAGAGAAATATATTGGGAGAAAGGAAAAGTTACAAGTGGAATTACATGCCATAAAAATAGACAAGATAAATCTTTTATAGTGGAGAGGAAAAGGGGAAGGAGAAGATGAGTGAGTGAACCTTATTCTCTAAGAATTGTCTCAGAGAGGAAATAATATATATAGTTAATACAGATGTAGAAATCTATCTTACCCCCAGGAAATCTGGAGGAAAATGGGATACAAGACAGGGGAAGGATCATAGAAGAGAGGGCATATTGGAGGAGGAAGCAACACTTTTGAGGAGGATTACGGTGAAGGTGAATAGAGAATAGACTATATGGGGCAGAATACAATTAGTGATTGTAATTTGAAAAAGGATTACATATGCCAAAGAAAACTTAGAAGGTAAGTAGGGAAAGTCTATCTCACCAGGCTGAGAGAGGAGCAGAGTCCAATTCAGGCCACATCAGCACAGTTGTGATACCAGAAATCAAGGAGGAGGTCTCAGGAACCATGTAATCAATCGCAAAAGCTGTAGCTTTCAGGATTTTAAGCCTGTAGAGGGTAAATTATTCATCTTTGAACAACTGATGAAGAGATTACAGGAATCTTTTCTTTTTTTAATGTTTATTTATTTATTTTTTTATGTTGTAGTCCACACTCATTTCCCACAGTCTTCTCTCTGGGTGTAGATGGCTCTCTTCATCACAATATCATTGGAACTGGTCTAAATCATCTCATTGTTGGAAAGAGCCATGTCCATGAGAATTGATCATCAGATAATCTTGTTGCCATGTATAATGATCTCCTGATTCTGTTCATTTCACCTAGTATCAGTTCACATAGCTCTCCCCAGGCCTCTCTAAAATCATCCTGCTGATCATTTCTTATAGGATTATAATATTTCATAACATTCAAATACCATAACTTATTCAGCCATTCTTCAAATGATAGGTATCTATTCAGTTTCTATTTTCTTGCCACTACAAAAAGGATTGCTACAAACATTTTTGTACATGTGGGTCCCTTAGGGATCTCTTTTCTAACACAGAAATAAAAATCTATTGTTTTGTTCATAGTCAGATCCAGATCATATTTCTAGGTGACAGTTCCAGGAAGAGTTGGAGCATTAGCACAACAGAGTTTGTAGTCACAAGAGAATGGGGACCTTCCTCACAGTCAGAAGGGAGGAAAAAAAATACTTGTAGTCACTCATAGACCAGAGCACAGATACTTCTTCTTAGATTATATCAACTTGGAAGAATTACCAATTTATGAAAACAAGTGCTTGTGGTCAAGTCCCTAGAAGTATCTCTAAAATCATCTAAACAAAACCCTGAAATCTTGGGACAATACATTCTTCACCCTATTAACAGACCCTCCCTTAAACAGAGTTAAGAGTCAAGTAATGGGCTAGGAAAATGAGCAAACAATGGGAAAAAATTCTGACTATAGAAAGTTACTATAGGGTCAAAAAAGATCAAAACACACATTCAGAGAAAGATTATGAAGTCAAGACTTATACATACAAAGTCTCCAAGAAAAAAAAAAAAGATGAATTAGTCTCAGGCCATGGAAGAACACAAGAAGGAATTTGAATATCAAGAGAGATAGAGGAAAAAATTGGGAAGATAAATGAGAGTGATGCAAGAAAACACTGAAAAATGAGCCAACAATTTGATAAATGAGATACAAAATGAAAATACTGAAGAAAATAACACATTAAAAGACTAGAAAAAATGGTAAAAGAGGTACAAAAATTAAATGAAGAAAATAATGCCTTAAAATTTAGAATTGAGTGAATGGAAACATAGTTTTATGATAAATCAAGAAAAAATAACATAAAGCCAAAAGAAAATAAATAAGATAATATGAAATAACTCTTTGGAAAAACAACTGGAAAATAGATCTAGGAGTCATCTTTTTTAAAAAGAACTACCAGAAATCCAAGGTAAAAAAAAAAAAAAAAGCTTACATATCATCTTTACTTTTTCTTTTAAAATACATTTATGTATTAGTTTTTGACATTTACTGTTATAATATTTTGATTTCCATTTTACCCTTCCCTCCCTTACCTCTCACCAAGAAAGCAATTGATCTAAAATAGTTACATATGTATAATCACATTAAAAATATCTCCACATTAGTCATGTTGTGGAAGAAGAATCAGAACAATTGGGAAAAACCATAAGGGGAAAACATAAAAATAGTATGTTTCAATCTAGATTCATTCTTCATAGGTTATTCCTCTGGATATGGATAGCATTTTACACATCATGAGTCTTTTAGAACTATCTTTGATAATTGAATTTCTGAGAAAAGTCTATCCATTAAATTGATCATCCACACATTATTACTATTAATATATACAATGTTTTTTGCTTTAGTCAGTGTCATTTCATGTAAGAACTTCCAGGTTTTTCTGAAATCAACCTGCTCTTCATTTATTACAAAACAATAGTATTCCATTACATTTTTATACACAATTTATTCAGCCATTCACCAATTGTTGTGAATGCCCTCAGTTTTCAATATTTGCCACCACCAAGAGAACTGACATAAATTTTTTTTGTACATGTAAGTCCTTTTCCACTTTCAAAGACCTCTTTTGGGTCTAGTAAGGATATTTCAAGGTCAAATGGTATGCAGAGTTTTATATCCCCTTGAACATGATTTCAAATTGTTTTTTAGAATATTTGGATCAGTTCAAATCTAAACAAAGTTTTAGTGTTTTAATTTTTCCACATCTTCTCCAATATTTATCATTTTTTTCCTGTCATCAATATGATAGTTGTGAGATGGCATCTCAGAGTTGTTTTAATTTGTATCTTTCTAATCAATAGTCATTAAAAGCATTTTAATATGAATATACATTGTTTTGATTCCTTCATTTGAAAACTGCTTATTCATGCCCTTTCACAATTTGGAAATGACTTGTATTCTTATAAATTTGACTCAGTTCTCTATGTATTTTAGATATTAGGCTTTTATCAAAAACACTGGCTATAAAATTTGTTCTCCAGTCTCCTGCTTTACTTCTAATCTTGGTTTTGTTCATGCAAAAACTTTTGAATTTAATGCAACCAAAATCATTCATCCTGAATTTCTTAAGGTTCTCTCTCTCTCCTATTTGGTCATAAAGTCTTATCTTCTTCATATACATGACAGGTAAACTATTTCTTGCTTCCTTAAGTAGCTTATGATATTACTCTTTATGTTTAAACTGTAAATCTATTTTGACCTTATCTTTTCATAAGGGGTGAAATGTGCATCAATGCCTATTTTATACTATACTAATTTCTAGTTGTCCCCAGAATGTTTGATAAAATAGTGAGTTCTTATTCTAGAAGCTGGAGACTTTGTATCTTGTGTACATTACTCTCATCCATCACTCAATTTCTTAGAGAGTATGAACTACTTTTGATGATTGCTGTTTTAAAATATACTTTTAGGTCTAATATGTCTAGACTCCCTTCTTTTGCAATTTTTTACATTACTTCCATTGATATTCTTGATCTTTTGTTTTTCTAGATGAACTTTGTTTACTTTTTCTAGCTCAATTTTTTTTTTTGGCATTTTGACTGTAGTAGATTAATTTAGGTAGGATTGCCATATTTATTATACTATTTTCCACCACCTGAGAGCGATTGATATGTTTCTAATTGTTTAGATCTGACTTTATTTGTTTGAAAACTGCTTTGTTATTGTTTACATATAGTTTCTGAATTTGTTTTAGCAGTAGACTTCTAAATATTTTATATTGTTTTTTAAAATGGAATTTTTATTTCTCTCACTGCTGGGATAGTTGGTAATACATAGAAATGCTGATGAATTATATGTGTGTATTTTATATTCTGCAATTTTGCTAAATTTGTTAATTATTTTAAGTACTTTTAAAAGTTAATTTATGATGATTCTAGTGAGAGTTTTATTTCTTCATTGCTTATTCTAATTCTTTAAATTATTTTTTTCTTCTCATTGCTAAACATAAGATTTTTATTATAATATTCAATAATTGTGATGATAATAGACATTCTTCCTTGCCCCCTGATCTTACTGGGAAGGCTCTCTAGCATTAACCTGTTACATATAATGCCTACTGATGGATTTAGATAGATGCTGCTTATCATTTTGAAGAAAACTCCATTTATTTCTATACTCTCTGGTATTTTTTAAGAGGAATGGGTGCTGTATTTTGTCAAAATCTTTTTCTTTATCTATTGAGATTATCATGATTTCAGTTGGTTTTGTTATTAATATAAGACCAATTATGCTGATAGTTTTATTAATATTGAGTCAGTTCTGCATTCCTGGTATGACTCCCACCTGGTCTTTAGTGAATTATCCTGATGATAAATTTCTGTAATCTCTTTCTTAATATTTTACTTAAAGTGTTTGCATCAATATTCTTTTTTATCTTTATTCTCTCTTTTTTAAAATAACTTTTTATTGACAGAACACATGCATGGGTAATTTTTTACAACATTATCCCTTGCACTCACTTCTGTTCTGACTTTTTCCTTCTTTTCCTCCACCCCCTCCCCTAGATGGCAGGCAGTCTTATACATGTTAAATATGTTATAGTATATCATAGATACAATATATGTGTGCAGGACTACACAGGTCTCTTGTTGCACAAGAAGAATTGGATTCAGAAGCTAAAAATAACCTGGGAAGAAAAACAAAGATGCAAGTTGTCCACATTCATTTCCCAGTGCTCCTTCTCTGGGCATAGCTGATTCTGTCCATCATTGATCAATTGGAACTGAATTAGATCTTTTCTTTGTCGAAGATATCTGCTTACATCAGAATACATCCTCATACAGTATTGTTGTTGAAATGTATAATGATCTCCTGGTTCTGTTCATTTCACTCAGCATCAGTTCATGTAAGTCTCTCCAAGCCTCTCTGTATTCATCCTGCTGATCATTTCTTACAGAACAATAATATTCCATAACATTCACATAATACAATCTATCCAACCATTCTCCTTACGTCCTTGGTCCCACGTTCGGGCACCAAATATGATGACTGAGTTAGTACCCTGGATACTTTAGAATCAGCCGGAGTCAGGATAAGTCCTTCATCTTTATTCTTTGTGATCGTGAGAGGAATGGCGACACGAATCTGGCCAAGAGTCACTCTGCTTTTCTCACTCCACCTTCAAATCTCTCCTCCCAATCTCTTTATACACCAACAGATTGAGCCTGCACAGAATGGTAGGGTGAGCCATTTTCCAAGCAAATGTTAACAGAGTATTGTTCAATTGGTAATTAGCCTTAAGTGCTTGCTTGTCCAAACATCAGTGCATCTGCTTGTTTTCAGCCCATTACAGGTAAATATTTGGTTAATTAAAACTTTTTAATTTTTGTAAATTTTTATTCATTTTATTAAAAAACAGAATAAGAAAAAAAAGAATATGAAACAAAATAAAGCAAAACAAATCAGAATATTGTGTTGTGTCCAGAATCACATCAGGGAGGATTTCAAATACCTAATAATAAACTACAAGGTATATATATGGTGTGTATATATATATATATATATAGTGTGTGTGTGTGTGTGTGTGTGTGTGTGTAGGTCTAGATATACACACACATATATGTGCATGTATGTATGTAGTAGTAGAAGAAATTATATTTTTGAATATATATCTTTTCTTTACTTCCTTTTAAGTTGTTCTTTTGTTCTCTGCTATGCATGCATCTTTTTTACTTTTTTTTCCCCTTTCATTCCTCCCACATTCCCCAAGCACGCTATATTTAAGCAAGGATGTATTTATGTATACATATGTAGATGTATACACACACATACACACACACACACACCTTCCTCCTTTCCCCCACATACCTTTCCTATCCCAGCTGACTTTTTGCTTTAATTCCTCTTATTAGTTTTCCTTGCTATCAATTAACATTGCCCCACTTATGGATCCCTCCCTTGTTTTCTTCCTTCATTCATTGCTTCCCCCTCCAACCGTGCCTTCCCCTTTATTTATAGATTTTGAAGGGTGCTATACTCTTCATTACATATATGTAGTGTTGCCTATTTAATACATTCTTGATGTAAGTTTTCAGAATTATAAGCCCTTCTCCCACCTCTAATGGCTCTGTCTATTCTTCCTCTGCACTTCATTTGTATAACATAATTACTATTTTCACTTTAATTTTTCACCATTCTTTCTTTTTGAGTTACCCTATTGCTGTCAGTCTTAAGCATATGGTATTCATTTCCATGTAAAAAACATACATAATTTGTCCATGTTAAATTCCTTGAAATTGATCTTTGATATTGGTTCTTATACATTAAATTTTCTACTGAGTTCTGGTTTTGTTAATAGAAAGTTCTAAAAATCTGCAAGTTCATTGAATGTCCATTTTTTCCAGTTCCATATTATAGATAATTTTGGTGGATATGATATTTTTGTCCGCAGGGCTAGTTCGTTCTTTTGATTGTCAGTAGATAAGATTCCATGTGGTCTTTTATTGTGGTTGTTGATAAAGCCTGTAAAATCCTAATTGTAGTTCCAGGTTATTTGAATTGTTTTTTAATTGCTTCTTGCAAAATTTTCTTTTAGATCTAGGGGTTTTGGCAATAATATTCCAATGTGTTTTCCAAAAGGATCTTGAGTTGGTGGTTGGTGAATTTTTTCTATTTCTACTTTGCCCGTGTGTTCTACTCGTGGACAATTTTCTTGTATTATTTCCTTCATTATTATGTCAAAGTTCTTTCTTTTGGTTTTTTTTGGACACAACTTTCAAGAAGTCTAATTGTCCTTATATTTTCTCTTCTTGATCTGTTCTCCAGATCTGTTATTTTTCTTATAATAGGTTTCACATTCTGTTCTATTTTTTTTTCATTCTCTAATATCTGTTCTGTTATTTCTTAGTCTCTTATATATTTACTGGCTTTGCCTTGCCCAATTCTAATTTTCAAAGATCTATTTTCATCTTTGAGATTCTGTATTCCCTTTTCTAGTTGATTAACTTTTTTTTCATAATCTTCCTGTTTTTCTTGATTTTGTTTTAGTTTTCTCAATATTTTTTGATTTAATTCTATTTTGAATCTTCTATAAATTCACTCTGAGCAGGGAACCATTTCATCTTACTCTTTTTACTTCAGTGTCTTCTTTGAAGATGAACCCAGGTCTGCCCTGTTCCCATTGTAAGTTCCTATGATGAAATCCTTTATTTTTATTTTAAAATAAGAGGTATTAGTGTAAGCAGCTCTAATTGTGGGAAGGTAGGTGGGGGGTGATGATGCCTCTAACTTCACTTGAACTCTCCTCTCTGACCTGGAATCCCAAATCAAGATCTCTACCCTCCAGCAAGTGCCTGCAGCCAACAGGACTCCTGCTCCACTACCTCTGCACTCATAAGTGCTGGTTCCTGCTCAAGGCCATATCTCTACAGCACAGCTGGGCCTGAAATTCCTGATCAACCAAGTTTCCTGAACTCAAATACAGATTCTACATGCTGTCTAGAAGGTAAAAGTTTTTGTAATTCCTCCTGAGTCTCCAGCCAAATCCAGCTTAGTCCCAGGGCTCCCCAATTGATGTTTCTGTGGGGCTAGCTGAGAAGTGTTTGAACTTTATATAAGTTAACCCTAGGTCCCTGTCTTTTTTCAAAAAGCTTTTTTAATTTTTATATCATATACATAGATATTTTTTCAACATTGACCCTTGTAAAACTTTGTGTTCCAAATTTTCCTCTCCTTTCCCCCACCCCACCTGTCCTGGATGACAGGTAATCCAATGTATGTTAAATATGTTAAATACATACACACACACACACACACACACACACACACACAAATAAATATACAATTATCTTGCTGTACAAGACAAATTATATCAAGAAGGAAAAAAATGAGAAAAAATGCAAGCAAACAACAACAAAAAGAGTAACAAGGTTGTGTTGCGATCTACACTCAGTTCCCACAGTCCTCTCTCTGGGTGTAGAAGTCAGCCCCTATCTTACTTCATATCTTCTAGGATTTTACTAGGATACCCCTGTTGTGCCCCAAATATTCTCAATTTTTTACTGATCTATGTTTGCCATGAGGTGCAAATTGTTCTAGTTGTGGGGGAAATGTGGAGAGCTTTAAATTTACCAACCTACTCTGCCGTCTTCCCAGAAAACTTCCCAAGTAGTCTATTTCTTGACATCTTAATCTTTCCCTCTTTTATCATTAGCTCATCATTTATTTCAGTCATATGTCTCCCTGATGGCATCCTTTATAGCACTTTTTCTATGACATACAGGATGGTACTTCACTGATAATATGTTTCAGCCTGTGAATTGTTTTATTGCCCTTTACATGACCTGCAACTTTATTCCATCCATGATTGATAGTCATATATCATCAGAAAAACTTTGATTGTAAAAAGATAGGCCTTAAGTCTAGAGAACAAGTTTGGTCTCACTGCATAAACACTGTATAAATTCCCAAAGGAAATTCATTTTCTTCTCTCTTTGTTTAATTGTATCCCTATTTTGCACTCTAGGGCCAAAATTGAAATCCTGATGGAATAATTGTATGGATTTTCCATTCATTTGTAATTGCTTTGGACTAAAAATATTTTCATCCACTGGTTTTATTTTGTGTTTGCCCATTTGGGCCAAAATCTCTAAAAAAATAATAATATAGTAAAGTTTAATTTAAAAGAAATAAATAGAATCACTAAGAGTATCTAACTGTTCTTTCAAAATCTTCCAGCTTGTTTACATGACAGTGCCAAACATATCCTATTAACATTTTTCTTTTAGTTTTATTTCACTTGGCATTAATTATGGAATGGTAGTTAAAGTTATTTCTGGTATCTCACTTTTTAAGGAATTGGCATGATTTTATCATTTTTTGGAAGACACTTTATTGTGGTGTAAGATATTTTTGTCTCCCAAATCAAATGTTGCTTTTAATCAATAAATACACAAATAAATTGATTATCTAAAAATAATTTCTAAAGGTGAAAAAATGGGCATATAAATCTATGATTACTTCTATTCTTAAAGTTACTTTTTATTCATTCTATTATCTATCTTTCTATATACATATATTTATTTACTGGCAATATTGTAGCAAAGAGGTAATAGTGACCTCTGAGAATTTTATATTTTTGTTTTGTTCTGAGTCCTTGATAATATCTTTTATTTCAGATATTATAGAATAAATTCTTCAAAGCTCTCAAAATAATTTTGCCTCCAACATAAACTTGGTTCTCTTCAGTTGATTTTCCCATTGCTGCTTTAATCTGTATCACTTCTATATATACATATAGCATTTCTAAGTATACATAAAGGTCAAAAATTGTAATAAAAATGAAATAAAAATCTTTAGAAAGATTTATGACTTTAAAATTTTATCCTCCTCCCAGTTTTATTCTTGCAATATCCTTGGAATGACTTTGCTGTTTAGTATATTGACAAACAAATATTGACAAAATTGTAAACTTGACATTCTCATCACTGCTTTTAACAGTTTTATGGGATTTTGTGGTTCACGGTTTTCCATTGTCCTTTTCCATAAGATTGTACAATTAAATTTTTATTGAAAGCAATGTTATTCTTAGAGTTACCTCAGATGAATGACATATCTTGTCACCTGTGTCAATATTCTTATTCAGATAAACCAGTGATCTTATAACACACTGGCAAGTGATTTAGCAAAGATCCCTATATCGGTTATAATTTTCTATTTATTAAGTAATCTAATTTTTAAAATATTCACTATCTTAAATACCTCTTTCCTCTTTCTTTCAAAAAAAAAAATCTATAGATATGAGTCATCTGTGCAATCTAAAAGGTTTAGCTCCTCTTGGATCTGGGGCCATCACTCTGCAGAAGTTCAAATAAGTCTTTTCAGGTTTTTCTGAAATGATCTTTCTCATCATTTTTTGTAGAACAATAACCTTCTATAATAAGCACATATCACAGCTTGTTGAACCATATATCAACTAATAAATATTCCCTCAATTTCTAATTCCTTGTCACCACAAAATGAGTTGTTAAAATAATTTTTAATACACAGATCCTTTTCAATATCTTTTGATCTTTGGGCATAAAGACCTAATACTATAGTATTGAGTAAAAGGTTATGCACAGATTCATGGCTCTTTGAGTATAGTTCCAAATTTTTCTCCAGAATGGTTGGACTATTTCACAACACTATTAAGAGTGCATTAATGCACCTAAATTTTTCACATCTTCTTAAACATCCACTATTCTCTTTTTTTGTCAGGTTTCACAATCTCAATGGTATGAGGTAGTATCTCAGAGTTGTTTTCATTTTTATTTCTCTAATCAATATGATTTAGAGCATTTAAAAATTATTGTTGATAGCTTTAATTTATTCCTCTGAAAACTGCCTTTGACAATTTATCAACTAGTAAATAATTCTTATTTTTATTTTTTAATTTACTTTTTTTTTCTTTTTGCTGAGGCAATTGGGTTTAAGTGACTTGCCCAGGGTCACACAACTAGAAAGTGTTAAGTATCTGAGACCAGGTTTGAATTCAGGTCATTCTGACTTCAGGGCTGGTACTCTATCCATTCCATCACCTAGCTGCCCCTCTTATTTTTATAAATTTGGTTCTTTTCTTAATGTACTTGAGAAATGAGGATTTTAGCAAAGACATAGACTGTAAATTGTTTTTACCCAGTTTCCTACTTTCCTTCTAATTTTGGCTGAATTAGTTTTCTTTATGGAGAAGAAAAAAAAATTCCTTTAATCAACATTTTGCATTTTATTTTCTGTGATCTTTATGTCTTAATTAGTCATAAATTCTTTATACATATATCTAATAGATAAAATTTCCATGTTCCTTTATATGTGTATATCTATCCACCCAGCAACAGAAGTTTGGTTACTTCTGAATTTCACTCTTTTATGCATATTAGCCAAGTCAAACTGTATGTCCCATAGACATGTCAAACTCAACATGTTCAAAACAGAATTAATTATCTTTTCTTCCCAAATTACCTTTCTTTAAAGGCCCTTATCTTTATTGATGGAACTGTTTCATTGTATCTTTTTATAGATGCTGTCACTACAGAATCCATTTAAAAGCTTGATTTAATATTTCAATAGGGAACTGGGGAGAGCTCATTCTTGGGTTTCCTTTCCTAACTTGCCTCCATTTTCCCACACATATCCCAAGTATAAAAATAAAAAAAAAATTTCAAAGCAAATAATAGTGTTGTTAAATTACTTTCTTTGTTTTGAAAATTATCATATAGGCTATAAGTGAATTACCATAGGGAGAAAAAAATTTTTTAAAGATGGATTTACATCTGATTCTATCAAATATTTAAAGAATATGTATATCTATGCTATGAAATTATTCTCAAAATGACCAGAAAGCACAATATCAAAACCATTTTAAAAGATATGTATATATAGTTCTAAAACAAGCAGAGAAATACAAAATAGAGAAAGAAGAAAAATAAAACTAAATATTTACTCAAATTTTTATACTCATAGGTAATACAACGATATATGTGACCTATAAGGGATATAAAGTTTATTTAGCACTAGGAAACAATTTTCATAATAACTCTTTTCATATAAACAGAAAACACCTATAACTGCAACAAAAACTTTTGAAATCCTAAAACACAAAAAAAATGAAAAAAAAAAAACCAATCTATCACACTACAATAATTTATTACACTCCTAGTATCTGCTTATTCTAGGTACTGTAGATAAAAAAGATAACAAAAAATAGTCTTTGGCCTAATGGAACTTATTTTGAGGAAGAAAGTAACAATGAAGTATATTTTTTTGTTATATACTTCATTGTTACTTTCTTCCTCAAACTAAATGAAGGGAAATTTTGTCTTTAAGACAATAAAAATTATTCAAAACCAAGTTAGTATTTGCAATGGAGAAATACCATTTTCTTACTATAAATAAAAACTGAGCCTCCTTGCAATGCCTTATGTCCCCACTATTATTTAACATAGTTTTGGAAATTACTTATAATAATAAAAACAGAAAACAAATGTCAGCCAAAAAAAGCAAGATAAAATTATTCTTATTTGCAGATGATAAGATGGTATACTTATAAAGTCCCAGATAATAGATAAAGAAAATAACAAAACATTTACATCTTCAGTAAAGTTTCATGATACAATATAATGTCTACAAATAATCAGAATTTTTGTGTAGTGTCTATTTCAAAAATAAAAAAATGATGAGAGTCCAAACAAAATATTTATAAAATGCATAAAGTATCTAGAAGTTATTTTACAGAAAAAATTCAGGATTTCCTTTTAAAAAATAAATGTAAATACAAAATTATCTTTAAATAGGCAAAGGAAACTTTAAGTAAATGGAATGAGATTAATTGTTTATGATTGGCCATTGAAATATAATTAAAATGAAGACAATACAGAATTTTTTTACAAATTATTTTATAAACTTCTTTTTATGACAATTAAATTTCCAAAGGAATACTTTAGAGAAATTAGATATAATCATAGAAAATTATTTGAAAAACAAATATTATAGTACCTCAATGAAATAATGAAAAAAATGAAATACGATTGCATCAGCTCTGCCAAATATCAAACTATATTTTGAACATAAAGTCATCATAAATATCTATAACTTATTAGAAATAGAAAAAAAAACACTATAGAATAAATTATATAACTGAGAAAAAAAGCAATTAGAAATAGTAGCCCAATGCTTTGTATTCCAAAAAATGACAAATTATAATGGTGACCAAATATATTTACTTATGAAATGATGCAAAAAGTGATAAGCTGTTTTTCAGAAATAAGGGACTGACTAACATGTCACATGATGTAACTTAATAAGTTAAAATGGATTTGGGAAATTAATGTGAAATCATTTAATTTGAAAAAAAAAAAGCAAGTAACTTTCAGAATTATAGTTAGGTATGATAGTCTTTACCAAACAAATAATTGTAATCAGAAAGGATAAACTATGCAATTTTGTTAAAGTGAGTTATAAATTATATTAGTAAAATTATTAACATTAGAATAAGAAAATGAATTGTAATGAAAAATTTGGGTCACAATGTCATTGCTACGATTTGACATTTAAGATATATAGGAAAGCCAAATATGTAACAAGAACAATTATCTAACAAATATATACCAAAGAATAGAATAAAATTAGTTTTCTAAAGAATTATATACTACACACACACACACACACACACACACACACACACGAATAATGGAATGTATTCTAATTGAGACAGCTAGGTAATAGAGTGAATAAAGCACAATAGATAAAGTAGAAAAAGGTCTAAATTTAGAAGACCCTGAGTCACATCAAACCTTGTATATTTTCTAGCTGTTTGGCTATGGTCAAGTCATTTAGTCTCTTTTTGCCTTAACTATAAAATAACAAGGATAGCACCTACATTCCAGTTTTTATGAGGACCAAATAAAATAATATTTACAAAGTATTTAGCACAGTGCTTTGAACACAGAAATAAACCATATAATTACTTATTATTATTATTTAAAATTCTAATATGTAGTATCAAAAATTATGAAAAATTAGGAATCATCAATGTTGTAGGAACTGTGTGCATATCGGCATGTTCATATAGTTTTCATGAAGTTGTGAATTCTTTAGTGATTCTGAGTATTTGTCAAGTTTCCAGAAAAATAAATCAACTGACAAAACCTTTTGACTGACTGAACAGTTTTTACATATATACTTTAACAAATTCAAAGATAAGCACAAATGCATAGAATTCTAATATACGTCAAACTACTTATTCCAGTACTATTTCTGGTGACTAAGATCTGGAAAGGACCTTGGAAACCATTTAGTCCAGCCCCTTAGTTTCCATATAAGAATTGTGAGGCTCCAAGAAGGTGTCATTTCTCTCAATCTACAAAGGTAGTAAAGAATAAAGCCAGGATTCATATTTGGGCTCTCAGATTTCAATTTAGTGTTCCTTCCTAATTTTAAAAAGGTCATTTGTCATGGTGGATAGAGTACTGAATGTGTTGTCTGGAAGATTTTATTTCAGATCTCACCTTACTTATACTAGCTTTGTGTGAATTACTCTGTTCTGTGGTCCTCATTTTCTTCATCAGTAAAATGCATATATTAGACTTAATGATCTCAACTAAGATATCTTACAGATCTAAAGCTCCCCCCTTCCACAAAAGAAGAAACCATGGTAAATGAATATAAGGGTATATTATTGCAAAGTAAGAAGTCATAAAAATAAGGAAGCAAAGAAACAGGGGATACTTTCTCTGAAATAATGCAAGTAGAATCAAAAGAACAAATCCTTGACAACAAAGATTGAAAATTAAAAGATTAACAACAGGAAATTGAACTCTAAGCAAATGAAAAAAACAATAACCCCGAAGAACAAACAGAGAAGAATAGTCAATCTCCTACTAACAGAAAAGTCTTCAGAGGCAACTCCAGTTGGGTTGTTATTTTCATAATGTCAGATGGTAGGCAATCATTAGATTGCCTATTTAAATATAGTTCATGTTCACACCATACTTAATGTACTCCACTGTAATCTCTTCTAATAACAGAAACTAGGACAGAATGTCATATGAAGAAGCCAATCTATCGGATGTTTTGGACTAATTGTTGTTGTTGTTGGGTTTTGTTTTGTTTTTTTGGTCACAAGTGATAGTTCTATTTGGAGAGATGAGGGAGTCACTCCACATTCCTTTTCTCTATTGCCTCCTTCCCATGACTGTAAGAGAAAGACAAAAAAGATAAAAAAAAATTTAAAAATCATATATTGATAATTTTTTTTTACTTCTTCAGAATCTTTGATTGGTTGAATTATCTTTAAAATCAGTCCTGATATTCCTTCTACCTGACCTTATTACTTTCTAAATGTCTTACTAGGTTCATTTTAAGTGCTATCACAGTTTAAAACAATGGAATCTCAAAGTTTAAATCAGCATCAGCTTATCTGTTATGATCTGCATCTCTATTAGATTCTCTTCTACCATATATTTGATGAGTCCAGTCTGTGCTTAAAAATTACAATCATAAGGAAATATTGATCTTAATAAGGGAATTTGTTCTATTTTTAGACACATAATTCTAATTGTTAGACCTTTATCGATCCCATATCTGCCTGTTTCCAACTTTCATTTATCATTTCTAGGTTTCCTTGTTGGGGCAAAAAATAATAATAATAAATAAAATGTCTACTCTTTCTTTGATATAATAGACATTTAAATATTCATGGACACCTTTTATCTTATCTCTTCTTAGGGTTAAATATTTCTGGTTTCTTCAATATTTTAATAGCTATCTTTTAGATGTATTCAAGCTTGTAAAAGTCCTTTTAAAAACCTGTTTCCTAGAATTGAACAAAATATTCCAACATGATATGACCAGGGTAGAATACAGTAAAAAGTATTTCCCTTGTTAGGACACTATACTTTATATTAAGTAACATTTTTATGGCATTGCATACTGCTAACTTTTACCAACTGCATTAAATAAATAAAGACATATTTAAGCAATCAAAAAGCATTTGATAATTGCCTAGGTTTTTCTAGATATTGTTGTTGGCATTGGTAATACAAAAACAAAGACTGAAGCAATCCCCATTTTCAAGAATTTTGCATTTTATTAAAGAGGGTATATACATATTTATGTATACACACACATATATGTATATGTTCATATATATAATGCACATGTATTATACATAACAAATGTATGAATATAAATTAAATACAAGATAAAGAGAAAGGGCACTAATAGTTGATGAGATTCATGAAAGAATTCAGGTAGAAGGAAATGTTTGAGGTGCATCTTCAGGAAAAAGCAGGATTCTTTAAGTAGAATTGAGAAAGAAGTAAATTCTAAATATGAGGAGAAGTCAGTGCAAAGGCACAAAAATAGGAAGTAGAGAGTGAAGAGGTCAATTTAACTGAACTATAGAAGCAAAGAGGGAAGTACTGTTTAAGGAAATTGAAAAGATAAGTTGGACACATTTAGTAGGGCATAGGAATTTCTTACTCTGCAAGGAATTGAGGGAAGGGAATGGGAAAATGGAAGGAGAAAAGCTAAGAGAAGGGAGGGAAGATTGTGGTAGATGGGCATCAGAAACAAAACACTGGGGAGGAAGGAAAGGGTGAAGGGAGAAAGAAAAATTCAAATGAGAAAAAATAGGATGGAGGGAAATACAGAGTTAGTAATCACAACTGTGAATGTGAATAGGATGAACTCTCCCATGGAATGAAAATAGATAACATGAGTGGATTAAAAGCCAGAATTCTACAATGAGTTATTTACGAGAATCACATTAGACACAGAGAGATATACACAGAATACAGATAAAAGGCTGGAGCAGAATATATTGTGATTCAGCTGAAGTAAAAAAAATAAATAAATAAATAAAAAAGTTGGAGGTACCAATCTTGAACTCAGATAAAAAAAAAAAAAGCAAGGTAGATCTAATTAAAAGTGATAAGGAAGGAAACTACATCTTGTTAAAGGCTACCATAGAAAATAAAGCAATATCAATAGTAAACATATATGCATCAAGTGGGATAGCATCTAGGTTACTTTAAGAGAAGTTAAGTGAGTTATAGATAGAAGTAGACAGTGAAATAATGCCAGTGGGAGAACTCTACCTCCCCTTCTCAGAGTTAGTTAAATTTAATCACAAAATAAATAAGAAAGAAGATAAGGAGGTAAATAAACTTTTTTAAAGTTAGACATGAAAGGCATCTGGAGAAAATTGAATGAGGATAGAAAGGAATACATCTTTTTCTTATTGGCACATGGTACTTACACAAAAATTGACCATGTATTAGGGCATAACAACCTCACAATCAAGAGCAAAAAGACAGAACTACTACATGCATCTTTTTCAGGTCATTGATGCAACAAAATTACATTTTGGACTATGGAAATATAAACAAAAAATTAAATGAAAACTAAATAATCTACTCCTGAAGAATGAGTGTGCCCAACAACAAATTATAGAAACAATAATTTCATCCAAGAGAATGACAATAATGAGACAACATATCAAAACTTACGGGATGCAACCAAAACAATTCTCAGAGGAAACTATATCTCTAAATGCTTACAAAATGAAATAAAGATCAAATAATTGGTCATGCAACTAAAAAAAACTAGAAATAGAACAAATTAAAAATCTTCAATAAAATATAAAATTAGAAATTCTCAAAATCAAAGGAAGGATTAATAAAACTGAAAATGAGTAAACTATTAGACTAATAAATAAAATTAAGAATTGGTTTTATGAAAAAAAAAGGATAAACTTTGGTTAATTTGATTAGAAAAAAGAAAGAAGAAAACAAAATGACCAATATGTAAAATAAAAAGGTTAAACTAACCACCAGTGAAGAAGACATAAAAGTAATAGTTAGGAACGATTTTGCTCAACTATATGACAAATAAATCTAACAATCTAATTGAAATGGATGAATCTTTACAAAAATAGAAATTGCTTAGATTAACAAATGAAGAAATATAATACTTATGTAACCCCATTTTTAGAAAAAGAAATTTAGCAGGTTATTGATGAAGGCCCTAAAAAACACTCCCAGGATCAGATGGATTTACAAGTAAATTCTACTAACTATTTACAAAATAATTAATTCCAATACTCTATAAACTATTTGGAAAAATAGGTGTAGTCCTATCAAATTCCTTTTATGCCACAAATATGGTATTAATAACTAAATGTGAAAGAGCCAAAATAAAGAAAGAAAATTATAGAACAATTCTTTAATGAATACTGATGCAAAATTTTTAAATAAAATATTACCAAAGAAATTGCAACAACTTATCAGGATAATTCACTATGACCAAGTAGGATTTATTCCAGGAATACAGAGTTGGTACAATGTAAGAAAAACTCTCAGTATAATTGACTATCTCAAAAACAAAACTAACAGAAATCACATGAATATCTCAATAGATGCAGAAAAAGCTTTTGATTTAAAAAAGCACATTTTCCTATTCAAATCACCAGAGAACATAGAAATATTAAATGATAAGCAGCATCTAGATAAAACCATCAGCAAATACTATATGTAATGGTAATAACTTAGAACATTCCCAATAAGGTCAGAAATAAAACAAGAATGCTCATTATCACCACTATTATTTAATATTATACCGGAAATGTTAGCCTTAGCATAAGAAATAAAAAAAAAAAAAAAGAAATTGAAAGCATGAGAATAGACAATGAGGGGGTAAATATCACTCATTCCAGATGATATAATTACACACTTAGGGAATGCAAATCAACAAAAACCTACTTGAAATAATAAGTTTAGCAAAATTGCAAGATATAAAATAGACCCACATTAAACATCAGCATTTTTATATGATCAACAAAGTCCAGAAGCAAGAGGCAGAAAGAGAATTTCCATTTAAAATAAGTATAGAAAATATTAAATATTAGGAAGTCTACCTGCTAAAATAAATTCAGAAACTATATAAACAAACCATATTTTATACAAATAATGTCATATCTAAAAAACTGGAAAAACATCAATTGCTCATTGTTAGAGTTCAAATGTGGGGTTCTTGTTCTTCTATAAAATATTATAAAAGTTCTCTCTGGGTGCCTTCCCTGGAATCAGGATTTTGTCGGTCCCTGTTCGGGCACCAAAATGTGGTGAGCTTTTTCTTCTCAAAAAGCAGCCAGGTGATAAAAGTTCAGATCTTTTATTATCTCCAATATAGCCCGGTTAGCTTAGAGGCCTATCTCTCTGCTTGGTTCCAAGAGCTCTTGCCGCTTTGTCCTTTGCTTTCTGCCTCTGCTTTCTTCAGCCTCCAGAGCCAGTGCCAAGTTGAATCTGTCTTGCCTTGAAGAGAGGGCTTCTGGCATAATTCTGCTGAAATCCCGACTTGTAGCTTCTTCACTCTGAAGAACTTCTTCGACTGGCCCATTGAAGCTCTATTTATGCTCAAGAGAGGGATTGTGGGTTTTCTCCCATAGTGCTCTCTGGCCCAAAGAGCTTCAAGGGAGGTGTGAACTCATTGAACTCCAATGAGTAAAGGTGTGAACACAAGCCTTGTATTAATTAGTTCTACTTAGTACCTTGTTTCAGGTTCTGCCCAAAACATCTTCTTGTAAGATTAGATCAATTCTAATTAGTTAGCAGTTAGTAAGGATTCCAACAGCTCATCAATTCTTGAAGTCAATAATGACAAAAAAAAATCTTAGTCTATTTATTCAGTGGCATACCATTGAAGCTACCAAAAATCTATTTTATAGATCTAGGAAAATTACAAAATTCAACTGGAAGAATAAAAGGTCAAGAATAGCAAGGGAAATAAGGGGAAAATGCAAAGAAAGATGGTCTAGATGTACTAGAACTAAAATTGTGTTATAAAGCCACAATCATGAAAACCATTTGGTATTGACTAAGAAATAGAGTGGTGAATCAGTGAAATAGGTTAGGTATAAAAGCAACAGTAGTCAGCAATAGTCAACAATAGTCAAATAAAACTCTGGTAATCTAATTTTTAATAAACATAAAGACTCCAACTTCTTGAATGAGAGTTCAATATTTGATACAAAGTTCTGGAAAAACTTAAATGAATGTAAAGGAATAATATTGTTTTATAAGAAACTATGAGCAGGCTGATTTCAGAAAAAAAACAGAAAAGATTTACATGTGTTGATACTAAATAAAGAGTAGAAGCACAAGAACATTGTATATGGTAATAGCAAGATTGTGAGATAATTATGTTAGACAGTTTTTTATCAGTTGTACAGTGATTCCAGCATTTCAAAAGACTTGTGACAAAAAATTCTATCCACAGTGAGGTTTGGGGGGACAACTTTGGAGACTGAATGCAAATAGAAGCACACTATTTTCATTGCTTTATTTTTGTTTTTTCTTTCTTCTGCTTTCCCTTTTGTTTTGGTTTTTCTTTCACAACATGACTAATATTGAAAAATCTTACATGACTGTACATGTATAACTTATATCAGATTGCTTGCTCTCCTGGAGAGAGGAAGTGATTGAAAAAGAGGTAGGGAGAAAAGTTTAGAACTTATAATCTTACAAAGATGAATGTTGAAAACTATTTTTACATGCAATGGAAAAAATAGAATACAATTAAGTAAAAAATGAAAAAAGTTATTAAAAAAGATAGATTAGGACAGAGTTGGGAATGGCTTTAAGAGTTCAGAAGAGATTTTCTTTTTTATTATGTTAGAGGCAATAACAAGCATTTGTTTGTGTTAACTGTTGTGGAGGATAGAATTAGAGCTAGAGATTAAAGATAAACAAACAATGGAAAATAAAAATATCAAAGTGTTAATGACCATGCCCAAGTGAAGGGGCAGGTCAGTTCTCCAAGAGCCTCCATACGTGTGGATCATAACATCTGAAGGATTTGCAAAGCAACCTTTACTGACACAATTGTTGTTTATGGACGGGGAATGAGATGAATTGGAGGCCGAGGGAAGAGGAAAGAGATCAGACAACACAACTGCCTTTCAGGGGAGAGGTCAGAGAACAGCAATTGCCTCTCAGTCTCCTTGTATCATCATCATCCTTTCACATGAAGAGATCCATTCTATAAGTCTGAGTTAGGTCTCCAGCAGCCACTGGCAGGTGGTTACCATATCACAACATCAAAGATAATTTCTAGAATATGAACCTAGGGTAAATAAAAACATTTGACAGGAATGAAAGGAGTTCAGCTCTGAGAAGAAGCTAGATTCTGGTTTGTCTATGTCATATCTGAAAAGCCAGATATGAATTCCATACAATATTTTGGGGCTCAGGAAAGACATTAGGACTGTGCATAGAGCATACAGATTTACTAGATTTATGGAAAGAACTAACAATTGAACTGTTGGGAAATCAAAAAATTGACAAAGCAGAGTTTCTGCAGAATCCACACTTAGAGAGTAGGAAATTTCCATTGTCAAAATATATGACAATTTGATTTGAGTGCTTTCATGAAGTTCTTCATAATTATTTCTCCTTCTCTACTATCATATATATTATCTTTATAGCAGTTTATTTCTTATTATTTATTGCATTAAATATTGCTTAGAGACCTTGCACATATAATGAAGCCATTCCTATTAATTATTTGTTTTGATTATATTTTGATTGTATCCTTTAATGTAATGTTACCTTTATATTGTCTGTCTACATATTTAACCAAAATGTAACTATGGATATGGTTGTTATTTGTTCAGTAATATAAATTTTGTCATAAACAGAGATATCATATATAAAGAGGACCAACAGTTGTTGGCTTAATTATTAACTCCCTTCCCAAGCTTTTATCCTAATTTCTAGCTACAAATAACTGGAGAAATAGTAGGAAATCACTACTTTATATTCCATATATTTTTTGTGGGTTGTTAGATTAAAAAGGAACAAAAATGTGTGTTTCCTGTTTTTCAACATACATCTAGTGAAGTGCCTCTCTTCCATGAAAATCAGATGATTTCTACTGGGTTTATTCTCAACCTTTTCTGGATTTGCATAAAATATAAGAGTACCATAGATGTATCATGCTAGAACCTTGGGTAACTTCCACAATGCACTGGAGAAGAGATTATCACATTAAATAACTTGAAAAAAAATAAAGTTCAATTATAAAACAGCATGTTTGTATTATACTTCAGTTATCAGTTTCAGATAAGTGTATATTTTAAATATTATCAGATTGATTTTCTAGTAAAGTTAGATAAATTTTCATTGTTCTCTGAAAGGAGAAACTAAAAATCATGTATGTATTATCTATGTATGTACATATGTATATACAATACTCTAAATATATATTATAAATGCACACATGTCTATTATATGTTGTATATATGTACACCTTAATACAATCCTATATAAAATTGCAAATGGCAAATATGTGCATGTTATGAGAACATAGCACCATATTTGCTTTTTTTTTTTGGTGAGGCAGTTGGGGTTAAGGACTTTTCCAAAGTCACATATCTTGTAACATTTAGTGTGCAAAACTGGATTTGACTTCATGACTTCAAAGTCAATGCTCTATCCACTGTGCCATCTGGTGGCTCCCATATTTGTATTTTAAATTATAAATCTTTAACTTGATCATGTGACAAAGAAGCACTTTTTTAGGATTTCATCATGTATTATTAAGCAGCAAAAAAGCAATATTCCAAGTTTTGCATTTTTAAAACATAACACTGACTGCTTTCAGTAACAAATCATTAAAATAAAAGTTTGTCAATAAGACCTATGTTGTCAAAACAAATTGACAATAAATCCAACTGAATAATAATGTCTATAATAATACTAGCATTCTGGATTATAGTTTTATAATTTGGAAAAATCTTATTTGTAGTGTGTGCATATCAATAGGTATTTCACATTGCCTAGGACTAGCTACATTCTTTCAAGAACTGAGGTGATAGATATTAATATATTCAAACTACATTTTCTACATTTGCACTGCTTCAATATTACTACTTATCAATATTTAACTAAAATATGTATTAGATATTTTTTTCTTCTTTGCCACATCACCAAAACCAGATTATTGATTTGCAACATTATTTTTTATTTAAAATGAGTATTTGAAGAAACATTTTATATTTCATTTTAGTTTAATTAACAAATAGTATCATTAATCTTATCAATTGATAGGACTGTATTTTATTTACCCTGGCATGTGCAATTTGAATTGACTGATGGCTACATGATACAAATTGCTTTTTTACTGAAGCACTTTGAATAGAAAATTATCCTAAATATATCAATTTTTCTACTTAAATGGTAAATATCTGCTTTTAGCCACCTAGTCTTTTGCCATTCTCATTTAAGTTACCCACCTGAGATCCATAATTAAGAAATAATTCCAAGAAGCAATGAACCTCTAAATACAAACCCATAGCTTTTAATATATTCATATATTATTTTAGTTCATGATGGTAGAAGTACATTAACTTACACTTTCCATGCAATCTCTTTGCTACTTGCTTGATTTCCTTGAACATTACTACAACTGAAGATAGAAAAGATGGTCTTTTAACTGTCCATTAACAATGATTAAAGTGTAGAGAAATACATAGATGTTGAGATCAGAACATGGATTCAAATCCTAGCTTTAACTTTTACAAGTTGGCAAATATCTCAAATTCTACTCTAGTAACTTCCAAGAGCTTATCCACAAAGTCATTGATGGGTTTTGCTTCATTGCAAAGCCTTCTTCAGCTTAGCAATTTTAGTGTCACTCACTATCACCACGATGTGGTAAATATTTTGTTCTGTTTCCTGAACATTTCTTTGTCAGAATAATATGAAATTGTCAAAATTTCTTTTATATTGCTACTATACATAGATTTAAAAATGCATTCAAGTACATTATCTCTGTTGATTCTCACCAAAATTATATGAAATAGAAAGGGCTAATATCTTTATTTCCATTTCATCCACATACACTTCATAGATGTGAAAACTGAAACTCTGAGATATCACTACGGACCCCAGAGCTGATAAATGACAAAACGAACATTTGGATCCATGTCCAAGATTAGCATTCCAGTACTTTTTCATGTGAAAGGAACAAAGCTCTTACCTCTCTCCACTGAGGCTTTTCATCAACTCTGTCAAGGCAAGGTATGAATTACTTGTTTACTATGTGCAGCCATCAATGTGTTTTTTTTTCCTTCCTAAAATTTTGAATATTTTTCCTATATATCTCCCTTGTATGTATCACTTCCTATAGTCTATCTTATATGTCCATAAAATGTTTGTTGCAAATAAATCATATAAATTCTTTAAGGACGGGGATTCTGTCCACTTTGTTTTTATTTCTCTACTACATAGTAAAACATTTTCTATATTTTTAAAAGTTATTACTTAAATACATGTTGAATTGAAATAATTTCCACTTTGAACTCACTTGCTCATTTTATTTAAAAAAAACATAATGTATGTATTTAAGACAAATGTAAAAGAAAGAAATATAGAAAAAGAAAAAAAATTGGTATATGCACAGCAGAACACAAGGGATGATTCAAAATATGCAACAATAATAGAAGACATTGTATACAGAACTGTACATCTTTGCTTACTTATAGGTTTTCTTTTGTTCTATGCTGGACACTTTAAACTTTATTCATTTTTCCCCTTACCTCCTCCAAGCATGCTATAATTGGGCATTAATATATTTATGTGTATACACACATTTTATATATATATATATATTGTTTGACATCAATGGTCATTACTCCTATTTTTTGTTTGTTTTTATTGTGCTTGTATATATTTCTTGTTTACTTCTATCCATTAACTTATTTACTTAGCCTCCCTTGCCCCACAGATCCATTCCTTATAATTTCCCCACATAGTTTCCCTTTCCTCTTTCTCTCAGTCCCATTAATCTACATACCTACCTTATTCCACTCCCCTTAATCTACATACCCTTCTATACCCTACCTTATTCTATTCCTTCCACCTTTTATTTATTTATATATTATAGAGGGTGTTGAAATATTCCTGTTTTATTTGTGTTGAACTGAGGAAGACTCTGAAGATCACTTGGCAAGATAAAATGTCAGTGAAGTTCTTTTTTGTACTAAACTGCCAAACATTCCAACTTTATTGCAGAGAACCCAACTCCATTGGACATTGTTCAAATGTCAAATATACACTTGCCAAAAAAAATTATTTCATGTAGCACTCATACAGGGAAACGCTCATAAGGTGGTCAAAAAAAGTGATAGAAGGATGCTCTCAAGTTTATTTTTTTTTTAAAAATATACAATTGATTGTATGATATGGGAGACACTGTTATGAGACTGTCCAGAATGGTGTGCCTAAATTAGAGAAGGTCCTATGCTCTTCTATGAGCACAAGCAGAATGTGCCTGTGAGCCTATGAGCAAAGCAGAATTAAATTAGCCCAGGAGAAACAGAGATGCAAAAAGTGAGAGAAACTACCTCATATGTTCATAGGGTCTATTTGTATCCAACCAGAGCATCCCAAGCTCATATTGGTCTGATCAGCCACAGCCAGACACATTGTAACTAAACTCTAACATAGTGATGTCATTTTGGTCTTCTTCAAAAACAAAGTACAACAATCAACCAACCAATTCCTCTGTGATGGTTCTTGCTATCTGACCTAATTTGTGTAGTATAATTAATCTTTTTTTACCTTTTCCTACATGGTTTTATTTTGTAGAATCAAATCATACTCAGCTCTGCCCCAAACTTTCTTTTGGACTACCAAATTACTAATGCTAATCTGAGGCATATGATTTACATTTCTATGTAAAACATAAATAATTTGTCCATATTGAATCCCTTGAAAATAGTCTTTGATAGATGTAAATTAAGATAACTCTGAGGTGAGCATCATTACACACCTCTCAAATTGATTAAGACAACAGGAAAAGATAATGATGAATGTTGGAGGGCATGTGGGAAAACTGGGACACATACATTGTTGGAGTTGTGAACTTATCTAATCATTCCAGAGATCAATTTGGTACAATACCACAAGGGCTATCAAATTGTGCATACTCTTTGATCCAGTAGTGTCTCTACTGGCCCTATATCCCAAAAAGATGATAAAAAGGGAAAATCACCTACCTGTGCAACAATTTTTTGTAGCAGTCCTTTTTGTAGTGGCAAAGAACTGGAAACTGAGTGGATGCCAATCAGTTGGGGAATGACTGAATTAGTTATAGCATATTAATATTGTGGAATATTATTGTTTTATAAGAAATGATCAGCAGGATGATTTCATGGAGGCCCAGAAAGACTTAAATGAACTGCCATTAAGTCAGTACAACCAAGAGAACATTGTACAAGCAACAACAAGAATATTCAATGATTGTTTCTGATGGACATGGCTCTTTTTAACAATGAGATGATTCAGGTCAATTTCAATAGGCTTGTTATGGACAGAGCCATCCCCTAATGGGGACAGAATGTGGATCACAACATAGTATTTTCATCTTTTTTGTTGTTGTTTATTTGCTTTTTTTGTTTTCTTCCTCATTATTTGTCTCCTTTTTATTTGATTTTTCTTGTGCAGCATGATAAATGTAGAAATATGTATAGAAAAATTGTACATGTTTAACATATGTTAGATGATTTGCTGTCTAAGGGATGATATGTAGCTAGGGAGAGGGGAAATTTTGCAAGAATGAATGTTAAAAATTATCTTTATATATATTTTGAAAACAAAAAGGCTTTTATTTAAAAAAAGAAATTAGTCTTTGATATTGGCTTATATATACCATGTTTGCCCAATAACAAGACCTATCCCCAAAATAAGCCCTCCCCCGAAAACAAGCCCTATTGAGATTGCTACTGTAGTGAAGGTGATCCCCTGCGCTACACGCTACATTATAGTATCCTCGGTATGCACTGTTCCCTCCCTCTCTTTCTCCCCTCCCCCCGGTGAAATGCAGGCTGTGCTCCAAGCTGCATCCAATCAGAGCTTCAGCAGTGAGCACGTCATCCTGTTCTTCCCCAGTGATTTCCTTGCTGGTGCCATTGAGAGCAGTGCCGCAGAGGAGAGCTGAGGCAGGACAACATAAAAACCTGGTATGTAAGTGGGAGTGAGGGGGCATGATGGAGGATAAAAGAAGAACTCGGGGACATGATGGAGGATAAAAGAAGAACTCAACCAGCACTCACCACGCTAAAGAAATGAAGAACTTCCTTGCAGAGAGAAGAATAGATCAAGTAATGATTCCTGCAGGAATGACTGCCTATCTCCAGACCCTTGATATTGCAATAAACAAGCCATTCAGGGACCATTTGCGCATGGAAGTCAATGACTACATTGAAAATAGAATGGAAAGAAATCAGTGTGGAAACTTTGTGAAGCCCTGTCTGCAAGAAGTCGTGACTTGGGTGAAGAAGTCATGGGATAAAATTACTGACAGCTATGTCGCCAAGGCACTATGAGCAGGTTACCTGGACAAGACATGTTCATTTAAGAGAGTATATTGCTGGACATGACAGATTGGGCCCATTTCTTCTGAAGGAAACAGAGGTGCAAGACACCCAGGACGGAATTCAGGGTATGGACACTTATGACGATGTTGTTGAAGAAGATGACATGATCATTATTGAATAAAAGTACTTTTTTTTTTGTTCACATTTACTTGTTTATTAAAATTGCTGTCAATGTTCATTAAAATAAGCCCTCTCCTGAAAATAAGCCATCTGGTGTTTTTCTGTCCAAAAAAAAAAATAAGACAGTGTCTTATTATCGGGAAAACACGGGTACATGAATATATATGTACATATATACATATAAATATATATTATATATATGTTGAAAATACAACAGTTTAATGTCCATTTTATCATTCAATATTATTCTTAATTTTGCTGCATATTCTATTTTTAGTGACAACCCTATCTCTTTTGATTGTCAACATATGATATTCCAAGAATTTATGGTCTTTTATTTTGGTTACTAATAGATCTTGTGCCACTCTAATTGTAGTACCAGCATATTGAAATTGTTTTTGCTTGTGAAATTTTCTCTTTGCTTTGGGGTTTTAAAACTTTACCACTGATGTTCTTGTATGTTTTCCATGTTTCTCCCTCTTCTTCTGTAACTTTAGGACAATTTTCTTTATTTCTTGTATTAGTGCATCAATTTATTTGTTATATTTATAGATAGTCCAATTATTCTTATGTTTTCTCATCTTAATCTATTCTTCAGATCTGTTGTTTTTCTTATGAGATGTCTCATATTCTCTTCTATTTTCATTTTACATATTCACTTACATACACATTTTACATACACTATATATATTCTAATTTTCAAAGACTTATTTACTTCCTTAAGACTCTGGATCTTCTTTTCTAGTTGGTTAACTACTTTTTCATATTTTTGATTTTTTTTTAGTTTTTCATCAAGCTCTCTCATTTGATTCTTAAAGTCTTTTTAAAATTCTTCTATGAATTTTAGACAGGCAAAAGTTTTCTTTTGATAGAGAGAGGTTTTAGTATCATTCTCTGAAAAGAAACCCTGTCTTTCCTATTCCCATAGTAACTTTCTATAGTTGGCTCCTTTGCCTGCTCATTTTATAAAAATAAGAGGTGCCTCTCATTTTACTCCAGTTCTCCTCTCTATCCTGGAATCCATACCCAAGAACTTCACCCTCCTGTAAGTGTCTGCAGCCAACAACTTGCTTACCCCACTGCTTCTGCCCTCACCAGGCATGTGCTGGTGCCTGTGGCTAGCTTCAAAACCAATTAGCCTCAGACTTCCCAGCTTGCTGGTTCAGAAAAGATAACTTGGAGATATTTGCACTTCACACAAGGCAATCCTTAGAACGTTGATCTTTCCTTGGATCTTTTCTGGTTGTTCATGGAGGGCTGCTGTTCTGTCCCAATTCTTATTTATTTTTCACCAATCTATGCTTTCTATGAAGTGCAATGATGCTTTGTGGGAGAAATCTGGAGAGCTTCAAATTGTCTGACCTATGGCCACTATCTTCTAGAAGCCTACTCCAATTCATTCTTTGAAATATATAAGATAACAAAAATATGTAATTCATAAGACTTTTAAGAAGAAGCATTAATAATATTGAGAATTCTTCAGAGGAAAATAAAAAAAAAATAAACTGGATCAATTTTGATTATTGTCAAACTGAAAAAGTTATCTTCTTTCAAAACACCATCAAGACAATTTTACTTATGTTTGTTGGGTTTTGTTTCATTGTAATTAAGGTCTTTCCTGTAGATAGTCATCTATTTAAAAAATTACTTTTACAATATTTCTAGAACAAATTGTATTTTATAGGATGCAAAGATTTCTAATATAAATTTGGATACATAATACAAAATATTCCCAATAGATTCAAGCTAAACATGCATCTGCTTTATGCAAATATATATACACATATATATACATACATATATAAACATATACATGGCAACTCATCATGTATAATTATTATTATATCAAATAATGAAATTTCCCTCTTGTTTATTTTATGTCTCTCTGTGAATCCACATTGTATTTCCCTAAAAGATGATATCTTTTTAACTACCATCATGGTTATCTTCATCTACTGTTTTTTCTGTATTCTGAGCACATTTCTCAGAATGCTCATCTGATTTCTGCTCTGCTGACACTCCCAATTACACTCATTTGACTTTTCATTGATCTTACTTTTCATTCCTTTTCATTACATTCTCATTCATTATTAATCTATCCTTTTCTCTCCTAATTCTATCCTTTTCTCTCTCTTTTCAAAACTTGTCTGCTACACATATAATGGTCCTAATATTTTCTAGGATCCCATGTTCTATATATGTTCATGGGGGAAAATAAATAAATTCTTGGCAATTTGCACTGGAAATTTTAGAAATATTCAAAATACAAACAACGAGGGATTTAAAACAGTATAATTACATTAAGGATGATTGTTAGAGACTGTTGTATTCCCCATGGCTTACTCTTTTTTGGGAGGGGAAAAAACATGATAGCTTTATTGTGGCCCAATTATCTACTTATTTGATCAATATTTATATGGCAATCACATATTGCAGATATGATGGCAGTGTTTTATATCTTTTGGAGCTTCACAAGATGTATGTGTTAAAGAAGCAACAAAATATTATTTTGCTAAGCAGAGGATATTTTAATAGGAAGAATAAGTAAAAGTATTTTGTATTATTTTAGACATGTTGGCTTTTTGGTTTTGTCTTGTAATTAACATAGAGTAAAAAATATCTGAACCAAGAAGTTTAAATGTTTTGAGAATTTCACTGTTTTATGGGGAAAGGGGTTTGTGTTAATTCTTATTTTCTTTTTTAAAAGTATAGTTTTATATAGAATTGAGGATATAACCAGAACATTATGTAGGACAAAAATGAAGGCCCTGTGGTGTTAAAATATTTTTTTCTATAGTTTTCTTAGGAATGAAAACCTCAAATTAGTGAATAAAATAGAATATGGAAGATAGAAGAAGTGGAGGTAATATGTGTTAATTTTACTTAAAAGGACATAGTGATACAATTATTTTATTTACTTATTCCTCCACATTGTATAAACATTTCCAGGTCTTCCTCTTCCTTGAGAAATAACTTTACCCCTGTTGCTGGATTCAAATCAAGCTATGATACTTTAGTTTTGTTTTGTTATGTTTTTGTTTTCTTATGACATAGGTTAAGCCCTATGGGGCTCAATGATAGGGATACAAAAAATTGCAAAAGATTGTCACTTTACTTAAGGAGATCACATTCTAATGTGGGAGACAAAAGGTAAACATTTATTTACAAACAAGATAGATAAGTAGATAGGTAGGTAGATGACAAACTTGATAAGTCATTTACTGTGGAGATTTAAGCATATCTTTATTTTTATATTTTTGATTTTTTTTTAGTTTTTCATCAAGCTCTCTCATTTGATTCTTAAAGTCTTTTTAAAATTCTTCTATGAATTTTAGACAGGCAAAAGTTTTCTTTTGATAGAGAGAGGTTTTAGTATCATTCTCTGAAAAGAAACCCTGTCTTTCCTATTCCCATAGTAACTTTCTATAGTTGGCTCCTTTGCCTGCTCATTTTATAAAAATAAGAGGTGCCTCTCATTTTACTCCAGTTCTCCTCTCTATCCTGGAATCCATACCCAAGAACTTCACCCTCCTGTAAGTGTCTGCAGCCAACAACTTGCTTACCCCACTGCTTCTGCCCTCACCAGGCATGTGCTGGTGCCTGTGGCTAGCTTCAAAACCAATTAGCCTCAGACTTCCCAGCTTGCTGGTTCAGAAAAGATAACTTGGAGATATTTGCACTTCACACAAGGCAATCCTTAGAACGTTGATCTTTCCTTGGATCTTTTCTGGTTGTTCATGGAGGGCTGCTGTTCTGCCCCAATTCTTATTTATTTTTCACCAATCTATGCTTTCTATGAAGTGCAATGATGCTTTGTGGGAGAAATCTGGAGAGCTTCAAATTGTCTGACCTATGGCCACTATCTTCTAGAAGCCTACTCCAATTCATTCTTTGAAATATATAAGATAACAAAAATATGTAATTCATAAGACTTTTAAGAAGAAGCATTAATAATATTGAGAATTCTTCAGAGGAAAATAAAAAAAAACATAAACTGGATCAATTTTGATTATTGTCAAACTGAAAAAGTTATCTTCTTTCAAAACACCATCAAGACAATTTTACTTATGTTTGTTGGGTTTTGTTTCATTGTAATTAAGGTCTTTCCTGTAGATAGTCATCTATTTAAAAAATTACTTTTACAATATTTCTAGAACAAATTGTATTTTATAGGATGCAAAGATTTCTAATATAAATTTGGATACATAATACAAAATATTCCCAATAGATTCAAGCTAAACATGCATCTGCTTTATGCAAATATATATACACATATATATACATACATACATAAACATATACATGGCAACTCATCATGTATAATTATTATTATATCAAATAATGAAATTTCCCTCTTGTTTATTTTATGTCTCTCTGTGAATCCACATTGTATTTCCCTAAAAGATGATATCTTTTTAACTACCATCATGGTTATCTTCATCTACTGTTTTTTCTGTATTCTGAGCACATTTCTCAGAATGCTCATCTGATTTCTGCTCTGCTGACACTCCCAATTACACTCATTTGACTTTTCATTGATCTTACTTTTCATTCCTTTTCATTACATTCTCATTCATTATTAATCTATCCTTTTCTCTCCTAATTCTATCCTTTTCTCTCTCTTTTCAAAACTTGTCTGCTACACATATAATGGTCCTAATATTTTCTAGGATCCCATGTTCTATATATGTTCATGGGGGAAAATAAATAAATTCTTGGCAATTTGCACTGGAAATTTTAGAAATATTCAAAATACAAACAACGAGGGATTTAAAACAGTATAATTACATTAAGGATGATTGTTAGAGACTGTTGTATTCCCCATGGCTTACTCTTTTTTGGGAGGGGAAAAAACATGATAGCTTTATTGTGGCCCAATTATCTACTTATTTGATCAATATTTATATGGCAATCACATATTGCAGATATGATGGCAGTGTTTTATATCTTTTGGAGCTTCACAAGATGTATGTGTTAAAGAAGCAACAAAATATTATTTTGCTAAGCAGAGGATATTTTAATAGGAAGAATAAGTAAAAGTATTTTGTATTATTTTAGACATGTTGGCTTTTTGGTTTTGTCTTGTAATTAACATAGAGTAAAAAATATCTGAACCAAGAAGTTTAAATGTTTTGAGAATTTCACTGTTTTATGGGGAAAGGGGTTTGTGTTAATTTTTATTTTCTTTTTTAAAAGTATAGTTTTATATAGAATTGAGGATATAACCAGAACATTATGTAGGACAAAAATGAAGGCCCTGTGGTGTTAAAATATTTTTTCTATAGTTTTCTTAGGAATGAAAACCTCAAATTAGTGAATAAAATAGAATATGGAAGATAGAAGAAGTGGAGGTAATATGTGTTAATTTTACTTAAAAGGACATAGTGATACAATTATTTTATTTACTTATTCCTCCACATTGTATAAACATTTCCAGGTCTTCCTCTTCCTTGAGAAATAACTTTACCCCTGTTGCTGGATTCAAATCAAGCTATGATACTTTAGTTTTGTTTTGTTATGTTTTTGTTTTCTTATGACATAGGTTAAGCCCTATGGGGCTCAATGATAGGGATACAAAAAATTGCAAAAGATCGTCACTTTACTTAAGGAGATCACATTCTAATGTGGGAGACAAAAGGTAAACATTTATTTATAAACAAGATAGATAAGTAGATAGGTAGGTAGATGACAAACTTGATAAGTCATTTACTGTGGAGATTTAAGCATATCTTTATTTTTATATTTTGTGTCATATTGTGTTACTTGATTATTGTTCTTTTCAGAGATACCAGCAAAATACATTAAAATTTCAAAGGCACCTTTTTTCCTCATTCCAGTCAAAATGGCCTATTAGCATTTCCCAGTATAAGTTTCTTTCTGCATTTTATCTTGAAATATGATCTCTGAGAGCCTTAATTGATCAAAGATGGACAGAAGCAGCTACACCCAGAGCAAGAACACTGGAAATGAATATAAACTGCTTGCATCTATGTTTTTCCTCCCGGGTTATTTATACCTTCTGAATCCAATTCTCCCTGTGCAACAAGAAAACTGTTTGGTTCTGCACACATATATTGTATCTAGGATATACTGCAACCCATTCAACATGTAAAGGACTCTTGCCATCTCGGGGAAGGGGTGGAGGGAGGGAGGGGTAAAATTGGAACAGAAATGAATGCAAAGGATAATGCTGTAAAAATTACCCTGGCATGCGTTCTATCAATAAAAAATTATTTAAAAAAAAAAAAAGAAATATGATCTGTGAGATTTCCCATATCTGGAGTCAATTCTTTTTTCAATTCTGCCTTGTATAATCCTTCAAAGCACTGCTTAGAAGATGATTAGATGATCCTTCTGAATTAAAATTATTTTGTCCATATGCTACTAGTAACTGATAGTCTTCCCTAATTCCTGCCATTGTATGCATTTTTTGATACTTTGGAAATAAATTATGTTATATTTATATACTTTGTATTTACTTTTCTTTGTTTTTACTTATAGTAGAAAGCAAGTTCCTTGAGAGAAAATACAGGTTTTTTTTGAGAGATAATATAGAGTGATGAGTTACAAATTGGTTTTATAGTTAGGAAGACTTTAGGTCAAATCTCTTTGCATAGATTTACTAATTGTATAATTTTGAACAAATCATTTAAACACTCTGTATAAAATGTATAAAATGGGATTTGGATTTGATAGTCTCCTCAGTCCCTTCCAAGTCTAAATCTATGATCCCGTGTGCATGTTGTTTATATGATCAGCACTTATTCCTTATCATGTGACAAGAGGGAGAAATGACAGCCAGAATCCCTCTCTGAGTATCAAGAGAAATTTTAAAAAAGTTTTTAGTAAGTGAACCCCTATTAGCTATTTTGGGGGAGGATATTGACAAGACTTGCACAGGAACAGGTAGATATGGATGGGATCATTAGAAGGAAGACACATATCAGTAAGATTCCAGATCACTGGTGCATTTAAGTACTAAATATGACCAGCTCTTAATGGAGTGTCACAAAATTAGAGTGCGCTGAATAATTATTTCCTAAATAGGATGTTGGAAGCTAATATAGAGATCTGGTTTAATGAAAATAATGCTTTTATTTTTGGGAGTGTATCTCCCAAATCAAATTATATGAAATGGAATTTAATAATCTAATGCTAAATTTCTTTTGAAATAATTATATTGTGAAATAATTATATAAATCTCTAATCTACATGTTATCTCTGTCTTTTTCTATGCCATTCATTTCTTAGTAATTGTATTATTTAATTCTAAATATTTCTTATTTCAGAAATAAGGCACATGAGATTTAATAATCCTATCTCTGGGAAATGGAGGAATCTGATTGCATTTTAACCATAAATGCCTTGAGGCTTTAACTATTATCATTATTTTCACATTTTGTGCCATGTTTCATTGCTTAGTTATTTGGTTTTCAAAGATACTGGCACATCAAATTATAATTTCAAAGGGCAAATGGCACCATTCCCTCACTTTGCATCCAATTACTTGGCAATTTTTCAATTCCTATTATTAAGGTGCAAGAAATTTGAGCTTTTAAGGTGTCACTAATTAATTCAGTATGTTAAAATAAAACATTTAATGAACTGTGAAAAAAAAAGTTAAACATGTTGTTTATATAAAGTAGCTTACTAAATCCATATTAAGTGTCTGAGCAGTGGTAAAACCCTATCATTCTTGCCTTGTCTTTCTCCCTTGCCCTCATCTTTGAATGAGAGATGAGAGTCAACAGTTCCATTGCTTCTAATGAGATGGAGAATTTCCAGATCTTATCATTTGCCTTGCCACTGCTTTCTAAGATTTCCAGTTTTCTCATTATCCTTATTCTATAATCTATAATACTGCCAGTATTCTTACCTATTTATGAATCATAAAAATGTCTGACTTTTGATATCTGTCCTAAAGCTGAATTGCATGTATTTTTGAATTATCTCCTTCAAGTAATGTGTAAGTTCTTTAATTAATTAGGGAATTTCTCCTTTGAATTTGAAAATAAATGAATAAATAGATAAGTGTGTGTGTATGTGTGTAGTGATTAGCTCATAATAAATGCATGATAAACTTTTTTTTCCTTCATTCATTTATAGATTCAGGGATAACTGGAAAGATTTTTAAATCTTACTTAGCCTAGTTACTTTATTTTTCAGATAATTGAATGGAAATCTAGAGAGAGAAAGTTATTTTATCAAAATCACATAGACATTAGCAGAGCTAGGTTTTAAACTAAGGTGTTCCTAAACCAAATTCAGCTATTTCAAATATATCAATTAAAATACTTATTAAATGCTTAAGATGAACAGGCATTATTATTGGTGTTAAGAGGCATCAAGGAGAAAAATGATTCACTTCTTGATTTCAAGGAGTTTGTAATTTAAGGAGGAGGAAGTGAAATATAATATAAAATAGAATATGACAGGGGCAAAAGAGATATACAGACAAAATATATTTGGTAAATTTGAGTGGGTAATGAATAAAGTTTCCCCCCATTTTGTTTTTATTCTTAAAAAAATAAATATCAACAAGTAGGAACACATCTATATATAGTAGAATATAATAGCAGCAGCTGTAATAGCAATTAGCATTTATATTGGCTCTAAGATTTGCCAAAACTTTACTATGTTACCTCAATTGGTCTTTATGAGGTATTATCATTATTTTAAGGCAGAGTAAACTGAAGCACAAAAAGGTTAAGCAACAGCCCATGATCATATAGCTAGTCAGTTTCTAAGACAGGATTTGAACTTAGATTTTCATTACTAGAAGTGTTACATTTTATCTATCCCATCTAGTTGTATTAATCTTTGTTATATAAAGATTGTTTTCTTTTTAAAACATATAATAAATTAAATTTGTTCCTTTTAAGGCTATTATTTCTTGTCATCCTTATATTCTTTTCTGGGCATTTTATAAAAACATGGTTCAATAGTCATCTTTCTTTTGTTTTTCTTTTATATTTGGTCATTTCTATTCTGTTTCTCTTAGCAGATAGACACACAAATATTTTGTCTACACTAATTTTAAAGGGATTTCTCTTTCTATTTGTCATTTCTGGATTTTGTTGATGACATATGAAATGTTAATGAACAGTGGGTTTATTATATATCCTACAAGTTTGGTAAAGTTGTTAATTGTTTTCAAATAGATTTTTAGTTGATTTTCTAGGATTCTCTAAATATACCATCATCTCATATGCAAGGAGTAACAACTTTACTTCTTCATTGCCTAATCTAATTCTTTCTGTTTCATTTTCTTGTTTTATTGCTACAACCAAAAATTTCAATATGATATTGAATAATAGTGGTGGTAATGAGGATTCTTGTTTCACTCCTGATTTTATTGGGAATGCTTCTGGCTTTTCCTCATTAAAAGTAATGCTTACTGATAGTTTGAGACAGATGCTTCTTCTCATTTTAAGGAAAACTCCATTTATTATTATGCTTGCTAGAGTTTTAAAAAGAATGGGTGTTGTATTTTGTCAAAAGCTTTTTCTGCATCTATTGAGATTATCAAATGATTTCTGTTAGTTTTGTTATTAATATGATCAATTATAACATAGTTTCCTTATATGGAACCAGCCCTACATTCCTTATATAAATCCTACTTGCTCATAAAGTACCACTTGTTAAGCTGCTGTAATCTCATTGGTAATATTTTATTTAAAATTTTAGTATCAGTATATATTAGGGAAATTGGTAATTTTGTTTCCTGGTTCGGGTTCTTCCTGTTATCAGTACTGTATTGGTATACAATACAGGAATTTGGCAGAACTACTTCTTTATCTATTTTTGCAAATAGTTTACATAGTATTGGAATTAATTATTTGGTAGCATTCACTTGTAAATCCATTTGACCCTGCAGATTTTATCTTAAGGAGCTCATTAATCCTTGTTCAATTTCTTTTTTTCTAAAATGAAATATCTTAAGTATTTTGTTTCTTTTTTTGTTAATTTGTCTAATTTACATTTCTGCAAATATTCATCCATTTCAGTTAGAATGTCAGATTTGTTGGCATAGGGTTGGACAAAACAGTTTATAATTATTGCTTTAATTTCTTCTTCATGGGTGGTAAGTTCATCCTTTTCATTTTTAATTCTGGTAATTTTGTTTTGTTTTTCTTAGCAGATAGACACACAAATATTTTGTCTACACTAATTTTAAAGGGATTTCTCTTTCTATTTGTCATTTCTGGATTTTGTTGATGACATATGAAATGTTAATGAACAGTGGGTTTATTATATATCCTACAAGTTTGGTAAAGTTGTTAATTGTTTTCAAATAGATTTTTAGTTGATTTTCTAGGATTCTCTAAATATACCATCATCTCATATGCAAGGAGTAACAACTTTACTTCTTCATTGCCTAATCTAATTCTTTCTGTTTCATTTTCTTGTTTTATTGCTACAACCAAAAATTTCAATATGATATTAAATAATAGTGGTGGTAATGAGGATTCTTGTTTCACTCCTGATTTTATTGGGAATGCTTCTGGCTTTTCCTCATTAAAAGTAATGCTTACTGATAGTTTGAGACAGATGCTTCTTCTCATTTTAAGGAAAACTCCATTTATTATTATGCTTGCTAGAGTTTTAAAAAGAATGGGTGTTGTATTTTGTCAAAAGCTTTTTCTGCATCTATTGAGATTATCAAATGATTTCTGTTAGTTTTGTTATTAATATGATCAATTATAACATAGTTTCCTTATATGGAACCAGCCCTACATTCCTTATATAAATCCTACTTGCTCATAAAGTACCACTTGTTAAGCTGCTGTAATCTCATTGGTAATATTTTATTTAAAATTTTAGTATCAGTATATATTAGGGAAATTGGTAATTTTGTTTCCTGGTTCGGGTTCTTCCTGTTATCAGTACTGTATTGGTATACAATACAGGAATTTGGCAGAACTACTTCTTTATCTATTTTTGCAAATAGTTTACATAGTATTGGAATTAATTATTTGGTAGCATTCACTTGTAAATCCATTTGACCCTGCAGATTTTATCTTAAGGAGCTCATTAATCCTTGTTCAATTTCTTTTTTTCTAAAATGAAATATCTTAAGTATTTTGTTTCTTTTTTTGTTAATTTGTCTAATTTACATTTCTGCAAATATTCATCCATTTCAGTTAGAATGTCAGATTTGTTGGCATAGGGTTGGACAAAACAGTTTATAATTATTGCTTTAATTTCTTCTTCATGGGTGGTAAGTTCATCCTTTTCATTTTTAATTCTGGTAATTTGTTTTGTTTTCTTTCCTTTTCTTTATCAAATTAACCAAAGGTTTATATATATTTTTTTTGCTTTTTTTTTTCATGAAACCAACTCTTAGTTTTATTAATTCACTCAATAGTTTTCTTAATTTAAATTTTATTAATCTCTCCATTGATTTTCAGAATCTCTAATTTAGCATTTAATTAGAGATTTTAATTTTTTTTGTTTTTCTAGCTTTTTTGTAGTTGCATGCCCTATTTATTGATCTTCTCTTTATCTTATTTATTTAAAGTTATTTAAAGATAAGATTTCCCCTAAGAATTGCTTTGACAGTTAAGGTGAGGTATTTTGTCTCATTGTTGTCATTCTCTCGAATGAAATTATTGATTATTTCTGTGATTTGTTGTTTGATTTGCTCATTCTTTAGAATTAGATTAATTAAGTTCCATTTGTTTTTTTAATCTATCTTTCTCCAGCCCTTTATTGAATGTAATTTTTATTACTCCATGAGCTGAAAAAGATGCATTTACTATTTTTACCTTTCTGCATTTGATTGTGAGGTGTTTATACCCTAATACATAGTCAATTTTTGTGCAGATAGCATCTACCACTGAGATAAAGGCATATATTTTTCTATGTTCATTTAATTTTTTAAAAAATGTCTAATATTTAAATTTTCTAAAATTCAATTAACATCCTTAACTTCTTTTTTGTTTATTTTGTGATTAAGTTTATTTAATTCTGAGAGGGGGAGATTGAGGTCCTGGGTAGTATAGTTTAGCTATCTATTCCTTCCTGTAACAAGCTTATCTTCTTCTCTAAGAATTTCCATGCTGTACCCCTTGGTGTATATATGTTTAGTTTTGATATTACTTCATTATCTATGGTACCCTTTAACAGAATATAGCTTACTTTCTTTTCTCTTTTAATTAGATCTATTTTTGCTTTTGCTTTGTGTGAGATCAGAATTGTTTTTGCTGTTTTTTTGATGTTAGTTGAAGCATAATAAATTCTGCATTAGCCTTTTACTCCTACTGTGTATGTCTCCATTTCAAATGTGTTTCTTTTTTTTAAAAAAAAGTTTTTTGTTTTAAAAACATATGCATAGATAATTTTTACCATTCACCCTTCCAAATCTTTTATTCCAATTTTTTTATCTCTCTTTCCCCCACCCTTCTTGCAGACAGTTAAATGTGTAATTCTTCTATACATATTTACACAATTAGCATACTGCACAAAAAAATCAGATCAAAAAGAAAAAAAAATGAGAAAGAAAACAAAATGTAAATAAACAAGAACAAAAAAGTTGAACTACTATGCTGTCATCCAAACTCAGTCCCCACAGTCCTCACTCTGGATGTAGATGGCTCTTTTTATTACAAGACCATTGAAACTGGCCTGAAGCACATTGCTGTTCAAATGAGCCATGTCCATCAGAATTGATCGTTCTATAATCTTCTTGTTGTTGTGTACAATGTTCTCTTGGTTCTACATACTTCACTTAGCATCAGTTCATGTAGTTCTCTCCTGGCCTCTTTGAAATCATCCTGCAGATTATTTCTTATTGAACAATAGTATTTCATAGTATTCATATACTATAACTTATTTAGTCATTTTCTAAGTGATGGGCATCCACTCAATTTTCATTTCCTTGCTACTACAAAAAGGACTGCTGAAATTCTTTTTACCACCTACTCTAATTCTAACTTATGACTATCATCATATCTATTTTCTCTATATATACTACTAATTTTTGTGACATTTATCTCATATTTTGTTATGAAAGCCACCCCAATGAACAGCCAGGAAAGGTAAATATTGTGGTTCTAATATTTTATGATAACATATAGTCAAGTTATTTATTAATTTAAATTTTATTAATTCTGCCATTTTATATTTGTTATCCTTATTACATTTCATCACAACCACACACATACATATATTCCATATATGGCTTATTTGTATTGGTTCTCCCACTAGATTGTACCACCTAGATGGGAAAGTAAGTAAACTTCTGGGACTGGAATCAGGAAGCTCTGAATTCAGATCTAGTTTCAAAAACTTACTAGCTGTGTGACATTGGGCAAATCAATTAGCTCTGTTTGCCTCAGTTTCCTCAGCTGACAAAATGAGTTGGAAAAGGAAATAGCACGGCACTATTTTTCAATTACTTTTTTGTTTATACATATATGTATATTATATATATATAATTTTCCAGTTTCATGCAAAACAGTTTTTAGATTAAAAAAAAAGATTCTCTTGATTCTTTTCACTCCATTTCCCCATTGAAAAGATACAGGTGAAGTTATACAAAATATATGCAAAAAAAGTCCAGTTGTGAAAGAAAACATAGATTCCCCTCCTTTCCAAGAAAATTCAAGAAAAATAGTTTTAAAATGTAATATGTTTCAATCTGTATTCAGACACAATCAGATCTTTCTCTGGACATCTATAGCATTATTTATCATTAGTTCTTTAGAGTAATCATGGATCCTTGTATTGTTAAGAATTACAAAATCATTCATAAGTGATCAACTCACAATACTGCTATGGCTTTGTGCATAGTATACTTCACTTTGCTTGAGTTCATAGAGTTTCAGATATTTTTGAGAGCAGTCTGCTCATCATATTCCCCCAAAAAACAATAATATTACATCTTAATCACATATCACAATTTATTTAGCCATTTCCCTGTTGATGGGCATTTTCTTAATTTCTAATTCTTTGTCCCGATAAAAGTGCTGCTATAAATATTTGTGTTCGTTTTTTCTTTTTCTTTTTTTCTTTTTAAAGTCTTTTTTTGGAATTCATATCTAGTAGTAGTATTGTTAGATCAAAGAATATGCATGATTTTTCATCTGAGGGCATAATTCATCTATTTTGATAATTTTTCAATTGGGGAATGGCTCTTAGTTTTTTCTATGAATTTGACTTACTTGAGTCAAATTGGAACCCAAGTTCCAATACATCTGAGAAATGAGGCCTTCTCAGAGAAACTTACTTCAAAATTATTTTCCCACTTACTATTGCTAACTATATTCCTTCCTGTTCATTCTATTCTCTCTCTCTCTCTGACCTCCCCTCAAAAATGTTTTGTTACTGATCACCCTTCCCCCAATACAACGTTTTTTCTATCATCCTCCCCCCTTCTCATATGTTTTTTCCTCTCCTACTTTACTGCAGAGTAAGAAAGATTCTATACCCAAATTGAGTGTATATGTTATTTCCTCTTTGGGCCAATTCTGATAAGAGTAAAGCTCTCTCACTCACTCCCACTCCCCTTTTCCTCTTCCCCTGCATTCTAAATGTTTTTTCTTGCCACTTTTATAGCAGATAATTTAGATTATTTCATATCTCCCTTTCTCATCCTCCAAAGTACATCTCTCTCTGATCCCTTAATTTTATTTGCACAGATATGATCCCTTCTTATTCAATATACTTTTTGTATCGTGTGTCAGTATATAATTCTTTAACTTCCTTAATAATGAGAAAGTTTTTTAATTAAAACTTTTGATTTTCAAAATATATATGTAGATAATTTTCAACATTCACCCTTGCAAAACCTTATGTTCTTAATTTTTTATATTCCCTTACACTCATCCCTTCTGCTAGATGGCAAGTAAGCCAATATATGTTAGACATGTGCACTTCTATAAATATTTCTACAATTAGCATGTTGCACAAGAAAAATCAGATCAAAAAGGAAAAAATAAGAAAGAAAGCAAAATGCAAGCAAATAATAATAAGAAATATGAAAATGCTATGTTGTGATCTACCCTCAGTCCTCACAATACTCTGTGTGCAGAAGGCTCTCTCTATCACAAGACTATTGGAACTGACCTGACTTACCTTACTGTTAAGAGCCATGTCTATCAGAATTTATCATCATATAATCTTACTGATGCCATGTACAATGATCTCCTGGTGCTGCTCACTCAGCATCAGTTCATATAAGTCTCCCCAGACTTCTCTGAAATAATCCTGCTGATTGTTTCTTATAGAACAATAATGTTCCATAGCATTCACATGCCATAACTTATTCAGTCATTCTCCACCTAATAGGAATCCACTCAGTTCCCAGTTTCTTTCCACTACAAAAACTGCTACAAACATTTTTTCACATCTGGATCCTTGTCCCTTTTTATGACCTATTTGGGATATAGGCACAGGAGAAACATGCTGGATCAAAGGATATGTACAGTTTGATAGCCCTTTGGGCATAGTTTTACATTGCTCAATAATGAGAAAGTTTTTGTGAATCACAAGTATTATCCTTTCATATAGAAATATAAACATATAAATCTTGTTAAATGCCTTATGATATCCCTTTCCTGATTACTTCTTTATGTTTCTCCTAAGTCATTTATTTGAAAATAAAATTTTCTATTCAGTTCTGGATTTTTCATCATGAATGATTGAAAGTCCTCTATTTCACTGAATATCCACTTTTTCCCCAATTTTACTATACTGTTTTACTGGATAAGTGATTCTTGCTTGTAATACTCACTTCATTACTCTCTGTAATATCATATTGCAATTGTTCTGATCCTTTAATGTTGAAGCTGCTGAATCTTGTCTTGCATGTGGCTCTACTATGCTTGAATTGTTTCTTTCTATATGCTTACAATATTTTATCTCTGACCTGGGAGTTCCAGAATTTGGCTATAATACTTCTGGGAGTTTTCATATTGGAGGTGGTTAGAGTATTCTTTCAATTTTTATTTTATTTTCTGGTTTTAGAATATCATAACAGTTTTCCTTCATAATTTTTTAAATGATAATGTTCAGGCTCTTTTTGTGACCCTGATTTTTCAGATAAGTCAATTATTTTTAAATTAACTCTCCTGGATCTATTTCACAATTGAGCTATTTTTACAATGAGGTATTTCACATTTTTTTCTCCTCCCCCCCCCCCATTTTTGGTTTTATTTTATTGTTTCCTGATTTCTCGTAAATTAATTTGATTCCATTTGCTCAATTCTAATTTTTAAGGTATTATTTTCCTCAGCAAGCTTTTGTATGTTCTTTCTCATTTGGTCAATTTTGCTTTTTAAGACATTCTTCTTCTCATTAGTTTTTTATATTTCCTTTTATACTATTCAATTGTTTTCCAAAATTTCATTTCAAAATCCCTTTTGAGCTCTTCCACAACCTAAGCTCAATTTTTATTTTTCTTGGAGACTTTGGATTTAAGAACTTTGACTTTGTTATCTTTCTTGTCATCACAGTAACTTTCTATGGTCAGACTCTTTTTTCTTTTATTTGCTCTTTTCCCTAGCTTTTTACTTGCCTTTTATCTCTTCGTTAAAGTATTACTCTTTATCTAGAGCCAAGGATGCATTGTCCCAAACTTCAGGAGGTTTGTGCAGCTATTTTCACAGATCCTTCTATGGGCCTAATTACAAGCCCCTTTTTTCTGCTCTGAAATTGTAAGGAGACTCTCTGTTCCATTGTGGCTGTAAATTCTAGTGTGTCAAAGTTACAGAGTCTTTCCTCAGTGTTAGTAAAGAGAATTTCTATGATCAGAGGCCTCCAGAAGCTGTCATCACCATTGTCACATACATCACTTCATGGTTTGCTAGTATCCTAAGGCCCTCTTTCCCTAGTGAGAGATATCTTTCCTTCTGATATCCCTGAACTTCTTTGCTGTTTCTTGGCTGAGAGGTCTACAAACTGCTTATATTGCCACTGATGCAGAGTTCCCAATCCCTTTTTCTTCACTGCTTGTAGCTGAGCTGTTGAATGGGCCTGGGACTGCACTGGCAGAGCATGCACCATGATTGAAAGTAGACTCCCATCTTTCCTGCTGACTTTCTGAATTGTCTTTGACTAAAAATTTTTCTACTACATCTGTTTTTTGGTTTTTGATGCTCTGAAATTTGGTTGGATTCATTATTTAAAGGAATAATGGTTTTCCTTTATTGGAGGTTTGAAAGAGACATAGAAAAGTCCCTGATTTTATTCTGCCATCTTGGCTCCAACTAATTAAAAGTTTCTTAAGGGCAAGATCTCTTTCATTTTACCTTCAGTATACCCAGGACCTACTATATTCTATTTTCTTAATAAAGGCACATTAATTATTATATATCTCTTTGAAATATTAAGAACCTTTATGGAAAAGTTTGACTTTCATCTCAAAATAGAATAAGATAAAAGTAAATATCTTGTATTGTAGCCAACAAATATAAGAATAAGAAATATCAGGATAGTGAAGAGTCTTGAGTCTAACATGAAATAAGTGAAGAAACTAACAGTTCTTTGAGAAAAAACCAAGGAGAAAATAAAGAATCTGTATTCACATATATTTGATAATTGGTCATATGAAAAAAGAAAGTGCTTCTTCAGTTTGATTCCAGAAAGCAGGCCTAAGAATAATGGGTAGAAATTCCATAGAGAAAAAAATTAAATCTGATATGGGGAAAACAAAACAACTTTCTTACAAAAAATGTCCTCCCAACATAAAATAGGTTATCTCAGGAAATGGTTGTTTTCATGAATAATGGAGGTCTTCAACCAGAAACAATTACTTTTTTATATGTGCTATAGCAAACATTCTTAGTAAGCATAGATAGATATGTATTTTGTGAAGATTTCTTCCAACTTAAAATTTTGTGATTCGCTGATAGTAGCTAACATTTATAAGATCTCATAAAGCTAGTGGATTCTAATGCATCTTCAGGTTAAAAAATGCACTGATTGCTTTTGTAATGGCCTATAGAATGTCTTTCATTCTCATCTGAGTTCCTAACAATCTTGTGAGGTAGGGGAAAAAAGCATTCTCTTTACAAAAGAGATAATTGAGGTTGAATAAATTTCTTATGGTACCATAAATCATATATATCAGAGCTTTTGAACTCATCTTAAGAGCATAACACTCTAATGATTCCTAGTTTTTACCCTAACTTCTTTACAGAATAAATGAATAAACACTATACATATAAAGCTTTGAGAATGGGGAAATTTTTTCTATTAATAGTATATTATTTTTATCTTCTCAGGTTTTAGAGAACAGAACACTTCAGAAACAAAAATAGTGCATTAGTGACATTCATTCTCATATTGAGAGCAGGATTAGCCTAATCAATGGAAGATGATATTTTTCAAAGTTCAATTTCATGGTGACATTTCAAATTTTATGATTAGAAAGTAAAATTCTGGTCCTTCATTAAAAAATATAAAGATAGACAATGTTATCCTTTTAAGTCAATTTATTTTAATAGAATTAATTGTATTCTCAAAAGATAGGAAATGTTATTAATATTTCATAACCCATGAAATTAAAAAGCTAAGAAAGTATTTTGATATAAAATTCAATTGTGAATTATATAAAATATGTCAATGTACTAGCCCTGGATAAGACAAGGAAAATGTAAAAGTAAACCCATATAATTGAAATGAAGAAAAGGTTTTCTATTAATCAATTTAGAATGTTGATTTAAAAAATAAATCCTACTTGTTTGTGTAAAAGATTAAAACTTAGCCTATCTTTCTGGGAATGTTTCCTTGTTAATAAATAAAGTGAATTCTGGGGTGGAGTGAAGATGGCATAGTAAAGACAGAAAGCAGCTTGAGCTCTCTCAGTTTCCCTTGAAAACTACATGAAACAAAGCCTCTAAACAGACTCCGAATAAGTAAAAAGACTCTCTGGTTCAAGATAGATTGGAAAAACTTTTTAAATGATCAGTGTTACTGAGATGAAAAGGGTATTCAGCTGAGTTCAGATAAAATCTGGGAAAGCCAATGAGGGGGTCTTAATCACAAAAAATCAGCAACGAAGACCATTGGTCCTGGCTCAGTAGAAGAGCAGATCAGTGGAGCAACCTCCAGTCCCAGTTCAGAAGATAAAATCTGGGAAACCGGGCTGTTTTCTAAAAAAAGTTGTAAGCTACTCCTGGAAACACAATGGGCCACTGAGATGCAAGCCAAGGCTCAGAGCTGCACAACAAGGTGAAGCCCCTTTACCCCAAGAGAAGAACTCAGGCATAAAAGTTTAAAAAAAAAAAGGAGGAAATACTAAAAGAAAAAAAATGAGCAAGAAATAAAATTTTAAAAACACTCTTGAACATAGCAAGCTACTACAGAGGCAGGGGAAGACCAAAACATGAACTGAAACAATGACAAATGTCCACAGAGGAAATCTCAAAAAGAAATATAAATTCATCTCAAGTCAAAAGAGCCTTCTTGGAAGTGCTCATAAAGACTTTAACAGGCAAATAAGAGGTAGAAGAAAAACTGAGGAAAAAATGAGAGGTATGCAAGAGAGAGTCAAGAACTTGGAAAAGGAAGGCAATTCTTTAAAAAACACAATTGGTCAATTGCAAAAAAAAAATCTTGAAGAAAACAACACTTTCAAAGATAGAATGAACTAATTGGAAAAAAGATGCAAAATCAAATTGAAGAAAATCACACATTAAAAATTAGAACAGGTTAAATGGAAGCTAATGATTCTGAGACTTGAAGACTTATTTAAACAAAATAAAAAGAATGAAAAAAATAAAAGAAAATGTGAAATACTTCATTAGAAAAACAGCCAACATGAAAAATAGATCCAGAAGAGATCATTTAAAAATTAATAAAAAAATAAATTATTAAAAATTTAAAAATTACTCTTTAAGCCTATGACCAAAAAAAAAAAAAAAAAAAAAAAAAAAACCTGGATAGCAATCTTCAAGAGATCATCAAGGAAAACTGCCCTGATATTTTTTAAACAGAGGAGGAAATACTCATTGAAAGAATCCATCAATCATCTTTGCAAAAAGATCCCACAAGGAAAACCTCCAGGAACATTGTTACAAAACTCTAAAACTATAATCTCCAGGGAAAAAAATACAGCAAAATACCCAAGAAAAAAATCATTCAAAACTCAAGGAGCAACAATCAGGATTACCCAGGATCTGGCAGCTACTTCAAAAAAGGATCAGTGGGCCTTACATATCATATTCCAAAAGTCAAAGGAACTAGGGTTACAACCAAGAATTAGCTGGATCTTCAATGAAGTAAGCTTTCAACAATCTCTATTGAAAAAAAAAATAGAAATGAACAAAACATTTAATCTACAAACACAGAGTCAAATGGAGTACAGAAAAATAAATGGGGAAAAAATAGATACTATTTAAAGATTAAATTATTTAGATCCCTAGATGGGAAAATGATATCTGTAACTCTTGAGAACTGTATTTGTTACTGGAACAGACAGAAGGAGGGCATCACATGGTCCAATTGTGTGGTTGTGAATTGATTTTGATGTGATCATATCTAAGAAAAAGACATTAAGGGGTGGGAAAAGGACTGTAGAAGAGAAAAGGGGAGGTATAATGGAAAAATTAGATCACGTGTAGAAAACCTATTTTTATATAATGTGTTACATTAAACTCACTAAAAAATGAGAGCAGAGAACAAAATAAAGCAAAATCCAACATTCATACTTAAGCAAGATTAATTTAAGAATTTAACATAGCCAACTAAGTTTTTAAATGATAGAGATGGATCTAGAATGCAAATATATCCATTCTTACCAGATCTTTAATAATAATCTTTGTGCTTCCAAAATAATAGTGCACTCCTAAATTTATGGAGATCAGACAACAATAACTCTTCAGCAGAATTGTGCTGAAATAAATTTTTTTTTTGCTCATGTGAAGAAAATGATGCATTTATTAATGACCTTATTAATAAAATTTCACTTTAGATCTTGACTTGAAGCTTTCATGGGCAATAATTAATTAGGTCCTGGATGAATAATACAGTTTTTAAAAAAAATCATTATTCAGTTTTTGGACAGGCCAGTCAGCATTAAACGTTTCAGAGCATTTTGTCAATGAACTATCATATCTTGTCCTATTAATGAGAAGATAATTGGGTATTTTTCATCCTCATCCTTTGTATTCTTTTTTATTAAAGCTTTTTATTTTCAAAATATAATCAAAGATAATTTTCAACATTCTCCCTCACAAAACATAGTGTTTTGATTTTTTTTTCTTTACCTTCCTGCTCAACCCCTGTCCTACATGGTAAATAATCCAATATGTTAAACATGTGCAATTCTTCTATACATGTTTACACAATTATCATGCTGCACAAGAAAAATCAAAATAAAAAGGAAAAAAATGAGAAAGAAAACAAAATACAATCAAATAACAACAAAAATTGAAAATTATTATGTTCTAATCTACATTCAGTCTCTCCATCCCTCTTTCTAGGTGCAGATGGCTCTCTTCATCACAAGACATTTGAGATTGGGCTGAATCATCTGCTTGTTGAAAAGAGCCTCATCCATCAGAATTGATCAATGTGTAATCTTGTTGTTGCCATGTACAATGATCTCCTGGTTCTGCTCATTTCACTTAGCATCAGTTCATGTAGTCTTTTTAGGCCTTTCTGAAATCATCCTGCTGATTGTTTCTAATAGAACAGTAATATCCCATAACATTCATATAACATAACTTATTCAGTCATTCCCCAACTGATGGGCATCCACTCAGTTTCCAGTTTCTAGCCACTACAAAAAGGGCTACCACAAACATTTTTGCACATATGGGTCACTTTCCCTTCTTTAAGATAACTTTGGGGTATAGGCCCAGTAGAAACACTGCTGGGTTAAAGGGTATGCACAGTTTGATAATTTTTTGAGCATAGTTCCAAATTGCTCTCCAGAATGGTTGGGTCCATTCACATTTCCTTCAACAATGTATCATGTCCCAGTTTTCCCGTACCCCCTTCAACAATCATCATTATCTTTTCCTGTAATCTTAGTTAATATGAGAGGTGTGCAGTAGTACCTCAGAGTTGTCTTAATTTTCATTTCTCTGATTGATAGTGATTTAAAGAACCTTTTCAAAAGGCTATGTATGGCTTTTGTATGGCTAGAAATGGTTTTAACTTATTTATCTGAAAATTATTCATAACCTTTGACCATTTATCAATTGGAGAATGGCTTGAATAATTATAAATTTGAGGCAAATCTCTACATATTTTAAAAATGAGGCCTTTATCAGAACTCTTGAATGTAATAATTTCCCCAGTTTATTTGTCCCTTCTAATCTTTTCTGTATTAATTATATTTATACAAAAATGTTTTAACTTAATATAATCAAAATTATCCATTTTGCATTCAATAATGTACTCCAATAATTGTTTTGCCACAAATTCCTTTTGTCTCTACAGATTTGAGAAGTAAACTATTCTTTGTTCTTTGGATTTGCTTATAAGATTACCTTTTATAAATCATGAATCCATTTCAACTTTATTTTGCTATAGGGTGTTAGGTATTGGTCAATGCCTAGTTTCAGCTATGTTATTTCCAATTTTCCCAGGAGTTTTTGAGTTCTTATTCCAAAAGCTTAGTTCTTTAGGTTTGTCAAACACTAGATTACTGTAGACATTGCCTTGTTTGTCCTAAGAAACTAACCTATTTCATTCACTAACTAACCTATTTCTTAGCCAGCACCAATTGATTTTGATGACTACTGCTTTATAATAATACCATTTTAGGTCTGGTATAACAAGGCCACCTTCATTAGCATTTTCCATTAATTCCCTTGAAATTCTTTACCTTTTCTTCTTCCAGATGAACTTTGTTATTATTTTTTCCTAGCTCTTTAATTTCTTGGGAGTTTGATTGCTATGGCATGAATAAGTAGATTAATTAATTAGTTAATTAATTGTTGTTTTTATGATATTTGCTTGGCCTAACCATAAGCATTTGATATTTTTCCAATTGATTAGGTCTGATTTTATTTGTGTGAAATGTATTTTGTAATTGTGTTCATATTGTTTCTGAATTTGCCGTGGCAGGTAAACTCCCAAATATTTTATAATATTTACAGTTATTTTAAATGGAATTTCTCTTTTTCTGTAAACATATTTTATGTTCTGCAACTTTGCTAAAGTTGTGGATTGTTTCTAATAGTTTTTTAGTTGATTTTCTAGAATTCTTCAAGTATATCATCATATTATCTGAAAAGAATGATAATTTGATTTCCTCATTACTTACTCTGATTTTTTAAATTTATTTTTCTACTCTTATTACCAAAGCTAACATTTCTAATACAATATTGAAAAGTAATGGAAATAGTGGGAAACCTTGTTTTACCCTTGATCTTATGGGGGATGGTTCTAGTTTGTCCCCTTACATACATATATCATGCTTGGTCATGGTTTTAAATAAATGCTACTGATCCTTTTAAGGAAAATCCCATTTCTTCCCATACTTACTAGCATGTTTTTATTTTTTCTTTATTTTTTCTTTTTGCTGAGGCAACTGGGATTAAGTAACTTGCCCAGGGTCACACAGTTAGGAAGTGTTAAGTGTCTGAAACCAGATTTGAACTCAGGTCTTCTTGACCAGAGCTGATGCTCTATTCATTGAGCCACCTAGCTGCCCCTCTTACTAATGTTAGGAATGGGTGTTTGATTTTGTGAAAGGTTTTTTCTGCATCTATTGAGATAATCACATGCTTTTTGTTAGTTTGGTTATGGATATAGTCAATTATGCTAATAGTTTTCCTTATATTGAACCTGTCCTGCATTCCTGATATAAATTCTACTTGTTCATGCTATTTTGTCCTGGGGATAACTTGCTGTAATACCTTTGCTAATATTTTTATTTGAGATTTTTGCATCAACATTACAAATATTGGTCTATGATTTTCTTTCTCTTTTTTTTTTTTTTGACTTTATCTGGCTTAGGTATTAGCAACATATTTGTGTCTTAAAAGGAATTTCGTGGGATTCCTTCTTTCCATATTTTTCCCAAATAGTTTACATAATATTGAAATTATTTTTTCTTTAAATGTTTGATAGAATTTACATGTAAATGCATCTAGTTCTAGAGATTTTTTCTTAGGGAATTGATTAACAATTTGTTCATTTTTTCCCTAAAAGGGGACTACTTAAGTAGTTTATTTCTTCTTTTGGTTTATTGCCAAATACTTGGGCAAAATAACTTCTAATTATTGCTCTAATTTCCTCTTCATTGGTGGAATGTTTTCCCTTTTCCTTTTTGATGTTAACAATTTGATTTTCATATTTCCTTTTTCCAATCAAATTAACTATCTGCACCTAGAAAGAGGGATGTAGAGACTGAATGTAGATCAGAACATAGTATTTTCAATTTTTGTTGTTATTTGATTGTATTTTGTTTTCTTTCTCATTTTTTCCTTTTTATTTTGATTTATTTATTTCTGAGAGAGCAAAGTTGAGATCCCCCACTAACATATCTTTGCTGTCTAATTCTTCTTGCAGCTCTCTTAACTTCTCCTCTAGAAATCTGGATCTTATGCTCCTTGAAGCATATAGGTTTAGTGTTGATATTATATTATTATCTATGGAACCATTTAGCAAGATGTAGTTTCCTTCCTTAGCACTTTTAATTAGATCTGTTTTTGCTTTTGCTTGATTTGAGATCAAGATATCTAATCCTGCTTTTTTACTTCAGCTGAAATATAATAGATTCTCCTCCATCCTTTTACCTTTACTATGTATGTACACTTTGCTTTAAATGTGTTTCTTGTAAAAAACATTTTGTAGGAATCTGGTTTGTAATCCAATCTGCTATTCACTCCCTTTTTATGGGACAGTTTAACCCACTCACCTTCACAGTTAAAATGACTAATTCTGTATTTCCCACCATCTTATTTTCCCCAAGTTATACTTCTCACTTACCTTTCCCCATTTCTCTTCTTCCTAGTATTTTGTTTCTGATCATCACCTCTGTGAAACAGTTCTCTTCTTTTAAATTTCCCATTTCTTATAGCTTTCCCTTACTATTTCTGTTCTTTCTTCTATTAATTTCCCCATTTCCTTACTCTTCCTACTTCTCTATGGGGTGAAACAACTTTGTCTGTGAAGCTAACTATGTCTGATATTTTTTTCTTTTTTTTTCTTGATGATTTTCTGAAAGATGATGACTAGCAACTTTTTTATGATGGGTTTCCAGGTATTCTGATAATTCTTAAATTGCCTCTCCCATATCTTATTTTCCAAGTCAGTTGTTTTTCCAATAAGATATTTTACATTTTCTTCAATTTTTTGACTGACTATTAATGTCTTATTGATTCATTAACTTTCATTTGTTCATTTCTAATTTTAGTGACTTATTTTCTTCAATTAGTTTTTTTTTAATCTCCTTTTGCATTTGTCAAATTGAACTTTTAATGAGTTGTTTTGTCCAGTGGATTTTTTTCCATTTCACAAATTGTGTTTTTCTACAAGTTGGTTTCTGTTTCAAAATTTTAAGAAGTTATATGATTTTTCCATTTCACCAAATCTTTTTTTAAAGATTTTTAAGAATTTTCTTCAGATAATTTCTGTTTTTCTTTTTCAAACTCTTCTGCAAAGTTCTCATTTCCTTTACTCATTGTTCTTCTAAGTCTCTTTTAAGATTCTTTTTGAATTCTCCCAAGAAAGCTTTCTGAAATGTGGACCAATTCTGGAGACAATTTGCCTTTTGTGTCCTCAGGGTTTGAGATCTGTTCAATTAAAAGAACTTAAGAGAGTTTATTTCTCAGATCTGTGGAAGAGTAAGGAATTCCTGACCAAAGAAGAACTAGAGATCATTATTTACAAAATAGATAGTTTTGATTATATTAAATAAAAAGTTTCTGTACAAACAAAACAAATTCCGCCAAGATTAGAAGGGAAGCAATAAACTGGGAAAACATTTTTACATTCAAAGGTTCTGATAAAAGCCTCATTTTTAAAATATATAGATAACTTTTAACAGAACTTTTCTGAAATTATTCCAAAACATATTCTGCTGGAAATGTCTTACATTGCTAATATTTGTAGATTTTATTTCTCCATAACCAGCTCAGATCAGAGGCTTGATCAGATGTTGATTTGAAGGACACCAGGAAAAGCTCAAAGACCTGGGGTCCATTCCTCCATCCTGTGCTTTTAATGGTTGATATCCAGTGAATATAAATGGAGAAAGTGGGTTGTAAGCGATACATTATCATTAGGCTACAAGCCAAAGTCAAAATTTGAAGCTTAAAATGTAAAATAAACATGTCATGCTATATTTTGAGAGACAACAGCTAAGTACACCACAATTATTTAAGCTTGCACTAAAGGTTATATATAATAGCTTAGTTATTTTTGATCAAATAACTTTGTGGGAATAAAATGCTCTATAACCTGAAAGATTGTGGAATTTTGAAAAAAGTGACCTTGACTGCAATTTTATTTTATTTTTTGCTCCTTTATTGATTAAAGGGAGAACAAAGTTTTCCATAGACAGCAGCAAATTTAATTTTCAAAAAAGTCCACAGTAAAAAATAAGGCATTCAGTAGGCCAAGTTAAAAGCATTTATGTCTGTGTCCCATAAACAAATAAACTGCTGACACTCTCAGTGTCATGCAGGAAATTGCCTTTAGATGCCAGCTTTGTAAATTATAGAAAGCATAAGGATATCTAGAAAACAATTGCTGCAATTACCAGAGGAGTTTTCTTTTGTCATCTGTATTACCACGGGGTAACAACCATGCATCTTCTTAATCAACACACAGGAGATAATTGCCAGGGAAACACAAGGTTAAGTAGGATTTGTTGATTATTAAGGTTATGTTTACACCATCAAATAATCTCATCAAGTTCAACATTCATTCTGTTTATTATGTTTCACTTATAATTATTTATTGATAACAACCAGATGTTCTTCACAAATCATAAATCTCTTCTGAAATTCAGTCTTCAAAAACTTCAAGCATTAGGTGAAAAACATTAGCCTCTTCTTTATTGAAGTTCTTATTAAGAGAATATTTACTTCATTTTATCTTCTTTTAAAGATTCCTCTATCTCTTTAGGCAATTTTAATAATTCTAAGAAAAACTAATAAAATTGCCAGTCTTTGTTTGCTGGCTTTGCTCCACTCATCTTTTGTTCTGAATCTTGTGGCTAAAGGCAAAATTGGAAGGATGGTTTTTATGACTCAAAATATTACTCTAAAAACTCCTTTTATTAGGTATTATATGTAAAATATGAGATAAATGAATCAGTCTTTCATACTTTTTTGTATCTATTTGAATTCATAGATGAAAAATTGATGTAAAAATTTCAGTCCACATGTCTTGCCTTACTAATTTTTGTGTGAATGAGTATTTGTATTTATACATTTCATACATGCATAAATACACAAGCACACATATATTATATTGTATGCATTTATCTGTAGTATGTACCACTAATATCATATGTGTGTCTATACATTTATCTATTTAGAAGTCATTAGACATTTTTGAAATTTTTCTGTGGAAAATGATCGTGCCTAAATAGAAAAGTTTAAATTGGGGCAAAGTCAAAAGGTCTGAAAAGTCAGGAAGTTGCCTGAACTTTCCATACTTTCCCTCAGAAATAACATGAAATCAAGACTTGAAATAGATTTTTGAAAGAACCCACAAAAAATTCAGAATGAAGCAAATATTCAGCTTGAGATAACATAGAAGGTATCTCTCGCTTAAGTGGAGGGGGAGCATGGGCACAGTGTGAGGAATTTAATGGGAGTTTCTTAATGACAGCAAAGATCAACACCAGAGGCCCCTTAGTCCTGGATAAGCTGGTCAGTGGCTCAGAACACCAGCTATGAGATCTTCAGTTCCATTGTAAATAGAACCCCCAACCCTTACAGAATAGGCCAGATCAACCAGAACAGTAGGAGAGCTACCAGCACTTTGGACCCTGGTGCAATAAGCCAACAAATATCCCCTATTTCCCCTATAAAAGAAGCCTGGGACAAGGTCTTCTGTGTCCTAGGAGTAGAGCTCAACTTTAAAAAATGAACAAAAATACAAAAATTGTAGCCCTGGGCATAGAAAGCTAATATGGTGACAGGGGATAACAGAGCAAAACCTCAAAAGAGGATAGCAATGGCAAATACCCACATGTGAATCTTCAAAGAGGAACATGAATGACTCTTAAGTTCAAAAGGTTTACTTGGAAGAGCTCAAAAATATTTTTAAAATCAAGTAAGAGAAGTAGAAGAAAGATAGGGGAAAATGAGTGCTGTGCAGGAGAATTCTAGCGGAGAATTCAACAATTTTTGGGGAAAGTCAACAGCTTGGCAGAGAAAGCACAAAAATATATTTAAGAAAACAACTCCTTAAAAATAGATTTGGGAAAATGGGGGAAAATCACTGAACAAAACAACTCATTTAAAAGTAGAATTAGCTGAATGGGAAAGGAAGTTAAAAAAAAAAAGCTAACTGAAGAAAATAATTCATTCAAAATTAGAATAGAATAAGTCAAAGGGAATGACTCAGTGAAACATCAACAATCACTCAAACAAAATTTTTAAAAACTGACAAAAATAGAAGAAAATGTAAAATACCTCATTGGAAAAACAATCAATCTGGAAAATACTCCAGGAGCGAATAATTGAACCTAAAAGCCATAATCAAAAATAGCTCTAGGACAACATCTTTCAAGAAACCCTTAAGAAAAATTGTCCTTTTATCCTAGAACCAGAGAGTAAAAGTCATTCAAGGAATCTACCAATCACCAAAATGAAAACTTTAAGAAATATTTTAACCAAATTAGAGAATTATCAGGTCAAGGAAAAATATTGCAAGCAGCCAGAAAGAAACACTTCAAGTAATTAGGAGCCACAGTCAGGATTACCTAGGACTTCACAACTTCCATATCATCAGATCAGAGAGCCTAGAATATGATATTCTGAAGGACAAAGGAGCTTGAATTACAATCAAGAATCAACTGCTCAGCAAAATTCAACATAATCTTATGAAGAAAAAGGGGAATTCAATAAAATAGGGAATTTTCAATCATTTCTTATGAAAACAACAGAGCTAAACAAAAATTTTTATCTTCAAATTCAAGATTCAAAAGAAGCATAAAAAGGTAAATAGGAAAGACAAAATGTTATTTAAAAATCAAAAATTTTACATTCCTACAAGGGAAAGTGATATTTGCAACTCTTAAGAATTATACCATTGTTAGAGCAGTTAGAAGGGGTATTCATAGACAGAAGAAGTAGTTATACATTGACTTTGATGTAATGATATCAAAAAAAAATTAAGGGGGTGGAAAAAGGATTGTTCTTTAAAAAAGAATAAAGAACAGGTTAAATAGGACAAATTACATCAATGGAAGAGGCACAAAAATATTATGGTACAGGAAAAGAAGGGAGTGGAATGATCATTATTTGTACCTTAATCTCATTTGACTCAAAAACAGATTAATATATACATAGTTCAGTATAGAAATTTCTCTTATGTTACAGAGAATTAGAAGAGAAATGAGGAAAGAAAATGGAAAGAGGGAAGTAAAAGAATAGAGGACAGAAGGAAAAGGGAAAATGGCAATAAAAGAGGTGATAAAAGGCAGGGCAGATTGAGGGAAGTGGGAGTCAGGAAAAGTGTGAAAAAAAGAGAAAGAGATATAAATTGAGGGAAGGAGGACTGAGGAAAATACTCTTAGTTATCATTACTGTAAATGTAAATGGGATGGACTCTCACATAAAACAGAAACAGAAAGCAATGTTCATTAAAAACCTGAATCCTTCAATACATTGTTTACAAGAAACATTTGAATCACAAAAATACATACAAAATAAAGCAAAAAGGATGGAGCAGATTGTATTGTGCTTCAGCTGAAAAAAATTATGGATAGTGATGCTGATCTCAGATAAAACAAAAGCAAAAATAAATCTAATTAAAAGAGATAAGGATGAAAACAATATAATAATGTAGTGGTATATCATCCAAATTCTTAGAGAAGGTAGGTTGCATAAAGGAGTTATAAGAAGAGACAGCAAAATTATACTAGTGAGGGATCCCAAGCTCCCTCTTTCAGAATCAGATAAACTAACCACAAAAAAAGAAAGAAGTTAAGCAGTTGAATAGAATTTTAGGCATAATAAAACACTGGAGAAAACTGAATGGGAATAGAAAGGGACATCCCATTTTTTTTCCAGCAATAATGGCACCTACACAAAGATGACCATGTATTAGGACATAAAAAAATCTTCCATTCAAATGCAGAAAGATGTAAATAGTGAATATATCCATGGAAACATATACCAAAAATTAATTTGAAACTACATAAGCTAATTTTGAAGAATGGATGGTCAAATAACTAATCATAGAAACAATCAATATCATCCAAGAGAATGAAAATAATGGCACAATGCAGCAAAAGTTATGGGATGCAGATAAAGCAATTATTAGGGAAAAATTTATATACTAGAATCTTACATGAATTAAATAAAGAAAAGAGGAAGTCAATGATTTTGGTATGCAACTAAAAATGTAGAAAAAATAATTCCCTCAAACTAAATTCAAATTAGAAATTCTGAAAATCAAAGGACAGATTAATAAAACTGACTATAAAAAATTATTAAACTAATACAAGTAAGAGTTTTGTTTTATAAAATAACAACAAAATAGATAAACTTTGGTTAATTTCATTAGCAAAAGGAAAACAGAAAACCAAATTACCAGTATCAAAAATGAAAAGGGTAAATTTACCCCCAATGAAGAGGAACTTAAAGCAATAATTAGGAGATATTTTGCCCAACTATATTCCAATGAATCCAATGTAATTGAAATGGATAAATATGTATAAAAATATAAATTACCCAGATAATAAAAAAGGAAATAAAATACTTAAGTAACTCCATTTTAGAAAAAGAAATTGAACAATGAACTACCTAAGAAAAAAATCTTCAGGATCTGATGGATTTACAAGTGAGTTCTACCAAACATTTTAAAAAAGTATTAATTACAATATTTTATAAACAATTTGGGGGAAAATAGGAGAATAAGGAGTTCTATTAAATTCCTTTTATGCCAACGATATGGTGCTGAAACCTCAATAAGGAAGAGCCAAAACAGAAAAAGGAAATTGTAGGCCAATTTCCTTAATGAATATCGATGTAAAAATCATAAATAAAAATTAGCAAAGAGATTACAGAAATTTATCACTAGAACAATCCACTATGAATAAGTGGGATTTATACCAAAAATTTAGAGCTTGTTCAATAGCAAGAAATTTTATCAGCATAATTAATCATATCAATAACAAAAGTAATGGAAATCATGTGATTATTTCAATACATCCAAAAAAAGCACTTGACAAAATACAGCACCCATTCCTATTAAAAACACCAGACAGTAAAGGAATAAATGGAGTTTTCCCCAAAATGATTAGTAGAATTTATTTAAAGCATCAAAAGCATTATATGCAATTAGAAGAAGGTAGAAGCACTCCAAATAAGATCCAGGGTGAAGTAAGAATGTCTATTATCACCACTATTCTTCAGGATTATACTAGAAATGTTAGTTTTAGTGATGAGAAGAAAAAAAAAAACTTAAAGGAATTAGGTAAGTCAGTGAGAAAACAAAACTATCACTCTTTGCCGATGATATGATGGCATATTTAGAAAATCCTAGATAAAAAATTTAAAAAGACTTTAAATAAATAAGAACTTTAGAAAATTTTCAGGATATAAAATAAACCCACATAAATCACTAGCATTTCTATGTTACCAGCAAAGCCCAATAGCAAGAGAGAAAGAAAAAAGACAAAAACAAAAGCCACATCAACACAATTACCAAACTTTTTTTCCTCTAATAAAGTCAAATCTAAAAAATTGGAAAATTTATAAATTGCTAATGTGTAGGCCAACCTGATATAATAAAAATGACAATTCCACTTAAATTAATTTAATTATTCAGTGTCATACCAATCAAACTGCCAAAAAAGTTTATAGAACTAGAAAAAAATAATAGCAAATTTCATCTGGGAGAGCACAAAGTTAAGAATATCAAGGGAATAAGTAGTCCACCAGACATAAACTATATTTTAACATCACAGTCATCAAAACTATTTCATACTAGCTAAGAAATAGAATGGTGGATTGGTGGAAGAGATTAGGTAGACAAGACAAAATAGTTAATGAGCATAGCTATATGCTGTTTGATAAATCCAAAAATTTTAACTTTTGGAATAAGAACTCACTTTTTCATGAAAATTTCTGGGAATACTGGAAAATAGTATGCCCAAAACTAGGCATAGACTAACATTTTATGTCCTATACCAAGTTTAGATTAAAATGAGTTCATGATTTAGATAGAAAGAATAATACCATAAGTAAATTAGAACTGCATAAGATCGTTTACCTGTCAGATCTTTGGAGAAGGGAGGAATTTAAGATCCAACAAGAAATCTAAAAATGCAAAATGCATAGTTTTGAATACATAAGATTTTAAAAAAAGTTTTTTCACAAAGAAAAACAATGCAGTCAATACTCGAAGGGAAGCACAAAGCTGGAAGAATATTACAGCCAGTGTTTTTTTTAAATAATGACCACATTTCTTTTTAAATAATAACTTTTTATGTTCAAAATATATGTAAAGATAGTTTCCAACATACTGTATTTATAATGGCTTTCCACAGCATTGTGTTCCTGCAACTTATTGTGTTTCAAATTTCTCTCCCTCATCTTTTGTTATCTTCCTCTAGATAGCAAGCAATATACTATAGATTAAACATGTGCAATTCTTCCAAACATTTCTACATTTATCATGTTTCACAAGAAGAATCAGATCCAAAAGGGAAAAATATGAAAAGAAAAAAAAGCAAGAAAACAACAAAAAACTTAAAAATAACATGTTATACACACTCAATTCCCATAGTCTTCCTTCTGAAAGCAGATGGCTTTATACATCACAAGTCCATTGGGACTGGCCTGAATCATCTCATTATTGAAGAAGCCAAGTCCATCACAGCTGATCATCACATAATCTTGTTGCTGTGTACAGTGTTCTCTTGATTCTGATCACTTCATTTAGCATCAGTTCATGCAAGTCTCTTCAGGACTTTCTGAAATTATTCTGCTGATCATTTTATGTAGAACAATAATATTATATTACATTCATATACCATAACTTATTCAGCCATTGATGAGGACCTACTATTTCCAGTTTCTTGAAAGGTCACATTTCTAAAACATTAAGAACTTTCTCAAATTGACAAGACTACAAGTCATTCCCCAATTGATAAATGGTCAGAGGATATGAACAATTTTCAGATGAAATTAAAGTCATCTATAATCATAGGAAAAAAATGCTCTAAATTACTATTGATTAGAGAATTGCAAATTGAAACAATTCTGAAGTGCCATCTTATACATATCAGACTGGCTAAGATAACAGAAAAATATAATAGTAAATGTTAGAGATGATGTGGGAAAACTGCAATACTAATGCATTCTTGGTAGAGTTGTGAAATGATTTAACCATTCAGGAAAGCAATTGGAAAGTAGTCCCAATGGGCTATAAAACTATGCATATGATTTGATTCAGCAGTGGCACTACTTGGCTGTATCCCAAAGAGATCATAAAAAAGTGATAAGGACCGATATGTGCAAAAAATATTTGTAGCATATCTTTTTTTTTATATAATAACTTTTTATTGACAGAATCCATGCCATAGACATTTTTTTACAACATTATCCCTTGCACTCACTTCTGCTCCGATTTTTCCCCTCCTTCCTTCCACCCCTTCCCCTAGATGGCAAATAGTCCTATATATGTTAAATATGTTGCAGTATATCCTAGATACAATATATGTATTCAGAGCCGAACAGTTCTCTTGTTGCACAGGGAGAATTGCATTCAGAAGGTAAAAATAACCCGGGAAGAAAAACAAAAATGCAAATAGTTTACATTCCTTTCCCAGTGTTCTTTCTTTGGGTGCAGCTGCTTCTGTCCATCATTGATCAATTGAAACTGAGTTAGGTCTCTTTGTCAAAGAAATCCACTTCCATCAGGATACATCTTCATACAGTATCGTTGTTGAAGTATATAATGATCTCCTGGTTCTGTTCATTTCACTTAGCATCAATTCATGTAAGTCTCTCCAAGCCTCTCTGTATTCATCCTGCTGGTCATTTCTTATAGAACAATAATATTCCATAACATTCATATACCACAATTTACTTAGCCCTTCTCCAACTGATGGGCATCGATTCAATTTCCAGTTTCTAGTCACTACAAACAGGGCTGCCACAAACATTTTGGCACATACAGGTCCCTTTCCCTTCTTTAGTATTTCTTTGGGATATAAGCCCAATAGAAACACTGCTGGATCAAAGGGTATGCACAGTTTGATAACTTTTTGGGCATAATTCCATATTGCTCTCCAGAATGGTTGGATTCATTCACAACTCCACCAACAATGCATCAGTGTCCCAGTTTTCCTGCATCCCCTCCAACATTCATCATTATTTTTTCCTGTCATCTTAGCCAATCTGACAGGTGTGTAGTGATATCTCAGAGTTGTCTTAATTTGCATTTCTCTGATCAATAGTGATTTGGAACATTCTTTCATATGGGTGGTAATAGTTTAAATTTCATCATCTGAAAATTGTCTGTTCATATCCTTTGACCATTTATCAATTGGAGAATGGCTTGATTTCTTATAAATTTGAGTCAATTCTCTATATATTTTGGAAATGAGGCCTTTATCAGAACCTTTAACTGTGAAGCTGTTTTCCCAGTTTGTTGCTTCCCTTCTAATCTTGTTTGCATCAGTTTTGTTTGTACAAAGGCTTATTAATTTGATATAATCAAAATTTTCTATTTTGTGATCAGTAATGGTCTCTAGTTCATCTTTAGTCACAAATTTCTTTCTCCTCCACAAGTCTGAGAGATAAATTATCCTATGTTCCTCTAATTTATTTATAATCTCATTCTTTATGCCTAGATCATGGATCCATTTTGATCTTATCTTGGTATATGGTGTTAAGTATGGGTCCATGCCTAATTTCTGCTATACTAATTTCCAGTATCCCAGCAGTTTTTATCAAATAATGAATTCTTATCCCAAAAGTTATCTTTGGGTTTGTCAAACACTAGATTGCTGTAGTTGACTATTCTGTCTTGTGAATCTAACCTATTCCACTGATCAACTAATCTATTTCTTAGCCAATACCAAATGGTTTTAGTGACTGCTGCTTTATAATATGATTTTAGATCAGGTACAGCTAGGCCACCTTCATTTGACTTTTTTCCCATTAATTCCCTTGAGATTCTTGACTTTTTATTATTCCATATGAATTTTGTTGTTACTTTTTCTAGATCATTTTTCTAGATCACTAAATAAATAGATTAGTTTAGGGAGTATTGTCATCTTTATTATATTCGCTCGGCCTATCCAAGAGCACTTAATATTTTTCCAATTATTTAAGTCTGACTTTATTTGTGTGGAAAGTTTTTTTGTAATTTTGCTCATATAATTCCTGACTTTCCTTTGGTAGATAGATTCCCAAATATTTTATGCTGTTGACAGTTATTATGAATGGAATTTCTCTTTGTATCTCTTGCTGTTGGATTTTGTTGGTGATGTATAAAAATGCTGAGGATTTATGGGAATTTATTTTGTATCCTGCTACTTTGCTAAAGTTATGAATTATTTCTAATAGCTTTTTAGTAGAATCTCTGGGGTTCTCTAGGTATACCATCATATCATCTGCAAAGAGTGATAGTTTAGTTTCCTCATTGCCTATTCTAATTCCTTTAATCTCTTTCTCAACTCTTATTGCAGAGGCTAATGTTTCTAATACAATATTGAATAATAATGGTGATAATGGGCAACCTTGCTTCACTCCAGATCTTACTGGGAAATGTTCCAGTTTTTCCCCATTGCATATGATGCTTACTGAAGGTTTTAAATATATGCTCCTGACTATTTTAAGGAAAAGTCCATTTATTCCTATGTGTAGTGTATCTTTTTGTGGTGAAAAAGAACTAGAAATAGAAGCCTGCCTATCAGTTTTGGAACAGGTAAATAAGCACTGACAAAGTGGAAAAAAATCTATATTTGTAAATGATATAGTAGTTTGCACAGTTAATTCTAGTGATAAGTAAAAATTAATTTCATTAAAGTTACTAGATAAAATATTGTCTCACAAAAATAAATTTTACCCTTTTAATAAAATTCAGTGAATATTCAAGATTTATATAAAATACTATTTACAGAAACATGAGAAAGAATAAATGGAGATACATTAATTGTCCAAATTTTGGCCAGAATAAATTAATAAATATTTCATCTACATATTTAGTGCCATATTGAAATACCATTGCCAAAAAATGAACATATTGTACTAGGAAAAAATGAAGCAAAATAAAGCTTGTCAAAAATGACAGTGGGTGAAGGGTGGAGACAATAAATTTAAATAAGGACAGAGAATTGTCTTAGCTTTCCAAATTGTCCTGCAGGCAAAATTAAAATAAATTTAAAAAAAAAACTTTAATAGTACTTTATTTTTACAATCACATTCTTTGTTGTTGTTGTTGTTGTTGTTGTTAAAAAGTACTTTGATTTTTTCTAATCTCTAATTTTATTTTTTTTTATTAAAGTGTTTTATTTTCAAAACATATGCATGGATAAATTTTCATTATTAACCCTTGCAAAATCTTGTGTTTTAATTTCCCCCATGATTGCACACCCTTTCCCCTAGATAGCAAGTAATGCAATATATGTTAAAAGTAATAGAAATATATGTTAAATTAATTATGTGCATACATATTTATACAATTATCTTGCTACACAAAAAAAGGTCAAATCAAACAGGAAAAAAAAAAAACATGAGAAACAAAATAAAATGCAAGCAAACAACAACAAAAAGAGTGATGATATGTTGTGAACCACACTTAGTTCCTACAATCCTCTCTCTGAGTGTAGATGGCGTCCTTCATCACAAGATCATCGGAACTAATCTGAATCATCTCATTGTTGAAGATATACACATCTATCAGAATCAATCATACAATCTTGTTTTTGCAGTGTACAAGGATCTTCTGGTTCTGCTCATTTCACTTAACATCAGTTCATGTAAGTCTCTCAAAGCCTCTCTGAAGTCATCCTGATGATCGTTTCTTACAGAACAATAATATTCCATGGCATTCATATAGAATAACTTATTCAGCCATTCTCCAATTGAAGGGCAGTTTCCAAGTTCTTGCAACTACAAAAAGGAATGCCACAAACATTTTTGCACATGTGAGTGCATTTCCTTCATTTAAGATCTCTTTAGCAAATAAGCCCAATAGAAACATTGCTGGATCAAAGAGTATGCATAATTTAGTATAAAGGTTATGCCCTTTGGGCAAAGTTCCAAATTGCTCTCCAGAATGTTTGGATCCACTCACAATTTTCCCACATCCCCTCCAACATGAATCATTTTGTTTTCCTGCCATCTTAGCCCAATCTGAGAGGTGTGTAGTGGTATCTCAGAATGTCTTAAGTTGCCTTTCTCTGATCAATAGTGAATTAGAACACCTTTTCATATGGCTAGAAATGGTTTCAATTTCTTCATCTGAAAAATTGTTCATATCTTTTGACCATTTATCAATTGGAGAATAACTTGAATTCTATAAATTTGAGGTCAATTCTCCATATATTTTAGAAATGAGGTCTTTATCAGAACCCTTGAATGTGAAAAATGGTTTCCCAGCTTATTGTTTCCCTTCTAATCTTGTCTGCATTACTTTTGTTTGTACAAACACTTTTTAACTTAATATAATCAAAATGATCTATTTTGTGATCAATAATGATCTCCATTTCTTCTTTGGTCACAAATTTCTTCCTTCTTCACAGATCTGAGAGGAGAACTATCTTATGTTCTTTTAATTTGCTTATAATATCACTTTTTATGTCTAGATCATGGACCCACTTTGGCTTTATTTTGGTATATGGTGTTAGGTGTGGATCTATGGCTAATTTCTGTCATACTAATTTCCAATTTTTCCAGCAGTTTTTGTCAAATAGTGAGTTTTTGTCCCAAAAGGTGGAATCTTTCTATATGTCAAACACTAGATTACTTATAGGCATTGACTATTTTGTCCTGTGAAGCTAAACTATTCCACTGACCAACTGTTCTATTTCTTAGCCACCTTCATTCGCATTTTTTATTAATTCCCTTAAAATTCTTGATCTTTTATTATTTCAGATGAACTTTGTTATTATATTTTTTAATCTGTAAAATAATTTCTTGGGAGTTTGATTGGTATAGCACTAAATAAATAGATTAATTAAAAATAGATAAATAAATAGAAAATAGTTTTGTCACTTTCATTATATTTGCTCAGCTACCCAAGAGTACTTGACATTTTTCCAATTGTCCATCTGACTCTGTGTAGAAAGTGTTTTGTAGTTGTGCTTATATGGTTCCCAACTTTGCCTTAGCAGATAGATTCCCAAATATTTTATACTATCGAATAGTTATTTTGAATGGAATTTCTCTTTGTATCTTTTGCTGCTGTATTTTGTTGGTAATGTATAAAAATGTGGATGGTTTATGTGGATTTATTCTGTATCTTGTAACTCTGCTAAAGTTGTGAATTGCTGCTAGTATTTTCTAATACAATCTTAAATAGTAATGGTGATAGTAGGCAACCTTGTTTCACCCCTGATCTTTTTGGGAATGTTTCTGGTTTGTCCCCATTACAAATGATACCTGCTGAAGGTTTTAAATTGATACTACTGATAATTTTGAGGAATAGTTCATTTATTCCTATATTCTCTATTGTTTTACATAGGAATGAGTATCAATTCTTTTTTTTTCCCCTGCATCTATTGAGGTAAACTATGATTTTTGTTAGTTTGGTTATTGATATAGCCAATTATTCTAATAGTTTGCTTAATATTGAACCAGTCCTACTTTCCTGGTATACATCCTTCTTGGTCATAGTGTATCCTGGAGATGACTTTCTGTAATCTCTTTGATAATATTTTATTTAAATTTTTGCATAAATATTCATGAGGGAAATTGGTCTATAATTTTCTTTCTCTGTTTTCATACTACCTGGTTTAGGTGTCAGTACTATATCTGTGCCATAAAACAAATTTGTTATGAGTCCTTCCTTCCCTATTTTTTCAAGTAGTTCGTATAATGTTGGTATATGTTTGGTAGAATTCACATGTAAATTTATCTGGTCCTGGGGATTTTTTCTTAGGGAGTTGATTAATATTTTGGTCTATTTCTTTTTCTAAAATTGGATGATTTAAAAAGTTTGTTTCCTCTTCTGTTAATCTGGCAATCTATTTCACTTAGATTATCAAATTTATCAATATAAAGTTGGGCAAAATTGTTCTAATTTTCTCTTGATTGGTGGAAAGTTCTCCCTTTTTATTTTTGAGACTAACAATTTGATTTTCCTATTTCCTTTTTTCTAATCAAATTAACTAAAGGTTTATCTATTTTGTTTTTTTTTCAAAAAACAACTTTTATTTTTAATTATTAATTCAATAGTTTTCTTACTTTCAATTTTATTAAACTCCCCTTTTTATTTTTAGAATTTCAAATTTGGTATTTAAGTATGTGGGAGGGTTCATTTGTTCTTTTTTTCTAGCTTTTTTTAGTTGCAAGCCCAATTCATTGAGCTTCCTTTTCTCCACTTTATGCAAGTAAGTATCCAGAATTATAAAATTTCCCCTCATAACCACTTTGCTGCATCCCACAAATTTTGGTATGTTTTCTCATTATCATCAATCTTTTGGATAAAATTATTGATTGTGTCTTTGATTTGCTGTTTTACCTATTCATTCTTTAGGATTAGATTATTTAGTTTCCAATTAATTTTTGTTTTATTTTCCTCTGGCCTTTTATATTGATTGTAAATTTTATTGTGTTATGAGATCTAAAAAAATGCGTTAATATTTCTGTCTTTGTGCATTTGATTTTGAGATCTTTATGCCCTAATATATGGTCAGTTTTTATATAAGTTTCATGAACCACCAAGAAAAAAGTGTACTCCTCTCTTTCTCCATTGAATTTTCTCCAAAGATCTATCATACCTACCTTTTCTAAAATTCTATTTACCTCCTCAACTTCTTATTTATTTTGTGGTTCAATTTATCTGGTTCTGAAGAGCAAGACTGAGATCCCCCAATATTTTAGTTTTGTTGTCTATTTCATCTTGCAGGTCTCTTAACTTCTCCTTTAGGAATTTCCATATACCACTTGTTGCATATATGTTTGGTACTGATATTCCTTGGTTATCTATGGTATTCTTAAGCAAGATATAGTTTCCTTCCTGGTCTCTTTTAATTAGATCTATTTTTGCTTTTGCTTAATGTGAGATCAGGATTGCTACCTCTACTTTATTTATTTATTTATTTATTTATTTATTTACGTTAGCTGAAGCATAATAGATTCTTCTCCAGCCTTTTACCTTTACTCTGTATGTATCATTCTGTTAACTTTTAATCCAGTCTGCTATCTGCTTCTGTTTTAAGGGATAGTTCATCCTGTCCACATTCACAGTTAAAATGACTAATTCTGTATTTCCCATCACCTTATTTTCTCTAACTTATACTTTTCTCTTTTCTTTCCCCCCTTCCTTCCTCCTCACTATTTTGTTTCTGACAATCACCTCCCTCAAACAGCCCTCCCCCTTTATAGCTCTTCCCCCTTTCTTAAATCTTTGTCCTACTACTTCTGTTTTCCATTCTATTAGCTTCCCCCTTTCCTTTGCCCTTTCCCCTCCCACTTCCCTGTAAGGTGAGACAAGCTTCTCTGAGAAACCATATATGTCTAATATTCTCTCTTGGAGCCAAACCTGGTGAGAGTAAGATTCAGACAATATTCATCTTCTTTCCTTCTTTCGCTCAATTATAATAAGTCTTCATTTCCATCATTATACCTCCACTTTCTACTTTTTTCCCAGTACATTCCCCTTTCCACCTTTAGCTTCCTTTTTATACTACAACAGTAAAATCAGATTATACATGCACTCTCTTTGTGTACCCCTACCAGAGATATAGTTCTCAAGAGTTCTTTCCTTTTTACCTTCTTATCCTTCTCTTGAGTTCTATATTTGGAGGTTACATTTTTGTTCAGCTCTGGTCTTTTCATCAGAAATAAAATGAAATTCACCTGTATTATTGAATGTCCTTCTTCCCTGAAAGATGATGTTTATTTTAACTGGATTGTTTATTCTTGGTTGCATTCCAAATTTTTTTGTCTTTGAGAATATCTGATTCCAAAAAGTCTCTAAAGAGAATTCCTTAAAAAGAGAATTGGTCAATTTGATAATAAATACAAAAATTCAGGGAAAGAAACTTTTAAAAGTAGAATTATGCATATAGAAACTAGTAATTCAATGAGACATCAAAAAAAAGAAAAGAAAGAAAAAAAAAGGGAAAAAAAGCAAGAAAATTTATTAGAAAAAAGGAGGCAGAGCCAAGATGGCAAAGAGTAAACAGGTCTTTGTCCGAGTTCTTACTGGTATCCCTCGGATGAATATCTATCAAGTTTCTGAACTAGTTTTGGAGCTACAGAACCTATAAATATTTGGAGTGTAACAAATTTCTGTTTTAATCAGACATGGGAAGGGGGGTGGCTGAGCATAGACTCAGCACAAAGACCTAGGGCGGTGTGGTTTCTCTGGGGGCACTTAGTCAAAATACAGCTTCATTGACTATTCAATCCTGGTTAAAAGCAAGATGAGAAAATTAGCTGTGAGGCATCCAATGCAAATACAAAAGGCAAATAGTGAGCCTCTGAACCCCAGCATGCCCATTCAGCAATGGAAGCCAATTAGCACAGGCACAAGGCAGCCTAGGGCCATTGTTGTTTGTAGGGAAAGCTTGAGACAATCTCCCCTTTGCCCTACAAACAGACCTCAGTCTTTTAAAATGAGCAAAAAAGCAAAAACAATTCTAACCATACATAGCTTTTATGGAGAAAGAGAAGAGCAGATCTCAAATCCTGAGGATCCTAAAAGCAAATCCTCTCCAGATAAAACCCCAAAGGATGATATGAGTTGGTCCCCATCTCACAAGGCTCTCTTGGAAGAATTCAAACAAAAATCTTAAAAGAGACTCAGAAGAAAAATGGGAAAAGGAAATGAGATCTTTACAAGATAGTTTGGAAGAGTAAACACAGAAATTATCTAAAGAAAACTCCTTTAAATACATTTAGGGAAATGGAAAAATGGCATATCTCCTAAAAATAGATTTAGTGAAATGGAAAAAAAAAAACATATAATTCCTTACAAAATAGATTTGAAAAAGACACTAATTCTTTGGAAAAAAAAATTTATGAAATGGGAAAACAATCCAATGAACAAAACATTATTTACTATTTCAATTGGCCAAATGCAAAAGGAGCTAAAAATGGCTGAAGAAAATAATTCACTAAAAATTATAATTGAACAAATAGAAGTGAATGACTCAATGAGACTTCAAGAATCAATCAAACACAATAATAAAAAAAAATGAAAAATAGAAGGAAGTATAAAATGCTTCATTGGAAAAAACAACTGACCTAAAAATAGATCTAAGAAAGATAATCTAAGAATTATTGAATTGTTACTTGGAATTACAGCAAGCCATCCTCAGGATAATTTATCATGACAAAGTAGGATTTATACCAGGAATGCAGGGCTGATTCATTATTAAGAAAACTATTATCAAAATTGACTATGTTAATAACCAAACTAACAAAACTCATATGATTATCTCAATAGATGTAAAACAAGCATTTGACAAAATCCAATACCTCTTCCTATTAAAAGCACTAGAAAATATAAGAACAAATGACTTTTCCTTAAAATGATATGTAGCATCTATTTAAAACCATCAGCAAGCATTACATGTAATGGGGATAAACTAGAACCATTCCCAATAAAATTAGGAGTCAACCAAATTTGCCTGTTATCACCATTACTATTCAAGACTGTATTAGAAATGTTAAATTTGGCAATAAGAGAAGAAAAAGAGATTAAAGGAATTAGAGTAGGTAATAAGGAAACAAAATTATCACTTTTTGCAGGTTATATGACAATATTCTTAGAGAACCCTAGACAATCAACTAAAAAACTGCTAGAAAAAATTCACAACTTTACCAAAGTTGCAGGATACAAAATAAATGCACAGAAATCATCATCATTTTTATATATTACCAACAAAGTCCAGCAGCAAGAGATACAAAGAGAAATTCTATCTAAAATAACTGTAGATAAAGTAAAATATTTTAGAGTCTACCTGCCAAGACAAAGCCAGGAACTATATGAACACAATTACAAAACACTTTCCACAAGAATAATGTCAGAACTATCAATTGGAAAAATATCAAGTACTCATGATTAGGTTGAGCTAATATAATAAAAATGACAATACTACCTAAATTAATCTACTTATTCAGTGCCATACCAATAAAACTCCCAAAAAACTACTTTATAGAGTTAGAAAAATTATTATTTTTATAAAAATTATTAACAAAGTTCATCTGGAAAAACAAAAGATCAAGAATTTCAAGGGAATTGAGGAAAAATGTAAATGAAGGTGGCCCCACTGTATCAGACCTAAAGTGATATTAGTAGTCATCAAAACCCTTTGGTACTGGCTAAGAAATAGAACAGTTGGACAGTGGATTAGTTTAGCTTCACAGGACAAAATATTCAATGACTATAGTAATGTAGTGTCTGACAAACCTGACCCCAGCATTGGGGATAAGAACTCACTATTTGCCAAAAATTTCTGGGAAAATTGGAAACTAGTATGGTAGAGACTAGGCATTGACCCATACCTAACACCCTATACCAAGATAAAGTAGAAATGGATTCATGATTTAGACTTAAAGAGTGATAGTATGTTCAAATTAGAAGAAGAAATAATCTCAAACTCTCAGATCTGTGAAGGAGGAAGGAGTCTGTGGTCAAAGAAAAACCACAGTACATCACGGAATGCAAAAAGGGTAATTTTGATTATATTAAGTTAAAATGTTTTGGGGCAAATAGAAACAATGTAGATAAAATTGAAAGGGAAGCAGAAAACTGGGAAAACATCTTTACAAAAAAGAATTCTGATAAAAGATTCATTTCTAAAATATAGAGAGAATTGACTCAAATTTATAAGAATACACACCATTGTCCAATTGATAAATGATCGAAGAATATGAACAATTTTCAGATAAAGAAATTAAAACTATTTCTAGTTATATGAAATAATGTTCTAATTCACTATTGATCAGAGAAATGGAAACTAAGACAACTCTGAGGTACCATTACATTCTTCTAAGATTGGCTAAGATAATAGGAAAAAATAATGATGAATGTTGGAGGGAATAAGGAAAAATTGGGATAATAATACCTTTTGGTAGAGTTAGAACAGATCCAACCATTCTGAAGAGCAATATGGAATTATGTCTAAAGGACTATCACTCTGTGCAAACCATTTGATGCAGCATTGTCTGTACTGGGTCTCTATTACAAAGACATGATGAAAAAAGGGAAAAGAACCCATATGTGCAAAAATGTTTGTAGCAGCCCTTTTTTGTATTGGCAAGAACCTGGAAACTGAGTGGATGCCCATCAGTTGGAGAACAATTGAATAAGTAATGATATATGAATGCTATGGTATATTATTTTTTTCTATATTCTACAAAATCATCAGCAGGATGATTTCAGAAAGATCTGGAGAGACTTAAATGAACTGATGCTAAGTGAAGTGAGAAGAACCAAGAGAACATTGTAATAGCAACAGCTATGACCATATGGTCATCAATTCTGATGGACATGGCTCTTTTCAACAGAAGGTGATTCAGACTAATTCCAATGACTATGTGATAAAACCAGTCATCTGTACCCAGAGAGAGAACTGTGGGGACTGAGTGTGTATCATCATGTAGTATTTTCATTTTTTATGTTGCTTGCTTTTTGTTTACTTTATTAGTTTTTTTTTCTTTTTGAGCTGTTTTTTTCTTATGCAGCATGATAATCGTGGAAATATGTTAGAAGAATTGCCCATGTTTCACATATATTGGATTACTTCCCATCTAAGGGAGGGGATGGGAGAAGATAGAAAAAATTTGAAATACAAGGTTTTACAAGGATGAATATTGAAAATTATCTATGCATATATTTTGAAAATAAAAAGCTTTAAAAAATAAAGTTTAAAAAACACAAATGCAGGATCAGTTTACGTCTAAAGGACACCTTATTGCCTTCTTTCTCCCTGGAGAGATAAAACTATAATCATTTGTGAAGTGCATTGAGTTGAGTGAAGGAGCTTAGCCAGTAATTTGAACAAGGAATGAAAAACAGAAGGAATGCTTTAGGGCTTTAGGCTTCCATAGGGACAAAGTTTGAAAAGCTGCTTCAATCTCAGGTAATACTTTCTACTGATTTTCTTCTTCACAGGCAAGTGGGGATAGCTGGGAGCCAGAGCAAAAATAATGGCTGATCAATACTGAACTTTCTATGATTGGACTGATACTGATATTTTTTTGCTTTTCCCTCCTCCATCTCTTTCTTTACTCAAGAGAAAGCGTAAAATCCCAAGTTTATCTTTTCTTCAAACTTTGTTTACATTTGTTTAATAAATACTGATGACAGCTAAAATCGGATCAATTAAAATTGCTTCTAGTGAGTATTTGCACTACTTGTGTAAGGGAGTTACAAAAACAGAGTCTATGTAGAATGTGAGAAAGACAGATACAGAGAGCAGATGCTTTAGATGAATTGTTTGGATTAGAGCACTTTCCAACTTGAGGCTCATGTTAAATGGGTTATGAATTCCCAATGTTTGGGTAGGAAAGTATGGATATGGAGTTTTCTCTTAGACAAATGGTGAAGAGAAAGTAGATTTGCTTTCTGGTTAGAAATAAACTGTGACATTGACTCACACAAGTCTGTTATTGTGTTCTCTTAGGAACACTAAGAGACATCTCATTTCAGATATGGAGACAGAAGTAACTAAAGAGTTAATCATAGATGATGGGAGCAGGAAACAAATTGATAGATAAGATAAGTAATGTTCACATTCCAAAGATGAAGCAGAGGAGCAAAAGTAAGAGATACCTCCCTCGTGATAACTTTAATTTGGGACACTTTACAATTTATAAAAAACAGCCCTTACAGACACATCTACTACATATCTATTACAAAGGCTAAAATAACGAACATTGTCCTTTCTTGAAGGGAAGCTTTAAAATATTACTGTTTAGTTTTTGAAACATAGCCACCAAGACATCATCTTCTACTTTTACATTGCAGCTAAAAGCTGTTATTGTGTTTCATATTTTAAGGTAGCACTGAAAATGGGGCTTTTTAAATAATCAAAATAACATGATGCATGGAAAAGAAAAACAAATCTCCAAGTTGACAACAAGGGATAAGACTATACATAAATAAATGGAACATGAGACATATTTCAAATTCTGTTCTCAGATTGTTCCTAGAAAATGCTTATGGCTTTAATACAGCAAAATTGTTTTGTTGAGACTAACGCTCTGTTGGCAAAGCCAAGAAGCGAGTAAAAATATTTCATAGAGAAGAAATATTTGCTATTAGATTTTTCTGTTTTCTCACATTCATATTTTTGAGGAGAAAGACACTCCCAACAATATCAGGCCCCCCTGGTCGGTGTTGTGGGTATGATGAAAGAATTTGCACTCAATTTCCAAGTTAAGGGACAAAGATTTATTACTGTGTTTGGCAGAATGCTAAAGCTCCAAAGGAGTTTAGCAAAGGGCAGAAGCAAGAAGAAATTACACTGCTGCTTCACTGCAGGCCAATTCCAGGGGAATCTAACAAAGAGTCATAATCAAGAAGATATGGGAAAGAGAAACAAAGATTAGGTTGATATGCTAATATTATGGTTTAGAGGTACAATTGTGGAGTGGCAGGGGTGGGATAGTTCCTATCATTGAGTTCTGCAGTTCACAGAGTATAGTCTTTATTTCCTCACAGAAATCATGTTCCAAAGAGATAATTTTATACATTATAAAAATGACTGGTATTGAAAAAGGAAGGTCGGGTTCAAGTCTTTTTTCTTAACTTTCTGTGACCCTAGACAAGTCATATCACCTCTCTTTATGCCCAGGCAACACTCTAAAATGATAAATTGCAGAATATTTGCTAATATATATTGAAGGACATTTTTTCACAAAATTTTCTCTGTGCCAAGGAAACCATTGTTATGGATCAGGAAGAAAAAAAAAATTTTCTTCAGCTTTCAGATGGATCTAGTTAGGTTTTACATAGACAATGTAGGAATTTGTTTTGCTATACATTTTTATCATCATGATTTTTTTCTTCTTTTTCAGTTAAGGGTTAGAAGGAAGATGGGAGAAAGAGAAGGTAGGTTTTTGTTGATTAAATAAATACATTTGAAACATATTTAGTGCTGCTTAGTCTGGAAAGATTCATAGGTAACATCTTATGTAATGTTTATTATAATATATTTTGTTTCTTTGGGGTTTTTAATATAATTTTTATAATATCTTGAGTTTTAATTTTTTCCTTTCTTCCTTCTTCCCTCTCCTCTTCTCCAAGAAAGCAAGCAATTAGTTATATGTTATACATGTACAATCATATCAATTTTTTTTTACTTTAGACATGTTATGAAAGAAGAAACAGAAGAAAAGGAAAAAAACACAAATAAAAAAAATTTAAAAGTGAAAATAGTATACTTCATTCTCCATTCAGACTCCATATTTCTTCCTTTGGATGTGGATAGCATTTTCCATCATGAATCTTATAGAATTGTTTTAGACAATGAAGTGTTGAGAAAACATATAATTATTTCTCTCTATCACAGTTAATTATCACATAATTTTGCTATTACAGTGTATAATGTCCCCATCTTTAGCTCACTTCGTTCAGCATCAATTTGTTTAAGATGAGGTTTTTCTAAAATCTGCCTGCTCATCATTTCTCATTGCACAATAGTTCCAATTCACTAATATACCAAAACTTGTTTAGTCATCCCTCACCAGATGGATATTCCCTCAATTTGCATTCTTTGTCACTATTTAAAGTGTTGTTATTGCTGGATCAAAGGGTATACATTGTTTATAACCCTTTGGGCATAGTCCAAATTGCTCTCCAGAATGGTCCACAACTCCATCAATAATGTATTGATGTTCCAGTTTTACTACTTCTTTAACATCTATTGTCTTCCTCTTCTGTCACATTAGCCAAAATGATAGGTGATAGGTATACTTTAGAATTGTTTTAATTTGCATTTCTCTAATCAATGGTGTTTTAGATCATGTTTTCATATGACTTTAGATGGCTTTAGTTTCTTCATCTGAAAAATGTCTGTACATACCATTTGACCATTTATCAGTTGAGGAATAACTTTTATTCTTATAATTTTGATTCTATTAATCATATATTTTAGAAATGAGGCATTTATCAGAAACATTGGCTGTAAAAATTATTTCTGAGATTTCTACTTTTCTTCCAATCACCATTGCATTAGTTTTTTTTTTTTTTTTGGTGAAAAACTTTTTAAAAATTTCATGTAATAAAAATTATCTATTTTACATTTATAATGTTTTCTATCTCTTGTTTCATCATAAATTCTTATCTTCTCCAGAGATCTGATAGGTAAATTATCCCTTATTCTCTTAATTTGCTTGTGGTATCATCCTTTATCTCTAATCATGTATTTATTTTGATCTTATGTTGGTATAGGATGTGAGAGATTGGTCTATGTCTAATTTCTGCCATCATCTTTTCCTGTTTTCCCATCAGCTTTTGTAAAATAATGAGTTGTTATTCCAGAAGCTGAGGTCTTTGGGTTTGTCAAACAAAATATTAAATTCATCATTTACTAGTGAGTTTTATATACCTAATCTCTTCCTCTGATCCACCACTATCATTTCTTAGCTGATACCAAATAGTTTTTATGTCTGCAACTTTATAATATAGTTTTAGATCTGGTACTACTAGGATACTTTCCTTTACATATTTTTTCCATTAATACCCTTGATGTTCTCTCAGATGAATTTCCTTATAATTCTTTTAGCTATATAAAATTATTTTCAGTAGTTTGATTGGTTTCTTTTGTTTTTAACTTTGAAAGTAAGAAGTTCTACATAATAAATCTAAACTTGTGGGAATGATGTCATAAAAATGTAACATGGAAGAGAAAAAAATATATATATTATATATATATTTTTTGCTGAAGGCCTCATTAATCACATTACTGTAACTTTTAGTTAACTTACATTTTACTTTCCTGCATTTCCTACAATTCAAAGACAATGGAAATCTTAGTGTTTTCTATTCAGTGATTTTTACACTGACTGTTCATCATTCTTAGAATTCTTTCCCTCTTCATATTACTTTTTTTTTTTTTTTACCGTTACTATTATCTTTATTGGCTTAAATCCCATTTATTGTAGATGCCTCTCCTAGTTCCTTCTCTCCTTTCATAGTCTGTTTTGTGCCCTCTCTCTGAGATTATCTTCCATTTTATTCTCTCTCTCTCTCTCTCTCTCTCTCTCTCTTTCTCTTTCTCTCTACACACACACACACACACACACACACACACACACACACACACATCATATATATCTTGGATATAGAATATTTTCCTTGTTGACTCCCAACTTAGATTACCAGCTCAATGAGACCAAAAACTATTTATGTCTTACTTCATATTCCCAATTCTTAGCATGGTTCCTAGCTCCTGCTAAGTCTTTCGTAAATGCTTTAGTGACTATATATTTTGATAATGAATTGAAATATCTCAATGTGTCCTTAAATACTGAATGCAATTTCATTTTTAGAACTAATAGTGAATAAAGTAGTGTGTTTTTCTTTTTTGTAAATAATTAATTGCTACATGTTTATTTAGTCTCAAAAGCAGCTAAAGGAGTACATTTTAACACTTGCACTAGTAGACATTATAGATTATTTGGAAGTCAGGTATGTTGCTGAGCACATTTAGCATAGCTGCAATTCTGGCACCACTTGAATTATGTAATTGCTTTCTGAGTGAATGAAAAAAAATAAGGTGAGATTAGACATAACTTGCCATTTTGTGCTTCTTGTTACAAAACCATCATAGTACCTAAAGTGAAGCAAAAGGGAAACGATTCTATATCTTAGAAGCCTGTCAGGAAAAATATAATTCTGACTAAATTCAAATAATTTAAAAGTAAACAATTTGGAATTTAATAGCTTTCAAAATACCAAATCCCCATGTTTTTATTTTTTCAGTGGTGTTATTTTACCTTTGGGAGAAGAACATATGCTATAGTAGTAACTATTTTCTATTAGAGAGAACATTTATAAAAGCCAAATCAAATAATTAGAAATTATTTCAATTCTAAAACAATTTCATTGTTAAAATTAAAAGATGTAGATATCCTTATTTTCCTCTTCTTCAATATCTGCTTTGTGTAAATATTAACAATGGCAACAGCAAGATAGAGAGTTTTCTAAAATCTACAAAGAATTTTACAATCATTACAATATTTTATTCCCACAAAAACCTTGGGAAATAGGTGTTATGATCACCCCAATTTCCAGATGAGGAGATGGACATTGAAAAATTGAGTGACTTTCCTAGGGTGACAGAGCTAATAAGTATCTGAGGCAAGATTTGAACTAAGATTTTGCTCAGTCCATCAACTATACTCCCAGCTACTGAATAATCTAACCTGTTTTGGTTCTTATCACCTTGGCTTCCGCACTCTAGGATTGCATCTGCTATTCATCGTATGAAGGCCACAATAAATGCATAATCTGGCTATAATATATGTACAGTAGAATTTTACCTTCTCATAATGTGCTTTATAAAAGTTTCTCTACTAATTTATTATTCTATCCATCACTTCACTAGCCTAATAATATCTTGCTTCTGTGCACACACACACAAGCATACATGCACATTTTAAGTTGTAACACTGCATTTTAGGAATGAATGAACAAATTAGAAGAACATAGGATAGTTTATTTATCAGATCTGTGGAAGAATAAGGAATTTGTGGCCAAAGAAAAACTAGAGATCATTATTGATCACAAAATAGAAAATTTTGATTATATTAAGTTTAAAAAGTTTTTGTAGAAACAAAACTAATGCAAACAAGATTAGAAGGAAAGCAAAAAACTGGGAAAATATTTTTACATTCAAAGTTTCTGATAAAGGTCTCATTTCCAAAATATATAGAGAATTGACCCAAATTTATAAAAATTCAAGCCATTCTCCGTTTGATAAATGGTCAAGGAATATGAAGAGACAATTTTCAGATGAAAAAGTTGAAACTATTTCTAGTCAGATGAAAAGGTGTTCCAAATTATTATTCATCAGAGAAATGCAAATTAAGACAACTCTGAGATATCACGGCACACCTTTTAGATTGGCTAAGATGACAGGAAAAGATAATGACGAATGTTAGAGGAGATGTGGAAAAACTGGTACACTGATATATTTTTGGTAGAATTGTGAATGGATCCAACCATTCTGGAGAGCAATTTGGAACTATGCTCAAAAAGTTATCAAACTGTGCTACCCTTTGATTCAGCAATGTTTCTACTGGGCTTATATCCCAAAGAGATCTTAGAGGAAGGAAAGGGACTCACATGTGCAAAAATATTTGTGGCAGTCCTTTTTGTAGTGGCTAGAAACTGGAAATTGAATGGATGCCCATCAATTGGAAAATGGCTGAATAAAAATGTAGTATATGAATGTTATGGAATATTATTATTCTGAAAGAAATGACTAACAGAATGATTTCTGAGAAACCTGGAGACACTTACATGAATTGATGCTGAATGAAATGAGCAGGACCAGGAGATCATTATAAATGGCTACAAGAAGATTATATGATGATCAACTCTGATGGACATGACTTTCTTCAACAGAAAGATGATTCAAACTCGCTCCATTTGTGCAGTGATGAAGAAAACCATATACACTTAGAGAGAGGACTATAGGAAATGTGTGTGGACCACATGATAGCATTTCTGCTCTTTCTATTATTGTATGCTTACATTTTTATTTTCCTTCTCAGGTTTTCTTCTTTCTTTCTAGATCTGATTTTTCTTGTGCAACAAGATAACTATATAAATATGTATACATATATTAGATTTAACATATGCTTTACTGTTGGAATCCTTACAAACTGCTAACTAATTAGAGTTGATCTAATCTTACAAGAAGATGTTTTGGGCAGAACCTGAAACAAGGTACTAAGTAGAACTAATTAGTACAATGCTTGTGTTTACACCTTTGTGTTCACACCTCCCTTAAAGCTCTTTGGGCCAGAGAGCACTATGGGAGAAAACCCATAATCCCATTCTCTCAGAAGATTCACATATAAAGCCAATGAAGAGAGAGCTATTCCAGAGTATATTTTCCACTTGGCTAGCTGGTCGCAGAAGAGAGTTCAGCTGGATTGGAGAAGAGCACTCTGGTACAGACATAGAGCACTCTCAGTCAGATTTCAGCGGAGTTACGCCAGAAGCCCTCTCTCCGAGGCAAGGCAAGAGAGAATATTTTCCACTTGGCTGGCTGGTGGCAGAAGAAGAGTTTTCAGAGGAAGAAGCTACGAGTCGAGAGTTCAGTGGACAACCAGATTCATCTTCATCTCACACCACTGTGGTAGGTGGCTGGGCTCCTGTACGCCCCCCACTGAGACCAAGCTGGTCTGAAAGACTCACCAGAAAGCTAGCCGAGCCCCAAGTGAAGGAAACAAGAGATTCATTCCATCTCTGTGCTGGTTGGAGGCAGAAGAAAGCAGAGAAAGAGGCTAAAGGATCAGAATCCTTGGATTTGGCGACATTCAGAGGGAGCTCTTAGAACCAAGCAGAGAGATAGACCTCTAAGCTAACTGGGCTATATTGGAGATAATAAAAGATCTGAACTTTTATCACCTGGCTGCATTTGGGAAGAAGATCACCACACTTTACCATATTTAACATGTATTGGACTACCTGCCATCTAGGGAAGGAGATGGGCAAAAGGAGAGGAAAAGTTGGAACAGAAGGTTTTTGCAAGGGTCAATGTTGAAAAATTACCCATGCCTATGTTTTGTAAATAAAAAAGAAATAAAAATAAAAATAAAAGGAATGAAAGGACAAATAAGTGTAGTTTCCAACAAATTCATATATATATATATATATATATATGTATAGGTATATATGTATATATATATATATATGTATAGGTATATATGTATATAAATGTATGTATATATATATATAGGGTATAATCAAAAATAGTCCTTTTTTTTGTTTTGAACTATAGATTAAGGCTAACTTTTAAGACCTGGATTTTTTGTGAAATTAAAAAAAAATTTTCTCTCAAATTTAGTGAAGTACTGCTAGTTGACAAATTTTACATGTTGAGAATGATGTCAGACTGATTGCAAAGTTAGATTGATTCAAAATTCTAAACTCTTTAAAGAAGAATAAAACTTATTTTACATATGGAAAAAAAATGAAAAGCAGGAATGAATGATCTAAGCCAATTGGAAAATGGAAACATATGAATTTAAAGCCCCAAAATTAAAAAACTCTCTTATAAAAACAATCATTACTTTCCCCCCTTGAATAACATGAAAAGCAAATAATTTTTGGAACAATGATTAAAGGTAGAAAAAAGGCAATGCATTCTGTTTGGGAAGTAAAACTATTTGTTATAATACTATAAGAATGTAATGAATTACCTACTATTAAACATTTCTTCAAAACTTTTACTTAGAGATCTTCATTGTTTTTTCACCTATGTGCAAAGTGAATACTATTCACAATCCTTTACCACATATTATCATTTTTCAAACTGAACAATGATTCACTTTTTCTTTGTGGTAAATAACTGGTTTCAGTAAAGTACAAAAATTCACCATTATTGTTTGCCTGAAATACACTTAATAAATTATTTTTGTCATATCAAATTCATACCATAATTGGAAGTGATCACAATAACAGTTATTATAGTGGGGATCAGTGAACTATTTTTTTTATGAGAAAACTGTTCAGTTATGTGTAGTTAATTAAGATTTCAAATGCATAAACAACCTTTAGATTTACTAATCAATGCCATGAAAAATTGTATTCCCTGCTGTCTCCTGAACTATGGTCATAATTTTTTTTAAATAAAGCAGTCGGGTAAACCCATGACACTAGGCATAGATCTGAGTTTAATTCACTAGTTTTATTTCTCTTCTTTTCCCTGAAAAAAAAGAATATGAAAACGAATTCTCAGAAATGAAGTGTCCTACTAATACACTATTAATAGAATTGTAAATTAGTTGCAGATCATTCTATTGATATAGACTATAGATATAGATGTAGAAACAAATTACTAGCATTCTTTAAGGCAGGTGTGTGAAAGTTTTTCTCTTTCAAAGGCCATTTGGATATTTATAACACCATTTACAAGCCATATGAAATTATTAAGATATAAAATTCAAGCAGTGGGATGGTGTTATATCTAGTTTTCAGCTCATCATTGTTTGTGGTTGTCTTCACAAATGATTTCTTGGATCTTATACGGTTCAAGGGTTGGATGTTCCTTTCCCTGACTCTCTCATGCATAGGAATGTTGGACAATGAAATAGTATTAAAAATCTCATTTTTTAATTATGAAGCACATTATTCAACACATTTTCTTCTAGTGATTATTTAGTTCTTATTATGGTCCTAAGTAGTATCATAGTTCTGTCTTCTAATAATGCATTATCAAACTGTATGTGTTTATATGTGTAGAATACTATATGTGACATAAATAGGTATTAACATAAAATGGTTTATAATCAAATATTAAAACCTGTGCAATAAATACTAAGTGCCATGGTAGAGTAATTGAGCTGAGGACTCTAATTCAATAACTTATAAAGAAGTCATTAGAAATATGAATGGGAATACCAGAGTATGAATACAGATGATACTTATCTATTAGTGGAAGAAAGAATTTAAGTGTTTTGATATTGACCTTAACACAAAATAACTAAGGAATTTGTAAGGAGATTAATTTACTAAGCCTTCAAACTTTCAGAAGCACTAATCAGGAGGAAAACACACCCTTATTTGGGAAAGAGAAAATATTGGCAAAATGGAGCTGAAAAGAAATTGAGGTGAAATAAATGGCATCTAGAGTGTGTTATAGAGTTGTAATAGACTTATGTGTGCAAGAGTGGCATATCAAAATATTTCAGTGATAAGCATAATGCCTACAGAACTGAAAAAAAAAGTGCTTGGCATAAAATAGGTACTTAATACATGTTTCTTTGTTGATTAATTAGAAAAGGAATTTCCAAGAGAAATGAACATATTGTATATTACTTATCTTTTAAAATTATTTCCCAATTAAGTTTTATTTATGACTTCTAAATGAACTGAAATTTCCTGTAACAAAAAAGAAAATTCCTCAAATATCAAAATATTATCACTTCTTCACTTACAAAAGTATTTATGAAATGACTAATATTCATGGCCCCAAATAGGAAGTAAAATTCTGTAATGGTGGAATAGGGTTTGAACTGATCCTTTGCACTCCAAACCCACTCTTCTTTCTCACTCCCTATGCCTTGAACTAAGAAACATCTGGCAACATAAAGAGAGGGTCAAGTTGAGATGTTTATGAAAAAAACAATACTAAATCTCACAAATGTATTCTTTAACTGACTTTAAAAAATAAGAAAGTGGGAATAAGGTTAGAACAGAGTAGAGGACACCTATTTTGTTGTTTGTTTCTTGGATGACTTGTTACTATCTACAATCATTTAATCTCCACTTTGTAATTTTAGAAGTCATTTTTCATAGTTTAAAGAATTGAACTAAAAATATGGTAGAAACCAGCTACCTATCATTGTGCCATAACTATTACAGGGAAAAATAATTGTGACCTTTCCTTTTTCTTCACCCTTCTTTCATTAGGAATTTCAAAACTCAGCCCTAGGCACTAAATGAAAGCATCTGCCATCTAGTACAAGGACTGATCTTGAATTAATTTCTTTTTTTCTCAAAGTGTAAAGAATTATAAATTTCAGGAGATTTGTGGTTAGCCAATGTCTTTCCATTGGTTGTTTCATATAATATATGCCACATTGTTTCTAAAGAGAATAGAGAGGTTTGTTTCCTTCTCTGTTTTCTGTAGCAAATATTGATTATTGCATAAATCTGACTATGGTAGCATTTTTGGTTTTCATTTCCATTATTATAATTATTGTGTGCATTGTATTTTGATTCTCCTCCCTTTACTATATTAGTTTATATGTATTCCCATTTCTCTGAAATCTATTATTTCCACTGTTATTGTTTGTTTGTTTGTTTGTTTTTGTTTTGTTGTTTATATGATAGATACCGGATTGGTATGGTATTAATACAGGGAACTCTCAGGTGAGTAAATCAATTCTAGTAATGTAGTTACATTTTAATTGTAGAGAATTGTCTAGAATACTGAAGGATTAAATTACTTGCCAGACTCATGCAGTCATGAATAGACATAGACATGAATACAAGTAGATAGATAGACATATACAGATGTTTGTCTCTCTATCTATATCAAGACTTAAACCCAGGTCTACCTGGCTCTGAGGCTGGCTTTCTAATATATTTCCTCTTACTGTTCTAATATTCAATTACATTCACATACCATATGTTTTGTGATTTCTCTTTGGCCAAAGAATTTTTGTTTGTTTGTTCTTTCACACACTCAAAATAATGTCATTTATACTATGAGACATCTTCTTTTAATGACATTCTTTTATACTTCCAAACTATTTTCTAACATGGTTAAATCAATTCACATCTCTATCAACACAGTGATAGTTCATTTTAAAGATATAATGACACTTTCATGTGCAATAAAATCATTCCCCATTTTCAAATAATTATAATAATGTGATTCTAACCTATTTGCCTTAGTTTCCTCATCTTTAAAATAAGGATAATAATAACTCCTAAATAAAAGGTTATTATTAAACTCAAATGAGAAAATATGTAAAAAATTACAAACCCACATCAAATATGTTAATGTTAGCTCATATTAGTATTAAAATCATAATAATAACTAGAGAGGTATTCTAGAGCTTTCTGACTATGAATAAAAGGTAGATTTGTCAATAATAATTTTATTTTCATATTAATTTGTTGGTCAGCCAATAAATATCTATTAAACTGTTTCTATGAGACAGGCAATCAGGATATAAAAAAGAGGAAGGATAAAAAAGATTCAGGCCACAAAATGAGGTAAAAGACAACCTTGCCTTCAAGGAGCTTACAATGTAAGAGGGAAGATAATAAACAAGACATGTGTACAGATAATCTATATTAAGGAAATTAAAAAAGAAATGTCACAATGTACTAAAAAAGAAGATAGGTTGAGAAAGGTTTCCTGCAGAAAATGAGGTCTTAGTTATTACTTTACAGGAAGTCATGGAAATCAGTGGATGGAGATGGAGAGGAGAATATTTCAAGCTTGTCAGAGAACAGAGAAAATGCCTAGATCAAATGAATGGTATATAGTAGATAAAAGAGTATATATGTCAGAGTAAGGTCTTAGAAGACTGGAAAAGAGTGTTGACTGACCAACATTAGGGTTTTAACTCTAAAGGAAGGGTTTTGTATTTGATCCTGGAGATGACAGGGAGACATTTAAAGTTTTTGATTTTTTTGTGGTGATGGGGATGACATGATCACACTTGTGGTTTAAGGAAACTATTTTGGTACTTGAATAAAGGAAAGATTGGAGAGAAGAGAGACTTGAGGCAGAGAGACCCAGTAACAGGCTATTGCAACAATTGAGATGTGAAATGATGATCCAAGGGAGATAATAAGGTCATCAACTGAAATAGTACAGAGGAAAAAGAAAGAGAGCCCAGTTTGTATCTCTGTGGGAAATCTATGATTAGAGGATTTGATTTGGGTAGAAGTCCAGCAAAGAAGTATAGCCAGATAGAGAAGTAGAAAATCAGAAGGAAGTGATATGCCAGAAATCTAGAGAAAAGAATACAAAGAGAGAAGGGGAGAAATGATCAGTAGGGTCAATAGCTTCTAATAGATTGAGGGGGATAAGGATTTTAAAAAGTTGATGGATTTAGAATTAAGAGATCACTGATAAATTTGGAGATTCCAATGTTAGTGGAAGGATGACATCAGAAAACAGATTTAGGGCATTAAGTAAGAAGAAAAATAAATGGATACACTTGTCACAAACAATTGTTTCAAGGAACTTGGCTACAAAATAGAAGAGATATAAGAAGAAAGTAAGTGGCAATGAGGAAATGAAGTGGAATTTTTTTGTCCAAGATGGACAATAAAAGACTAAATTGTAGAAAAGAAACCAGTAAGTAGGGAGAGACTGAAAATTAGAAAAACACTGAGGATAACAGAGGACATAGTTTTTTGAAGGCTATGGGGTTGCTAAAGCAGATGGGGAGAGCCTTGATAAGAAAAAAATGCCACTTCATTATGCAAAACAAATGAAAAAGGAAATAGTGACAGAAAGCATTTGAGTAATATAGAATAATGAAGAAGGGAGAAAAGAATGCCCACAGGAGGCAATAGGGGAGGTTTTAGGGGAACTGAAAACATTTGGAAAAGTCTCTGTGAAAAGTGGGCTAATGACGTTAATGAAGGATTAATGAAGAAGGATTTCTTAGTGACAATGAAGTCACATCTGAGGTTAATATAAATTTCTAGATAACTTAGAATTGGTTTGTGATTTTTCTCAAACTACATTTAGCAATATATGTATAGAAGCAAAGGTAATGGATGGTGGGGATTAATCAAAGCCAAAGCTCAGCATGGTGCAATTAGTAATATGATAACAATGATTCATGAGAAGAAAATTATATAAAGTTGACCTTTTACACTAATGGGGTCAAGATGGGGAAAAAAGAGGACACTGATTGGTACAGAGAAGGTGACCTGGAGAAAACTAAGTAATTAAAGGATTGGAAGTCACAGTGTGAAGAATAAAATAATGTTGGTTAAGGTAAGGCAGAGCAAGAGGTGGAAAGAAAATATATTATAATCAGATAATGAGATTTTAGAATTCTTAAATATGGAGATGATACATGTGATATCACGATCAGAGATATAACCATCTTTGTGTGTAGCTGAGGTGAGGTTGACAAATATTTATGAAATATGTTGAGAATCTGGCTATGTGTGTGTGTGGGGGAAATCAGTATGTTGAAACCATGAAGTATGAAGAAAAGGGTTGGGAAGAAAAAATATGTGCGAACTTATTGAGGAAGAAAAGAGAGTGACCTAGATGTCTGCTAAAATGGATTTAGCAGGATGTTGATTGGGTGGTAAGTACAAATAGTAAGGTCACAGGAAAAACAGGTTCTGAAGGAGTTAGCGGGAAAACACTGGAAATGGCAAAAGAAAACAAGTGTACTATAATCTTTCTGCTTGACCAGTGAACAAGTGAAATGAGGGAATAAGTGAAAGTATAGTTAATTCTAGAAAGAGTGACCAGAGATGTTGGAAATAAAGGTTTCAGCATTTTCTCAAAGTTCATAGAGCAGCTAAGTTGTGAAATGGATAAAGTGTCAAGCTTGAAGTCAATAAGATATGAGTTCAAATCCAACCTCAAGCACTTACTAGCTGTGTGACTCAAGACAAGTCACTTAAATCTGTTTCTTCAGTTTCTTCCTTTATAAAATGAGCTGGAAGGATGAATACAGAGAGGACTGGCGAGACTTACATGAACTGATGCTGAGTGAAATGAGCAGGACCAGGAGATCATTATATACCTCAACAACGATACTGTTTGAGGATGTATTCTGATGGAAGTGGACCTCTTCGATAAAGAGAGCCTTAATTGATCAAAGATGGACAGAAGCAGCTACACCCAGAGAAAGAACACTGGGAAATGAATATAAACTGCTTGCATTTTTGTTTTTCTTCCCGGGTTATTTATACCTTCTGAATTCAATTCTCCCTGTGCAACAAGAAAACTGTTCGGTTCTGCACACATATATTGTATCCAGGATATACTGTAACCTATTCAACATGTAAAGGACTGTTTGCCATCTGGGGGAAGGGGTGGAGGGAGGGAGGGGAAAAATCGGAACAGAAGTGAATGCAAGGGATAATGCTGTAAAAAATTACCCTGGCATGTGTTCTATCAATAAAAAGATATTGAAATAAAAAAAAAATAATAAATAAATTAAAAAAAAGAAAAAAAAATGAGCTGGAGAAGGAAAGGGAAAATTACTCCACTGTTTTTTCCAAGAAAACCCCAAATGAAGTCACAAAGAATCAGACACAACTGAAATTTCTAAATAAGAAGAAGATGGAAAGAGTTGAAGAGAAGAAAAGGAGTTTGTTGTTTATGGAACAGACATTCTCGAAGTCATAGTGGAAGTTATGTAAATTGTGTTCTGTTGAGAATTTGAGATGAAAGAATTGAGAAAGATTGGGATAAAAGTCCGGTAATATGAGAAGTATAATGGATTCAAAATGCCTGGAGTATGTAGGGTATGACCAAATATAAAATTGATCATTTTTAGTGGAAGTTGCAACTCTTTTCCTCCCAAAATAGACTGGAGATCAGGCAGAAGACAAGTACAATATAAATTTTAAGATACAAGTCAGGTCACTACTCACTTCTTCCCTAATATGACTAGAAATTAGTGAGTAGATGGAATATTTGGAGGTAGAAGTAGAAGGTGCTTGTTAATAGATGAAGTCCTGATTTATAATTTTATTCTTCCTTCAATGAACAGTTGCATCAAGAAAGGAAAAGTCTGAATCAGGAAGATCCCTTCTCACTAGAGGGCCTTCACATAGTAATAGTGCTTAACAAGAGATGGAGCTTACTTCACTAATACATGTCAGTCTTTTCTGAGGGGATTTACATAACATGAAATACAGTACTGCTATCCATGAAGGTGATATCATGATGATCAGAGAAAGACCTCCTAGAGATAATAAGAAATGTGTATTCACAGGACTCTTTTCTAATAACCTTATCCACATACAAATCCTATCTTTGTGTGATTATTGAAAGATCAGTGGTGACTTGTAAAAAAAAAGAAATTATGTATTATTTGGAATATACTATCAGCATCCAAGTCACACCCAAAAAAGAAATGAGACATTTTGGAAGTTGCCTCTGCTTAGCATGGAGCAATAATATACTAATAACTGTCATGACTTCAATTATCCAGACATCTTTGTGCCTTCGCAACTGATTTGGTGTAAAGGGAAAAACAAAGAGCAGAATCAATATTGTTATATTTTTGTGTTAATTGGAAGATTAGTGATGACATCACTAAATAAATTGTAATCAGGAAAATGTGGAGAGGAGAAGGAAGATGGTGACTCAAATTGAGCACACATTGAATTTGAGATACCATCACCCTATCAACTTAAAGATATCCAAAAGACAGAAGGGAAGATTCTGACCAGGACTGCTATATAAATTTGAAAGTTGTCTCCAAAAAGGTACCACTTAAAGCCATGGAAATGGATGAGACATAGAAGGGAGATAATAATGAGAAGAGAAACTAATGAGAACAGAGCTGTGGGGAGATATACACAAGATTTTAAAGGAGTGTGATTAATCCATTTAATTCAAGACCTTCAGCTTTTGAATCCAGTGATGACCATCATGTTTTGTTTTACCTTTCATATTTTCCTATATCCAATTTTTGAAATCTTATTTGTCTTTCTTTTTCTTTTCAAATCATACATTTCTCTATGAAACTTCACCAATACACTAAACAAGTGACCAATCTCTCCTGTGAACTCTGTCTTCACTCTCTGTAAATCTTTTATTCATATGTTGGTTCATCACCCCTATTAGATTATAAATTGCATGTGGGGAGAAACTGTTTCCTTTAAACTTCACTTATTGATCATCACATACTACAGCAAATTGCACACAGTAAATGTGCTTCATGAATGTTGATTTTGTTGAATGCTTGCATGAATGAATGGATGTCAAAACTAAACTGATGATAAAAATACTAAAATTCACTAAAATTTATGTGCCCCTGATGGTATATATGTAGAATGTAAGCTAGAGCAGAAGAGGAGAATGATGGGGATTGTGTTTATCATAGCAGCTACCAAAGGAATTGCTTATTGCCTTTGTTCAGATCTGAAAAAAAAAATCTAACCATAAGAGCAAAACATTACTAAGCCTGCACACATTTTGTGTGTGATAACATTGAGATAACTGTAACTGCAGTGTGAAAGTGGAATATCACTCTCAGGAATTCTTTACTTTTTACCTTACTATTTGGGAGATGAAGCACATGGGGGAAAGCTCATAATTCTCTAAACCAAAAATATGTTCATCATGTAGTTTAAACATCACATAAAATGATAAGTGAAGAACGACATTTAGAAATAATTGTACAAATTAATTAAGACTAAATTAATAAGGAAAACCAGAAAGATTAGTAACTGAAAAAAGAACTAATAAAATATAACAAATAGAAGATGAAAGAAAAAAACTGGATTTTTATGCATAGGATTTGATTTAAAAAATGATATAACAATTTTTTGAAAGATGATTTTTTTCTTTAGCTATGCTTGTAAAAGTAAAATCAGTAAATGCCAAAAAGATGTCTAAGAAATGGAAATCTCTTATTTAGCATATGTACTATTGAACCAATTTTAGTTTCTTTCATAGAAATTAATTACCACATCTTGCTCCCTCCCTAGTTAGTGGTCTTTCTATAAAATGGAAAGGGGCACTCTTAATATTTTAAGCATAAACAACATCTCAGGTTTCTCTACAGAACCACAGGCAGACCAGATATATGGAACAATGTCTGCATGGCCCTCCCCCCTTTTAACTTTAAATGAGATTTTGTTCACTGCCAATAGCATCAGAGATAAATGCCTCAAAAACATCGGGAAACTTGCAAAATTTATTGAGTTTTCTCAGCTAATTCATTAGTAGATATCCTAAAGCTTACTCAACTCTAATTACATGGTCTCTAAAAAGTCTGCTGCCACTGGCTATTATTTGTTTACTTTCTCAGGAAAAAAAGCAAAGATTTATGCATGTACACACACATAAAACCCCTAATATTCAATAAGAAAACAAAAAAATGTAATAATGTTATCAAGCTCACAAATGAATTGTTTAAATTCATTTTAAGTACCTGAACCTTTTTTCAGTTTTTGAAAATTTGATGCTTTATGAATCTTAGTATATATTATTCCTTCTCATCCACACCAGAATAGTTTGGCTTCTCACTATTGATCACTATGAAAGATTGAACTTGTTCTTTCTCCAAATAGAAGTAATTTATCCCTCAACAGGCAATCTGGTAGGCTTCCTGCTCCCAGTAGTGGGCCATATTGATGCCAAACTTAGTGTTAATACCCACATTTCATAGCTCACTACTGGAAAAAGGAAGTTGGCACAGGATGAATTTCTTGAGCCCATGGACAAAGAGTATGTGAGTGAGGTTCTTCCTTGGAGGAAGGAAAAGACAATTGAGATGTTCTCTACTTAAAAAAATAAATTGGGCTGTTGCATGAATTTCATTCTATTTTGTACCTAATCCAATTAAAATTATAAGTAAATTATTGAGTCTTGTGGAGAGGCTTGTTTAACAAACAAGTTGGGAAGGTAAAGAAGGGGATAGTTAGTAAGTGAGGTTAGGGACCAGAAATTGTGCCTTACAAATTAGCTGAAGCATTTGGTATTTTCAGTCATTCCAAGTAATTAAATCTCCAATTGAAAACAAAAAGTGAATAGCAAAATTACCACAACACTTCCAAAGAAAATCTAAAGCAGAGGCGTTTTAGCAGGAAAGATGAAGACAAATCTAATAGCACTGCCTAGAGATAGGGGTCAGATTATGACACTGTCCTTCAAAACAAACAAAAAAAAAAAAGAACTTAATGTAACAATTGAAACTTTTTCTGTTCAATGATCTGACTATTGTAATGATAACAAGCTTAGGATTTGGCCATCCCATAGTGACCCAAGAGCTTGTGCACTTTAGTAGAGCCAAGGAAAGCTAAAGAAAAAAGTATTTAATGTGTTGTAATTCATGAGAGTTATTGGAACCTGACAGTGGCTGCTGGAGATCCCACCCAGACCTGCAGAATGGATCTCCTCTTGGGAGAGAATGATATAAGAAGACTGAGAGGCAGTTGCTCTTTTCTGACATCTCTGACTGAGAGGTCATTGCATTGTCTGATCTCCCTCCTCTTCCCTCTGCCTCCAATTTATGTCATTCCCAGTTCTCAACACCTGTGTCAGCAAACGCTGCCCTGCAACTCCTTCAGATGTTATGATCCACAGCTATGGAGGCTCTCAGAGAATTGACCTGCCCCTTAACAGTAATGTAAATAAACATTTGCTTAAAATGCAAAGAAATGTTGTAACAACAAAAAGAAGGATCAAGGCTTCAAGTGACAAATATTGTTAACACTCATTTTGCAAGTTATGACATCCCAATTCTTCAAAAAAATGTGAAATTTTGTCTTTTCAGCTTACTTCTAATTTCTGATGATTAACCTTAATTAGTCTAGAATGGTAAGCTAGTAGAAAAAGGAGAATAAGTACATTTCTAATACCAACGCATCGTCAATATATGGAAGACTATGCAGAAATTGAATGCAAAACCATTTCCATCTCTCTTGACATCTAAAAATATTTTGCCTTCCTGTAGTAATGAAATCTTTCAAAAGATGGATGAAATACCATGGAAAAATTATGCTGAATCTGATTCTCACTAAAAGGGAAAAATTGAAAATAATACTGGAGAGAAAATTATGAGATTTTTGAGTTCAATCAAATCTTCATCTGAGAATGTGTGATAGAGAAATAGTGGACATATGGGTTAATTTTTGGCATCTACACTAGATTTGGGAAAGTAGATTTTGAAGAGTTCTGAGAAAATATAGATTAGTATTAAAAATCTTTAGTGAGAGTGGATGCCTATCAATTGGAGAATGGCTGAATAAATTATAGTATATTAATGTTATAGAATATTATTATTCTGTAAGAAAAGACCAGCAGGATGATTTCATAGCGGATTGGAGAGACCAACATGAACTGATGCTAAATGAAAGGAGCAAAACCAGGAGATCATTATACATGGCAGCAAAACTATACAACAATCAATTCTGATGGACATGGCTCTCTTCAACACTGAGATAATTCAAACCAGTTCCAATTGTTTAGTGATGAAGAGAGCCATAATACACCCAGAGAGAGGGCTATCTGAACTGAGTGTGGATCACAACATAGCATTCTCACTCTCTCTGTTGTTATTTGCTTATATTTTGTTTTCTTTCTCATTTTTTTTCTTCCTTTTTGATCTGACTTTTCTTGTGCAACAAGATAACTGTATAAAAATGTATATGTAGATTGGATCTAACATGTATTTCAACATATTTAACATGTTTTGGACTATCTGCCAGCTAGGGGAGGGGGTGGGGGAAGAAAGGGAAAATTTGGAACAAAAAGTTATTCAAGGGTCAATGTTGGAAAAATTGCCCATGCATATACTTTATAAATAAAAAAGCTTTAATAAAAAAGAGAAAAAATATTCAGTTATCATAAGGGATGGAAGATGCTCAAAAATGAATTCCTGAAGAGATAAATTAAAACAATTTCAGAGAAGGGGAAAAGTGTACTTCTCTGAAGATACCTATGTAAATTTAAAGGAAACTAATCAACACAAATTTTAAACAAAAATAATGTAGAACAGACACTGTAATTAAATATAACCCATTCAAAAAGTCTAAATACTCTAATGCAAGTAATAATAATAATAATAATGATAAAATTTCTAGAAAACTGTTGAATAGAAAGCAATGCATGACCTTGATCCTAATAGCCATCAGGAAAAAAAATAATGCATTTCAAACTCTTTGACATAAAGTGGTTAAATTCAAAAAATGTTTATAACAGACATTTTCCCCCAAAGAAAACCTTTAGATGAAAAAAAGGTAAGCCCATCTGAATAACATAGACAGTTTTTGTAAAGAGGCCATTTGACCTACAGTGAGTAAGCCTTTATGTCAGCAACAACTAGGCTCAAGTCCTATTACTGATATGTAAGCTTCAAGTTGCAGAGCAGGTACTAACTTGTCAGTGGTTTTTTCCTCCACTTAGAGGATATAATGTTCAACTCAAAAATATTGACCACAATAGACACCCTTTTGAAACATTCCTAGATGTAGAAAAAATAGCAAAGGGAAAACAAAACATTATTTAAGCAGAATGTTTGAGCAGATTATTTGATTTGTGAACTCTACAAACAACAGAAACACAAGAAAATTAAATAAACCAAATACAAAGATAAACAATGAAGTTAGTTCTCTCCTGTTTTTAGCTTTTTGCATGTTTTTTTCCCTAAACAAAGGAATAACAGGTAACAAAAAAAGTCATAAAGAATAAAACAAAATCATCAAAAGATGTAAGAAAGTAAAGATTTAAAGGGAACTTATAGAATAAGAAGTGAAATTTAAAAATTTAACTAATACTCTATGGTCCAAATCTTATCCTCCTATAAATAAACCATATAATTATGAAAGAAAATAAGAGAATATGAAGTTATATAAATTGGGAGAAAAATAATAAATGACAGAAGGAACCTATTGCTATGTCTCAATAAGGTTCATAGATAAATAGTAAATAAATAGTAATTCATTAAGCTTCTATACTTTTTCAAAATGACATAGTAAAAAGGGAATGGAGTGAGTTGGCTCAAGTAAAGGACAACAGAAAAAGTTTCTTAACCTCAAGGAGAAAGTAAAGTTTTAATAAGAGGAAACACTCTTACCAATTGTTTCATTGGTAAGGCAGTAAGATTGTGAATTTTTGCATTAGGTTCCCAGATTTTCTTTTTATTTCCTTTTTTTTTTATTTACAAGATATATGCATGGATAATTTTTTCAGCACTGACAATTGCAAAACCTTTTGTTCTAACTTTTCCCCTCTTTTCTCTCACCCCTTCCCCCAGATGGCAGGTTGACCAATACATGTTAAATGTGTTAAAGTATAAGTTAAATACAATATATGTATATATGTCCAGACAGTTATTTTGCTGTATAAAAAGAATCGGACTTTGAAATAGTGTACAATTAGCCTGTGAAGGAAATCAAAAATGCAGGCAGACAAAAATAGAGGGATTGGGAATTCTATGTAGTGGTTGATATTCATCTCTCAGAGTTCTTTTGCTGGGTGTAGCTAGTTCAATTCATTACTGCTCTATTGGAACTGATTTGTTCCATCTCATTGTTGAAGAGGGCCATGTCCATCAGAATTGATCATCATATAGTATTGTTGTTGAAGTATACAATGATACTCTGTTCCTCCTCATTTCACTCAGCATCAGTTCATGTAAGTGTCTCCAGACCTTTCTGAAGTCATGCTGCTGGTCATATCTTACAGAACAATAACATACCATAATAATCATATACCACAATTTATTCAGCCATTCTCTAATTGATGGGTATCCACTCAGTTTCCAGTTTCTGGCCAGTACAAAGAGAGTTGCCACAAACATTCTTGCACATACAGGTCCCTTTCCCTTCTTTAAAATCTCATTGGGATATAAGCCCAGTAGTAACACTGCTAGACGAAAGGGTATGCACAGTTTGATAACTTTTTGAGCATAATTCCAAATTGCTCTCCAGAATAGTTGGGTATATTCACAGTTCCACCAACAAGGTATCAGTGTCCCAGTTTTCCCACATCTCTTCCAACATTCCGCATTATCTTTCCCTGTCAATCTGATAGGTGTGTAGTGGTATCTCAGAGTTGTCTTAATTTGCATTTTTTAATTAATAATAACTTGGAACATCTTTTCATATGGAAACAAATAGTTTTAAATTCTTCATCTGAGAATTGTTGTTCATATTCTTTGAGCATTTATCAATTGGAGAATGGCTTGATTTCTTATAAATTAGAGTCAAGTCTATAAATTTTGGAAATGAGACCTTTATCAGAACCTTTGACTATAAAAATGTTTTTCCAGCTTATTGCTTCCCTTCTAATCTTATCTGAATTAGTTTTGTTTGTACAAAACCTTTTCAATTTGATATAATAAAATTTTTCTATTTTGTGGTCAATAATGATCTCTAGTTCTTCTTTGGTCATAAATTCCTTCCTCTTCCACAGGTCTGAGAAGTAAACTACCCTATGTTCTTCTAATTTGTTTATAATCTCATTCTTTATGTATAGGTCATAAACCCATTTTGACCCTATATTGGTGTACAGTGTTAAGTGTGGGTCAATGCCTAGTTTCTGCTATACTGATTCCCAATTTTCCCAGCAATTTTTGTCAAACAGTGAGTTCTTATCCCAAAAGCTGGGGTCTTTGGGTATGTCAAACACTAGAGATTATTAAAGTTATTTTGTCCTTTGAACCTACCCTATTCCACTATACAACTAGTCTATTTCTTAGCCAATACCAAATGGTTTTGGTAAACACTACTTTATAATATAATTTTAGATCTGGTACAGCTAGGCCATCTACATTTAATTTTTTTTTTCATTAATTCCCTTGAAATTCTTGACCTTTTTTTTTTCCATATGAACTTTGTTGTTATTTTTTTTTCTAGGTCATTAACTAGATCATAGTTTTTTGGGAGTCTGATTGATATAGCACTAAATAAATAGATTAGTTTAGGTAGTATTGTCATCTTTATTATATTTGCTCACCCTATCCAAGAGCATTTAATATTTTTCCAATTGGTTAGATCTGATTTTATTTGTGTGGAAAGTGTTTGTAGTTTTGCTCATATAATTTCTGATTTTCCTTTGGCAGATAGATTGATAAATATTTTATACTATCAGTAGTTACTTTAAATGGAATTTCTCTTTGTAACTCTGTTGGATTTTGTTAGTGATATATAAGAATGCTGATAACTTCTGTGGGTTTATTTTGTATCCTGCAACTTTTCTAAAACTTGGATTATTTCTAATAGCTTTTTAGTAGAATCTCTGGGGTTCTCTAAGTATACCATTATATCATCAGCAAAGAGTGATAATTTGGTGTCCTCATTACCTACTCTAAATCTCTTTATCAACTCATCACAAAAGCTAGCATTTCTAATACAATATTGAATAGTAATGGTGATAGAGGGTAACCTTGTTTTACACACCTGATCTTATTGGGAATGGTTCCAGTTTATCTCCATTACATATGATACTTACTGATGGTTTTAAATAGATGCTATTGATTATTTTAAGGAAAAGTCCATTTATTCCTATCCTCTCAAGTGTTTTTAATAGGAATGCATGTTGGATTTTATGAAAAGCTTTTTCTGCATCTATTGAGATGATCATGTGGTTTTTGTTAATTTGATTATCAATATGGTCAACTAATAGTTTTCCTAATATTGAACCAGCCCTGCATTCCTGGTATAAATCCTACTTGGTCATGGTGTATTATCCTGGGGATGATTTTCTGTAATCTTTTTGCTAATATCTTATTTAAGATTTTAGCATCAATATTGATTACAGAGATTGGTCTATAATTTTCTTTCTCTGTTTTCAACCTACTTGGTTTAGGTATCAGTACCATGTCTGTGTCATAAAAGGAATTTGGTAGGACTCCTTCAATCCCTACTTCTTTCAAACAGTTTATATAGCTTTGGGGATAATTGTTCTTTAAATGTTTGGTAGAATTCACATGTAAATCCATCTGGTCCTGGGGATTTTTTCTTAGGGAGTTGATTAATAGCTTTTTCTATTTCTTTTTCTGAAATGGGACTATTTAAGCAATTTACTTCCTTCTCTATTAATTTGGGAAGCCTATATTTTTGGAGATAGTCATTCATTTCACTTAGGTTATCAAATTTATTGGCATAAAGTTGGGCAAAGAAACTCCTTATTATTGTCCTAATTTCCTCCTCATTGGTGGAAAATTCTCCCTTTTCATTTTTTAAGACTAACAATTTGATTTTCCTCTTTCCTTTTTCTAATCAGATTTACCAAAGGTTTATCTATTTTATTGATTTTTTTCATAAAACCAACTCTTAGTTTTATTTATTAATTCAAGTTTTTTTTTTTTTTTACTTTCAATATTATTAATTTCTCCTTTTAATTTTAGAATTTCAAGTTTAGTATTTGATTGGGGGTTTTTAATTTTTTTTTTCTAGCTTTTTAAGTTGCAAGCCCAATTCATTGATCTTCTCTTTCTCTATTTTATTCAAGTAAGCCTCTAAATATATAAAATTTTCCCTTTTTACCACTTTGGCTGCATCCCACAAATTTTGGTATGCTGTCTCATCATTGTCATTATCCTGAGTGAAATTATTAATTATGTCTATAATTTGCTGTTTCACCCAATCATTCTTAAAATGAGATTATTTTGTTTCCAATTACTTTTTGGTCTATTTACCCCTAACTTTTTGTTGGATGTAATTTTTATTGCATTGTGATCTGAAAAGAAAGCATTTACTATTTCTGCCTTCCTGCATTTAATTTTGAGGTCTTTATGTCCTAATATATGGTCAATTTTTGTATAAGTTTCATGAACTGCTGAGAAGAAAGTATACTCCTTTCCATCACCATTCAGTTTTCTCCAAAGATCTATCATACTTAATTTTTCTAATATTCTATTTACCTCTTTAATTTCTTCTTATTTGTTTGTGGTTTGATTTATCTAATTCTGAGAGTGCAAAGTTGAGATCTCCCACTATTATAGTTTTGCTGTCTATTTCTTCTTGCAACTCTCTTAACTTCTCCTTTATGAAGTTAGATGTTATGCCACTTGATGCATATATGTTTAGTATTGATATTGCTTCATTATCTATGCTACTCTTTCACAAGATGTAATTTCCTTCCTTATCTCTTTTAATTAGATCAATTTTTGCTTTTGCTTGATATGAGATAAGGATGGCTACTCCTGCTTTTTTTACTTAACCTGATGCATAATAGATTCTGCTTCAGCCTTTTACTTTTACTCTGTATGTATCTCCCTGCTTTAAATGTGTTTCCTGTCAACAACATATTGTAGGGTTCTGATTTTTGATCCAGTCTGCTATCCATCTGTGCTTTATGGGAGCATTCATCTCATTCACATTTATAGTTATAATTACTAATTCTATATTTCCTGCCATCTTATTATCCCCAGATTATGCTTTTTTTTTCTTGCTCCCCTTACCCCCTTTCCCAGTATTAAACTTATTGACCCCACTTGCATCATGCAGCTCTCCCTCTTTAGGATCCTTCCCTCCCCACTTTGAATCCCTTCCCTTTCCTTATACCCTTCCTTATTACTCTTTTCCTTTTTTCTTTTCCTCTCCCACTTTTTAATGAGGTGAGAAAAAATTCTCTGTAAAACAGATATGTCAATTATTTTCTCTTTGAGCCAACTCTGATGAGAGTAAGATTCATACAATGTTTCTCCCCATCTCTAAATTTCCTCAGATATGATAGGTTTCCTTTGCCTCTTCATGGGATGTATTTTCCCTCTTTTTATCTCCATTTTTCCCTTTTTCTGATACTATCCCCTTTCCATTTTTATTTCCCTTTTTGATGTTATATCAGTAAAATCATAATGTGGTCTTTATGTATATACATAGCAAAAATGCACTTCTCAAGAGTTCCTTTTATCTTTTTTTGCTTCTCTTGAGTCCTTTGGTTGGAGATCAAATTTTTTGTTTAGATCTGTTTTTTTCTTAGAAACAAATGGAATTCATCTATTTCATTAAATGCCCATCTTCTTCCATGGAAGAAAATGCTCAGTTTAGCTGGGTAGTTTATTCTTGGCTGCATTCCAAGTTCTTTTGCCTTTCAGAATATCAGATTCCAGGCCCTTTGATCCTTTAATGTGGAGGCAGCCAGATCTTGGGTGATCCTTATTGTGTCACCTCAGTATTTGAATTGTTTTTTTCCTGGCTGCTTGTAATTTTTTTCTCCTTAATCTGATAGTTCTGAAATTTGGTCACAATATTCTTTGGTTTTTATTTTAGTTTCTTTTTCAGAAGGTGTTCGATGAATTCTTTCAATGCCTATTTTACCTTCTGATTCTATCACATGTGGGCAGTTTTCTTTTCTGTAAAATTTCCTGTAAAATAGTATGTAGGCTCTTTTTTTCATCATAATTTTAGGGAAGTCTAATAATCCTCAGATTATCTCTCCTAGATCTATTTTCCAGGTCTATTGTTTTTACAAGTAGATATTTAACGGTTTTTTTTCCTAATTTTTCATTTTTTTTGGTTTTGCTTGACTGATTCTTGATGTCTCAATGAAGCATTCATTTCTATTTGTTTAGTTCTGATTTTTAATGAGTTATTTTCTTCACTAGCTTTTTTATTTCTTTTTGTATATTTTCCAATTGAGTTTTTAAATGAGTTGTTTTGTTGTATGGAATTTTTTTCCATTTCACTAATTTTTTTTTTTAGTGATTTATATTCTTTTTTCAAATTCACATATCCTACTTTGTTGGGAATTCATTATCTTTTCCAATTCACAAATCCTACTTTTCTTGGATTTTTTTTACCTTTTCCAATTCACAAATTCTGTTTCCCTGCACTTGCTGGGAGTTCTTTACCTTTTCCAATTCAGATTTCAGGAAGTTGTTACTCTCTTGCATAGCTTCTCTTTCCTTTCCCCATTTTCTTCTAGTTCTCTTTTAAAATTTTGAAGTCTCTTCTAAGACAGATTTGTGTGATGGGTAGCAGGTTACATCCCCCTTTGTGGTTTTGTCTGGAAATTGTTTTCTATTAGTCTCCTCGGAGTTGAAAACCTGCTCTCTTTCTGTATAGAAGCTATTGATCATCTTTTTGATTTTTTTACTCATTTTTATAAAAGCCTGTAGGGTCTGTCTTCAGGGCAAGGAGGTTACCAGATTCCTTTGCAGAGCAGGGATAGGTGTATGGACAGTAGCTGTCCTGCAAATGGGCTACAAAGAGCAGGAAGGTACAGGAGTTCTCTGGGAAAAAGTTCCCCACCAGAAGTGACTCAGACCTAGGTAGCACAGGGCTGAGCTGCGGAAATGTCCAGTGAAGAACCCTGCTGTGCAGATTAGCGACTGTCCTGGGGCTAGAGGCTGAGCAGTGAAAGTATCACTACTCCAAGACAGAGCCCACTGTGGGACTGTGGGTATTAGTAGCTGACCAGTGAATAGCCTGGCACGGAACAGAAGTGTCTCTGCCCAGGGAAGCACAATCATGCTGTGTAAGTTCTATTGCTCCAGGCTGAGTCCCCCACTGTGCAGATTAGAGGCTGCCCCGGGCTGTGCCCCACCTGCCATATAGATTTGTGACTGCCCTAGTCCATCTGCAGAATGCAGCTGCACATCTGTGCTGTGATCTGTCCTGAGTCACTTCCTGTTTTGGGTGGGTATAGCCAGATTTTGTTAGGTTCTGGCATTTTTTATAGTATCCTCTACCTTTGGCTTTAATTTCTCTGCTGATCTGCTTTGTAATCAAGGCTTATAACCTTTTCTAACCACAGAGGTCACCCCCACCCCTGGTCTGCTATGGACCTTAGCCTTTGGTTCTATCCCTGCCTGCACTGGTCTGCTCTGGCCCCTCAGGACAAACCTTTCCTGGCAACATCCAGATTATCTTTGGCTGGTACAATGTCATACTTCTAATCTTCGTGAATTTTACCAGTCAAGCACTATTTTTGAGGCTAAATTTAATAATTGGTCATGAGAATATGAGAGGAGCTTAGAAAGTCATGTGTGCCTTCTCCACCATCTTGGCTCTGCCCCCTAAAACTAAATTTTTATACTCTAATTTCTAAGTGGGCCAAAGAACAAATCATAGATATTATAAGTACTATAGTTGGGTTTATGAAAGAGATAACAGTGGGATAGTGTATCAATATCTATGAGAAGCACAGTTAACCATCTTTAGGGCTAAATGTATGCCTTTTAAAACCAATATTAACAAGTAGGAAAATAGACTCAATAACTGAACAAAATAAAAGATATTAGAAAATTTATAAAGTAACCACCTTGAAATATAATTAAAAGAAAAAATTTTAAAAATAGAAGAGAAATTTTAGATTGAATGTCTTAGAATAGATAAATACGTATTCAGGTTCTAACAAACCCTTAAAGAAATATTAATTCCTGTGATGGTTAAAAAAAAAAAAAAAAGTCCTCAAATAGGAGAAAAGTCTTTCTATCAAACTTCCTTTAAGAAATAGGCTATCCAAGTCAAGATGGACCAATGTGGAAGATTGGCAGATAAACAGTTTAGGGCTGATATATCTTCAAACCAGAAGGAAAACTGTGGCAACTTTGAAGTCCAGATGTGAGAATATGTCTACCATGAAAAGGAAATGAGTCAGAAAGTGAATAGAAAGGGGAAAATACTGAAACACCAAGGATCTAAAATAAAAGAAAATCAGTAAAAATTCAGAACACTAGTAGATGAGGCAACAATAAGGACTCTAAAACCAGCAGAAAAGAAAAGTATTTAAATCCTGAAACAATTAATTCTTAGTTGTAAGGAAATTATTCCTCTGACATCTATCTAAGTTTAACATTTTGAATCTTCTTTCTACTCATTGCTTTACTTTCTATGCTTGGGGCAAAACGTTTCCAGACTAGTCTCTCTTCAAAATAGTAAAAACAAAAACAAAAACAAAAACTTGGAAGATAGGTATCATTTTTCCCTCATTTTTTTCAATTTAAACTTGTATTATCTTTATTTTCTAACTTATGAAGGGGAATTGGGTTTTAGGAGAAAGTGAGCCCTAGGAAATCTGTGCTCAACTGCTACCTTACAGCATGTTTTTGGGCAAGTCATTTATCTTCTCTGGGCCTCAGTTTCCTTACTAGTAAAGACCTAGTTATTTTTAAATCTCTTTTAGAATCTAATATTCCATAAAGTGTGCTTGTTTCCATTTTAAAATGCACATTTTTGTAAAAAGGAAAAAATACATTGGCATAAAAATGTTCCATGCCAGATTACTTTGAGCCTTCTTTGACTGTTTATCTTCTCTTCTCCTTGCCCCTTATCCATTAGTGTAGATAATACAACATATGAATCAGTTCCTAGCTCATGCTCACAAATAATGCAAAATTTTTTTCTTCAAAATTATGCTATTCAATTAATATTTTCATTGAAACAAATTGTTGTAGATCAACATATGATTGCTTGGATTTTTCCTAAATTGTCAGCTTGGCTTTTTCCTAAATTGTCAGCTCAAATTTTGATTGTTTATGGAAATACAATAGTTTCTTATTAATACACCATATATGTAAGGCAAGTTACTATGCAAATTAAGTGTTTCTTTTCTCCATTTCTTAAGTCTTCCAAAATTTGGTTTTCTCTTCCTATTTATTCTATATATTGCTTCTCTGTATATATTCATTTGCTTCTTTGTCCCAATAGATCACAAGCTCCTTGAGAAAAAGGATTTCCTTTCTATTCTTTTTGCATCTCTAGAATTTAGCATGGTGACTGACAGAGAAAAAATTTAATAAATGTTTGACACTAACAAGGAGAGCCTCTGCTATTTTCTATATCACAATCTGAAACTTAATGGCATCTTTTAAAAAATGTAATTCAGAATTAAAGTATGAACTCCACATTACTTAAAATACCAAGAATCTTTTTTCATATAGGCATTATATTATAGAGGAGGGGAAGACAAGAAAGAAGGAGATAATAACTAACAGTCCAGGAAACTCTGAAAGTAATTTGGCATAGAAATTCTCCACAACAAATATTATGAATAAATATACATAACTATTTTGGCACATATATATTTGAAATGTGGCCATTGATATGCTAATATGAATTATTCTTTACTGAGTGAACCTGAGAATAAAGAAAGCAAATCAAATTTTAATGATTATTCTTAATGGAAAAAAAAAACAGGCTAAGTAAAATATCGGTCTGAATCTGGCCCTGGAAAACTCAAAATCTATGTAGGGAACCTCAATCTCTTGGGGCATTTCATGGTATGTGGTGAAATAATATCATATGATTTTGTTTAGATAAAAAAGTATAAAAAGTTTAAAATAGTTTAAGTGGTATCATTAATTTAAGTGGCAAATGGAAGATAGTATGTCTATTCAACTGAAAATATAATCTCTAAAAACTGCTTTTAAGTATTTTGTCAAAACTATTTTGGGACACTTTACTGGTTTAGGGATATGTGGGAGGAAGGGCTATTAGTACTTGTTTGTTTCTACAAAGATATAAGATATAAACATATTTTAAAATTTCTCTAAGCTTCTTTCTCTAAGTTTGAGTTGAATAAGTATTTTGCTGTTTTCAATTTTCTCAGCATTTCAGCTAATAGCACACAAAAGTACAAATGGTACAAATAGTAGAAATTGGGAGGAGAGATGAGAAACATCACAATCTTTAAAATCAGTTTAGAGAATGTATGTTTTGGATCATACTACAGAATTTTACCTCTGAAAAACAAAAATGACTTCCCTTTGTCACAGATAAGAGAGAGGATGTTATTAGGGTTACTAAAGTCTTATTCATATGCTTTCGCAAAACATCCAGCTCTTGAAAATATCAAAGAACTTGAAAATATGTTCTTTGTATAACAGGTTCCACCTTTTGGCAAAATTAAAACCTTAGAAAAATGATCAGAATGAGTGGTAAAACCTGCCAAGTCCCATATCTTCTTTGAGGTTCATATTTCTTTTTGATAAAATAGAGAAAATAATATGAATTAATAAAACTAGATCATTTTTAAACAATTCACCACTTCTGCAGACAACTTATTCCACTTTTGGACATCACTATTAGATAGTTTTCTGTTTTACCCCAAACATCATGCCTAAATTTGTTTCTGAAGGCAGGAATGGTAAAGGATGGATGAATGAGAAGAGAAAATTTCTGTACACTAAAATCAGTTAAAGTTAGAACCCTTGAGAACAAACTTAGGATACTAGTCTGTTGTATTTGCTCACCTGAGCCAACAACAATTTAATGTGTAGTTTTGGGTCATTATGTCAAACATCCTATTAGAAATATGCTAAATATATCCTATGGGTAACAAACATGAGTGAGAGGATGCGTATCCTTGGGTTATTCTTATCATTTCACCAAGTTTCTTTCAATTATTTTATATTCTCCCATATTGATATTCTCAGTTATTTATTTCTCTGTCAAATTCCAGTTACTCTCATAATAACATACTTGTCCCAAAGTGCATATGACTCCAAATCTCATATATTTTTATTGCTTTTCTTTGTTTTGGATATATGTACCATAATAACTTCCTTCTTGAAGTTTATTTCTTTTCACATGCCTGCCCAGAAATTTAAGAATTAGTTTTCTTGCAACTGAAAGTGCTGCATTTGCTCTTTATTTTATTATGCACCATTCCATATTATTCCTTTTAAATGCTTCTCATATATGCTTCTTTGTCATTTTCATTCTCTCCATGTAGCATGTCTCTCCTCCCAGGAGTCTCTAAGCACTTTATCCTCATTCTCTCTACTGGCTATTTTTTTTTCTTCAAGGACCTGTATTTCTTGTCTTTTAGAGACTATCCATCCTCAAGCAATTTCTAATTCTTTACAAAACTTAAATTCAAACTGTCAGCCCCTCAAGCTAAGTTTTCAGGTTTATGTTTCACCATGTCTAAATCTAAATGAGGCACAAGTAGCGTAATGAACCTTGGCCACATTTCAAGATTCAGTTTTGTGACACAGAAAAGGAAACACACTTCTGCAGAAGGAGGAACAATTTTTGTAATCTGACAATAGTTGGTAGATATCTTTGCTAATATAATCAAAAATGAATAGTGATAATGTTGTTGGTATGAAAACATCTTATAGAAAAGATCAGATTAAACTATGCTTCAGATACTTTTTATTCTCCAAGAAACAAAGCCAATTATAAAGGAGTCACATAAAAAAAATTTTAAAGCCAAACCTTAGAAAGGTAAACAGACTAAGAATCCTCCATATAGAAAAAGAGAGCAGGAACAGAATTAGCAATTGAATAGCTTGCTAGACACACACATACACACACACACACACACACACACAGAATTTATAATACTGATCAAATTTAGTACTTTTAAATTAATTATAATAACGTTATTCTTGTGATATCCTCACAAATATAAACACAATGGCCAACTGTCCATATTGTAAACTATATCTACATTCACCCTTAGTAGCATCTGGGTAATACTGTTATGAAGATTATTGGCAAAATTTAATGTTGGTTGATAGAGAAATTTTGAAATATAATCTTTAAGTATCAATCATGTTCTGTGCACCAATATTGCTTAATTAATATTTTTAAAAATTTAATTGATGAATGAATCCTGCTTTTAAAAATATTTTGATATAAAGACAGGTTATGATTAATGAAGACTGAAAATATAAAATTAAATTTAATGCAAATTATAAAGTGATAAATTGTTGCATTTAAAGTGAACCAACATCCAATTAATGAGATGTAAGCTAATTAGGGGCTTAAACACGATACCACATTGTCAGTTTTTACTTACCTATAGCCTGAAAAATAAATCCCTTGAAAAAATAGCTTTTGACTAAAGACAAAAACTACTTAGATCTATCATGCCATTTCATGGAAGATGGTTTAAAAGAGGAAATTTAGGCATGAAGTATAAGGGAAATGAGAATGGAATCTTGTAAGAAGTCAGAGGACCCACAGAATTCTAATAAACCTATGAGAACAAGCCTCTAGTGCAAGCAAAACTATAAAGAGAGACATCAGCTTCAGCCACCTCCTCCCTTTGACTAAAGGATTTTGTCAGTTTCAAATGACCCAAAGCAGGCTGGACTTCCCATTTTCCCATAAATGTTCTACAACATTGTTGAATTGGCTGATGGCAATATGGAGCCAATGACAGATTGGCCATAGATCCCTAGCTCCATAATGAATGTATAATAAGAAAAAGTGATTTTTAAAAATTATCACAACCTAAATTACATACTTATATGATATCAAAATTAAGAAAAAATTGAAAATAAAGAAAATAAATAATTATTCATATGCTACTCAAATTAACAAGAAAACAGAAATCTTAAATTATTCAATATCAAAAAGAAAAAGTAACCAAGCCATGTAGAAACTAGTGATGTGGAAAAATAAGTAGTGTAACAAAATTTGTAATAGAATCCTAGCAAACAAATAATTATAAATATCCATGAAAAAATATTTTCAGTAATTCAAAAATAAAAATTACTGGGTTTGTTTGATAGCCAGTTTTCTATTACTATTAGCCAGCTAGGAAAAGGAAGAGCTACACCTCAGTAAAGAATGCTGATACACAAATTTTAAATAAAATTTCAGAAAAATATACTAAGACATGAGGATACATATACATGTATATATAATACAATATGTACATGTGTAAATATTATGATGAAGTACTTTTATACATTAATATATAAATAAATATGTTTGGTGTGCATATCTACTTAATGAAATAGGTAGATATCAATATTTGTCTAAAAAAGAGAATAAAAATAAAGATTTGTATGTATAAAACTTCAAGAGGAAGAGAGACACAGAGACAAGAGACAGAGATAGAGAGAAAGAGACTGCAAAATCATGAGAAAATTGATTCAAGGATTATTCACCATTAAAAATAATTAACATAATCATTAATTAATTGTTAATTTAATAATCTAATTAAATATTTAAGAGAAAAAACAGTGTGGTTATGTAAATAAAAAAGAATGACAAAATGTACAATTCATTTGTGTTTGAAGAAACAAAATTTACCATTTTAATATGGGAAAGGATAATTTTAATATAAGAAAAGAACATATCTAAAGTCAAATAGTAGAAATTTGTGTAGTGCAGAGACACATGGAATTTCTCCGAGTAATACAGTTACTAAGCCAGGACTTCCATTTTCCTTCTCTGTTATTTGCTATAAACATATGGTTTAAAAAAATTCTGTTAATAATATCTCTTAAATGAAAGACATAAATATCAGTGATTAATGCTGTTTTCATATGATATTATGGCATATTAGGCAAACAATCAAAACAAGAGAATCAAGAAATATGCCAAGATAATAGTTTCAGTAAAAAGAGACATCCAAAATGTATGAACAATCAAAGTGCCTTAAAATATTAAGAAAAACTGGGAGGCACTAAAAGACAGAAATTCCATTTGCATACCAAATTCTATTTGAAAAAAAAAAAAACAGTTTTAAAATCTCAAGGCAAGTGTTGCTAGCCATATGAATTAAGGGAGGATAATATTTCTTTCTTTTTGTGTGTGTGTTTTTTAAGCTTTTATTTTCAAAACACATGCATAGATAGTTTTCAACATCTTAATCTTGTGAAACCTTGTGTTCCAAATTTTTTTTTCCCTCCTTCTCTCCATCCCCTCCTCTACATGGCAAATAATCCAATATATGTTAAATACATGCAATTCTTCTATACATATTTCCACAATTATCATGTTGCACAAGAAAAATAAGATCAAAAAAGAAAAAATATATAAGCAAACAACAACAAAAAGGATGAAAAAACTGTATTGTGATCTACATTTAGTCTCCATTGTCCTTTCTCTGGGTGCAGATGGCTCTCTCTATCACAGGATCATTGTAATTGGCTAGAATCAAATCACTGTTGAAAAGAGCCATGTCCATCAGAATTAATCATTGTATATAATTATGCTGTTGTCACATACAATGATTTCCTGGCTCTAGTAAACCTTAGTAGCATCAGTTCATGTAAGTCTCTCCAGGCTTCTCTGAAATCAGAGAGGATAATATTTCTAAAAAATAAATAATATTACAAAGCCCATTAAAGTTATTTTGTCTGTATTTTTTAAATGAATTAGTCCTGATAAGCTAAAATAATTTTAAAAAACCATTAATTACCCCAAGGTTCTACCAACTCAAAAGGAAAAGTTTCCATCAGACTTGATAAGAAATAACAAGAGAAGTTGAACTAAAAATAAGTTGAGATTAGAAAAGCATAGCATACAATACAATTAGTATAAAATGGATATATGTGCTTAATTTCAAATGTCATATTACAAAATTGAAGGTGTCATAACAATTCCAGCTTAGAGAATTATTCTTTTTTTTTTGAGAATTATTCTTAATGTAGTAAGCAAGACAGTGTAAAAAAAAAGACAATCTGACAATTCAATTTAGAATGTTTTCAACAATTAGATAATCTAGAAAAACATGGACATTCAAAAAATGTATTCCATCAAAAACCATATGAGGACATGCTGCAAATCACTACCAATAGAGAATTTTCAGGAAAAAAATTATGATATTTTATCTTATACCCTGAAAATTGGCAAAAATGAAAGAAATATTTAAATTTTTGAGGTACTATGTTGAATAGGCAACAATTGAGACTAAGTAATAAAAGTTGAAAGTTAATCTCCTTTGATACAGAAACCCCATACTCCAAAGAAGTGAGTGGAAAATAGATCTGATATATATATTAAAATATTTAAAGCATTTTTGTATAGTTAAAAAAATAGAGATAAACAGGGCATTGGTACATGAGAGAATGCTTAAACAAAGTAATATAGATAAAATGTAATAGTATAAATACTATTTTAAAAATAAATAAAATTTTAGAAAAAGAATTAAAATATATTTAAATTTATCACACACAAAACCAAATATGAGTGATTAAGGGAAATCTCAGGAGAATTAAGACCTGGTATAATTATGTAAACAGAATAAGAAAAAAAACATAGACAACTATAAGAATATAAAATAAAATGAAATGAAATAAAACTATCTTCTCTGCTAATTATAAGGACATATTGATCCTGGAAGATATGAGAAAACTTACCTCTCTTTTCCCCACATTAGAAAGAGGGGTACATAAGTTTATTTTAGATAACTTTGCTATCTGATAAAAATGATGTATTATGATTGTATTACTGGATCCTATTGTAATCTTTAACATATAGTAAATACTTTACAAATTCATTTTAATTTGGTTGACTTTTATTTGCTGGAAGGAAAAGCTTACTCACCCAGGAAAGAAGAGGAAATTGGATTTACTAAAAATATATCAATAACAACCCAAATATATACTGATCCCATACATTTGGGTAGATATGATTCAGACCTTTAAATAATGTTCAGAATGCTTAGTTTCCATGGAATTGGTCTTTCATAAAAGGCTATTTTGTATAAAATGAAATTTATCAATCATTTTCACTGCCATATTTCCTCGCTGAACAAATTGACCCATGATCTGAGGTCCATATGACATTTGGGAATTTTGCTAAAGGATAAATGAGAAGAAACGTGTTTCTCCAGAAAGAAACACCTAATATCATTTCTTTAGGAACACCCTATTAGTCTATTAGTCCTATGAAATTCAAAATTGCATTTCAGATAAGTGACATACATTTAATTTTGTCAGTCTTGCTTTTAGAATGTGGCTAATAAATATACCGAAGGTAAGTTTGAAGACCTAATTGAACATATCATTCAAAATTGCAGTGTAAATTTGTTCTCCATTATGAAATTTATGAAAAATGTCTCCAGTACATTATAATTTGTGACAATTTTAAACATGATTTTTATTGCAGAGAAAATATACAGTGTGCTACTTATAAGGACATTTGGTACTTTTCATGTTTCTCATTTTTTATTTCAACTTTTTGGGAACTTTTCCTCAAAGTGCAGTGGATTTCTATGAGATTGAAATCTATTTCCCACACTTCTTTTGTATGAGATACTTACATAGCCCTCTTCATTTTAAGAATAGTCCAGATTACAATTTGCATTTTATATATGATGAAACAAAAGCATTCTTATCCGATATTTAAAGTACAAAAGAAATAATTACAGCCAAGATCAAAATCAAATTACATTTTTAGAGCTGGTATATTTTCTATGGGGGAGTGCTAACTTCTAATTTGCTTAAAATAACTTTGTATATTTTGTAGCAACAGAGGCCATATGAGAATTTCAAGTTTCTACAGTCTAATGCCTACTAATTACAAATGCCAGATACATCCCACTGTTTTCCCATTTTGAAGAATATTTTCTTTTACTAATTTAGTGGAATAGCAACTTTTCGATTGTCAGTAGACTATAATAATAAATTCCAACAATATTATTTTATTTAATCATTTCCATTTTCTGACTTAGATGGGAAAATTGGGGCTCTCACTAAGTTTTGCTCCTATACTACTGAATTATGACATCATGTGAAAATTTCTTCCATATCTATCTCTCAGTGACATCAACACATCTCCAATCTCATTGCCTTCTGGATAGCATTAGAGGGAATGAAATTACACATTCCAGAACTGGATAGGAAGAGGGTCCTGCTTCCAGTCATGTGTGTTATCAATGAAGAACTTTCACAATGAAATGGTGAGGATTTGCCATAGTGAGTACTGAGAAAGTGATTATTCTAGACATTGTCTAAGTTATTTTCTCAGCTCTATTTATTTTACTTTGCATTAGTTGACACAGATCTTTCATATTTCTTCAGAATCAAATCTTTTGACATTTATTACAGCACAATAATATTACATTGGCTTTATATAACGCTATTACTCTCATTTATAAACATCTACTCTTTTTACATATTTTTGCTCTTAAAATTTTTGCTATAAATATTTTGATCATTATGGGTACTTTTTTCTTGTTCATGGATTCTTTGAAGTATGAATGAAAAATATCAATGAAAATTTGAAATGTCTAGAAGAAAATTCAACTAATCCAGAAAATAGGTCAAGGAGAGATAGTTTAAAATCACTGGATAAAGGGTAACAAAGATGGCAGGTTTAGGGGCAGCTACCAAGCTGCCTTCACACAACTTTAAAATAACATATATAATCATATTTGAGAGTGACAGAGACAACAAAAGTTAGGAGTGAGACATTTTGTCCAACTCAGAAAAATTTTAGAGGTTGGCAAAAGAATGACACAGGGATGAAGTCCACACAGAAGGTTATGGCAACTGACCACAGCAATAGTAGCTGTAACTTCAGAACCTTTCAACCTACAAATGATAAGGGAGACAGAAACCTGGCAGAAAGACATTACAGAGAAACTTTTGTTGCCACTGGGTTTAGTTGGTTTGACTGGCAACTCTGTTGTCCATGTGTCATTATAAGTTGAAATTCCAGGATGGAGAGGAGCACTGGCTCTTGTAATTTCCAGGATCTATGAGGATCTTTTGAGTAAAGCCAGTGACCATACCTCTTCCTGGATCACACTATTTTGGAAGCATGAAAAACTTATAGATCCACAAAAATATCTCTGGAAACAGCAGTATAAAAAAAAAGCCTGAAGTTTGGGCCATTGCCTTCTCTCCCCTTGATGAGTAGACCCCAACTTCAATATGTAGTTCAGACTGGAAAATAAGCAAACAATAACCATCACAACAATTTGGCCATAAAAAAGCTGCTACACTGTACACTATAGTCTCAGAAAAAGAGAATGGTGGAAAAACAACTACAAACAAAAATCTCAAAGGGAAATACTAATTAGACTGAAAAACCAACAGAAATTCCTGGAAGAAATAGATCCTGGAAGAAGAGATTTAAAAAGATTGATTTTTTTTTAACATTTCTATATAAGAAGATGATACATTAACCATTTTGAACTTTAACATCATCCAATGCAACTACAAAAGGATCCAACACAAATACAAAAGGTAAATAGTGAAACCTTGAATCCCAGAATAGCACAGGACTTGGCAACACCCATCCAATATCAGAAGGAAGTCAGCAGCACTAGCCCAGGGCCGCATAAAGCTGCTGTTGCCTGTAGAAGCAGCTTGGGACAATCTACCTTTCCCTTAAGAGTAGAACTCAATCTTTAAAAAATGAGCAAAAAAGTAAAAATAATTCTGACCATAGATAGCTTTTATAGAGAAAGAAAAGAACAGACTTCAAACCCAGAGGATGCTAAAGGTAAATTGTCTCCAGATGAAGTCTCAAAACATAATATCAATTGGTGCCCATCTCACAAGGCTCTCCTGAAAGAATTCAAAAAGGATCTTAAAAGAGAGTTAGAAGAAAAATGGGGAAAGGAAATAAGAATATGGTAGGAGAGTTTGGAAAGATAAACACAGAAGAAAACTCCTTAAAAATTGATGTAATAGATTTAGTGAAATGAAGAAAATCATTTAACTTCTTACGAAATAGATTTGATAAGTGGAAAAAAAAACTCCTTACAAAATAGATTTGAAAAAGAAGCCAACTCACTGAAAAACAAAATTTGTGAATTGGAAAAAAAATCCAATGAACAAAATAATTCATTTAAAAGCTCAATTGGACAAATGCAAAAGGAGATAAAAAGCTAATTGAAGAAAATAATTCACTAAAATTAGAATTGAACAAATGGAAGTGAATATATAGATGACATATCAAGAATCAGTCAAACAAAAACCCAAAAAGGAAAAAAAAAAAGAAAATATAAAAATACTTCATTGGAAAAACAACTGACCTGGAAAATAGCTGTAAGAGAGACAATACAAGAATTATTGGACTTCCTGAAAACTGTGATGAAAAATAGAGCCTAACAGCCTTTTGTGTAGTTATAAGAAACTGGAAATTGAGTGGATGGCCATCAGTTGTAGAATGGCTGAATAAATTATGGTATACGAATGTTATGGAATATTATTGTTGTATAAGAAATGATCAGCAGAATGATTTCAGAGAGGCTTGGAGAGACTTATATGAACTGATGCTAACTGAAGTGAATAAAACCAGGAGAACATTGTACACAGCAACAGAAAGATTATACAAAGATTAATTCTGATGGATGATGCTCTTTTCAACAATGAAATGATTCAGGCCAGTTCTGATAATCTTGTGATGAAGAGAGCCATCTACCTCCAGAGAGAGGACTGGGGGAACTGAGTGAGAATCACAAAATAGCATTTTCACTATTTTTGTTGTTGTTTACTTTCATTTTGTTTTCTTTCTATTTTTTCCCTTTAGAATCTGATTTTTCTTGTGCAGCACAATGATTGTATAAATATGTATACATATATAGGACTTAGCATATATTTAACATGTTTAACATATACTGGATTTCTTGCTATCTAGGAGAGGAAGGGAAAGGGGAAAAAGATGGAAATCAAGGTTTTGTAGGAATCAATGTTGAAAATTTTTCTATGCATATGCTTTGAAAATAAAAAGCTTTGTTAAAAAAAAGAGCTTCAATATCATTTTCCAGGAAATCATCAAGGAAAACTGCCCTGATATCCTAGAACCAAAGTATATAGCCATTGAAAGAATTCAATAATCACCTCCTGAAAGTGACCCCAAAATGAATACTCCACGGAATATCAGAGCTAAATTTCAGAATTATCAGATCAAGGAGAAAATATCACAAGCACCCAGGGGAAAAAAAATTCAATTATCTAGAAACCATAATCATGATTAACCATGACATAGCAGCTTCCAATTTAAAGAACTGAAAGGCCTGAAATCTGATATTCTTTTTTTTTCCTTTCTTAAGTCACCAACGTGTTCCTTCTTTTTTTTTTTTTTAATAACTTGTTATTGATAATTTTTTACAGCATTATCCCTTGCACTCACTTCTGTTCTGATTTTTCCCCTCCCTCCCTCCACCTCCTCCCCCAGATGGCAAGCAGTCCTTTACATGTTGAATAGGTTACAGTATATCCTAGATACAATATATGTGTGCCGAACCGAATGGTTTTCTTGTTGTACAGGGAGAATTGGATTCAGAAGGCATATATAACCCGGGAAGGAAAACAAAAATGCAAGCAGTTTATATTCATTTCCCAGTGTTCTTTCTTTGGGTGTAGCTGCTTCTGTCCATCCTTGATCCATTGAAACTGAATTAGCTCTCTTTATCAAAGAGATCCACTTCCATCAGAATACATCCTCGAACAGTATCGTTGTTGAGGTATATAATGATCTCCTGGTTCTGATCATTTCACTTAGCATCAGTTCATGTAAGTCTTGCCAGTCCTCTCTCTACTCATTCTGCTGGTCATTCCTTACAGAACAATAATATTCCATAACGTTCATATAGCACAATTTACTTAACCATTCTCCAATTGATGGGTATCCTTTCATTTTCCAGCTTCTAGCCACTACAAACAGGGCTGCCACAAACATTTGGCACATACAGGTCCCTTTCCTTTCTTTAGTATCTCTTTGGGGTATAAGCCCAGTAGAAACACTGCTGGATCAAAGGGTATGCACAGTTTGATAACTTTTTGAGCATAGTTCCAAATTGCTCTCCAGAATGGCTGGCTGTGTTCACAATTCCACCAACAATGTATCAGTGTCCCTGTTTTCCCACATCCCCTCCAACATTCCACATTATCTTTCCCTGTCACTATAGCTAATCTGACAGGTGTGTGGTATCTCAGAGTTGTCTTAATTTGCATTTCTCTGATTAATAATGATTTGGAGCATATTTTCATATGTCTATAAATAGTTTCAATTTCTTTGTCTGAGAATTGTCTGTTCATATCCTTTGACCATTTATTAATTGGAGAATGGTTTGATTTCTTATAAATTAGAGTCAATTCTCTATATATTTTGGAAATATCAGAATCTTTGATTGTAAAAATGTTTTCCCAGTTTATTGTTTCCCTTCTAATCTTGTCTGCATTTGTTTTGTTTGTACAAAAACTTAATCAAAATTTTCCATTTTGTGATCAATAGTGATCTCTAGTTCTTCTTTGGTCATAAATTCCTCCCTCTTCCACAGGTCTGAGAGGTAAATTATCCTATGCTCTTCCAATTTATTTATAATCTCATTCTTTATGCTTAGGTCATGAACCCATTTTGATCTTATCTTGGTGTACAGTGTTAAGTGTGGGTCAATGCCTAGTTTCTGCCATACTAATTTCCAATTTGAAATCTGATATTCAAAGGAACTTGAATTGCAGCCAAGAATCAATTATCCAGCAAAATTAAGCATTATCTTTCAGGTGAAAAGATGACTATTCAATGAAACAGGTGAACTTCATTTATTTCTAATGAAAAGACCAGAGCTGAAAAGAAAATTTGATATTCAAATATGAAACAGAAGAGAAACATAAAAATGTAAAAAGGAAAGGAAATAAAATAACAGTTTCTTTTAAAAATTAAAAAAAGTTTACATCCCTAGGTTGGAAGATGATATGTTTAACTCTTATTGTTCTTATGAGTATACTTAATGCAGGAATAATTTGACTTTATTATAATGACATATATATATATAAAGAAACAAGAAGCGGAAAGTGAATTGTACTATAAGAAGAGGAAAATGGTGGTAAAATGGGGTAAATTACAGCTCATAACAGAGGCAAAAAAAGGATCTATTGAGTAGAAAAGGGAGAGGGAGGAACATTGTGTGAATCTTACTGTCATTAAATTTTGTTCAAAATGAAAATATCAGACATGAAACTTATAGAGAAACTTGTCTCACCCTATAGGAAAGTAGGAGGGGTAAGGAAAAAAGGCAAGGGGGAGACTAATAAATGGGAGAACAGAAGTATAAGGTAAAAGGTATAAGAAACAGAGAGGGGCTGTAAAGGGAGAGGGATGTTTGAGGGAGGTGGTGGTCAGAAGCAAAATCCTGGGGAGGAGGGAAAGGGGGAAAGGAAAGAGAAAGGTATAACTTGGGATAAATAAACTGGCAGGAAATATGGAATTAGTCATTTTAACTGTTAATGTGAGTGGGATGAATTCTCCCATAAAATGGAAGCTAATAGCAGACTGGATTAAAAGTGAGAATCCTACATGTTCTTTACAAGAAATATATTTAAAGCACAGTGATACATACAGAGTAAAGGTAAAAGACTGGAGGAGAATCTATTATATTTCAGCTGAAATAAAAATAGCAGGGATAATGATCTTGATCTTAGACAAGCAAAAGCAAAAAGAAATCTAAATAAAAGATACAAAGAAAGAAACTACATTTTGCTAAAAAGTTCCATAAATAACGTAGTAATATCAATACTAAGCATACATGCACCAAATGCCATACCATCCAAATTTATATAGGAGAAGTTAAGAGAGCTGCAAGAAGAATTATTTTTTTAATTTAATTTTTATTTAATAATTACTTTATATTGACACTCGTTTCTATTCCAATTTTTTTTCCCTCCCTCCCTCCCTCCGCCCCCTTCCCTAGATGGCAAGCAGTCCTTTATATGTTGGATATGTTGCAGTATATCCTAGATACAATATATGTTTGCAGAACCGAACAGTTCTCTTGTTGCATAGGGAGAATTGGATTCAGAAGGTATAAATAACCCGGGAAGAAAAACAAAAATGCAGATAGTTCACATTCGTTTCCCAGTGTTCTTTCTTTGGGTGTAGCTGCTTTTGTCTGTCATTTATCAATTGAAACTCAGGTCTCTTTGTCAAAGAAATCCACTTCCATCAAAATATGTCCTCATACAATATCGTTGTCGAAGTGTATAATGATCTCCTGGTTCTGCTCATTTCACTTAGCATCAGTTCATGTAAGTCTCGCCAGTCCTCTCTGTATTCATCCTGCTGGTCATTTCTTACAGAACAATAATATTCCATAACATTCATATACCACAATTTACCCAGCCATTCTCCAATTGATGGGCATCCATTCATTTTCCAGTTTCTAGCCACTACAAACAGGGCTGCTACAAACATTTTGGTCCCTTTCCCTTCTTTAGTATTTCTTTGGGATATAAGCCCAATAGAAACACTGCTGGATCAAAGGGTATGCACAATTTGATAATTTTTTGGGCATAATTCCAGATTGCTCTCCAGAATGGTTGGATTCGTTCACAACGCCACCAACAATGCAATAGTGTCCCAGTTTTCCCGCATCCCCTCCAACATTCATCATTATTTTTTCCTGTCATCTTAGCCAATCTGACAGGTGTGTAGTGGTATTTCAGAGTTGTCTTAATTTGCATTTCTCTGATCAATAATGATTTGGAACACTCTTTCATATGAGTGGTAATAGTTTCAATTTCATCCTCTGAAAATTGTCTGTTCATATCCTTTGACCATTTATCAATTGCAGAATGGCTTGATTTCTTATAAATTTGAGTCAGTTCTCTATATATTTTGGAAATGAGGCCTTTATCAGAACCTTTAACTGTGAAAATGTTTTCCCAGTTTGTTGCTTCCCTTCTAATCTTGTTTGCATTAGTTTTATTTGTACAAAGGCTTTTTAATTTGATGTAATCAAATTTTTCTATTTTGTGATCAGTAATGGTCTCTAGTTCATCTTTGGTCACAAATTTCTTTCTCCTCCACAAGTCTGAGAGATAAACTATTCTATGTTCCTCTAATTTATTTATAATCTCGTTCTTTATGCCTAGGTCATAGACCCATTTTGATCTTATCTTGGTATATGGTGTTAAGTGTGGGTCCATGCCTAATTTCTGCCATACTAATTTCCAATTATCCCAGCAGTTTTTATCAAATAATGAATTCTTTTCCCAGAAGTTAGGGGCTTTGGGTTTGTCAAACACTAGATTGCGATAGTTGACTATTCTGTCTTGTGAACCTAGTCTTTTCCACTGATCCACTAATCTATTTCTTAGCCAATACCAAATGGTTTTGGTGACTGCTGCTTTATAATATAATTTTAGATCAGGTACAGCTAGGCCACCTTCATTTGATTTTTTTTTCATTAATTCCCTTGAGATTCTCAACTTTTTATTGTTCCATATGAATTTTGTTGTTATTTTTTCTAGATCAATAAAATATTTTCTTGGAAGTCTGATTGGTATAGCACTAAGTAAATAGATTAGTTTAGGGAGTATTGTCATCTTTATTATGTTCGCTTGGCCGATCCAAGAGCACTTAATATTTTTCCAATTATTTAAGTCTGACTTTATTTGTGTGGAGACTTTTTTATAATTTTGCTCATATAATTCCTGACTTTCCTTTGGTAGATAGATTCCCAAATATTTTATGGTATCAACAGTTATTCTGAATGGAATTTCTCTTTGTATCTCTTGCTGTTGGGTTTTGTTGGTGAGGTATAAAAATGCTGAGGATTTATGGGGATTTATTTTGTAGCCAGCTACTTCGCTAAAATTATGAATTATTTCCAATAGCTTTTTAGTAGAATCTCTGGGGTTCTCTAGGTATACCATCATATCATCTGCAAAGAGTGATAGTTTGGTTTCCTCATTGCCTACTCTAATTCCTTTAATATCTTTCTCGGCTCTTATTGCTGAGGCTAGTGTTTCTAATACGATATTAAATAATAATGGTGATAGTGGGCAACCTTGCTTCACTCCAGATCTTACTGGGTGCAAGAAGAATTAGAAAGCAAAACTATACTACTGCACAATCTCATCATTGTTTTCTCAGAACTGCTTAAATAGAACCACAAAATAAAAAAGAAAGAAGTCAAGGAGGTAAATAGAATTTTAGAAAAATTAAATATGATAAACCTTTGGAAAAATTCATTGGATACAAAAAGAAATATACTTTTTTCTCAGCAGTATATAAAACTTATCCCAAAACTGACCATGTATTAGGGCATAAAACATCAAAATCAAATGCAGAAAGGCAGAAAGTGTAAATGTATCATCCATGATATAATAAAAGACCAGGGGAAAATAGAGCAAAATTAATTGGAAACTAATCATCTTATCCTAAAGAATGAGTGGGTGAAACAGCAAATCATAGACACAATCACTAATTTCATCCAAGAAAATGACAATAATGAGACAACATACCAAAATTTATAGATTTCAGCCAAAGCAGTTCTAAGGGCAAATTTTATATGTCTAGATGAATACTTGCATAAAATATAGAAAGAAAAGATCAATGAATTGTGCATGCAACTAAAAAAGCTAGAAAAAAGAACAAATTAAAAATACTCAATGAAATATCTAATTTGAAATTAAGAAAATTAAAGGGGACATTAATAAAATTGAAAGTAAAAAACTATTGAATTACTATACTAATCACTAGTAAGTAGTAACTAATAACTAGTAAGTAATCATTGGTCTTATGAAAAAATAACAAAATAGAGAAAATTTAAGTTTTTTTTTGTTTATTTTTGTCTGTTTGTTTGTTTTTAAATAACTTTTTATTGATAGAACCCATGCCAGGGTAATTTTTTACAGCATTATCCCTTGCATTCACTTCTGTTCCAATTTTTCCCCTCCCTCCCTCTACCCCCTCCCCCAGATGGCAAGCAGTCCTTTACAAGTTGAATAGGTTATAGTATATCCTAGATACAATATATGTGTGCAGAACCAAACAGTTTTCTTGTTGTACAGGGAGAATTTAATTCAGAAGGTATAAATAAGCCGGGAAGAAAAACAAAAAATGCAAGCAGTTTATATTCATTTCCCAGTGTTCTTTCTTTGGGTGTAGCTGCTTCTGTCCATCTTTGATCCATTGAAACTGAATTAGCTCTCTTTATCGAAGAGATCCACTTCCATCAGAATACATCCTCAAACAGTATCATTGTTGAGGTATACAATGATCTCCTGGTTCTGCTCATTTCACTTAGCATCAGTTCATGTAAGTCTTGCCAGTCCTCTCTGTATTCATCCCGCTGGTCATTCCTTACAGAACAATAATATTCCATAACATTTATATACCACAATTTACTCAACCATTCTCCAATTGATGGGCATCCATTCATTTTCCAGCTTCTAGCCACTACAAACAGGGCTGCCACAAACATTTTGGCACATACAGGTCCCTGAGAAACCTTTAGTTAATTTGATTAGAATAAAGAAAAAAATATATCAAATTGGTAGTATCAAAAATGAAAAGGTTGAATTTTCCACCAATAAAGAGGAAATTAGAGCAATAATTAAGAGCTATTTTACCCAATTATGTGTCAATAAATTTGATAATATATGTGAAATGAATGAATACTTATAAAAATTATACATTTCTCAGATTAACAGAAGAGGAAATAAATTACTTAAATAGTCCCATTTTAGAAACAAGCTATTAATCCTAAGAAAAAATCTGCAGGGCCAGATAGATTTACATGTGAATTCTACCAAACATTTAAAGAACAAATAATTCTAATACTATGTAAACTATTTGGAAAAATAGAGAAAGAAAGAGTCCTACCACATTCTTTTTATGATGCAGATACAGTGCTAATATCTAAATCAGGTAGGGTCAAAACAGAGAAAGAAAAGTATAGACCAATTTCCCTAATGAATATTGATACAAAAATTTTTAACAAAATATTAGCAAAGAGATTACAGAAAGTCATCCCCATGAAAGTACACCATGCCCAAGTAGGATTTATACCTGGAATGCAGGGCTGCTTTAATATTAGGAAAACTATGAGCATAATTGACTATATTAATTGCGAAAATAATAAAAATCATGTGATTATCTCAGTACATTAAGAAATAGACTTGACAAAATGCAACATCCATTCCTATTTAAAAAAAATAAAAACAGGTAAAGAGTATAGGAATAAATGGAGTTTTACTTGAAATGTTCTGTAGCATCTATTTAAAACCATCAGCAAGCATCATATGAAATGAGGATAAACTAGAACCATTCCCAGTAAGATCAGAGTTGAATGAGATTGCCCACTTTCACCATTACTATTCAATATTATATTAGAAATGTTAGCTTTAGCAATATGAAAAGGAAATTAAAGAAATCAGAGTAGGTAATGAGGAAATCAAATTATCGCTTTTTGCAGCTATTATGATGGCATATTTAGAGAATTCTAGAAAATCAACTAAAATACTACAAGAAACAATCCACAACTTTAGCAAAGTTGCAGAACACAAAATAAATGTGTTAATAGGTTGGTTGAGCTAATATAATAAAAATGACAATACTACCTAAATTTATATACTTATTCAGTGTCATATCAATCAAATTTTTAAGAAATTACTTTACAGAGCTAGAAAAAAGTATAGCAAAGTTCATCTGGTAAAACAAAAAGTCAAGACTTTCAAGGGAATTAATTTTTTAAAAATATCAATGAGTTTGGCCTATGTATACCAGACCTAAAACTGTATTATAAAGCAGTGGTCATCAAAACCATTTGATACTGGCTAAGAAACAGAGTAGTTTTTCAGTGGAATAAGTTAGTATAACAAAACACAATAGTCAATGACTTTAGTAATCTAGTGTTTGATTGACCCAAAGACCCCAGCTTCTGGGATGAGATTTGACTGGTTGAAAAAATTGCTGAGCACATTGGCAATAAGTATTTAGATATTAGGCACTGATCGACACCTACCACCCTATACCAAGATAAGGTTGAAATGAGTTCATGATTTAAACATAAAGAGTGATATTATAAGCTAATAAGAAGAACAGAGGATATATTACCTCTTAGATCTCTAGAGAAGGAAGGAATTTGTATCCAAAGGAAAAATGGAGTACATTATAAAATGCAAAATGGGATGTATTTATTATGTTAAGTTAAAACATCTCTGTACAAACAAAACCAATGCAGGCAAGATTAGAAGGGAAGCAATAAACTGGGGGAAATTTTACATTCAAGGTCTTTATCTGAAAGGCCTTATTTCTAAAATATATAGAGAACTGACTCAAATTTATAAGAATTTAAGCCATTCTCCATTTAATAAATGGTCAGAGGATATGAAGAGACAATTTTCAGATGAAAAAATTGAAACCATTTATAGTCATATGAAAAGGTGCTCTAAATCATTATTCATCAGAGAAATGAAAATTAAGACAACTCTGAGGTACCACTACACACCTCTCAGATTTGTTAAGATGACAGAAAAAATAATGATGAATGTTGGAGAAGATGTGGGAAAACTAACACATTGTTGATAGAGTTAGAATTGATTCAACCATTTTGGAGAGCAATTTGGAACTACGCCCAAAGGGCTATCAAACTGTACATACCCTTTGATCTAGCAGTTTCTCTACTGGGCCTACATGCCAAAGAGATTATAAAGGAGGGAAATGCACCCACATGTGCAAAATTTTTTGTGACAGCCCTTTTTGTAGTGACAAAAAAACTTGTAATTGAGTATATACCTATCAGTTGGAGAATGGCTGAATAAATTATGATATGAAAGATATGATATTATTGTTCTATAAGAAATGATCAACAAATGAATTCAAAAAGGCTGAGAGAGACTTACATTAACCGATGCTAAATGAAGTGAATAGAATTTAAAAAAAAAACATTGTTTATGACAACAGCAAGATGATATGATGGTCAATTTTGATGGACGTGGCTTTTTTCAACAATGAGATAATTCAGGCCTGTTCCAATGCTCTTATAATGAAGACAGTCATTGGTATTCAGAGAGAGGACTATTAGGACTGAATGTGGATCCAGCATGTAATTTTCACTATTTTTGTTGTTGTTTGCTTACATTTTGTTTTCATTCTCCTTTTTTTCATTTTTCATCTGACTTTTCTTGTGCAGCATGATGGATGTGGAAATATTTATAGATGAATTGCACAGGCTTAACATAGATTACTTGTTCTTTAGAGGTGGGATGGGGGAAAGGAGGAAAAAAATTTGGAACATAAGAGTTTTTCATGATTATTGAAAATTATGCAAATGTTTTTAAAATAAAAAGCTTTAATAAAAATATTCAATGATGAAAAAAAAAGAATTTTAATATCAGTTGGTTACACAAATTTATCTTACTCAACAGGAAGTTAGAAGGAAAAAAAATTCATCATTGGTTCTCTTAAAAAAAATACAGCAAGATGGCGGAGAGGAGGCACATAACTGTGTAGCTCTGCGTTTTTCTCTCACTATCCATTTCATTACAAGCCTCTGAATTGATGCTTGATTGAAAAAAAAACCCACAAATAGTTACCAAGAGAAGCCATCCTTGAGATTCACCAAGAAAGGTCTGTTTTTGCGCGAGGGCTGGGATGATTTTGGATCGACGCAGGGTGAGGGCAGCCAGCTGAAAGCACAGAAGGTGGCTCACAGCCGAGCAGACTGGAGAGGGGTTGGGGTGTGATCACAGCCGTCTCTGTGGAGAGAGCTTTGCTACAGGTTTGGATGCTTTGCTCCGGCAGCAAGCCAGCAGCCTAGCAGAGAAGCTAAAAACATTGGGGCAAAGGATACAACCCCAAACAGCTTGAGTCTCTTGGGACCTGGCCACTCCCTCCCCCCCACCCCCCCAGTGACTCAGCACGCTCTGGGATCTCAGAGCGCAGGCGCAGCACAGTAGGACTAGTGCCTCGGTGCTGCCCCCGCAGTCTGTAGAGGAAGCTCGGTAACGCACCCAGCCCCTCCCCCCAAAAAGCAGATTCCAAATTAGGGGTGATTTCTTTTTCTCTTTTTGCTAGTTTGTCTTTGATTCTTTGACATAATGAGCAAAAAACTGAAGAGGACTTTAACCCTTGACAGCTTCTATACAGAAAGAGAGCAGACTCCAAATCCTGAGGAGACTAAAAACAGACAGTCCCCAGGTGAATCCCCAAAGGAGGAGATCATCTGTTCCTCAGCACAGATGAACCTCATAGAAGTAATTAAAAAGGCTCTCACAAGGGAGCTAGAAGAAAAATGGGAAAAGGAGAGGGAGGCTTGGCAAGAGAGTCTGGAGAAGTCATTCCACTCAGTTAAAGAGAGACTGGATAAAGAAATAAAATCCTTGAAAAATAGGATTAGTGAACTGGAAACAGAAAACAGCTCTCTAAAAAACAAAATTGGCGAAATGGAAAAAAATTCCACAGAAGAAAAGAACTCAATGGGACAATTAGAAAAAGATTTTAAAAGAGTGAGTGAAGAAAACATTTCATTAAAAATCAGAATCGAACAATTAGAATTGAATGACTCGAGGAGACAAGAAGAATCAGTCAAACAAATCAAAAAAAAAAAAAAATCAAACAATGGAAAAGAATGTGAAATACCTTCTGGGGAAAACAACAGATCTGGAAAACAGATCCAGGACAGACAACCTGAGAATCATCAGACTCCCAGAAAAGCATGATGAAAAAAAGAGCCTGGACACTATTTTCCAGGAAATTATCAAAGAGAACTGCCCAGAAGTCATAAGAACAGAGGAAAAAATAAACATTGAAAGAATTCATCGATCACCCACTGAAAGGGATCCTCAAATCAAAACACCAAGGAATATAGTGGCCAAATGCCAGAACCCTCAGATGAAGGAAAAAATATTGCAAGCGGCTAGAAAAACCCAATTCAAGGATCGAGGAGCCACAATAAGGATCACCCAGGATCTGGCAGCATCCACATTAAAGGATCGAAGGGCCTGGAATACGATATTCCGAAAGGCTAAAGAACTTGGTATGCAACCAAAAATAACTTACCCAGCTAGAATGAGCATCTTTTTCCAGGGAAGAAGATGGACATTCAACAAAGTAAGCGAATTTCACCTATTTTTCATGAAAAAGCCAGAACTTAACAAAAAGTTTGACCTACAAATATAGAACTCAAGAGAAATCTAAAAAGGTAAAGATTAATCTTGGGAACTATATGTCCGATATAAAGAGGTATAAAGAATACATGTATACCTTGTTCTAGAAAGTAGATGTGGAAAGGACATTGTACCAGAAAAAGGGTAAAGTGGGAGTACTACATCTCATAAAGAGGCAAAGGAAAATTATTATATCTGAGAGAAAGAATGGAGGGGGATGAAAATAGTGGGTATCTTGCTGCCTTCAGAATTGGCTTTAAGAGAAAAATTTTAGACATATTTCATTTATGGTGAAACTTCTCCCACCTCATTGAGAAGTAAGAAGGGAAAAGTGAAAAGGGAAAGAATAAGCTAAGCGGAAGGGAATACGGAAACTGGGAGGGAAAGGGGTAAGATAGGGGGAGGAAATCTAAGGCGGGGGGGCTACTAAAAAGGGAGGGGTGTGAGAAGCAAGTGGTGCTCACAAGCTCAATACTGGGAAGAGGGAGAAGGGGGAAAGAAGGGAGAAAAGCATAAACCGGGGTTAACAAGATGGCAAGTAATACAGAATTGGTCATTTTAACCATAAATGTGAACGGGGTAAACTCCCCCATAAAAAGGAAGCAATTAGCAGAATGGATTAAAAGCCAGAATCCTACAATATGTTGTTTACAGGAAACACACCTGAAGCGGGGAGATACATTAAGTTAAAGGTAAAAGGTTGGAGCAAAATCAACTATGCTTCAGGTGAAGTCAAAAAAGCAGGGGTAGCCATCCTGATCTCAGATCAAGCTAAAGCAAAAACTGATCTAATTAAAAGAGATAAGGAAGGGTACTATATCTTGCTAAAGGGTAGCATGGATAATGAAGCAATATCACTATTAAACATATATACTCCAAGTGGTGTAGCATCTAATTTCTTAAAAGAAAAATTAAGAGAGCTGCAAGAAGAAATAGACAGCAAAACTATAATAGTGGGAGATCTCAACCTGGCACTCTCAGAATTAGATAAATCAAACCACAAAATAAATAAGAAAGAAGTCAAAGAGGTAAATAGAATACTAGAAAAGTTAGATATGATAGATCTCTGGAGAAAATGTAATGGAGACAGAAAGGAATACACTTTCTTTTCAGCAGTTCATGGAACCTATACAAAAAGTGACCGTATATTAGGACATAAAAACCTCAAATTCAAATGCAGTAAGGCAGAAATAGTAAATGCATCCTTTTCAGACCATGATGCAATGAAAATTACATTCAACAAAAAGCCAGGGGAAAGTAGACCAAAAAATAATTGGAAACTAAATAATCTTATACTAAATAATAATTGGGTGAAACAGCAAATCATAGACATGATTAATAATTTCATCCAAGAAAATGATAATAATGAGACATCATACCAAAATGTATGGGATACAGCCAAAGCAGTAATAAAGGGAAATTTCATATCTCTAGAGGCCTATTTGCATAAAATAGAGAAAGAGAAGGTCAATGAATTGGACTTGCAACTAAAAATGCTAGAAAAGGAACAAATTAAAACCCCCCAGTCAAATACTAAGCTTGAAATTCTAAAAATAAAAGGAGAGATCAATAAAATTGAAATTAAAAAACTATTGAATTAATTAATAAAACTAAGAGTTGGTTCTATGAAAAAAAACAATAAAATAGACAAACCCTTAGTAAATCTGATTAAAAAAAGGAAAGAGGAAAATCAAATTGTTAGTCTTAAAAATGAAAAGGGAGAATTCGCCACTAACGAAGAGGAAATTAGAGCAATAATTAGGAGTTACTTTGCCCAACTTTATGCCAATAAATTTGACAACTTCAATGAAATAGAAGAATACCTCCAAAAATATAGCTTGCCCAAATTAACAGAGGAAGAAGTAAATATCCTAAACAGTCCCATCTCAGAAAAAGAAATAAAACAAACTATCAACCAACTCCCTAAGAAAAAATCCCCAGGACCAGATGGATTTACATGTGAATTCTACCAAACATTTAAAGAACAATTAACTCCAATGCTAAATAAACTATTTGAAAAAATAGGGATTGAAGGAGTCGTACCAAACTACTTTTATGACACAGACATGGTACTGATACCTAAACCAGGTAGGCTGAAAACAGAGAAAGAAAATTATAGACCAATCTCCCTAATGAATATTGATGCTAAAATCTTAAATAAAATATTAGCAAAAAGATTACAGAAAATCATCCCCAGGATAATACACTATGACCAAGTAGGATTTATACCAGGAATGCAGGGTTGGTTCAATATTAGGAAAACTATTAGCATAATTTACTATATCAATAACCAACCAAAAAAAAAATATGATCATTTCAATAGATGCAGAAAAAGCATTTGATAAAATTCAACATCCATTCCTAATAAAAAACACTTGAGAGTATAGGAGTAAATGGACTTTTCCTTAAAATAGTCAGGAGCATATATTTAAAACTATCAGTAAGCGTCATGTACAATGAGGAAAAACTGGAATCCTTCCCAGTAAGATCTGGAGTGAAGCAAGGTTGCCCACTATCACCATTATTATTCAATATCGCATTAGAAACACTAGCCTCTGCAATAAGAGTCAAGAAAGATATTAAAGGAATTAGAGTAGGCAATGAGGAAACCAAACTATCAGTCTTTGCAGATGATATGTTGGTATACCTAGAGAACCCCAGAGATTCTACTAAAAAGCTATTAGAAATAATTCACAATTTTAGCAAAGTAGCTGGATACAAAATAAATCCCCATAAATCCTCAGCATTTTTATATATCACCAACAAAATCCAATAGCAAGAGATACAAAGAGAAATTCCATTCAGAATAACTGTTGATACCATAAAATATTTGGGAATCTATCTACCAAAGGAAAGTCAGGAATTATATGAACAAAATTACAAAAAGTTTCCACACAAATAAAGTCAGACTTAAATAATTGGAAAAATATTAAGTGCTTTTGGATAGGCTGAGCGAATATAATAAAGATGACAATACCCCCTAAACTAATCTATTTATTTAGTGCTATACCAATCAGACTTCCAAGAAAATATTTTAATGATCTAGAAAAAATAACAACAAAATTCAAATAAAAAGTCGAGACTCTCAAGGTAATTAATGAAAAAAAAAATCAAATGAAGATGGCCTAGCTGTACCTGATCTAAAATTATATTATAAAGCAGCAGGCACCAAAACCATTTGGCATTGGCTAAGAAATAGATTAGTGGATCAGTGGAAAAGGTTAGGTTCACAAGACAGAATAGTCAACTATAGCTATCTAGTGTTTGACAAACCCAAAGATCCTAACTTTTGGGATAAGAATTCATTATTCGATAAAAACTGCTGGGATAACTGGAAATTAGTATGGCAGAAATTAGGCATGGACCCACACTTAACACCATATACCAAGATAAGATCAAAATGGGTCCATGACCTAGGCATAAAGAACAAGATTATAAATAAATTAGAGGAACATAGGATAGTTTATCTCTCAGACTTGTGGAGGAGAAAGAAATTTGTGACCAAAGATGAACTAGAGACTATTACCAATCACAAAATAGAAAATTTTGATTATATCAAATTAAAAAGCCTTTGTACAAACAAAACTAATGCAAACAAGATTAGAAGGGAAGCAACAAACTGGGAAAACATTTTCACAGTTAAAGGTTCTGATAAAGGCCTCATTTCCAAAATATATAGAGAACTGACTCAAATTTATAAGAAATCAAGCCATTCTGCAATTGATAAATGGTCAAAGGATATGAACAGACAATTTTCAGAGGATGAAATTGAAACTATTACCACTCATATGAAAGAGTGTTCCAAATCATTATTGATCAGAGAAATGCAATTTAAGACAACTCTGAGATACCACTACACACCTGTCAGATTGGCTAAGATGACAGGAAAAAATAATGATGAATGTTGGAGGGGATGCGGGAAAACTGGGACACTGATGCATTGTTGGTGGAACTGTGAATGAATCCAACCATTCTGGAGAGCAATCTGGAATTATGCCCCAAAAGTTACCAAATTGTGCATACCCTTTGATCCAGCAGTGTTTCTATTGGGCTTATATCCCAAAGAAATACTAAAGAAGGGAAAGGGACCTGTATGTGCTAAAATGTTTGTGGCAGCCCTGTTTGTAGTGGCTAGAAACTGGAAATTGAATGGATGCCCACCAATTGGAGAATGGCTGGGTAAATTGTGGTATATGAATGTTATGGAATATTATTGTTCTGTAAGAAATGAGCAGCAGGATGAATACAGAGAGGCTTGGAGAGACTTACATGAACTGATGCTAACTGAAATGAGCAGAACCAGGAGATCACTTTACACTTCGACAACGATATTGTATGAGGACTGATGAAAGTGGATTTCTTTGACAAAGACTCAATTTCAATTGATAAATGATGGACCGAAGCAGCTACACCCAAAGAAAGAACACTGGGAAATGAATGTGAACTATTTGCATTTTTGTTTTTCTTTCCGAGTTGTTTTTTACCTTCTAAATCCAATTCTCCCTGTGCAACAAGAGAACTGCTCAGTTCTACACACATATATTGTATCTAGGATACACCGCAACATATTTAACATATATAGGACTGCTTGCCATCTAGGGGAGGGGGTAGAGGGAGGAAGGGGAAAAATCGGAACAGAAGCAAGTGCAAGGGATAATGTTGTAAACAAAAATTACCCTGGCATGGATTCTGTCAATATAAAGTTATTATAAAATAAAATAAAATATTAAAAAAAATGAAATAAAATACAAACAACAACTATTAGTTTTAAAACCTAACAATGAAAGGAAAGGGAAAGGAATTCATATTCCAAAACTAATGTATAACAGCTCTTTTGTGATTGCAAAGAATTAGAAATTGAATAGATGCATATCAAATGAGGAGTGGCTAAACTTGCCTTATTATATAAATACTATTGGAATACTATTACACTTTAAGGAATGACAAAATTTCAATAAATTTCAATGAAAACAGAAAAATTATAAGAAAATAATACAATATGAATTGAGCAGAATTACAAGGACAAGTTTCAAAGTAACAGCAATATTGTATTATCAACCCAATTACCCACCAAAATAAGTAATGTAAATTATGAATCATAGTAAAACAGTTTTACATTGAGGAATGGTTATTTTAGATCCATTTACTGGAATTTCCTTGTCCTTTGACTTTTTCATGGGAGAAATCACCACTAAGAAAAACTTTCTTAATTTACTTTGGGAGGAGCATTCTGGAAAGATGATGGAGTAGATCAATAAATTTCAACCTCTCCAGATTCCCCCCACAAACAGAACAAAATTACACTTCAGAGCAAATATAGACTGGTCGGTGAAAAATCAGTAAGACTTGGTGCACTACAGGGACCTTCTGGTACAACCCAAGAAGGTCCAAAGAAAGACCCACGTTGTGGATTAACCAATGTGAAGTGCAAATACCTCCTTGCTACCTCTGCAGAAACATTAAGTGTCAACCCCTGAAGCTATCTGGGTTTGGCTGGAACATCAATAGAAACCACAGAGATTTCACTTTTTAGACTACCTGTAGAATCAAGATTCTCAGTCCTAGAAGACCGAGGGAACCTGAGATGATTAGGAACACCACACCCAGCTGTGCTGCAGAGCTGCTATCTTAGGCCAGAAGAAACCATCATACCTAGTGAATACAAAAGCAGTGGGGGTCAGGGACTCTGTTGGTTGCAGACACTTGTAAGAGGATGGAGCTCCTGGTTTGGATTTCCAGCTCAGAGGAGACAGCTGAAGTGAAGCTAGAAACACCATTCCCCACCCCAAGAATTAGAGGTGCTTACACTAATACTTTTCATTAAAAAAAAAAAAGAATCAGCAAAGAAGACCCCAACCACAGAAACTTACTATGGGGACAGGATTCATTTTCAGAGGAGGATAGTGAATTTTAAAAAAAAGCTTCTTCTACCCCAAAAAGTAATGTTTAATGGCTCTCTGCCCAGAGAAAATTTATAGAATTCCAAAAAGAATTTAAAATCAAATGAGAGACATTGAAGAATAAAATAATTAATAACAATAAAAAAACTATCCAAGGAAAAAAATATGAAAAAGATTACCAACTAGAAAAGGAGATACAAAGTCTTAAAGATGAAAATAACTCTTTGAAAATTAAAATTAGGTAAAGGAATGCCAGTAAAGTTATGAGACTAAGAAATCACAAAACAGAATATAAGGAAAGAAAAAATAGAATAGAATATGAAATATCTCATTAAAAAACCCCAACAAATCTGCAGAACAGATAAAGAAGAAAAATATAAGAATGATTTAATTACTTTCAAGCTGTGACAAAAAAGAACCTTAACATAATAATGCAAGAAATAATCCAAGGCAATTTTCCTAGAGTGATAGAGCATGTGGGGAAAATGAAAGTAGAGAAAGTTTTGACATATCCAAAACAATTTATCTTTTCCCCCTAACTCATCTTTTCTAGGATTCCATATTTCTGTCAGATAACATCACAATTTTTGTTTTTTCTCTAGTTTGTAACCTTAATAATATTTCTGATTCCTTGCTCTTTCTTACTCCATCTACTTCCTCAGTTGGTTAAAAGAGCAGCGTTTTTTTTTTTTTTTTTTTAAATTTCCTTATTGTCTCTCACATTTGATGTGCTCTTTCTTCTCATACAGCCTCCAATAATCTCCCACATAGTTTATTAAAACAGTCTCCAAATCATTCTCCTTGTCTTGTCTCTCTTCACTTCAGTTTTTCCTTCATACAACTGCTAACATAATTTTTCTTAAATACAAATGTGACCATGATGTTCTCCTACTCAATAAAGTTTAGTGATTATTAGATAAAATATAAATGAACTCCTCTGTCCATTTTATAAATTTATTCAGTACCTCCTTCTCTTCTTATTCCTGCCTGATATGTTACTTACCTCCCCTTCCAAATTCTTCAATTGAGCCAAACTAATGTTGTCTCTGTTCCTCACACATCACACTGCTTTTCCCATCTACATGCTTTTCCTCATCCTGTCACTCTTCCTTAGAATTTACATTCTACTCATTTCTATTTCATAAAATCCCTGTCTTTCTTCAAGATGTAATTAAAGCTTTATCTTCAACATAAAACTTTCTCTGATTCTACATACAATTAGTACCTTCTTTTCTTATTCAACTTATAATTAAATTATTTATATTTATCTTTTTATATTTATTCTGTGTGATGTTACATATTTTTTTCATTCCCTCCTATTACCCTAATGTAAGTTCCTTACGAGTAAAGGTTGTTTCATTTTATTTGTAACTAGTGCCTGGAATAGAGACTGGCAGCATAGTCACTGCTTAATAATTGCTTAGATGCTTGATTGATCGCTCCACACTCAAAGTGTTTGCTCATACACATGGAACAATGTTGAACACTGACATGTGGAACTGTATAATTTAGATCCCCAAAAGGAATGTTAACTGAAAAGAATAATTCTGTCTATTTCTTCCAACCACTTTTAGAACTGTACAATGTACGTCCAAATGGGAAGGATCAAGAAAGCTCTTGGCAGTGTTTCAAATTCATTTCTAAAGTCAGGCTTATGTCTATTTATGTGAAGAGTTGCTTAGCCTGTAACATCCATATAAATCAGCTAATGTTTCTTTTTTACTCAATGACTCTGAAGTCCACTTAAGAATCTTTCTTAATGGGGATGGAGACAGCAATTGTGCATCCTAAGGATACTAGCAGGTTGTCACTATTTTATTTTGTAATGCTAAACCCAATAGTACTCCAGAAAGAAGGTTATAAAGATATGAGAATAACTATATTAAGACAGACTTCTGTTTCATTCAGTCTAAAATTCTCTTAGCTCCAATAACGTCAAAGGACAGGTTTTGTGTCTGCTATATTTGATCTTTTTGATGTTAATTAGGGTTAACTTAATCAGTTAGGTGGTATAGAGATAATATATGGGGCTTACTCAGGAAGACAAGAGATCAAATCCTGCCTCAGATGTTTTTAATCAATTAAAATAATTTTTTGTTATATGTGTACTTTTTTTTTTTTTTTTACATATTTCCTTAAGAATCAGTTTGGGAGAGAAAAATCAGAACAAAGAGAGAAAATCCACTAGAGAAAAATAAAACAAGGAAAAAAAAGAAAATGAACATACTAGGTATTTATTTACATTCAGTGTCCATATTTCTCTCTCTCTCTCTGGATGAAATTGGCATTTTCCATTTAAATTTATTGAGATTGCTTTGGATTATTGAACTTCCGAGAAGAACCAAGTCTTTCATAGCTGATCATCTCACAATCTGGCTGTTATTATATACAATGTATTCCTGTTCTGTTTGTTTCATTCAGCATCAGTTCATGTAAATTTTCCAGGCCTTTCTAAAATCAACTTGTTCATCATTTTTAATAGAACAATAATATTCCATTCCTTTCATATACTATAACTTATTCAGCCTTTCTCCAATTGATGAACTTCTACTCATTTTCCACTTCTTTGCCAACACAAGAAAATCTGCCAAAAACATTTTTGCACATGTGGGACCTTTTTCATCCTTTATGATTTTTGGGGGGATACAGACTCAGTAATAGCACTGCTGGTTCAAAGGGTATGCACAGTTTTATAGCTCTTTTGGCAGAGTTCCATGTTATTCTTCAGAATGGTTGGATCATCTCAAACTCCATAAAAGATGCATTAATATCTCAGTTTTTCCACATCCCAATTCAACATTTATCATTATCATTTTCTTTCATCTCAGCCAATCTGGAAAATATGAGGAGGTACCTCAGAGATGTTTCAATTTTCATTTCTTAGTGATTTAGAGAATTTTTTCATGTGACTACCGATGGATTTAATTTCTTCATCTGAGAAAATTGTCTGTTCATATCTCTTGACCATTTATTGATTGGGAAATTCAGATATTTATTAGCTTTATTACCTTGAACAAGTCATTGATGTCTCTGTGCTTCAGTTTCTCATCTATAAAATTGGGTGACAATACTACCTATCTCATAGAGTTGTTGTGAGAATCAAGTAAGTTAAAAGCTCTTTGCAAATATTAAAATACTAAATATTTAGTACATTTATAATGCACTATATAATGTACTACCATTTATAATTGCTATTTATTGTTAATACATCTTAAACATTTATAGCTATATAGTTCATAAGTTTGTCGGAAGCTTTTACAATCTATATTTCTTATGTATAAAAGAATTGTACATGTTTAACATATATTTGATTAGGGAAAATGGTGGAGGGAAGAGAGGGAGAAAAAATTTGGAAAACAAAATGAATGTTGAAAACTATCCATATATGTCTTTTGAAAATAAAAGGCTTTAATAAAAACAAGAAATGAAAATAATAAAATGTGTATTTCTATACTATTTCTTGAAAGCAGTTTAGCATATTATAAAAAGTGCTGATTTTGGAATCTGGAAGGGCTGTATTTGAATTCCTCTCAAAAGTGTTACATAACTCTCAGGAAATCATTTAACAATTATGCCATTATTGTCTTTCAGGCTAAATAAGCATAAAGAATAATGTACTAGTATCTTCAGAGAACTACTGGAGGTAACTTCCAGTGCTCTTCTCTGGGTCATTCATTCATCTTGTTACTCACTGGGAACTTGTGGATATTTGTATTTCTTTTTGTTCATCCCTATATTATCTTTTTAACCTATGGGAAGGGAATTAGACATTGTGTTTAATTTATCAGAGAGATCTTTGATTACTGTTGAGTGCCAAGTTCTCTTAAATTTAGAGAAAATTCCCCAGAACACTGAGAGGTTAAATGATTTGGCCAAAATTAAACAGCCATTATGTGTCTGAAGTAGGATGTTAACTTGTTTTCTGGATTTGGAGACAAGCTCTCAATCCATTCTGTCTTTCAGCTTCTCAAGACTGTTTTTGGCACTAATATATACCTACTGAGTGATTGACTGACTGTATACAAGTAACAGAACCATAGGAACAAGAAACAATTACTTCATGAGAATTAGTTTTGCATCTTTCTCTTCAAGTTTAGAGAAGCATAATCTCTATCCTGAAAATCATAGATATATAGTGTGTGGTTTTGATTTTTATTTCTCCTTTCTGATTTACTCTTTTTAAGTAAATTCAAATAAAATTGTAATATCACTATCAAAATTCTAACAAAAAAGATTGCTTTCATTTTGTTGTAAATAAAAGCTTGCAGTTCATTTGCATAGTTACTCTATTACTCCCTCCTCTCAAAAATACAATAAAGAAGCTTGAAAGCTTTAATAATTCCAAAAGGTCATTGTTTAATTTTTAACTAGATGAATTTTAGATTTAGCAAAATGTTCATAATACAAACATAAAATGTTCAAAATGAATAAAGTTGCTTAAAGAAAATTGCTTTAACCAGCTAAACCTGTGGGAACAGGCATGATTTTCTATTTCACTAAAAAAAATCAAATTAGGTAGTTATGTTTCAGAATATAAATGCACCCCCAAATTTATTTGATAGTCTATGATTATAGTCATTTTTCAAATAGAATTAAGTCAGATTCTCTTTATATTAAACTAGCACATGAACAATACATTTAACATTTCTTCAGGAGGTGTTATATCTTTAATTGTACAAAAACTTTTTCATTATTTTGATTAAATATCTAATTTATATTAAAACAAAGATTGTTTATTTTATTTTAACATTTTTCTTGTCTAAAATTTGCTTGCTTTTATTATTTTTAAATTTATCACCTGGTATTGTCATTTTGCCTCTACTTATTTGTTTTTCTGCCATTGGAATTTTGTACATGCCATCTGTTTTCATAACTATCTGTCACATCCTTCCCAAGTAGTTTCAAAAATATAAAATGTTGTTACTGATTAGTGACTTCAGCATGAGTCTGAGCTTTCTTTGTGAGTCCAATTGTCATGGCTCTTCTCACCTCTTCAGTTTCAGTTTTAACCACCAAAGAAGACTTGCTCCTGACTAGCTTTGAGTCATTTTCATTACAATCAAATTACTATCTGAAAGTCCATTAATATATTATGCTTCTATAGGCATTATGTAAAACTAGTTATCTCAAAGCTTTTTTCCCTTTCTACTAGTGATCATAATTGTATATATCATGCAGTTTTCTTTTTAAGTTACTGAAATTGTAGAGTTCTAATATGGAGAGGTGTTTAGAATTTGATTAAATTATAGGAAAGAAGAAAATTAGAATTATATAACATATCTGTTTAAAAATGATCATGCATTGATCCTGTGGAAATTTTTAATCCTGGTTCTGAAAATATTTAGGTGGTCAAAATCTATATTTTCTATAGATGTTTTCCAGCTATAAAATTCTGTTCTGTAACTCGATCTATTATAGGTGTTTGTTTTTTCCTAGCTCTATAAGTTAGTCTTTCAGTAGCATGATTTGTTTGTAATGAAAAATGTTGATTAATTTAAGTAATATTGTCATTATTGTAGAGATCTGCCTACACATGAGCAATAAATATTTCTCCGATTATTTGGATCTGTGTTTTATGAAGACAATTTTTGCAGTTGTATTCATATGGGAAGAAACTATGATTTAAATGCTTTCTAAGTGTCCAGGTACTGTACTAAGTAATGAGGATACAAATACAAGCAAAAAGAAAGACCCAGGTTTCAAGAAGCTTACATTCTATTGACAGAAGGCAGAATTCAAATGAAATTATAAAACTCCAGAGGATGGAGGAAAAAAGGGAGGGTAGAGATAATATCTAATGAATGGCCTGGCATTGATGTTCACAAATCAGTCATATATTCTTCTTTGCTTATAGTTAGTACTTCAATTCTTTTCTTTTTTATTGTTATAGGCAATGGTAATAATGGTAATGATGAAAAACTTTGATTTTTTTCTATTCCTCATTCTGTTAACTTAAGCATTTTATATATATATTTATAAATATACATGCATACTATTTAGTCAGCTTTACTGACATATAATTTGGCAAAATAATGTAAAATAATGTATTTTAATGGCTATAAATTATTTTTCTATTTTAGATATTTGAATTTTGATTTTCATTCTTTTATCTATAAAAAACTAATAATTTACATATATTTTACAAAAGCTTCCAATCATATTTATTAATCATCCATTTTTGCTTTCAATGTTTAATCTTCTATTTTATTTACAGATATCTATTTTGGGGGGATGATAGTGGATTTTTAATTTATTGGTTTACTAATATTAATTTTTTTTTGTTACATGACAAATTTGTTGATTTGCTCTTTCTCTTCATCTCTGATGAAAATTTTCAGAAATCTCAATTTCCTTCTAGGATTTTCGTCTCTAAATCCTAAAATGTTTACAATTTTTCATCACTGTTGTCATTGTCTTTAATAAAATATTAATTATTTTTATAATTTTTCCTTGACATACCTATTCTTAAAAATTTTACATTTTTATGTTTCCAGTTGATTGTAACTTTCCCCCCAGTTCTCCTTTGTTAACATTTTTGTTGTGGTCTATAAATGCTGAGTCTTATATTTCTGCTTTTCTGTATTTTATTTAGTAGGTTGTCATACCCTAATAAACATTCAATTTTTGCAAAGGTGTGAAGCACAGTTCAAAAATATGTATGGTCCTTTCTCTTTTCTCTTTTAAAAAGTTTGAGAAGTTTATTATAGATATCTTTTCTCACCATTATTCAGGTTTATGACTTCTTTCTGTTTTTAATTTAGATTTATAGAGGATTGAAAAATGTACATTGTTTCTTCTACTTTTATTGGTTAACTGTCTACATAGAGTTGGTAAGTCATTTACAAATGCATTGAAATTTTCAGCAAAACTCATTTTCCTATTCACTTTTCCTATTGACTTTTCATTAAATCAGTTTTTACAATTGCTTTCCTTGAATTCATAATTGCTCTCCCTGATTTTGTAAATATTTTACAATATCTTTTGGTTTTAATTGTATCAGTCTTCCTGTTTTAAGGATTTTTTGTTGTGTGTTTTCAGTTTGGGGGGTTTATTTTGTGGGGGAAAATAACATATTTTTGGTCTCTGTTTTCTAATCCTTTTTGCATTTCACATGCTACTCACCCACCCATCTATCTTTATTTGTGTAAATTTCTACTTTGCAACTTAATTACGAGGAATGTTTCCCTTTAATAAATTTCCCTTTACTTGCTCTTTCCCTTAGCTTGTGTATTCCTTTTTCTCTTTCTTCCCATTCTTCTAAGATCATAAAAATATAACAAAATCACTCTCAGGCCTTCTCTCTTATTATTTTCTCTCCATGACTCTTGATAGTAGTTGGACTTGGCAAGAACTATCTCCTCCTATTAGAATGTGTGTGTGTATGTGTGTGTGTGTGTGTGTGTGTGTGTGTGTGTGTGTATAAACAGATTATTCTTGTTGAGTGCCTTATGATTGCATGTTCCCTTTTTATGTTTCTCTTCATTATTGTTACATTTTTAGAAGACTTTGTTGTTGTTTTAATATAATTCTGGTCTTTTCATAAGCAATGTTTGAAATGAATAATGAGTGATAGGGATGTCAGTTTGTATCTATTCTTTCATCATGCTTGAGGTCAGACCTTTCTGTGTGTGGCCTGAACCATATTTATGTACTGGTATACTGCATCAATCATGACCTTTTTTCAGTCCCTGCCCTGAAATGATCTATGAAGCCATTCTTTGCTAGATCTCATCCCAAGTACTTGCATACCTTTCCTTCTGTTTTCCTATGATTACTGTGATAGAAATATCATGACTTAAAAAAATATATATTTAGAACTTAGTCTAGTATGTTTTTAGCTCTTTGTGGAGGAATTATGGGGACAACATAGCTTGATTCTTCTTATTACTCCACTTTCTTCTCTACTGAAAGTTTGACAAGGTTCTTTTTTCATATGAGAACTTGAATTTCCTAGTTCAGGGTCACTTCATACCATATTATAACTTTGAAGTTGTACTTTTGTAGAGATACTGGTAATTTATAAAATTCATTCTCTGTGATTTTTTTGTGTGGCTTCAAATAAATCTTCTACAGGTGATTCCCTAACTCTTCTGGGAGCATTCAACTAGAGGGAAAACAATGAAAATTTGAGGTGTGAATGGGCAATGATTGACAAATGATATTCTTTGAGGGCAGAACCAAGATGGTGGAGAATAGACAGGGCTTTACCTGAGTTCTTCCTGACTTCCCTCAGAATCAACACTAGATAAATCCTATAAACAGATTTTAGAGTGACAGAAATCACAAATATTTGGATATTAATAAATTTTCAGCAAAAGATATCTTGTAATGACTTCAGGAAAGGCCTGTTTCAATTGGGCAAGTCCAACATAGGGATATCCAGGGCAGAGAGGCTCCATGAATAGGGATTCTCCCCAGAGGCTCTTAGCCAAAATACGGCAGTGTTAGCTATTCTGTCCTGGTTCAAAGGGCAAGTAGATCAGCAGACTAGCTGTGAGACATCCAAAGCAATGCTAGAAAGCAAATAGTAAATGCCTGAACTCCAGCATAATAGGTGGTATTTTCCCAAGCTTACCCAGCCAAAGGAGGAAGCCTGCAGTACCACTGGGCCCAGGGCAGTGAGAAATACCTTTTGCACTGTATAGTAAGCTCAGGACAATCTCCCCTGTGCTCTAGGATCAGACCTCAACTTTTAAAAATGAGGAAAAAAGTAAACAGAGCCCTGACCATAGATAGCTATTATGAAGACAGAGAAAAACATAACTCAAAACCTAAGGACACTAAAGATTAAAGAACTCCCAATGGAGTTTCAAAAGGAGACATGAACTGGTCTCCAACTCAAAAGGCTCTCTTGGAAGAATTTACAAAAGAAATGATAAGTTTGCAGAAGAGCTTGGAAAAGGAAACAGAAACTGAAGAAAACAACTCCTTAAAAAGACATTTGGTGAAATAGAAAAAAAAATCTACAGAAGAAAATCACTTCTTAAAAATAGATTTGGCAAAATGGAAAAAGAAAACAACTTCTTGAAAAATGGAATTGGTGAAATCGAAAAAGAGAAAAATTCCTTAAAAATGAATTGATGAAATGGAAAAGAAATCCAATTAACAAAATATCTCCTTTAAAAGTACAGTTAGCCAAATGCAGAAGGAGGTAATAAAAAACTAACTGAAAAAAATAATTCATTAAAAATTAAAATTAAACAAATAGAAGTTAAATGACTCAAAGAGACATCAAGAATCAGTCAAAAAAATTTAAAAAGTGAAAAACTAGAAGAAAAATGTAAAATATCTCAATGGACAAACAATTAACATGAAAAATAGATCCAGGAAAGACAATTTAAGAATTATGGGACTACCTGAAAATCATGATTGGAAAAAAAAAGAGCCTGGACGACATCTTTTAAAAAAATCAAGGAAAACTGCTTTGATATCCTAGAACCAGAGGGTAAAATAGCCATTGAAGAAATCCACTGATCACCCCCTAAAAGAGATCCCAAAATGAAAACTTCAAAGAATATTGTGGCTAAATTCCAATATTAGCAGATCAAGGACAAAATGCTGCAAACAGCCAGAAAGAAACAATTCAAATATTGATGAGCCACAATGACGATTATCTAGGATTTAGCAGCTTCCAATTTAAAGGATTGAAGGTCCTGGAATATTGATATTCCAGAGGACAAATGAGCTTGTATTAGAGCCAAGAAGCAATTAGTCAGCCAAACTAAGTATTTTCTTTCAGAGAAAAAAAAAACAGTCAAGGAAACACGGGATTTTCAATTATTTTTAATGAAAAGAACAGAGTTGAATAAAAAATTTGATCTTCAAATATAGAAATAAAAAGCATAACAAGGCAAAAAAGGAAGAAAAAATTCTACAATTCTTAAAAATTAAAATATTTACATCCCTACATGGGAAATTGATATGTGTTATTTTTGAGACTATATCTTTGTTAGGGGTATACTTAGAGGGTGTAGGTATAAGTTGTTTTTAATGTGCTGATATTATAAAAAGAAAAAAAAAACTTTCCTTAGTAGAAAATGAATCGTACTAGAAGGATAGAAAAAAAGAGGTAAATGAATAAATTACATCACATGAAGAGGCAAAAAAGACCTATTTTAGTCAAGGAAGAGAAGGAAGTGGGGATGAACATTATTTGAACCTTAATCTCATTGGATTTGGCTCAAAGAGGGAGTATCATACATATTTAGTTTGATATGGAAATTTGTCTCACCCTATAGGGAAGTAGGAGAGAAAAAGAAAAAAAAAACAAAAACAAATGGGAGAGGCTAATAGAAGGGAGAACAGAAGTTGAATGGGGGAAAGATAAGAAGGGAGAAGGAGATGAAAAAAGTGAGGGCTGATTGAGGGAGGTAGTGCTTAGTAGCAAAAAAAAAAACTAGGGAGGAGGGAAAGGAGAAAAGGACAGAGAAAAGTATAAGTTGGAACAAACAGAATGGTCGGAAATACAGAAGTAGTAATTTTAGATGTTTGTATGAATGGAATGAGTTCTCATTAAAAGGGAAGTGATAGCAAACTAGATTAAAAGTCAGAATCCTACAATATATTGATTGCATTGTTGGTCAGGCCTAAATTAGGTCTATCTAATAGTACTTCAGACTCCAGATTGTAGTGAAGTGAGATACTCATACACCATCTGATAGTTAACAAAAATAAGTTTCCTTTAAAAATAATAGTTATATATAATTATGTAGTACTGATTCAATTGGGCACACCTTTATGGCCTTTGTATTTCCCAGCTCTGAGTGCTGATTAATCCTGAGAAGCATATAACTTTTCTTTGTTTTCTTTCAGATTTATATTATAAAGAAATTAGTGTTCTGAGCCTTGTTGATTCAGGTCAGTTAAATCTCAAAATTCTTTCATCAACTTCAAAGAAAATTAAGCCACAAATGTAGTTTGTTTGGTGGGTAAACTTTGCTTCCATGACAAGGTACTTCAAATGTTAAATTTGGAAGAGGAATAATATTTTCTTTCTTTTGCATTTGAAGAGATTGGATGATGTAGAAAAGTAGCTGTAGAATTGGTATCAGAAAAAACTTCTTAAAAACTATAACTTTATGTAAATGAAAGTAGTTACTTGAGGAATTAATGAATTTTCTTTCATTAAAGATCATCATGCAAGAATCTATCACAATTTGAATGGTATTATTTTGAGGGAACTGTTGAGTACAAATTGAATTAGATGGCCATTGAGATCCATTTTAATTCTGAGATTCTCTCATTACCTCAATGATGATTCTGATAACTCTTTTTATCATGATAACAATGATAAATGATTCATGATAACAATAGCCTCTTATTTGTCTTTTGTTTGTCTTATTATTACTGTTTGTTGACCTATACAACTCTATGTTTAAACTCTCAAAGAGAGAGTTTTAGTGAGCTGTACCATCTCCATCATAAAGATGTCCCTAATTTAAAAACCATTTGGCATATTGAGAAAAGGAAGAGATAACAAAATTTAGATAGATAAATAGTACTATAAAGAAGATAATTTTTATCATTTGTTTGAAAGCCTGTTTTAAAAGATGAAATTAAAGGAGGCAGAGTAAAGATGGTGGTGTAAAGACTGGGACTCATCTTAGCTTTCCCTCAACCCCCCCCAAATTCCTTTAAATAATGACTCTAAACATCTTAGAGTGTCAGAATTGGCAAAAAAAAAAAAAAATGGAGTGGAATAATTTTCCAGCTGAAGACAATCTGAAAGTTTAGCAGGAAAGATCTAATGCACCAGGGTGGGAGTTCAACACAGCCCTGTACAATTCTAACCACAGAAATATCTCGGAGAAAGGATTCTGCTGTTTTAGTGCTGTAGAACTTACAGCCATAGTGGAGCAATGACCCTCCTCATTTCTGATCATAGAAAGTTAGTATGATGACAAGAAAGATCAAAACACACACTTAGAAAACGATAAATCATGCGTATTCTTTGACCTAATTAATATCACTATGAGTAATGAATCCCAGAAGTCATTTTAAAAAAGGAAAAGGACTTTTGTATACAAAAATAATCATAACAGCTCTTTTCTCTGGGCAAAGAATTGGAAATTGAATGAATGCCCATCAATTAAGAAATGGCTGAATAAAGCTTATCATGTGATGTTAATGGAATGCATTTTTTTTTTTTTGTATATGAAGTGATGAGTAGGATGTGCTCAGAAAAAAAAAAAAAACTGAAAAGTCCTTCATGATTGTAAGAAAAATGAAACATGTACAATGTACAAAGTAATTGCAAAGTTGTAGGATTATCAGTTTTGAATGATTTTGCTGTTCTCAGTAATGTAATGATGTAAGACTATTCTGAAAGAGTTGTGATAAACAATATTATCCATACTAAGAGAAACAGTTGGTTGCATCTGACTACAGATTAAAGCATATTTTTTAAAAATTTTTCTCAAGTTCCTTTTTATTGGGAGGGAGATCTACATTTTCTTTTCAGCATGACTTTTATGAAATGTTTTGCATAACTTCACCTGTGCCTTTTCAAAATGGGAAGGAGTAGTGTGGACCTGGAGGAAGTGAGAAAGGTTTTTTTTAAATAATGTAAAAAAGTCATTTTACAAGTAACTGGCATAGTATACATACATACACTATATATATATACATATAAATGCACTTGGAAATTATTAACAAAATAAACAAAACTACAATAAAAAATTCTACTTTAAAAATAAAAAAAAGATGAAATTACACTTGAAAATTGTAGTTCATAGGTCATTTATATTTGCAGACAGGAGTGTGAAACCTCAGGGCTCAATAGTAAATATCATTGCATTGCTTTTAGCACTGCACATTTTATTTGCACTTGTGAAGAAGGCAGGGAGATATCACATCACATACCTCTTATGAATGGAGAGATCACCAATTTTCCCAGAGGCTTGTATTTAACACTATAGCTATCAAGAGTAATTCTCTTCCCAGGTATTATATCTTCAAATTCATGATTATTGAATTTGGTGAAAACCCAGTTTTTGAAAATGTGCATATTTTAGCAGCATGGAAACATAAAAGTATCACAAAGCAAAGCTTTATTCTCATATTTTGTACTCTTAATATCTGTGCATTTGGATATGATGAACCACCTTTTATATATCTGTATTTCAATGCAGATTTCCAAAAGATATCCCCCTTTTTATTTATTTTATTACTAAATGACTGGCTGGAGGCCATTATCTCTGATTCCTAATATCTTCCTCTTATTCAGATATATAATATCATTTGGACGCAGTTAAACGCAATTATAAAAACCATTGCAAAAATTTTGTCATATCAATCAATTAGTCAGTAAATGTATAATAAGTATCCACTATATCCTAAAAACTGTATTAAGCATTGAATTTATAAAGAAAGGCAGTTCTTGCTCTCAAGACTCTCACAATCTAACAGAGGGAACAACATGAAAATAACTATGTACAAACTACACATGGGGTAAATTGAAAGATGATCATGGGGAAATGATCAAGGGGAAATGGGGAAAGGAATAAAATTACAGAGAATTACAAAATATTTCTAATAAAAGATGGTCTTTTGACTAGCACTTAAATGAAATCAGAGAATAAAAATATGAAGGGAGAAAATTCTTGGCATGAGGAACAGACAATGGAAAAGTCCAGAGCCAGGAGACAGAACGGTTTCTTGAAATAAAATCAAGGAAGCAATTGTCACTGGATCACAGAGTATACAGGGGAAAGTTAAAATATTTAAAAAAAAATAGAAAGACAAGAGCCATTCAGGTTATGAAGAACTTTGAATGTCAAACAGAAGATTTTATATCTGATCCTGGAGGGAAAAGAGAGCAGCTAGAGTTTATAAAATTAGGAAGAAAGGTGGGGAGGATATGATCAGGTCTGAGCTTTAGGAAGATTAATATGATAGCTGACTCGAAATGGGAGGGACTTGAGGCATGGAGACCAAATAAATGGCTATTGGAAGAGTCTAAACATGAAATGATAAGAGCCTTCACCAAAGAGATAGCAATGTCAGAAGAGAGAAATGAACATATATAAGAAATCTGAAAGAAATAAAATCCATAAACATGGCAACAGATTGGCTCTAGGAGGTAAAAAGGAGAGAAGGATGGAGTGCAACAACTAGGTTATGAACGTGGGTAGCAGGTAGGACGATGATATCCTGCAGAGAAAGGAAAATTTGTAAGATTTCAAAGGGAAAGTTTGAAAGAGTCACTGTGATAAAATAGGAAATTAAGTGAAAAACCATACTGCTTTGACACAGTAAATAATTAGTTGAGATTATTCAATGTAAATTTTTCTAGTGGATCCAGTCAGCATGGTTTTGTGATTTTCCCCAACTTCTTTCAAGAGCATGTGAGTAGTACACATGTCAATGGACGAGTAGAGTAATCTACAGCTGAAGCGTTCTATCAATAATAAGATAAAGGAGAAAGGGACTCATGAGAAGAGATTGTTATAAAGTTGAACTGAGGACAGGATGATTATAGCAGTTGTGACATGGGAAAAAATTTAGAATAGAAGATTTAGAGGTCATCCTGAGGACAGAGAATAGGAGTTTAAAGACAAAGAAAGAGGAAGAATGACAGCAGATTGCAATTAGATAAGAAAATTTCAAAGTTTATGAATATGGGAATGATGTGAGTGATAAAAAGACAAGAGGTGTGGTCATTTATTTTTAACACAAAGGTCATAGGTAAGTATAAACAAGTAGAGAATGTAAAATGATTAAGCTGAAGAATTGTATGATTAGTAAGTCTAAGGGAGAATTGATATGAATGTTGAAGTTTAGTGTGAAGACAGATGTTAAGAAGAGGAAAAAACTATATGTAATGGATTTATTGAGGAAAGAAAGGAAGCGTTCTATAGGTCAGTAGACAATAATGATCAGAATTTTCATTAGGTGATAAATAAAGATTGTATGAGTCTCAAAGGAGGAAAGTTTACTGAGTAATGGTGATATAGAAAGAGTCTTAAAGTGGCAGGGGAAGAAAGGAGTATTCAGTGTATTTGAAACAGATCTAAACACCCTCTAAGGTTTCTGAATAGGACAGTATATATTCAGCTGACAACTCATTCATTTTTTATTATCTCCTACTAAAGTCAAAGATATAGATCATGATATCAGTGAGAATCCTGAATGAGAAAAAAAAGGACTTTAGATATGACTTATTCTTATATTACCAAAAACAGCTGACAGGATAAAAGCTTATGGCTGTTTCTGGTAGGAGAAAAGAGAGAAGAGTAGTTAGCAGTCCAAAATGTGACATGGGAAAAACACAATAAGACTAGATTTGCAGGACATTCATATCCTCTTCAGCTTTTTGATAAACAATCCTCAGCAACTTGATTCTTGATTCTATTTGGTTTCTTAGCATGCCTCAACACTTAGAGATTTACAGCCCTCATGACATTTTGATTCTATCTAGAGAAGTATCTCTCTGCAGATATGTATCAATCCTAATCATATCTAGTTTCTTCTCAGAAATATATTTTCTGTCAAAATTGATGGTTTGCTACATAATCATAAAGGTCATATTCCTTTAAACTGTAAAGAATTTTTGTATAAATTTATAATCTGTAAATAGTTTCAGGAGGAGAAAATTATTTTCAAATACACTCATTAATAATAGTTTGCTTGAATTAGTTTAAAATGTCACATTTACCTTTTTTACCCTAAATTATCAATATAAATTATTTCCCTTGAAAAACATTCTTTTTCATACATTTTGCAAAAAGCTTATGCAAATATAGATTTGTCAATCTTCTTTTACCTTCAGGGAAAAGTTTGTCTGGTTTTAAAACTCTTCAATTGTGCTTTGATTTTCTTTTCATCTGAACTATTAAAGATCCATTAAAGTCTGAGGGCAGAAGGGAGTTTTGACTACTTAAGACTTAATTCAATGCAATTAGTGACTGGTTTGAAAAAAAAAAGAAAACAGGAGGAGCACTGTATAAGCTAAGTAGAAAAAAATTTATGTTTGAACCTTGAGACAATAGGAAGAAAGGAAGGAAGGAAGGAAGGAAGGATAAGAGGAAGGAAAAAAGGGAGGAAGGAAAAGAGGGAGAAAGGAAGAAAAAAGGGAGGAAGAAAGAAAGAAAGAAAGGAGAGAGGGAAGGGAAGAAGGAAAGAAGGAAGAAGCAGGAGAGAGGAAGGAAGGAAAAAACAAATGGAGGAAGGAAGAAAGAAAGGAAGAGAGAAAAGGAGGAAGGGAAAGAGAGAGAAGGGAGGAAGGGATAGAGGGAAGAAAATAAAGAAAAACAGAATAATTATAATAAACAAGTTTGGCCTCAGAGACAGAATTTATAACCTTCCCTTCTTTATATAAATATATTGTTGATTGCATTTAATGTATGAATGAGTGAAAGAATGAGGGAAAAAAAAAAAAAAAACATTATATTGCCCACAAAAGTCAAACTAATCTTTTTAAAGCACCAACCTTATTATCATGCTGCATTCCACCCCACTTCTTTTTCTCTCTGTTTCTCTGTCCATCTCTTACACACACGCACATATACACATACACACACACCATTCAATACATTCTATTAACTTTCTATTGTCTCAAGAATCAAATATAAAATTCTCTACTTGGCTTACACAGTACTTCTCCTGAAGTACTTTCAAGTTCTTTCAAGTTGCAGCTAAAACCCCATCCCACATTCTTGAACAAGAATATTTTTTCTATCCATCCTAAATGCTAGTACATTTCTTCTAAGATTTTCTCCAATTAAAAATGTTTATACATATGTTTAAATATATATATATACACAGATACATATGTATATATACACAAATAATATATACAAATAAGTATACACACATTTTCACGTAATTTATGTATTACACACATACGTGTATAAAGAATTATATAATGATATTCAGTGAAAAACACTTTGGTTTTGATTCTAGAAAATTATAACTGGAACTATATGACATATCTCATTTGGGAACAATAGCAAAATTGATTTGATCACTGTTCCTAGTTCCAAAATTTGAGGGGATAGAGTATGATTGAGATAAAAGAATATGGCAATAAAACAAGAGGATGTTGAAGAAAAAGTTGTCAAAGAGGTGAGAATGAATTAAAGCATGACTGGAGCTTTCCTGAAATAATCCTTTGCAATCCCTATACCTGCTAATACTTTTTTTTTCCCCTTTCAGACTGATTCCACTTTTTTTGTGTATACCTAACTATTTACTTTTGTTTTCCCTATTAGAATATATGCTCCTTGGAGGCAGAGATTATGATGGTGGTTGTCATTTTGAGTTGTTTTTTTTTTCCCTCTGGCATTTAACACAATTTTTGCCACATTGTAAGAGTTTATTAAACATTTTTTTGACTAAATGTCACAGACAAAGAAATTACAAGTCAAGTCAGTAGGATAGAAGTACCTGCCAGGCTTGGTTTCTTCTCTGAAGGGAAAGATGGTTGCTAAAAGTCTCTAGTCAAGGCAGCTTTCCCTGAACCACTTTTCTCTTTTCAATTTTTTAAATAAGCAAACCTCTATAGGATAAGGAAGGCAGAAAGAGCTATATTAGGAAATGAAGATGAAGACACAGATAGAGAAATACATATATCAATATTTAAAAATGTATTTTATTTAAAATATATTTATTTATTCATGAAGTTTTACAAAACAGATGTTTTAATTATTTATATCCAAAAGTATGAAATGAAATAAGAAAATATTTGAGTTCATAGAGTCATCAGATGTGGTGTTCTTTTTCTTCTTTAAAATAATCTAAAGGTTCTCTCTGGGAGAGAGAGCAGGTTTCTCAGGGAGGTTTTCTGGAGGCAGCCTTAGTTTCAGTTGAAAGTAATAATCACCCAAAATGCAGCCAGGTGATAAAAGTTCAGATCTTTTATTGTCTCTAATAAAGCCCGGTTAGCTTAGAGGCTTATCTCTCTGCTTGGTTCCAAGAGCTCCCTCCAAATGTCTCCAAATCCAAAGGTTTTGTCCTTCAGCCTCTGCCTCCTTCAGCCTCCAATTCCACTGAACTCTCTTGACTGGGCTTATATATGACTCTTCTGAGAGAATGCGATTATGGGTTTTCTCCCAGAGTGCTCTCTGGCCCTAAGAGCTTCAAGGGAGGTGTGAATTCGGATATCTCATACTAAACCCTGAAACTTCCCAAACCTGTGAACTCCAATGAGTAAAGGTGTGAACACAAAAATTGTATCAATTACATTGTGTTAACACTAGGATTCTAACATGTCCCTTGAGTTATCACTTTGTTTCAAGTTGGGTTAACACTAGGATTTCAACAAGCAGACCTCCCAAATGAAAAAAATATTCCAGCTTTGAAATGAAAAATTTAAGCATTCATATAAAGCAATAATCATCACTATAACTTCCATCTCTATTTCCACATATTATCTTCTTTTGAAAAACTCAACCATGAGTGGATTATATTTTCATTATTTGTCCTTTCACAATTCAATATATGCTACTTTCCCCCTCCCATCCATGTCCTGCTTCCCAATTTTTGTTCTTCCTGTTCCATAAATATTAACAAATTTCATTATGTCTTCAGGCTTTGGTGCCACATAAGGACAGATATTGACTCTTCTACCTATTAAGAATTTCTATAATATAAGAGATTTCTGCAATTCAAAACTCTTTCTGCTTAAGTAAAACAGGTCTGTTTTGCTTATTCTTTTAATAGTTTTATCTTTCAATGGTGATTTACTTCTGATATATTCCCTATAGTTTGCTTTGAGCACTTTTAAATATCCTTGTTCAAATAAGGTAATTTTATATTACTTATTTTATATACCACACTTAGTCCCAAAACTTTCTAGAGGAAACAAGGTAAATTCTGACTCAATACAAAGCCCTGATCAAAAGCAAGCTAATCATTCTAATTTGCTTATTCCATAAAATAATTCTATTTTCTTGTATTGTCCTTTATTAAAAACTCATTTGAGATAACAAAAAGATTCAAAAGATTTCTTCATTAATTTATCTACACAAAAGAGTTGCTTCTATGGCATCAGAATCACACTTAGAATAGTGCCATGCATATAGTAGCGCAGGTACTTTTTAAAAGAAAATCTAGTACCAGAGCAATACTATATTCCGGATAGAAAGAAGCACAGTGAATGGGAGCCTCTCCCCAAAAAATAAGTTCAGGTCCTAGCTTTGCCATTTACATATTATGTTATTTTGAACAAATCACTTCTTTCTGGGTCTGAGTTTCCACAAATATAAATGAGGAATAAATAACCTTCTACTTGCTTTCTTTCCCTCAAATATAACATTATCTTTAATTCATCCTTGACACAGGTACCAAGGTATATTTTGATTGCATTAAATTAAAAAGATTTTGGACAACCCACACTTAACACCGTACACCAAGATAAGGTCAAAATGGGTTCATGTCCTAGGCATAAAGAATGAGATTATAAATAAATTGTAAGAGTATAGGATAGTTTACCTCGCAGACCTGGGGAAGAGGGAGGAATTTATGACCAAAGAAGAACTAGAGATCACTATTGACCACAAAATAGAAAATTTTGATTATATCAAATTGAAAAGTTTTTGTACAAACAAAACAAATGCAGAAAAGATTAGAAGGGAAACAATAAACTGGGAAAACATTTTTACAATCAAAGGTTCTGATAAAAGGCCTCATTTCCAAAATATATAGAGAATTGACTCTAATCTATAAGAAATCAAACCATTCTCCAATTGATAAATGGTCAAAGGATATGAACAGACAATTCTCAAACAAAGAAACTGAAACTATTTATAGACATATGAAAATATGCTCCAAATCATTATTAATCAGAGAAATGCAAATTAAGACAACTCTGAGATACCACTACACACCTGTCAGATTGGCTAGAATGACAGGGAAAGATAATGTGGAATGTTGGAGGGGATGTGGGAAAACAGGGACACTGATACATTGTTGTGGAATTGTGAATACATCCAGCCATTCTGGAGAGCAATTTGGAACTATGCTCAAAAGGTTATCAAACTGTGCATATCCTTTGATCCAGCAATGTTTCTACTGGGCTTATACCCCAAAGGGACCTGTATGTGCCAAAATGTTTGTGGCAGCCCTGTTTGTAGTGGCTAGAAGCTGGAAAATGAAAGGATGCCCATCAATTGGAGAATGGTTGAGTAAATTGTGGTATATGAATGTTATGGAATATTATTGTTCGGTGAGGAATGACCAGCAGGATGAATACAGAGAGGACTGGCGAGACTTACATGAACTGATGCTAAGTGAAATGAGCAGAACCAGGAGATCATTATATACCTCAACAATGATACTGTTTGAGGACGTATTCTGATGGAAGTGGATCTCTTTGATAAAGAGAGCTTTAATTGATCAAAGATGGACAGAAGCAGCTACACCCAAAGAAAGAACACTGGGAAATGAATATAAACTGCTTGCATTTTTGTTTTTCTTCCCGGGTTATTTATACCTTCTGAATTCAATTCTCCCTGTGCAACAAGAAAACTGTTTGGTTCTGCACACATATATTGTATCTAGGATATACTGTAACCTATTTAACATGTAAAGGACTGCTTGCCATCTGGGAGAGGGGGCAGAGGGAGGGAGGGGAAAAATCGGAACAGAAGTGAATGCAAGGGATAATGCTGTAAAAAATTACCCTGGCATGCGTTCTATCAATAAAAAGTTATTTTAAAAAAAGGTTTTGAACAAAGCCACTGCTGCCAAGAATATAAGGAAAGCAGAAATCTGAGCAATTAATTTTATAGCCAATATTTCTGAGAAAGATTTCTAAGATTTCTCAGAAATATTGGCTATAAAATTAATATAAATTAATATTTATAAGATATATAGAGAATTGACTCAAATTTATAAGACTACAAGTCATTCCCCAATTGATAAATGATCAAAGGATATTAACAGATAATTCTTAGATGAAGAAAGTAAAGCCATCAATAGTCATATAAAATGTTCTAAATGACTATTGATCAGAGAAATGCACATTATAACAATTCTGAGGTACCACCTCATACCTTTCCGATTGACTAAGATGACAGAAAAAGATAATGATAAATGTTGAAGGGATATGGGAAAACTGAAACACTGATACATTGTTTGTGGAGTTGTGAAATGATCCAACCATTTTGGAGAGCAATATGGAACTATGCTCAAAGGGTTATCAAACTGTGCATATCCTTTGATCCTGCAGTTTCTTTACTGATTCTATATCACAAAGAGATCACAAAAAGGGGAAAGGACCTAATGTCCATAAATATTTGTAATAGCTCCTTTTGTGGTGGCAAAGAATTTGAAAATAGTTAATGTCTATAAGTTGGGGAATGGCTAAATAAGTTATGGTACATAAAAGTAATGGAATTATTATTGTTTTTATAAGAAATGATGAACAGACTGATTTTAGAAAAGCCTGGAAAGATTTATATGAACTGATGTAGAGTAACGTGCGCATAACCAGAAAAATATTGTATACAGAAACAGCAAAATTGTATAATGATCAAATATGATAAACTTGACTTTTCTCAGAAATGTGTGTACCAAGGTAATTTTAATAAACTTTTGATAGGAAATACCATCCACATCCAGAGAGAGAACTATGGAAACTGAATGCAGATTAAAACATATTATATTCATGCTTTTTTTCCCTTTTTTTTCTCCTATCACATTTTCCCCCTTTTGTTATGATTTTTCTCTCACACTGTGACTCCTGTGGAAATATGTTAAAAATGAATGTACTTTTATACCATAAAAAGAAATTAAAGTTTCAAAAAAAAGAAAAATAAACTAAAAAAAAAATTCACTTGATAAAAATGTACAATTCTTGAGGACAAGGACTATTATATACTATCCCCAGTCCCTTGCAAACAGTAGATACTTAATAAATATTTCTTTCATCTCTTCCTATGAATTATCTCATATTTTTCTTCAATTTTAATGTCTTTTGACTTTGTTTTAATATTTCTAATTATCTTTTATAATGATTATCTTTAATTTGGGCCATTTTAATTTTCAAGAAGTTTGTAGTTTGGGCAAGGTTTTGTACTTCTTGTATTAATTCCTTTAATTCCTATTAATTCCTTTTCCAATTCCTTTTTTTTTTAACTCTCTGTTTTCACCAAAAATCTTATCTTAGTATCCTGATTTCATTTATAAAAATATTTTCATTGGAAAAAAGATCCTGGCTTAATTTTTTCAGTAATTCTAGCACTGAATTCAGTAATTCAAGTGTCTTGAATATCTTTGTCATCATGATAGTTAATTTTATGGGGTTATTCTCTTTTTTTATCCTATCATTATTTCAACCTATTTTTCTAACTTGAGGCTTTAAATTAAGGCCAGATTCTGCATACTGAATAGAGTGTCTGGGCTTAAACTCAAAAGGACTTGTGGTCAAATGGACCTGAAACATTTAGTAGTTGTATGACTTCAGACAATTTAACTCTGTTTGCCCCCATTTACTCATCTGTAAAATGATCTGGAGAATAAAATAGCCAATTTCTCTAATATATTTGCCAAGAAAACGCCATATGTCACCTTGAAGAATTAAACACTACTGAAAAACAAAGGAACCATGATAACAATCTGCACACTTCTCGATGGAAAATCAGGAATGTTCTATCTACTGCTTTCTTGGAGTTTTAAGTATTGTGTTATTGAAGGACTTCAGGAACAGCTCAATATACAGAGCTTTCAAAGTGATCTGATGTAAGGTAAAGTTTCTATGCTACTGCTCTCACCAGTGTAGTTTCCTGACCTGAATTTGATTTTGGGCAACATATTTGTAGACTTGTCCCTGGTTAAAATTCCATTAGATTCCTGTTGGATTCAAGTACAAGTAGCCAGCTGGAAAACTGCAGATTCAAAGTAACAGAACTGCTCGTTCCTCTGTACTCTAAAAACCCCTTTCCTGTTTATTCTACTTTAGGTATTAGATTGCATTGTAAACTTGAATTTTAATTGTACTTCACTTTTGGTCACAGAATCACAACCCTACTGCTGCTGGTTTCTCAACTTGTCTCTTCCTCAGGAAGGAATTTAGGGCTTGTGACTATTCTAAAAAAAAAAAAATAGTCTTTGGAATTTCTTCCTGAGGCATAGTACCATTCCTCAGGTATACCTGGATCACTGATCCAGAACTGTGTTGTAAGCAATAAAGCTACCAGTTGGCACATATTCTTGCATATTGTACAAGTGTAGACCCCATTATTACTTGATTGGGGACCTTTTCTTGAGATCATACAGAATTTTCCTGTGCTTAAATGCTTAATGCAGCTGTTCCTAGCTAGACCCAGCCCTAGTATTTCTATCTGTCTCCCATACTTATTTGAACTCAAAATATTAATCATTATAGTATTTTATTCTTGAGTTTCCTGGTGAGAACTCAATCTGATGCATTATCTTAACCTGTTTAGAGGCATTGTGAGTTAGAACTTGATTATTTTTCTTCTTACTACTTTACCAAAAATGTCTATTATGTTTTAATGTAGCCTTCACAAAACTTAACTCATGTTTGCCAGATATCTCCTAAATCCAGGGCCTATTCTTTTATGTTAACAAAGTTCATGTTCTCTTAAATTGCTTCTGGCCAAATCTCTAGTAATTATCTCTCTGTATGTCTGCATGGAGACTGTTTTCTTTATGTCTTGAACTCTCTTAGTCTAGCTAATTGTAAGTTTTGTGTTCTGTGCATAACTAGTTCTGCTTCTAGATGCCATGACTGATGAGGAATAATAAAAAAAAATTCTTCTGATTTTCCTTCTATCACCACCACCATCATTGTAGAATGAGTTTATTTCCTTACTATTTATTTATTCAATTACTACTTGTATCCAGGTTTTAACCTTGTAAAGACCTTATGAGTATGGTTAATTTTTAGCCCAGTTAATCATACTTTCTCTTTATAATTTGGTCCAGAAGAGATGCTCATGTTCAGTAAAGGAATGATTTGTAATTAAAATCTTGTTTTTATGTCAAAATTAAAAAGATATGGGATACAAAGATTACATCAACTAATGAGGGAAGGAGGAATAAACAACCCTCATCACCTACCAATGAAAAGTTATACAATCCTCCAAATATCTGTATTCCTCAACTCCTTTTGAAAATGATATTAACAATGATGAAACCAGCTTCTGCAATTGATTTCCCATACTTTGGAGATGTTAGTGGTGTTTTTAAGCAAATTCTTTCAGTTCTAATCTGAATAATGGTTAATGGAAGGATAAAACTACAGCACACACTTTTTTTCCAGGTGAAAGTAAGAAAATGCCTTCAATTTCATATTTTCTTACAACTTTCTGTAGTTGTTAGGTGTATTGTATTTTTTTTTCTAAGATGGCAAAAAACACAAAGATCTTCTTTTCCATATATAAAATTAATGAGAGAAAAAAAGATTTCATTGCAATTTTCTACTACCCAAAGAAACGGAATAATTGCATTACTGAAGAACTACATGGGTCTACTGAACACAATGGCTCTCCCTGAAACTGGAAAATCAAAGGCAACATATTGTACCAAAGTCTAATAGCACAAAAACTGCTTCCTGGGAGCAAAGTTGACACTCCTGATACTACATGAATTCTTTCAGTGCTCCAAGGTAGAGCTGATGGCCTCAAAATAATCATTTCTTAAAAAGTGCCCTACTGACCTGCAAAAGTTGATGAATCTTCCCAAAGTGACTTATTTCCAGTTTATACACAAGAGAGACTTCACTCATACAACACAATGTCACCCTTCAAGATGTCATAAATTAATAGAAATTAGTTCCTCTGCTTCAATGTAATGTTTGCCCTATGAGCAAGTAATCAACAAGATAGTAATTTAAACAGTTGATTTTTGTGACAGCAGAAGTCATACTTTAAATTTTTGTTCCACATACTTATAACAGCCTTACATTAATCTCTTCCAAAGGCTGTCATTTTTGGTCACATTGATATTCTTTATTTTAATGTTAGTCTTCTGTTGAACTTAGGGAGCACAGGACCATTGATCTTGTTTTGTTTATCCTATCAAGAAAATGGATGATAAATTGCTAGATTACAAAAGCCTCTTGAAGGACACAATCCAGATCTTTCCTGGAGAATTAAAAGACAGCTACTGCTTTTTAAAATGGCAATTTGCAACTTGTATTACAGAAGACAAAAAGAAAAATAAGCAACAATCTTGCATTTTCTTGCTGGCAAGATTATTTCTTGCTGTGTCTTGATTATTTCCATTTGAATATTATATATGTATGAGTAATAATTGAGTCCTGCTTATTATATGAAATAAGGGGAAAATGTAAGTGATCCAAAAAGTAATAGGATAGCTATTCATTAGACTTGCTGGCTAACTGAAAGTATATGAGGAAATTGCTTGGTATGACAGTCATGAATTCTAAAGAACTATTTAATGCTTGCTCAAAAGAATTTTGAGTTGTAGTAATTAAATGAGATAAGTCTTGGAATAGATAACCTCAGACAATGAGTATACCTTAATTCCTGGTCTCTAGCTAAGTACCTGAGCATACAACTTCTACTTTGTCACATTTTCAAAAATGGTGATGGATATAAGGGTAAAAAGGATCAGCATAAGAAAGGGAAAAAAAGAAATTTTCAGTTAGAATGACATTTCAAAATGACAAATAAAGATAATTTTAATTAATCAATTAATTAGAGTCAAATACATAGCATAGTGAATAGAGTATTGAATTTGGAGTTAGGATACATATATTGAGGCACCATAAGTAAGCTATTCTGACAAGAGAAATAAATTTATTTTGAAAGGAAACAGTAAATCAAATGGAATAACTATGTTGGGGCTAAATTATGAAGGGAGATTGATAGCTCTTCTAAAGCAAAGAAAGAAAATGTATATATAATAAAATAAGCTTTATAAAGTAAGTTTATTTACCTTGCCAGGATATACATTAAGATTAAGATTCCATATTGCTAGTGTTAATATATATATATGACATCTTCATGTCCTTTATTCTCATGGAGGGGTACTCTAGGTTTCATAGTCTTTGTAACTAATTCAAAGATGAGGAATTTGCCAGATCAGGAGAACCTGAGCTTCTCATGTTCTCTTTCCATGTTCAAGCACCATATCACTAATGAAAACCTTACCATTATTTTTTAAAAGGCTTTCCATTCTAATTGTCGATATGGCAGGGAACTGACCATATGCATTCTTAGTTTTCATGAACTTGAATTGCTGGTTAGGCTATTGTCTAACAACTTCTGCTATTGAAATTCTATGTGTAAGATTTTTACTTAAAATAACTATAAATATGTGAAAAGTCCTCAAAAGATGTCCAGAAACTTGTAGGTACTTAGGAGTAAGTTTCATGGAAAGTGCAAGCAAGAATGAGCTCTAGCCAAAGGGCCTAAGGTCAGTAGGTTTTAAGTGATAGCTAGTGAAGCAGCATAAGGGAACATGAGAAGAAAACTCAGCCCACGTCCTGTCACTGCATAAAGATATAGGATCCAGGGTATTCTATCAGGGCTATGGTAAATGATCTTATCAGAGTCATAGCAGGAAATGGGAGGTAATTAGAAAATCTTTATGCATTCTTGAAACCATCATCTCCAATGTGCAATCAATCGGGTTTTCAGGATAAGTATCATAGAATACAGTCAATACTCATTGTGGGTCGTACAAAGAGAAGGCAATAGAAAATGAGTTAAGTGTAGAAGGTAGTTTGACTAATAGGAGAAGAAAGGGTAGTGTCTAATCGCAGTCATGAAATTAAGAATTGTAGAATCAATTATATCCGGACTATAGTGGGGATAAAAACAAGTAGGATTTGTTTATTCATTCTAAGAGTGGGAAAATAGGTAAAGCATGGTCCTGGCACAAAATCTGAACCAGGAATTCATCCTGGAAATATGAATAAATAAAAGAAAGCTCTGATTTCATTGAAGAAATACTATAATTTAAAAGAAATCCAAGAACCCAAAAGAGAATAAGTTCATGATAAATTGGCCATGAGGATTCCCAGAAAAAAATGAAGCAAGTTATTACAACTAAAACTAAAAATTAAATTAAAGATTCTGGAGAAAAAAATAAGAGAATAAATGTCTTAAAAAAGAAAAGAAAAAACTTCATCTACAGGAGACTCTTCTAAAAATAAAATTGAACAAATAAATTTCAAAGATTTTAGATAAAAAAAGAAAAGTTAAGTAAAAAATTTAAAAATAGAACTTTCAAGACATCAACTATAAAAATATTTTGATATAGAAATACATCATATTTAGATGAAAACTATATCTATATAATATGAAATATATATTCCTATGTTTATAGGAAGATGGATACTAAAGAGAGGGAAGAGTTGGGGAAATAGATGAGTAAGTCCAAAGTAATTTGAAAACAGAGAGATAGTGCATTAATAATTTTTATAGATAGGAAAGACTGAACAGGAGATGACTTCTGAGTGAAGAATTGAGTAAAGCTAAGGATTCTGAGAGAGACAAAGTGGAAGGACAAGATATATCGATATGAGGAGAGAGAAACTGTATGAAGCAATAATCAGATTTGGGCTTGACTAAATGGAAGAGGAATAGAGATACAATGGAACATTTTCATTGTAGATTAATAGTATTCATCATTTCTTCCAACTTCTTTCTCACCTGATAACCATAATCATAAATGTAAGTTTAACATATACATCTAAAAAATGGAGAAAAGTAGTAGAAATAATTAGAATGATGAATTCAGAAATCTGTCATTTATAACATTATATATAACATATATAAGGAATTTACATAAAAACATTGTCATAGATAAATGAGGATCCAGAACAGAATCTATTGTGTTCTGTTGATCTAAAACAGAAAGTAAAAGAAAAAACAGGGTAACAATATTATGCTTAAAGACCATATATATAATGAAATAAAAATAATAAATATATAAGCAATGAATGTCAAAGAATATAAATACTTCAAGGAAAGTTAAATGAATTACAATGACAAATAGACTAAAAAAAAAATTAGGTTCCCCAATATAGCCTTTTCAGATATAAGCATATAACAGAAAGAAAAACAATAAAGTTAATCACCTGAATGCAATTTTAAAGAAGGTGGACACTTTGGCAATTACTGAATGATAATAAAAGGGAGTACACTTGTCTACTGTTATGGCACATTTATAAAAATTGCAGTTGAAGATATATAAACCTTAAAAACAAATGAAGAAAAACAAAATTATTCAACCAATCTTACTGACCACAATACAACAAAATAATACAGTCAATAATGGATATTTAGAAAAATATTTAAAATCAAATGAAGCAAAAAAGATGTAATACTAAATAATATCCAGATTCAAAAACAAATTATTAAAAATGCATAATTTTACCAAATAAAAGATAACCATAATACAACATCTCAAAACTTTTAAAGAAAGGACACAGCACACTAAATAATGTTAGTAATGCTATAAAACAATAATCATCCAAAATAATTTGATACTTGCTTACAAAAAGAGAAAAATTGATCAAGGGATCAGATTATGTATCTATTATTCCAAAATAATAAAGCATAGTATCATACTGCTTGGCAAAACATGCCAACATTATTGTTATAAAGATTCATTATTCCACAAAATGTCCTGCATTAGATTTAGACATTATATTTAGAGTTAAATTTCATACCTATGTATCTATAAGCATATTAACAACTTCCTCCAAACATTCTTCTTTTTTAAAGTATTAATAGTATTACATTTTCCCAATTGCATGTAAAGATCTTTTACAACATTCATTCATTTTTATAAAATTTTGAATTACATTTTTCTTCCCCTCTTACCTTTTTCTTTCTCAAGACATCAAGCAAATGGATATATGTTATACATATATGTATATATCTATATCTATCTATACAAATAATCATTTTAAATACATTTTAATATAAGTCATGTCTAAGAAAAATTAGAACAAAAAAGGCAAACCAGGAGGGAAAAAATCAAACAAAAAATAAAAACAGTGAAAATGCTGTATTTCAATGTTAGGATAAGAGCCTCCTACCAGTGGCTGCTGGAGGTCTAACTCAGACCTGTAAAATGGATCTCTTCATGTGAGAGGATAATGATGATGATACAAAGAGACTGAGAGGCAGTTGCTGTTTGCTGACTTCTCTCCTCTCTTGCCGTCAATTTATTTCTTTCCCCATTCACAAGGAACACCTGCATAAGTAAAGGCTGCTTTGAAGCTACTTCAAGTGTTATGATTCACACCTGTAAAGGCTCTCAGAGAATTGACCTGCCCCTTTACTTAGACATGGTCCTTAACAATTCCCCCTTTTTTGTTTTATGGAAGTGTGATTACTTTCCCCCCACTGCATGATCAGTAAGTTTGTGCATTGGCTGTTATCTGAGTCTGTTAGAATTCTTACAAGGTGCTAGGTCACTGGAATTGATAGAGACAATAATTATCTAATTTAGCATGGTACTTAACAATTCTCTAGTTCATTAATGAACTTAATACTTATTAGAGTTCACACCTTTCACACTTTTAAGATTCACACCTTTAAGAGAGCATATATAAGCTAGGAACCTCAACCAGGATGGAGTCCAGGAGATTCACAAGACAGAAGCTCACAAGCCCCCTCTCATAGGCAGAGTCAAATTCATTCCAATTTCCACCTTTGTGCTGGCTGGAGACATTGGGAGGATGAGAGGCTGAAGCTGGCAGAGGCAAAGGACTAGCGGCAAGAGCTCTTGGAACTAAGAAGAGAGATAGGCCTCTAAGAAAGCTAACTGCACCCAAGGAAGGACACAAGACTTAAAAGGAAAAAATAAAGGATTTGGACTTTAATCCCTAGGCTGCATTTGAGGTGATTATTACTTTGAACTGAAATGAAGGCTGCGTCTGGAAACCCCCCCAAGAAACCTGTTCCCAAAGAACATTATATTTTAGAGAAGAACATTACATTGAGTCCACATGTTAAGATATTTGAGTCCACATGCAAGGGAGTGCAAACAGCACTCTAACAAGTGTTGAATCTTCTCAGATATCATGGAGGCAAATTTTCAAATGGAAAAGAGGACTATAGTCAGAACAGTCATTTAAGTCTCTCATCAGTCTCCTAGCTTGGCTCTTTGATTTATCATTCCATTTAATTACCCGAACTAAAAAAAGTCTTACCGTGTCTCTTCTCCCTTTTCTTCCCTGTGGGTTACCAAAGGAACTCTGGGAGGATCCTACTCACAAATAGCTCTTGGGCAATGCTGTTTCTTTGTTTCTTGTGTTTCTTATGATCCACAATCGGTTACCATAGATAGTGTCCTTCTGGATGGCCCTGTTCAGGTGCCAAAATGTGGTGTGCTTTCCAAAGTGCCCAAATTGGGGTGCCAAAATATACCATCAAGACTAGCTCTCCGAAGGATCTCGGTTCCAGCCTTGGTCTTAGTGGAGGAGTAAAGAAGGCAGCAGACTCACAAGGATGGTCAAAGTTGGAGTCCTTATTTCCAATCTTCTCAGCCCTTCAATACATTAATATGATTGCATCATTACAGCACACTGAGCATGTGCCAAATAGAGAACCATTCTATCATCACATCACATTGAGCAAGTGCTAACAATAAGCTATTGGTATGTGAATGCCTCTTTACTTTAAGTATCCCTTGCTTCCAGTAGAACACAGGTGGTCATGGCCTCCCTGACTTCTCAAGAAGGCTGTGAGCCCTTAGAGGAGATGGGGTGCCATACCAGATGTTGTCAGCAGGTTCCCTCAGGGCTGAAGGGTCATATACCTTACCCAGAGTTCCCCCACTGTCCGTGAGTCTCTACAATTCTCCATAGTTTTCTCTTGATGAAAATGGCATTTTCTAACACAGGTCTATCAGATTGTCTTGGATTACAGCATTGCTGAGAAGAGCTAAGTCTATCATAGCTGATTATTACATAATCTTGTGTTTAATGTGTACAATTTTCTCTGGGTTCTGCTCACTTCACTTAGCATCAGTTTATATAAATATTTCCAGGTTTTCCTAAAATGAGCCTGTTCATTACTTCTTATAGAATAATACTCCATTACTTTCATGTGCCATAACTTATTCAATCAATCCACAATTGGTGAGTATGCACTCTATTTCCAATTCTGTCCAATGAGTTGCTACAAACATTTTTACACATGTGGGGCCTTTCCCCTCTTTTATGATTTCTTTGGGATTCAGGCCCAGTAGTGGACATATTGAATCAAAGAGTATGCACAGAATGATAGTCCTTTGGACATAGTACTAAATTGCTCTCCAGAATGGCTGTATCAGCTCCACCAATAATGCATTAAAGTTCCAGTTTTTCCACATACTTTTCAACACTTTTCATTATCTTTTCCTGTCATCTTAGGCAATCTGATAAATGTGAGGCAGTACCTCAGATAATTTGTATTTATCTAACAATAGTAATGTAAAACATAAAAATTTTTCTTTAACCTATATATTAAAAATTATGTGAATAGTTTAGTTTGAAATTTAACCAAATAATAATTTTATGTGTTGATTTAGTATTAATTCTCCAATTTAGCAAAGAAATATTATTTTATAATTCTTATCAAATATCTGTTTTCTGAAAGAATAATAATGATCAGCTCAGAAATTACTTTTCACTGAAATTTATTATAGAATGATGACTTAAAGAAATAATGTGTAAAATGATCCATTTTAGAGAAACATCCTTGGAGTTCATTTTTAAGCAGTTTGAAAAGAAAAAGAAAGCCTACAAATAGTGATTAAAGCAAGATTTAATGATTTTAGAAAATTATTTTGTAGGATGGGTCAAAACTTAATTTATGGTTGTTCTGTTGATGAATCAAACACAATTACCTATATTGTGTACTCCTGTTTCATCTTGGTTATGGAATTGTCTTTGTTTTTGTGAATAAATAAGGATAGAGTTAGAAAGATTTTTTTTTCAAAGTCAAGATGAATCTCTCCTTACTTTATATTACTTTCATTAAGCATAGATTAAAACTTAAGTAATAATTTTTCTTTGAGAGAATGCCAGTTAAAGACACTTGGAAATAACACATATTTGCAAAAATACTTATAATAGTATGTTTTGTTGTAGCAAGTAAGTGGAAATTAAAGGAATGTTCACTAATTAAAAACAGCTAGGTCATTTTTCTAAGGCAGAAATTTCTGTATGCTATTATTATCATGACCACCACAACTATTTAGAGAAGGTACTTTTCTGTTCCTTCCATAGTTGTCATATTGTATTTAATGTTAAGGGAATCATTATCTTTTGGATTTACTACCTATTATATCTTATATTTCTTTCTGTTTCATTTTTGGGTTTGTATTAGCACAGATATAATACATGACTAAATAGATTATAAAGAGAATCATAATAAACAAAATATTTTATTATATAAAATTTTTTAAAGTTTTTGCAAAAATTGACAATAAAGACTAGAAGAGAACCAGATAACTGCTAAAAAAATCTTCCCAATGTTTCTCTGAGAAAAGGTTTCATATATAAAGAATTGAATCATTTTTATAAATCATTTTCCTACAGATAAGTCATTAAAGTCAATTTTCAAACAAAGAAATCCAAGTTATCAGGAACTATATTAAAAATGTTCCAGATCACTAATAAGTAGGGTGATGAAATTTAAACAATGACCAGCAAATTTTGAAATGGTCTGTGAGAAAACTGTTACTGTATTATATTATTGGAACTGTGAATTGGCTCATTAATTCTAGAAAAAAATTTAGAATTATGCCTCAAATTTTACAAAAGTATGTTAATTTTTGACTCAGTTTATCTAATTATTAGGTCTATGCCTTAAAGAAATAAAAGAAGAATAGGACTTATATGCACATAAATATTTATAGTAGCTTTTAATATGCTAGCCAAAAAATGGGAAACTAAAAGGATGTCCTCCTATAGGAGAATGGATGAACAAATTTTGATATGTGAAAAAGATGGCATATTATTGTACTATAAAGATGTGGTGAAGTGAATAGTTCAGAAGAAACTAAGAAGACTTCTTTGAACCATTGCAGAGCAAAATTAGCATAATTAGGAGAATGATTAGCATAATTAGGAAAATGCATGCATTTTTGGAATTAGTAATCCTGGAATTTATATTAAAAGACTTCAGTTATGTGTTAAGTTTTTCTTTTTCTTTTTTTCATTTGTTTTTAATCACTTGAAGGAGTAGTAGAAAGAATGGGTAATTTTTAAAGGACATTTATATAACATATATATATATATACCACATATATTATGATATAAATGCTGTACAGTGATATTGGTCTAAATTAGTAGCAACTAAGATGCATAGCTAATAAAGTGCTAGATCTCTAGCTAAGAAGACCTAAATCCAAATTTAGTTTCAACCTGAGGAAATCAATTAATAATCGTGTGTCTCAGTTTCTTTCTCTGTAAAATGAGAATAATAATAGTACCTGCCTCCAAGGATGTTTTGAGTAGAAAATTGGATATTTCTAATGAATTTTGTAAATCTTAATTCAAGCACTGAATCCTACCGCCAATAAGGGATGATGAAAATAAACTGTATCCCTTTATATTACAAAAAAAAAAAAAAATTCAGTATATTGCCTTATATAGTAGGGTTACTATTTATATAACTGTTGTTGGAAAAGCATGAAAAAAATTAAAATTAACATATCAAACACACATGATTTAAAGTGGTTATCATTTATATTTTAAAATCACTGTCTTACTAAAGCACATTTTCTGTAGTAAAACAAAAAATAATTTTAAAATCCCTGGTGTCTGATAATTTATTATGATGCAGAGTCTCTGCGTCATTAGATAATTGAAAGGAATTCTAAGAATATTCCTTCCCTCTGACAGAAAGCTTCACCTTGATTAAGGAGGAAATTGACACTACTGGTTGAGACACTAGAAATAGGATAGCAGGGATTATAGAGAAAAGAAATTTCATAAATGGGCCAGCAAAATATTCTACTCTCTGAGGATAATCACAAGTAGAATGATAAGTTATTCTTAGAAGACATGGAGTAGAGAATACTCCTGAAGAGTAACCATGACAGCCTCAGTAAAGGACATATATTGTACTAAGAAATCACATAAGAAAATAATTTGAGTTAGGAGACATACACAGTGCATATCACAAGTGGCTGATTATATCTAGGGTTCTGTGAAAGAAGTGATTGTTGCTTGATATTCCTTGCAGAGCAGTCTAATATGAGTTTTCTCTTTTGTATTGATCTATAAAGAAACAAAACAAAACAAAGCAACACCATTCAGTCTTTGAGCTCTGAGAATCATTTATTAATAACAGGAGTTAGAATCAGATCTTTAGGCCCGAGATTAATTTGGGTGTATAAAATAAATCAAAGGCATTTGCCCAAACTACACTAGACTTTGCATTGTTTATGTGAGTCTGTGACACGAGTCACACAACTGAACAGTTACAGTAATTACAATTAGTATATTCAAAATTACCAGTTTCCTATTTCTTACAGAGATTTCAAATAGCTGAGATCCAAACAATTTAAGACATTTCTAGGAATATCAATGATAATTATTATACTGTCATAAGAAACCTTACATGTTTATGGTATGATTGTGTGCAGGCATCTATGATCTCCTAAACACACATTTATTTTGTATCACTGTACTTTAAAATGATTTGACCTATGAAATCCGATTCTGAAGTAATTGGACAAATACTCATATGTGTCTGGGAGAAGTATTTGTATTACTTTATTGACACAACTATAAACAAAATTGTATGATTATTACAAGAGGAAAATGAAGGAAGAATAAAAATGTGGATGAAGGGAGGAAATAAAAGAGAAAAGCAAATAGGAAGAAGAGTCAAAATGTCAACAAATTTGTATTAACTGTCTATTGTGTGCAAAGACAGGCAATAGAGGAAGACAATAAAAAAGAAAAAAATAAGAATTCATGTTTTTCATGGAATCCACAATCTAAGAAAACATTAAAGAGAAAAAAGAGAGGTTCATATAATAGAGAATGTAGCTAAATATATTTAAACAAGCCAAAATTGTTTGAAATCTCACATTTACATTTTGTAAAATTGATTATCATGGAAGAAAGATTCTCAAAGACCAATATTATGATATAACTTGCATCTGACTAAATGAACCATTTTTATTCCTTTTTCCTAATTAACTGTTGATGTAAATTACAATTCTTTCTGGAAATAAACATACATGCAAACATATAGGTATAGATAGATAATAGGGATAACTATAAATAAAGATTATAGACTAAAAAAGTTTTTATTTGCTATTTCCTATCTATAGATGAAATAACAAAAACCCAGAAGAATAAACCAATGCTTCTGAATTATTTAAATTTTGTATGTTAATTGTGTACCACATCTTTTTTTCATATTTTAAAACAGATTTGAAAATTACAAATTTTTTTTGGTTGTTCAGTTGTTTCAGTTGTGTCTTTCTGTGACCCCATTTTTTTTGGTTTTGATTTTGTTTGTGTGTTTGTTTTTTGTAAAGATGTTTCAGTGTTTTGCCCTTTCCTTCTCCAAACTATTTTGTAGATGAGGAAACTTAGCCAAATAGTATTAGGTAACTTATTCAGGATCACACAAATAGTAAATAAATGTCTAAAGCCAGATTTGAACCCCGGTTTTCCTGATTTCAGGTCTGGCATTGTATCCACTGTGCCACCTAGCCTCCCAAATATTTTCTTTACATTATATAAATAAACTCTACAAAGAAAGAGTAGTTGTACATTTTTGCATTGCTTTTGAGTAGTGATTAATTATATACTTTGCATTAACCAAATGTTGAGTTTTTATGTTTTTGTGCTTTATGTTGTAGTTTTTTTTTTTTTTAACTTTGTAGACTTGTTTAATGAAACCACTCACACACTTACTTTTGTTGGGCAGTAAGTTTTCATTTGCAGTCTTTTATCCAGACTTCCAGAGCTCTGGTTTCCTTAGTCACCCAGGTTGGAAAAATATTCATTTTCAGCAAGATAAGCCCTTGGCTAAAAGTACATTAGAAATGGTTTTTTTTTTTCCCATTCACACACCAGAGGTTTGATGTGTATACAGTGACAAAAACAAAGCTTTCCCAAAGGGAAGTCAGGAGTAGCAGAAAGCCATCAAAATGCTGGCTTGTTAGGTAGAGGAAGATGGTACAGGTATTAAGATAATAATCATATCTTAAGCTTTTCAGTTTCAAAAACACTCCTGTGTATACAGACCTTGTGTAATTAATTCCATGAACTAATAAAAGATAATTTTTTTGTTCTGTGATACTTAATTAGGAAACATTGCACAAGAAAGAAAATCAATTTATCTGTTGAGAATCCTGCTGTTTAAGTGGACTGTCAATTAACAAAGTTAACAACTCATATATCACTTAATATATAGGAGTTGTAATTCTTCTCACTTAAGGTATAATTAAGCATATTAGATGATTTGAGGAATAAAAATCTTAGAATGAATATGTGTCAAAAGTAGATTACCAGGTTTTAGTGACTATTTCTGAAAAATCCCTAAATCAGTTCTCTACTGGAGTGTGAGCTACTACAACTATCTTTGCAATCTTATTGCAAAAAATTTTTCCCCAGGCATTTTGCCTTTAGAGTACAAATGGAAATAAATGAAGGGTGTGGGTCTTCTAAAATCACTAGAATTTATCTAGTGATAAACTAAAAGGAAGAGAATAGTTTATAGTAGGCAGAAGTATTGCATAGCATTGCTGTGTTATCCTTGTTATAACATATATCCTAGTCATAACAAATTGGTCTAGTTCTTCGCTTCCAATGGAAGAAATGTTAATGATAATAGGAGTGCTTTTATATTACAAAAGGGACATTTGATTAATAATTATTAGTACTAAATAGGAAAAAAATCTATGTAACCAATTAAAAAGGGGGAAAATTACCTTTCTATTTAATGACCAGTAATTTGTATACCTCTACTAGTCTTAAGCAGATTTAACCAAGGTTCTGTTTATAAGCTGTACAGAATATTGATTCCTTCTACTTCACTTGAATTCAGAAAAATGCTGTCTTCTTTTTCCTAAATTTTATCTGCAGAATATTTATTTAAAAATGGACTATCTAACATGTTTGATAAAGAAATACACTAAGTCACAAGAAACTACCTCAAATGTGTGTAGGAAAATATTTAACTAAAGGCCAGAGGGATTCATGCCTCTGCTAAGAAATGGTAAGAAACAAAACTGGTTTCAATACCTATCTTAGAGTTGTGAAGAAAGTAAAACATTTTCCAGAATACCTTCCTGCTGAATTTATTCAAGTTTCTATGTAGTTGAGAATTTAAAGAAAATGACCTTAATCTCAATTAATAAGAATTCAATTTTCTTTTCTTCAGACCTTGGATTTTTCTATACATCATGATTCCAACATTCTCCTAAAGGTGCTGCTATTTTTGTTTTTCCTTCTACCGCTACATCTCATCTGCACCAGAAATCCTATTGGCTAAGTTCATTTCAGGGATAAGCTAACATATCTTCTTATCTAATTATTTGAGACAGTCTTTGTCCAAAGTGTAATTCCTTAAAAGTATCCCCACAACAAAGAATAACTTTCTATGTTCTGTCATTAACTCCTTCCTTACCTTCTCAAAGGAGAGGGCCATTGAGTGCATGTCCCCACTTGTACTAGCTTCATGATATGAACTATTTTTTAGTTTTAACCTCACCAAGGTATAAGTGCCCACATAGAATTTACCAATATCGAGATATAAAAAATCCACATTTTGTTGTGTAATGGAAGAAGCCCAGGCATGAAATCCAAACATCTCATTGGTCAGATTTGTGATCCTATGGTCTTCAATGTAACAAAATTTTTGCTTCCTTCTAGTTTGACTACTGAGGTATTCAAATTCTAGTCTTTGTCTCAGAGCATTTGGAATATCCTTGTACTCATATGTGATGTATTGGTATTACAACTGGTGGTACAACGAGGTCTGTCACATTTTTAATGTTTATTCCCTGACTCTGAGGCTTCCAGATTCTAGTTTACTTTACTACTATCTTCCTCTTCTCACTCTCCCCCCTTCCCCCTCCACCACCCCTTTTACAGATGTATGAGGTCATAAACTACAGCTCTGTTTGTCTGTAATTATGGCAATTAAATAGAGTTCTTTGAAGTGAAGGAGGAAAAGAGTCTTCTAGACTAAAATAATACCTAACACATTGTTCTGGGTTTAATAAATAGATATAACTAATTACTAATTTGTCTACTAGCAAAATAACTACTATAATGTGGGTGGAGGTATTCCTTTGTTCATCCTTCATTTCCCAAAACAGTAATGATTCCCAACCTGAACACGACAGATCAAGTGAAAATACTTTAAACACATTGTCATCCATGCATTAAAAAGGCAGAGCAATTCTTTTACAATGACAGGCATATAAGAAACTGATGGATGATTATTAGCCACCAATCCCTATACTTCTTTCAGGGAGCAGTTGAAATAAATAGCATGTTCTTATGCCAGAAAAATAATGCAATCTTTTAAAATCCTGACCTAAATATATTCATACTTTTAAACTGGAAACTTTGGGAGAAATATATCAATCCCTAGTAACATTTTATATTCTAAATCTATTATCATTTATCTAAGTATCATTTTCTTTCAATTTTGATGATTTATGTGTTAGGACATTATATCAAGTCAGAGGTGTGAGACATTTTCATTTTCTCACAATACTTTCTTTTTTCTTTCAAACAAACATTATTTTGAACTCATCTCTAAGAGCCAGTTATATAGGAAAATGGATGGAGTCTAGATCAAATCGTTTCAAGGTTAGAGGAATCATCCCTAAAATTTAAACAAGGACCACAAAGGCTTCAGTATAATGAAGTTGCATGCATTGAATTGGAAAAGAGTAGCACTGAGCATAGTCAAGCACATGGATTACCTAGTTTTCCACAAATATTCTAAGATAGATTCAGACAAAAGAAGTCAAATCAACAAAGCTTTTGCTAAATGCTTACTATGTACAAAGATTTACACAAGAAATATAAATATAAGTGAAAGCAGAGCCTCTGTCCTCAAGAAATTTCCATTCCAATGGAGAAAGACAAAACAAAAAAGGAAGTTAGAATGGGGAAGATAGATTAAGGTAATTAAGCTTAAGGGCATTATAGAGAAAGCCCAGAGAGTCTAGAGTACAATCTAGAATAAGTGCTGGCCTAAATATCCTCCTTAAAATGGAAGTTTCATAATAAACCAGCTAAACAAAAAGAAAGGAGAGACATATAGAGGATGCTTTCATTGTGAGAAATTCAGGGTGAGAGTGAGATTTTAGGATGAAGAAGGTCCCTTAGGGGCATCATAGGAAAAATACAGAATAAAGATAGACTCTAGAAGAAGTAAAACAGAGGAAAATAAGAAAAAAAATTCAATGTGCAATATTATTACTGTAGTCATTGTTCCCTTATCTAAAATAAAAGGAAAAAATGTCAGTCTCAATGGAAAAGCAAGGGAAAAATAATATCACACATAAACAAGTGAAAACAGCTAAGAGAATACTAAGCAACAACAGAGGTTTGACAATGCAAAAGCACATAGTGACTGCTACAGAACAGCAAACATGAATCTTTAACGTGTTTATATAAATGCCAATTTATTGGACAGATTGTTATGGACAGTTATTTGTTTGGACAGATATAGACAGGTTGAGTAGCAAGAGGAAAAAAAGAAAAAGTGACAATTTACATAACATAATTCTGCAACTGAACAGAAAAGATATTTAAACATGATTTTTTTAATATTCCAAAGATCTAAGAATTCATCTCTCTGAAAGGAGATGGCAATCATGCCATTCCTTAGAAGTAGAAACCTCAATAGACAACAACAAAAAAGACAATGTCTAGTATCTCGACTGTTTGAAATGGATTCCAACAAAATAAGCTATCTTTTCTAAGCTTGAGTTTCAGATTCTATCCCTATTTCTGGCCTTTCTCCTAACTACAAAGAAGGCAAGCGATGGGCAAGATACCCATTTAACTTTTCCTTTAAGATTTGGAATAGTAATGTGCAAAAATGTTTGTAGTATCCCTTTTTGTAGTAACAAGGAACTGGAAAATGAATGAATATCCATTAGTTGGAAAATGGCTGAATAATTTATGGTATATAAGTGTATTCTATGTATAAATAAGTATGTATGTATAAAATGTATTATTCTATATGAAATGATGAACAGGCTGATTTTAAAATTCCCTGGAAAGACTTACATGAACTGATGCAAGTAAAGTGAGCAGAACCAAGAGAATATTGTATATAGTAGCATCAACAATGGAGAATGATCAACTGAGATAGATGACTCTTTTTAACAATACAGTGATCCAAGGTAATTTCAATAAATTTGGAATAGAAAATGTCTTTCACATCCAGAAAGAGAACTATGGAGACTAAATGTGGATCAATGAATAATATTTTTACCTTAAAATGGTAATTAAAATGTTGATGTTGGTAGTAGTGTTGGCTTTTTTTTTCTTTTTCATGATTTTTCCCTTTTGAACTGATTTTTGCACAACATTATAAATATGGAAATATGTTTAAAAGAATTATATATTTTTAACCTATACAAGATTGTTTGCTGTCTTGAGGACACTGGAGATAAGGAAGGGAGGGAGAAAGATTTGTAAAACACAAAGTTTTACAAAAATGAATGTTGAAAACTATCTATACATGTATTTGGGAAAATGAAATGCTATTGAAGGATTAAAAAAGAAAGAATTGGAATGCTGGAAGAGAGCCAAAATGGTAAAGACAGCGACTCCTCTGAGCTCTCCAAAAATGTTGAATAATATCTCAAAAGAAATTCTAAAATGGCAGAACAACAAAGGATATAGAATGAAACAAAATTTTAGTCAAAGATAACTTAGATGGCCAGTAGGAAAGATCTGTCTCACGTCGATGAGAATAGAGTGCAATCCTGGAAGGATACATCCAGCAAGCCAGTAGCAGGCATGGTGACAATGGAATATGTGGAGACAATTCTGGAGCTTTCATCCAACAGATGATAATGGGGTTATACAAATTGCCAGGAGGAAATTACAAGGGTCTTTTGATGGCATGGGGAGTAGGACTCTTTTACACTGTTATACACAATATACACAACAGTCCTAGAACAAAAAAGGTCAGTAGTAGGAGCAGTGACCCTGGTCACAATTCAAATGATGAAAAAAGCATTTCTGGTCAGTAACAGAAGATAACATAGAACATAAGAACAATGACCACACTTCTCTTAAGATCACATTACTAAGGAAAAACTGAACACTTACAAATTCTCAACAGCAGGAAAAACCTAAAACTTGGGACAGTACCACCCTCACTCCAAGAACAAAACTGAATTTTAACATAAACTTAAAGGCTAAAAAATTGACTGGAAAAATAAGCAAATGATAAAAAATTAAATAAGAGAGGGACAGGTCAACTAGAAACTAATGTCTTTATAAGACAGAGAGAGAGAGAGAGACAGAGAGACAGAGAAAGGTGGAGAAAGGGAGAGCCCTTACACATCTCATTTCAAGAAATTATCAACAAAAACTGCCCTAATATCCTAGAATCAAAGGATAAAATTGGTATTGAAAGAATTCACTAATCATCTCTGATAAGAGATCCTAAAATGAAAATTTTCAGAGGATTATAGCCAAACTCCAGAACTCCCATGTCAAGGAGAAAATATTTCAAAGAGAAAAAATTAAAGGATCATGCAGCCACAATAAGGATAACACATGATTTAGCATCTTCTACTTTAAATTAATGGAGGGCTTAGAATAAAATATTTCTGAGTATAAAAGAGTTAGGATTACAACCAAGAATCATTGACCCAACAAAATTGAGTGTGATCTTTGAGAGGAAAATATGGATATTCAATGAAATTGAGGGTTTTTTTTAACATTCCTGATGAAAAGAGCAGAAATGGATAGAAAAATTGGCATTCAAGTAAAAGACTCAAGGAAAGCCCAAAAAGGTAAATGATAGAAATCATAAGGGATTTGAAGGGTCTATTTACATTCCTTCATGAGAAGATGATACTTATAACTTCTAAAAACTTATTATTATTACTATTAGGGTAATTTAGAAGTAGTACACATAGAAGGAATGTGTGTTAAATTGACTATAATCAGATGATATAAAAACTAAAACAGTGGCAAAAAGGATGCACCAGGACAAGGGGGATGGGAGACAATGAGATAAATCATCTCAGAGCAAAGTGGAAAAATATTGTTATAATGGTAGGAGAGTGGGAGTGGGGCATTGCTTGTAGCTTATACTCACATGAAGTGACTCAAAGAACAAATAATATACACACTCATTTAGGTATAGAAGTTTATCTTACTCTACAAAGTAGGAGAGGTGAAAGACATGAAAGGAGGACACTAATAGAGAGAAAGACAGATTGATGGAAGTAGTGGTCCAAAGCAAAACACTTTTGAGGAGGCACAGGAGAAAAGAAAAGGGACAGAAAGATGAACACAGAGAGAAAAAAATAGAATGAAGAGTAAATAGTAATCATTACTGTGAATGTGAATGAGATGAACTCACTTATAAAAAGGCAGCAAATAATAAAATAGATTATATGACTTAGCATAAAGAGTGATATTATCAGCAAATCATGGTAGCATGAAGAATCTAGGGATAAAGAAAAATGTATTACAAGACAAGAAATAGCATTATGGTCAAGAAAAATGAATTATTTTTACATTAAATTAAAAAGATTTTTTTGTTTGTTTTGATGGGTCGTTTTTTGTTTTTGTTTTTTTGTGCAGCAAATATAGAAAGAAAGCATAATAATGAGAGAAACATTTTATAGCATGTTTCTCTTATAATGATCTCATTTCTCAGCAATATAGAAAAATGAATCAAATTTATAAGAATGCAAATAATTTTCTAATTGATAAATCAAAGAATATGAACAAGTCTCTCTCCTTTTACCCTTTCCCTCCTCACTAGTGTTTTGCTTCTATCACTGTCCCCAGTCTGTTCTCCCTTCTGTGAGATGCCCCCCACCTTCTACTTAGCCTACTACTCTATATCTATGTTGGATAATAAAGATTTATATATTCAACTAATTTGTTTGTATTATTCCCTCTTTGAGCTTATACTGATGAGAGTAAGATTCAAGTGATAATCTTCACCATCCCTCCCATCTTCTCTTCCACTATAATAGGTCTTTTGTGCCTCATTATCTGAAATATTTTACTCCCTTCTATCTTCCCTTCCTTCTACACCCAGTGTATTCTTCTTTCTCATCCTTTGATTATTTTTATGGCATTACTCAAATTCACTTTATGCCTATATCCTCTGTCTATGTATACTTCTTCTAGCTATACCATTAGTGATACAATTTTAAGAATTACAAGTATCATCTTCTCATGTAGGGATATAAACATTTTGACTCTATTGAATCCTTTATGTTTTTCCCCCCTTCTTATCTGTTTATGTCTCTCTGCATCATGATATTGGAGACCAAAGTTTTGGGTTAGTTCTGATCTCACAAAAACTTGAATTTTGGCTATTTTGTTGAATATTCACTTTTTTTTTCCAGGATGCATAATACAATCCTAAAAATTAGGTAATTTTTAAATTACCTAATAGGTACGTGATTCTTTGTTGACTTCTGGAATATCGTGCTCAATGCCCTCTGATCTTTTAATGTTATAGATGCTATTTTCATGTAATTCTGATTGGGTCTCACCAATATGTAAATTATTTCTTTATGGTCACTTGCAATACTTTTCCTTGATCTATAAATTTTTTATAAGATTTCTTGGAATTTTTTATTCTGGGATCTCTTTCTTGAGATGATTGGCAGATCCTTTCAATCTCTCATTTGTCCTATGCTTCCAGGATATTAGGGAAGTTTTTCTTCATAATTTTCTGAAAGATGCTAAGTTCTCTTTTCTATCATAGCTGTCAGGTAATCCAGTGATTCTGAAATACTCTCGCCTATATCCATTTTATAGTTCTGTTGTTTTTTCCCATGAAGTATTTTACATTTGTTTCTATGTTTTCATTTTTTTAAATTTTAATTGTTGTTAAATTTTTATTTTTCTTGTCTCAAGGAGTTATTAGTCTCCTTTTGCCTATTGCTAACTTTTAAGGTTTTGTTTTCCTCAATTAGCTTTTGTGTTTCTTTTTTTTTCTATTTGGTCAATTATACTTTTTAAAAAGTTTTTTTTTTCTATTTGACCAATTCTACTTGTTAAGAATTTATTTTTCCCATATTATTGACTTTTTTTTTATAATTCTCTTACCTAACTTTTATTTTTTTCACAGCTTTTCCTTTTATCTCTCTGATATGATTTTTCAGCTCCTTTTTAAACTCTTCTATGAGTTCTTTTTGTACTTCAGACCAATTCCCATTTTCTTTGGGTTTTTGCCCACAGGTTTTTTTTTTTTTTTTGATATTGTTGTCCTTTTCTGATTTTTTGTCTTGATCTGCCCCATCACCATACTAACTTTCTATGGTCACATTGTTTTCTCTTTTTTCCCTCTCATTTTTTGTTCCTTTTTTGTCCTTTGACTCTCTTTAAAATTTAAGCTCTGCTTATGTTTTTCTGGGCTACAATGAAGCATGTGGAGTTGTGGCTACTGGAAATTAACTGTTTGTCAAGGATTATTCTGAAGTGCCTGGCAATTCTTAGAGTTGGAATTGACTTGATCGCTTGACTATGCTGAGGCAAGTAGGGTGTCCTAGTCTTGGCATTTGCCTAGTCCACTGTGGCAGAATTCAGGATAGGGCTTGCTGCTGGTTTGCTGGGACACTTTCTGTCCTGAATTACACTTCTCTTTTCCCATAATGAGACAATCCCTACTTGTTATCTTCCAAGTATCTAGGACTCAAAGATTGTTTCACTCCATCTTTTTGCGGGTTCTGGTTTTTTTTTTAAGTATTTGTTTTGTGAAGTTATTTTATGTTCTTTTTGGAGATGAATATAGAAGTGTTATGGTGACTAACTGCTTACTCTGCCATCTTAGCTCCCAGAAGTGAACCTTCTCTTTTTTCTTCTAATTCTTGCCACTAATGTTTTAGTTGCTAAAAAAGTCTATCCTTATGATATCCTCTTCATTTGATTTTAATTTACTTTGCTTGTCTACAATTTTATTTTCATTCAGGCAATCTTACAATGCCACTTATTAACATATTTTAAAATTTCAAAAAAGTTTTAATTCCATCATTTATTTTAAATAGAAAGATATGTATTTTAAAGATAATTACACTTTGTACTGCATATTACTTTAGTTGAATATTAATATATAATTAATTCATTAATTAAAATTTTATGATGCATGTTTTAAAGTTGTAACTTACGCATTCTTAACTAAAATTGCAAGTTGCCTTTATTGATAAAGCCAATTAAATCATTCTGCTAAAATCCATAAAAAAGTAATTCATTTAAATTTAATTATAAGCCATATTGCATAGTCTACACATTAGGTATATAATAAATACAATGGTGTTTCATTGTGTATGTTATTGTTTCATAAAAGACAATTATCATTATATAAATTTATATTTGTCAGTTTAATGTAGAAAAAGATTAGATTATAAGGCACAGAGTAAGAGTGAAAAAATAAGAGGAAATAGATAAAAGATTATTAGATTCTCATGATTAATATTTTTAAGTCACTTGTAATTAAAATGATACACTTTTCATTTAGCAGAAAATTAATATCAACATTTTTTAGTATGTGCTAGAAAGAATGCTGTGGAAAGAAACAGTCAATGTAAGTTCTCATTATAGCTGTGTTACTGATATACTACGATCTTGGCTAAGTCCCTGAACTTGCCTAAGTTTTATTTTGTTTTGTTGTTATCAACAATATGAATAATTTTATCAACTTTCCTAATTCAAAGTATTATTGTAAGGGTCAAATGTACACTTAGATGATTTAGTAGATAGCCTGCTGAACTTGGACTCAAGAAGACTCAACTTCGTTGAGTTCTAATTTGGCTTCAGGCACCTATTAGCTGTGTGATCATGGACAAGTTGACAAGCCTATTTGCCTCAGTTTCTGATCTCTAAAAGGAGCTAGAGAAGGAAATGGCAAACAACTCCAAGTGGGATGAGGAGGAATAAGAAAGGACAACAACAACAACAAAAATGGCCAAATAATGTAACGTATGTGCATATTTTGAAAAATCCCTTCTTTTTCTACAATTCTGACTGAAAAACATTGACTGATATGTGCAGGCTGAAATACATGCAAACATATACACACAGTGACAAATATAAATACACACAATGTATACCCCCATATATGTATATGGGTATAGGTATGTATGTATGTGTACACACACACACACACACACACACACACTATTTTTCAAGTCTTCAATGTAAATTGTACTTGTAAAACCTATTCATATCTGAAAAAGAATCAAAGAAGACACACTTTTCAATTTGTATGTTATCTTTTTTAAAAATTTTTACTCTTTAAATTTATTATCTATTACAGATTCATCAGTTATCAGTTAGCATCAATACACAGTATTGATTGATTGTTTTTTTAAATTTAATTTGTTCTATTCTGAAGTAGAAAAAATATTAAGGAAACATTTTCATAACATTACAAAATATAAAAAAAGAATGTATATGAAACTACAAATCTATTGTGTACAATTTGCTATTCCTTTTAAATATATAATAAATTTAGCTTGTTACATTATTCTTCCTTTTCCCCCCTCCAGCCTAGAAATAGTTATCATTAAATATAAATGTGTATAAATATGTGTGTGGTATAAAAGCATTTTATATATATTTCTATTCATTTGGACTATTATAACTACCCAAATGAACTATAAAGGATTTATTAAGTAAGATGCTCTCTGCATCCATAGACTGATTATTTATTTATTGATATATTAATTGACATTAGATACTCTAATCTCCTTGCCCACAGGCCACTATCCTCCTATTCTCAAAATTCACTTTTCTTCTCAGTTTCAATTCCTGTCCTTAAACTAGGGGAAATTCTCTCAAGCAACCTAATTACAATTTCACAATCTACTGATCTCTCATGAATTATTTTTCTATTTACCCTCAACAACTCATAAGAATGAATATATCTTTGAACTTTGCTTTCAGACAAATGTATTTCACTTCCATAATCAAATTATATAATACCTCCTATAATATCCTCCTATAATTTATTTCACTCCTTCCTTCTTTCCCTCCCTCCTTCTCTTTCTCTGTTTCTGTCTCTCTCTGCATCAATCAATCAATAAGCATTCATTATGCATTTTCTCTGTGTCAGGCATTGGGTTAAGTGTTGGTGATACAAAAAAAAAAAAAAAAAAAAAGGGAAATCATAACTCCTCTCAAAGAATTTATATTATATTAAGAAAGCTATGTACATATAAAGATACATACAAAATAAATACAAAGTAATTACTATTGTTGGTTAGTGACCCTTTATTCTCAAAGAGGACCAATGACATCAATATACTTGCAAGTGAATTGTATTTCAGTGAAGCAGAACTGTCCAAAGTCATCAATTTCATTCTTTCCTTCAGAGTTATCCGACTTCAGGGGCTGGATTACTGGCTGTGATTCTTGATGCAGTGGAGACATTGGCTTTTTGTAGATTAGGTCTCCCAGATTTTAGCTTCTTTGAGGCAAATATCCATTCCGTAATTAAAAGCTAAGTTGTTATAGCTTGTCCTTCATCTGTGAAGAGAACTTTGATATTAGGGAGGTGATACTATGACATACAAATGAATTGGATTGTGGTGAGGGAGGACTACAACGTCAGCAATGTGACTTTGTCCTCTGGAATCATCTGGGTCCAGTGTCAAGATATAGATCAGATCAAAATGACTAAAAATGGCCCTGGATGTTTTGGGACACCTTGGCCTTTTAAAGATATATTCTTAAACAGGTGTCAGTCTGATTGAGAAACCAAATCAGTAATTAAAACAAGATAAGTGATGAATGAATCAGAGAATACCCTATTTTCCCTAGGCAAAATAAAAATAAAAATCAATCTGGGAGGAGAAGAAACTCAAAGTGTCTGGCCAAAACAGAAACAATGGCTATTTACATTCATTCTGAGTTAATCAAAACCTTAAGAAAAACCAAATGAGGCTAGTCTTGGGATCCAATGCTGATTAATCAATGAGAGCCATAATAATTTGGGTTTAAGAGATAATGCTAAGTATCCCTTGGTAAGCACCAAGATATCTTGTGATATTTCATTTATCAAAATTTACATTCTCTTAGGCAGAACATCTGCAAGTAAATGTATAATGCCATATGTGGAGAGTGTGAAGGGAAGGGAAAGACAAGAAGAAAAAAAAGAAGAGAAAAGAAAACATTAAGAAAAGAAAAGAAAAAATGGAAGGAAACAAAAGAAAGAAACTGCTGGGTAAGAATGGAAGCAAAAGATAGTCTCGTTGGCCTTCACAAAAGAATCAGTCTGGGAGGAAAAGACCCTGAGAGATTCTGGTAGGAACAGAAACAATTATTATAATTATGGGAGAGGAGAGAAGGCACTGATAGCTGTATGGATAAAGAAAGACTTCATCAAAAAGGTGAAACTTAAAAAGGACTCTTAAAATAGACTAGGGATTTTAAAAAAGTGAAGGTGAAAAGAAAGTGCCATCCAGAAATGGGATACTGTCACTGCAAAAGGCACAAAGAGGGAAGATGTAATATCAGATATAAGAAATAGCAAGAAGGTCTGATTGGTTGGATTGACACAAGAAGTCTAGAAAGATATGTTAGAGTCTGTTTTATCTTTAAATACCAAAAATAAGACTTTATATTTGAACTTTTGACTAATCAGGAACCATACATATTTATTGGATCTCTTGCAAGAAGTTTTGTACTGTTCTGGGGCTTCATGTAATCAGCATAATTTTATCCACAAATAGTAACGTTTAGAAGACTTCACCATCCATAGGGAATTCTCCTTCAACTAGTCTCTAAATTATGAAACAAGTTGTGTCCTTAGGGTAAAGAAACATATGGTTTAAGAAAAGACTAGATAGTATTATCTCTGAAAAAAAAAACTGAGACGTTTAGTGAAATACAAGCTTGCTAGTAATCATCAGTACTGCATGACAATGATTATAGTCATTATCATAGTTTTTTTTATTTGTTTTTATTGTTTCAGACTTATGATTTCATTAACATGGGAGGAAAATGAGGTCTTTATCAGAGAAACTTGCCCAAAAATGTTTTTCATAGTTATTATTGCTGACTTTATCATCCTTCATAATAATTTCTTCCTGTTTTATATTTCTTTCTGTCTCTGTTTCTCTCTGTCTTTGTCTCTGTCTCTGTCACTGTCTCTATCTCTCTCTTTCTCTTTCTCTCTTCTCTCTCTTTCCTCTCTTTCTCGCTCTCTCTCTTTTTCTCTCTTGTTTCACCCTATTTATACTCAAAAAAGTCAGTTATCTGACGACTTTCTACCCCAATTTTATCTCCCTTCAATCAGTCCCACCCCTATTCCCTTATCCTCTTTTTTTAAATTTTATTGTATTGTAGATAAGACGAGATTTCTATAATTAACTGATTATGTCTATTATTGACAAATCTGATGAGATTAAGGTTAATACTTTCAGTCCCATCACTGCCATCTGCTTCTTTACTGTGTAAGTTCCTTACTTCTTTTATATGACATAAATTAGATTTATCTGCCTTTCCCTTTCTCCCTGGCCTAGTGCATTCTTCTGTCTCTTCTCTTAATTAACTTTTATTTTTCAGGAAATCATCACAATATGTCAAATTCACATCCATGCCATTTGTCTATGTATACTCCTTTTAATTGACCTAATAATGAGAAAATTCTTAGGATTTATAAGTACCATTTTCCTGTGTAGGAAAATAAACACTGCAACATTTTAAAATCTCTTTTGATTTCTCTTTCATGTTTGTCATTTTAAGCTTCTCTTGGGTCTTGTTTATGAAAGTCAAACTTTCTATTCATTTCTGGGTTTTTCTTCAGGAATGCTTAAAAGTAATGTGTTTCCCTGAATATCCATTTTCTCCTCTGAAGGATTAGACTCAATTTTGCTATATAGATTATTCTTGATTATAATTGTAGTATCTTTGTAGTTTGTAATACCATGCTCTTAGCCCTCCAATTCTTTAATGTAGAAGCTGATAAATATTTTGTTATCCTGACTGTGTCTACTCGATATTTGAATTATTTCTTTCTGACTACTTAGGCATGGTTCAAGGCTATAAACTCCAAGATATCTTATGAAGTTTTAGCAATCAAAATTTACATTCCTTTGGACAAAGCACCTGCAGGTAAAAATATAATACCCTGTGTTGGCAGTGTGAAGGGAAGGGAAAAATAAAGAAAACAAAAAGGAAGTAAAAAGGTAGAAAAAAGGAAACAAAAGAAAATGTGAGATAAGAAAGGAAGTAAAAGATAGCCTCATTGGCTTTTAAAAAAGAATCAGTCTGAAATGGAAAGACCCTTAGAGTTTCTGACCAGAACAGAAACAGTTGCTATAATTATGGGGAAGATAAAAAGGCATTAAAAGTTATAGGGATGAGGAAAGAAAAAAATTCACTTGAGGACACTGGAATTTGACTATAACATCCCTAGGAGTTTTCATATGAGGATTTCTTTCAGGAGGTAATTGGTGGATTCTTCAAATTTGTTTTATCCTCTATTATATCAATATTGGTAGCCAAGATGGCAGAGAGAAACCAAGTAATTACCAAAGCTCTCCCCAGATTCTTTTGGAAACAACACTAAATCAAGATCAAATTGATTATGGATTGACAAAAACCACAAAAAGCAGAGTAAATTGATTTTTTAGCTTAAGATAACTTAGAAAGACTTTAGGAAAATCTGTCTTAATGGGATAAAATGCAGACTGGCAAAGATGCAGTGCAGGCCATCTAACATGAAGCTCTTAGCTACAGCACAGATTATCAGCAAAGGTCTACTGGTCATAATTGAATAGGCTAGCTATGAGACCTCCAGTCCTAGACCAGGGAGCAAATTGCCAACCCTGGCACAACAGGCACTATTACTTTCAATCCAGTACAGTGGACAACACCTTCAGCCATTGTGTGGAAAGCTAGTGATAAAGTTCTTGTCCCCCAGAAAAAGAAATTTGGGACAGAATCTTCTGTACCCCAGAAGTAGAGTTTGACTTTTAAAAAAGTGAGCAAAACAAAACAAAATCACAAAAAACCTTTGATCAAAGAAAGCTACAATGGTCATAGGGAACATACTTAGAAGAGGATAGCAATGGCAAAATATTTATGTAAAATCTCAAAGGAGAATATGATGTGTTCTCAAGATAAAAAAAAAAAAAAACTTGTCTTGGAAGAGCTCAAAAAGAATGTTTAAAATCAAATACGAGAGGGAGAAGAAAAATTAGGAAAATAAAATATTTATACAGGAGAATTATGAAAAAAGTCAACACAACAATTATGAAAAGTCAAACTCCTTAAAAAATGGAACTGACCAAATTGAAAAAAAATCATATAAAGAAAACAATTACTTAATAGACTTGGCTAAATGGAAACATTTTCACTGAAGAAAATTAATCCTTTAAAAGTAGAATTGCCTAAATAGAAAAGGTGTTTTTAAAAAAGCTAATTGAAGAGAGTAATCCATTCAAAATTAAAATTGGGCAAGTGGTAATTAATGATTCTCTTAGACATCAAAAATCAATAAAACAAAATCAAAAGAATTAAAAAATAGAAAAAAGTGAAATACCGCATTGGAAAAACAACACTTGGAAAATAGATTCAGGAGAAAGAATTTAAACATTATTGGATCACCTGACCAAAAAAGAACTTGGATTACATCTTTTGAGAAATTATCAAGATAAATTACTTTGAAAGCCTAGAACCAGAGGGTAAAATAGAAATTTTACTATTACTAATTAGTAATTACTAAATAGTAGTTTGCTATTATATTTACTAACATAATCCATCACCTACTTCTTGAAAGAAATACCAAAATAAAAAGTCCAAGGAATATTTCAGCCAAATTTCAGAATTCACAAGTCAGGGAGAAAATGCTACAAGCAGCCAGAGAGAAATAATTAGAATATTTTTAATTGTTGAATGAATTTTCTTAATTAATTTAATTATCTAATGCCACATAAGCCAACACAAATCAGAAAAATAAGTTTTGCTACATTCTTAGCATGATACACCCATGAGCCACTGATGTATTTCATTCCTAATGCAATTAGTAGCATGTATACATCATATGAGACAAAAATAATTAAAAAGATGACCAGTATACTGTTCATCTTTTTAATTTTAATATATATATATTAATATATATAAAACAATATAAGCTTGTTCTACAGAGGAAAATAATATGTTTGTAAAGAAAAATGTTTATTATTAGCTGCAGTAGATAGAAAAGGGATATGTCTTTGTTGGTATAGGTAGTTCTAATAAATCAAAGGATACTATCCATCAGATTAGAAAAGAAAGAAAGATACTAGAGACTATTAAATTCCTTTTTTTTTTTTTTAGCAATTAGGTCTTTTTCTACTAATTTGGGGAACAAGGAAGATCCTGAATGGAGTAAGTTTTTGCAGCTGCTCCCACAATTCATTCATTGTCAAACACAGCAAAATACACAAAACGAAATGCAGCAATTATGCTCTCCCCAAGACCTATCTTCAATATAGTAGAAATTTAGATCTTAAAAGGCATTTTAAGATCTTAATTCGTTATTCTCTTAAGCATGTCTACAATTCTTGAGAAGGGAGTAGAAAAAACTGAGGCTGATGAATTGCTTATATTTGAAAATTTTAAGCTGCAGTACAGCTGAAAACAAGCAGGTGTCCACATTAAGTCTAGTACCAATATAGTACATTCTTAGGAGCAGTGGACCACCAGGCTGCCTAGGGAAGGGCAAACTAGCTCAGGTCAGAAATAGAGTCAGAACCTTCGAAGTAATTAATGGTGAAGTCTAGTCTATGGATGGCCATAGCACTTTTAGCTTGCAAGAGAAAGGGAGACCCAGTCTCTAAAATAAAATAAATGATATATAATAATGAACATTATTGTCAGTTTTTGAAAAACTTCAAAAATAATTTCTTTACAAATTTAAAGATGTAAAACATTAATATAATAAAACTCAAATTCATTTATTATTTTGTACTTCCCCAAAATATCTTCTTTAAATGTTCTTTGTTTTTTTCAGAAAATGACACTTTATCTATAGTTTTATTCCTCCCCCACCATATTCTTAATAATAATATTAAATTGACTAGAATTTTTAAATAAATTATATTCTAGGTCAGACAGGTGTACCTTAAGCCTTCCCAGTGATTCAGGTTTCAGGATTGGAATGCAAAATGCACCTAACAGAAAATACAATAAGGACAATGTTAAAGTTTAAAAAGCTACAATTTCTAGATTATAATAAAAATGAAACACTATTCTCTTTCTCCATAATCATCATGTGTGGAGAGAGCATAAAAATAGAATACTAAAAATCATAATTTAAGATTTTAACCCTTTCTGTTGTTGTCCTCCATTAGGAGCCATCTACAGAGAAAATTCATGTTTGTGAAGCCCAATACATTTTATCACAATAAAAGGGATAAATTATAATCCCAATCTGGAGCCTCTAAATGATTAATCTAATTTTGTGAGAGCAAAATCTTTGTAAACTCTCCAGACTCTTGAAATACTACAACAGTTGGTCTCCTATGCCACTATTGCCTATCATTCCTAGATTACCTTTCATTTACTATAGTAATGCATATGTAGTAGCTTTCTTTTGACTGTGAGATTCTTGAGAAAGATACTTTTTTTCTCTTTTTTCATATCCCCATTACTTATCATCATGCCATGCATATAGTAAGCACTTAATAATTTTCTGTTAACTTACTGATTGACTATCTCACTGTAATCAGGTCAACCCCAATGATTCAGAGCCAATTTGCATTAATAACAAAATGCAACACATGGAGAATTATTTAGAATGAAGATTTAAGGAATAAAAGTTCTAATTCAAAATGAAATACTTTTTTTTTTGTCTTCACATTCACCATGACAACAGTAATGTAAAGTTAGGAATGCTTCCGGATAGTTCAACAGGAAGTGTACACAAGTTCTGGGGCACCCACTCTGCATGGACTAGGTAACAGGCAATAAGGAAATTTAAGCAGTGATTCAAGCTGTCCACTCTGGGAACCAAACAAAAACTAAAGAAGGCTTCTTTCCTCTATCAAAAGAAAATCAGGTGAGCCTATATAAAATACTTGTTACTGATACCATAAATCAATTGAGGCAAAAGCAAAATTAAGTGAAATTAAAAGTTTTTTTTCTTTACATGAAATAACTGGTTTAAAATGTTTTTCATTTTTAAAATCATTTTTTCTAAAGCCTACAGATAGTATTAGTTATTATCCATGGGTATCTAGGTATAATAGATATATTGATAGAAAATAAACAATTTTGATGACTTGGGGAAAAATCTGGTCTCTTCTTTCATTACCTGGGTCCAAATCTGAACTCAGAAACTTACTAATTACATGACCCTCAGAATTTTTGGCCAGAACAGGAAAAATGTTATTTACATTTATTCTAAGATATCAAAACCTAAAAACTGCTCCCTAGAGTCTTAGTCTGGGGTTATGATTGGTCATTCAATGAAATTTAGAATGATTTGAATTTAAAGGGTTAGTCAAGTAGCCCTATATAAAACAAAGCCTAGTTTTGGAGATGTATATTTCAAGAAATCAAAAATGAAAATTGCACAGGAAGAAGGGGGAAGAGAACAAATAATAATAAAAGTAATAGCAACTTCTTTGAACTTCTATTTGAATTGGCAGTTTGGATTCACAGAGGGCAGCTACTCTGGTATAACATGGTAAGGACAATTTGGTGATCATAAGGAAAGGTCTGTCTCAATAGTGTCTTGGTCTGACCTGAATCTTTCATCACATTGCTTAGTATAGTCCATGTAGTGCAGGATACACTGGGTTGCCAGCAACTTCTGTGAAGACAACTATATCAGAGGCAGCAAAAACTTGGGAAACCACAAATGGTAAGAAGTTCTGAAAACCAGTAAGTAGGGGATTACAGGGAACCCTTTGTTGACATTTAATATAGGATCCTATTGCATTGTATAGGTACAGTTTTTTTTTTTTTATTATTATTCTAGGAGAGAGAAAAAATAAGTGAAAATTTGGAAAGAGAAATAAGAGAAAAGAAAGAAAATCATGGAAAAAAGAATCAACAGCATAACAAAGGAGGCACACAAAAAATTCTGAAGAAAATAACACCTTAAAAAATAGAATAACCTAAATGGTAAAAGGGACACAAAAATCCAATGGATAGAAGAATGCTTTAAAAATCAGAATATTTCAAATGAAAAAGAAAGTAAAAATGCTAACTGAAGACAACAATAATAACAATAAGTAGAAACTAATGATTTTATGAAATATCAAGAAACAATAAAACAAAATCTGAAGAAATAATAAAAACTAGAAGAAAATGTAAAATATTTCATTGTAAAAACAACTGACTTAGAAAATAATTAAAGGAGAGATTGTTTTTTAAAATATTGGACTACCTAAAAGACAGAAAAAGCTGTGATATCATATTTCAAGAAGTTATCAAGGAAAACTACCCTGATATTTAGAACCAGAAGATAAAATAGAAATTGAAAAAATCTACCAATTAATTCCTCAAAAAGATCCCAAAAAGAAAACTTTCAGAAATATTATAGCCAAATGCCAAAGCTTCCTAATCAAGAAAACAATACTTCAAGTAACCAAAAGGAAATAATTCAAATACTGTGGAACTATAATCAAGATAAAACTAGATTTAACAGTTTGTACATTAAAGCATCAGAAGGTTTGGAATATGATATTTGACAGTGCAAAGGAGCAAGGATTGCAACCAAGAATCACCTTTCCTGGAAAACTGAATGTAAACTCTGAGAGGGAAACATTGATATTCATTGAAATAGAGAGCTTTCAAGCATTCATGATGAAAAGCCCAGAGTTGAAAAGAAAAATTAACTTGCAAATGTAAGACTCAAGAGAAGCATAAAAAAAGCAAACAGGAAAGAGAAATCACAAGGCATTCAAATAGGTTAAACTGTTTATATTCCTATATAGTAAAATTATATTTATAACTTGTAAAATCTTTCTCATTATTAGTACAGCTAAAAGGAATATACATAGACAAAGGACAAAAATGTGAATTGAATGTGAATGGATATCTAAAAAAATAAATTAAGGGGGTGAGAGAGGAATGTAGTATGAGAAAAAGAAAGGGAGAGATAAAATAAGGTAAATTACTTCACATGGAAGAGATAGGAAAAATCTTCTAAGGATGAAGGGAGGAGGAAGGAGGTAAATGAGAGTGAGTGAATCTTATTCTCATCCGAATTGGCTTGAAGAAAGAATAATATGCATATCCCACAGAGTATAAAAACCTATATTATCCTACAGGAAAGTAGGAGTGGGAGTGAATAAGATAAGGGAGGGGAGGAGGTAATACAAAGGAGGGCAGATTGGAACAGACAATAGAAGCAAAACACTTTTAAGGAAGGACAGAATGAAAGGAAAGAGATAAAATAAATGGAGAGGAGAATAAAATCAGCAATAGTAATTGTGAGGAAAAATTAGAAACAAATTTCTCTGATAAAGGCCTCCTTTCTCAGAGAACTGAGTTAATAAAAAAGTGAGAGCCATTTCACAATTGATAAATGATCAAAAGATATAAAAAGTTTTAAGATAAAGTAATCAAAATTATCAATAGCCATGTGAAAAAATGCTCTAACTCACTATTGAAGAAATGCAAATTAAAACAATTCTGAAGTTCTATTTTATACCTATTAGATTGGCTAATAGGACAGAAAAGGAAAATAACAAATGTTGTAGGGGATGTGGAAAAATAAGACATAAAATGCATTGTTTGGATTTATGAATCATTCTTTAGAGCAATTTGGAAGTATGCCCAAAGGACTATAAAAACATACATATACTTTGACCTAACAATAGCATCACTAGGTCTACAACCCAAAAGAAATAAAAAGCAAAAAGGAAAAGGATCTTTGTATACAAAATATTTATAGCAGCTCTTTTGGAAGGGCAAATTGGTAGAAATTGAAAAGATACCCATCAACTGGGGGATGGCTGAACAAATTGTGGTATGTGATTGTTGTGATATGAGAAATGATGACAGAATCTCAGAAAAATCTGGAAAGATTTTCATGTGTTAATGCAAAGTAAATATACTGTATACAGAATAATAACAATATTGTAAGATAAACAGCTCTGAATAACATAGTTACCCTTAGCAATGCAATGATCCAGGACAACTCTGAAGGAATTATGATGACAAATTTTATACATTTCCAAACAACTTATTTTTCTTATTATTTTTTGTCTACATTTTCTTTCACAACATGACTAAAATAGAAATGTATTCTGTATTTCTATACACATATAAACTATATCAAATTGTTTTCTGTCTCAATAATAGAGGGAACAATAGAAGAGAAAAGAATCAGGAAATTATTTTTTATGTTAAATATTATTTCACATGTAATTGAGGAAAATAAAATATTAAAATTTTAAAAATAATACTTGTATTACTTACCTCACAGAGTTATTCTTACAAAAGTATGTTTTCAAATTTAAAGCACTCTGAAAATGGAGTCCTCATTATTATTAATTTTAAAAGACTTGCCAATCCATTCAGACTAAAAGAAATTTGGCTTAAAACATATTTTAACTATCTTCATAAAAAATAAATATCCATTTTCCTCTAACAGTTTAGGTTAGCCACTCAAAGGAACAATTTCCTTAATTATTTTCTCAGTTGTGTCTGTTTTTTCCCCCCATTTCAACTATTCCTTATATTTCTATCTAGCCTTGAAGAAGTTTAAGACAAGTGTGTTCTTTGAAAAAAAAATAAAGATCACTTGACATTGACAGAGAAATATGAAACATTTTGCTGTACTTTTATTATATATTCCTTGACCCCTCTTAATTTCAGTGTTTTATCTCTTTTCGTTATTTCCTATTTATTCTGTATATGGCTTGTTATCTATATATTTTTTTCATGCTTCCTCCCTCATTAGATTATGAATTTCCTAAAATCAGAGACTATCCTTTATTCCTTTTTTTATACCTATTCTTTAGAGCTGCTATAAATATTTTGTAGGAAAGATCCTTTTCCTTTTTGCTTTTTATTTTTTTTGGGGGGGTTGTAGACCTAGTGATGCTATTGTTAAGTCAAAGTATATGTACATTTTTATAGCCCTTTGGGCATACTTCCAAATTGCTCTAAAGAATGATTCATAACGCCAAACAATGCCTTTATGTCTCATTTTTCCACATCCCCTCCAATATTTGTTATTTTCCTTCTCTGTCCTATTAGCCAATGTAATAAATATAAAACAGAAACTCAGAATTGTTTTAATTTGCATTTCTTCAATAGTGAGAGCATTTTTTCACATGGCTATTGATATTTTTCACATGGATAATGATACTGTGTCTGGAACACAGTAGATAGTTAATAAATGTTTGTTGAATTCACTGGATTGAATCCACTGGTTGCTTTTGCAAAACTCCACAGCACGTATTTCAAAAGTAATGATGCATATCCCATCCCATAGGAATGCTACTGAAGAGTATTTGACCTAATCATATTTGATTAGTGAGAAAGTAGTTAGTAATATTGAAATCTTGACTTTACTGAGCACAATATTTGATTTATCATCCCATAGTTTATGACTCAAGAAATAATAAAATATCATTTTTAGATGCCCACCTATGGTATTTCGTTAGATCTCATGTCTGGGGGAAAAAACAAAAAAACAAAAGGAAAAGGATTTTGTTCTTTGACAAGCAATTTCTGAGTTAATATGTTTTGCCTTTCAATAACAAGAAAGGTTAAAGCACTCCAATCCATTTCTAATAAATGTTACCCTAACATTCCTTTCCAAACAACAGTCAATTACTGCTGAACTTTTACAATAAGTGCTTCACAAATGTAAAACTTAAAACATTTTTTAAAAACTCAGGTCTGTCAGTTAATCTGGCCCCAAGCTGCTCTAACATATCATAGTGGCAGTTAAATGGTAAGCAACATTAGGTCCTAGTGACCTTTTGAGAATTCCAGGGGATAGATTGATCCCATGATGCTTTAATGATTAGAATAGAAAAAGTGTACTTAATATTAGACATTAATGTTTTCTTATTCCATTAGTCCCTTGAGGACCACATATATTTGATTTGCCCAAACGCATGATTAAAAAAATTCCCATTTGTATTTCAGTTGTTATTCTTTCTCTAAAGGTCTGAGAAAATGATTGAGAATAAAATTGGATGATCCTTTTTTTTTTAACTTCTAAATCCAGGACTATGGAATTTCTACGGGAAACCAGTAGTAGTGTCTTCATGGTCCAATGAATCTGTGGCTTTTGTGCACTGAAATAGGTTTCCAATGAATAAAACCATATCTTAACTCTTCTTTTTATTTCCCAGAGAGCCAAGTGCAGTTCCCTGAATGTATTAGGCATAAGAAATAAATATAATTGCTTTCTTTTCTTTATTTTTGGTGGGGGGAAATGAAAAGCAATTAAATGAATGGGCTAAATGCCAAGTGTATCTAAAACGGGCCTGAGTTTGGAAGAAGTTCCTATGACCAAAAAGCTTAAATAAGTACTATTTATTCTATTTTAATATGAGAGTATAATAATATTTCTTTTGAATGATCATATACTCTAGTGATTCTTTCCTTTACTTTGAAATATGTACTTGCTGGTGCAAAGTGCTGTGAAAGCTCTCCAGGATCACTTTATGCTAAATAGAGGCTAAGATTGCTTTGTATCATGCCAATAATTACATGCTTTGAGGAGAATTTATACCCTCAGGAAATTTGCAGATGGAAGTCTGACAGATATCCAAATACAAATTCATGGCATCTTAATGTCAATAACTATGATGTGCATCAGGTAATTTCACCAGACATGGTATTAATAGTTTCTGCAGCATTTCAAATGCTCAAATAGTGAATGCATGCCTACAGATTCATCTAGTGCCAATAATATTTCAAGGATTCTAAACTTGCACCTCTTTATGTGAATTATATGTAAATGCATATATATGCATATGTCCTTGAATTAACATGATAAATATCTCAGTTTTTCATGAGGCATTCAGTAGGAAACTGATTCCTCTCTGATGTTAATGTAATCATCTGGACTGACATTAAATTTTAAGAGCAATTAAATATTGCAAATTGGAATTTTTTATTTTAAAAAATCTGAAACCTAAACTTTTAAATTTGCCAATTAACAAAAAAGGAACAATGAAAAAAGGAAATGTTTTAAAATTGGACATAATTGAATTTATACATTTGGCAAAATTATACTTAGAAATTGTTTTAAAAAGAGATCATATGAAACAGTAAAGAGAAAATTCTCCATGGAGGAATAAGGATTGTTATCATTTCTATAGCACAATCCTGCAAAATTGGAACAAAAATCTATTTGTAAGATTAGATTGTCCAACAGTGACCAATACTTATGAAATCTGAAGAAGATATAAACCACTAATAGTGCCTCAGAACTTATCTCAGAGGAATTTATTTATGATTAGCTGAATGTGAGTGTGTGTTTTTTTTTTTTACAAAGTATTGATTCATAATGGACATTATTTTATCCTAGTTAGGATAAATACAGAGCAATTCTGTTTCAGAGAAATGATTCTCATTTTTTAAAAAAAAATTGTTCTAAACCCTTACATGCAAATGCAAATGAATCATGCAGTTGAAAAGAGTGGCATATTTTCCTGAGTTATTTTGATCCAATCAGTTATTACTGTAATTATCTAGGCATTGCTTGTTAAGAATATCTGAGGTGGTAGCTATGACAGAGAATAAAAGTCATTAGAATCTGATATGTTCACAATATAAGACAGCTAATACTATTAGAATTATAGCTATGTCTGTGATATGATTTGGACATTGGCATCCAATACTGAGATAGACATTTTACAATTCTCAACTCATTTAATCCTGAGGATCATGGAAGCTACTGAAACTGTGAAACTGATCTAGATAGTATTAGGAAAATCATATACAGAGAAATACCACTTAGCCACCTTCGCTTCTGCAGAAGCTTTATGATTGTACTATCATAACCATGTAGTGAAGAGTCTTGGAAAATAACTCACTATTTTCTAGTATCATATGTGGGATAAATTAGAGTATAGTGTTGAGTAATATTTCATGGAACCCACATCTACCATTATATCAACAATAAAGTGTCATCCAGAGGAAAAAATAACTTCACAGTTACTCATTTCTCATCCAACAACTATCTCCTTTCTCTCTAAGAACAATAGAGGGGAATTTTTTTCATTGAAACAAAATTTATATACATGAAGAAAAGACCTCCTGAGGGATCCACACTCTACATATCTTTATATTAATATAGCCCTGGTTTCTGCATATATCATGGAGCACCGGCCTTAGAGTCCAGTGGAGAACTAGATTCAAGTCCCCTACTCCAGAACTTACTAGCATTATGATCCTGGACAAATAATTTAACCATCCTAAGTACTAAGTATATATGTGAACTAGAGAACTATCTTCTCATCACTTCTACTGATTCAACACCTTGTTGTAAGTATTCTGGTTTCAAATATACTTCTATATAGTTCTGGACCTCTACATATGTGTATGTGTATATACATTTACATGTGTTTATATGTAAGCATGTGTGTATATATGTATATATTTGTATATATGTGTGTGTGTGTGTGTGTGCACATACATATATACACACAAACATATACCAATATGGGTGTAGTGGTAGCCATTTCTAGGAGAGGGAGGAGGGAAAAACTGAATTCACATGATAATTTTATTGTATATTCAAAAGAAACAAGTGATGCATTGTAGATTTGCAGTTTCATGTGCAACCACTTTTTAGATTGTACTATGTTATGAAAGTGCTTTATAGCATAAATTAAAAACAAAAATGTATAGAAATGACATATATTCTTAATAATTATTAAAAATGCAGCTATGTAAATGGAGATTAATTACCTTACTTCTTTAGCTTGTCTTTTGTTCTGCTGCAAATTCATTTTCCTGAAAGAGTCTTGGATGTTTAAGCTACTAAGAAATACATCAGCCTGTCTTGACAGGGAGAGATTTAGTCTCTCTTAGACAAAATGAAGCTGAGGTAGCTTGGATGGTCCTGTAGAGAAACAGCAAGAAGGTCACTGTCATTGTATTTATAATAGGATGGAATATGGGGAATACTAGAAGTCTAGAAATAGAATGGCATCAAGTTATAAGAGCATTAAAAACCAAACAAAGGATCCAAATATTGGATTCTGAAAATAATAGTCACTTGGGTTTATTGAGTGTGGGGGGGACATATACAGATAAGAATAATGTAATAAACGCTGATTTTAGGAAGGTAATGCTGATATTTGAATCAAGGATAGCAGATTGGAATGGGAAGCACCTTGAGACAGGAAAACTAAATAAAAGGCTATTGCTATATTTTAAGTATGCAATTAGGAGGTCTTGAAATAAGGTGACTGATGTTTCAGAAAATAAAGGGGGACTTAAAGAGAAACATTAAGAAGGTCAGCATAGCAGAACTTGGCAAGACTCAATTTGTAGTATGAGTGAAAATGTGGATTCAAGTGTAACATAGATAATATACCTAGGTCAATAGGGAGACTGTAGTTTTCTCAAAACTAACAAGGGAAGCTTAAAAGAGGGAAAGCCTTGAAGGGGAACAAAATTACTAAAAGACACTCCCTTTTTCAACTCAATTTTTTCTATCTCTCATATCTAGAATGCTTTCACTTCTCATCTCAGTGTACTGGTTTTCCTGGCTTCCTTTAAATCTTAACTAAAATCCTTTTATAAGAACCTCTTCCCACTTCTCTTAATTTTAGTGAATAATTTCTTATTTATCTTTTTTGGATTTTTTTTGTATATATGTCTTTGCTTTTTAACTTCCCCCATTAGATTGTAAGTCCCTTGAAGTAAAGTGCCTTTATATCACCAGTGTTTAACACAGTGCCTGGCACATAGTGAGTACTTAATAAATGTCATTGGCTGATAGATTGGTATTTTATTTTTAATACTAAAATTTTTTTGCCCAACCATTTCAAGTAGGAACTTTGTTCAAAATAGAGGTCCTCATCTCCCCTTTTCTACATCTCAAAACCCTTGAAAATTATCTCCTACCATCTTCTCTCTTACTCCAATCACTGTAATTGTAAAGATTTTTCTCCTTGTGAAGGTCATCTACTGTACACATGTCCTTAATCCAAACCTGTTTTATCTTCTCTATCAAGTTACTATCTCAGTCATATTTCTTTTAATTTTCAATTTTTCCTTATCACATTTTTCTTCTCCTTCTGCCTAAAAACTCTCTCCTATAATCAAAAATTTTTATTAGTATTCATCATTTACTTATGTTTTCACACAATATTCCTGTTTCCTTTCTCAGAGAAATTCCTTAAAGAAGCTATCAACTGTTGCATCTATTCTCTCACTCACTTCTTAACCTCTTATTCTTTGTTTCCTAACCTTTAAAAATGTTCTCTTCAAAGTTACCAATAAACTCTTTTTTGAGAAAAAAATAATTTAACAAGTATTTATATTTTCTTCCTCCCATTTGTCCCCAATTAAATGACTTCAATAAAGGAAAATGCTCGTTAAAAGAGTATACTCAAAAGAAGTGATTTTATTATGTACTAAGTCCATAAGTCAGACAATAAATATTTATTATAATTGTGTCAGATGCTAAAAGGTAGGAATAATAAGAAAAGTAAAAGACAGTTCCTACTCTCACTTATTAATAAGACATCAAAGAAACGCAACTCATACAAATTTGTAGATAACTAAGAAAGGAAAGGCACTAAAATTAAGGAAAATTGGATATGATAAGTGAGAAGGTGTGAGAAATTGAAGTTAACACTAAAAAAGGTTGTGAGCCTGGGCAACTGGAGGAATGGTAGTGATCACAACAGCAGTAGGAAAGTTGGATTGTTTTGTTTTGTTTTGTTTTGATTTCATTTGGCATAATAAGTCCTTTACTACTCTATCAGAAATGAGAAATGCGTTTCATATTCATTTTTTTTCTGGATTCAGTGTTAATTATTTCATTAACTGGTGTGTTAAAGGTGCTCAACATTTTCCTTCCTTAAATTTTTCATTGAATAAATTATTTTGTTTCTGCTCACTACACAATCAGTTCATACCAATCACCATAGATTCCCCTGAAGGTATCTCATCATTTCTTGTAATACAATAATATTATACTATATTCATATATTTTAATTTGTTTAGCTATTTCCTAGTAGATGAGCAATCCTTTAGTTTCCAGTTCTTTAGAGTTTTAAAAAGAACTGTTTCACTTCCATGACCATAAAATGAAATTCCTGTATTTGATCATAATCTGCTGTCATTTCAGTCTTCTCTCCTTCTTGCAATCCAAATCCTGTACATCATCTTTATTAGGGTAATACTTAGGAAGAATATATTTGAGGGTAGCTATCTATATTAAAAAATTGATTTAAAATACATTATAAAATGTGTATATGTATGTAACATACATATATAATATACATATGCATATGTAGGTGTGAATACACATATGTGTGCATAGTCCAATTATTGTACATGAAGATGAAATAAAAAGGAGAAAATGTTGGAAAGAGTTTATTAAAGTGCTGGCTTCATTGACTCCTGGGTCCTTGTTAGTGGGTACATATGACTCAGTCCTGCTGAGAAAGGGTTTAGTATCTCCACCACTTTGGTAGGATATGGTAAAATGACTAGAGAAAAGTACCTTCTATTTGGTTTCATGACAATTTTAATTGATGAACCAGCCTGCTAATTGCTATGAAATAATCTAAGGATTATTGTCAGCCCAGTGGGCACATCTTTGTAGGACTAAGACAAGGCTCAGAAATCTGTGATGAGCAAATTTCATGGCGTTTTCATGCTTTCCCCACACACATTTCCTCCTCCTGCCTCCTAATCTCAGGTATCGTCTGGTCAAGTGAATCTAGAAAGCCATTTCTTCAACTCCAGTGGGAACTTTCCTAAGACCGAGCAAAGATGAAGGAAGTAACAAGTGATGACCCTGGTTGCAGCTAATATAGCTATCCCCCAAGTTTGAGTACAAGCCCCAGGGTAGCCATAATATCTAGGCTCTTCCTCTTTCAACTACTGAATAAAAACAAAGTTCTAGGCTAAGGTCAAGAACAAAGTCATTTCTAAGATTAAGGGAAGTTACTGATGTCTTTGTCTTTCATTGGTGATGTCTTTGAGAAACAGCAAATTAGAATAATTTTTACCTAGTCATCACCCCTTGACCATTTCAACTTCTTGGTGAACTGGTTTAACTCTACATTGTCCTCTTCTCTCTGTTTACTTGTCTCCTTACACTTTCCTTGATTTTGTCTTGGCAAGTTTCATCCTTGATGACTTTAATATTTATAGTCTTTGAGTCTATTACATGTTTCTGAGTGAAACTAGAAAAAAAATTATAACTGTGCTGACTGAATTCATTACAAATTTGTGGTACATAATCTTAACTGCACTTTTACCATATTAAGACAATTCTATTATATGTCCCTAATCTATTCAATATCCCATTTACCATAGTAGCTCTTCCAAATCTTTTTAGCCCTCTCAAATATTTCATGAATTTCTTCTAACTACTCTCTGAGGTGAAAATTTTACTATTTGAGGACATTCTTGAAACTCCTCCTTCTCCCTACCTTTTAATTTTACATCATCCATGTTTTATGAAACTCTCCTTTCCATCCCTATCTCATATAAAGTGGGAGCCCTTCTTAGCAAAATGCATCCTCTGCAGGCACAAGTGAGCACAATTCATTCTGTCTATTCCAATAGATTGCCTTCTTCATCATCCTAACTAGTCTTCAACCTATCTGGGAACTAGTTTGCAATCTACTGACTATAAATACACCTATATCTCTTACATCCCAAAAAAACTGAAAGAATCCAAGGATCTTTATTGACTATAATTCTTTATCTTTTCTCTTGTGGCTAAATATTCTTTAAAAAGATTTAACTCTCCAGTTCTATTGTTTATATTGTTTTATTTACCCTCTTAATCATTCAGTTAAAACTGGTATCTTCAAGGTTGTCAGTAATAGCTTCTTATTCCAATCCTCACTCTCTTTTGACATTTATTCTCTCCAGGTTTCCTAGAGAGAACTCTGTGCTAGTTTTCCTCCTACCTGTCTAACCACCACTTCTGAATCTCCTCTGCTAGATCTTCATTCAAGTCATTCCTGCTAAAGATGGGCCACAAGGCTCTGTTTTAGGACAAATTTTCTTCTTTTTCACTTGGCAATATCATCTTATGATTCCAATTATCATCTCCCCGATGTTGAGTATTAAATCTATTTGTCAACTTCTAACTTCTTTTATATTCTCCAGATCCATATTCTCAACTGTCTAATAGAAGTCTCAAACTGGTTGTTCCATAAACATTTTAAAATCAAAATGTCCAGAACTAAACCCCTTTTGTTAATATTCCTATTATTGTTAAGGAAATTACCATTCCCATACTCAGCTAGAATTACAATTTTGATGTTATTGTCAACTCTCTATTCTCTCACCTCTTGCATCCAAAGTGTTGACAAGTTCTGTCAATTTTATTTTCATAACATCACTTAAATGTGCCTCCTTCTATCTGATACTGTCAATGCTTCATCATTTCATGCCATGACTTATACAATAGGTTATAAGTTAGTTTCCCTGCCACAAAGCCTCTCCCTCTCAAATTACTTTTTCTACAGTCCAGATCTGACCATGTCATCTCCCCTTCAAATGTGGCTGTTTAATTATTTCCTACCAATGCTATACTGAAGATTTTTAAAATATGGATTTGACTAGATTGTCAAGAAGTTCTTAACAATTCTCAGTTCTGTGTTTCTGCTTCCATATATCTCAGTTATACAATATCAGATCCACACCTCTAGTTAGCATTGTAAGAAGAACCACTAGTTTAATCTTGAAAATATTACATCTGGAAAGCAGATGATTGTGGAGGACATCTTAATATTTTTTTATAACACATAGGTTGCTACACACCTCACTACAGTGACTGTTGATTAATATTTATTATCTACTAGGATTTGCCCTATATACAACTATTTACAAATTTGTATTTTGAGACTCCATAGTTCTCTGAAATCAAAGAGATCAAAGGGATCTCATAAAGACCAAACATAAATATGAGAAACATCTATCTACCATTTTATATATTTAATTAAAACTGTTTTAATGCAATATTTTACTCAAAAAAGGGATATGTTTCTTAAATGTGTTATAGACATTTTTACTCTATTCTGTCTTCCAGCTTTTTAAAATGCTTCCTTTCCCAACCAAGACTACATTTAATAGGCTCTCTAAAGAGAATTTTCATTCCATTTAAGTAATCATCTAAAATAAAATCATATCTGGCAGTAAACAAAACAGACTTTTAGTGGAAATGCCATTATAATAAATTCTTCTACTGAGGTCCCAGTCTGCATAACCAAGCACTGGCAAACATCCATCAAAGATTTATTTAAAGAAGAAAATTTTGCTAATATCATTAGATTTTTCTTTAAATATTTTAGAAAAATTAATTACATTATTTATACACATTAATAATGCAGTTATGGATTTCATTTTCAATAACAACTTATCAAATGAAATAGTTTCTTCTTGAACATATATTAATAAGCAAAATGAGGACTCATGAGATCATAATATCATGAGGAAGAAATGGGGGAGAAATACACTATCTAGACTTCCTTATATGTAGCATATTATTTATAAAAGTATATAGAAGGCTTAACAGAATAATATTCTATCTTCCTTGAGTAAAAATCCTTAATCCTCACTAATTTTAAAAGTAATGGAAAAGTTAGTAACAGATGAATAGCAAGGAAAACTCACTCCTTTCCCTAACATTGGCATGAATAATTTGAGAATTAGAAAATACTAAGTTTAACTCATAAATAAAAGAAATTCCCAGTACCTACAAGCAAGTGATCTGGCAGCTTCACATAAAGACCTCCAAGGAAGTGAAAACCATCAGCTCCCAGCAAGGCCTGTTTCATTTTTGGACACCTCTAAATGACATCAAGCTTAAATTTATTTCTTTGAAAGTTCTATCCAATTGTTTCAGACTCCATTGACATTTGAGGTTCAAAGAGAACATGTTTAATATTCCTATCCCATAACAACTCTCCAAATACTTAAATATAACTCTCATATTTAATGTGCCCCTAATCTATTCTTCTCCAGGCCAATAATCTCCAATTTCTTCAAATGATCCTCATAGGCTCTTCACCAACCTCCTTACACTCTACTGAATTAATTTCACCTTAGCAATGTTTTTTATTCCAAAACTGTAGCACCCAGAACTGAAGAACTAGACTACTAAAATATATTTATGATGTTTTCTGAAACTTAAATGAACATAGACAACAAGTAAAAGCAAGAAAATTAATACTAAAGATGGTGTTCATGGGGAAGAGGAAGTTTGTAAGATTCTGACTCATAGACAATGGAATGTTGCCAAGAGAACGTTGTTTGACTTCCCAGCTTCCTCTCCACACCAATCAAACAGAAAAAAAAAAAATGTGTGTATATACATATATATGTATATGTGCACACACACACATATTATATATATACACACACACATATGTGTGTGTGTGTGTGTGTGTGTAAAATGTATCTATGTATGTATGTTTCCATATGTTGAAAGAAATGAGGAGAAAATAAAATTTATTGGGGATAAAATATTTCTTTTAGGTATTTAGAAGGCTGACATGTAACTGAGTTATTATTCTATTTAGCCTCAGAAAATAGAACCATAAGCAATGGGTAAAAATAGTAGTAAGATGAATTGATATCATAAAAAGCTTTCAAGTAGTTTCCCATGACCCCTTGCCAGGTGTGTCATGGTGGCATATATTAGCTTTTAAAGAACTTTCCAACTCTAAAAGGCTGTGATCCAATATTGCCATGCTTCTGTGATTACCTTAACTTTTTTTCCAATTTAACAATAGAAAATTGACCTAGAAGGAAGAACAGAATTACTTAAGGATGATATGGGGAATCATTAATACTGATATTCCACAATTTTTGAAATCTGTTGTTTGGAGTTATTAAAATAGGTTATGACTACAGGAAAAAAAAAAAAAAAAAACTAGCCAAAAGTCTCCTAACTTTGATTTCCCGCTTAGCTTATATGCTGAAATGTCCACTATTACAAAAACAAGTAATTGAATTAATAGGAGTTATACATTTAATCTTCTGTAAGCCATGGCTGCTAAGAAACATTGCATTAATCTATATTGTCATGTCATGGTCCCTCTGCCTTAACAAAGCTGCATGTAGGTTCTGTGAGAACCTAGTAAGAAATATGACTCTTTTCCAGAATGGAATTATAATGATCAACAATATTGGTTTATTAAAATAAAGAATTCAGATCTGTAGATAGTATTTGAATGAAGAACAATAGATTAGTCAATACCCAAAAAAATTTACCAATGATAAACTAATGTCCTCATTGAACAGGAAAAAACGACTTTTTGATAATCAAGAATAAAACAAAGCTACGAAGTTTTACAATACTTCTAGGTTTAGATTTGAAAGTAGGGATCACTCAGAATATGTATATGTATGTGCATATGTATACACATATCCATGTACACTACATACATATATACATATGCTTACATGCACATACACACATATTATTGGGAATGTAGTATATGCGTGTATACATACACATCTTATTTTTGTGTCAACTTTTTTACCACCACTTCTCATTCAGTTACATGACCCCATATGGAATTGCAACTCACAGTTTAAGAAATTTTACTCACCCAAAGTATGTTAGAGAAGTACAGGAGAAAAAAAAAAGAAGCTAAGTCAACAATATGAGGAAGTAGGGTAGGGAAAAATGAACGTATCTTAGCTCCAGGAAAATCTGACTATTCAGGAGTAAGAACTAGAAAACAAGGGCTCAGAATCTGTGGGGTCTGGAACATTATACTAAATTGGAAATAATGCAGTAAGGGAATAAGGATAAAGGTCTGGAACATACTATGTATTCTGACAGGATTGAATAGAGAGGGTAATTGGGTCATAAATGATTTTGCCACTTATTCCTCTTATAGTTATTATCTTTCTTTATTAGTCTTATTTTGTTACTGTTGTAAGAGCTTAGCTCTTAAAGGAAAATACTTGCTCAGTCATCTTTATTCCTTTTTTCTGTTTTCCTTATCTTCTGGCTGCATATATGATAATTTTGAGTTACATGATTCTATCCCATCCTCACAGAGATTGTGCCTCAATGAGCTTTATCACAGCTGCTAAAGCAGGTAGGAAGAAATATATATAAAGTTTTCTATTCTTCCTAGCAGAACCAAGATTAAGTTAAACTTTTCTATATTATTATTGGCTATTTCTATGTTATTAATCATTTTGAACATTTGCCTACAACATTTAATTTGGTCAAATTTCCTTAGAATGTTAGAGATCTGAAAGAATAGTCAGAGATCATGGAATCAGATTCTATTTATAGAAAAGGCAATCTGAAGTCCACTAAAGTACAGTGACTGCTTTCCTAAGGCTACACTGATAAGAAATAAAAAGAACATGAATGGAATCTAGGTCTCTAATCTCTCAATTTAGTGTTCCTTCCCATATACCATGCCACCTGGAATAATAATTTAGTTGCCCTCAGTGCTGGAAAGGAAAGGAAAGAGTTAGTATCATTGACAGTAATGGGAAAATAGGAAAGAGGAAATTTTTTTGTAAAGTTCATAGAGAATTATAAATTTTATTATCTGACATGTTAAATATCAATATCAATAAAATGTTCATCATTTTAAGCACTAACGGGAAAAATTAAACTTATCCTATTAAAGCTAACTAAATATGTTAAATTTGAACTATGTAATGAATTACTGATATGTCACTATCTTTTGACCCCAAGAGTTTACTGCTACACATATAGTCTCAAGAATGCTAAAGACAAAAAGATCCAAATGTTGATTATAAATCAAATAACTGGATACAATGTAAATACCCATTTGTAAGGGAAGGATTCTTAATCTATGGTCCATGAATAGGCTAATTTGATAATTATATTTGAATGTAGTGGATTTTCTCTGGAATCCCATGCATATTTTAGTTTATAGATTTAAAAGAAACACCATTATTATAAGAAGGGGTTCAGAACTTTTACCAAATTTTCCAAAGAGAACCATGACATACACAAGAAGGATAAGAAGTATTATAGAATGAGTAACCAAACTGTGGCACTATTTGATGATACAATGGATAGGGTGCCAGATCTGAAGTCAGGAAGATCTGAGTTTAAATACAGACTCAGACACCTCCAAACAGGTTATCCTTGGCAATTTATTTAGCCTTTGCTTGACTCAATTTTTTCATATGTAAAATGGAAATAACAATAGCACTTCCCATGGTTGTTATGAGGATCAAGAGAAATCACACAGAAAACTCTACATACATTTTAGGTATTATTACATGAATGTAATAGATCATTACTGTACTAAACAACTATGAAAATTTTTTGAAAATTGGAAACTTATATGAACTGATATAGAGTGAAGTAGAATCAAGTAAATAATGCACATAATGACAACATTGTAAATGGAAAGTGCAACCACAAAAATATCAAAAACATACCATGAAGTTTTAATAGCTAAGCATATTATCAAAGAAAGGACAAGAAAATCCAGTTCCCGCCTTTTGTTTGTAGAAGTAACAATATATAGTCTTCAATAAGAAGACTAAATAAGATATAAAATATTACTTCTATAATGTAATCAAAACTTTGATTAGTTTTGTTGAATTGCTACTTTTTTTAAATTTTTTCTTCTGTTACTAGGTTATTAGGTAGGAGGAAGACCTCTTCCTCTTCCTCCTACCTAATAACCTAGTAACAAAGAAGAAAAAATAAAGAATCAATAAAAATAAAATCTATTTGAAAAGCTGCTTCTTCTATAACATACTAGATAAAGTCAAATATTTACGATTAAAGCTCAAAAGAAATGAAAGAATTGTGACATGGATAGATTAAACTTAATTGGAATTAGCAGGTAAGGAGGAGTTAGCTTTCATTCTGGGAAATGTACTTAGAAAAGTAAATTTTATGTGATACATGATGTCAGTTACCTTGTCATAAAGTTTTATAAACATCAGAAAAATAAATCTTAACTGATATGTGATGTCAGTTACCTTGTCATAAAGTATTATAAACAGTAATGCCATTTGAATTCCATTAATTTCTACCTGAGTGTGGACAAACTGAAGACCCTCATTTATCCAGTAACAATATAGTGTACAATTAACAGAAAGATTAGATTCTCTTGGGAATTGTACACAATTACTTGGCCATATACTGAATTCTCTTGTGAAATGATTATCAATATTATCCAATTGCAAAATGCTTTGCAAATAAACTGGAGAACAAAAGTTCACCACTAAGGTAGTTTTCAAAAGCAAAGTAACCTTCAGAATATATAAGGAAACAGTGTTTTACTTCCAAAAGAACAAATAATTTTTTAATGTAAAGAACATAAAGTATCCTTAGTCATCCTCATCCTCTTCAGGTCAAACTAGAGGAAGACATTTTCTCTGACTTTTTTTTCTTTTCGTTAATATAGAACTTTTAAAATGTGAATAGATTCTTTGACTAGGTGAATTGAATTTGGTTTAAGAAATTACTCAGTCAACAACAAAGGTTTACTTTGTGTTCAGCCTGATAATATTCAAGAAGCTTGGGACATAAGACTTTTACAAGAGAAACAATTGCAACATGGGAGAATATACAAAAGGAGGGGTGAGAAATAAGAGATAGAATCAGTTAGTGATGCACTGCGGTCAAATGAAGGCTTAGTAATGAGGGGAAGGTGATCTCTGCAGTCTGAGAAAAAGAAGAGCTTATTAGAGAGTGAATTAAAAAGAAATGGGAAAGCCTGAAAAGCATAAGGAAAGAAAGAAAATCTCACTTTAGAGGAAGAAAGAAGCTCCATTGATGAATGTTTCTAAAAGTAGAGATAGGCAAAAAAGATGAGTTGGTGGATTTTACCACTGAAAAGTATACTTGTCCTGGAAGTAGGAAAAGTTAGAACTTCTGGGGGCAACTAGCAACTAGAAGAGTAGACACAGGAAGAAGATTTTCAAACAACTATAAAAAAGAAATTAGTAAAAAAAAAAAAAAAAAGTATAGATCATTGATGAGTTGTATAATCAGGATGGTGGTGATAGGCAAGGAAATCCTATCATGGAGCAGTGCTAGATTGCACCGTGGATAGAATTATGAATCTAGCTGTGTGATCCTGGGCATGTCAATTGAACTTTGCCTCAGATTCCTCATCTGCAAAATGGGAATAATAATAGCACTTACCTTCCATGGCTGTTGTGAGGATCAATTGAAATAATACAGTACTTAGCATAGTGTCTGGCACCTAGAAAGAATGATTTAAAAGTAAACATCGGAGAAAAGGAGAAAGATGAGGAGGAGAAGGATGAGGAGAAGGAAAAGTAATTGAATTGCTCTGAAAATGAAACATATTTAAAAAAAGGATCCATGAGACAAAACTCAACAAGGCAGTGACAAAAATCAGCAAGAGGTGAGATGCAAAAATGTATACTTTGGAAGTTTTTTTAGAATGAAAACTTCAAAGAAAAGAGAAAGACTAGACTTCTGGCCAAGATGGCGGAGAGGAGGTGCGTTTTCTCTCAGAATCCATTTCATTACAAGCCTCTAAATTAATGCTTCACTGAAAAAAAAAAAAAAAACACACAAATAGTTACCAAGAGAAGACATCCTTGAGATTCATCAGGAAAGGTATGTTTTTGCTTGAGGGCAGGGACGGTTTTAGATCGGGAGCAGGCGGAGGGCAGGCAGCGGCAGCGAGAGCACGGGAGCAGCTCACAGCCAAGCAGACTGGAGAGGGGGTGGGGTGTGATATCAGCTGTCTCTGCAAGGGGGGAGCTTTGCTACAGGATTGGATACTTTTCCCTGGCAGCAAGTCAGTAGCTCAGCAGAGAAGCTAAAAACACCGGGGGTGAAGAATACAACCCCAAACAGCTGGAGTCTCTCGGGACCTGGCCACCCTTGCCCCACAATCTCTCAGCACACTCTCCGAGTCTCAGAGCACAGGCGCAGCACAGTCCTGCTAGTGCCTTGCTGCTGCCCCCACAGTCTGCAGAGGAAGCTCAGTAACACCACCCAACCCCTACCCCCAAAAAAGCAGACTCCATTTAGGGTTTTTTTCTTTTTTTCTTTTTGCTGGTTTGTCTTTGATACTTCTCTGCCAAATGAGCAAAAAATTGAAAAGGACCTTAACCCTTGACAGCTTCTATACAGATAGAGAGCAGACTCTAAACCCTGAGGAGACTAAAAACAGATTGTCTCCAGGTGAATCCCCAAAGGAGGAGATCATCTGTTCCTCAGCACAGATAAATCTCATAGAAGAAATTAAAAAGGCTCTCACAAGAGAGTTAGGAGAAAAATGGGAAAAGGAGAGGGAGGCTTGGCAAGAGAGTCTGGAGAAGTCATCCCACTCATTTAAAGACAGAGTGGATAAAGAAATAAAATCCTTGAAAAATAGGATTAGTGAACTGGAAACAGAAAATAGCTCTCTAAAAAACAAAATTGGCGAAATGCAAAAAAATTCCATAGAACAAAAGAACTCAATTGGACAATTAGAAAAAGATATAAAAAAAAGTGAGTGAAGAAAATACTTCATTGAATATTAGAATTGAACAAATGGAATTGAATGACTCGAGGAGACAAGAAGAATCAGTCAAGCAAATCCAAAAAAATCAAACAATGGAAAAGAATGTGAAATACCTTCTTGGGAAAACTACAGACCAGGAAAACAGATCCAGGAGAGACAATCTGAGAATCATTGGACTCCCAGAAAAGTATGATGAAAAAAAGAGCCTGGACACTATTTTCCAGGAAATTATCAAAGAGAACTGCCCAGAAGTCATAGAAACAGAGGGTAAAATAGACATTGAAAGAATTCATTGGGACTTCCGGTTAAGATAGTGGAGAGGAGGCACACAGCTGTGTAGCTCCACGCTTTCTCTCACTATCCATTTCATTACAAGCCTCTGAATTAATGCTTGACTGAAAAAAAAAACCCACAAATAGTTACCAAGAGAAGCCATCCTTGAGATTCACCAAGAAAGGTCTGTCTTTACTGGAGGGCTGGGATGGTTTTAGATCGGGCACAGGCGGCGGGCAGCGGCAGTGAGAGCACGGGAGCAGACTGGAGAGGGGGTGGGGAGTGATCGCAGCCGTCTCTGCGGGGAGAGCTTCGCTATAGGATTAGATACTTTGCTCCGGCAGCAAGTCAGCAGCCCAGCAGAGAAGCTAAAAACACCGGGGGTGAAGAATACAACCCCAAACAGCTGGAGTCTCTTGGGACCTGGCCGCCCCCCACCCCTCTTCCCCCCCCCCCCACAGTGACTCAGCACGCTCTGGGATCTCAGAGCGCAGGTGCAGCACAGTCGGGCTAGTGCCTCACTGCTGCCCCCCGCAGTCTGGAGAGGAAGCTCGGTAACATCACCCAGCCCCTCCCGCAAAGAAAGACTCCAGTTTTTTTCTGTTTTTCTTTGCTAGTCTGTCTTTGATTATTAGACAGAATGAGCAAGAAACTGAAGAGGACTTTAACCCTTGACAGCTTCTATACAGATAGAGAGCAGACTCTAAATCCTGAGGAGACTAAAAACAGACAGTCCCCAGGTGAATCGCCAAAGGAGGAGATCATCTGTTCCTCAGCACAGATGAACCTCATAGAAGTAATTAAAAAGGCTCTCACAAGGGAGCTAGAAGAAAAATGGGAAAAGGAGAGGGAGGCTTGGCAAAAGAGCCTGGAGAAGTCAGTTAAAGAGAGAGTGGATAAAGAAGTAAAATCCTTGAAAAATAGGATTGGTAAACTGGAAAACAAAATTGGCGAAATGGAAAAAAATTCCACAGAACAAAAGAACTCAATGGGACAAGTAGAAAAAGATTTTTAAAAAGTGAGTGAAGAAAATACTTCACTGAAAATCAGAATTGAACAATTGGAATTGAATGACTCGAGGAGACAAGAAGAATCAGTCAAGCAAATCCAAAAAAATCAAACAATGGAAAAGAATGTGAAATACCTTCTGGGGAAGACAACAGACCTGGAAAACAGATCCAGGAGAGACAATCTAAGAATCATTGGACTTCCAGAAAAACATGATGAAAAAAAGAGCCTGGACACGATTTTCCAGGAAATTATCAAAGAGAACTGCCCAGAAGTCATAGGAACAGAGGAAAAAATAAACATTGAAAGGATTCATCGATCACCCACTGAAAGGGATCCTAAAATCAAAACACCAAGGAATATAGTGGCCAAATTCCAGAACCCTCAGACGAAGGGAAAAATATTGCAAGCGGCTAGAAAAACCCAATTCAAGTATCAAGGAGCCACAATAAGGATCATCCAGGATCTGGCAGCATCCACATTAAAAGATCGAAGGGCCTGGAATATGATATTCCGAAAGGCTAAGGAACTTGGTATACAACCAAAAATAACTTACCCAGCGAGAATGAGCATCTTTTTCCAGGGAAGAAGATGGACATTCAACGAAGTAAGCGAATTTCATCTATTTCTGATGAAAAAGCCAGAACTTAACAAAAAGTTTGATCTACAAATATAGAACTCAAGAGAAATCTAAAAAGGTAAAGATTAATCTTGGGAACTATATTTCGACTATATAGATGTATAAAGAATACATGTATACCTTGTTCTAGAAATTGATGTGGAAAGGACATTGTACCAGAAAAAGGGTAAAGTGGGGGTAGTACATCTCATGAAGAGGCATAGGAAAACTATTATATCTGAGAGAAAGAATGGAGGGGGATGAATATAGTGGGCACCAAGTGGTGTAGCATCTAAATTCTTAAAAGAGAAACTAAGAGAAGAAGGGGCGGAGCCAAGATGGCGGAGCAGGCACACACGACTCTCTAAGCTCCTCTCATTACTCTCATAACCAAATATTTAATCCAGCAGATTTACATATGAATTCTACCAAACATTCAAAGAACAATTAGCCCCAATGCTTTATAAACTATTTGAAAAAATAGCGAATGTAGGAGTCCTACCAAACTCCTTTTATGAAACAGACATGGTACTGATACCTAAACCAGGTAGGTTGAAAACAGAGAAAGAAAATTATAGACCAATCTCCCTAATGAATATTGATGCTAAAATCTTAAATAAGATATTAGCAAAAAGACTACAGAAAATCATCCCCAGGATAATACATCATGATCAAGTAGGATTTATACCAGGAATGCAGGGCTGGTTCAATATTAGGAAAACTATCAATATAATTGGCCATATTAATAATCGAATTAACAAAAACCATATGATCATCTCAATAGATGCAGAAAAAGCATTTGATAAAATCCAACATCCATTCCTATTAAAAACTCTTGAGAGTACAGGAATAAATGGACTTTTTTAAATTTTATTTTTATTTTTTTTTATTTATTTTTTTTATTTAATAATTACTTTATATTGACAGAATCCATGCCAGGATAATTTTTTTTACAACATTATCCCTTGCACTCGTTTCTGTTCCGATTTTTTTCCCCTCCCTCCCTCCACCCCCTCCCCTAGATGGCAAGCAGTTCTTTATATGTTGGATATGTTGCTGTATATCCTAGATACAATATATGTTTGCAGAACCAAACAGTTCTCTTGTTGCATAGGGAGAATTGGATTCAGAAGGTATAAATAACCCGGGAAGAAAAACAAAAATGCAGATAGTTCACATTCGTTTCCCAGTGTTCTTTCTTTGGGTGTAGCTGCTTTTGAATGGACTTTAAAAAAAAAATAATCAGTAGCATCTATTTAAAACCAGCAGTAAGCATTATATGTAATGGGGACAAACTACAACCATTCCCAATAAGATCAGGAGTAAAACAAGGTTGCCCACTATCACCATTACTATTTAATATTGTATTAGAAATGCTAGCTTTGGGAGATGGCGGAGAGGAAATACACTGTTGTGTAACCTCCGTGTTTTTCTGTCACTATTCATTTCATTTCATGCCTCTGAATTAATGCTCGACTGAAAAAAAACATACATTTACTTACCAAGAGAAACCATCCTTGAGACTCGTCAAGAAAGGTCTGTTTTTGCGCTAGGGCGGGGACGGTATTTGGAAGCAGTCTGCGGGCAGCAGCTGCAGCGAGAGCACAGATAGCAGCTCAGAACCGGGTAGAGCGGAGAGGGGGTGGGGCGCGATCGCAGCCGTCTCTGCGGGGAGAGCTTTGCTACAGGATAATTTGCTCCGGCAGCGAGTCAGCAGCCCAGCAGAGAAGCTAAAAACACCGGGGGTGAAGAATACAACCCCAAACAGCTGGAGTCTCTTGGGACCTGGCCACCCCTCCCCCACAGTGTCTCAGCCCTCTTGGATCTCAGCACGCAGGCGCCATAGCACAGTAGGACCCGTGCCTCACGAATACCCTGCCCCTCCCCCAAAGAAAGCAGCCTCCATTCAAGGGGTTTTTTTCCTTCTGTTTCTTTGATAGTTTGTCTTTGATAAATAGACAGAATGAGCAAGAAACTGAAAAAGAATTTAACCCTGGACAGCTTTTATACAGATAAAGAGCAGACTCCAAATCCTGAGGAGACTAAAAACAAACAGTCCCCAGGTGAATCTCAAGGGAATTAATGAAAAAAAAAAAATCAAATGAAGGTGGTCTAGCTGTACCTGATCTAAAATTATATTATAAAGCAGCAGTCACCAAAACCATTTGGTATTGGCTAAGAAATAGATTAGTGGATCAGTGGAAAAGGTTAGGTTCACAAGACAGAATAGTCAACTATAGCAATCTAGTGTTTGACAAACCCAAAGATTCTAAATTTTGGGATAAGATTTCATTATTTGATAAAAACTGCTGGGATAACTGGAAATTAGTATGGCAGAAATTAGGCAAGGACCCACACTTAACACCACATACCAAGATAAGATCAAAATGGGTCCATGACCTAGGCATAAAGAACGAGATTATAAATAAATTAGAAGAACATAGGATAGTTTATCTCTCAGACTTGTGGAGGAGAAAGAAATTTGTGACCAAAGATGAACTAGAGACCATTACCGATCACAAAAAAGAAAATTTTGATTATATCAAATTAAAAGGCCTTTGTACAAACAGAACGAATGCAAACAAGATTAGTAGGGAAGTAACAAACTGGGAAAACATCTTTACAATTAAAGGTTCTGATAAAGGCCTCATTTCCAGAAATGCTAGCTTTGGCAATAAGAGTTGAGAAAGAGATTAAAGAAATAAGAATAGGCAATGAGGAAACCAAATTATCACTCTTTGCTGATGATATGATGGTATACTTAGAGAACCCCAGAGATTCTACCAAAAAGTTATTAGAAACAATCTACACCTTCAGCAAAGTTGCAGGATATAAAATAAACCCACATAACTCATCAGCATTCTTATATATCACTAACAAAACCCAACAATTAGAGTTACAAAAAGAAATTCCATTTAAAGTAACTACTGATTGTATAAAATATTTAGGAATCAATCTGCCAAGGGAAAATCAGAAACTTTATGTGCAAAACTACAAAACACTTTCCACACAAATTAAGTCTGATCTAACCAACTGGAAAAATATTAAATGCTCTTGGATTGGGCGAGCAAATATAATAAAGATGACAATACTACCTAAATTAATCTACTTATTTAGTGCTATACCAATCAGACTCCCAAAAAACTACTTTGATGAATTAGAAAAAATAACAACAAAGTTCATAGGGAAAAACAAAAGGTCAAGAATTTCAAGGGAATTAATGAAAAAAAAAAATCAAATGAAGGTGGCCTAGCTGTACCAGATCTAAAATTATATTATAAAGCAGCAGTTATTAAAACCATCTGGTATTGGCTAAGAAATAGACTAGTTGATCAATGGAATAGGTTAGGTTCAAAGGACAAAACAGCCAATAACTTTAATAATATAGTGTTTGACAAACCCAAAGACACCAGTTTCTGGGATAAGAATGCATTATTTGACAAAAATTGCTGGGAAAATTGGAAATCAGTATGGCAGAAACTAGGCATTGACCCATACTTAACACCGTACACCAAGATAAGGTCAAAATGGGTTCATGACCTAGGCATAAAGAATGAGATGATAAATAAATTGGAAGAGCATAGGATAGTTTACCTCGCAGACCTGTGGAAGAGGAAGGAATTTATGACCAAAGAAGAACTAGAGACCATTACTGATCACAAAATAGAAAATTTTGATTATATCAAATTGAAAAGTTTTTGTACAAACAAAACAAATGCAGGCAAGATAAGAAGGGAAACAATAAACTGGGAAAACATCTTCACAGTTAAAGGTTCTGATAAAGGCCTCATTTCCAAAATATATAGAGAATTGACTCTAATCTATAAGAAATCAAACCATTCTCCAATTGATAAATGGTCAAAGGATATGAACAGACAATTCTCAGATGAAGAAATTGAAACTATTTATAGACGTATGAAAATATGCTCCAAATCATTATTAGTCAGAAAAATGCAAATTAAGACAACTCTGAGATACCACTACACACCTGTCAGATTGGCTAGAATGACAGGGAAAGATAATGGGGAATGTTGGAGGGGATGTGGGAAAACAGGGACACTGATACATTGTTGGTGGAATTGTGAACACATCCAGCCATTCTGGAGAGCAATTTGGAACTATGATCAAAAAGTTATCAAGCTGTGCATACCCTTTGATCCAGTAGTGTTTCTACTGGGCTTATACCCCAAAGAGATACTAAAGAAAGGAAAGGGACCTGTATGTGCCAAAATGTTTGTGGCAGCCCTGTTTGTAGTGGCTAGAAGCTGGAAAATGAAAGGATGTCAATCAATTGGAGAATGTTTGAGTAAATTGTGGTATATGAACGTTATGGAATATTATTGCTCTGTAAGGAACGACCAGCAGGATGAATACAGAGAGGACTGGCGAGACTTACATGAACTGATGCTGAGTGAAATGAGCAGAACCAGGAGATCATTATATACCTCAACAATGATACTGTTTGAGGATGTATTCTGATGGAAGTGGATCTCTTTGATAAAGAGAGCCTTAATTGATCAAAGATGGACAGAAGCAGCTACACCCAGAGAAAGAACACTGGAAATGAATATAAACTGCTTGCATTTATGTTTTTCCTCCCGAGTTATTTATACCTTCTGAATTCAATTCTCCCTGTGCAACAAGAAAACTGTTTAGTTCTGCACACATATATTGTATCTAGGATATCCTGCAACCCATTCAACATGTAAAGGACTCTTGCCATCTGGGGGGAAGGGGTGGAGGGAGGGAGGGGAAAAATCGGAACAAAAATGAATGCAAGGGATAATGCTGTAAAAAATTACCCTGGCATGCATTCTATCAATAAAAAATTATTAAAAAGAAAAAAAAAAGAGAAACTAAGAGAGCTGCAAGAAGAAATAGACAGTAAAACTATAATAGTGGGAGATCTTAACCTTGCACTCTCAGAATTAGATAAATCAAACCACAAAATAAATAAGAAAGAAGTCAAAGAGGTAAATAGAATACTAGAAAAGTTACATATGATATATGTCTGGAGAAAATGTAATGGAGACAGAAAGAAATACACTTTCTTTTCAGCAGTTCATGGAACCTATACAAAAATTGACCATATATTAGGACATAAAAACCTCAAACTCAAATGCAGTAAGGCAGAAATAGTAAATGCATCCTTTTCAGACCACGATGCAATGAAAATTACATTCAGCAAAAAACCAGGGGGAAGTAGACCAAAAAGTAATTGGAAACTAAATAATCTCATGCTAAAGAATGATTGGGTGAAAAAGCAAATCATAGACATAATTAATAATTTCACCCAAGAAAACGATAATAATGAGACATCATACCAAAATGTATGGGATGCAGCCAAAGCGGTAATAAGGGGAAATTTCATATCTCTAGAGGCCTATTTGTATAAAATAGAGAAAGGGAAGCTCAATGAATTGGGTTTGCAACTAAAAATGCTAGAAAAGGAACAAATTAAAACCCCCCAGTCAAACACTAAACTTGAAATTCTAAAAATAAAAGGAGAGATCAATAAAATTGAAAGTAAAAAAACTATTGAATTAATTAATAAAACTAAGAGTTGGTTCTATGAAAAAACCAACAAAATAGACAAACCCTTAGTAAATCTGATTAAAAAAAGGAAAGAGGAAAATCAAATTGTTAGTCTTAAAAATGAAAAGGGAGAACTCGCCACTAACGAAGAGGAAATTACAGCAATAATTAGGAATTACTTTGCCCAACTTTATGCCAATAAATTCGACAACTTCAATGAAATAGAAAAATACCTCCAAAAATATAGCTTGCCCAAACAAACAGAGGAAGAAGTAAATATCCTAAACAGTCCCATCTCAGAAAAAGAAATAGAACAAACTATCAATCAACTCCCTAAGAAAAAATCCCCAGGAACAGATGGATTTACATGTGAATTCTACCAAACATTTAAAGAACAATTAACTCCAATGCTAAATAAACTATTTGAAAAAATAGGGATTGAAGGAGTCCTACCAAACTCCTTTTATGACACAGACATGGTACTGATACCTAAACCAGGTAGGCTGAAAACAGAGAAAGAAAATTATAGACCAATCTCCCTAATGAATATTGATGCTAAAATCTTAAATAAAATATTAGCAAAAAGATTACAGAAAATCATCCCCAGGATAATACACTATGACCAAGTAGGATTTATACCAGGAATGCAGGGCTGGTTCAATATTAGGAAAACTATTAGCATAATTGACTATATCAATAACCAAACAAACAAAAACCATATGATCATCTCAATAGATGCAGAAAAAGCATTTGATAAAATCCAACATCCATTCCTAATAAAAACACTTGAGAGCATAGGAATAAATGGACTTTTCCTTAAAATAGTCAGGAGCATATATTTAAAACCATCAGTAAGCATCATATGCAATGGGGAAAAACTGGAACCTTTCCCAGTAAGATCTGGAGTGAAGCAAGGTTGCCCACTATCACCATTATTATTTAATATCGTATTAGAAACACTGGCCTCGGCAATAAGAGTCGAGAAAGAGATTAAAGGAATTAGAGTAGGCAAGGAGGAAACCAAACTATCACTCTTTGCAGATGATATGATGGTATACCTAGAGAACCCCAGAGATTCTACTAAAAAGCTATTAGAAATAATTCATAATTTTAGCAAAGTAGCTGGCTACAAAATAAATCCCCATAAATCCTCAGCATTTTTATACATCACCAATAAAACCCAACAGCAAGAGATACAAAGAGAAATTCCATTCAGAATAACTGTTGATACCATAAAATATTTGGGAATCTATCTACCAAAGGAAAGTCAGGAATTATATGAGCAAAATTATAAAAAAGTCTCCACACAAATAAAGTCAGACTTAAATAATTGGAAAAATATTAAGTGCTCTTGGATAGGCCAAGCGAACATAATAAAGATGACAATATTCCCTAAACTAATCTATTTATTTAGTGCTATACCAATCAGACTTCCAAGAAAATATTTTAATGATCTAGAAAAAATAACAACAAAATTCATATGGAACAATAAAAAGTCGAGACTCTCAAGGTAATTAATGAAAAAAAAAATCAAATGAAGATGTTCTAGCTGTACCTGATCTAAAATTATATTATAAAGCAGCAGTCACCAAAACCATTTGGTATTGGCTAAGAAATAGATTAGTGGATCAGTGGAAAAGGTTAGGTTCACAAGACAGAATAGTCAACTATAGCAATCTAGTGTTTGACAAACCCAAAGATCCTAACTTTTGGAATAAGATTTCATTATTTGATAAAAACTGCTGGGATAACTTGAAATTAGTATAGCAGAAATTAGGCATGGACCCACACTTAACACCATATACCAATATAAGATCAAAATGGGTCCATGACCTAGGAATAAAGAACGAGATTATTAAAAAATTAGAGGAACATAGGATAGTTTATCTCTCAGACTTGTGGAGGAGAAAGAAATTTGTGACCAAAGATGAACTAGAGACCATTACTGATCACAAAATAGAAAATTTTGATTATATCAAATTTAAAAGCCTTTGTACAAACAAAACTATTGCAAACAAGATTAGAAGGGAAGCAACAATCTGGGAAAACATCTTCACAGTTAAAGGTTCTGATAAAGGCCTCATTTCCAAAATATATAGAGAACTGACTCATATTTATAAGAAATCAAGCCATTCTCCAATTGATAAATGGTCAAAGGATATGAACAGACAATTTTCAGAGGATGAAATTGAAACTATTACCACCCATATGAAAGAGTGTTCCAAATCATTATTGATCAGAGAAATGCAAATTAAGACAACTCTGAGATACCACTACACACCTGTCAGATTGGCTAAGATGACAGGAAAAAATAATGATGAATGTTGGAGGGGATGCGGGAAAACTGGGACACTAATGCATTGTTGGTGGAGTTGTGAACGAATCCAACCATTCTGGAGAGCAATCTGGAATTATGCCCCAAAAATTATCAAATTGTGCATACCCTTTGATCCAGCAGTGTTACTTCTGGGCTTATATCCCAAAGAAATACTAAAGAAGGGAAAGGGACCTGTATGTGCCAAAATGTTTGTGGCAGCCCTGTTTGTAGTGACTAGAAACTGGAAATTGAATGGATGCCCATCAATTGGAGAATGGCTGGGTAAATTGTGGTATATGAATGTTATGGAATATTATTGTTCTGTAAGAAATGACCAGCAGGATGAATACAGAGAGGCTTGGAGAGACTTACATGAACTGATGCTAAGTGAAATGAGCAGAACCAGGAGATCATTATACACTTCAACCACGATATTGTATGAGGATGTATTCTGATGGAAGTGGATTTCTCTGACAAAGAGACCTAACTCAGTTTCAATTGATAAATGATGGACCGAAGCAGCTACATCCAAAGAAAGAACACTGGGAAATGAATGTGAACTATTTGCATTTTTGTTTTTCTTCCCGGGTTATTTTTACCTTCTGAATCCAATTCTCTCTGTGCAACAAGAGAACTGTTCGGTTCTGCAAACATATATTGTATCTAGGATATGCTGCAACATATCTAACATATATAGGACTGCTTGCCATCTAGGGGAGGGGGTGGAGGGAGGGAGGGGAAAAATTGGAACAGAAGCGAGTGCAAGGGATAATGTTGTTAAAAAAAAATTACCCTGGCATGGATTCTGTCAAAATAAAGTTATTATAAAATAAAATAAAATGTAAAAAAAAAAAAAGAAGAAAAGAGAAAGACTAGATAATTAGAGGAGTCATGAATCATATAATGAGAGTTTGAAGTAAACAGAAAAAATAATAAATAAATGGTGAAGAAACATCCTTTTTGAAAAGAGATATAAAAATGAAATTCCAAATGAAATTCCTTCCAGATAAAGAAGAAAACTTAAAAGGAAATATGAAATGAAAGGAGAGGAGAAAGGAGCTTTAAAAGAGTTAAGTATCTAAAAAACCATCAAGAGGGTAATGTTTTGACTTGCAATTAAATTGAAGTGAGCCAGAACTGTGCAAAGTCATCAGGCTCACTTTACCCTCCAGAGCCATGGTAGTCCTGTGGCAAGACAAAAGTCAAGATGATGGCTATGCAGTGAATGACTCTGGTCTTTTCTGACCTCAGTTTATCTGAGGCAATTCTCATTCAATGATTAAGGGTAAGATAAGAATTGATACAAAAGATGGCCCAGTGTGACATCATAAAAGAATCAATCTGTGAGGGTATGACTGTCAGAGTTCCAGGCCAGAACAAAAAATAAATGCCATTTACACTCACTCAGAGTCATCAAAACACAAATAGTGGGCAAGGAAGACTTGGCTTAGGACCCCTAACTGGTCTGTGAATGAAAGCCAAAGTGATTTGGTAATCAAGAAATTCCATTTCAATCACAATGGGATTTTTTTTTTGGCTACGCAATTGGGGACTTGACCAGGGTCACACAGCTAGTAAATCTTAAGTGTCTGAGGGCAGATTTGAACTCAGGTCCCCCTTAACTTCAGGACTAGTGCCACAATGGAGTTTTTTAAAAACCTGATTTTTAGAGCTATATTTCAAGAAATCATGCATGAAATTTAAACAAAACAGAGAGTTAACTCAGTTTTTTAAAGGAAAAATAAATGAGAAATGGAAAAATTTTATCAGATATATATCATGAAGTCCTAGCTTCTTAATTGTGGTTCATGGAGTCCATATGAGGTCTCTTAATTGAATGTGAGGATTGTGAAATTATCATTATGAGGATTTTATTTTTATATCTATTTTATATACTTATATACCCAGGGTTGCATACACATTTCTCAGGTAAAAGAGGATAGAGAATAGAAAAAGTTTAAAAAGACCTGGATAAACCAGCAAAAATATATTTCCTTGGACAGAACACTCATATGTAAGTATATGAGGCTCCTTATGGAAAGAGGGCCCACATGAGAGGAAAGAAGAAGGAAGAGAAGGAGGAGGAGGAGGACAAGGAAGAGGAAGAAGAGGAAAAAGGAGAAAGAGAAGAAGAGAAAGAGAAGCTTGCATTAATGTACATATTTATATCCTCATATACATGACCATGTGCATGTACACATAAATGCATATACATACATATATATATCCAAATATCATAATGCATATATTATATTAGAGAGATATAGCTATAGAGATACATATATATATAATATATATAAAAGACAGATAATTATAAAGATAATCTTCATACAAATTATTAATCAAAGGTCAAGGAGAAATCATTAGAATATTTCAATAGAGGACTCATTCCAGGTTTATATAAAAACTCTGATGATGTAATGCATGCAGTATCTACTTATCTGTATCATTATCAAGCCCATAGCTCACCAAATATGAAATTTCAAACACTACTAAAAGCTGGGTAAATTATTTCAACATCATTCTTTTAATCTTTCTAACATTCTGATAAGCCAGTCAAAAAAGGAAATTAAGACATTCCATAATAGTGTATTCTTTTTTTTTTAAATTATAACTTTTTATTGACAGAACATATGCCTGGGTAATTTTTTACAACATTATCCTTTGCACTCACTTCTATTCCAACTTTTCCCATCCCTCCCTCCACCCCCTCCCCTAGATGGCAAGCAGTCTTATACATGTTAAATATGTTATAGTATATCCTAGATACAATATATGTGCAGAACCAAACAGTTCTCTTGTTGCACGGGAAGAATTGGATTCAGAAGGTAAAAATAATCTGGGAAGAAAAACAAAAATGCAAACAGTTTACATTCATTTCCCAGTGTTCCTTCTCTGGGTATAGCTGCTTCTGTCCATCATTGATCAATTAGAACTGAGTTAGATCTTCTCTTTGTCAAAGACATCCACTTCCATCAAAATACATCCTCGTACAGTATCATTGTTGAAGTATATAATGATCTCCTAGTTCTGCTCATTTGTAAGTCTCTCCAACCCTCTCTGTATTCATCCTTATTTTGTTGAATATCCATCTTCTTCCCTGGCAAAAGATGCTCATTTTGGCTGGGTAAATTATTTTTGGTTGCATACCAAGTTCCTTAGCCTTTCGGAATATCATATTCCAAGTCCTTGGCTCCTTCAATGTGGACACTGCTCCTGAGTAATCCTTATTGTGGCTCCTCTATATTTGAATTGATTTTTTCTAGCAGCTTGCAGGATTTTTCCCTTCATCTGAGAGTTCTGGAATTTAGCCACTATATTTCTTGGTGTTTTTATTTTAGGGTCCCTTTCAGTAAATGATCGATGAATTCTTTCAATTTCTATTTTTCCATCTGTTTCTATAACATCTGGGCAGTTCTCTTTGATAATTTCCTGGAAAATAGTGTCCAAGCTCTTTTTTTTTTCATTATATTTTTCAGGGAGTCCACTAATTCTCAAATTGTCTCTCCTAGATTTATTTTCCAGGTTTGTTGTTTTCCCAAGAAGGTAGTTGACATTTCTTTCCATTGTTTCATTTTTTTGTTTGTTTGTTTGTTTTGCTTCACTGATTCTTGGTGTCTCTTTGAGTCATTCAATTCCATTTGTTTGATTCTGATTTTCAATGAAGCATTTACTTCACTCACTTTTTTATATCTTATTCTAATTGTCCACTTGAGTTTTTAATTGAGTTGTTTTGTTCTATGTTCCAGTTCACTAAAATTCTGTTTTTCAAGGATTTGATTTCTTTATCTACTCTATCTTTTAATGAGTGGAATGATTTATCCAGACTCTCTTGCCAAGCTTCCCTTTCCTTTTCCCATTTGTTCTATGGAATTTTTTTTTTCCCATTTCACCAATTTTATTTTTTAGAGAGCTATTTTCTTTTTCCAATTCACTAATTCCATTTTTCAAGGATTTGATTTCTTTATCCATTCTATCTTTAAATGAGTGGAATGACTTATCCACACTCTCTTGCCAAGCTTCCCTTTTCTTTTCCCATTTTTCTTCTTGCTCTCTTGTAAGAGCCTCACTTATGTGAGTGTCATGTTTGTTATGCTAAATGTGGGATCCTACTCTAACTGATCATACTACTAAAGAAATGGATTTCAATTTATTTTGACATTATTGCTATAGGAAGAGAAGACAAAGAATGTTTAAGCTAAATGGGAGGATGCTTATGAAGTTCTCTTCGGAATAGGTAAGGGAGTGGGTGACATTGGTGTTGTGTGTTCATAAATAAAAAATAATCAATCAATGGAAAATTTGCTCATCTTATACTGAGAAAAAAATTTTGGCAAAAAGGGTGTGAACAATTTGATAGTCCCTTGGGCATAGTTCCATATTGCTCCTCAGAATAATTAGATCAGTTCACAAATTCACCAACAATGTTGTAGTATCTCAGTTTTCCCACATCCCTTCCAACATTCATTACTATATTTTCCTGTCATCTTAGCCAATCAGAGAGGTGTATAATGGTACCGTAGAATTATCTTAATTTATATTTCTCTGCTCAATAGTAATTTAAAACATTTCTTCATAGGACTAGCTATGGTTTTAATTTCTTTATGTGAAAATTGTTCATGATCTTTCACCATTTATCATTTGGAGAATGGCTTGAATTCTTACAAATTTGAATCAACTCTCCATATATTTTAAAAATGAGGCCTTTATCAGAACCCTTGAATGTATTTTTTCCCAGTTTATTGCTTCTAGTATTGTCTGCATTGGTTTTGTTTGTAGAAAAATTTAATTTAATAGAATCAAAACTATCCATTTTGCATTCCATAATGCACTTTAGTTCTTCTTTGGCCGCAAATTCCTCTCTTCTCCATAGATCTTAGAAATAGTCTCTCCTTTATTCTTCTAATTTGCTTATGTTCACTTTTTATGTCTAAATTATGAAACCATTCTAACCTTATCTTAGAATAGAATGTTAGTAAGGGTCAATGCCTCGTTTCTGCCATATTAATTTTCAATTTTCCCAGAAATTTTTGCCAAATAGTTAGTTTTTATGATTGAAGCTGGGGTCTTTGGGCTTATCAAACAGTAGATAACTATAGTCATTGACTATGATGTCTTGTGAACCTAACCTATTTCACTAATTGACTATTCTATTTCTTAGCCAGTAAGAAATGTTTTTGATGAATCCTACTTTATAATATAGTTTTAAGTGTGGTGCAGCTAGGCCATATTAATTTGCATTTTTTTATTAATTCCCATGAAATTCTTGAATTTTTGTTCTTTCAGATGAACTTTATCATTCTTTTTTCTAGCTTTGTAAATTAATTTCTTAAAGTTTGATTGGTATGGCACTGAATAAGTAGATTAATGTAGTTAGTTATCATTTTTATTATATTAGCTCAGCCTAACCATAAGCATTTGATAGTTTTCTATTTTATTAGATAGGATTTTGTGTGAAAGTGTTTTATAATTATGTTCATATAGTTTCTGACTTTGATTTGGCAGATAGACTCCCAAATATTTTATATTATCTACAGTTATTTTAAATGGAATTTCTCTTTATATCTCTCGTTTCTGTACATATTTTCACAATTTTGTTGATGATGTGTAAAAAATGCTGATGATTTGTGAGGATTTATTTTGTATTCTGCAACTTTGCTAAAGTTATGAATTGTTTCTGGTAGTTTTTTTTAGGATTCTTTAAGTATACCATCATATCATCTGAAAAGAGTGATAATTTTCATTCCTCATTACCAAACTAATTCATTTAATTTCTTTTTCTTCTCTTATTGCTAAAGCTAACATTTCTAATACAATATTGAATAGTTATAGTAATAGTGGGCAAATTTGTTTCACCCCTGATCTTATTGGGAATGGTTCTAGTTTATCCCAATACATGATGCTTGGTGGTTTTAAATAGATGATATTGATAAAAAATACAAGGTTTTTAAAAATTGAGATTTTTTTGATATCTTTGTATCTTGGCACATAGCAATGTGCCTGATATATGGAGGGGACTAAAGAAATTAAAATAGATCATTAACTAGGTAAATGAAAAATTTTAACTTTTATTAACTTTAATTTTTCCACTGATGTATGATTATGAGACATGAAATTATAAAGTCCTAGATTTAAGACATTTGAGGATTTGTGAGAATGGTTTGGTAGTCTAGCTCAAGACATAGCTTAACCATATATGTATATATATGTATACACACACAAATGTGTATATGTAAATTCATCATAACATATCTGAGAAGTGGTCATCTGGTCATCCAATCACAATTTGAAACCCTCTAATGACTGGAAACCTATCATCTCCTGAGGTAGCCCATCCTTTGGTAATAGTGGTGGAAAAGTTTTCCTGATATCTAGCCTGAAACTTTCTTTTAACAACTTCTACCCATTTTTCCTGGGTCTAACTAACATCTGAAGCCAAACAATAAATTTAATTCATCTTCTATGAAACAATATTTTAAATACTTATAGATTTTCATAGTATCCCTCTGAATATTCTGGTATCAAGACTAACTATCCTCATTTTTTTCAACTTAGTCTTATATGACATGATCTAAAGGCTCTTCATTATACTGTTTGCCTTTTATTCATCATTCCATCAATATACCTCTTAAATTAGTATCCAGAACATAATACAACACTTTAGATTTGATCTGATCAGAGAGAAAAAAAAATTTTTAAAAAACTTCCTTTTTCTGGAAGTTGTGTCTCTTTTGAACTCCAAGATTATATTAACATTTTTGGCTGTCATATAATTCCACTAGCTCATTTTTAGTTCACAATGCAGAAAAACCCAGATTCCTTTTTTCTAAAAAAAAAATCTAGTGCCTAGAAACTTATTTTAAATTTATCCCTATTGAATCTTGTATTATTAGATTCAGCCAAATGTTATGATGTCTAGAACAGAAATTCAAAGTTCATTGACCCTTTATAATTACTACATCCTTTTTGGGAAAGTTTTAGCAACCATGACTTGAACAATTTATTCAAGAATTTTCTAAAGAAATAAAGTTGCACTTACTGGCCTACATTTTGCAACCTGGAATGCTCTAAATTAATTTTGACAAAATTCAAACTTCAAGAAACTACTATAAAGAATTATTATCCTCCAAATCTGGTAAGAAATGAAATTGTTCAACAAGCTCATGTTTAAATTAACAAGGTTAAAAACCTCATGTACTCTTGAAGTTATTAATAATCTTAAAAGTTTTAATCCAAGGGTGTCTTTATTATCACAGAAGGAAATCCTTGATACTGCTGAGGAGGCTAAAACTGGTAGATGAATTACATTTAGGAGTTCTGACCTGCTATAGTTTAAATAATCTATTATTGGAAGGAAGGAAGGAAGGAAGGAAGAAAAGAAGGAAGGAAGGCAGGAAGAAAGGAAGGAGTGATGGAGCAAGGGAGAGAGGGAAGGAAAAAGAAAGGGCTGTTATAGGTATCAGGCTGTAGTTTTTTTTTCTCTAAAAGTTCAGGATTACTAAGAAATTAACCCAGTTTTCTTTAAGAAATCCAATTAACCCAATCAAATTATCTTTTTTTTCTGCCTCATCTTTTTTTTTTTCCTTTTGAAAGAGCAGAGATTAAATCCTAAGCCTCAGTTTCTTTTTCTTAAGATTTCATTTCTATTCCTGAATATTTTTGGCTTTTCCTATTCTAAGAAAGATATAATCTTTCTCACTTGTCTTAAGTTTATGTATATGGAGTATAAATGGTGAGGAAAAGAAGGTAGTTGTTATTTGAATACATAGAATTTATTCAAATAAGGAAGGCTACATTTCAACCCCAGATGCTTGGACAAAGACCAGATCTCAAAGAATTAATTGTAATTAATTTCAAATAGAGGAGAGAAATTCAAAATGCCATTTTCTGCCTTTTTTTGGTAGAGGAGGATAGGGAATGAGTAGAAATAGAATAGAATAGTGATGTAATAATGCCTTTTCATCTTTGATGTCTTTTAATTATTTTTATTATTTGGAAGATGATAAAGATTGCCTTTCCAAGTTAGGAGATATTGAGGGTATTCAAAGAAGAATAGAACCTCTGATATGAGAACTTACTAAGTCCTTTTTAGGACTGCTCATTCACTTTTGCTGTTCATATGACCTTCAACTCCTACCTGTGCTTCCAACAAGCCATATCATATGCAGCAGCCACACTCAGGTAAAAAGCTCCTCAGCAGACAGGCTAATTACTTGAAGATAATCAATAGGTGTTAGATATGCTGATGAATTAGAGGAGTAATTTGAAGACAGATGAGAACAATTTATTCCATCAGCCATGAAGATAACTGAAGATTATAGTTTGGTCAAAATTTGAACATGACAAAGTCATTCACTGCATTCTAGGTCATTGTGGATTATCCTGACATCCTCACCACTTCACTTTAATGACTCTGCAAGAATGAGGCTAATGGAGGGTGGAGCCAAGATGGCAGAGAGGACACACACATCTATCTAAGCTCTTCCTTGCCCTCAGACTACTTCTTTTATGAAAGGCCTTGAAATTAATCCTTGACTAAAATAAAAACACTAATATTGGGAGTACAACATTTAACCAACAGAAGATATCCTCAAAATTCACCAGAAAAGGTCTGTTTTTGCTTGCAGATGGGGACAATTAGACCAGGTGCAGCATCAGGAAAGATAGCAATGAGATAATGAAAGTCAGCTTACACTGGGCAGACTGAAGAGGGGCAGGGTATGGTCTAAGCCAGTGGAAAATTTGCAAGGAGAACTTTACCACAGTGCTTTACCACAGTGTGAACTACTTTGCCCTGGCAGCAAGCCAGTAGATCACCTGAGAAACTATAAACAAAGGTGGTAAAGACTATAACCCCGAAATGCTAGAGTCTCTCAGGAGCTGGCCCCACTCACTCAGCACTGGGGAGGCAGGAGGAGACTCACCAAGGTCTCAGAATGCAACTGCTGTGCAGACGCAGCCCAGCCATTGCTGTACCACTGCTGCTTCACTGCTACTTCCTGTTGTCTGTAGAGGAAGCTTGGTAATACCATTCTGCCCACAAAGCAGACCACAGTTGTTGTTTTGTTGTATTGTTGTTGTTGTTGTTGTTTTTTTTTGTTTCTTTTTTGTCAAAATGAGTAAAAATTTAAAGTGAGCTCAAACTATAAACAGCTTCTATACTGATAGAGAGCAGATTTCAAACCCTGAGGCGACTAAAAACAGATCATCTCTAGATGAAACCCCAAAGGGGGATATGATCTGATCCCCAACACACAAAGCTCTCATAGAAGAAATTAAAAAGGCTCTTACAAGAGACCTAGAAGAAAAATGGGGAACGGAAAGGGAAGCTTGGCAAGAGGGTCTGGATAAGTCATGATACTTCTTAAAAGATACAGTGGATAAAGAAATCAACTTGTTGACAAAACAGAGTTAGTGAATTCGAAAAAGAAAATAGTTCTTTAAAAAACAAAATTGGTGAAATGGAAAAAAAAAAAAATTCCATAGAACAACTCATTTAAAAACTCAATTGGATAATTAAAAAAAAAAAGAAATAAAAAAGTAAATGAAGAAAATTATTCATTAAAAATCAGAATTGAACAAATGGAAATGAATGACTCAAGGAGACAACAAGAATCTGTCAAGCAAAGCAAAAAAAAAAAAAAAAAAAAGAAAAAAAGAAAAAATAGAAAAAATGTTGAATACCTACTTGGGAAAACAACAGACAGGGGGAAATCTGAGGATTATTGGACTTCCTGAAAATTATGATGAAAAAAAGAGCCTAGAGTCTATTTTTCAGTAAATCATCAAAGAACTGCCCAGATGTTGTAGAAACAGAGGGTAAAACAAACATTGAAAGAATTCATTGATCACTCACTAAAAGAGATCACAAAATCAAAACTCCAAGAAATATTGTGGCTAAATTTCAAAACTATCAGACCAAGGAAAAAATAATACATGCAGATAGAAAAAAAAACAATTCTAATTCAGAGGAGCCATAATAAGGATTATTTAGGATCCAGTAGCATCCATATTAAAGGATCAAAAGGCCTGGAATATGATAAAGGCTAAGGAACTTGGTATGCAGCCAAGAATAACTTATCCAGCCAAAATGAGCATTTTTTTTCCAGAGAAGAAAATGGATATTCAATGAAATAGGTGAATTCCATCTATTTCTGATGAAAAAACTTGGAACTAAATAAAAAGTTTGATCTCTAAATATAGGACTCAAGAGAAACATAAAAAGGTAAAAAAGAAATCTTGGGAACTATATTTCTGCTATAAAAATACATAAAGAACACATATATACTTTGTTCTAGAAACGAGAGGTGGAAAGGAAATTGTATTGGGAAAAGGGTAAAGTGAGGGTACTACATTTCACAAAGAAGCAAAGGAAACCTATAATATCTGAGAAAAAGAATGTAGCAGGATGAACACAGTGTGTATCTTACTGCTATCAGAATTGGCTTAAAGAGAAAAATATTAGACATATTTGATTTATCATGAAACTTCTTCAACCTCATTGAAAAGTGGGAGGGGAAAAGTGAAAAGGGAACAGAAATTGTGTGAAAAAAAGGGTAAGATAGGGGGAGGAACTCTAAAATGGGGAGGATACTAAAAAAGGAGGACTGTGAGAAGCAAGTGGTACTCACAAGTTTAATACTGGGGAGAGGAATAAGGGTAAAGGAAAAGAGAAAAGCATAAGCAGGAGTTAACAAGATGGCAAGTAATATAGAATTGGTAATTTTAAACATAAATGTGAATGGGGTAAAATTCCCCCATAAAGAAGAAGTGGTTAGCACACTGGATTTAAAGCCAGAATCTTACAATAGGTTGTTTACAGGAAACACACTTGAAGCAGGGTGATACATACAGAGTAAAAGTACAAGATTGGAGCAGAATCTACTATGCTTCAGGTGAAGTCAAAAAAGCAGGGGTAACCATGCTAATCTCAGATCAAGCAAAAATAAAAGTTGATCAAATTAAAAGAGATAAGGAAGGAAACTATATCTTGCTTAAGGGTAACATAGATAATGGAGCAATATCAATATTAAACATATATGCACCAAGTGGTGTAGCATCTAAATTCTTAAAAAAGAGATTAAGAGAGCTGCAAGAAGAAATAGACAGCAAAACTATAATAGTGGGAGATCTCAACCTTGCACTCTCAGAATTAGATAAATCAAACCACAAAATAAATAAGAAAGAAGTCAAAGAAATAAATAGAATACTAAAAAAGTTAGATATGATAGATCTTTGGAGAAAATTAATGGAGAAAGAAAGGAGTACACTTTCGTCTCAGCAGTTCATTGGAACCTATAAAAAAATTAATCATATATTAGGACATAAAAAGCTCAAACTCAAATGCAGTAAGGCAGAAATAGTAAATGCATCCTTTTCAGACCAAGATGCAATAAAAATTACATTCAATAAAAAGCCAGGGGAAAATAGACCAAAAAATAATTAGAAACTAAATAATCTCATACTAAACAATGATTGGATGAAATAGCAAATCATAGATATGATTAATGACTTTAACCAAGAAGATGACAATAATGAGACAAAATGTGTGGGATGCAGCCAAAACAGTAATAAGGGGAAATTTTGTATCTCTGCAGGCTACTTACATAAAATAGAGAAAAAGAAGGTCAATGAACTGGGCTTGCTAGTAAAAATGCTAGAAAAGGAACAAATAAAAAACCCACAGTCAAATACTAAACTTGAAAATTTAAAATTAAAGGAGAGATTAATAAAATTGAAAGTAAAAAAAAAAAAACAATTGAATTAATTCATAAAACTAAGAGTTGGTTCTATGAAAAAACCAACAACATAGATAAATTCTTGGTAAATTTGATTAGAAAAAGAAAGTGGAAAATCAAATTATTAGTCTTAAAAATGAAAAGGGAGAACTTGTCACTAATGAAGAGGAAATTAGAGCAATAATTAGGAGTTATTTTGCCCAATTTTATGCCAATAAATCTGATAAATTAAATTAAGTGGATGAATACCATCAAAAATAGAGCTTGTCCAGATTAACAGAGGAAGAAGTAAATTGGTAAACAGTCCCATTTTAGAAAAAGAACTAGAACAAGCTATTAATCAATTCCCTAAGGAAAACTCCCCAGGATCAGGTGGATTTACATGTGAATTCTACCAGACATTTAAAGAACAATTAACTCCAAGGCTAAATAAACTATTTGAAAAAAATAGGGATTGAAAGAGTCTTATCAAATTCCTTTTATGACACAGACATGGTACTAATACCTAAATCAGGTAGGTTGAAAACAGAAAGAAAATTATGGACCAATCTCCCTAATGAATATTGATGCTAAAATCTTAAATAAAATATTAGCAAAAAAGATTATAGAAAACTATTCCCAGGATAATACACTATGACAAAGTAGGATTTATATCAGGAATGCAAGGCTGGTCCAATATTAGGAAAACTATTAGTATAATTGACTATATCAATAACCAAATTAACAAAAACCACATGATCATCTCAATAGATGCAGAGAAAGCATTTGATAAAATCCAACATCGATTCCTATTAAAAACACTTAAGAGTATAGGAACAAATGGATTGTACCTTAAAATAATCAGGAGCATCTATTTAAAACCTTCAGTAAGCATCTTATGTATTGGGGATAAACTGGAGCCATTCCCAATAAGATCAGGAGTGAAACAAGGTTGCCCTCTATCACCAGTACTATTCAATATTGTATTAGAAATGCTAGCTTTGGCAATAAGAGTTTAGAAAAAGATTAAAGGAATTAGAGTAGGTAATGAGGAAATCAAATTATTGTTCTTTGCAGATGATATGATGGTTTACAGAGATTTTATTGAAAAGCTATTAGAAATGATCCACAACTTTAGCAAAATTGCAGGATAAATCCACTTAAATCCTCAACATTTTTTACATTACCCAAAAAAATCCAACATCAAGAGATACGAAGAAAAATTCCATTCAAAATAACTGTCAATAGCATTAAATATTTGGGAATCTATCTACCAAAAGAAAGTCACAAACTATATGAGCAAAACTACAAAACACTTTCCACACAAATAAAGTCAGATCTAAACAATTGGAAAAATATTAAGTACTCTTGGATAGGCTGAGCAAATATAATAAAGATGACAAAACTCCCTAAACTAATTTATTTATTTAGTGCTATAACAATCAGACTCCCAAGAAATTACCTTAATGACCTAGAAAAAATAACAACAAAATTCATATGGAAGAACAAAAGGTCAAGAATTTCAAGGGAATTAATGAAAAATAAAAAAATCAAATGAAGGTGGCCTAGCTGGACCTGATCTAAAACTATATTATAAAGCAGTGGTTACCAAAATCATTTGGTATTAGCTAAGAAACAGATTAGTTGATCAGTGGAATAGGTTAGGTTCACAGGGTAAAATAGCCAATAACTATAACAATCTAGTGTTTGACAAACCCAAATATCTCAACTTTTGGGATAAGAATATACTATTTGACAAAAACTGCTGGGAAAACTGGAAACTGGTATGGCAGAAATTAGGCATGTATCTACACTTTACATTGTACACCAAGATAAGATCAAAATGGGTTTATGATTTAGGCATAAAGAATGAGATTATAAATAAATTGGAAGAACATAGGATAGTTTGCCTCTCAGACCTCTGGAGGAATAAGGAATTTGGGACCAAAGAAGAAATAGAGATCATTATTGATCACAAAATAGAAAATTTTGATTATATCAAGTTAAAAAGCTTTTGTACAAACAAAACTAATTCAAACGAGATTAGGAGGAAATAAATAAACTGGGGAAATATTTTTACAGTCAAAAATTCTGATAAAGGCCTCATTACCAAAATATATAGAGAATGGACTCTAATTTATAAGAAATCAAGCCATTCTCCAATTGATAAATGGTCAAAGGACATGAACAGACAATTTTCAGATGATGAAATCGAAACTATTTCAACTCATATGAAAGAGTGTTCTAAATCACTATTGATCAGAGAAATGAAAATTAAGACACCTCTGAGATACCATTACACACCTGTCAGATTGGCTAAGATGACAAGAAAAAATGATGAATGTCAGAGGGGATGCGGGAAAACTGGGACAGTGATGCATTGTTGGTGGAGTTGTGAATGAATCCAACCATTCTGGAGAGCAATCTGGAATTATGCCCCAAAAGTTATCAATCAGTCCATACCCTTTGATCCAGCAGTGTGGCTTATATCCCAAAGAGATATTAGAGAAGGGAAAGGGACCAGCATGTGCAAAAATGTTTGTGTCAGTTCTTTTTGTAGTGGCTTGAAAGGGGAAATTGACTGGATGCCCATCAATTGGAGAATGGCTGAATAAATTATGGCATATGGATGTTATGGAATATTATTGTTCTGTAAGAAATGACCAATGGGATGAATACAGAAAGAATTAGAGAGATTTACATGAACCAATGCTAAGTGAAATGAGCAGAACCAGGAGATCATTATATACTTCAACAGCAATACTATACAAGGATATATTCTGATGGAAGTGAATATCTTTGGCAACGAGAAGATCCAATTCAGTTCCAATTGATCAATGATGAACAATACCCAGAAAAAGAACACTGGGAAATGAATGTAGACTACTTGCATTTTTGTTTTTCTTCCCAGGTTATTTTTACCTTTCTGAATCCAATTTTTCTTGTGCAACAAGAGAACTCTTCAAATATGTAGACATATATTGTATTTAAGATTTACTTTAACATATTTAACATGTATCAGACTGCCTGCCATCTAGGGGAGGGAGTGGAAGGAAGGAAGGAGTTGGAACAGAAGTGATTGCAAGGAACAGTGTTGAAAATTTACCAATGCACATACCAATGTTCTGTCAATAAAAAGCTATAATTTAAAAAAAAAAAAAAGAACAAGGCTAATGATGACTTTGTACAGCTCTGTCTCACTTAAATTCAATTCAAAAATGAATCAAGAGAACATCCTATGACATTATGGTCCTTTTTGAAAACTAAGGACAAACAACAGCCTGTCTGATATGATGTGAAAATGTATTTAGGGCATCTAATATTCTTCATATAAAAAGGAAAAAAAAATGCTGAGATCTATTGAAATGATTTGATTTACCGTATTTGCTACAAGTATTCCACTAACATCAATTCTATAGTCATGGAAAGCTTCCTAACAAGTCAGCTCTTTGTGAACTCCCTAATTGCAGTTTAATCTTTGTCCTGAAAGAATTGCTTAACTAAGTTTGTTAAACTTTTATGACTTTGAAGGAAGTATAGGCTTATGAATGTCTTTTTTATATTCTAAAAATATACAAGTTTGCAATATGTAAAATAATTTATTTCTCTGTCTTGCTGTAGTAAATTTCTCTACAAAAACTTTTCAGAAAATCTAATCAGAATTATTTTTTCTAAAGCCTGAAAGTATCTGTACCAAAATAAAACTTAATTTTTTTACCTCTATAATTTCTATAGTAGATTTATTTCAGCAACAGTATATACAATACAAACTCAAAGAGCTATTTCTTCTAAAACAGTAAAATATCAAACTTTTAGACTTTTAAGACATTTTATATACATAAATATTTTTATTGTTTATATATGTTAAATCCTAAACCCTTCTCCCAGAAGTATGATACATAGATTTTCTCCTTTCCTTTCTTCTAATGAATGCACAGGGTATTTATTTTAATTATACAGCAACAGTGGAATTGCTGATTGAATTCTAAAAGGGCAGCTCTTGTGCAACCTGTCAGACCATGGGAGCTATTCAAAATTAGGTGTGAGGAATGCTGAATGAATTCATCAGAGATTAGTATTTTCTATTGTCAATTCATAAAGATATTGCCTTTATAATTTTCTTGTTTTGACCTGTGAAAAAAATTACAACTGTTAATATTTGACCTATATTTAACATTTTTGGTGAATCTTTGAGTGTTAATGAAACCTCAAGAAAATATTTTCTCCATCATCTTGTTAGTTCTACAAGCTAATTTACAGTCTTTTAGCAAACTGTTCATATTCTTTGACCCTGATGCATAAGATTCTTACAATTTCTTCCTATTTGCCAGATTTCCTTCTCATTCAAGTTGTTTTGATTTTGTTTAGCAAAAAGTTTTCCATCTCATTTAAGTAAAATTATTTTCCCATATTTTGAGGTCATGTGTATTTTATTAAATATTGTTCATATTCTTCTTTTCCTTATAAATATTTGTCCTTGTTGTTAATTATGTTATAGACTACAAAGAAAAAGATTAAGAGCCTTATTGAAAAAATATAAGTGCAGAGAGACCTAATCCTACTTTTCACTCTTGACACTAAAGCTATGGTTTTAATATTGGACATAAATGTAGTATGGCAATCATGTAGCTCAAAATAAAAATGACTAATGAAATACTGGCACTAATATGAATTCAAATTAAAGTCTCTCTTGCTTTACATAAGTAACAAGAAGCAAGATAATAAAAGTATTTGCAATTTGCAAGATTAAAAAATTAAGGAAGAAATCAGAATACAGAAAATAGTAAAGCAAATGAAAGGAACAAATACATTTTATAAAATTGGAGCAAAATCCACAGAAAACTATATGAATCTGTCTTCCAAATAAAATACTAAAATTCTATTGTTAGACTTATTATTCTCTTTTTACTTTGAAAATAAAGATTTAGTTGAAGATCATTCAGGATTAAGAGAGAGAAAAATCTATCATTCCAGATATACATAATACATATCAAATTTAATCTTGGATTAGATTATTGTTCATTGTTACATTTTTGCAAATGATGGTTAACATATTATAAGAGTGTATAATTTTCATCATTGATATAGTTTTTTAAGATACTAGGAACACAAAACAATTTATTCTTCCCTGATACTCATGATTTATTTACATTATCTTAAGACATTAAAAAAAATTTGAGCCACACCAACTTTTAGTATAGAGTTCCAAAAACTCAATTTACTTTGTTGAATATAATTATTCCCATCCTATTGCTTTATATTAGTCACCATATCCTCCAACAATAAGTCTTATGCACATGTTCCAAGTTTGAATCCAAGATCAAAACTTGAAATAATTGTATTTTAAATCCTTGGTATCTTTCTTTTGCTAATTATACTATTAAAATAGTTTCAGTTTTACATCTTAAATATGTTAAAACTCTATCCCTGTCTCTGTCTCACTGACACACTCTCTCTCTCTCTCTCTTTCTCTCTGTCTCTCTTCCATTCCCTCTCCTTCCTCTCCTTCCCTCTCTTTCTCCTATTCCTGATTCATTTTATTGATTTTTTTTCAGAAGTGCTTTTTTGTAAGAACCAAATATTGAGAAAATGTGTTAATATTTAAATAGCTTTTAAATTTTGTTTCAAATATATTTTATATCTATGTCAATTTAAAAGATAACTACATGTCTAAGTCTTTGAACTAAATGAAGATATGGGAATTCATGCATTAAATAAATAACAGAGGAATATGGATGCAAGTGGAAAATTTATTCATTTCTCTGCAAACTATGCTAGCAGATTTTGTTCCAAAAGTGTTATGATCACTTCTTCTTTATAACAAATATAGCTATGTCATTACTTTTTGATATAATTCATATATTGTACTTGTATTCCAAATGGTCTAGTTTCCTTAGTAAGTTTTGAATTCAATGGAAAAGGTCTTTGATGTGAAATAGTTTTGTTTGGCTTCAGTCTCTATATTCTTCTGATGTAACATATAACTTCCCGTACATTAGTATTCCTCCTTCTCAAATCTGAGAAATACCACTTTACACTGAACTTGAGAAATTGTTAATAATATCGCTCCTATGCACAAACTCAGAGGTCATTTTTATTACTTCCTTTGAGTCAAAGTATTTAGTTCAGAAAGAAACTTAGGGAATAGACATGACTTCTTTTTTTTCAGAGATACTTAGAAAGATATATGAATGCTATTGTCTTCTGAAAGATAACCTGGTATGAAGAGAGATTTTTAAAAAGCTAGCTTGATTCATATGTCATTGTGACAAGCTATTCAAACATACTACTGTACTATGCAAAGATCTTTATACTCTTTTTGCAACATTTTCATTGCAAGTATAAAGGAATTTATAATTAAAAATAACAAAAGCAATAAAGTAAACATCAAAGAAAAACTAGTTGCAAGTGTATTCTTTATAGTAACATTACTTAGTTAACATTGTGCATTTTCTTCTTCTACCATTTCTGCAGGGAATATTCAATTCATTGACTTTCTCCTATGATAACTTTCAGTTTGAAGGACAGATTTTTTTTTTTTTAACACATTATGCTTAAACCACATCAAACTGATCTTTCCTCAGTTGATACTCATTTCACATAACATTAAAATGAGCCTCTGCTCCATATTTATAGAAGAGTAGAATAAATAAAATATGTTCATAACAGCTTTCTCTTAAGCTAATTATGTGCCAGAGAAATGGCACATGGATAATGCATTTCAATAATTTAATAGCATGTTTAGCTCTACAGTGAACCTTAAACTATGAGCTCTTAATTTTTTTAAATTACATTCTGGATATGACCTAAATATGAGAGAAATCTGTTTTTATTTTTTACTCTTTCCATTTTTGCTCAATCAAAAAGAACTGAATGTACTTGACAGTAGAAAGAAAAAAGCTATGAAGAAAATAGATTTACCTCTACTAGAAATTTGAATACTTAATTAACTTAGAGAAATTTGGGCTTTGCATTTAAATGTTAGTTCTCAGTCCATAGTAATTTCAAAATGGAAATAAAAAAGAATTATACTACCATATTCTAGAAATATAAAAAGCAAAACTTTTGACATGTCATAACTAGAAACTTAATACTAATTAACATCCACAGTGATAATTGAATAATTATCATTTTTTTCTGTTTAGTCTTTTATTCTCAGAGAATATTCAATAACACTTCAGCTTTGATTGAAATAATTAATATATGAAAGCATATTTATTAAAGATAACCCCTTTTATAAAATTCAAGACTTCTGAAACTCCATTATAATTTTCTTTATTAATGTAACACAAAGAGATAATCTTTAAATAATTACCTCTGGCAATAAAAGTTTAACAAAAATAGAATTCATGTATTTTTCCATGCTAATGTAATTATCCAGCAATTGATCTTTAACTGAAATAATTGCATTTATTTGTATAGGTGATTTAATGGATGTGAGTATAAGACCCATGAGTTCACCAAAGTGGGAACTTTCAGTCTGTAACTGTCACCACCACACCACAGGCACTAGAGCACTGAAAGTTTAATTGACTTATCTGGTTAAAAAAATAAAATGTCAGAGACCTAGCTTGGACTCGTGCTTTCATAATTTCAAGATTTATCCATTGTTTACTAAGGTAAGCTACCTGTTGTGTGTGTATTTGTGTGTATCCCTGTATGTTTGCATGTGTAGTTAGGTATTTATATATATTTTAATAATGAATAAAGGGAAAATAAGTGACACATAGTTAAGCATTCACAAGTACATGCTGGAGATGTATTAGATGTATTAGAAGGAGATGTATTAGATTGTATGAAGTATCATCCCTGTGACTGCAATCTACCTTTCAAATATTCTCGTTGGTTCCAACTGAATGGCTAACCAAATATCAGTGGAAATATGTAGTCCTCAGGGGTAGGGATTATACTACTGTTGTGTTTGATGTGATCTTAAATTTCCAAATTTTCTAGCAATTCTATAATATTTTGAGGAAATGATGTAGACCAATTATATCTAACATCTATATGAATGTAGAGGGCTGAAACGCCAAAAAGGTACACTTCAATCAGGCAGCAGAACACAAGGCTAATTACCTATTCGATGTGAGATAATGGCTCTAAGTACATAGTTAGAAGAGATGGTGATGTGATGGTTCTCCTCACCATTGGTGCTTGTTGAATGTTTGGTGGCAAGATAATTATAGGCAAGGATTGGAGGGCTGGGGAAGAGAAGTCAGAGTTACTTGATGGCAGGACAAGGAGGAGAGAGGCTGGAGACTCCGGACTCCAGAATCCAGGATACATCTTTGGCAACAAGGCTCTTGGCAGCTTGCCTGCCTCCATCACTTCTCCCCTTAAAGACCAAGAACTTTGATTAATCCTGACTTTGACTGATCCTGAGGCCGGCCAGGGAGCTAGTCCACATATTACACAAGGATATTGCAATAATAATAATAATACACTCAAAAAAAGAATTTGAAATTAAAAAAAAAGTATGAGCATCATCTTTAGTCTTGAAATATGATATTTAACAGATTGTTATATAAATTTTTCATTAAGTTTGATACATGCTGCTTATGAAACTATGTAATGCTAGTGAGGTTAAGCTTTGCGCTAAATGTATTATGACAACTTCTTGTCATTATAAAACAACTGAATAATTAGGAAAAAGTTTTTGTAAACTGTTATGTTCTATCTTTCTGAAATAAAAATTTCTCTGTCCTGATTGTAGTTGATGAGTCTACAATCAAATAAATCATTGTTTAAAAATTATGTACCAGTCTAGTCATTATTTTTTTGAGATAATTTATTTTGCTTTATTTTTAAATTTTATTTGCCATTTTATTCTTCTCAATTACATGTAAAAACAATTTTTAAACATTTGTTTTTAAAACTGAATTTCAGATTCTTGTCCTTATTCCTTCCCTACCTCCTTCTCATTGAGAATGCAAACACTTCAATATCAGTTATATAAGTGTTGTCATACAAAACATTTCCTTAATATCCATGTTGTGAAATGAAGCATAGATTACACACACACACACACACACACACACACACACACACACACAACATCTCAAGGAAAATAGTTGTGTTTTTATTAAATATGTTTTAATGTCTATTCAGATACCATCAGTTCTTTTTCTAGGTGTGGGTAGCATTTTTCATAATAAGCACTTCACAGTTGTCTTGGATCACTGTATTGCTGAGGGTAAGTGTCATTCACAGATGATCATCTTATAATATTGTTGTTACCTTGTATGCAATATATTTCATTTTGCATCAGTTCATGGAAGTCTTTTCAAGTTTTTTCAAGAGCATTCTGCTCATTTCTTTTTAAAAATAGTATTCTATTTTTCCAAATACCTATAAAGATATTTTTGTAATTCATTTTTGTAAAATTTGGTGTTCTAAATGTTTCTCCCTCCTTCTATTACCATCCTTCTCTCCTAAACACCAATCTGATATAAGACAGCTATCTGATATAAGTTAAATATATGCAATCCTTTTAAAATATTTCCATAATTGTCACATTGTACAGGAAATTTCACACCAAAAGGCAGAAGAATCATAACAAAGAAAAAGAACAACAAAAAAATAAACAAAATGGTGAAAATACTATGTTTTGATCCATATTCAGTCTCCATAGTTCTCTCTCTGGATGTGACTAGCATTTTCCATCCTAAGTTTATTGGAATTACCTTGAATTACCTCATTTTTGAAAAGAGCTAACTCCTTCACAATTTACTATCATATAATCTTGTTGTTACTATGTATAATAGTTTTCTGATTCTGCTCATTTCACTTAGTATCAGTTTGCATAGTTCCTTTCAGGTTTTTCTGAAATCAGCTTGCTCAGCATTTATTACAGAAAAGTATTATTACATTTATGTACCATAACTTATTAAGTCACTCCAGAACTGAAGTGTATCCACTAATTTCCAATTCTTTGTTACTACAAAAAGGGCTGCTACAAACATTTTCACACATATGCATTCTTTTCCCAGTAGTGACACTGCTGGATCAAAAGGACTGAATAGTTTTAGAGCTTTGAGGGCATAGCTGAAAATTGCTTTCCAGAAGAGTTGGATCAGTTCACAACTCCACCAACAATGTATTAATGTTCCAGTTTTCCCACATTCCCTCTGACATTTATCATTATCTTTTTCTGTCATCTTAGCCAATCTGAGAGGTATAAGGTGGTACCTTATAATTGTCTTAATTTGCATTTTTCTAATCAATAGTGATTTAGATCATTTTTCATATGACTAAAAGTGGGTTTAATTTCTTTATGAGAAAATTGTTCATATCCTTTGGTTATTTCTCAATTGGGCAATGAACTGTGTTATAATAAATTTTAATCAGTTTACTCTGTATTTTAGAAATGAGGCCTTTATCAGAAACACTGGCTATAAAAATATTTTTTTTCTTTCTGCTTCCCTACTAGTCTTGGCAATTTTGGTTTTATGTATGCAAAGTTTTTTTAATTTATTGTAATCAAAATTATCCGTTTTCTGTTTCATAATGTCCTCTAGTTCTTCTTTGGCCATAAATTCCTCCATTGCCCATAGATTTGACAGAGCATCTAGCCCTTGCTCTCCTGATCTGCTTTTAGTATGTCTAAATCATAAACCCATTTCAACCTTATCTTTTTATAGGATGTTAGGTGTTGGTCAATGCCTAGTTTCTGCCATATTATTTTTCAAATTTTAGTGGTTTTTGAAAGGGAATTCTCAGAACAGAAACAACACTTTAGAAATACACAATAATAAAATCACCCTTTGGTGCTTCATCTAGAGACCATTTGCCTTTAGGATCCTCAAGGTTTGAGTTTCTGTTCTCTTTCTCCACAAAAGTTATCTATAGTCAGAATTATTTTTGCTTTTTTGCTCATTTTTTAAAAGTTGATATCTGCTCTTGGGGAAAAGGGGAGATTGTCCCAAGCTTCCTCTACATGGCTTTAAGCTGCCCTGGGCTGGTGCTGCTGACTTTCTTTTTATGCTGGATAGATGTGGCCAAGTCCCAAGTTATTCTAGGTTTCAGAGGCTCACTATTTACCTTTTGAACTTCTGTTGGGTGTCTCACAGCTAATCTGCTGATCCACTGGCTTCCAATCAGGACAAAGTAACCAACACTGCTATATTTTGGCTAAGAATCTCCTGACAGATTCCCTGGCACATGTAAGCCACCCTGTCCTGGGTCCCTGTGCTAGGCTGAGCTCAGCTGCCTCCCCTATATCCAATTAAAACAGACCTTTTCTGAAGTTCTTTCAAAATATATTCTTCTAGAAATATGTTATGCTTCAAATATTTCTGGGTTTGGTCACTCTAAAACCAGTTCAGAGGCTTTATAAGGTGTTGATCTGAGGGATTGCAGGAAAAGCTCAGATATAGACCTGTCTACTCTCTGTCATCTTGGCTCTACCACCATTGAAATTATTCTTGCTGAAGTCTTTAGTGATTACAAACCCAAAAAAGGACAGGGTGAAATGATTTTCTAGTCAAAGATGACATAGAATATTAGCAGAAGGTGTCTATTATATCTGAGTGAGAGTGGAACATAATCCAGCACAGGCCACATCAGCACAGACCAAGCTCCAAGAAACTAGAAGTAGACCTGGGAATCACTGAATCAACAATGGCAGTGACTATTTCTACAGCTCTCAGCTCACAAAGGTTAAGGGGGTTGAACAACTGATCAGAAAGAGATCACAATTTCTGGCACTGGGGGCAAGATTCTGCTTTTATACTCAAATATGGGTTACAGTCCTGGGTATCAGCCCCATGGTGAGGAAGAGCAGTAGCACATAAGAACTTGTGACTACAGTGGAGTGGGGTCCTTTATCACAATTCCAGGAAATAAAAGAATTCCTGTGGTCACTCAGACTGTACTACAGGCCAAAAGAATAATAAACATACCTATTCTTAGATCATATCATTGTGGAAGAAATGAAAACTTAGATGTTCCTAAAAGTATCTCTGAAATCAGTTGTAAAAAAATTCCTGAAGTTTAGGACACTATGCCTTCCACTTTGAAAGCAGACCCTCACTTAAACAAAGTTATAAGTCAAGAAATACATGGGGAGAATCTATCTGCTATGGCAAAGGCAGAAACTATATGAACATAACCACAAAACACTTTTCACACAAATAAAGTCAGATCTAATCAACTGAAAAAATATCAGGTGCTCATGGATAGTCCAAGCAAATGTAATAAAAAAATTGCCTTAATTAATCTACTTATTTAATGCAATACCAGTCAAACTCCCAAGAATTCATTTTATAGACCTAGACAAAATAATAATAAAGTTCATCTGGAAGAACAAAAGGTCAAGAATTTCAAGGGAATTAATGAAAAAAAATTCCAGTAAAGATGGCCTAGCTGTGTCAGACTTAAAACTATATTATGAAACAACAGTCATCAAAACCATTTGCCACTGACTAAAAAATAGAATAGTCAATCAGTGGAATAGGTTAGGTTCACAGGACAAATATTCAACAACTATAGTAATCTATTGTTTGATAAACCCAAAGAGCCCTGTTTTGAGGATAAGAACTCACTATTTAACAAAAATTGCTGGGAAAATGGGAAACTAGTATGGCAGATACTAGGCATTGACCCATACCTAACACCATATACCAAGATAAGGTCAAAATGGGTTCATGATCCAGACATAAAGAGTGATATTATAAACAAATTATAATAACATAGGATAGTTTACTTCTCAGATCTATGAAGGAGTAAGGAATTTGTGACCAAAGAACTGGACCTCATTATTGAACACCAAATAGGTAATTTTGATTATATTAAGTTAAAAAAGTTTTTTTTTTTTTTTTTTGTAGAAACAAAACTAATGTAGACAAAATTGGAAAGGAAGCAATAAATTGGGAAAGCAGTCTGCAGTTGATAAATGGATCAAAGGATAGGAAAGACAATTTTCAAGTGAAGAAATTAAAACCATTTCTCATTATGTGAAAGAGTGCTCTGAATCATTATTGATCAGAGAAACAGATTTTTAAACCTTTTTATTTTCAAAACATTTGCATGGATAATTTTTCAACATTGACCCTTGCATAATCTTGTATTTTAAATTTTTCCTTCCTTCCCTCCATCCCCTCCCCTAGATGACAAGAAATTTAATATATGTTATACATGTTCAAATATACATTAAATTCAATATGTATAAACATATGTATAAAATTCTCTTGTTGCATGAGAAAAATCAGATTAAAAAGAAAGTAAATGAGTAAAAAAAACAAAACAAAATGAAAGCAAACAATAACAAAAAGAGCAAGTTATTTTGTGATCCACATTCAATTCCCACAGTCCTTTCTCTGGATATAGATGGCTCTCTTAGTCACAAGATCACTGGAACTAGCAACATTTATCTCATTGTTGGAAAGAGTCATATTTATCAGAATTGATCATCGTATAATATTGATGTTGCCCTGTACAATCATCATCTGATTCTGCTCATTTCACTTCATATCAGTTCATGTAAGTCTCACCAGGCCTCTCTAAAATCATCTTCCTGATCATTTCTTATAGAACAATAATATTCCATAACATTCATATACTATAATTTATTCAGCCATTCTTCAGCATTTCTCTGATAATGAGTTAGAGCACTTTTTCATATGACTAGAAATGGTTTTTATTTCTTCATCTGAAAATTGTCTGTTCATATCCTTTGACTGTTTAGCAATAGTAGAATGGCTTGAATCAGAGAAATGCATATTAAGACAATTCTGAGGTACCACTATACACTTCTCAGATTGGTGAATGTGACAGGAAAAAATAATGATAAATGTTGGTGAGGAAGTGGGAAATTTGGGATACTAATACATTGTTGGTGAAACTGTGAACCAATTCAACCATTCTGGAGAGCAATTTGGAACTATGTTCCAAGGGTTATCAAACTGTGCATACCCTTTGACCCAGCAGTATTTCTACTGGGCTTATATCCCAAATAGAACTTAAAGGAAGGAAACGGACCCATATGTGCAAAAATATGTATGGCAGCCCTTTTAGGAGTGAGAAGAAACTGGAAATTGAGTGGATGCCTATCAGTTGGAGAAGGTCTAAATAACTCATGGTATGAATGTTATGGAATATTATTGTTCTATAAGAAACAATCAGCAGGATGATTTCAAAAAAGCCTGGAGAAACTTACATAAACTGGGAGATCACTGTACACAGCACCAACAAGATTATACAATGATCCACTGATCACTTCCTGAAAAAGATCCTAAAATTAAAACTTCCAGGAATTTTATAATCAAATTCCAGATCTCTCAAGTCAAGTCAAGGAGAGAAAATTGCAAGTACCCAGAAAGAAACATTTCAAGTATTGTGGAGCCATAGTCAGGATAACACAAGATTTGGCAGCTTTTATATTAAAATAACAGAGATGTTGGAATTTGATAACCTGGAGTGAAAGATTTTCTGATATTCCAGAGGGAAAGGGATTACAACAAAGAATCACCAAAACAGTAAAATTTGGTATAATCCTTGAGGGGAAAATTAACATTCAATGAAATAAAGGGTTTCCAAGAACAAAGCTGAATAGAAAATTTGACTTTCAAATACAAGAATCTAAAGAAGCATAAAAAAGATATACAGAAAAAGAAAATCATAACAGACTTAATAAGGTTAAATTGCTTCTACTCCTACATGGGGAGATGCTATTTCTTACTCATTAAAAACCTTGTTATTAGGGCAGTTAGCAATATTATATAGCTAGAGGGTACAGATGTGATTTGAATATCAAGAGATAATATCTAAAAAATAAAATTAAAAGCTGAGGAAGAAGAATACACTAGGAAAAAGGAAAAGGGAAGGACAGAATTGGGTAAATGACTTCATATAAAAAAGGCAAGAAAAAGTTTTTGCAGTGTAGGGAATGATAATGGAGATAGGAGGGGGGAAGGGTGAGTGAACCTTACTTTCATCAGAATTTGCTGAAAGAAGGATTAACATACACACTCAATAGGGCATAGAAATCTTCGTTGCTAATCTCAATAGTACAATAACTGAAGACAACTTTGAAGGTCTTATCCATCCTATCCATCCTGGAGAAAGAACCAATATTATCTGAATACAGATTGAAGCATGCTTTTTTAAACTTTCTTCATTTTTCTTGAGTTTTTTTTTTTTTTTTTGGGAAGGGAGCTATGTTTCTTTCAAAAGATGATTGATATGGAAATACATTTTTATGACTGAACATGTATCATTGCTTGCCTTTTCAATGAGGCAGTGAAGAGAAGAAGGGAGAGAATTTGGAATTCCGTTTTAAAAAGAAATGTTAAAAATTATTTTTACATGTAATTAAGGAAAAATAAAATACTGGAAAAGTTAAAAATAACAACAATAACAAAAAGAATAAGCACAAACACAGAAGTATCTTCACAGCTCTTAGAATTATCTAGAAATAGTCTTGCCTAATCAAAATTTCAAAGAAAAAGAAAAAGCTTTGTGAGAATAGGATGGTTTTTTTTCATAACATACTCATTTCTAGTTTAACAACCTATGAGTGGTCAGTTCTCCTACTTGTGTAGTAACACAATATTTATCCTTCAATCATATATCTTTCTTTAGAAATAATTTCCCGAAGTTTCCATGCATTCACATTGTTTGAAATTAGGAAGAGACCATTTGTGCATTCTTTAAGGACAGGACAGAGCTTCCAACTTACACCACTAACAAGAAACAGATAAAGATCTCCTGGTTATCAGTGATAGTGGAGTCTTCTAGGATAATTGATTGACTGGAACTCAGGAGACAGACTGTTATCACAGAAGAATCTTCTTTTAAAACTTTTTGGAAATAAACCAACAGATAAATTCATGGACTTTATTTCAGGAACTGGACTGCCCTCATGCAAAGGCACAGGTAAGCAGATAAGAACCTAAAGAAAGCTTTAGAAGAGAGATCCTAAAAGTGAGTTTACCAAATCCAAGTCAGCACTGATAAATAGCCTATAAAACTATATGTCTCATATAGCCTAAAGTGATTTAATGCAAAGTTATTCCAAAATTGATTTCTTATGAGTATGACAAGAGATTTTGAATTCTCTCAACAAAAATGATGCTAAAATCTACTGACAGAAAAATGAATTGGAAAAAAATAGTTTTCTAAAAAACAAAATTGGCGAAATGGGAAAAAATTCCACAGAACAAAACAATTCACTTAAAAACTCAATTGGACGATTAGAAAAAGAAAAAAAAAAGTGAGTGGAGAAAATAATTCATCAGAATTGAACAAATGGAAGTGAATGACTCAAGGAGACACCAAGAATCAGTCAAGCAAAAACAAACAAACAAAAAAATGAAACAATGGGAAAAAAATGTCAAATACCTTCTTGGGAAAACAACAGACCTGGAAAATAGATCTAGGAGAGATAATCTGAGAATTATTGGGCTCCCTGAAAAATATGATGAAAAAAGAGCCTCGACACTATTTTCCAGCAAATTATCAAAAAGAACTGCCCAGAAGTTATAGAAACAGAGGATAAAATAAAAATTGAAAGAATTCATTAATCACCTACTGAAAGGGACCTTAAAATCAAAACTCCAAGAAATATACTGGCTAAATTCCAGAACTATCAAACCAAAGAAAAAATAATACAAGTTCTAGGAAAAAAAACAATTGAAATATAGAGGAGCCAAAATAAGGATTACCCAGGATCCACATTAAAGGATCAGAGGGCCTGGAATCTGGTATTCTGAAAGGCTAAGGAACTTGGTATGCAACCAAAAATAACTTACCCAGCCAAAATGAGCATCTTTTCTCAGGAAAGAAGATGGACTTTAAAGAAAATAAGTGAATTTCACCTATTTTTTATGAAAAAATACCCAACTTAACAAAAAGTTTGATCTACAAATATAGAACTCAAGAGAAACCTAAAAAGATAAGAAGAACTGTTGGGAACTATATTTCTGCTATAAAGATATATAAAGAATAAATGTATACCTTGTTCTAGAAACTAGAGGTAGAAAGGAAATTGTACCAGTAAAAGGGTAAAGTGAGGGTACTATATCTCATGAAGAGGCAAAGGAAACCTATTATATCTGAGAGAAAGAATGGAGAGGAATGAAAATGTATCTTACTGCCATCAGAATTGGCTTAAAGAGAAAAATATTAGACTTATTCAATTCATGGTGAAACTTCTTCCACCTCATTGAAAAGTGGGAGGGAAAAAGTTTAAAAGGGAAGGAGTAAGTTAATCAGAAGGGAATACAGAAATTGTGAGGAAAAGAGGTAAGATAGGGAGAGGAACTCTAAGATGGGGGGAGGGATACTAAAAAGGAAGGGCTGTGAGAAGCAAGTGGTGCTCACAAGTTTAATACTGGGGAGAGGGTAAGGGGGAAGGAAAGGAGAAAAGCACAAGCATGTGTTAACAAGATGGCAAGTAATATAGAATTGGTAATTTTAACCATAAATGTGAATGGGGTAAATTCCCCCATAAAAAGGAAGTGATTAGCAGACTGGAATAAAAGCCAGAATCCCACAATATGTTGTTTACAAGAAACACACTTGAAGCAGGGCGATACATACATTATAATGGTAAAAGGTTGGAGCAGAACCTACTATGCTTCAGGTGGAGTCAAAAAGCAGGGGTAGCCATACTGATCTCAGATCAAGCAAAAATAAAAGTTGATCAAATTAAAAGAGATAAGGAAGGAAACTATATCTTGCTTAAGGGTAACATAGATAATGGAGCAATATCAATATTAAACATATATGCACCAAGTGGTGTAGCATCTAAATTCTTAAAAGAGAGATTAAGAGAGCTGCAAGAAGAAATAGACAGCAAAACTATAATAGTGGGAGATCTCAACCTGGCACTCTCAGAATTAGATAAATCAAACCACAAAATAAATAAGAAAGAAGTCAAAGAGATAAATAGAATACTAGAAAAGTTAGATATGATAGATTTTTGGAGAAAATTAATGGAGACAGAAAAGAGTACACTTTCTTTTCAAAAGTTCATGGAACCTATACAAAAATTGACCATATATTAGGACATACAAAGCTCAAACTCAAATGCAGTAAGGCAGAAATAGTAAATGCATCCTTTTCAGCCTACGATGCAATGAAAATTACATTCAATAAAAAGCCAGGGGAAAATAGACCAAAAAATAATTGTAAACTAAATAATCTCATACTAAAGAATGATTGGGTGAAACAACAAATCATAGACATAATTAATAACTTCAACCAAGAAAATGACAATAATAAGACATCATACCAAAATGTGTGGGATGCAGCCAAAGCAGTAAAAAGGGAAAATTTCATATTTCTAGAGGCTTACTTGCATAAAATAGAGAAAGAGAAGGTCAATGAATTGGGCTTGCAACTAAAAATGCTAGAAAAGGAACAAATTAAAAACCCTCAGTCAAACACTAAACTTGAAATTCTAAAATTAAAAGGAGAGATCAATAAAATTGAAAGTAAAAAAAAAAAACAACTATTGAATTAATTAATAAAACTAAGAGTTGGTTCTATGAAAAAACCAACAAAATAGACACCTTAGTAAATCTGATTTAACAAAAGAAAGAGGAAAATCAAATTGTTAGTCGTAAAAATGAAAAGGGAGAACTTGCCACTAATGAAGAGGAAACTAGAGCAATAATTAGGAGTTACTTTGTCCAGCTTTATGCCAATATGCCCATTATGCCAATAACTTAAATAAAATGGAAGGATACATTCAAAAATATAGCTTGCCCAGATTAACAGAGGAAGAAGTAAATTGGTTAACAGTCCCATTTTAGAAAAAGAAATAGAACAAGCTATTAATCAACTCGCTAAGAAAAAGTCCTCAGGACCAGATGGAATTACATGTGAATTCTACCAAACATTTAAAGAACAATTCACTCCAATGCTATATAAACAATTTGAAAAAATAGATATTGAAGTAGTCCTGCCAAATTCCTTTTATGACACAGACATGGTACTGATACCTAAACCAGGTAGGTTGAAAACAGAGAAAGAAAATTATAGACCAATCTCCCTAATGAATATTGATGCTAAAATCTTAAATAAGATATTAGCAAAAAGATTACAGAAAATCATCCCCAGGATAATACACTATGACCAAATAGGATTTATACCAAGAATGCAGGGCAGGTTCAATATTGGGAAAAATATTAGCATAATTGACTATATCAATAACCAAATTCACCAAAAACCATATGATCATCTCAATAGATTCAGAACAAGCATTTGTTAAACTCCAACATCCATTTCTAATAAAAACACTTGAGAGGATAGGAATAAATGGATTTTACCTTAAAATAGTCAGGAGCATATATTTAAAACTGTCAGTAAGCATCATATGTAATTGGGGAAAAATTGAAACCTTTCCCAGGAAGATCAGGAGTGAAATAAGATTGCCCACTATCACCATTATTATTCAATATTGTATTAGAAACACCAGCCTCAGCAATAAGTGGAGAAAGAGATTAAAGGAATTCGAGTAGGTAATGAGGAAACCAAATCATCACTCTTTGCAGATGATATGATGGTATACTTAGAAAACCCCAGATATTCTACTAAAAAAGCTATTAGAAACAATCTGAAAACTTTTTGGTATGATGTAAATTTTAGTTATGATGAGCATTAATGCTACTTGTCACCAACATATACCATGCAAGTTTGAAAAGACATTTGATTCAATTATTGCTAATACATTAGCCAATCATGTTTATTCACAGATGACAAATTTATTTTTAGTAAAAATTTAATTATCTAATAAAAAGTTTAAAATGCTTTTAAAAATTTATTTTGGTAATATTTTAAGTTCCAATTTTTCCCCCTCTCCCCTCACCAAATAGCAAGCAATTTGACATAGATTATACATGTAAAATTATTTTAAACATATTTCCATATTTCCAATTTCCATATTAGTCATGTTGTGAAAGAAAAATCAGAACAAAAGGAAAAGACCATGAGAAAGAAAAAGAAAACAAAAAATAATATGCTTCAATCAGTATTCATAATTCTCTCTCTGGATAGAGGTGGTATTTTCCATCCTAAATTTATTGAAATCATCTTGGATCACTGTATTTCTAAGAAAAGCTAACTGTCATAATTGATCATTGCATAATCTTGTTACTGTGTACAATGTTCTCCTGCTTCTGTTCACTTCACTTAGCATCGGATCATTTAAGTCTTTCCAGGCTTTTCTGAAATCAAACTGTTCAGCATTTCTTATAGAACACTACTATTTGATCAAATTCATATATTATAACTTACCCAGCCATCCCCCAATTGATGGGCATCCACTCAATTTCCAATTCCTTATTACCCCCAAAATAGCTGTTTCAAATATTTTTTAATATGTAGGTCTTTTTTCATCTTATGAATCTCTTTATGATACCCAGTAATGACACTGCTGGACCAAAGGGTGGGCCTTTGGCATAGCTATAAATTGTCCTACAGAATGGCAGGATCAGTTTACAATTCTACCAACAATGCATTAATGCCCCTGTTTTACCACATCCCAAATTTATCATTCAGATGACAAATTTATAAGAAAAAAAAAGGATACACACAATTAGTTTTTAGATTTATTTATGCCAAAATAGTAGATTTATCACCATAGATAAATAACTTTGAATTTTAAGGTCTCTGTTAGCTTCCTTATAAAAGGAATGGTTCTTTCTTAGTTCTATAATTCTGTGAATGTGTCTATGAAAGAATTCAAATCAGAGCAAGCTAACTTTAGGTAGGTCTGAGAATTCAACATAACTCAGTCATAATCCCACTCCATTTTTTTCTGAAAAAAATATTGAATTTTTAATCTACTATTCTATTAAAAAGATAAAGTCATATTTTCCATTACTGTACCAATACATATATGTGTGAGGATACAGAACTTTGGAATACTGACAAGTTATCTTAAAGTTATGGTGTTTTATTACAGAAAACACTGTAACAGTCATTCTTCCCTAAATACCATTATGACACACACATACATACACACACACACACATACAACTAAATTAAGTCATACTAATAACATTCTTTCATGTACTAGGGGAAAAGGCCAGTATATGATTTCTGGATTGATGTAACTCTTAAAACTCAAACACTTGTGACAAGTGCTAGAGTCAAGATTTATATTTCACCTTTAACATTAGTTTTCAGGTAATCAACCTGACAGGTAAACTACAACAGGCCAATGTTTTGAAATATCTTTTCCCCACACTGGCTTTCATTCTGACATGGTGCAATAGTTGAATCAATATAATAATTTTTTTTTTTTTTACTTCAGAGATCAATGAAATTGTTGTCAATCAGTGATCTGAAGTATTTTTCTTTATTACTTTTATGTTTGGCAGATTCTTCTAATCATTTAAAACATGATGGGAAAAAAAGAATGGCTGGATTATGAAGCAAACAGAGAGCTTCTATTATTTTTCCCTTTTTGATAAATGGTAGCTCTTAACTCTGCCAAAATAGCTATATCTTTAAAAATGACCAAAACCAATGTCAGTTAAATTTTTAATGAAACAATCAATATTAATATATTTAATCTTTACTTTTTATTCATTTAATCAGCTACAACTTATTAAATCTCTAGTCAAATGTGCAAATGAAATACTCAGGTTACAAATAATGATTTCTACTTTACTAATAATGATCTCATGTTAATAAATGACAGAACTACGAATATGCTATTTAAGTGGAAGCCTTCTAAACCATGTATTCTCTTAACTGACCATAATAGGGAACTTACACTTTGTCAGTGAAAAAGGTCCTAAATAAATTTATTTTTTATTTGCAAATAAATAGCAAATTTGATGTTGCTATTGTCATGAAGAAAAGAACATTGTGAGATTATTTCACTTGGTGTAACACTTTTTCCTTCACACCCTTTTTGTCATTCTTTTTTTGTGATTCAAACAAGCTATTCCCAGATCATCTGTGGTTTCTCTGGTAATTAAAGGATTTGCTTTGTCCAGATGTAGGTTTATAACATTTTTTCACTTTTTTATTTTATTATAGCTTTTTATTTACAAAACATATGCATGGGTAATTTTTCAACATTGACACTTGTAAAAATTTCTGTTCCAAATTTTCTCCTCCTTCTCTCCACCCCTTCCCCTGGAAGGCAGATGGTCCAATACATGTTAAATGTGTTAAAATATATGTTAAATCCAATATGTGTATACATATTCATACAGTTGTCTTGCTACACAAGAAAAATCGGATCTAGAAAGAAAAAAAATCTGAGAAGGAAAAGAAAAATGCAAGCAAACAATAGCAGGAAGAGTGGAAATGCTATGTTATGGTCCATACTCAGTTCCCATAGTCCTCTCTCTGGGTGTAGAAGACTCTCTTAATTACTGAACAATTAAAACTGATTTGAATCATCTCATTGTTGAAGAGACCCATGTCCATCAGAATTGACTGTCATATAGTCTTGTTGTTGTCATGTATAATGATCTCTTGGTTCTGCTCATTTCATTTAGCATCAATTCATGTAAGTCTCTCCAGGCCTTTCTGAAATCATTAATCAAGTCAATGCTTGGATCTGATTCCTTACTCATTTACTTTCTTTTTTGATGTTATTTCTCGTGTACAGCAAGAGAATCATATAAATATGTTTCTACATGTTGGATTTAACATATATTTTAACAGGTTCAACATATATTGAAATTGCTTGCCATCTCTGAGAGGGGCAGAAGGAAGGAGGAGAAAATCTGAAACAAAATACACAAGGGTCAATGTGGTCGAATTATCTGTGCATATGTTTTGAAAGTAAAAAAAAATTTATTAAAAATTTTCTTTTGAACTCTTCTAAGATTTCAGATTTCAAGCGATCTACAGGTAAGAAGTTTGTAAATATAAAGGACAATAAGTCTAAAACAAAAGAGCCCTGAAATGTGGCATTATTGTCACAATGTGCAAGTCAAGGAAGAAAGAAGTCAAAGATGACATAAAAGTTGTAAATCAAAACAATTGGAAGAAAGCTTCTCTATTGCAGTTGATAGTGGTATTCTTAAAGTAATAGAAAAGTTTGTACAAGAGTCAGATTTTGGGGGGCAAATATAATGAGTTTCTGTTTTGGAAATGTTTAGATTGAGAAGCCTCCAGGAAACCCAGTTTGCTACACTGACAGTTTGTTATATGGACTAGAGCTCTGAAAGTATTAGAAGAGAGACAAAAACAGAGAAAGAGACAGAGACAGACTCAGAAAGGAGGCAGAGAGAGGCAGAGGCAGAGAGAGAGAGAGACAGACATGGAAGGGGGAGGGAGAGAGGCAGAAATAGACACAGACACAGACACAGAGACACAGACATGGACAGAGAGAGATAAAGGTAGTTGTGAGATTTATATTCATAGAAATGGCAATCAAATCCATTTGTCCTTATAATATCACTAATTGAGAGTAAGAAAAGAAAAGATAAGCATCCCTATAGCAGATTGGTGTACACCTACAATTAGTTAACAAGGATAAAATATAACAAAGAAAAATAAGAATTAGCAATTAAAAAGGAGAACTAGGGTCACAAAACCCCTAAGAAGTGACATATCTAAAAGGTGGTAGGTAATATCAAATGCCCAAAGTGATCAAGAAGAATAAAGATTTTATTTTTAAAAAAAGGTTATTAGATTTTGAAATTATCAGAGGTAATATTGAAGACACCAGGTTCAGTTTCAGTTTCATTTGTGAAAAGTTCAAAAACTGGTAGAGCCAAGATGGTGGAGAGGAGCAGGGATGTTTCCTGAACTCTTCCCACTTTCCTTGAGAATCAGTGCTAGATCAAGTATCTGAATGGATTTTGAAGTAATGGAACCCATAAACATTCCAAGTGAAACAATTTTCCAGCCTAAAATATATTAGATGGAGTTCAGGAAAGGTTTGTTTAACTTGAACAAAGGGAAACAGCCCAGCATAGGCAGGGAATGGGGAATCTAGAGGTATACTCATAGCCAAAACATAGCAGCATTGGCCATTCTGTCTTGGTTCAGAGGGCTAGTGGTTCAAGAGGCCAGCTGTGAGATCTCCAACAAACTACTGCATAAAATTGCAAGTTCTCAACCCCAGCATAAGAAGCAGGGTTATCCAGAACAATTTGGTGCAATGGAAAAGCTCACAGCCCTCCAGCCCCACTGCAGAAAGTCAATAAGGGTCCCCAGTCCCTCTGAAAAAGAAACTTAGGGCAATCTCCTCTGTATACTAGGAGCAGAGATCAACTTTTAAAAATGAACAGAAAAGCAAAAAGAGCTCTGACCATAACAGATATTATAGCAAAAGGGAAGATCAGAACACAAGTCTAAAAAAGAATAGCAATGGCAAAATGCCCATATGTGAAACCTCAAAGATGTGATCTACTCTCAAGCTCAAATGGTTCTCTTAGAAGAGTTCAAAAAAGATTTTTTAATAATTTTTTTTTTACATTCAAAACATATGCACGGATAATTTGACCACATTGACCCTTGCATAGCCTTTTGTTTCAGATTTTCTCCTCCTTCCCCCTGCCCCTCTCAGAGACAGCAAGCAATTCAACATATGTTGAACCTGTTAAAATATATGTTAAATCCAACATGTAGAAACATATTTATATGATTCTCTTGCTGAACAAGAGAAATAACATCAAAAAAGAAAGTAAATGAGTAAGGAAACAAAATGCAAGTGAACAACAAAAAGAGTAAGAATGTTATGTTGTAATCCACATTCAATTCCCACAGTCCTCACTCTGGGTGTAGATGGCTCTCTTCATCACAAGATCATTGGAACTGGCATTAATCACCTCATTGTTGGAAAAAGACAAGTTCATCAGATTTGATCGTTATATAATATTGATGTTGCCATGTACAATGATCTCCTGGTTCTGCTCATTTCACTTAGTATCATTTCGTGCATATTTCTCCAAGCTTCTCTGAAATCATCCTGCTGGTCATTTCTTACAGAATAATATCCATAATATTCATATACCATAGCTTATTCAATCATTCTCCAATTGATGGAAATCCATTCAGTTTCCAATTTCTTGCCACTTCTAAAAGGGCTGCCACAAACGTTTTTGTACATGTGGGTACAAGTGGAAACACTTCTGGATCAAAGGGTATGCACAATTTGATAACTTTTTGTCATAGCTCCAAATTGCTCTCCAGAATGGCTGGATCCATTCACAGTTCCACCAACAATGTATTAGTGTCCCAATTTTCCCACATCCCCTCCAACATTCATCATTATCTTTTTCCTGTCATCTTATCCAATCTGAGAGGTATGTAGTGGTATCTCAAAGTTGTCTTAATTTCTCTGATCAATAGTAATTTAGAACACCTTCTCATATGATTAGAAATAGTTTTAATTTCTTCATTTGAAAATTGTCTGTTCATACCCTTAGACCATTTATCAATTGGAGAATGATTTGAATTCACATAAAATTGAGCTAATTCTCTATATATTTTAGAAATGAGGCCTTTATCAGAACCCTTAAATGTAAAAATGATATCCCAATTTATTGCTTTCCTTCTGATCTTGTCTGCATTAGTTTTGTTTATACAAAAACTTTTTAACTTAATATAATCAAAATTATCTATCTGGTGTTCAAGTATGAATTCCAGTTCTTCTTTGGACACAACTTCTTTCCTTCTCCACAGATATGAGAGATAAACTATCCTATGTTCCTCTAATTTGCTTATAATATCACTTTTTATCTCTAAATCATGAACCCATTTAGATCTTATTTTGATATGTGGTGTTAGGTGTGGGTCAAGCCCCAATTTCTTCCATATTGATTTCTGATTTTCCCAGCAGGTTTTGTCAAATAGTGAGTTCTTATCACAAGAGGCACAATCTTTGGGTTTGTCTAACTTAGATTGCTATAATTATTGCCTATTTTGTCTATCATCCCAACCTATTCCATTGATTGCGTACTCACTCTATTTCTTAGCCAGTAGCAAATGGTTTTGATGACCACCATTGTAATATAGTTTTAGGCCTTTTATTTTTCATTGATTACCTTGAAATGTTTGATCTTTTTATTTTTCCAGATAAACTTTGTTACAATCTTTTATAGATCTGTAAAATAATTTCTTGGGAGTTTGATTTGTAGGGCATTAAATAAGTAGATTAATTTAGGTAGTATTGTCATTTTTATTATATTCACTTGACCTATCCATGAGGACTTGATGTTTTCCTAATTGATTAGATTTGACTTTGTGTTGAAAGTGTTTTGTAGTTGTGTTCATGTAGTTCCTGACTTTGATAGATTCCCAAATGTTTTATACTATTGACAGTTATTCTGAATGGAATTTCTTTTCTGTATCTCTAGTTTCTGGACTTTGTTAGTAATATATAAAAATGCTGATGATATATGTGGATTTATTTTGTATCCTGCAACTTGGATAAAGTTGTGAATTTTTCTAGTAGTTTTTTAGTTGATTGTCTAGGGTTCTCTAAGAATACCATAATATCATCTGCAAAGAGTGATAATGTAGTTTCCTCATGATCTACTCTAATTCCTTTAATCTCTTTTTCTTCTCTTATTGACAGACCTAGTATTTCTAATACAATATTGAATAGTAATGCTAATAGTGGGCAGCCTTGTTTCACTCCTGATCTTATTGGAATGGTTCTAGTTTGTCCCCATTATATATGAAGCTTGCTGGTGATTTTAATAGATGCTACTGATCATTTTCAGGAAAAGTCCATTTATTCCTATTGTAAATGACATATTGTAGAATTTTGGCTTTTAATCCAATCTGCTATCTGCTTTTGTTTTATGGGAGAGTTCATCCCATTCACATTTACAGCTAAAATGACTAATTCTCCATTTCCTGCCATCTTATTTACCCTACAATATGCTTTTCTCTTTCCTTCCCCCTTTCCCTCCTCTCCTATATTTTGCTTTTCATGTCCATCTCCCTCCAACAGTCCTCCCCCTTTAGAGCTCCTTGCCCTTTTTTACACTTTCACCTAATACTTCTCTTTTCCCTTCTATTAGACTTTCCTTTCTTTCCTCCTTTCCCTTCCCACTTCCCCATAAAGTGAGACAAGTTTCTCTGTGAAACCAAATATCTCTGATATTCTCTCTTAGAGCCAAATCTGATGAGAGTAAGGTTCACAAAATGCTAAACCCCCTCCCTTCTTTCACTCAATAATAATTTTTTTTTGCTTCTTCATGAGATATAATTTCCCTTATTTTACCTCATTTTCCCTCTATTTCAAGTATGATCCACTTTCTCTCTCTAGTTTCTTTTTCATATTATCATAATAAAATGGAATTATACCTATATTTGCTAAATATACCCCTAACAGAAATATAGTTCTCAAGCTTTTTTTTTCCTTTTTGCCTTTTTATGCTTCTCTTGAGTTCTGCATTTGAAGATCATTTTTGTTAGAATTTTGTTAGAAATTTTGTTAAAAATAGGTGAAATTCACCTAAATCATTGAATGTCCATCTTCTTCCCTAAAAGATAATACTCATTTTGGCTGGATAGCTTATTTTAGGCTGTAATACAAATTACTTTGCCTTTCAGAATATCAGATTCCAGACCCTTTGATCCTTTAAGGTGGAAGCTGCTAGGTCCTGGTAATTCTAACTGTGGCTCTTCAGTATTTAAATTATTCCTTTCTGGCTGCTTGCAATATCTTTTCCTTGGTGTGATAGTTCTGAAATTTAGTCATGATATTTCTTAGAGATTTAATTTTGGGGTCTCTTTCAGGAGGTGATTGGTGAATTCTTTTGATGGCTATTTTACCTTCTGATTAATCTAAAATATCAGAGCAGTTTTCTTTTATGATTTCCTATAAGACAAATTTTCTTTTTTTTTCTTTGCTGGATTCTTGAGGTCTTATTGAGTCATTCTCTTCCACTTGTTCAGTTCTAATTTTTAGTATGTTATTTTCTTAAGTTACTTTTTTTAGTTTCTTTTGTAACTGGCCAATTGAATTTTTTGTTCATTGCATTCTTTTTCCAATTAACAAATTTTGTTTTTCAGTATATTTGGTGTCTTTTTTATATCTCTTTTGTAGAGCATTATATGCTTTTTCCATTCCTTCTTGCAATAATCTCATTTCATTTCCTAATTTTTCTTCTAACTCTTTTTTATGATTCTTTATGCAATCTTCCAAGAAAGCCTTATGAAATGGGGACCACCTCATGTCTCTCTTTGGGACTTCATCTGGAGTTGCCTTTAGGAACCTCAGGATTTGAGGTCTGTTCTTCTCTCTCTCTCCATAAAATCTAGCTATGGTGAGAGTTCCTTTTTGTTTTTTAGTCATTTTTTTTAAGGGTTGAGGTCTGTTCAATGCAAAGGAGCAACAGTTGCTTTAGTTTGTCCTGGGGGAGTTCTGCAGATTGACTTCCAGTTCTGGGTAATGGTGCCTAGATCTGGCATTCTTCTGAGACTCAGTGGTTTACAATTTTCCTTTTGTAGCAAATCTTCCAAGCCACCTTTTTGCAATCAGGACAGAGTAGCCTAAGATGCTCATGGAAGATTCCCAGGTGTGTGTAAGCTACAATGTTCTGACTTCCTACCCCAGCTTCTTGTCCCAGTCTTCCTGTGCTGTGGTGTGGACTCGGCAGACACTCCTCCTGCCCATATGAAACAGATCTGTTCCGAAGTTCTTCCAAGGTATTTTCTTCTGGTAATGTATCGGTAATGTGATAATGTGTGTGTGTGTGTGTGTGTGTGTGTATATATATATATATATATATATATATATATATATATATATAAACATTTAATTTAAAAGAATATAAACATTTAATTTAAAAGAATAATGTTCAAATGGGAAAAAAGTAAAAAAAAAATAATAATCAAGGAAACTAATTCATTAAAAATTAAAATTGGACAGATGGAAAAAAATTACTCAAAGAGATGTCAAGAATCAAACACAATTATGTGGAATACTTCATTGGGAAAAACAGTTAAAGTGAAAAATAGATCCAGGAGTAATACTCTAAGAGTTATTGGTCTACCTGAAAGCCATGATGAAAAAAAAAAAAAAGCCTGGACAACATCTTTCAAGAAATCATCAAAGAAAACAGCCCTGCTATCTTAGAACCAAAGGAATAAAATAGTGATTGAAATTATCCATTGATCACCTCCAAAATGGAAACTCCAAGGAATACTGTAGTTAAATTCCATAATTATGAGATCAAATAGAAAATATTTCAAGTACCCAGAATGAAACAATTCAAATACTGAGGAGCCACAATCAGGATTACTCAAGAGCTAGTAGCCTCCACATGAAAGGATCAGGGAGGGCATGGAATATGATATTCTGGAAGACAAAGGAATTTGGACAACAAACAAGAATCAACTACCCAGCAAAACTGAGCATTATGTTTCAAGGAAAAAGATGGACAGTCAACGAAATAGGAAAATTTGAATCATTTCTATTAAAACGACCAGGATTATTTTCCTGGATTTATTTGGATAAATTGGATTTATTTCCAAATAAAAAACTCTAGAGAAGCATAATAAAGTAAATAGGAAAGATAGATGTGTGTGTGTCTGTGTCTGTGTCTGTGTCTGTGTGTCTGTGTGTCATTTAAAGATTAAACTGTTTACACCCCTACGTGCCTACATGGGAAAATGATACTTATAATTCCTAAGAACCATATCTTTTTCAGGGAAGTTAGAAGGGGTATTTATAGACAGATAGAATGGGAATAAGTTGAATTTAATGTGATGATATAAAAAAGAAAATAAAAGATGGGAAAAGGATTGTGCTGGGAGAAGAAAAAAAGAGAGGCAAAATGGGACAAATTACATCAGATGCAGAGACACAAAAGACTTAGTACAGAAGAGGGAAAGATGGAATAGGGATGAACATAATAAATAATATATTATGCTTCAGCTGAAGTTTAAAAAAAAGAAAAAGGGTAGCAATCCTGATTTCAGACCAATCAAAAGTAAAAATAGATCAAAGTAAAAGAGACAAGAAAGGAAATTACAACTTGCTAAAAGGTAACATAGATAATAAATCAATATTAATATTAAACATATGAACCAATCAGTATAGCATCCAAATTCTTAGAGAAATTAAATTAGTTGGAGGAAGAAATAGACAACAAAGCTATAGTAGTGGTGAATTTCAATCTCCTTCTCTCAGAACTGGATAAATTAAACCACAAAATAAACAAGAAAGAAGTTAAGAAGGTAAATAGGTATGATAGATTTCTGGGAAAAAACCTGAATGGGAATAGAAAGCAATATACTTTCTTCTCAGTGGGACCTGGCACCTACCTAAAAATTGACCATCTATTAGGCCATTAAAAACCTCACAACCAAATGTAGAAAAGCAGAAATATTAAATACATCCTTTTTAGATCACGAGGGAATAAAAATTATGTACACTAAAGGGATATGGAAAAATAGACCAAAAGTTCATTAGAAACTAAATAATCTACTCCTAAAGAATGGGTGGCTCAAACAACAAATCATAGGAAAAATCAACAATTTCTTCTGAGAGAATGACAGTAATGAAACAATACACCAGAATTTATAGAATACATCCAAAGCAGTTCTTAGAGGAAATTCTAGATGAATGAAACAGAGGAAGAGGAAATCAATAAATTGGACATACAACTAACACAGTTAACAAAGAAAAGGAGCAAATTAAAAACCCCCAAAATAAAAACCCAATTTGGGAAGTTTAAAAAATCAGAGAAGAGATCAATAAAGTTGAAAGTAAGAAAACTACTGAACTAATAAATGAAACTAAGAGTTGGTTTTATCAAAAAAAAAAAAACACAAAATATATAAACCTTTGATAATTCCAGAAAGGAGAGAGCAAAGTTTTGGAAAGAAAATGAAATGGGAAAAAGTGAAGAAACAGTAATTTTTTTTTCAAGAAACTTAGCTTAGAAAGGAAATAGAGATATAATAATACAATATCTTTAGGGACAGTTGGATCTAATGGTTTTTTTTTTTCAAGTTATAGAGTCTTGAGTATGCCACATTAATCCAGAGAAGAGAACCAAAAAAAGATATTCTCTCCAGTTCCTTTTCTTTTCTTTACTACTACATACTAGTTATCCATAATTTAGTAGTGAAAAGAATCTGAGGGAATTTTATTTAGATTTCAGTTCATCCACATCTGCTGTTTTCTGAATATAAATTTCCCTTTTCTAAAGATTGGAGTGTTTGGATAAATAGACTCTGAAGTTCATTCTAAATTTCATTGTAAATTCTAAATCCTATTACTTAAAAATCTAAATTTTCAAACAAAGCAGAGCTTAAAAAATAAAACATAACCTGTAGCTAGGTAATCTTTACTTAGTAATAATTCAAGACCCTTTCCATCCAAGTTTAGGGAAAACTACTTACTATTGCCTTTGAAAAGAAGTTCTGGCCAATACAATTCATCAAAAACATTCAAAATGTACTCTTATTTCATACAAAAAGTATCTAACAAGCTTTCAAACCTTGGAAGTGAAATTGTTACATTAATAGGAATTCATTTAGTTCCAAATAACTGCCCAAGAAAGGGGGAGAAGAGTGAAGAAGCTCTTCATCATATCTAATGAGTTTTCTCTTCCACTGGAAGTGGATTTCCTGGCCTAAAAAGAAATAGCTATAGAAGGAAATCATTTTAAAAAATAATTACAAAAGATATTCTATCTGAAAGTGACACATACTTCATCTTTACAGAACAAGTCTTTAACTAATATTCATTAATTGCTTTTTTTCATTAATTGCTTTTTAAATAAAAGGTATTATGTTTAGTTCTAGGAACACAACTACAAAAATGGCTTATTTCTTAACTTCAACAAGCTTATGATCTAATAAAAAGAATAATATTTGTATTATGAGAAAAAGTAGAATGCAATAGAGGCAAAACGATATGCAGAAATGAGAGAAATGACAGGAGAGAGAGAGAAAGAGAGAGAGAGAGAGACAGAGAAAGAGAGAGAGAGGAGAGAGAGAGAGAGAGAGAGATCTTTCCCTCAAAAAAAAAGTCTTCATAAAAGTAGCATATGTGCTGAAATCTCAGGGGAAGTGAATGATTTCAATAGTTAAAGAAGAAGGAGTATATTTTCATCATAGGGGACAGCGTCTAAAAATTAATCAAGAAGGAGAAAAAATATGAGACTGGAAAACAGCTAGACATATATGTAGAATTTTGATGTAGCTTTAAGTTTTGAAACCTTAAAATCAGAGTTAAGAAATTTCCATATCATCACTTAGGTGGATATATGGTCATCCTCATTCACCACATGTAACCAAACAAAGGTCCCAGAAGTGATATCTATAACTGTCCTTTCTTCCCACTGAAGACAGAAAGAGATAAGGCTCAAAGACTGATTTGATTTTCTGTTTTTGTTATTGTTTTAAGAAGGAGGATAGTTGGAAGTTATGACTTTCATTGTGTTATTTTTATTAGTATTTTCTTCTATCAAATCCCTTTAGTTAAAAATAAATATGTTCTTTGTGTGACTAGCAAAACTAAACCTATTTCTATGGCTTTGTAAGCTTTGACTTCTAGATGGGAATGTAGTGAAGCCAATTTGTATTGGCTTTTAAAAGCCAGATGTTACACATTTTCAGTGTGAGCATCAATATAGAAATCATGAAACATTACAAATAAAGGCTTGTTTTACTGTTTTTTCAAGTTATCTAGACTTTCAAAAGCGATGGAGGAAATGTTAATATAAATTAGGTTTAAAAATGCATTATGAATAATTTTTTCAAAGAACTGTTATTGAACTTGAAAATAATGTCTTAAATTAAATTCTAGATCAGCAGAGTGAGTCAGTTTCAATATATTAGGAGTTACTTGTTTTCCAGGCAGGCATTTCCCCCAAATTTCTTGATTAAGGATTATGTACCAAAATATCCTTAGACTTTCAGTGGTTTTGAATTATTGCTATGAAAAGGTAATACTTACATACAATCACTGACATTTTAAAAATGAATAAAGAATACTTTGAGTCATTCTGTATACATTAACTGATCATCCGAAACACTTAATTAAATAGAATTTCTAAACAACATCCAAATACCCATTTGAAGGACAATTGCCCAATGAAGATCTTTTTCTATTGATGTGTCCTAATTTGACAAAAGGATCTTATGGCATATATTCATCTAAAAATTCTCATCATTAGTTCTAAAAAATAATAAAAATCATCTCATACAATAGAGTTTTACATTAAGTTATCTTAAGAATACAGTATTTATTAAATGAAAAAAGTAAAACAAATCAAAATAATATTTTGTGATGTAAAATTATAACAATCTATACTATACAGCAAATGTTTTAAATCACATGATTCAGATAATAGTTTTATGAGGATGAATTAAGTTCTATTTTCTTCATTTATATATAATATCATGTCTTCTGATTTCCTGTATTAGAATTTCCTATGCTAGAATTAACATGTGGACAATTTATTTTAATTCCCAATAAATAGTTTATAAAAATAAGGCCAAATAAACTTTAGCTAAGCATTATGCATTATTTAAATTCATTTATATAGAAATTTGAAACGCTAATTTTTTTTTTCAATAACCTTGACACTTACTGTCAGGACTCTGATAATGAAACAGAATTGTGTGATAGTAAGATTTGGGAATCAGTGTTTCACTTTCAAAAAAATTTCAAAACATGATGGGAACATAAAAATAAATTATTTTTCTAGGGCTATGTTCAAGTAAGAATAAATTGTTTCAATTACTTTCTGTCCTGTAACTAAAATTAGAAATTATATTGTGTCTGCTCGCACAATTTTATAGAGAGAATTGGAGAATTGTGAGACTTCAAAATTTATTTTGATTACCTACTCATTTCCAAGTCTAGTCTCTTTTTCTAGAGATTGTGCTATGGTTAACTCATTCCTTATTTTTTTCTAAAGAAAACTGGTTAAAATTGGAAATTTCATATCCACCTCAGATATGTGTGGCTAAAAGTTAGCATAATATGAAGGAGTTCTATTAGATCTACATTATCATTTTTCATTATAAAAAATTCAATTCTGGGGCAGTTGGGTGGGTGCAGTGGATAGAGCACCAGCCCTGAAGCAGGAGGACCTGAGTTCAAAATCTGATCTCAGACACTTAACACTTCCTAGCTGTGTCACCCTGGGCAAGTCACTTAATCCCAATTGCCTCAGGAAAAAAAATTCAATTCAAACAGTTCTTGATGCTTCTAGACATACTATTACTGACCAGAAACTAAGATGTATGTTTCTGTTAATAAGTTAAATTTTAAGGTTATGAAAAAAATATTAGATTTCAAATTTATATATCAATGAAGAGAAGTAACATATAATATTGAAATTTACTAGATTATGGGTGAAAAAAGTTTGCTCATTAGTACCACGATTATTCAATATTGTATTAGGAAGGTCAGCTTTAGCAATAAGAGAAGAAAAAAAGTTAAGTAATTAGAGTAGGTAATGAGGAACTAAACCTGTTACTTTGTGGATGACATAATAGTATATTTAGAGAATCCTAAAGAATCAACTATTTTAGTTATTTAGTTAGGAACAATGAACAACTTTAGCAAAATTACAGAATATAAAATAAGCTTTGATAAATCTTTGACATTTCTATGTGTTACCAAAAAATCTCAGCAGCAAGAGATAGAATGAGAAATCCCATTTAAAATAACTGTAGACAATATAAAATATTTGGGAGTCTACCTGCTAAGACAAAGCCAGGAACTAAATGACCACAAATATGAAATACTTTTCACACAAATAAAGATGGATCTAAACAAATGGAAAAATATCAATTGGGTATTTTTCATGGATAGGCTGAGCTAATATGGTAAAAATGACAATTGTACCTAAATTAATTGACTATTCGGTGCCATACCAATCAAACTGCCAAAAACAATTACTTAATAGAGCTAGAAAAAGATAACCAATATCTGGGAGAACAAAATGTTAAGAATATCAAAGAAATTAATGAAAAAAATGCAACAGAAAGTAGTCTAACCATACCAGACCTAAAATTATATTATAAAGCTGCACTCATCAAAACCATTTTGTACTGACTAAGAAACAGAGTATTGGATCATTAGAATAAGTTAGGTACACAAGACACAATAGTCAATGACTATAGTAATATAGTGTTTGATAAACTCAAAGACTGGCTTCTGGGATAAGAACTCATTATTTATATAAAAAAATTGCTGAGAAAATTGGAAAATAGTATGGCAGAGATCAACACCTTATCCTTTAATACCTAGATAAAATTGAAATAGGTTAATGATTTAGACACAAAGAGTGATGTTATAAGCAAATTAGGAGAGTAAAAGATATTCTACTTGTCATATCTATGGACAAGCAAGGAATGTCTGACCAAAGAAGAACTAAAGAACATTATAAAACACAAAATATAATTTTGATTACATTAAATTAAAAAGGTTTTGCATAAGCCAACCAATGCAGTCAAGACTAGAAGCAGAAAGATGGGAAAACATTTTATAGCCAGCATTCTCATAAAAGCCTAATTTCTAAAATATATAGATAACTGACTCAAATTTATAAGAATGCAAGTCATTGTCCAATTGATAAATAGTCAAAGGATATAAATAGATAATTTTCAGATGAAATTAAAACCATTTCTAGTCATATGAAAAAATGCTCTAAATCATTATTGATAAAGAAATGCAAATTAAGAAAACTGAGTACTTCACATCTCTCAGATTGGCTAAATTGACATGAAAAGATAATAATAAATGTTGTGGGGTATGCAGGAAAACAGGAACACTAATGCAATGTTAGTGGAGTTTTGAAGTAAGACAGCCAATCTGGAAGACAATTTGGAACTATACCCAAAGGGCTATAAAACTATGCAAACCTTTTGATCAAGTATCATCACTATTGGGTCTCTATCCCAAAGAGACCAATGAAAGAAGGAAAAGGTCTTCCATGAGAAAAAAAAAACCTGTTTGTAGCAATCCTTTTTGTAGTAACAAGGAACTGAAAACTGAGTGGATGCCCATCTGTTGGGAAATAGTTGAATAAGTTATGGTACAAAAATTTAATGAAATATTGTTTTATAAAAAATGATTAGCAGGCTGATTTCAGAAAAAAACCTGGAAAGACTTATATGAACTGTTGCTGAGTGAAGTGAGCAGAACCAGAACACTATAGACAGTAACAAGAAGATTATGTGATGATCAACTGAAACGACTTGTATCTTCTGAACAATGCAGTGATTTGAAACATGTAGGATGGAAAATGCCATTTGCATCCAGAGAGAGAACTAGAGAGACTGAATATGTATCAAAACATATACTTTCACCTTTTTTTTTTTTGTTTTTTTTTAATCTCAGAGTTTTTGTTTTCATTTTTGATGTTTTTTATTCCAAAAATGACAAATAAGCAAATATGCTTAAAAGATTGCATGTGTTTAACCTTTATAAGATTTCTTGCTGTTTTGATTAGGGAAAAGATAAGAAAAATTAGGAATACAAAGTCTTAAAAAAATAAATGTTGAAAACAATCTTTATATGTATTTGGAAAAAAATAAAATGCTATTGAAACAAACAAAAAAAAAAAAGCGTACTAGATCTTCTCATTTATAAGCTAATGATTGACAACCATTACATGCTGACTGGTTTCTGATAATTTGAATTTATTAAAAAAAAAAAACTGTTGCGCACACCCTTAAATCTCTGATATATAGAAAATATTCTTGATGTTCTATATTCAGATGAATTTATGTCAATTCCCTACATATTTTGAATATCAATGTTCTTTTATATTTGATACAAAGTATCTACTATATACCTATAATTAATAAACGCTGAAGATACAAAGAAAGGTTCCCCCCCAAAAATTCCTAGGAATAATGTTCCAACTTTCTATTAATAAAAGAAATGCATATTAAAATTCTTGGGGTTTTTTTTTTTCTGTTTTCTTTCTTTCTCTTTTTTTTGGACTTTTTTCATTGCTAAAGTTTCACTTTAGATTTATCAGATTTCCATAAATAAAAGCTAAAAAGAGTGAATGTTGAAGAAACTATGGGAAAACAAGCACACAAATATACTTAAGTAGGGCTATGAGTTGTTCTAATCAGTCTAGAGAGAAATGGAATTATGGGAGGACTTTCACAAAGCTGTTTCAATCCTTTGCTTCCAATGATTCCATTATTGATTGTATAACACAAGAAGCCTAAAGGAAATTTCAAAAATCTTAAAATTGTCCTAATAGTCATAGAAGAATTTTTATACTTTCAAAAAAAACTGGAAATAAAATGAGTGGTCGGTGATTAGGGAAAGTAAATATAAAAATATATATAAATGTGACTTAAATATGAGAGAGTTGGAGAATTTTATATGGACAATTGATGCAAAAGGAAACATACAAAGTGAAAGGATTAAAAATGCACAATATCTAAAAATAATATAAATAAAAATAAAAACATTACATGGCAAATCAACTCAAATTAAATTAACTCAAACCATTTCTTATAACAAATGATGAAAATCTCTTCCCTTCTATCAGTAGAGAATTAGGAATTATGCATAGTGTTGCAATGTTGATATAGTTATTCTGTTGATCAATTTGCTGCTTAATTTGTTACCCAGAAGGATACAGTGGGGAAGGATCATATCAGGAAATGGTTGTGGCATTAAAAAGTCATAAATATAATCTTTAATTATTCTAGAGTTTTTCATTTCAACTTTTTATTTTAATAGCATAAGAACTATGGAAGCATAATGTCATGTGACAGCATTGCAATTTGCTTTAATTGTACCCCATTTTACATTTCTCTTTGATTTCTTTCCATCTGCTCAAGTGTTTATGCTTTCTGAAATGATTGTACAACTCATGAAAAATCTTGTTTATTCAAATTCCGATAACCTTTCCTTCATGTATCAGTTAAAAGATTTCCCTTTAATACATATCTTCTAAAGAATCAAGACTTTATGTATCCTGTTAATGCAATGAAAATTAAATTAACTGCACAAACCTCACAAGTATTACATGAATAACATATTGATGTTTGTCTCCAAATTCAATCCAATCACCACCAAATCCATTTCCAGTTGGCTATGGATACAATATATGTGTACAGAATCGAACAATTCTTTTGTTGCACAGGAAGAATTGGATTCAGAAGGTAAAAAATAACCTGGGAAGAAAAATAAAAATGCAAACAGTTTACATTCATTTCCAAGTGTTCTTTCTTTGGGTGTAGCTACCTGTCCATCCTTGATCAATTGAAACTGAAATCTCTTTGTCAAAGAAATCCACTTCCATCAGAACACATCTTCATACAGTATCGTTATTGAGGTATATAATGATCTCCTGGTTCTGCTCATTTCTTTTTTTTTATTAATTATTAAATTATTATTAATTATTACATTGTTAATTATTAAAGTGGTTAATTTATTCTAATGGTATGAGATTTTCATAAAATTCAACATTTCACTGATTGTTAGACAATTCTATTTTTTCCTTTGAATATATTCTTTTTAAAAATTTTTATAATAACTTTATTGACAGAACCCATGCTAGAGTAATTTTTTACAACATTGTCCCTTGCACTCACTTCTGTTCCGATTTTTCCCCTCCCTTCCTCCATCCTCTCCCCTAGATGGCAAACAGTCCTATATATGTTAAATATGTTGCAGTATATCCTAGATACAATATATGTATGCAGAACCAAACAGTTCTCTTGTTGCACAGAGAGAATTGGATTCAGAAGGTAGAAGTAACCCTGGAAGAAAAACAAAAATGCAAACAGTTTACATTCGTTTCCCAGTGTTCTTTTTTTGGGTGTAGCTGCTTCTGTCCATCATTGATCAATTGAAACTGAGTTAGGTCTCTTTGTCAAAGAAATCCACTTCTATCAGAATACATCCTCATACAATATCATTGTCAAAGTGTATAATGATCTCCTGGTTCTGCTCATTTCACTTAGCATAAGTTCATGTAAGTCTCTCCAAGCCTCTCTGTATTCATCCTGCTGGTCATTTCTTAAAGAACAATAATATTCCATAACATTCATATACCACAATTTACCCAACCATTCTCCAGTTGATGGGCATCCATTCAATTTCCAGTTTCTAGTCACTACAAACAGGGCTGCCACAAACATTTTGGCACATACAGGTCCCTTTCTCTTCTTTAGTATTTCTTTGGGATATAAGCCCAGAAGTAATACTGCTGGACCAAAGGGTATGCATAGTCTGATAACTTTTTGGGCATAATTCCAGATTGCTCTCCAGAATGGTTGAATTCGTTCACAACTCCACCAACAATGTATCAGTGTCCCAGTTTTCCCGCATCCCCTCCAACATTCATCATTATTTTTTCCTGTCATCTTAACCAATATGACAAGTATCTCAGAATTGTCTTAATTTGCATTTCTCTGATCAATAATGATTTGGAACACTCTTTCATATGAGTAGTAATAGTTTCAATTTCATCATCTGAAAATTGTCTGTTCATATCCTTTGACCATTTATCAATTGGAGAATGACTTGATTTCTTATAAATTTGAGTCAATTCTCTATATATTTTGGAAATGAGGCCTTTATCAGAACCTTTAACTGTGAAGATGTTTTCCCAGTTTGTTGCTTCCCTTCTAATCTTGTTTGCATTAGTTTTGTTTGTACAAAGGCTTTTTAATTTGATACAATCAAAATTTTCTATTTTGTGATCAGTAAGTGATTACATTAGCATATGTGCATTTTATATATACACATATATGTACACATACCAATGTAATCACTTACCTCTATATTACCTCTATAAACCTCTCTATATATGTAAACCTCTATATTTTAAAAAAATCAGGAAACAAGCCAGAACAAGTTAAGCCTATGGTCACCCAAGTAATAAGTGATGAAGGTGGGATTTTAAAAGACCTCTGTTTACAAATCCAGTACTTTCCATTATACCATGTTGCTCCCTCACAAGGAAGGGTGGAATGTGAAAGAAATAATAAGAATAGTTTGGATTAATCATATTGTGAATAAAAATATATTCGATATGATTTGGAAAAGTAGGTTGCAGTTTTTTTAATCTGTTTTTCTGATGTCACCATCTTTCATTCTAGGCATGTGACAAACAATTTCTTCACATCACATATTGATAATGTGTTTTACTCTCGCTTTTCAGAGTTCCTTGTTTAGAATACTATAGTAAATTGACCAAAATGACCCCATTCATAACCTTTGGGGAAAATTTTTAAAAAGAACATAAGAAAAGGTACTAGATCAGTTCAAGTAAGGGTTCTGAATCTGGCAGCCATTGACTCTCAAGGGTTCTATATATGGATCGAGATTTTAGAGTTTGTGAATTTGAATGGAAAAATTATAGCTTTATTTAAATGTAATTTATTTCTTTTATACTACCATATATTTTATTTTATACAATTAGAAATACTCTGAGAAAAATTTTATCAATATTCTAAAGAGATGACACATTCCCCCAAAAAAGATTATAAAATACTGAGTTAAAAAAAAAAAAAGATTGTCTCAAGCTTCCATTTACCAAATAACAGTTTTAGAGATTTTTTTCAGGTACATGATTCAGAAAAAAACTCAACACTGAGTGAGAACTGATCCAGAGATATGGATTTTGAAGAGAATGAAAACATAGCAAAATTCTCCTTAATGGATTAAAAATAAGCAGTAATTGCAAAAGTAATATTTATTGTCTGTACTGCAAAAATAATTGGTAGAATAAAAAGTACTTTAATTCATTATAAATCTCACTAATGATACAAAAGAGAGGATAAGTGAAAATATAAATATATGAAGTAAAGAAAAATATGGAGGAAACCAAAAAGCATTAACACTTAAATAAATCATGATCTCCATAAAAGCAAAACATACTTATTTCAAAGGCAGGACAGGAAGAGACATCTCTTATGTCCTATGATTATAAGGCTCATTCCCCAGTTGATAAATGGTCAAAGGATATAAACAGGGAGTTTTCAAAAGAAGAAATGAAGACTATCAATAGACATAATTTTTTAATTTAAATCACTAATAATTAAAGACATGAAAATTAAAACAATTTTGAGATAGCCATCTCACATTTATTAGATTGACAAAAATGAAAGAAGAGAACAATGACAATTTCTGGAGGAGGTGGAAGAAATAGATCTACTAATGCACTGCTAGCACAATTGTAAACTAGTTCAATCATTGTAGAGAACAATATAGAATTGTGCTTAAAGCTCTCAAAAACTATGCATATCCTTTAAATCAATAATAGTACCACTACATCTATACTTCGAGAAGAATAAAGAAAAGGAAAGATCATCAATATGTACAAAAACATTTCTAGAATCTCTTTTTATAGTAGCAAAAAACTGGAAATTGAAAATATGTTCATCATCTCAGAATTTCCTAAAAAACTATAGTATATGAATTTGTTAGAACACAATTGTATTATAAGAAATAATGAAAGACCTTTGGAAGACTTACATGAACTGATACAATGAATTGAGCAGAACCAGAATAATGTACACAATAGTAGTAAAATTACAAAGATAATTAGCTGTGTAAAACTTATCAGGATCCACCAGAACACCAAATTATGATGAAAGTTACTAGCCACCTCCAAAAAAGTGACCTAATTGGCATAGAATGCAAATTGAAGCACATTTTTCTTTATTTTTCTAGAGTTTTTTCTGAACTTCTCTGATACAGAATTATGTTTTAAATGACTTTATACATACATTGTTCAGTCATTTCAGTTATGTTTGACTATCATTTTTGTCATATCTTTTTTTTTCATATCGTTTTCTACATATAGATAGTATATTTAGCCTTTCTCTACATTTCGTCTCTTCCTCATATCTATTCAACTGGGTAATTACAACAGCTTCCAAACTGGCTTTCCACCCCATCTCTCATTAGTCCAATCCATTTTGCCTTTTATGGCAAAACTTATTTTCTTTCAGAAAAGAAATGATCATGTGACTCTCATCCCTAAGAAATTTAAATGATGCCTAATTGCCTCTAAAAGAATATGTAAACCTAACTGTTCACTTATATAGAATTTTGCCCCAACTAACCTTTTCAAACCCATTAAATGTTATTTCTCACCACCCCAGAAAAATTTTGTTCTAATCAAATTTGTCTCATTGTTCCTTAATTATAATATGACCACTTCCAACTCTTTGTCTTTGCATTGTCCACCACCAATGTCTGGAATACACTCTCTCCTTATCTTTCTTTGCCTTAGGTAGTCCTCTTCATTTAAGATGCAGCTCAGGCATAATCTTCTGCATAAAAGCTTTCCTGTTTCCCCTGAACTGCTAATATCTTTTTCCCAAATGATGTTTTCCCCCCATACTTTTTGTATGCATGAATGCAGATACATATGTTTTAATGCACATATATTTTTATAAACATAAATATTTTATGTAATGTATATATGTGTGTGTATAAATGTACATATACATGAAGTTATATATATATATATGCATATATGTATAAATGTATAGATATATATTCATGAGGTTAGATTCAAATGAGACAGGTATGTGTAAAATAAATAAAACAGAAAAATAAAACAAAGACAAATTTCAATCCCAGTCTAAAAAATAAGAATTTTTATCTCTTGTTTTGTCATGATAAGCACTGGTAATAAAAAATAAAATGTCATGGTACAGTGATATAGATAACACTTATAAAGTTTTTCAATTATAAATTGAAATAGAAATTTGTAGTATACCAGAAAGCAGTGTGAAATGATGAAAATACTAACATATGGTCTCTGTCACAACTAATCAATGCATAGAAAAGTTATCATGACTACATTCCAATAAATCTTTATTTAACAATATAAAATATTTTGGGGTCATGGGTCATATAAGAAGAAACAGCATGCTAGATTTGGCTTGAAATCCATAATTTGTTAACTCCTATACTGATATATGTTTGAGGTTGTTAAGGGTCAGAGAATGTGAGAGAGATGTGTATGTCAATGTTGATTTGATCTTGCAGGATGATGAATTTTCCAAATTATGAGTTGAAACATGGTGGAGAAATTTCTTCTGTGGCTTTTGATGGGAGTAGAATAGCATTGTGTTGTGTTAATTTTCTTTCTTTTATATTTGAAAGTATTTCTCTTAATAATAAACATGTTTGTCTTTCATTGGGCTTTGGAGTTTCAGAGAAGGTAAATGATATAAAAACTTATCACCAATATTTATCTCTGTTAGGCATGTTTAAAGGAGGCTTACTGATGAACTGTGATCTCTTATTTTAAAAATGGAAAAAAGAAAAGGAAAGAAAAACCTGGTATAAAAACAAAAGTCTTAGTTTATTGTAAAAATCTCTGTCCACATAACAAATAAAGTTGTGCTAACAAATCATGGTGTTCAGAGTACAAAATAACAGATTGATGGAAATCTATATGATATCCAAGTCACAGAAAAACTAGGCAACTTGATTGTCCACAAAATAAATAAATAAATAAATAAAGCAAAAGAAACAATTAAAAATACTAGAGAAATGATCATAAACTTACAAGGACAATGCAGCAAAACTACCTATTACCTATTGGAGAACTGATTATTTTTATCATTTTCTCTGAAGAGCAAATAGTCATTATACAGCATAAACCAAATGGATTCTGAAAAGAGCCCTTTGCTTTCTGTGGAGAAAATGAGGAAGAACTAAATCCACTGGCAACTCTGTTATAATCTAACACTCTAATAATTAAAGATCCTAACAAATAGGAATTATCACAGATGACTGTGATACCCTTTCAACCTAAGATGTCCATAAATTTAGGTTTAGGACTACAGACAAGCCATTTCTGTTGTGTATGCTGATAGTTAGTCAACTACAAGCTCAGGAGGTCACCATTTTAGAAGTGTCAGAAACATTCAATTAATGAATATACTCCCTAATGCAATAATAAAAGGGGGGAAATGGGGATCTTGCAATGTAGAATTTTGGGTCATGTGTTTCTTACAAGTAATCTTCTCTTCTATTGTAGTTTATATGTGTATGTATGTATATATATTATATTGAAGAGTATAGTTCAGGTCCATGGAGAAATGGTTTGTTATTTCTGTTTTTAAGTAATTCTAGCAAATGTCTTTATGTTGATCTAGTCATGTCAACTAGGTGACTAATAAAAAGAAATATATTAATAGGGTTTTGTGAATCAGTTTTAAGAGTACATCTTCATAGACTACCTTGAACTTGGTCTAATTGGTCACTGGTTATGATAGAACACAAGAAATGCTACATAAAATGTGAATTAATATTCTGAGATCTTCCAGAGGGTAAAAATAGGACCAATATCTGTCTCTGAAAATGGAATTAGTTCCTTGACACTGAATGTTTTCACAATGGCCACTAAGGATATCTCTACACCATCATGCATGCATTTCAGTTATCATCTTCATCTCCTCTCTCACCAGAATTTTGTACTTTGCCCAAGAATACAAATTTCTGATAGTTAAGATTTTTCCTTATCTTGTCCAAAACTAGGTCTCTAAATTTCTTCCTTGATATCTCTACATGATGCTGCCATAGAAGAAGCTATCACTTTTATCTTTGGTTGGTGTTCAGTCATTCAGTTATGTCTAACTCTTAGTGACTCTGGAAATCATAAAATAACAATTCTTTCCATGGGGTTTTCTTGGCAAAAATATTGGAGTGGTTTGCCATTTCCTTTTCTGGTTGATAAAGGCAAACAAAAGTTAAGTGACTTCCCTATTAAACTATTAAGTGTCTGAGACTCAATTTGAACTTAGGTCTTCCTGACTTTAGGACTAGCTCCTTATCAGTGTAGTCACCTAGCAGTTCCACTTTCTTTTGACACCTTTCTATAATTAAATTTTCTTTTCATAATGTTAATTCTCTGAAGACTATTTATATAATTCAAAGGATTGCTTTGGTCTAACAAATATTACATATACTAATACTATGCTTTCTGTAAGAAATACTTTTTCTGTGTCCAGTTCTATGTTAAGCAGAGATACCAATATAAGAAGCAAGATTGCCATTGTCCATAAGGAGCAAAATATTCTAATTTAGAAATACAACATATAAAAAAAAGTAGAAGGGTGGAGGTGAGGGGCCCTCATGTTGTAGCATCATGTAAAGATAGAAAATTATTTGGAGGTCTGGTTATAGGCTACCTCTAAGGTCCTTTCTAATATGTAGAATCAATAACTTCATGCTTATAAACTGCCATTTAAAATTGTACAATGAAGGGAAAGTGGGCCAACATAGTTGAGTAGAGAAGTACATAGTGGTGTGCTCCCAAATTCCATTCCAAACAGCTCTAAAATAATGCTGAAAATAGTAATTTCAGAACCAATAAAAGGTCAGGGAAAACAATTTTTTAGCCATGACAAGTTAGAGGTCAACAGGGAAATATCTGTCTGAAGTAAAAAAAATGGTGGTCAAATCTGGAGCCCAGCAGAATTTATCTAACCAGAACACCAGTAGCAGGCCAGAAAGGTGGCTATACTGGCAGTAGCAGCAGCTTAAGAAGCTCTCAGTACAATAATGGTGAGTGTTGAGGATAGTGTCAGACAACTTGTTGGAAGCAGATTGCATGGGGATTCTTTGTGATGCTGGGTTTAGGCTATTGTTGTATTACCCGTATGCAATTCTAGGTCACAGTCCCAGGGCCAAAGGATTGATAGCATTTATGGTCATAAGAGGGCCATAGTTATAGTTCCAGGACAAGAGAAAAGTGTTTGTGGTTGTTCATTTTCAAGAAAGAGGAGAGCACTAGTATTTATAATTGTATACGAGTAGAAAGATGGGTGATAGTCCCAGGATAGAAGGGGAAAATTACTGATTAAATACTAAAATACAAATCATGAAAGCAGTGAACATTTTCTCTCCTTAAATCTTAAATCATATCATTTTGGAAGCACCAAAAATCTACAGAGCCACACAGGTAGTTTTGAAAACATCAATAAGCAAGGGCTGAAGCTTGTGACAGAGACCTCTCCACACTGGGAACAAAATACAAATTTAATGTAAAATTTAAAAGCAAGAAATGGAGGAGGAAAATGAGCAAACAACAACAACCCTTTTACCCAACCAAAAAAAAAAAAAAAAAAAAAAAACCTGAGCACAAACTCAGAAAAACAAAACAAAGTCAAAAATGGTTATATGCAAATTTTCAAAGAAAAATATTAATTGGTTATAGGCCCAAAAAAGAATAACTGTAAGAGCTCAAAAAGGATACTAGAAGAGTCAAAAATGACTTTAAAAATAAAAAAAAAGTAAAGGAAACATTAGGGAAAGAAATGAAAATGATACAAGAAAATTATGAAAAAAGAATCATCTGCTTCAAGGAGACACCCACAAAAATGATTCTACTTTAAAATAAAGAAATGTATAAATGATAACAGAAGCACAAAAATCCACTGAATAAAATAAATTCTTAAAAAGCCAAATTGGCCAAATGGAAAAAGAGGTACAAAATTTCACTGAAGAAAATTATTTTTTAAGGAGTAGAATTGTTCAAAGAAGGAGAAAAAGAAATACAAAAATTCCCTGAAGAAAATAATTCCTGGATTTCTTATAAAATCATTAGCTTCAATTTGCTCAATTCTAATTTTTAAGGAATTATTTTGAGTATTTCATGACCTGAGACAAAATTTTATTCTTCTTAGAGGCTTTGTACACAGGAGCTTTAAATTTGTTATCTTCTTCTGCATGTGTGTTTTGACCTTTTTTTTTTTTTTAATCAACATAAAAACTTTTTGTAATCAGAATTTTTTCTGTTATTTACTCTTTACCCCAGCTTGTTATTTGATATTTAGGAGCACTGTCCCAAACTTCAGGAGTGTTGTACAGCTGTTTTCAGAAATACTAGGGACCTATAAGTTTTCAATTCATTAAAAGTAATATGATCCAAAGAGTGGTGTTTGCTGCTCTCCTGGCTTGTTCTCCAACTTTTGAGCCAGAGCACTTTTTTCCTACCTTGGGACTGAGAAGACTTTTCCTTTTCTACTGTGGCCACAAGTTATGGTGTACTAATTCTCCTTTTTAACGTGTGACCACCACCCAGGACTGTGGTCCAGATCTTGCCTCATCACTAGCAAATAGATTCCTGCAATCTTCTGATGAATTATTTAACTCACTTACCATTTGTGGGCTGAAAGTTACAGAAGCAGTTACTACTGCCAGCTAATTCAGTGGCTCCCAAGATTTAATCCTGGTTTCTGGGTCTGAGGCTCTGCTCACACAGCCTATGCTAGACTGTACTCTACTCTCATCCAGGTTTCCTGCTTCCCTTCTAAGTTGTCTTTGGTTAGAAAATTGTTTCACTAATTTTTGTGAGTTTTGCTGCTCTTGAGTTAGTCTAGAGTAATAGGCATTTTATGGGGTTTGGTGAAAAGCTCAAGGGAGTTCCTGCCTTTACTCAACCATTTTGGCTCCCAAACATAATTCCTCAAAAATTAGCATTAGGCAAGAGGAAGCTGAAGATTACATGAGACACCAAAGAACAATAAAAAAATGAAAAGATAAGAGAAAAATGAAATATTTTATTTTAAAAAAACTGACCTCAAAAATAGATCAAATAGAAATAATTTAAGAATTATTGGTTTATATGATAGTCATGAACAATAAAAATAACCTAAATAAGATATCCTAGAAGTAGAGAATAAAATAGAAATTGAAAAAAATTTAAATCAAGAAAAATTGCACTTATATCCTAGGATTAGAGGATAAAATAGAAATTAAAAATATTCAATAATTGTCTACCAAAATGATCCAAAAAAGAAAAATGCAAAAAGATTAGAAAAATTTATTTTAAAGAATGGCAATACCTAATTTAGTAATTCCATCTGCCAGTACCATTGCTTTAAAATGTATTGTACATGCAGCCTACAAATGTGTGGAAAGATAATCTATCTAATACAACTTCTTTTGTAACATGAAAAAAGCTGCTCATCAATTAAAAACTTGCCAATCTAAATTGCCAACCTGAAATCTAAAATGAACTTCAAGGAAACAAATTAAGGGATGATTATTGTATTTAATTCCTGTCCTTTACACAGAATCTTTTTAGACAATCTATTTCTTAAAGCTTTCCTGGGGCTTGTATCATCTTCCAGGAACTAACAAAGTTGCTTTATGGGCTTTCCTCATGCTTTAATGTTTATTTTTTCTTATTTTTCCCCCACAAGTCAAAATAGAATCTGAACTCAAGTAGAATGTTTATTACAAATTTCCCCTGCACCATTTTTAAATCCAGGTGTTGCCAATTAAAAAATCAGCATTTTTCAGGATAAGTACCATGTTCTGACAACCCAGAGCATTTATTTCTTAATATGGGAACCAGACTTACACAACCTTTCATCAGATTGGTTTAAACTGGTGTGCTTTGCAATAATGCAAGTTTTCTTTATTTCAAGAAAGAGATCTTTCTTCATGGCTGTCAATGAACTATAGAGTTCCCCTTCTTCATCTTTGTAGTCATGTTTTAGTTCTCTAAAAAAAAAGAAGCAGGAGAAAGGGAAAACAATATTTGGGTCAATAAAATATTATAAGTAACCTTTACATTCCATAAAATTGGGCCTAAGAGACTGCATATGGTAGTGAATCAAATATCTCCATTTAAAAAATAGAATTCTAAAGGGATAGTTTATTGAGTAAGAGGTTCCCAAATAGAAAATAAAGGTAATTTTAAATTAATTTTTTTCACCTTAAAAATTGTTGTGTTTTTCTTCTTTAAAATAATAATGGTTCTCTCTGGGAGAGGGTTTCTCAGGGAGGTTTTCTGGAGGCAGCCTTAGTTTCGGTTAAGAGTAATAATCACCCAAAATGCAGCCAGCTGGTAAAAATGCAAACGTTTATTTTCTCCTTCCAAAATAGCCCGGTTAGTTGAGGTTCTGGACCAAAACATCTCCTTGTAAGATCAGATCAATGATACTGAACGATGCTAAATTAGATAATTATTGTCTCTATCAACTCTAATGACTTAACAGTTTGAAAAGATTCCAACAAAAAATATCTACAATTCCTTAGTTAACATAGTGATTCCTACACAATTTTGTGGTAATTCAATGAAGCACTGGACTCTTCTTTTTTTCAAGAAACCTTAGGAATACAAAAATACCAAAAGTTATACTAGTGTTTGAAATAGTTTTTAATTCTTCATAGCTTCAAGAAAGTTTTTCTCTTTTATACTTCAGCACATGCTTCATTTAATTTTTTTTAATCATCACAGAATTTTGTTTTGTTCAACTTGATTTCTGATTGTACATATGGTTTGCTTTGTTTGTTTTGCAAAATTCTGAACAAAGCTATTTTTTGCAAAGTTATTTTATATTTTATTTGGTATGCCTTGTCAAGCCTGAACCCTGCACTAGCCCCCAGGGCACTCTTTACTCATGTTTTGCTAAATACTGATAGAGAAAATCATATAAATTTGTTGGATAAATCCTTTAAAATCTTCCGTTAGCTATATAAACTGGATCTTCAGTGAAGCAAAGAAATCTTTTTTTTTTTTAATTCTTCCCTGTCTATCCTAGGTCCCATAGTGACTATTCTGACACTTTTCTTTGCTCAAGTCATTTCCACCATTCCTTTCTTATTATTATTTCTGCAGAAAAATTATATATTTTATAGAAACAACAAACAAAACAAAACAAATATTTTTTTCATGGGTTAGTTTATTTTTTCCACCTATTCCATATGTACACAATGATTTTTTTTCTTTCACTTTAATCTCTGATTGGAATATAGTCTTTCTTAGGAAAATTAAGATAAATGTTTACACTAACTTCAAGCTCTTATCCTATATTCTCAAGTACACATCTTCTGCCCTGACTCTGTTCTGTTTACTGGAAAATGGGATACCTTTCGCATGTCACAATGAAAAAAGCTATCACTTTTGGAAACTTTTGTTTTTAAATGTTGTCAAAATACTCCAAAAACATAATGCTTAGATAGCCAAACATATTCAACAATATCCTTGAAATACTAGGATGTATAAAAAATTTAATTTGCCTTTAGGCGACATTGTCCAACAAAAGTTTCTCTCTTCACTAAATGTGAAATTCATATTTCAACAATTTCTAACAACATTAGGTAAACTATGAACATCATGATTCAATGACTATTTATATGTTACATGTTAACAAGGAAAAATGTAGTCCGACTGAATATATTGTCTATTCAAAGATGATTTACAATCACTACTCAGTCTACTTTTAACTAATTAAATGTTATCCTTGGCATTTTTTTAAATGGCATATGTTGGTAATATCTGACTATTCCAGTGGCATAGCTACAGTGACTGAATATATAGCAATATATGTGGAATTCAATGTAATTGAATCAATGAAACCAATGTAATACATATAAACAAAGAAACAATTCAGAACTTGAGCTAATAGGGAAAAATAAAGGTTTAAAAAATTAAATTGCCAAAGTTGTCAGGAAGAACAAAACTCTAATCCTGCAAAACAAAAGTAAATGATCTAACACTAGTTGTGATAGAGGACCTTGTGTCATGTAAAGAGAACATGGAACCACATCATCATGCTCCTGATTAATTCAAAACAGGAATGAGAAGTATGAGAGCAACATTCATGTCCTGCATAGCAAAAATACTCAGCAGAATGGGGGGGGGGGGGAGTGTGGAAGGGCGAACAGGCTCTGAGATGGCAAACAAAATAAAATCAGAAAACAATAGTTTGAGAATTTGAAAAATAAATGTGAAAAATAACTAGAAGACAAGCAGAAAAACTAAAACATTAACAGTAAATATGCTCATCATATAAGCATTCTATTCTTAAAAACAAGATATGAACAAACAACCTAAAGATTATGGATCTCCCAAACTAACATGACAAGATGAAGACCATAATTTAAGAAATACTGCCTAGAACTTCTGAACACAGAAAATGAAATTCCAATTGGAATATTTCACAAGTCACCACATAGGAATAGTTAAATAGTGGTATAATAATTTAATGAAATATTACTGTGCCATAATAAATGATGAATCCAATTAGAGTTGTATAGAAATATCTATATGCAAGATAAAATAAAGAGTCAAATAAACAATATACACAATAACTATAATAATTGATATAGAAAGAACACACACCCCCAAAATAAAAAAAGTATGTAACAAAATTATAAAAGTCAAATAGAACTCAAATTAAAAAATATGGGGTAGACACTCTTAGTAGAGGTGGGATGTACACAGATATTACACATTACATGTTTTGGTCCTTTTAATGTATTGATCAGATGCACTGATTTTTTTTCCTATGGGCCCCCTGAGAGGAGCAAGGGAAAGAATAATTGAAATAACTATAATGAACTAAGAAACAGAATAAATAAACAAAAACAAATTTGATTTAAAAAAGAAGAAACCATCACTTTTCAAACTTTAAAAGAGATTGTAGATGTAGCATCTTATTGACAAGTATTTTATCTTGTAATATATGGTCAATGTTTTTGGTTTTGTTTTGTTTTACTTTTTGTTGATTATGGAAGTAGTGCTATTAGATGTGACGTGGAAGTATTAGTAGTGGGAGTAGTGGATTGGTAAATTAGAGTTAAACTATTTAAAAAAAAATACATTTGAAAAAAATGTCCTGAGAGCTCTCTAAGTATTTTGGGCAAAAACAAACAAACACACACACACACACACACACACACACACACACACACATGTCTTTTGGGGGTCAGTAAATGATATGTGGACATTTTGATTTTAAGATGCTTAAGGCTATCTAGTTGGAGATATCCAATACCAGTTAGTGATGTAGTACCATTGTTCAATAAAGAAAGGTGATGTTTATATATTCAGTATACTCTAAGTATCACATATTTTAAATTATAATAAATATGTACATTCTTGTTATACTAACAAAATGTACATACTATACATTATGATGTTTTCTAAAGTTATGTCTTTCTTGTAGAAATCAAATTATAACAAGGAAAAAGGGGAAATGAGATGCTTATATGATTCAATAATACCAAGCAGAAACTATTTTCTAAGAAATTTTAAATATAATATGTATTTAAAAAGATAATTTTAGTTTACCAATCAATCAAGGAAAATTTGAAGCCTGGTCCAAATCCATAGTTTTAACTCTGCAGAATCATTTCCTTTAAGTTCTAAATAAGTAAAGCAGAAAATTTCCTTCACAAGTCAGGGTAGTTTATAGTACATAATAATGTTTTTCTTCAATGCTGAATCAAAGAGAATCTTTCTCCTCAAAGGAGGAGACTTGATCTAACCAAAAATATGCTGAAATAAATTCATGGTTCTAAATTTATGCAGTCTAAAATTCACACTGATTTATTAGTGTCATTCATTTAGAAATTAATGTATCAATGATTATGGAGCATTTTAACAGCATATACTTTTATTGCAAACTTTTTTTATCATAGGGAGAAAGAATATAGGAAGCTTAAAGACATGATTCAATACATCAGAGAGAGTTTGTTAATGTTCTGGGGAGAACATATATGTATATGTATGTATATACATATATACTTACGCACAATGTGTATATTTCTGAAAATGTTTGGAAAATATAACCTCTATAACCTAAACAGCATTATCCAAAAGAAAATATAAAATGTTCACTCAAAAGTGTTAGGAAGAAAAAGGAGAGATTAACTTGTAGTTAAAGTAACATAGAATGAGACTGATCCATCCTATATATGGAAAGGTCTTTAGAAAAGAAAGAGAAAGTCAAAGGAGGATCTTTGTCTGGAAAGAGACTGTTGGAAAATTACATAAAGGCAAAGAAGATCCCAGGACATAAAAAGATTTAGTGGTGAAGGAGTCATGGTTACTCTATTCTAGTAGCTTCAGACAACAGGCCCTCTATCAGTTGAAGGCAAGTCAGATCCTAACTTGTCCTTCCCAGAAGAAAAAGGGATGTCTTACCTGAGAAAGACTGCAAAACTTCTCGTTATATTGTATCTGTTAATAAATAGATCTATCATGATCTTGTGAGTCCTGTGACTCTCAAAATATCATTATACCTAACTTGCTAATGTTTGGAAATTCCTCATTAGAATGCAGGAGTTTTTCCATAGAGTTAAAAATGTAAATGATAGTAAAGGTAACATATTAAATGAAATTTGTATATATAACAGTATAGTAAAGTAATCAAGCAACATAGGTATAAAAATATCATTTCTTTCCATATTAGGTAGGCAGAAACATGAATAGGACAGTGATTGCCCAATGTGAGAGTCAACACTGAATGTAGAAAATAATTCAGAAAAGAAAGATTAAATATTTCAAAATTTGACTTAGAGGGTTTTTTTTTTGGTTGTTTTTCTGTGAATGGAAATAAATATAACAGGAGATAAATCATGAAAACATAGGAGTTGGAACCAGAATGGAACTTTGGGGTGATTTACCATAATATTATCATTTTATAGATGATCCACTCTCAATTGAAATAAATTGTTCATGGTCATGTGGGTATTGGCCATGTAAAGCCAGAAATTTAGTTTTCTTCTTAGGTATTTAAGAATTTATGCATTTGCTTATACTTCTTGTTTTAGCATTTAAGTCCCAGAAGATTTAATTAAGATGTAATTTTACTACCTTAATACTCTTTTTCTTTTTATATTATTTAATTTTAATACATTTATATATTATTTGTCCTACAAAATCTTGAGTAGGGAATTTGTTTTGTATATCACTAAAACTTGTTTAATGGGGCTTTGTATACTTTTGATGTTTTTAGCCAATATTCTTATAACATTTTCCAAAAGGATCATATCTATAAGCTAGATGGATCTCAGAAATCATCTATTAAACACTTCAATTTTGTAGATGAGGTAACTGAGGCCATAGAAGATGAATTTTCTCACAGAAGATTACAAAGCTTTTGTGAAGATTGAAATTTTCACCAATGCCCTCCCATGACAGAGCCTTTATACTACACAAGGTTGCTACTTAGCATATGAGTCCTTCCTTTCTGCAGTGAAAGGCCTTTCATACACAGGTAACAATCCTGGCCATATCCAGGGAAATTTCACAGAGTCTCAGCATTGGAAGGATACTCTGAAATTATTTTTCCAACACAGATCTTCTCTTTAATGATATACCTGACAAGTAGACAGATAGATCTTACATAAATGTCTCAAGTGAGGAATCATATTTTATTTTCCATTACAGATATTTTATTCTTGTATAGGCCTAATAATTAGAAGTCTATATATCAACAGCATATTTGTTTCTTTGAATTTACTTCAGAGCCTCTCAGCTCAATCCTATTTCTTCTATGTCACAGGTTGTCACATACATTTGTAAAGTAACTTAATATAAAAGGTGGAACTAAAATGATGGAAAAAAACCAAGACATTGACTAAATTCTTCCCAATTTCCCTCAGAATCAATGCTAGATTAAGCCTCTGAACAGATTTTTGGAATGATTGAAGCCAAAAGCATTCTGAGTGAAACAATTTTCCAACTTGAGATGTCATGGAAGGACATCAGGAAAGATATGTCTCACTTAGGCAGAGGTGAATGCAGCCCAGCTAGCAAGGAGGCTCATAGCCAAAATAAAGACCAACAGCACTGGCCTCTCTATCCTACCTCAGAGGGCCACTGGCTCAGCAGAGCACCTGTCAGACCTTCAATCCAACCACATAAAGGCAACTTACAAGCTCCCAATGGCATGATAGGCAGGAGTAGGCCAGGCCAATCCAAGACAGTGGATAAGTCAGTAGTACTGCCAGCATTGTTATAGAAAGTCAGTAAGGCCTCCTTGTCTCTCTGAAAAAAAAAGCTTGAAGCTTGAGAAAATCTACCCTGTGTTCTAGGAGCAAACCCCAACTTTTAAAAATGAGCAAAAAAATGGAAAAACAGACCTGTGAATAGAAAGCTACTATGGGAACAGGGAAGATCAGAATGCAAACCCAGAAGAGAACTGCAATTGCAAATTGTGAAGGCTCAGAGAAAGCTATAAACTGCCTTGAAGCTCAAAAGATTCTCTTGAAAAAGCTCAAAATGTATTTTTAAAATGAAGTAGAGAGATAGAAGAAAATGGGAGGAAAATGAAAGTTAGGAAGGAAAATTATGAAAGAAAAGTTGAGAGCTTGGAAAAGGAAGCACAGAAATTGACTAAAAAATCAGTGACTTGAAAAATAGATTAGGCTAAATGGGAGCAGGAAATACATACATACAGACATACAATAAAACACACACTGAAGAAAAAAAAATCCTTACAATGTATATTTGCCAAAAGGAAAAAAATACTGGAAAAAAAACTCCCTAAAGTACAATTTTCTAAATGGAAAAAGAGATCAAAAAAAGTTAATTGAAGAAAATAATTCAATAAAAATAGAATTGGCCAAAAGGAAGTGAATGACTCAATAAGACATCAAAATCAGTTAAACAAAATTTTAAAAAATGAAAAAAATAGATGGAAATATAAAATAACTCATGGGTAAAATGACAGACTTTGAAAATAAATCCAGGATAGATCATTTAAGAATTATTGGGCTACCTAAAAGCCACAATCAAAAAAGAACCTGGACAACATTATCAAGGAAAACTGTCCTAATACCCTATATGCAGAGGGTAAAAGAATCATTGAAAAATCCACCTCTTGAACAAAACCCAGAATGAAAACTCTAAGGAATATTGAAGCTAAATTCCAGAATTATCAGATTAAGGAAAAAATACTGCAAGCAGCAAATAAAGAAAAAAAATTCAAACATCAAAAAGCCAAAATCATGATGACCCAGGCCCTACCACCTTATACATTAAAGAATCAGAGGGATATGATATTAGAGAAGGAAAAGGATCTGGGACTAACCACGAATAAATTACCCATGAAAATTGAACATTATCTTTTAGAAGAAATATGGACATCTAGTGAAATAGAGTATTTTCAATAATTTCTGATGAAAAGGCCAGACTAGAAAAATTGATTTTCGATGGAGAAGCATAAAAATGTAAACAGGAAAGAAATACAATATTTAAAGCTTAAACTCTTTATAGTCCTATAGAGGAAAGTGATAAATGTAATTCTTATCTGTGTCTTTGCCAGGGCAGTTAAGAATAAACAGAGAGTGTGGGTATAAGTTATTTTTAACATGGTAATAAAAAAAAAGAAATTTAAGGGATTGAAAAAGGACTGAAAAAGAACAGAAGAAATAAGGTGAAGTAAATTATATCATATTAAGAGCCACAAAAGATCTGTAGCAGAAGAAGGGAAAATGGTAGGGAGATGAGCATTGTTTGTACCATAATCTTGTTGGATTTTGCTCAAAGAGGGAATAATATACATACTTAGTGTGGTATAGAAATTTGCCTTACCCTATAGGGAAGTAGAAAGGGAAAGGGGAAAGAAAGGAGGAAAGTATAAAGAGGAGAGAAAATAGGATGTAGAGATATACAGAATTAGTAATCATAACTGTGAATGTGAATGGAATCCATTCCATTAAATGGACGTAGATAGCAGAGCATATTAAAAAGGTATAATTCTTCTTATCATATGGAGTTTACAAGAAACACATTTGAAGAAGAGAAATATACATAGAATAAAGATAAAAGGCTGGAACAGAATATGTTATGTTTCAATTGAAGTTAAAAAAAAGGCAGTGGTAGCAATGCTGACCTCAGATCAAGCAAAAGCAAAAATAGATTTAAAGAGATAAGGAAGAAAATTACATCTTGCTAAAAGATATCATAGACAATGAAATAATATCAGTATTAAACATATATTCAGCAAGTGGTATAGCATCCAAATTCTTAAAGGAGTAGTTAAGTGAGTTGCAGGAAGAAATATACAACAAAACTCTATAATGGGGGAATCTCAATCTCCCTTTATCAGAGTCAGATAAACCTAACCATAAAATAAACAAGAAAGAAATTAAAGAAATGAATAGAATTTTAGAAAAGTTAGGTATCATAGACCTTTAAGAAATCTGAATGGAGTTAGAAAGGAATAAACCTTTTTCTGAATAGTATATGGCAGTCACACAAAAACTGAATATGTGTGTGTGTGTGTGTGTGTGTGTGTTTGTATATATATATATGGGCATAAAAACCTCACAATCAAATGCAGAAAGGCAAAAATATTAAATGAATCCTTTTCATATCATGATGCAACAAAATTTATATATAATAAAGAGTCATGGAAACACACCAAAAATTAATTGGAAATGAAAGTCTAATCATAAAGAATGGGTGGGTCAAAATAAAATGTAGAAATAATAAACAATTTTATCCAAAGAAATGAGACCTTATATCAAAACTTATAGGATGCAGTCAAAGCAGTTCTTGGGATAAATTTTACATCTCTTGGTGTTTACATGAATAAACTAGCCAAACAGGATTTCAGTAAATTGGACATGCAACTAAAAAAACTTAAAAAAAAAAAAGAACAAGTTAAAAAGCCCCAATTAAATACCAAATAAATTCTGAAAATAAAAGGAAAAAAAATAACAAAATTGAAAATAACAAAATTAACAAAACTAATATTAAATTAAAATTAAAAATTAATAAAACTAAGTTGGTTTTATGAAAAAATAGATAAAACTTTGGTTAAATTCTTTAGAAAAAATAGAGAAGAAAATAATTAACAATGTCAAAAATGAAGAGTGAAGAGAAAATTAAAGTAAAATTGTTTTGCTCAATTGTATGCCAACCAATCTGATAATCTAAGTGAACTAGATGAATATTTACAAAAATATAAATTGCTCAGATTAACAGAAGAGAAAATAATATACTTAAATAGACCTAAATAGAAAAAGAAATTGAACAAGCAATCAACGAATTCCCTAAGGAAAAAACCTCCAGAACCAGATGGATTTACAAGTGAATTCTACGATAAATTTAAAGAACAATTGATTCCAATACTATACAAATTATTTGGTAAAATAGAAGCAGTAGTCCTACCAAATTCCTTTTATGAAACAAATATAAAGCTAATACCTAAACCAGGAAGAGCCAAAACAGATAAAGAAAATTGTAGACCAACGTCCCAAAAGATATGTATGCAAAAATCTTAAATAAAATATTAATAAACAGACTACCACAATTTATCACCAAAATATTACACTAAGACCAGCTGGAATTTAAATGAGGAATGCAAGGTTCGTTCAATATCAGAAAAAACTATCAGTATAATTGACTAGATCAATAATAAAAAAAAAAACTAACAGAAATCACATCATTATCTCAATAGAGACAGAAAAGCATTTGACAAAATAAAACCCCTTTTCCAAATAAAAACATTAGTGAGCATAGAAATAAATAGAGTTTTCTTTAACAGAATAAGCAGTGTCTAAAACCATCACCAAGCATTATTTGTAGTGGGGAGAAGCTATATGAATTCCCAATAAGATCAGAAATAAAATAAGGAATCCCATAATCATTACTTTTATTGAATATAGTACTAGAAACACTAGTTTTAGTATTAAGAGAAGAAAAAGAAATAAAAGGAATTAGAATAGGCAATAAGGAAACAAAATTTTCACTCTTTGCAGATGATATTTAGAGAATCCTAGAGAATCAATGGAAAAACTATTTGAAAGAATTGATAAATTTAGCAAAGTTGAAAGATAAAACTAAACCCACATAAATCTACAACATTTCTATATGTTATCAACAAAGCTCAGCAGCAAGTGATAGAAAGACAAATCCTATTTAAAATAACTATAGTCAATATAAAATATTGAGGAGTCTACTTGCTAAGAAAAAGCCAAGAAATATATCAATACTATTATAAAATGCTTTTCATCAATCAAAAATGAAAGCTAAACAATTGGAAAAATATCAGTTGCTAATGGGACACACTGAGCTAATATGATAAAAATGACAATTCTACCTAAATTAATCTGCTTATTCAGTGCCATATCAATCAGACTCCCAAAAAATTATTTATACAGCTAGAAAAAATAATAACAAAATTCATCTGGAAGAGGAAAACATTAAGAAAATCAAAGGAATTTGATCACCTAAAAGAAATGTTATGAGGAAAATGATACGAGTATCATAGTCAAATTATGAAACCCCCAGATAAAGGAAAATATGAGCAACAAGAAAAAAAAAACTATTCCAATATGACAGAGTCACAAATATAATTATAAATACACATATAATTATAATAATAATTACATTAAGAGAATGCAAGTCTTGAAACACTATATATTGAAGAGCAAAGGAATTAGGGTTGCAGCTGAAAATATTATGTCCAGCAAAGTTAAGCATAAAACTGAACAACAACAAAAAAAGACATTCAATGATTTGCCAGATTTCTAGGATTTTGTTGCAAAAAACAAAAAAAGGGGAAAAAAAGGAAAAAAAGGGGGAAAAAAAAGCTTAATGAAAAATTTGACATATAAAATCCAAGAAGTTACATACATAAGGTTAACATTAAAACCTAGGTACAATGGACTCCAAAGGTCAAACTATTTATGCTTTATATTTGGATTGACATTAGCAGTTAGGTTATTTGAAATATTGAAATAGAGCTGAATATGTTGTGATTCTCAAAAACAAAACAATATATACCCCATACCTAATAGATTGGCTAATGAGTCAGAAAAAGAAAATAACAACTGTTCAAGGGAATGTGGAGGAAATGAGACACTAATGTATTGTTGGTGAAATTGTGAACTGATTCAACCATCCTGTAGAGAAATTTGGAATAATGCCTAAATGGCTATAAATCATGCATATTCTTTAACCTAACAAAACTTTTACTAGGCATGTATCCCAAAAGAGTTTTTTAAAAAGGAAAAAGATCTCTCTGTACAAAAATATTTATAGCAGCTCCTTTCTCAGGGCAAAGAAACTGAGAGTATGCCCATCAGGTAGAGAATGGCTGAATAAATTGTGGTATGTGGTTAAATTGAAATATTACTGTTTCCTAAGAAATGATGAACAGGATGCTCTCAGAAAAACCTGCAAAGTCCACAATAAATTCATGCAAAGTGAAATGTACCGTGGACAAAATAATAGCAATGTTGTGGAATGAGTACCCGTTATTAATTTTGCTATTCTTGGCAATACAATGATCCAAGACTATTCTGAAGGATTAAGATGAAAAAAAGTTGTCTATATCCAAAGAAAGAACTGATTGTGTCTGAATACGCTTTGTTTTGTTTTGTTTTGTAAGGTTGGGTGAAGATCTATGTGTTCTTTCACAACATGACTTTTTTGGAAATGTTTTGCTTCATATGTGCCTTCTCAATGGGAGGGGAGTAGGGAAGGAGAAAAGGAGAGAATCTGGAACTCAAAGTTTACAAAACAAATGTAAAAAACTGTGTTACATGTAACTGAGCAAAATAAAACTTAAATAAGAATGATATAAATATACACACATATACATATATATCTATATCTGTAATATATATATATATAGCAAAATTATATGTGAAAAGTAAAAAGAGTAATTATGTTATATGAAATGAGATGTAGGAGCAAGAAGTAACACAGAGGAATTAGATGGGGGAGAAGGGCTGTAGTTCTGGAATCCTATGCACATCAGGATTAGGTTAAAGAAAGAATCAAATCAAATGAACTAGTAAGAAAGTTAGTCTTGGTAAGGAAAGGGACTTTGCCCCCACTCTCTATTTCTCACATCTTCAAACTCAGCAAACCCACTGGCTCCTTAGAGACCCCTTAGAAACATTCTCAGGGACTTAGCTTTAAAAACAATACCAATCTCAAAGTCAACAAATCTGGATTCAAGTCTCATCTCTGACACAAACTGGCTCTGTAATTGGAGAGAATTCATTTAAATTCTCAGTACTCTAAGCAACCTTTTAAGATATGTAGCAGGGATATGTTAATATCTGATCTGCATTGTTGACCTGCATTGGCAAAGTTTCCTCAACCTCTTTATGTTGAGGAAATTACATTTTCAGATCTTATTCTATCCCTACTGTCCTATAGCATTTTCCTTTTTCACAACCAAACATTGTGTGTGTGTGTGTGTGTGTGTGTGTGTGTGTGTGTGTGTGTAAAGGTATGCATATATACATTATATATAATTTATATATTTGTATGGGTACATATGAATTTATGTTTAAATACATAGATGTTTTTGCTTCAATTTCCTCTTCTTTTATTCATTTCTTAATCCTCTATAATCTAGCTTCTGACTCTCTAACTCAAGTGAAACTATTCTTGTTAGGATTTATGTCCATCTCAGCTGCTCAATTTAATGACTTTTTCTTGGTCCCTAGTCTTCTTAACTTCTTAACTTTTATTTTACCCATTTCTTCTGCTTTTATTTTAAAATTTAGAGAACAAGCAAGAGAAACTACTGCTTTTAAGAAAAGGACATATCTTTGGCTTCATAGGTAACATTGATATATGGGAGAAAATATGTCTGGAATGTCACTCTCAATTAATATATTTTATTCAAAAGAAACTTATTAGGAAAAAAGTAAATGGGATACTGCATATTAAGAAAGTGAACTCACATGAGCAGATCTGGGAAACACAAGGAGAAACATGAGGAAATGTCTGTAGATGAAGAACAATGGAGACAGAAGAAAAAAGACATTTTGCTATCAAAGGTCAGAACATATCCCCTAGAAAACATATCACCACTGTCATATCACCTATCAGTTATGATAATACCCAGAAGTGAACTTAGTAGGATGAACTTAGTAGGGACTTACAAAATAGAAGTATCCCACCTTCCTTGCTCAAAATGTTTTGTTGCTCTTATTTGTTTGTTTTTAGCTTCTCCTAGGAGAATGTGGCTTCTGTTTTGGGAAAGTGATGTTTTACTTTGGTTTCCATTATATTGTCCCACTCTGTATCCCTTTAGAAAAACTAATCGATACTAATTACTCAATTGATATTATAGAGAAGTTAACTGATTAAATATTGGGAATCATACTCATAGGGAGTTATGAGCGAAAATACTAGAAAAATCCACAAATTCTAAAGATTATCTCTAGAATTACAGTCAGTTACCCTCTAAGAGCACAACTTGACTATATGAGCAAAGGATGGTAGCAAAACATAGAAGGGCTGTTTCACCTGTTTCAGTTAAACATCTAATAAAGTACCTCATACTATTTTGTTTTGTTTTTTGTAGAAAATGCAGAAAATGTAGATTGGATGATAATTTAATTTGATTGGTAACTAAGTGAATGTTCAGACTCAAAATAATATTTATTGGTTCAATATCAATGTAGCTTCCATTGAACTGTATTATTTGGCATCAGTCCAAATAACGTATTCTTATATAAAAAATTTGCAAATGTCACAAACCTGGGAGGGACATCAATAGTGGATGATATAGAGTCAAGTTTCAAAAAAGAGAGTGATAGAAATTGAATTGAATCTGAAATGAAGTGCACTAGGAGAAAATGCAAAATCTTATACTTCTCTAAAAAAAAAATTTCAGAAGTACAAGATGGGAGAGGTATAACTATTGTAGATGGTTACAAGAAAAAAAGTTTTAAAGGCCAGAGTGGACTTTTAAGATCTATATGAATCAGCATACAAAAAAGTAAATGTGAATTTGGGCTATATTTAAAAGAGGTACAAATAGGAATAAAGAATAGAAAATCTATTTATACTCTGTGCTGGGTAGATCATATCTGTAACATTGTGTTCTGTTGTGGACACATATTCAAAAAAGGCATTGATAAGGTAGATAGTGCCCATAGAAAAGAAACTATTATGATAAAGAATCGAGTCCATGTTAAATGAACATCAATGTAAAATTCGCATATATTCTTTCTACAGAAGAAAATATTTCAGAGAGAAGGGTAATTATCCTCAGGTATTTTAAAAATTGTTGTGTGGAATAATTAGACTTTCTCTGTTTGACTCCAAAGGTTGGTAGGTAAGAGCTGGAAACAAATTTGGTTGAATGTCAGGGGAAAAAAAATCTTCCTAAAAATTGAAAGATTACAAAAGTGCAATACATTGCTTTGGGAGATGTTGGGTTAACGATTTTTGGAAGCTTACAAGTAGAGGTATGATAACATTTGTCAGTTATGTTATGATGAAAATTCCTTTAAGTTATGGTTTAGAATAGTTAACTCCAAGAAATGGTACACAATGGACTATTTTAACATTCCAATTGAGAATTCTGTGATTCTATGAAGTCTTTTGCAATTTGGCTCCATTTTATCTTTCTACTCTTATTACATATTATACTTTTTTATGTGTTTTGTTCCAGTCAAATTATCCTGCTATATGTTTCTTGTACATAATATATCCTACCTCCATGCCTTTTCTCTTCAGGCAATGGACTGTTTATTTCAAGTAACATATGATAAAATTGTACTATAAAAAAGAATTGGAAACTCTTTTGAAAGTCCCTGCAATAGGATGTGACCTTGATTTTCATTTTTTAAGTTTTTTTTTCCTAATAGTGTGATTTCATCCATTTTTGATATACTGTAATTTATATTCATTAAGAGTAACTCAGCAAATGTTTTATTAACACTAAAGCAGAACTTGAAGCCAAAGTCTAAGAAATTTCATCATAGTAAACAATTCTTTATTGAACACTGTCAGGTTTGGTCCTACCATAATGATGGATTTCTCACAAACCAAGACAGAATTACTTCAGGTGCAAAACTTTTAACAAGAAGAAGCAAGAACTTTTTCACATGTTGGAAGGAGAGCAACTGTGTTGTAATGAGGCATAAACTCTTTATTAGACAATTGAGCATGCAGGAAACTCTGTTCCCAATTCATCGTTATCACTAGTTCTCCTTAGAGTGCTCTGATTTCACCAGACCCTGCAGTGCTATGTTTGTTGCTCACTGAATCAAAGGAATCAATCTGGAAAAGGAGATCTTATGCTCTCCCATTTTCTTTTCCAACTAAGATTAATGTAATTAGCTTTTCCTTATTTCATTCTCTATAACAGTTTGCTTTATTAGAAATAGGGAAATTACTTGCCACATAGTCCAGATATTATTTTAAGCTTTGGTTCTCCTCCTGAAGTTCTGGAACATTTCTGGACAAGAGTAGCACAGTAGCGCTCAATTTCTTCTGTCTTTTCTGAATTGACTTTTTGTCAATCAGGGACTTATTTCCTGCAGTTTCAATATTTGCCAAAGGAGTCTGAAGAAGATGGATCTCTTTATAATAAGTCCCCATGGCTATCCTTATTTCTTCCAAATTAGTCACCTTCATATCTATCTGAGGTTTATTAATAGTATTGTCCTTTTCCTTGTGCTGCTGTTCCCACTTGATAATGCTCTATTTTAGTCCAATAATGACCCAGCCAGTTCTAGGCCTTTTGTCAGCCATACTCCAGGCAAATTCACAGCCTTGACTGGGATCCAGATATTTAATCTGCCAATTCTCTCTGCTATCCTCTTCTTCTAATGCTGAAGTTTTGTTTTCCTAAAATCCATATCACCTTTTTGAGAGTATAACTATTTCCTCTATTTAATTATATCAATATATGTATTTTTTTTCCTTCTCTGTATATAAACAGGGGCCCCACTACTATAACCTTGGTTTGAAGGTCCAAGCCTTAGCTTCTGTGTGGTTAAAACCATCCTGCCACTAGGAGATACTGTCCTTGATGCCTTTAAATATCTCCAAGATGCTATATATTTAGATGTAGTATGATAGGGGAATTTTGGTGGCCATGATGAGTATTTATGAAAAGTTTTGTTTTTCAATTTCAAATCTAAGTCTGATTCATAGGTAATTGAAGATAAACTGTCATCTCCCACTTCTGAGCCCTGTTCACCTTTTCTTCTATAACATAGTGGTGGGAGATCCTCAGGAATTGGGAATGGCAATTCCCTGCTAGGAGGTGTAACTACTCCCAGAATCACTTGCCGGGTGCAAGCACCTCACACCAGCCATGCCTCTGTGTGCCAACTACCGAGTCACCTCCCCGTCTTTGTAAAAGTGGTGTGCTATACTTCTGTGTCGAAGAATTCCCAACTTGCTTCAATGAACAGCTCAGATGAGACTTTCTACATGAGCCCTTTCCTGTTTACTCCAGCTTTCAGTTTTCTCTCCCTCTTGAAATTACTTTGCATTACTCTGTGAGTGTGCATATATATATTTGTTTGCATTCATTTACTTGTGTTTATATTGCATCACTTTAATAATATATAAGTTCCTGGGTAAGGGGGGGGGGAGAGAAAGACGGGGGAATAAGGTTGGGGTGATAATTGTATTTTCAGAGTAAGCACATGGTAGTAGATAGATGCTTAAGATAAGTTTGTTAAATTTTTTTTTCTAAACTAACTGCATGACAATAGTCAAATCACTAACCTATATGAACCTCAATTTTCTTATAGAAAAATGAAGATAATAAATAACTCATTGATAAGGGTTAAGGAGAAAATTCCAGATCTCTACAGTACCCTTGACAACAGGAACTGTCATCATAGAAAGAAAGCCGGAATTTGACAGTCCAAGCTCCTCGAGGCAAGCTAGGAGGAGCACTGATTACCTTGACCTTTTGATCTTAATTGGGTCTTTGGTTCTTTAAGTGGACCCCTAGGTAGAGGTCTCTGATCAAATTCTTAACTGAATTCTTTGCATTGACAAAACCATCATAACTCCAATTACTGTTTCTATTAAGAAAACCAAAATATGATTGTAACCTCCCAGGTTATTTTTCTCTTATAAAAATCCTATCTGTACATTTTTAGAAAGAAAAAACCTCATATGGATTTATCCCACTTGATCAATCAATTCTTGACGATATTCTCCTGTGTATGTTAACTGAAGTGAATTAAAAACTGAAGAACCTCTCATTACAGAACTTTGATCCTGTCCATCACCAAGTAATGATTTGATTACATGATTTGAAACAATCATTTAAAAACTGTTCCCACAGAACTGGAGAACTCCAATACTATCCTGCATTTGTGAGCTTTTCGTGGAAAATCACTCAGAGACTGAAAATGATTTTTTTGTTAATTCACCTTCTCCATCCTCTTCCCATTAACGATTTGTGAATAAAATCTCTATCTATCCTGCAAGGGGAAGAAAGTCTTCTGTCCAGGAAAACTTCCACTTTGCAAATTGTATTCCTCCCTCTGAAAGTGATTAATTAAATTGTTACTTGATCTCTAAAATCTGTCTCTAAGCCAGCTTTGTGCAGCTTTAGCTACACACAATTTAGAGACCAAAACAGTAAAATTTTGTTAACATGCTCTTAGCAGCATAATAAAATCTTTGCCTCATGATTTAAAGATTCTTTTGAGACACTTCATGACAGACTGTAACCTCAATAAACTTTGGAGGTCCAACATTCCTGAACTCCATCATCACAACATTTTAGCAATTAATAAACATAATATGCATTAGTCACATTTTAAGAAGTATATTAAGTACCAGCATTCTTTCTATTAGACTTTCACATTGCCAATCAATCCATGCACTTGAATTTCTTTATTGCTTCTGCAGGAACCTTTTACCAAACCTTTGTCAGTAATTCTGGCTTAAATAATGGCAACATTGAATAATGCTTGCCACCTACATTTTTACAAGCATTAAAATAGTCAGAGAGGGATGATTATCCTATTGGTTTGCTGAAATCTTCAAGTATAGAAATCCTAAGTCCAAAATACTTTAGAAATAACATCAGGATAAGACTGTCAGACCAGATTGCCCAAGTCTTGCATCTGTGGTTATCTGCCTTTTTGTATCCTTTTTTATGATCACTAATCAGAACAAGAAGGCTAAGATAAGAGAACCTGAAGATCAGTGTTTGTCTCATTGGTCTTTGTGTGCTGTACTGTAAAGAATATTTTTCCCTTAGCAGAGCCAAAAAGCACAGTTTTATATCTTTTTTTTTTTTTTTTTTTGAGAACTGGATTCTCACTTTTTTTGGTCTGGGATAGAGCTAAGCTAAAATCCCTACTTTTCATAAGAAACCAGGGCCCTAAAGAAGAGGTTGGTCATGGTCACAGTTAACAATACACTGACCTTGCAAAATTCTTTAATATCCAGCCTTTTCTTCCATCAAGGTTGTTATGAATATAGTAGGAATTTGATTATTGTCTGCTGATTTAATATGGATAATAACCTTACAGCTTCTAAGATCATTTATAAAGACTTTAAAACCTATGTGAAACAAATTCAGTTACTTTTGTCATATTGATTCAAAATCTAGATCTATCCATAATGACCTTATGACAGTATGAAGCAGAAAAGTACAGAGAATAGGACAAAGATGGATAGACCTTTTAAGACCAGTGACTTAGGAAACTGTCAGATAGCCCATACTTAATGAGAGTAGATAATGTAATACTTAGTACATACCACTATTTCTTTTGAGACCTGTGATTTCCATACATTTTAATGTCAATTAGTCTTTGCACAACAACCAAGAATGTTCACCCTAAAACTTTTGGTCTATAATAGCCTCCTGTGTTTATACCATTCATGCCATTCTTCCTCTCTGCCTATCTTACCTCCAGGAGGACAGGAAGGATTTGGAGGGCACAAGTCAATTATCTATATCAGTTGTTCCTGACTGTTCAGATGATTTTGGAAGACATAAAATGAAAGTGAAAACAAACATACAAGGCACAGCTGTCAGGCTGACAGCCAACTCCTGTAGCAAGGGGAGATGTCAGCTTCAGATGAACCCAAAGGTTAATGACACAGGTGTGTTTTAAAGCTTGATGGATAGGGGCATGAACTTCACATCAGTAGCTTATGATAGGTGACTGGAGGTGGTAAGAGAGTAGGATTATCATCAATTAATCATTGCTGGATTCTTATAAAATTTTGGAATGAAGCATATCAGTTTTTCTTTCAGCTTTCCTGGGGCCAAAAAAAATTATCAATTTAAAAATAATCTTCAGTGGAAACAATTCTCTTGGCACAATAAAAATCAACATAAAAATAATATTGCTTTTCTAATTGAGTTATGCTCTTTGAATCATGTACTCTTATTTTTGTGGTATTTCTTTTGTTTATGATTAATCATTTTAAATATTATCTCACTTTGATTTTAGATTGTTTTCTAAAACTTTTTTCACAACTTGAAATTCTATATTCATTAGTATAGTATTTTCTGCCTAACACTGAGGACAACAAATATTTAGCAAGAAAATACCACCAAACTTGTTTCTTTTCTTTCTGTTTTTGTTTCGCCAAGAGCAATTTGTGTATTTATTATTCATATTATCTTATGATATAAATTTCAAGCCTCTTTAAATAAAGGATTATTTGTCTACCTCATTTTAAAAATCATTTTATTTCCCTAAAGTTCCATACATACAGTGCATAGAGGGGAAAGAAACAAATCCATCCATCCATTTTATTAAATGCCTGGAAATATAAAAAGAGGAGAAAAAACAGTTCCTTCCCTCAAAGAGCTTATAACCTAACAATTATAGCTAAAGAAAATTGTAACTTGCTCAAACAATTTAAATCATCCAACAATTTCTGAAGATTTATATCATGCAAGAGCAGCATTTCAAATTATCTTTATTTCACAACAGAACAAAATTAGCCTAGGACATATTCTTCTGATACCCAGTCCAAGGTTGTTTCCATAGAATCATACCTTCCTGGCCAGAGCAGTTTTGCTTTATTTTGTTTTGTTTCCAGTGCTATATATATTTCATATGTGAGTAATTCATGGTCTTACCCACTTTGGGAAAAGCAGAATATAGTGCCTTTTCTTTCTGATACAATGCAATAACCTCTTCCTAACTCATAATCCAAAATAATTGTTTTTGTGTGTATGTGTGTTGTAATTATTGACACTGATATATTATTGATAGGATTCTGATTGTTGACCCCAGTCTGCCTCAGCCCACAAAAATAATTTCTTATGAGTCTCACTACAACAATGATCACACCAGCATATTCTGTAACCATATCCCCAGGTTACCACATAATGATTACCACAAAATATAGTACAAAAATCAGGCAATAAAAAAGTAGCATCAACAGGATGTAGACCAGAACATTGGACTGCAACTTTTAATAAAGCTTTCTCCTGACATGGCACCTACGCTGCTCCCCTTCTTTGCTGTTCTTGGTGAACTTATACTAGTTATATCATTACATATATTAATACCCTTTTAAATGGACTTTTTAATATGCATTCTGGGTAATCACATGTACAGTTCCACAAAAGCTTTAGAATCTCTCCATGTAAACAATCTCTTATAACCTTAAAAATTACATATGTTGTGATGTAATTAGCACCATTTAATTCCAGGAAAATTCTTGTCTTGCTTGATACACTACTAACTCCTTCAAGGAACTTGGACCACACACCAAATATATCTCATTAAAAATGTCTTTGCTTAAGTTAGAGAGTGTCTGAACTTCAATTCTCCAGAGACAATACCATGACAAATACCCGATACCTCAACACCGAGAACTTTGGCTCACTTTTACCAAAAATAAGGCTCCCAGAAGAAAATTATGCTTTCAATATGTGTTTAAGTTTAAAGTATGATGGGGCTGCTCCTTCAAACTTTTATGATTTCATCTGGTGAGGAATTATAGTACTGGAACTGGAAAGTTCTCTAGAAATAATTTGCTCCAATCCACTTATTTTACATCAGAGGGACAGAGAAGTGAAGTCGGCACTAAAACATAAGTTTTCTGAATTACAGTCTAAGATTGTTGTACTCATTTCTTTTCATAGGAAGAATAAGCCCATACATCTCCTCAATCACACAACTTTCCAAATGAGGCCAATGGATTTAAAATTGCAAAATTTCATTTTACTTACTTGAACAGACTAGTACACTGAGCCTAATTTTCCCCTTTTCCTTGGAAAGAAGCTAAAATCAATAAATGAATTTCTCTTTTTCCCAAGTGTGAGCCCAGCTTAGGTGAATGGAATGGGGGAAGTGGGAAGGTTATTAGAATAAAATAAGGCAAAAAATAAATGTTTTTTTTAATTTTTTATTTAATAATTACATTATATTGACACTCGTTTCTGTTCCGATTTTTTTCCCCCTCCCTCCCTCCACCCCCTCCCCTAGATGGCAAGCAGTCCTTTATATGTTGGATATGTTGCAGTATATCCTAGATACAATATATGTTTGCAGAACCGAACAGTTCTCTTGTTGCGTAGGGAGAATTGGATTCAGAAGGTATAAATAATCCGGGAAGAAAAACAAAAATGCAGATAGTTTACATTCGTTTCCCAGTGTTCTTTCTTTGGGTGTAGCTGCTTTTGTCCGTCATTTATCAATTGAAACTCAGGTCTCTTTGTCAAAGAAATCTACTTCCATCAAAATATGTCCTCATACAATATCGTTGTCGAAGTGTATAATGATCTCCTGATTCTGCTCATTTCACTTAGCATCAGTTCATGTAAGTCTCGCCAGTCCTCTCTGTATTCATCCTGCTGGTCATTTCTTACAGAACAATAATATTCCATAACATTCATATACCACAATTTACCCAGCCATTCTCCAATTGATGGGCATCCATTCATTTTCCAGTTTCTAGCCACTACAAACAGGGCTGCTACAAACATTTTGGCACATACAGGTCCCTTTCCCTTCTTTAGTATTTCTTTGGATATAAGCCCAATAGAAACACTGCTGGATCAAAGGGTATGCACAATTTGATAATTTTTTGGGCATAATTCCAGATTGCTCTCCAGAATGGTTGGATTCGTTCACAACTCCACCAACAATGCATTAGTGTCCCAGTTTTCCCGCATCCCCTCCAACATTCATCATTATTTTTTCCTGTCATCTTAGCCAATCTGACAGGTGTGTAGTGGTATCTCAGAGTTGTCTTAATTTGCATTTCTCTGATCAATAATGATTTGGAACACTCTTTCATATGAGTGGTAATAGTTTCAATCTCATCCTCTGAAAATTGTCTGTTCATATCCTTTGACCATTTATCAATTGGAGAATGGCTTGATTTCTTATAAATTTGAGTCAGTTCTCTATATATTTTGGAAATGAGGCCTTTATCAGAACCTTTAACTGTGCAAATGTTTTCCCAGTTTGTTGCTTCCCTTCTAATCTTGTTTACATTAGTTTTATTTGTACAAAGGCTTTTTAATTTGATGTAATCGAAATTTTCTATTCTGTGATCAGTAATGGTCTCTAGTTCATCTTTGGTCACAAATTTCTTTCTCCTCCACAAGTCTGAGAGATAAACTATTCTATGTTCCTCTAATTTATTTATAGTCTCGTTCTTTATGCCTAGGTCATAGACCCATTTTGATCTTATCTTGGTATATGGTGTTAAGTGTGGGTCCATGCCTAATTTCTGCCATACTAATTTCCAATTATCCCAGCAGTTTTTATCAAATAATGAATTCTTTTCCCAGAAGTTACGGGCTTTGGGTTTGTCAAACACTAGATTGCTATAATTGACTATTCTGTCTTGTGAGCCTAGCCTTTTCCACTGATCCACTAATCTATTTCTTAGCCAATACCAAATGGTTTTGGTGACTGCTGCTTTATAATATAATTTTAGATCAGGTACAGCTAGGCCACCTTCATTTGATTTTTTTTTCATTAATTCCCTTGAGATTCTCGACTTTTTATTGTTCCATATGAATTTTGTTGTTATTTTTTCTAGATCAATAAAATATTTTCTTGGAAGTCTGATTGGTATAGCACTAAATAAATAGATTAGTTTAGGGAGTATTGTCATCTTTATTATGTTTGCTCGGCCGATCCAAGAGCACTTAATATTTTTCCAATTATTTAAGTCTGACTTTATTTGTGTGGAGACTTTTTTATAATTTTGCTCATATAATTCCTGACTTTCCTTTGGTAGATAGATTCCCAAATATTTTATGGTATCAACAGTTATTCTGAATGGAATAATAAATGATTTTTTAAATCATATATTCAGCCTTCCATTGTAATTGATTAATAACTATTGGCTGATTGATTTGGTGACTCAACTCTTATAGAGTCATTCAAGATTATCATCTTCTCCAAGATCTTTTTGGAGATAGATCTGTGGAAATAATATCCTTCCCCCAACTCCAAAACCAGGTGTACGCTAGTAAATATACGCTCCATAACAAAACCAACAAATATTCGCATGACACACTTTAAAATTTAACCTGTATTAATAACATTTTGTTCATCACTTTTTAAAATCTAGAAAATCATCCAAGCAATTTTTTTTTATTATGTCAGCTAATGTCCAAGATTTAAATATTCACACTGCAAGTTTATACTGGCTCCTTAAAATGAACATTGCTCCCAGATTCAGTAACAATCAATCAACAAACATTTATTTACTTAGCTTATTTAAAACCAGCTGCTGTACTAGATGCAAGGGATACAAAAACATAATTGAAAGAGTTCCCATCTTCAAATTCCAATATTCACAGATAAATGAAGAACTGGGACAGCTAGATTGCAAAGTGACTAGACTGCTGAATTTGACATAAAAAAGACCTGAGTTTGAATCCTGCCTCATACATTTATTTTCTGTGTGACTTTGGACAAATTATTCAACCTTTTTCAGTAACAGCTTTTTCATGTTAAATAGGGATAAGAATAGCACCTCTCTCACATGGTTTTTGTGAGGATTAAAAGGGATAACATACCTAAAGTAAAGTGCAAACTTTAATATGATAAATAGATAATAGAGAGAAAAAAGAGGAAGACATTGAAAGACAGAGACAGAGAAGAGACAGAGAGACAGAGAGAGAAATGATAGCTATAAGTTAATTCAAGATAGATCTATAAATAATAAATTCAAAAGAAATTTCTTGAAGTAGAAGGAAATCTAGATGAACCTTCAATAGGAACTAAGCCATCCAAGAGGGCAGAGGTAACTTCCCAGCAATGGAGACAGCTTGTGCAAATGCAAGTAGACAAAACATAGGATGTCCTTTTTATTTAGGCTAATTTGGCTGCAGCATGTGGGTAAGTAAAGTTTAATAAGCCAGGAAAAACAGGTTGAAGAACTATATTTTAATGAGTTTTAAATGCTATATGGATGAGTTTGCATTTTACCTCAGAGGCAATAAGAAGCTGCTGAAGCTTCCTCAGCAGAGGAATGACACAGCCAAACCTGCACTTTAGGAATATTAATTAGACAACTAGCTTAATGGAGAATGGACTAAACAGAAGAGAAAATGAATGCAGGATTACTGATAATAAGTATTCTATAATTATTAGTCAATTATTATTAGTCAAAATGCAATAATTAGTCAAAAAGAATTTATGATGTGCTTACTTGTGCCAGACATTGTGCTAAATCCTGAGAATTCTCACAAGCAGAAAAGCAGTCTTTGTATTCAAATAGCTTACATTCTAATGGAGAAAGACAACTCATAAAAAAGAGGAGGGAGAAAATACTGTTATGGGAGTAGCACGGAGAAAGTTCCGTGAAAATGAGTCAACAGTATAGCCTAAAGAGGAATGAACATATGTTTGATCTGGAGCTCTTCCTTTATTTTTTTAAGGAGAGGGGAACATATAGTCCTGTTTATAAGTAGAAGAAAGGAACCAATGGATGAAGGTTGGAAGTTAGAGAGAAAGAGGATATAATCAAAATGAAAAGCTTCCTAATAAGAGAGCAAGCAATATGATTAAGGGTATAAGGAGTAAAGATGCTCTCATCAAGAAGGGTGAATTAATCTGAGACTGGTTTAAAAGAAGTGGAGAGAATTGAGGATAATTTTAATGATATGATATGTAGATATGTAGACTTGGAGTAGAGAATAAGTTTTCTTATGGCCTCATTTTTTTCTATTGGAGTAGGATGCAAGATTTTCTAATGAGAGGAAAGGGAGAAAGATGATATATATTTAAGAACAGAAAAAAGTTTGAAGAGTATAAACAAGAGAAAATAAAAGGATTGGCTTGAACTGGTGAGGAATTAATTGATACTAGAGAGCAAAATTTTAGATGAGCCAGTCAGAAAAGTTGTATGACTTACTCTTGCACATTCTATAACACCATTTTCGAACAGTTTTCACTGCTATCACAAGACAATCTTTAAATATGTCTATAATTTTCTTTTACTTATCTTTAATTCTAGCATCAATCTTTTTCCTATCTTATATAAAACAACACTAAATCAAAAAGACAATGGAGTAAAGCTCAGAGGAAAATGTTGAAATCCTGCAGCAAAAAATTTCTACAATAAAACTAAAACTGTATTCTTTATCCATCCCTTTCTGTTTCATTAAAAAGAATATGAAAAGTACATTTTAAATTTATATGTAATGTGATACATAACATAGAATAAATTTTCAATATAAACTTGAAACATGATTATTATTATTAATGAATCCTAAAACATGTTGTTTAGAAGAAACATATTTGAAGCAGAAATATACATACAGAGCTAAAGTAAAAAGCTGGTACGGAATGCATTATGCTTCATTTGGAAAAAAAAAAAAAAAAAAAAAAAGCAGGGGTAGTGATTCTGACCTCAGATCCAAGCATAAAACAAAAACAGATCTAATTAAAAGAGATAAAGAAGAAAATTCCATCTTGCTAAAAGGTATCATAGATAATTAAGTCATATCAATACTAAACATATATGAACCAAATAGTATAGCATCCAGATTCTTAGAGGAGAAGTTAAGTGAGTTGCAAGAAGAAATAGACAACAAACTATACTCAGGGTAGCTAAATCTCTCTCTATGGGAACTAGATAAATCTAACCACAAAATAAACAAGAGAGAAGTTAAAGAACACAATAGAATTTTAGAAAAGTCAGTTCTTTGGAGTAAATCGAATGGGGATAGAAAGAAATATACCTTTTTCTCAGTGGTACATGACACTACACAAAAATAGATCATAAAACCTTATAGTCAAATGCAGAAAGGCTAAAATAGTAAATGCATCCTTTTCAGAAAATGATGCAATAAAAATTATGTGCAATAAAAAGCCATGGAAAATAGGTGGAATTTATTTGAAAATTAAATAATCTAATCCTAAAGAATTTGTGGGTGAAACATCATAAAAACAATAGATAGTTTCACTCAAGAGAATGAGAATAATGAATGACATACCAAGTTATGGAATGCAATCAAAGCAATTCTTAGATAAAATTGTATATTTCTAGATTTTTACATGAACAAAAAAAGAGAAAGAGTAAATCACTGAACTGGGCATGCAACTAAAAGAGCTAGAAAAAGAACAAACTAAAAAATTCCAGCTAAATACCAAGTTGAAAATTCTAAAAATCAGAGGACAGAGTAATAAAAATGAAAGTAGGAAAACTATGGAACTAATAACCAAAGCTAACAGTTGGTTTTATTTGAAAACAAATAAAATAAATAAACCTTTGATTATTTTAAAATAAAAAGAAAAGAAGAAAACCAGATTGCCAGTATCAAAAATGAAAAGACTGAACTTACTAGCAATGAAGAGGAAACTAACGCAATAAGTAGGAGCTATTTTGCCTAACTGTAGACCAATAAATCCAATAATCTAAGTGAACTGCATCTTTATATATATTGCCCAGATTAATAGATGGAGAAATAAATTATTTAAATAGTGCTATTTTAAAAAAAGAAATTGAACAAGTCATTGATGAATTTCCTAAGAAAAAAATTTCCATGACCAATTGGATTTACAAGTGTCTATCAAACATTAAATAAAACAATTAATTCCAATATTACATAAACTATTTGGAAAAATATTTGGAAAGAAAGAGTCCTACAAAATTAAAGAACAGAAAAGAGAAAAAAGAACTCACATGTACAAAAAACGTTTGTAGCAATTATTTTTGAAGTGGCAGGATTTGAAAATTGAACAGATGTCCATCAGTGGGGGACTAGCCAAATAAATAATGGCATATGAATGTAATGAAACATTACTGTTCTTTAAAAAATTATGAGGGGCACCTAGATAGCACAGTGGAAAGAGCACTGGCTCTGAAGTCAGGAGAACCTAAGTTGAAATCTGGTCTCAGACACTTAACATTGCCTAACTGTGTGACCCTGGGCAAGTCACTTAACCACAATTACTTCACAAAAATTAAGGGAAAAAAAGATTTTTTTAAGAAATTATGAGCAAGCTGATTTCAGAAAAGCCTGGAAATTCTTACATGAAATAATACTGAGTTAAGTGAGCAAAACCAGAAAAAACATTCTAAACAGGAACAAGAAGATTATGTGATGATAAAATGTGATGGATTGGCTCTTCTCAACAATGATGTGATTCAAGTCAATTGCAATAGTCTTGCTAAGGAAATGCCATCTGCATCCAAAGAGAGAACTAAATTGCCAGATGACTGCAGAAGCAAATTCTAACAAACATTTAGAAAATAATTAATTCCACTAATATATAAACTATTTAGAAAAATATACAAAGAATGAGTCCTACCAACTACATGCATAAAATTGCAAAAAAAAATATTTCACACAACTAATGTCAGATCTAAACAATTAGAAGAAATATTAATTGACCATGGGTAGGCCAAGGCAATATCATTAAAATGACAATACCACATATATGAAATTGTTTATTGTCTTAAGGATCAGAGAAATGAAGGAGGGAGGAAGAGAATTTGGAATCAATTTTTTAAAATGTTAAAATTGTTTTTACATATAACTGTGGAAACTATTGTTCAGAAAAGAAAAAGGGGGAAAAAGCTAACAAAAAGTAACAGTGAGTCGTTTATCCAAATTAGAGAAGTTTAGGAAGAAATTAAAAAAAAAAATAAAAGGTCTGCAGATACTGGGATGAGGAATGGCTGGGAACATAGCATATTAGGAACAACACTGGATGTTAGCTATGTGGAAGTATCAGAGGGGAGGAACAATGCCTGGAGAGCATAAAGAAACCAAACACATTGCCAGAAAGAGATTCCAGAGGACTCCTATACAAGCATCTGGAATAGCATTATATAGCATTTAGTAGCTCTGTCACCAATTACCCAATTCTTAGTCACAGTTTTAGAACAGTAAAGATGTCATGGTCATGAGTGTACATGAGCCCTATCTTGAAAAAACCATAGTGAAGTCCAAACAGGTTGTGTCTAGATCTCTCTCCAGATCACAGAACATTAGAAGCTCCAAAAATTTTACATCTTTTCCCACTAACTGATCTCTGAAAACTAAAGTATTCCAAAAAGGACATAAAAGATATGTTCAGACAAGTTATCTACCTCTGGAGTGAACAGAGTCCAACTCTAAAATAAAGTACAAAGTCAAGAAATAGATGGGAAAAAATTATCAAGCAACAAGAACAAAAGGATGTAATTATAAAAATCTACTAGTAAAAAGAATGGTAAAGTAACAAAATGGTAACAAGATACTTAGAAGATGACACTGACTCAAAAATATTTATATGCAAAACCTTAAAATTGCAAATTGGATAATTGGACATAAGCCCAACAAAAATTCTTAGAAGAGTTTTAAAAATAGGAAACAAATGATTTTAAAAACCAATTAATAGTGGAAGATAGATAATTGGAGAGAAATTGAAAACACAGCAAGAAAATTATGAAAAAAGAATTAAGAATTTGGTAAAAGGACATAAATATAATATGATTATATAAATATGATAAATATGATTTTAGAAAATCATTGTTTTAAAATTTGAATTGGAGAGGAAGGGCCAAGATGGTGGAATAAAGACAGGCAGTTGCCCAAACTTTTCCTCACAAAGCCCTATAAAATTCCTTAAATAATGACTAAACAAGTTTTAGAGCATAAAATCCACAAAAGATGGAGTAGAACAACTTTTCAGCCAAATACAATTTTAAAAATCAGCAGGAAAGTTTTGTTGCACCAAGGTGGGAGTCCCGCTCAGGTCATTCTGAGGTCATATTGTAACAACCCTGACTCTAGAAAACCAGCTTCTCTGTGAAGCTAAATGTATCTCATATTATTTTTTTGACCCAAATCTAATAAGAGTAAGATTTGGACAATGCTTACCCCCTTTTTCCTCCCTCAATTCCTCTTCCCCTCTTTCCCTAAATTGCAATAAGTCTTTTTTGCCTCCTCATGAAATGTAATTTACCCCATTTAAACTTCATTTTCCTCTTCTTCCAGTAGACTCACCTTTCATCCTCTAGTTTTTTTTTTTTTTAATATAAAATCAAATTATACCTGCATCCTCTAAGTATACCCATAATAAAGATACAGGTCTCAAGAGTTAAACATATCATCTTCCCATATAGGGATATAAGTTTTTTAACTTTTAAAAGAAAGTTACTTTTCTTTTCTTTTTATCTTTTTTTATGTTTCTCTTGAGTTTTGTATTTGAAGATTAAATTTTCTATTAAGCTCTGATCTTTTCATCAGAAATATATGAAATTCACCTATTTCATTGAACATCCATCTTTGCCCCTGAAAGATGATACTCAATTTGCTTTTCAAAATATCAGATTCCATGCCCTTCGATTTTTTTAAAGTGGAAGTTGCTAGGTCCTGGTTAATCCTGATCCTGGATTCTCAGTATTTGAATTGTTTCTTTCTGGCTGTTTGTAATATTTTCTCCTTGATTTGATAATTCTGAAATTTAGCTACAATGTTCATTGGAGTTTTCATTTTGGGGTCTCTTTCAGGAGGTGATCAGTGATTTCTTTCAATGGCTATTTTACCTTCTGGTTCTAGGACATCTGGGCAGTTTTCCTTGATGATTTACTGAAAGATGATGTCTAGGCTCTTTTTTCCATCATGATTTTCAGGAAGATTGTCTCTACTAGATCTATTTTCCTGGTCAGTTATTTTTCCAATAAAGCATTTTACATTTTCTTCTATTTTTTTCATTTTTTTTTTGTTGTTTTGTTTGGCTGATTCTTGAAGTCTCATTGAAACATTCACTTCCATTTGTTCAATTCTAATTTTTTGTGAATTATTTTTTTCAGTTAGCTTTTTATATTCTTTTGCATTTGGCCAAGTGAACGTTTAAATGGGGTATTTTGTTTATTGAATTTTTTTTTTCCATTTCACAAATTCTGTTTTCAATGAATTGGTTTCTTTACCATATCTATTTTGTAAGAAGTTATATTTTTTTCATTTCATCAAATCTATTTTGTAGGAAGTTATATGCTTTTCCTATTTCTTCAAATCTATTTTTAAGGAGTTTTCTTCAGATAATTTCTGTTTTTCCTTTTCTATATCCTCTTGCAAAGATCTCATTTCCTTTCCCCATTTTCTTCTAACTCCCTTTTAAGATACTTTTTGAAATCTTCTAAGAAAGCCTTGTGAAATGGGAACCAGCTCACAAGGGTTTTCAGAGGCTCACAATTTGCCTTTTATATTTTCTTATTAAGGTGACACACAACAAATCTGATGAACTACTGGCTTGTAATCAAGTCATAGTAGCCTAAGAGCTTTACAGTAGATATTTCACTGTGCAGACTCTCAACACCCTAGCTCTATACCCCAGCTCCTTGCCTCAAGCTTCCTGTGCTGAGGTGTGGGCTCATCAGTCTCTCCCCCTGCCTGATTGAAACAGACTTTTTCTTAAGTTCTTCTAATGTATTTTCTTGAAATTTGTTGTACTCCAAATATGTATGGGTTCTGTCACTCCAAAACCAGTTCAGAGGCTTAAGCTGCTATTGAGTTGAGGAAGCTTGGAGGAGTTCAGATAGAGATGTAACGACTCTCCATCATCTTGGCTACACCCTCCCTCCCAGAAAAATAATTTCTTAAAAATTAGATTTTTTTTTAAATGGAAGCTAATGACTTTATGAGAAATCAAGAAACAATAAAAGAAAATTTTAAAAATTAAATAGAAATCAATATGAAATACCTCATTGGAAAAAAAAAAAACAACTGACCTATAAAATAGATTCAGGAGAGATAATTTAAAAATTATTGGTCTACCTGAAAGCCATGATCAAAAACAAAAACACTTAGACATCATCTTTCAAGAAATTTTCAAGGAAAACTACATTGATATTCTAGAAATAGAGGATAAATTAAATTAAAAGGAACCACCGATAATCACCTCCTGAAAGAGATCCCAAGATGAAAAACCCCAGGAATATTACAGTAAAATTCTGGAACTCCCAAGTCAAGGAAAAAATATTGCAAGAATCTGGAAAGAAACAATTCAAGTATAGTGAAATCACAGTCAGTATAACAGAAGATTTAGCACTTTTTACACTAAATGATTGGAGGCTTTGCAATATGATATTCTGGAGAACAATGAAGCTAGCCTACAAAACTGAATATACACCTTCAAGGGAAAAGGTAGTCATTTAATGAAATAGAGGACTTTCATACATTCATGATTAAAAGACCAGAGTGAATAGAAATTTTGATTTTCAAATACAGGACTCAGGAGAAACATAAAATGGTAATCACAAAAGGGACATCATAAGGTACTGAAAAAGGTTAAACTATTTATATTCCTACATGGGAGAATCATACTTATAACTCATAAGAACTTTCTCATTATTGTGACAATTATAAGAAGTATATATAAAAGGAGGGCACAAGTTTGAGTTGAATATGAATGTTTCCTGGATTCAGGAAGACTTTGAGTTTAAATCTATCCTCAAATATTAGTTCTGACCCTAAATGATCCACTAAACCCTGATTGACTTGGTTTTCTCATCAGAAAAATAAGCTGGAGAAGAAAATGGCAAACTACTCTAATATCTTTGCCAAGAAAATCTCAGATGAGGTCACACAGAGGTGTACACAGGTACAACTGAAAGAACTGAACAACAATAAAACAACAATAAAAATAATCACATTAATCAAATTCTTCATTATTGACTACATTTAATGCTACAACTATATTTATGGCTTCATCAACAAAGGTGCCTCTAATTTAGGACAATAGAAAGATAACCAGGGGTTTCCCATTTATGACCCATTAGAGACATAAAATGGAGAATATAAGCTCATTAGTCATTTTCAATTGTATCCAGGTCTTAGTGACCCTATTGGGTTTTCATGACAAAGACATTGGAATAGCTTGCTATTTCCTTCTCTAACTCCCTTTACAAATGAAGAAAGGATAGTTAAGTGACTTGCCTGTCACTTAGCTAATAAATATCTTAGCCCAGATTCGAATTGAGGAAGATGAGTCTTCCAGGCTCCCAGCCTGGCACTTTATCCTTTGCTCCATTCAGCTGTGAAGATGTGTAGCTCCCTAAAATAAAAGCTGATTATTAACTCTTTATTCATCAATCATGACAAATTGCAAATAGGCCTATCAGATTTTTCCTGATCTAGCCTTTACAAATCCTCATGACTCTTGCTTTGTCTCAAAATTATCATTTCTACTCAATTCTTTGTATCCCTGGATGTGAAGTAAGATAGTCTTACATTTCTACAAACTTGAGAGAGATTAAAACAGTTCACGTTGAATGGTAGGCAATGATGATTGATTGACTGATGAACAATTGCCAGATGATTGCTTTTGAGAGAAACATGGGTCTCGGGTCTTGTGGAAACAGTAATTGTCTCAAATATTAGAGGTTATAAAATTAATCTTTGACATTAACTCTTATATGTTAAAAGTTTCTATTAAGTTTGGGTTTGGTTGAAAGGCTTGAAAATCTGCAAGTTTTGTTAAATACCATTTTTTAAATTCTGTATTAGGATGATTTTACTGGATATGATATTTTTAGTCATGGACCTAGTTATCTTTATTGCTGGTATATATGATTCCAGGATTTTTTGGTTTTCCAATGTAGCTGTTAATAAGTCCTAGACAGTTCTAATTGTAACTCCAGCAAATTTGAATTGTTATTTTTTTCTTGGTTTTTACAAAATTTTCTCTTTGATCTGGGGGTTACAAAATTTGGCAATAATATTTCTTTGTGTTTTCTACAAAGGATCTCTTTGAGATAGTAATCAGTGGATTTTTTTTCTATTTTCCCCTCTTGTTCTATCAGTCTAGGAAAATTTTTTTGGATTATTTCTTTTTTTGTCAAATCTTCTCCATTATTGACTATCCATATTTTGAACCACAAAGTTAAGCTCAGATTTGCTAGCTAGTTTATCCTGGGCTACATCATTGTAGCTTGACTAAGCTTCAAAACATATTATTTCATTTCTTACTCCCTTTTCTATGACTGAGTGATTTTTTCCCTTTTTTCTTTATTTTCAAATTTATTTTATTTGAAGAAACAGAATAAGGAAAAAAAAGTATTATAATAAATGTTTAAACATATTGGATTTAACATATATTTTAACACGTATATTGCCACTCTAGGGGAAGAGTGAGGAGAAGGAGGGGAAAATTTGGAATACAAGACTATGCAAGGGTCAATATTGGAAAATTATCCATCCATAGGTTTTGAAAATAAAAAGCTTCATTTAAAAAAAAAAAGAAAAGCAATACAAAACAAAATGAAACAAAACAAAAGAGTACATTTTCATGTACTCAGCCGAAAATCACTGAGGATTCAAAATATATGACAACAAATACCAATTTAAGAAAGTGTATGTGTGTATACACACACACACACACACACACACATATATATATATATATTGATAATTGTTGTCATATATTTTGAATATATATATATATTAGTCGAAGAAATTATATCCATGAGTGTCCATCTTTTCTTTACTTCTTTATAAATTGCACTTTTGTTCTCTGCCGCACACCTTTTTACTTTATTCTTTTTTCTTCCTTTCATCCCTTCCACCATTCTCAAGAAAGCTATAGTTAAGAAAGGATCTATTTCTACATAAATATACATACTTACACATATACATAGACACACACATTTCTTCCTTTTACCCTCCCCACTACTCCCAAACAAGCCACAGTTAAGAAAAGAAAGATCTATCTATAATCTATATATAGATCTATCTATATCTATATATCTATATAGATAGATATATAGATATATATATACACACACATACACACACATATTTCAAATATATGTCTTTCTAATCCCTGATGATTCATTCATTAAATTCTGCCATAACTTAGTTTATTATTACTTGTCTTTTTTCCCTTACCCTTTGCTTTCCCATCCACCTATCCCTCCACCCTTATTTCTTTATAGATTTTGGAGGATGTTATACCCAGTTCTGCCCCAAGGTTTCTTTGTGTTTTATTACTCTATATTATCCTTGAGACACAAATTTGTTTTGTTTTGAGGAAATTTGGAGAGCTTGAAATTTATTGACCTACTCTTCCATCTTCCTAGAATCCTCCTTGGTATATATATTTTAAATAAGATTAAATAAATATTTTACGACTATGTAGTCTTTTAGAGAAGTGCTGTATTGATTTTATATTTGTATAAATATTATATAGACACAAGCTTGTGTCATCTAACTTTGTCCATTACTTTTATGAAAATGACTAGTTGGTGCAATGTTGAACGATTAAAATTTCAAGTATTAAGGCTTAAAATTTATTTTTGTATATATTCCAAAAATGCTAATAAAATTCGGATGAAGTGAGGGGTGGGATGGGCTAGATAGAAGTGAATCTTTTTGTTTTTATTCAATCATTCCAGTTATGCCTAATTCTTCATCAACCTATGTGGAATTTTCTTGGCAAAGATATTGGAGGGGTTTGCCAATCCTTCTTCAGCTCATTTTATTTTTATTAAAGCTTTTATTTTCAAAGCATATGCATAGATAATTTTTCAACATGGATCCTCATATAATCTTGTGTCCCAAATGTTGCCTTCCTTCTCCCCACCTCCTCCCCTAGATGGCAAATAAAACAATATATGTTATACATGTTGAAATATATATTAAATCCAACATATGTAAGTATATTTATACAATTATCTTGTTGCTTAAGAAAAATCAGATCAAAAAGAAAGAAAATGAGGAAGAAAACAAAATGTTAGTAAACAACAATAAAAAGAGTGAGAATATTTTGTGATGATCCACACTCAGTTCCCAGAGTCCTCTCTCTGGGTGTAGTTCTCTTTATCACAAGATCATTAGGAATGGCCTCAATCGTCTCATTGTTGGAAAGAGACACGTGCATCAGAATTGATCATCATATAATCTTGCTGTTGCCATGTATAATGATCTCCTAGTTCTACTCATTTCACTTAGCATCAGTTAAATAAGTCTCTCCATGCCTCCCTAAAATCATCCTGCTGATTGTTTCTTATAGAATAATAATATTCCATAACATGAATATACCATAATTTATTCAGCCATTCTTTAACTGATGAGCATTAACTCAGTTTTCAGTTTCTTGCCACTACAAAAAGGAGTACCACAAACATTTTTGCACATGTGAGTTCTTTTCCCTCTTGTAAGATCTCTTTAGGATATAGGCCCAGTAGAAACACTGCTGGATCAAACAGTTTGATAACTTTTTGAGCATAGTTCCAAATTGCTCTTCAGAATAGTTGGATCCATTTACAGTTTCACCAACAATGTATCAGTGTCCCAGTTTTCCCACATTACCTGCAACATTCATCATTATCTTTTCCTGTCATCTTAGCCAATCGGAGAGGTGTGTAGTGATATCTCAGAATTATCTTAATTTGCATTTCTCTGATCAATAGTGATTTAAAGCACCTTTTTTATGACTAGAAATGGTTTTAATTTCTTGATCTGAAAATTGCCTATTCATATCCTTTGACCATTTATCGACTGGAGAATGGCTTGAGTTCTTATAAATTTGAGTCAATTCTTAATATATTTTAGAAATGAGGCATTTATCAGAACCCTTAAATATAAAAATGTTTCCCCAATTTATTGCTTCTCTTCTAATCTTGTCTGCATTACTTTTGTTTGTACAAAAACTTTTTAACTTAATATAATCAAAATTATCTATTTGGTGTTCAATTATGAGTTGCAGGTCTTCTTTGGACACAAATTCCTTCCTTCTCCATAGATCTAAGAGAAAAACTTTTCTATGTTCTATTAATTAGCTTATAATATAGCTCTGTATGTCTAAATAATGAACCCATTTCAACCTTATCTTAGTATAGGTGTTATATGTGGGTCAATGACTACTTTCTGCCCTACTAGTTTCCAATTTTCTTGAAGTTTTTGTCAAATAGTGAGTTCTGATCCCAAAAGCTGGGGTCTTTAGGTTTGTCAAACACTAGGTTGCTGTAGCTATTGATTATTTTGTCCTGTGAACCTAATCTATTCCACTGATCAACTACTCTGTTTCTTAGCAAGTACCAAGTGGTTTTGATGATGACTGCTTTATAATATAATTTTAGGTCTGACACAGCTAGGCCACCTTCATTGGTAACTTTTTTTGCATTAATTCCCTTGAAATTCTTGATCTTTTGTTCTTCCAGATGAACTTTGTTATTATTTTTTCTAGATCTGTAAAATAATTTCTTGGAAGTTTGATTGGTATGGCATTAAATGAATAAATTTATTATATATATATATATATATATATGTGTGTGTGTGTGTGTGTGTGTGTGTGTGTGTATATATATACATACATATATATATAACATAAGTTATTATATTTGCTTGGCTTACCCATGAGCACTTGATAGTTTTCCAACTTATTAGATTGAACTTTATTTTTATAGAAAGCATTTTGTGGTTGTGTTAATATAGTTCCTAATTTTCTCTTGGCAGATAGAATACTAAATATTTTGTGCTATCAACAATTATTTTGAATGGAATTTCTCTTTTTATCTTTTGCTGCTGGACTTTGTTGTTAATATATAAAAATGCAGATGATTTATGTGGATTTATTTTGTATCCTGCAACTTTGCTAAAATTGTAAATTGTTTCTACTATTCTTTTAGCTGATTCTCTAGGGTTCTCTAAGAATATCATCATATCATCTACAAAGAGTAATAATTTGGTTTGCTCATTAACTATTTGAATTCCCTTAATTTCTTTTTCTTCTCTTATTGCCAGAGCTAACATTTTAAATACAATATTGAATAATTGAGGATATGTGCCAACTTGTTTCATCCCCAATCTTATTGGGAATGGTTCTAGTTTGTCCTCACTATAGATGATGCTTGCTGATGATTTTAAATAGATGTTACTAATCATTTTAAGAATAAGTCCATTTATTCCTATACTTTCTAGTGTTTTTAATAGGAATGAGTGTTAGATTTTATCAAATGCTTTTTCTGAGTCTATAGAAATAATCAAATTATTTTTGTTAATTTGGTTATACAGTCAATTATGCTAATAGTTTTTCTAATATTGAACCAGCCCTGCATTCTTGGTATAAATCCTACTTCATCATAGTGTATTATCCTAGGCATGACTTTCTGTCATCTCTTTGATAATATTTTGTTTAAAATTTTTGTATCAATATTCATTAGGGAAATTGGTCTATAATGTTCTTTCTTTGTTCTCACCTTACCTGGTTTAGATATCAGCAACATATCTGTGTCATAAAAGGAATTTAGTAGGAGTCCTTCTTTCTCTATTTTTTCAAATAATTTATATAGAATTGGAATTAATTGTTTTTTAAATGTTTGGTAGAATTCACATGTGACTCACTCTGGTCCTGGAGATTTTTTCTTGAGGAATTGACTAATAGCTTATTCTACTTCTTTTTCTAAAATGGGACTATTTAAATAATTTATTTCCTCTTCTGTTAACCTGGGCAATCTATATTTTTGTAGATATTCCTCCACTTCAGTTAGAATATCAAATTTATTGACATATAGTTGGGCAAAATAATTCCTTTTTATTTCTCTAATTCTCTTTTCATTGGTGGAAAGTTCTCCTCTTTCATTTTTGAGACTAACAATTTGATTTTCTTCTTTTCTTTTTCTAAGCAAATTAACTAAAGGTTTTTAGATTTTTTTTTCATAAAACCAACTCTTAGTTTTATTTATTAATTTAATAGTTTTCTTATTTTCAATTTTATTAATCTCCCTTACTATTTTCAGAATTTCAAATGTGTTATTTGGTTGGGGGTTTTAATTTGTTCTTTTTAAGTTTTTTTAGTTTAGTTTAGTTCATTAATCTTCTCTTTTTCTATTTTATGCAAGTAATCAACCAGAGATAAAATTTCCCCTTATTACCGCTTTGGCTGTATCCCACAAGTTTTGGTATGTTGTTTCATTATTGTCATTCTCTTGGATGAAGTTATTGATTGTGTCTATGATTTTGTTGTTTTATCTATTCATTCTTTAGAATTAGATTATTTAGTTCCCAATTAATTTTTGGTCTATTTTCCCTAGGCCTTTTATTGTGTGTTATTTTTATTGCATCATGATCTGAAAAAATGCATTTATTATTTCTGTCTTTCTGCATTTGATGTTGAAGTTTTTATGCTGTAATACATGGTCAATTTTTGTTCCATGAACTGCTGAGATAAAAGTAAACTTCTTTCTGTCTCCATTCAATTTCCTTCAAAGATCTATCATACTAAACTTTGCTAACATTCTGTTTAGCTCTTTAACTTCTTTCTTATTTATTCTGTGGTTTGATTTATCTAGTTCTAAGAGAGCAAGATTGAGATCCCCCCACTACTATACTTTTGCTGTCTATTTCTTTTTGCTTCTCTCTCTTAACTTCTCCTCTAGGAATTTGGGTGCTATACCACTTAGTTATAATATGTTTATTATTGATATTGATTCAATATCTAGGGTATCCTTTAATAAGATACAGTTTCCTTCCTTATCTGTTTTGATTAGATCTATCTTTGCTTTTACTTGATCTGAGATCAGGATGCTTCACCTGAAGCATAACAGTTTCTGCTCTAACCCTTTACCTTCACTCTGTATGTATCACTCTGCTTTAAATGTGTTTCTTGTAAACAATGTATTGTAGAACTCTGGCTTTTAATCCAGTCTACTATCTGCTTCTGTTTTATGGGAGAGTTCATTCCACTCACATTCATAGTTAAAATGGTTAATTTTGTATTTCCCACGATCTTATTTTCTCAAAATTATACATTTTTCTTTCCTTTCTCCCCTTCCCTCCTCCCCAGTATTTTGCTTCTGACAACCACCTCCCTCAAACAATCCTGTCCCTTTATAGCCCCTCCCCCTTCTTATACCCTTTTCCTACTACTTCTGTTTTCCCTTCTATTAGATTTCCCCTTTCTTTTCTTCTTTCCCCTCTCACTTTCCTAATAAGGTAAGATAAGTTTCTCTGTGAAACCAAATATGTCTGATATTCTCTCTTTGAGCCAAATCTGATGAGAGTAAGAGTCTCATAATGCTCATCTCCTTCCCTTCTTTCCTTCAATTATAATAGATCTTCTTTGCCTCTTTGTGAGATATAATTTCCCTTATTTTACCTCCTTTTTTTTCTTTTTCCAGTACGATCCCCTTTCTATGTCTAGTTTCTTTTTCATATTATCATATGAAAATCATATTATACCCACACTCTCTAATTATACTTATAATAGAAATACAGTTTTCAAGAGTTCTTTCTTTTTTAACGTTTTATGCTTCTCATGAGTTCTTTGTTTTGAGATCAAATTTTTTGTTCATCTCTGGTCTTTTCATCAGAAATAGATGAAATTCACCTTTTTCATTGAATTCCACTTTCTTCCCTGAAAGATAATGCTCATTTTAGCTAGATAGCTTATTCTTGGGTGTAATTCAAGTTCCTTTGCCTTTCAGAATATCAGATTACAGATCCTTCGATCCTTTAATGTGGAAGATGCTAGACTCTGGGTAATTCTGATTGTGACTCCTCAGTATCTAAATTGTTTCTTTCTGCTGTTTGCAATATTCTTTTTCCTTGGCTCAATAGTTCTGAAATTTAGCCACAATATTCCTTGGAGTTTTCATTTTGGGGTCACTTTCAGGGGGTGATCAATGAATTCCTTTAAAGGCTATTTTCTAATTCTAGGACATCAGGGCAGAATTCCTTTATGATTTCCTGTAAGATAATGTTAAGGTTTTGTTTTTTTTTTTTTTTTCATAGCTTTCAAGAAGTCCAATGATCCTTAGATTGTCTCTCCTAGATCTATTTTCCAGGTGAGTTGTTTTTCCTAGGAGGTGTTTCATATTTTCTTCTATCATTTCTTTTCTTTTCTTTTTTTTTTTTTTTTTTTTTTTTTTTTTTTTTTTTTTTTTTTTTTTTTTTTTGGTTTTGTTTGACTGATTCTTGAAACTTACTGAATCATTCACTTCCATTTGTTCAATTCTAGTTTTTGGTGTATTATTTTCTTCAGTTACCTTTTTTAGCTTTTTTTGTATTTGGCCAATTGAATTGTTTTGTTCATTGCATTTTTTTCCATTTCACAAATTCTGTTTTTCAATGAATTGGTTTCTTTTTCACATCTATTTTGTAAGGAGTTATATGCTTTTCCATTTCATTAAATCTATTTTGTAGGGAGTAATATACTTTTCTCATTTCATCAAATCTATTTTAAGAAGTTTCTTCAGATAATTTCTGTTTTTCCTTTTCCATACTCTCTTGCAAAGATATTATTTTCTTTCCTCATTCTTCTTCTAACTCTCTTTTTAGATCCTTTTTGAAATCTTCCAAAAAAATCTTGTGAAATGGGGACCAGCTCATATCTTCTTTGGGGACTTCCTCTGGAGTTGATTGGCCTTTAGGAACCTCAAGGTTTGAGGTCTGTTCTCTCTCTCATAAAAGTTGTCTATGGTCAGAGTTCTTTTTGCTTTTTTGTTCATTTTTTCAAGAGTTGAGATCTGCTCTTAAGGCACAGGAGAACAATTGCTTTAGTTTGCCCTGGGGCCAATGTTTCTGACTGACTTCCAATGCTGGGTAATTGTTGCCAGGTGCTGAGATCTTTTGGGGCTCAGCAGCTTACAATTTGCCTTTTGTATCCCTTGTTGGGTGTGCTACAGCAACTCTACTAAGAATGCTTGCAACCAGAACAGAATAGCCTAAGAGCCTCACAAAAGATTCCCTGGTTCATGAAAGTCACAACCTCTGACTCCTTATTCCAACTCCTTGCCCCAGGGTCCCTGTGCTGTGGTTTGGGCTTGACAGACTGTCCCCATCCCATTTGAAACAAATGTGTTCTGAAGTTCTTTCAAAGCATCTTCATATGGGAATGTATTGTACTCCAGATATTTGTGGGTTCTGTTACTCTAAAACCAGTTTAGAGGCTTAACCTTCTGTTGGTTTGAGAGAAGGTCTGAGAAGGTCACAGAAAGTCATGTCTGCTCTCTGCCATCTTGGCTCCACCCCACCACCCAAGGTGTCAGCTCATTTTATAAATTGGTAAACTTAGATAAATAAAGTTGAGTGACACAGCTACCAAATGTCTGAGGTCATATTTGAACTCAGGAACAGATGAATCTTTTTGACTAGAGTTCCATCATTCTATCCATAGTAATACATACCTATTCATAAAATGATATTTTAGTAAACTGTGTGAAGTATTATTGATAGAGATATGACAATTAAGGTTCTCAGAAAACTCCCTGGGAAATGTGATTAGCTTTAGGACAAGAATCAAAACTCTCAACAATATTATATAAAAAAATAAGAATATAAACTTTATCTTCCCACCCCAGGAATCTTTTAAACAGGATATAATACAGGTAAAATTTTCATTTGAGTTTGGACAGTGTTTATAATATTGATAGTAGTAATAACAAGATTTTTCTCACAATTCTGAAGAGTGTCATCCATCTTTCCAAAAGAACAAGAAAATGGAAAAAGTACTAAACCCTAATGAAAGGAGAATTAGAATTTATTAGAATTGGAATCTTCAGACCAATCAAATTCAACCAAAATCCAATTGAATCATGGAATTTAAACTTGAAGGAATACAAAGATTTAATCCAATCCAAACTACAAAGGAATATACCTCTTTACATAATAATGTGGTCATACTGCCTCTACTTGAAAACCTTCAGTGAGAGAGAATCCACCATGTCTTAAAAAACCTATTAGACATTGTGAGGGATGTAGAAGACCCTTACCCAAAATGACTACTCAGAGATCCCTCAGTAGAAGGCAGAAAAGTTGTTTATTGAAAAACCTCCGAGGATGAGCCGTCCCATCGCAAGATAAGCTCGCGGTAGGAGGGCTAAAGAAGTAGTAAAGATACATAGCTTTTATACAAGAAATTACATCACAAGTAAGAGAGCATTGAGAAGGGGAAGGGGAGGCATCTAATTGGTTGTTGCTATTTGGGGAGATTGGAATGGAAGGTTTCTGTTTCCCTGAAATCTCCTGATTTCTGGGAAACAGAAAGTCAGGCCTTCAGGCTTAATCAAGCAGACAGTGGACCAGCTAATAGACTAAATATTGATAAATGTCAAATACCAATAAATGTCATCAGTTCAGGTTAAGTAAATATGTTTCTAGCTGGCCAAGGCTCAAGTAGATATGAGCCTGCACATATACAGGTCATAGGGGAGACACAGAAACAATAAAATACAGAAAAAGAATTCATACATTCCTGTAAGTTCTTCACCTTATCTATTCCCCACAACATCAAATGAGATAATATTTGTAAAATACTTAGTATAGTACCTTACACACAGAAGATACTTAATAAATACTTATCTTTATCCCTTTAATTATTAAGTATTTTCCCACACATGTAGCCTAAGTTTCTCATTGTACTGTTTTAATCATTTGCCTTGTTTTATCCTCTGAGGACAAACAACAACAAAAAAAATTTCCTCTTCTAAATGACAGTGCTGAAGTACAGCTGTTATATCTCACTGGAGTTTATTTGTTCCCTTCTCCAACTTAAACATACTGGCTCCTTCATTCGATCCTCATTTGGCATAAACTCAAGGCCCTTCATCATCCTTATTATATTCTTCTCAATGTTATTTTTTTCCTTTTGAATGAAGAAATAAATGAAAAAAAATTATGAAGTACTTACTATATGAACAGCACTGTGCTAAATACTAAGAATATAAATTTTGAAAAGCAAGAAAGTCCTTATTCTCAAGAAGCTTATATTCTAATACTAAGAAACTGCACATAAAATTTGAAAGCAAATCAGTTAGAAGGGTCCAGTGACTCTTTAGTTGAAATGGCAAAGCCCATGACAATATATTTTCTTTAATGTAATTATCATTGATAAAACCATATCCATTTCTGACCCTGAACCATTTGACAATGTCAGGAATTTTGATGATAAAAACATTTTTTCTCTGAATCTTCAATAGTTGCTGAGGTGAGGGAAGATGGGAGGATTGCTATTTCCTGTATAGTCAGTCACCAGCATGCATCTCCACAAGGGTTGTGCTTTTCTGTTAAGTCTAAGAATATATGATATTAGTCTGAGGATATAATTGGGTAAACAAGAAGTGGTTCTAATCTTTGGTTTGCTTATTCCTGGTCTGCTTCCAACAGGTTGTAGTGAGAAGTAAATATTAAAGATTTGGCAGTCATTTCTCTTGGTTCTCACTTATAACCTTCTGTCTTATACTTAACATTTCTTGATGCTTCAACCCAAATAGTACCTATTATACCAAATGTGTTGTAACTAGGGAAGGGTACAGAAGGACTCCTTCTCACCCCTAGATTCCATTACTTTATTTGATTAACATACCATACTGCTGATTTAGCTAACAGTCCACTCAAACTTCAAGATGCTTTTCAGACAAATAATTGTTTAAACATCTCTCCCTACTACAAATTGTAAAGTTGATTATTTGAACTCAAGTTTAAATTCTTATACTTTTCCCTATTGAATTTTATCTTATTAATCACCTAAAGGGTCTAAAATGTTAACATCATTTTAGCTTATTTTCAGTGCGCTGTCTATCCCTCCCATTATAGAGAAGGTGGTATTTGAGTTTTCTTCAAGAAAACCAGGAATTCCAACAGTCAGAGGATAGAGAATGTTATAAACATGGGAGACTGCCAGTGCAACAACATGTAAATGGTTAGATAGAGCACTAAAGAAGAGAAACAGAAAAGAGTGACGACTGGCTGGAGTACATAGAGGATAACACCTTGTAAGAAGATTCAACTCACTTGTATGTCATAACATCACTTTCTTAATATAATAATTCTCTTCAAGAACAAAGGACAAACAACAACAACAATACAACAACTAAGGGGATTGTGAAGAGATTTATGTGCCAAACTGAGGAGCTGTATTTGTAGAGGTAATTGGAAGCCACTAAAATGTATTGAATTAGACAATGAAATGATAAGACATGCACTCTAATGGAAATTGCTTTGACAGGTCTGTGAAGAAGATTGGAATGGAGAAAGTCCTGATAAAGGGAGACCAATTAGGAAACTGTTTCTATAGTCTAGGTAAGAACTGATGAGGGCCTAAGCTAGGGTGATGACTATGTGAATGGAGAGAAGGTGGAAGATATGTAAAACATTATAGAGATAAAAGTGAAAAAGTTTTAGCAAATGACTCTGTATAGAAGTTATTAAAGGAAAAAGTCAAGGATGAAACAAAGGTTTTGAACTTATCTAACTGGAATGATGAATGTAGAGAAATTTGGAAGAAAAGGGGTTAAATGAGAAAGATAGGTAATTCTGTTTTGGACACATTGAATTTGAGACATCAATAGAATATCCAATTTGAAATGCCCTATAGGCAACTAGTGATGTAGAATTGTGTTAAGGATAAAAACTAGGATTATATTTATGTATCTGGGAGTTAACTTCTTGAGAACTATTTTTCTAAATCTAAAATAATAGCATACAGCAGTCAGTATTATAACAAAGACCTTTTAAAGCTTTTAATAAAACCCCTGGGGTGTTATTTTATGCTAAAGTGGATAGTGGTATAGTGAGGCTCCAAGATAGTAGCCATTAAATTGTTAGAAAGCTGCATCATGGGGGAATTTAATGTAACCCAAAGATTCACCACAAAAGACTCAAATCTTGTAATTGTGGGCTGAAGCCATTATCCAATTAGTCACATTTTATTCAGTAACTATAATGCATATTGAATCTGTTTACAATATCACAACAGTGGAGGGCTATATGATCTAGAGTAAATGTGTTCCAACTCCATTTTGTATTACAAAGCATTTTATTTATAGGAATTTTTCTATTCTTTATAAATATATACAATTCAAGATTTGTCACAAAAATTTCAAATTATTTTCAAGCATCACATTTTTTTGGTACAAAAGATCCATTACACACCCTGAGATTATGTATTGTTACATGGATTTCACCATCTATTTATGGACCTGAGTTAGAATAAGCTAAAATTATGATTTTTCCCCCAGAAAACCAGAGTTACAGTCCCAATTCTGATATGAGTAAGCTGTATGACATTGATTCACTCTTCTAAATCTTAGTTTACTCAGCTTTAAAAAAAAAAAAAAAGAGTTTAATCTAAGTTTCTAAGTCTTTATGATAGAGGTCATTTTGTGAATTATTTTAATGAAAATACAAATGACTCCTTTGATAACAGTAATTTATCTTCCAAAAAAAAAACTTACATCACATTTACAATATGGAGGGGAAAAGAAAGTCCAATTTGAGATATATTGTGTATAATTGCAAACTAAAGTAACAAGAAAAATTATGAACCACAATGTATATTTTTAAATGAGTTTTATTTCTTTGTTCTTTTTCCATTAGGACTGACCTTTGGTTATATTGTGTTGCGAGTTGAAATGCATTATAATTTCAAGGCATATTTTTGAGAACTCTAGCTATGTCAGTCTCAGAATCTGATTTTATTTTCTCTTAACAATTTCTTCAGATACCTACTTTCTCAGCTCTAAAACAAGAGGATTTCTCTTTGAAGTCCCTTCTAGCTCTAAATCTATGATATTATGATACTATGAATCCCATATGTTTCACTAATTATCTGGAATATATACTATCTGGCTACTAGAAGTGGGGTCAAAACTTCAATAGCAAATCATTCTCTAAGCAGATGTACATTTAATCAATTGGTGCATATTAATCTTATTAAGTACCTATTATGTTTCAGACACTGTTAATCATTGGAAATATAAAAATATTAAAGAAATATCCCCTATCCTCAGAAAGTTTGTATATTTTATGTGTATCCATGTGTAACATTTAAATAGTTTGTATATTTTATGTGTATCCATGTGTAACATTTAAATATGTATATATACATATATACACACATAGATATATGTATATATGCATATATATGCATATATTATTTTTATATTATTTATTTGTCAACATAGATAACTGATTAGGAACCTATATCTATTAGAATCTATTCTGTAATTTGTAATTTTAGAGAATGGGCTGAGGAAGCAAAAAGTTATATGGATTGTTCAGTGTTAGATACTATTTGTCAAAACTGGGATTTAGATTCAATACATTTTACCACTTGAGCCTTATTCTCAATCTATTATGCCAATTGGGAAGTGGGAAGACAATGAAAACAATGGTATCTGAGCTGAATTTTGATGAAAATTTGGCAGAGGGGAGGAAAGAACTGATTCAAAACATGGGAACAGCCAGCAAAAATGGAGTATCTATCGTGTGAAGAGCAACAAGAAAGCCAATATGCTCAAACATAAAGTGTGTGAAGAAGGGTAACATATAATGAATATGAAAAGATAAATTGGAATCAGGTTGTGAAGGATAAAGAACACCAAAGGAATTTATTCTATATATAAATTAGCATTGAACAATTTTAAAAATAAAAATAAATGATTAATTGACAATTTTTTTCATACTTGATTCTTCCCAAAGACTCTTCCTTCCCTCTCCAACCTTAACCCTCATCAACAGAAATATATTCTAATGGAACAGTTAAGCAAAACAAACCATGCTGGCCATAACTGCTAGTATATGCCTAATTCCTCACATATGCAATCTATCACCTTCCTTTTAAGGGAAAAATGCTTCAGCAACAGTTCTCTGAAATTATAATTGTCAAAGTTCTGGCATTAAGCTAAAGGGAATTATGCTGTTAGATGTGGTTTCTTTCATAGAAGGAAACGGGGGAAAATGTAGAGCACTAAAATTCCATGGTGGTTTTTGCAAAAGCAATTAAGTTAACCTCGGTGTCTTGACCTAATTTTAGCATAATTTAGTTAATTATATTTTCTCTTTTAAAATATCTTCTTCAATTTCAATCAATGCAATATTCTCTTCAAAACACTGGCTAAATTCCATCCCCAAAAACAATTGCATTTAAATATGTGAAGTGAACCTGTTATAAGATTTAAGAAACACTCTGGGAATATCCCAGTTTGAAAGTGCTATATAATTATCACTATTGGGCTTAGGAGATTTTTTTCCCACTGAGGTTGAAACAGATTCAATTGATTCTCTATTCTCAAAACAAAAACAAGGTTATTTGTATAAATAGAATTCTCCCCTTTTTGCATTTCACTATCCTACTTCTTTAAAAAAATAAAATTTATTTTTCCTTTGGGCCTATTTGTATGTATGCCAGTCAATTACACTTATTTTACATTTCCAACTGAAATGTTTTCAAGGAGGAAAAGTGGCAAATTCCAAATAGAAGAAAATGAAGATGACAAAGAAGAAGAAGGTAAAGGCCAAGATCGCAAAGGAGAAGACAACAAAGATGCAAGTAGTGAAGAGGAGGACAAGGAAAAAGAAAAAGGAGCAGGAGGAGGAGCAGGAAGAACGGCAGAGGGAGGAGGAGAGCCCCTTTAGCAGCCTGCTGAAGCTTATGGACCTCTTCTCAGAAAAAAAAAAAAAAATTAATGCATAAAGTAAATACAAAAGCTTACCAAAAATATTAAAACATAATAATCACAATATTTTAAAAAGCATTTCCATGGATATCAGTTTAAGACCCCTACATATAGAAAGAAATGAGAAAGTTGAGGTCTAAAATGATGAAATAATTCGTTCAGTCATATACCACTTAGTGGGATAAGAGAACTAGAAACTATTATCACTTGCTTTTCTAAAATATTCATTTTCACATAGTCACTTACACAGTCTAGATTCATTATAGGTTATCTATTTGCAGAGATTTTCCTAGGTAAACAAGGGTTTTTACTGACATAATATTAGAAGAAGGATTTGGAATCCTAAACAGTCATTCTTTGAGTTATAGAAGAGCAATACTGAGTAAAGAAACAGTTAGGAGGGAGGGAAAATCAATCTCAAGTTGTTACATATGTTACACATACATATATACTTTCACTATCGTAGCAGTGACTATGATGAAGTAGACTGAAGTAAGAGGGGTTATCTGAGAATGACAGGATTCCTTCTCAAAGAGATACTCACATTTAATTTCAGGGAAGGGCTCAGGAATACCAAAAAGAAATCAATTAATCAGGAATCGTTTTTAAGTACCAGACATTCTGTGAGGTAGAACAAGACAAATGTGAGACAGTCTTTGCCTCAAGGAGCTTGCATTCTGTTAGGGAGATAAAGGAATGATTAAATGGGGGAGATAACTAATAAGTGAGTGAATGGGGAAAAGCCTCTTTGAGGAGGTAATATTTGATTTAATTATGGTTGGAAAATAAGGATTGCAAGAGGCAGAGGTAAGGAAGGCGCTCATGCCAGATATAAAAAGCACCCTTTGCAAATACTCTAAAGCATAAACACAAAACATAACTTGAATCAGATTAAAATATAATTGGGGATTGTTTAACAAAATAAATTAAAAATACAGTATTACATAGACAATGTTAATTTGAGATTTTTCTAAGTCAATTTGCTGCCCCCAAGAATTGTTTCTATTTGATTTTGATACCACTGATCTAAAGGAAGCCTGAGAAATTAGGAGGATAGTATTACCATCTACAGTAATAAGGAAGAAAGTAGAAAAGGGAGGGTTTAAAGGGAGACATAATTCAGTTTTGTAGTTGAGTTTAAAATGTCTACTGGACATACCATTAAAGATATCTGAAAGGTAGCTAGAAATGAAATTTAGAGGTCAGCAAGGAGATTGGAGCAGGAAAAGTACTCGCAGGGGTCCTCAAACTTTTTAAATAGGGGGCCAGTTCACTGAGCCTCAGACTGTTGGAGGGCCGGACTATAGTAAAAACAAAAGCTTTGTTTTGTGGGCCTTTAAATAAAGAAACTTCATAGCCCTGGATGAGGGGGGGATAATCGTCCTCAGCTGCCGCATCTAGCCTGCGGGCCTTAGTTTGAGGACCCCTGGCTCGGATACATATATATTAGCAAGGGGTGGAAACTAAGATCTAACAAAGGCTTTTGTCAAAATGTGGTTCTTGAACTTCCTTCTGAAGAAAGTTAAGAGCTTTATGAGAAATAGTTAAGAAAGAACATTCAGGTAGGGAATAGCCAACGCAAAAATACTGAGACAGGAGATGGCTCAGTCCATACATACAGAGTATGTTGAGGAGAGTACTAGAAAGTAAGAGCACAAAGGGTTGGTAAGAATTTTAAAAGCCAAAAAAGAAAAGTGTGTTTCTGAGAAAAAGGAAAAAGGTACTTTGGAAAAATCACCTTAATATTACAGGGAAAAAAGTGCTGAAATAGAGAAAGACTTCAGGCAGAGACACCAATGAAAAGCTGTTATCACAGTCCATGTAAAAACTGATGAGTGCTTGTAATGAATGAGAAGAAGGGGATAAATAGATAAATAGTTTATCTCTATTCATTTATCTGACATTAGATATTTATTAGCTTGTGATGAGGCCAATCATTTACTTCTCTAGCTTCAATTTCTTCATCTGTAAAATAAGCAAGTTGGATTCAATTATTTCTAAATTCTTTTCTATTTCTAAATTTATGAATTTATGTCAGAGTTATTCCTGAATAACTAAATATCTACTAATAATGATTAATGTGTTAATTAATATAATTAGCAATTATAATGATAGTTAAATAATCTGTGTACAGTCAGATCACTTACTTATTAAGAAGGAAAGAAGGAAGAAAAGAAGGGAGGAAGGAAGGAAGGGAGCAAAGAAAGTAAGAAAGGAAGGAAGGAAGGAGGGAGGGAGGGAAGAAAAATTTATTAAATTCCTACTATGTGCTAGGTACTATGCTAAGCACAAATATTAATTCATTTTATCATCACAACCATACTGGGAAGTAGGCATTATTATTATTATCTCCATATTAAGTGAGGAAACTGAGGTGAACAGTTGTTAAGTAACTTTCCCATGGCTGGTCACACAACTAGCAAGATTTGAATTCAAGTCTTCCTGACTTCAGGTCCATCACTGTTATCCACTGTGGTACATATTTATCTCCAGGATAAAACAGAAAGAAAAAATTAATTCAAAAAATGAAAAGAAAAAAATTTGTAGATTTTTATAATAATTGCTTTTCATCATGAAGTATATGGGAGGAATCACATTTGGATTTTAACAGCCGAGTCCTTCATGTGCTAGAGAAAGTATAAATTATACTGAAATAAACAAAGATGAGGAAAGATAAAGAAAACAGTTGAACTAGAACAGGCATGGCAAAAAGGACCTCTGGCTTAGAAGTGACAAAACATTCACAGAATTTAGAAATCAAATTTCAAGATGTATAAAAGAAAGGAGAATTTTCTGGTAAAATGGTAATAGAAAAAAATTGTAGAAGAGTCCCAACAAATAACTGAAAAAGGCAGAACACTGATAAAGAAATAGAGCAAAACAGAAGCAACTTCTCTAACTAGTCCAGAACTATACCAAAAGATGGTCAAGATTCAGTAGAGTTTGTGAAAAGAGTCACGCTATGGTAGTCAGTACAAGCTCAGATAAATAGGTTAAAAACTGGGTCATACCACACAAAACAGCAGCAGATCTGGTAAAGGGGGCTGAAATCATCAGAAGCTTTGAACAGGAACCCTCCAGTGGAGGTGACAAGTTGGATGGATTTCTGTCAATCAAGATCAGATTTTAAAACCTATTTCTTGCCAATCAGAGAACAGAGCATGCTCACTTGAGTCATTGAGAGGGGGAAAAAGGACCTGCTTACATTAGGGACTGTGTAGGAGGACTGGAACAAGTGCCGTTTTTAACATCATATCTGTCTGGGCTGCATAGATGATTCATTCAACTTCTAGTTGCATTTTGTATGAGAAGAGGGAGATAAGCTAAGATTAGAACCCACAGTAGATTACCAGTTGACTAAGGCAAAAGCCAAAGATGGAGGCAAGAGGTCAGCACTTAGTATATCACTCCCCCCAGAATAGATATAATAACCATCTACTGATGACAGATCAGTCAACAAACAATTACTAAGTACCTACTATGCTATGCACCAGACACTGAGCAATGCTCTGGAGAATCAAAGAACAACAACAAAATCAACCCCTGTTTGCAAAGAGATTATATTCTCGTGGGGAAGATGATAAATAGATATAAATAAATGTATAAAGAACAAACGTGAAGAGAAAAAATATGCACAGTGTAGTTTGGGAGGGAAAAGCATTAGCATGCGGACAGGATTTAAAAGAGACTTTCAGATCACATGACTGACAAGATGTGTTGGATCTGGATAGTAGGACATACCTTCTCCTTTTCTTTGGCTTGGAAAATTGAGTTTTAAAAAAACACTTTAAACCTTGAGGTTGCGAACCGCCCCCCTTCACATACCCTTGTGTCACAATGAAGGATAGCAAAGAAAAACACTGTCCAGGTGTCCATTTCTCTGTCTCTGTCCTTGCCAGGGTGATTCCCTCCCTCCCTCAGGACTTTGAGAATTGTCCCATGCCTGTCTTCTGTCCTCAACAAGACTGTAGCTAATTGTATCCCCACTGTTAATTCTATTCTTTCTCTCATTCACCCTGACCTTCCTCAAAAGTGTTTTGCCACTGACCATTCCCTCCCCTAATATGACCTCTCTTCTATTCTCCTCCCCCCTTCCCATATTTCATTCCCCTCCTAGTTTACTGCAGGGTATAGATTTCCATACCCATATTTGAATGTGTATGTTATTTCCTTTTTGAGCCAATTCTGATGAAAGTAAGCTCACTACCCATCTCTTCCCTTTCTTCCCCTCCACTGTAAAAAACTTTTTCTTGTCTTTCTGGGTAATTTATTCCATTTTACCTCTCCATTTCCCTTTTTTTTCCAAAACATTCTTCTCTTACCCCTTAATTTTATTTTTTAGATACAATCCCTTCATAACTCAACTCATACCTGTACTTCTGTCCATATTTACTCCTTCTATCTGCCACAATAATGAGAAAGTTCTTATGAATTACAAGTATCATCCTCTCAGGTAAGAATATATTTCCTTTTCCTGATTACACCTTATGTTTTTCATGAGTCCTTATCTGAAAGTTAATTGCCTCGAATCACCTCATTGTTGAAAGGAGCCAAGTCCATCACAGTTTATTATCACATAATCTTATTGTTACTGTGCTGTCTTGATTCTGCTCACTTCAATCAGCATCAGTTCATGTAAGTTTTTCCAGGCCCTTCTGAAACAAGCCTATTCATCATCTCTTATAAAACAATAATATTCCTACTCATACAACATAACTTATTCAGCCATTCTCCAACTGATGGGCATCTACTCAATTTCCAGTCCCTTCCTCTACCAAAAGGATTGGAAGAGTTCATATTTTAAGAAAAAGATAACAAAGAAAAGAGAATAATGCCAAGGAAGAGTATTTGGGTCTGGAAAAGTGTAGAGATTGTGACTGTAAGCTATACTAGAGAAGACTGTCACCCTGGATCAGTCACAATGACTAAGTTAATTTGATCATAGTTCTAGAACTGAGAGGATTAGATATAGAGGAAAGTGAACCAGGATGGCTAAGAAAAAGAAGAAGAACAGAGATTAAGTAGTGAGGTATAGTGGCTGCAGTTTTCTTGAAATGGTGGTCACCAATAACTATAGTGGTAACTGGGGTCCTCCAGACCTTTAATGTAAAATTGCTAAAAATTGTTTTATCCTGATTGTGACTCCACTCTACTTGAATTGTTTCTTTCTAGATGCTTACAATATTTTCTCCCTGACCTGGGAGTTACAGAATTTGGCTATAATAAAATATAATAATATAAAGAGATCTTGGTATCTCTTTCAGGAGGGGATTGATGGAGTCTTTCAATTTCTATTTTACCCTCTGGTTCTAGAATATCAGGACAGTTTTCTTTGATAATTTCTTGAAATATAATGTCTAGACTGCTTTTGATCATGGCTTCCAGAGTAGACCAATAATTTTTAACATGTCTCCTTGATCAGTTTTCTAGATCAGTTCTTTTCCCAATGAGATACTTAAATTTTCTTCTGTATTTTTTCATTCTTTTGGCTTTATTTTATTATTTTTGATTTTTCCTAGTCATTAGCTTTCATTTTCTCAAATCTAATTTTTAAGGAATTATTTTCCTCAGGAAACTTTTGTACCTCCTTTTTTTTTGAGTTTTGCTTTTTTAAGGCATTCTTCTCCTCATTAGTCTTTTGTATTTCCTTTTACATTACTCTCATTGTTTTCCCAATTTTCCCTCTATTTCTCTTAATTTTCAGAGTATCTTTTGCATTTTTCCATAGCCTGAGACCAATGCTTATTTTTCTTGGAGGCTTTCAATGTAGGAGTTTTGACTTTGTTATCCTCTTCTGGATGTGTTTTGATCTTCGTTGTCACCATAGTAATTTACTAAGGTCAGAATATTTTTCTTTTGTTTATTCATTTTCCTAGCCTATTATTCAGCTTTTTTTAACTCTTAGTTAAAATAGGATTCTGTTTCTAAGTCATCTTTAGTGTCTCTCATTTAAGAGGTTTAAAAATTCACCTCCGTGGCTGCTGATTCAGAGTCCTCAAGGCTTGCTCATGGTTTACTGGGGCTGGGGCTATCAGCATAGCATTTCCAGCAACAGACTGTGCTACTCTCCCATTCTAGTGCAATAGACCTTTCCTGCTGACCTTGTACGTTGTCTTCTACTAAAAAATTGTTCCATTTCATCTTTTTGTGGGTTCTGGCACTCTAAGATTTGTTTAGTCATTATTTAAGGCTATTTGGAAGGATTTGGGGAAGAACAGGTGCAAGTCTTTGACTTTATTCTGCTATCTTGGTTCCCCAGCTTTTGCATAAATAGTGGACACTTTGCCTTCTAAATGTCAGCAGAAATAAAATTAGTTCTAGGTGGTTGGCCACATCACAGGAACCTAATGGTATTCAAAATCTCTTCCTCAGTTTGAAATTCAGCTAGAGAGGGATTGACTTCAATTTGAGATCTAAATCAATTGTTTTAGCATTGCTTGATGATGGTCTATTGATAACAGTATGGAAGTGTTCAGTCCATCTTTCCAGGATCATCCCCTTATAACTAATCAATATGACTCCATCAAGTGTTGAATATTTGAAATGCACCATAGGTCTTTGGCTTATAAATAGCTTTCAGAATATCATAAAAGTGCTTTGGGTTATTCCTATCAGCATAAAATTGAATTTCATCTTCCTATCAGCATAAAATTGAATTTCATCTTCTTTCATCTTTTCATCTTTCATCTTCTTACTTGGCCAAGAATCCTGAATCTCTATAAGCTTCACCTGTACTTTACTTTTGATGGAGTTAAATGCTATCTTTTTAAAGACACACTATCCTGCTGGCAAATCATGTGGAATTCTTGTTTTTTTTTTTTTTTTATTTAGCAGTTTCTGAATTTCTCCATTATTTTCATCAAACAGATCTGGAAGTTTACAGGTGTTCTGACATGTACACCAATCTCTGAAAACTGCCCAATCCTTTTCTGCTTCACTATTGCCAACTATTTTGGCTTAACTTTCCTTCCAACTCAAAAACAAACTGTTCTCACTTGGAGAGGTGCACAAATATATTGACAATAAATTATTTGGTAGTTGTTTGCTGAATGTGAATATTTAACTTGGAGAGAGTAAGTCTAGGATTAGTCCACTGTGTGCTAGACATAGTTTTTATCACTTACATCCTATTTCTTCTTATAATTACATAGTCAATTGAATACTAATTTTTGCTACAAGAAAGCACATGCAAAGTTTTAATGTGTTTAGGTAAATGGATGAAGGTGATGAGAAGATCATGAGATGTACAAATCTTCAAGGGGAAGTGACTTTCACTATTTCTGTTTCTTACTCCCTCCTCTCAAAGACTCTCTGCCATGTCTGATATTCTGTATCTCCACTTGCATTAAAGTCATCTAGAATTATAAACTTATCCTCTTTTGGAACACTGAAGATGAGAATTTCTAAGTGGAGGCTGTGTTCAGAGAAGATTAATACTTCTGTTATGTGGGCTGATGAATCCTTTTCAGGACTGCTTTACACCTTTGGTGTTCTCCTGATTCCTCCAACTCTCACTGGTGGTTCCAAGAAGCTGTAGCATGCACAGTAGCCACAATCCAGTAATCACTTCAGTAAATAGGCTCAATCAGTCCAAGGGGTCTCAAGCCCTTTGGTGAGTTAGATGAAGTGTTTACTCAAGCACATGAAGATTTCTCCCAGAGGAAGGGGCATATATGAACAATTTATTCTAACGGCCATGAAGGCAGCTAAAGCAGGTGCTGTGAGATGTTTAGAGCTTGCTTAGATGTGGAAGATATTCAGGTCATCCCTGTATCCTAAGCCATCATTAGTCATTTTGACTTTGTCTTGACTCTGATTATTCTGGAAGAGAGAAGGAGGCTGATAAACACATAACTCTGCCTCACTAAAATCCAATTTATATGCAAGTCAAAAGATATCACCTACACCCATACTATTTTGTCATTTTTACCTGTTGTAAAGTCCTGTGGTGATAGGCAGGTGATGAAGCACAAAGTGGAGATATACTAGGAGCCACAGTCACAATGCTACACACAAGTGGGGTAAACTATAGGGTCATCTTCTCGTTGAACTGAAGCAGCAGTGGGATTCAGCAACCTCTGGTGTCTAAGCTGTGTTTTTGGAGAACTTCACTGCTTACCTTCTGGCAAAAGGTATCCTAAAAATCCTCTGATTCACTTCATGTGGCCTAATTACATAGTAGGCAGTGATCCTGCCCTATGGTTGAAACACAAAAAGATGTACAAAAACTTTTGAAAAATTTTTCCACTTACCAGTTGTATATGGAATGTCTTCATGCTCATGGACCACACAAAAGCCAGTAGACTGAAAGACAAACAGCTCCTGTAAAAGAACTCAACAATATCACATCCAAATAGCACTCTTCAATAAAACAAGGCTGGCAAGTGAAGGCCAGCTTACTGATGTTGGAACTGGATATATGTTTTTTCTGAAGTGACAGCAATGGAATGTCATTTAGCTGGGATATGTTTTGCAATCAAAATTAATCTAATCAAGCAACTTATATTTGTCCCACCAAAAAAGTGAATTCCAGACTCATGACAATATGTATTTGCCACTTCAAGGAAAGTGTGTAACCATCAGCAATGCAAAATCTCCCACCATGATAAACCCTGATGAGGTCAAAGAAAATTTTATCAAGACATGTATTCTAATGTATTGTTGGATGAAAATCAATCCAAACATTCTACAAATGTATTTAAAATTATGTAAGGATAGTCGATTAACAAACATTTATTAAACACTATGTCTCTGGTACTGTTCTAAGCACTGGGTATATAAAGAAAATCAAAAAACTGTATTTTCTCTCAAGGAGTTTATAGTCTAATGAGGGAGACAATAGATAAACAAGATGTACAACCAAACTATATAGGATCAATTGGAGAAAAATCAATAGAGAGAAGGCATTAGTACAGTAAAAATTGGTTAATTGTTGATCCAGGGATTCCACTGCCAGGCTTACGAACTAAGCCTGTAAGAAAGGTCTCATATACACAGTATAATCCTTTTTTTTTTTTTTTTGTATGAGTAAACAATTAGAAAATAAATGTCCATATATTAGAGTACAATTCAATTGTAGTCAAGAAGCAACAAATATGAGAACAAAGAATCAAATAAATGATAAACCATAAAAATAATATTTACAACTATTTAAATACTGTAAATAGAAATAACAACAAAATGACCAAACTTTATAATTATGATGATGAAAATGAGAAAATGTGCCCCCCTTTCTGTTGCAAAATGTAGGGTCTTGTGAATGGGAAATAACACATGTATTATCAGAAATGTTTTAAACTATTGGGCAGTTTCTAAAAATTGCTTTTCCCCCCTTTTTTTTTATTTTAATCTTTGTGACAAGGGGATAATATCCTGAAAGTATATATCTGGAAGTTATGAAAAAATGACATCAATCTTTTAAATTTAAAAAATAAAAAATTATCAAAATTTTAAAACATTTTAAAATAATTTAAAATTCTGCTATATGAGTTTCTCTTTTGTCATGAATAGAAGAAAACAAAAGAAAAATGTAAAATCATAAATGAAGTACTTAATCTGTGTTTCTTCCAGTTAAACTATTCATCTTTAATTAAATCAGAATAGTTTCAATTTAGGGGAAAATTGGAATTCTATTTTTTTTTAATGACAAACTCCTCTAGGGCAAGGGTCTGTGTTATATAAATCTTTATATTCAAATGGTAGAAATATATACAAGCATTTCTTAAAAGATATAAAGTTTTATAGCATTTGATCACTAAGCATATGTTCTAAGTAATGGTTCACTAATTTGGAAGTAGGTATTTATCATATATTATAGTATAAATTCTTGGCAATAATTAGTAATTCTATATGATTTTTTTTAGAAGCCTAGGTAAGTTTTGAAAACTTCATACACTAAGAAAAAAGAATATTATTAAAAATACTTTGTGGATCTACTATTGTACAATAGTAGATCCTATGTTGACCTTAATAACTTTATTTTTCTGCATTCAATAACATAGAAGTAACCCTCAGAGAGAGGAGGAAATATAGACCCTAGCTATGATTATACTATATGAAGCAATTCTTGGTAATAATCACTATCACCTTTTGTATCAGCTTTCTCCCTCAGCCAAACTTTTCTTTTTCCATTTTATTTCATTTTCTTTTTTTTCCTGTTCTAGCTCCTTTGTTTATGCATAAAGCTTGCCAATTATATGTCTACTATATTCCACTGAGTTAGACTATAGTCATAGAATAATATTTTATTCTAAAAACTCATGTTAGGCATTAATTCTCTGTGAAACATCCAGAAGAGGGAAATAAGGATAATGAAGTAACTTGAGAATATGCTCTATTATTAACTGAAACAATTGAGAATATTTATTCTGGAGAGGAAAAAGAAAGTTTAGAAAAAATTTGTGTCTTCAGGTATTTGAAGGATCATAAAGAAATTGAACAGTATTGTTTTTCTTAGCCCTAGACAGCAAAGTAGGACTAATTGAAGAGAGACTTAGAATTGATGCAAACCAATCTACCAAATGATTTAGAAATAGAAAAAAAAAATGGAATGAGATTCTTCAAGATGGAGTAAAATCCTCCTTATTAACAGTGAAAGCTGGATAACTAATTGATAGGTATTTTACACATCCTTGTTTGGAAATAGGTTGGAATAGATAGTCTATGAGATAGAAGAAATTCTGAAATAATATTATTCTACTGAAAATAGGAATACTAATAGTTTAGGTAAATTGGTAGCATTAATAGTTGAAGTGCTGATTTGTTGGAGTCTAATACCAGTTTCCATGGATTTAAACTTATAAATTTTATGTGATGAGAAACTAACCAATGAGAGTCTAATACATGAAAGCATATATACTGTACTAAATCAGATAAAAATCTCCTTTATGGATTATGCATCATGGACAGGTAATCTAAGGTTATTTCTAATCTTTCTATTGCATGACTTTAGGTTGTCTGCTAAGCCAGTACTGAAAATACATATAAAGGACTCCCAGAGAGACAATTTGGTCTTTTCCCTCACTGGTTGTGTTTGACTGAGGAGACAATAACTGCTATAAATCTTTAGGTGGGAACAGTGCCAATGGCCAGGTAGACATAAAACCATGAGTGAATACATGGCCCTGCTGTGCTTTGTCCCTATTGTGTCTAATTTTTCTTGCCTTGTGCCTAGGTATATTGGAGATGGAAAACAAAACAAAACCAAAGACCACCACCACCTATGCTGTGACCTTGTGAGTTTAAAAAGGTTATGAGATCAAGGTCCAGGAGTTAGAGTCCATGCCAGAATGTTTGGACAATTAATCTAGGTGAACAATGATCTGTTTGTTCCAATTTGTTCTAGTATATTGCTGGCAGATGAGTCAACAACTCATCCATCAGAGATGCTACATTCGAAGGTAAATTTAGTGGAGCGAATGCTTTTGCAGCCACTATGTTAAATTTGAGCTCATTCTCAGAGACTAAGATGATATCAGGGAGGATGTATACTTAGGTATTAAAGAAATGTTTTTGTAATTCCCATTATATCTTTCAAATAAACATTGCTTAATTTTTTTTTAATTTCATTTTTCCTGGTTATACATGTACATTCTTTTTTTTTTTTTTTTTAACACATTTCCTTAAGAATCATGTTGGGAGAGACAAATAAGAATAAAAAGGGAAAAACCATGAAAAAAACAGAAAATTTTAAAAAATGAACATAACATGTGTGGATTTAAATTCAATTTCCACATTTTTCTCTCTGAATGTAGATGGCCTTTTTCATCCAAAATTTTTAAAGATTGCTTTGGATCATTGAATTGCTGAGAAGAATCAAGTCTTTCCTAGTTGATCAATGCACAATCTTGCTGTAACCATGCACAATGTATTCCTAGTTCTGCCTCTTTTACTCAGCATCATTCATGTAAATCTTTCCAGGTTTTTCTAAAATCAGCTTGTTCATCTTTTTTTCCCCCTCTGAGGCATTTGGGGTTAAGTGACTTGCCCAGGGTCACACAGCTAAGACGTATTAAATTACTTAGGTCAGATTTGAACTACTTAGGTCAGGGTTAGTACTCTATCCAGTGTACCAACTAGCTGCCCTTTGTTCATCAATTTTAATACAACAATAATATTCCATTCCTTTCAAAATACCATCATTTATTCATCCATTCCCCAATTAATAGACAACTACTCATTTTCCAATTTTTGCCACCACAAAAATTGCTGCTACAAACATTTTTGTACATCTGGGTCCTTTCCCCTCCTTTTTGATTTCCATGGGATACGCAGTAGTGACACTACTGGATCAAAGAGTGTGCACAGTTTTATACATCTTTGAGCATAGTTCCAACTTATTCTCCAAAATAGTTTGATCAGTTCACAACTCTACCAAGAATGCAATAGTGTGTCAGTTTTCCCACATCCCCTCCAACTTTTGTCATTATTGCTTGCTGTTATTTTAGTCAATCTGAGAGGTGAATAATGGTATATCTATCACGTGCAAGTAGTTGTTATTGCTATGGGGCAGGAGAGGAAGAAATCCCTCTTTTCTGCCATGGAAATTTCAAAATCATTGGTGTCTTAAGTCACACAATTGGAAGAGAAAAAGAGAAACAATAGTAATTCTCTGTCCTTTAAAGTCCAATGATTAGACAACTCTTCCTTTCATCATGTTCGATGCAGCCCCTTTATGGAGGAAGATAGGATTGGACACATAAGAGCAAATCAGAAGCTTCTGGTTGTGAGAGGTCAAACTGCATGTATTGAAGGAAGTAGTCAGGAATGAGACTCACACTATACAAGTTCCATGGGATGGCTCTGTGAATTGATTCCCAATCAAGCTCCATGAGGAAGGTTCTGAACCAATTTCTCTTTTCTCGATCCATCTCCCCTCCCTCCCATACTACATTAAAAAAAATTCTAATTATGTGAAATGTACTGCTAGCATAAATTTACCAAATTCATCTTTGTGTATCAAAACTTAGAAACTTGAACACTTTTAAATCCTGATTCCTTGAAATTCCACAGGCAATTAAAGAACATTTCTTAGAAATGTCATTGTTTTCTTAGTATAAGTTATAAGCACACCAAACTTATACACGATAGTTATTTTCTTTTGTGAAATAATTTCCCGTTTTCTTTCATGAATGCCCTGTATTGGAATATATACTGAAACACTGACTATCCACTGACTGAAGTTCAGGAATGCTAATTATCTTTCATTCTTCCCCTATGTTCTTTGAAACTCTTAAGGGGGTTAAGGTTTAATGGTTCTTTGCTAATACTTCAAGACTGTACAGCTAGTGTTCAATCAAGAGTAAGAGAAGATCCTCTGTTCCCTGGTTCCATTTAACCACTAAGAGTTGGATTAGATTTTAAAAAGGAATATTCACTTTAAAAGATTTAGTTACAAATATGCAAACTAATCCCCAAAGATGAGTCTCAATCCTCCTCCTTCCTATAACTTCATTCTCTAGAGCGAGGAAAGAGATTAGGTTTATAATTTAGTTCAGTTCCTATGATAATCAATCCCAAATTCCAAATCCAAATTCCTCTTTGGGTTGAAGTATTGGACAATCGGGTTTCTCTGGTCTTCCCTGTTGGCTGGTTAGCCTTCTAATCCAGCCTCCAGTGCCTCTGGGACTCTAACTCCTGGTTTGATAGGGATTACTGCCTGCACTTAGACACCAAGGACAAAAGAAATAGAGCAGAAATAGACACTCCAAACCCTTCTCTTGGGGCTAAAGTTAAAAAAAAAAAAAAAAAGAGATTGGTTGTGAGGGCAAGTATAGGGGAGAACAAATGGGAAGGTCCCCATTTCTGAATCACTTCAAGATGGCTTCATAGTGGGTAAACTTTGTATTCTTATTCACTATCTGGAAGCTGTGGGAAAGCCTATAAGAAAAAGATCTGGACACTCTCAGGGCAAGCCCCCTACAAAATTTAAGAGAAAATTTTATTCAGTTATACAGATTACCATGGAGATTAAATTAATCGAGATTGAAATATATGTTGTAGGAACCTAAAAGTGTGAATTTAAAAAAAAAAAAACATTAATTTTGTCCGTACTTTATTGTGTTACTTTGCTTAGATATTAGTAATTTATATTAATAATTTTGATAGTCAAATTTCTACACTTACTGTGATCAAATGAAAAGAGCATTCAATTTAAAGAGGCTCTAAATTCAAACCCTTCCTGTGTTGATTAGCACATTTTTGACCTTAGGCAAACGAGGGACTTAAGTCTCTCTCAGTTTTTTCATCTTTTAAAATAAGGCTGGATAGCTTCTACAATTTTTTCCATCCCTAGTGATTCAGTGCAAAAGTGTTCATTAGATCTTGGTATATAGAATACATCAATCAAAGTGTTTATCATTGAAATACAAAAATGAAAGTCTATGTACTCAGATAGTTGAATATAAAATATATGCCAAGAAAATACAAAATAATTTTGTGAGGTACGATTAACAGTTTTAGGAAATCTAGAAGGGCCTAATATAAGAGGTATAAATTGAACTTGATCACTGAAGAAAACTAGGGATGCTGAGAGGAAAAGGGGAGGAGGAAAATTAATTCCAGGGATTGGAAGGAAGCTTACATACAAGGAACAACTCATGGACCAGTTTGTTTGGAAAATAGAATGAGGGAAGCAAAGTGATGTAAAAAAAAAAAAAAAAATCTGAAAAGAGTGAAATTGTGCAAGGATTAAAATGATAGATTGAGGAGTTTCTATTTTATCTTAAAAGCAATGAAGAAACCAATGAAACTTTTTGAACAGAGGCATGAATAAACATGTGCTTTAGGGTAACAATTTGGTAGGTTTGTAGAGTATGGATTAAAGTGACTGGTAGACATTTGAAGGTAGAAATGCCAATTAGAAGATACTTCTATTAAATTACATTAATAATTTATATATAGATAATTTAATATATAAAATATTAAATGCCAATTTTAATAATTGATATGTGTAGTGATAACAGACTAGAATAGTAACTGAGTTACAAGAAGAGAATGAATACAAACCATGGTGAGGTAGAAGTCACAAAATTTGGAAACATGATTTATGGAGAGTATAATAGAGTGAAGGGTTTATGATGAAATAGGGTAACTAGAAATACAATTGTGAAACAAGGTATCCAAAGTATTGTGAAAATAATTCACAGAAATAGTGAGGTAAGGAAGAAAGATGGATTTGGGGAGATACTGTTTTACGAGAATTGAGTTTGAAGTGTCTGAGACATAAACACAGAAATGTCCAGCATTCAGTTTGGAGGCACAAATCTTTAGCTCCAGAAAAAGATGAGGACAGGAAATATAAATCTGGGACTCATTGTATAGAATTTATTTTAACTGATTGCATGAGATCATCAAGAAAGAATATAAAAAAAGAAAAGAGAATCCAAGATAGATGATTCATAACTGAAGAAGCAAAAAGAAATTAATTTTAATCTATAAAGGAGACCGAGGATGATGAGGAAAGAAGACAGAAAAGAGAAAAAAGGATGAGGATTAAGAAAAGACCATTGTAGTTAATAGTTGAGATTGTTGGTAAATAACTTTGGATAGGCCATTTTCAGTTTAGAGCAGTGGTCAGGATTCAGATAGAATCTAGAAGAGAGTAAGCAATTAAAGAGTTTATTCAATATTCAACTAGAAAAATTAGTTCCGTGGTCATTTAGCTCCTCTCATATTGAAACTGGATTGTAATCTTTCCAAGTACCCACATGATCACCCATCTGCTTGCAGTCCCAAGGTAGTCCACTCGTGGTCATAATGAAACCTCTCTCAACCGAGAGTTGAAATATGTGGTGATAAAGGATAACCACAGTGGTGACTGAGTAAAGAGAAGAGTATGAATAATAAGATTCATAAATCTTATAGAGTAAAATATCGAAATACAATTTGCTAGTGACAGGGTCACAAGATGTCCCTACAAACTCAACTGTATGAAAGAAAGGCTGGACTAGGGAGTAATGAGAGGTTGTGAATTGTCTGGGGTCACTCAGCTTGTGAGTTGTTTGGGGTCACTCCGCTTGTACATGTACATGCTAACCCAGATTTTCGGTCCACAATACCAAGTAGAACCAAGATGGTTCTAGACATCCACCGAGACAGTGCTTAATATTCCCTTTCTGGATTGACGAAATTTAGTGCACTGCGATAATAAGTTTAAAATAAGTCTCTGGAAAGAATGAGTCTCCATTTTCTTAATAATGGGAAAATAAATTTATATTCCCGTTGCTCAGATGACTTCGAAAAATGTGTCGACCTCCTTTAACAACAAGAAAATCAAACCAGCGCTAGATATACTGAGACTACAGAGCTCGACTCAGCCCTTTCCCCAGGATCACTATGTGCCCGCCTCCTGCGTGTGACGTCACCGGACGCTTCCTTCTCCACCCTTCCTGCCCCCACCCCTTTCGTCGTTTTATGGCAACAAGAAGCGTCCCTAGTAGCCGGGGCGTCTCTAGAGATGTGCAAACTTCCGGTTCCCCCAGTGGCCCGGGCCTGGCCTCCGCCGCCGGTTCCTCCTCCTAGGCGTCCGCCTACTTCTTTGCTGCGCCCATGGTTCTTCCCGGAGCCCAGGCCTGGGCCAGGGCCGGGGAGGTAGAGCGGGCGAATGCGGCGTGGTGAGCTGGCGGCGCGGGTATAATGTGGACCTCGCGTTGCCGCTGCTATTGCCACCGCTTGTTGTCAGCCGCGTTGCTGCTGGCGCTAAGCGGGCAGCTGTCTTTGCTGCTGCTGCTGCTGCTCCTGCTGGACGGAGCGGCCGCCCACGCCTCTCACACCTCTTTGCCCGGAGCCCCATTGAAGCTTTCCCAGCCCCCGCCGCTGCCTAGGGCCTCGGGCACTGTTTTTCCTGCCAGGCCCGGCCTCCCGAGTGGTAGCAGAACCGTGTCCCCTTCCGGGCAGGCCGGACTCAGCGGTAATGGCAGCGGCCCAGGAGCTGGGCCTGCCGAGATCGGAGGAGGCGGGCTGGCAGTGTCCCCGAATTCTGGCGACAAACCCATGACCCAGAGGGCCCTCTTGGTGCTGATGGTGGTGAGCGCCGCGGTCCTTGTGTACTTTGTGATTAGAACCATCAGGTGAGGCGGGCCTGGATGGGAAGGACGGGTCCTGGGAGTGGTTGGGAGGTTTCACAATGACCCTGAGTGGGTATTTCGGAACTGCTAGCTAGCAGGTGGGTTACCTTGCTGCAGGTCCTTGGAAAGATTACAGTGACAAGTTTCATTATGGAAGGGGGTCAAATGACTTTGAGACTTCTGCTGTCAAATAGCAGTCATTTCCAATTTATAATAGTTATAGAACTCCTTCATTTCCGGATTTCCGAATTTCCTTGGCAGATTGTGTCTGTTACCTGGGGAGCCATTCACAGGCTGCTTGCTGGGTGATACATTTTCATCTACTGCAACTCTTGAAGTTTAATGGAGAGAATCTCCATATCAGTAAAATCACGCTTCTTTTGATAACTAAAATATTTACTTCACTTATGATGCTTAAAAAACCAAACCAAAAAAAAAAAAAAATCAGCTTTACAATCCCTATCGCAAATGAAGATTTTTATTTTATTATCCAGTTTATGACTAATTTTAAGTGTTTTCATTGTTTTGGCGGCATTAATTTTAGTATATCTCAGATGATAGAAACGAGTTAAGCACTGACTGTTTGTAACTTCTCTGTACAGATTCCACATTTCTAAAGTGAGGAGGTTATGTTAGGTGGCCTGTAGAAATTATTCCAAGTATAGATTTATGATTCTATGAGAGTTCTTTAATTTTGCCATGCTTCGACCATAACATTAATGTTGAATTTACTTCTAGAGCTACATTTTATTAATTATATTAATCAACTCAAGTTGGTGCTGGAGATAGTGATCACTGAGATAGTGTGTCACCAAAATGATGAGGGTACTCAAAATGAATCCATTGGAAATTCCATTGAAGTTACTACTGAGAATACTTAGCCTGGAAAAGAATATACATTTTTAGAGTATGATGACACCTTAAAATACTTTGAGAACTATGTGTAAGGTGAATAAGATTAAGGAAGTTAGAGAGAGGCAACTCTAATGAAGAATTTCACAAAAATTATAATTGTTGTATTGTAAAAATTAGTGAGTTACCCACCACTGGAGGTCTTTAAGTTGAAGAGCTGTTTGTCTGGGATATTTTATAGAAAGTTCTTGCCTGCATATGGTTATACTATGATCTCTTAGGTCTCTTCCACTCTACCATATGTGATTCTATTAATGAATAGACGCTTGTATAGTAAAGTTAATCAAAAAATTGTTTTTACTCTCAAAAAGCTTACTTGTTAATATTGGAATGTCACTTTTGTTTACTAACAAAGGAGTCTTAACTGTCAAATCAACAAGCTTTTTTTAAAGCTTTTGACTGTGTGAAACACTAACTAAAGTATTGAGAATACAATTTGTATTTGACTTCATTAAAATGCCATCATGTATAACTATGACCATAGAAATATATAAATTAGGATTTTTTTTTTTTTTGATGAGGCATGTGGGGTTAAGTGACTTGCTCAGGGCCATATTTGAACTCAGGTCTTCTTGATACTGACTTCAGAGCAGATGCTCTATCCACTCTGGCATCTAGCTGCCCTTTAAATTACTATTTAAAAAACAATAACAATTTTATTTTTTCAATGAACAAAAATCTGTTTTCCCTCTCTGGAACTTCCACTGAGAAAAGTAGAAAAAGGAAAGGAAAAACAAAACCATGGAAACAAATACATATAGTACATCAAACATATATCATATGCAGGTAGATAAAAAGCTGGGACCAGAATTTAAATATGAGGAAGAAAACAAGCTGGATCACTTTTGCTCCCATATGTTGCACTTTATTTTTTGTTATTTTTTTTTAAGTTTTATTGATGTAATATTGAAGTTACATTATACATAAGTTCAAGATTATACCCAGTGTACAAGCTCTCTTGCAGATTAAATTATTAATCAAAACTAGTTGCTCTAGGGAATTCTATTTATATCTGCTCAAGTCCTACTTTATGAAAATAATGACCTTTAAGCATATGTCTTTGTTTTATTTGATAATTACTGTAATAAAAAGATTATCAGACAAAATCCAAATAATATAGTACCTAAGAAAGCAAAAAAAAGTTCTAGCATCAACCATATTCAAAAATATATCCTTCATTCTGAATCCTGAGTCTAATGACTGTTAAGTGAAAAATATACTTCATCGTTGTCCCTTTGTAATTCTGATTGGTAATTGGGTTGATCAGAGTTCTTAAGTCTTTCAAAGTTGTTTGTCTTTGCAATATTGTTATTGTATTTTTTTTTTCACCTGGTTCTGCTCACTTGATTCTTCATTAATTCATTCTAGTCTTTCTAGGTTTCACTGGAACTATTTTGTTTACCACTACTTATATCACAATAGTATTCTATCATATACATATCATTATAATTTGTTTAGCCATTCTGTAATTGATATCTTCTTAGTTTCTAGGTTTTTTTTTTTTTTCCCCACTACAAAAAGAGTTTCCATAGGTACTTTTGTACAAATTGTACAACTTTTCTTTCCTTGATCAATTTGGAGTACAAACCCCAGGCAAAAGAGGATATGCAGTTTAGTAACTTTGGGAACCTAGTTGTAAGTTACATTCTGGACTGCCTATACTAATTGGTATCCCAACATTGCAATAATGTGCCTATTTTCCCACAATCCTTCCCAACATTTGTTATTTTTCTTTTTTTACCCAAATCAACTTTGCTAATTTTATGGGCATGAGGTGCCTCCAGAATTTATTTAATTTGCTTCATGTAGCTTTAGATAATCTTTTTTTTACCCTTTAGAAAACTACCTGGTCATATTATTGGTACACATATCACTATGAGTGGCTCTTATTTTTATATTCTTGAATCTATTAACTGTGTCATCTTGGAACTGAGACCTTTGTCAGAGATTGCCGTGAAGATTTTTTTCCCCAGTTCAGTTGCCTTTTTTTTCTCTTTTAATTTTTAGCTATATTAGCTTTATGCAAAAACTTTATGTAATCAAAATTATCTTTCTACTAAGAGTTTTTCTATCCTTTGTTTAGTCATGAACTGTGTCTTTATCTATGGATCTGAAAGATAATTCTTCCATGGGGTAGCTAGGTGGTGCAGTGAATTGAGCACCAGCCCTGAAGTCGGGAAGACCCGAAGTTCACATGTGACCTTAGATACTTAACACTTCCTAGCTGTGTGGCCCTGGGCAAGTCACTTAACCCCAATTACCTTAGAGAAAGAGAGAGAGGGAGAGAGAGGCAGAGAGAGAGAGAGAGAGAGAGAGAGAGAGAGAGAGAGAGAGAGAGAGAGAGAGAGAGAAAGAGTAAAAGATAATTCTTCTATATGCCTTAAATTTTAAAAATTATTTTATTATTTTTGTCTTTTTAACATCCATTGGAGTTTATTTTGGCATATCATTTATATGTTTGTATAATATATTGAGTTTATTGAATTGATCAACTACCAGGCTGTTATGTTTATTTGCTTCTGTGTATTGTATGCCTTACCTCTTCCACTAACTGATCTCTCTGTTAATCAGTAACACTGTTGATTATCATGCTTGCTTGACTTCCTTTTCTATTTTTTAAATTTACCTTGAGATTCTAGACCTTTTGTTGTCCCAAAAAATTTTGTTCTGTTTTTTTTTTTTCCCCTAGCTCCGTAAAAGTTATCTTTTGATAATTTGACTGATGTGGCACTGAAGTTATGAATTGATTTTGTTACGATTGGAGAATGAATACTTCTATAAATATTTGTATAAAAAGGATTTTTAGTTTTATGCATTTTGTACATGTATATACCTTCATAGGTGGACTCCCCAAAATTTTATATGTTCTCTATTTTTTTTTTTTTGTAATTTTTCTATCTCTTCTTGCTGGGTTTTGGTGGTAATATATAGAAATACTGGTAATTTGAGTAGATTTACTTCCCATTCTACAACTTTGATGAAGTTACTTAAATTAATTTTTAGTTAAATCTCCAGGATTTATATCATCATTTCCAAAAAATGATACTTTTATTTACTTCAATTGCTTTTACTTTTTGCTATAGGTAGCATTTCTTGTATTATATTAAATGGTCATGGTGACAATGATGACAATGGACACATTCTTGCTTTATTCTTGGTTTTGTTAGAGAGGTCTCTAGTTTATTCTATATTCTACTAGTTCTTCATTTTTGATAGATACTATTTATATTAAGGAAATATTTCTATATTATACTTTCTAGTGTTTTTTGCAGGGATAGAAATTAGATCTTGGCAAAAACTAAATTTGGTGGTTCACTAAATAGAGAGCAAGGCTTGAAGTCAAAAAGACTCATTTTCTGAGTTCAAATCTGGCTTCACATCGCGACTAGCTGTGGAACCTTACACAGATCATTTAGCTCTGTTTGGTTCAGTTTCCTCATCTGTAAAATGATCTTGAAAAGGAAATGGCAAGCCATTCCCACTATCTTTGCCAAGAAAACTCTAAGTGAGTTTATGAAGAGTCAGACATAGCTACAGCCAGTGAACAAGAAGAAGAAAAGTTAATTTAGGAGTTTTTGGAAGATAATATCTATTTAAAAGGTTTCTAATTTTGAAATGAATTTTATTACCAAAATGTGTTTGTCTGACTTTAAGATTATTGCTTTCATTCTAAAAATTATTGTATTTGGCATCTATTGTTGTCAATACCCACAACAGGAAAGAATTATAAAAACAAATTGTTGAATGTTGTAATGAGTACTGCCTTTTAAATTAGAAGATTTATATTTTGAATTCTGGCTTTGTCACTTAATATCCCTGTGACCTTTGACAGTCCATTTTAAGGGCCCTTCCTCTCCCTAATCCAGATAACTTAAGGGAAAATCTCTGAATAAAGTTAAGTATGGCTCATGTGTGGGATTGCTCCCAAATAAAGATACTATTGTGACACCTTAAAAATATATATTTCACATACAATGTGAACATCAGATATGAGGCAGCTGTTTATTTCCTTTGACAAAAATCATACAAGAAGCACAAAAACACATAAGCACATAATGACTAATACATAAAACATCTCCTTTGACCTATTATACTCCCTTAGGAAATTTCTGATAACTAGTGCAAATGTTAAATATATATTTGATATTTGTATTAGAACTGTATTATCCAATGAATTGCAAATTCCAGTTCTTTCCAGCCAAAGCATGACTTTATTTGGTCTTTCAGCTATGTAATGATGCAGCCTTTGGTCATTTCCTCTATCAAGCATGCTGTTAAAAGAATCATACTTCTGGTTGGCTGTCGACCATTCTCAATCTCAGTATCTATCATTTTGTGAGATAAATAATAAGGTTGAAAGTATCTAATTCTCAGAATCACTAATCAAACAGAAATACAGAAGACAGTTAAGGGACTCTGGTACACTTGGGCAAATACATTTCTCCCTTGTGCTTATGTTACAAACTGCTGTTAATATTGAAGAGAAAAAGAGAGAGAGAAAGTTCTCTTTTTCTCTTCCCAATTGCTGGAAATCCAAGGGAAAAAAATAAATGAAAATAATTAGTAGTCCAAAATATTTGTAGCTAGTACATAATTTAAATCTTGATTCTGCTTTATAAAACTATATGAATTTGCTAAGGAAATTCGTGTCTCTGGGTCTCAGTTTCTATATAAGAGATATTAGACTATCAAAGAAGTACAGATATTTAGAGTTGAAATAGACTTTAATCAGTTATCTAGTCTAATTCATGAAAAGAATTCCCTCTATAATATAGCTAAGAAATGGTCATCCAGTTCTTTGTCTAAAGTTTTCCAAATAGTGAAACTTACCAGCTCTCAAGGCAGTTCTCATTGAACAGCTCCACTTCTGAAATGATGCCTTCCTTGCATTTCCCTCTTTACATCTCTTTTTGTATTTCGTCCTACTCTCTGGGTGGAAACAAGTCAAGTCATATCTTTGATTCATATGACAGCCCTTCAGATACTTTAAGAAAGCTCTTATGTCTCCCTCAAGTATTCTTCTCTCCAAGATAAATATTCCTGAGATCCTTCAATTGCTCTTCATATGTCATGGACTCAATAGCCTTTACCATCCTAGTTGTCCTCATTTGTACATTCTCAAATGCTCAATACATTTTTTATTTTTAAAAATTATTTTATCTTTTATGGAATAAAACAAATATTTTCATAGTATAATATAATAAAAAATGATTGCACATGAAACTGAAAATCTATTATGTACTACTTGCCATGGAAAAGAGAATTTCTGCTATTCTCCTAGAGAAGTTAAAATGTTAAGGGGTTAATCAGTGCCTCTCATGGAGCTTTCTTAGCAACTTCTGAAGTTCCTCATGACTCATTGCTGAAGATGACAAAGCAAATTCCCTTATTTACCCCCAGGTGAGCACTGCTAACTCAGTAGCTATTTAAAAAAGTAGTGAATCCTCCCCATCTCTGGACTTTGTGTGAGAACCTGTAGATCATGAACACACGTATGTTAGCTTAGACAAAGCCTAAATCCAGAGTTTGGCTGCCTCTTCTTTTTTGTGTTTCTACCCAAAGCCTGATCCTCCCCTAAGGTAATCAAGCTTGAGGAGGAGGGTTCCAGCCTTTTTCACTCAAAGCTGACTGGTAGCAGGGGTTTCTGCATTGGACAAGGTGGGTTACTAACATGAAGAAGAGCTCCACTTTGGCCTACTTTGGACTTAGTTGTCGAGTCAGATCCAATGTGGGATGAGATGAGGCAGTCACAAGTCACTGAATGTAAAGTTGGGACTAGCTCTCTGGAGGACCTCCCGATTAGCATTGATCTTAGTGGAGGAGTGAAGGAGGCAGGAGGGCCACCTTACTGGTCAAAGATGGAGTCTGGAATCTGGTGTCTTCTCTTGTTTCTATGGCTGAGAGCTGTGGCTGAGAGAGTGATCTGAGTCTGAGACTCCCTTTAAATACTCCAATAGGATTACATCACTACCTCACACTGAGCATTTGAAATTGTAGAACATTATATCACCATATTATCTTAAATATATGCCAACTAGATTGATTACATCATTACATTACATTAAGTATGTGTTTAGAGAACCATTATCTCACATTGAGTAGGTACTTAACTATAAATATCTTGCTGTCCTAGATTAAGTACACCTTTTCAGAGTTCCTGCCTCCTACAACTGAACATATAACCAAAAGAGTTTTACTTGCTCTAACACAGCAAGAAGGTACAAGAATACAGTGGTCTTTAGTTTCTCAGTATGAAGGGGAAGGGAAAAAGAGTTTATATAGTGCCTAGTTTGGGTCAAACATTGTGCTAAATGCTTTACAAATATCTCATTTGACCTCACACCATCCCTATGAGGTGGCTGTGGTTATTATCCCAGATTTACAGATATGGAAACTAAGACAGTTAAGATATTAAATGAATTACTTGAGATCACATAGTCAGTCTGAGATTTGAATTTGAATTTTCCTGAGTCCAAGTTTGACATTTTGTTCACTGAGCCACATAGGCACTCCAAAGCCTGGTCATTATGTCATCAGAGTTTATCACTGCACGGTGATAGACACCCACTAAATGTGAAGGCCTAGACTTTACTTGGCCAGGACTTTTTAAAAATACGGTTAAATGACCCTAAAGTCCATCAGATAAGGCAGGTCCAGTCATGTCCCAAGGACAGCTTTGTCCTGAGCCTAATCCATATGGATTAAGAAGGTGAGAAGAAACTTGTCAGGGAGGCTGAGGCCAGTAAGGTCCTATCATCGACCTGGATGGGATTGTTCAGACAGTGAATCTATAGACAGAGGGGAAGTCCTACTTGATAATATGTTTTGATATCCATCTCTTAGGGAGTCTGGCAATAGTAATATGTTACTTTTTCCTTATTTCCAACTTCCTGATCTGTCTTAAACACTGAGTATGCCTAAATGTGAGTCAAACCTAAGCTTTAAGCAATTTTATTCAAGGTTCTGAGATGGGATTATGATGAGTCAGAGAATTGGGAGAAAGAAAAAAAGATAAATCTCCAGATTTTAAGATGGTCAGCACACAGGGACTTCAGTGATTACTTTGTCCCTATTGCCAGATGGAAGTAACTTGTCTGGGGATTATGCAGGTAATAAATGACACAAAAATAAAAGGAATTTAGGTCTCTTTACCTTTAGTTCTGTTTTTATTTACTATACCATAATAATAGTTCCCCTTTTGCCCACTGATTTTTACTATTTTCTTTTGTAAAGTTTCTTAGCTCATCATACTGTTTTGCTCTCAGTACAACTAGTGCTGAAAAGTTTCAAACTTTACATTGACCTAAATTTTGGAATGATCAAAAAGTAAAACATAACCACAACATCACAGAATACAACATAACATAACCTAGAAAAGGTAGTTGGAGATTTATTATGTTCAGAACCCAGTGGAGTTCCATGGGGTGGTAAAGACAAATGATTAATTTCAACCAGAAGCAAAAAATGATCAGATTTGTGGACAAAACAGGAAAAGATCTATTCTCTGTACTTTGCACTGGTAGAATTAAATCATATTCTATATTCTTTGAACCTCCAGAATTAAGTGCACTTGAGTTTTGTGCTTTTATGAGTGAAGAGAAAGATAGTAATATTGGAAAAGGCCATAGACTTAGAGATGAGATTGTTTTTTTTTTTTTATTCTCTTTCTCCTTTCACCCTGTCCCTCCTCAAAAGTGTTTGCTACTGACCACTCTCTCTCCTAATATGCCCTCCTCCCTTCCCACATCCCATTCCCTTCTAATTTTCCTACAGAGTAAGATTTCTATACCCCTATTGAATCTGTATATTATATATTATATATATTATAATATATAGTATATTTGAGTGAAAAAAATGCCTTGCATGAGGTTCTACCCCATGAATATCTTATGTTCCCTATTAACCTAAACCTGACCGTAGCCTTCTTCTTAGCACTTGCAGGAGTCCTAATCTATCGATCCCATCTAATATCTACCCTCCTATGCTTGGAGGGTATAATGTTGTCCCTATTCATCCTTATAACTCTCCTAATTACCCACTTCCACATATTCTCAATATCCATAACCCCTTTAATCCTACTAGTTTTTTCACCTTGTGAAGCAGGAATTGACTAGCACTACTAGTCAAAATCTCCACAACTCATGGTAATGACTACATCCAAAATCTTAACCACAATGCTAAAAATCGTCATAGCAACTTTCATGCTTATCCCGCTAACATGATATTCCAAAAAACCCTGAGTATGAGTTAACACTACTACATACAGCTTCCTAATTAGCATCTGGAGCTTAACCCTTCTCTATCACAACTCTGATTTGGGCTACAACTATAGTAGTTCCTTCTCACTAGACTCCCTATCAGAGCCACTACTAGTTCTATCATGCTGACTAATTCCACTAATAATTATTGCTAGCCAAAACCACCTAGCCCACGAACCCCTAATACGAAAAAAAATCTACGTAATTGTACTTATCCTCCAACTCTCCCTAATTATAGTGTTCACCTCATCAGAACTCATCATATTTTACATTTTCTTCAAAACCACTTTAATCCCCACTCATCATCATTACAGGATGAGGAAGCCAAAACAAACGACTCAACGCAGGCCTATACTTCCTCTTCTACACACAAGTCAGATCACTCCCACTTCTAGTAGCTCTACTCTACCTAAACAACAGTCTAGGCTCCCTTCACATGCTAACCATATCACTAGTCTCACCGACCCTGGACACCTCCATATCAACTTCTCTACTCTGATAGGCCTGCGTAACAGCATTCGTAGTAAAAATACCACTATACGGCCTCCACTCTGACTGCCAAAGGCACACGTGGAGGCTCCTATTGCGGGTTCCATGGTTTTAGCCACCATTCTACTAAAACTAGGGGGATACGGCATCGTACGAATCACAGCCTTTACTGAACCAGTGACCACAACCTTATGCTATCCGTTCATAATTCCATCCCTCTGAGGCATAATTATAACAAGCTCTATTTGCCTCAGTGAAAAAAAAAGCACGAGTCTTCTCTGATGTCCCCAGACTGAGAGCCAGAAATGTACCTCTTACCCCTACTAATTATCTCTATTAACCCCAAATTCATTCTTGGCCCAACATACTGCAAGTGCCTCCAGCACTGCTGCTGATTCAGAGGTCCTGCCTCATTGATGCTGGGGTCTGGGGCAGGGGCTGCACTGGGATTGTGGGCTGGGATCCCATTCTGGTTCCACAGACCTTTTCTGCTGACCTCCCAGCTCCTGTTTGGTGTTTCTGGACTGAGAGGTCTGGAAGTCACCAGTACTGCTGCTGATTCCAAGGTCGGGCCAGGTCCAGCTGGGTCTGGGGCTGTAGGCTGGACTCCCACCCTGATGTCACACACCTTTGCAGCTGAGTTTCTGAGTTGCCTTAGGCTGGAAAATGTTCTATTCTGTCTTTTTTGGGGGTTCTAATGCTCTAAAATTTGTTTAGTCATTATTTAAAGGAATTTGTAGCAGTTTGGGGAAGAGCTTGGGTGAGTTCTTGCCTTTATTCCACCATCTTGACTGCGCTGCCTATAAATCTTCATCAAAATTCTCTGTCCATTCTCATTTCTTTCCTCATATGATTTTAATAAGTGTATATTCTTTGTGTGATTATGCAAATTTTGCTTTGCATCATTTTATAAAGTACTCTTTAGATTTCTTTATAATCCACATATTTGTCCACTTTAATTACTTTCTAGTGTTTCATTACTTTGATAGAATATTCTCTCATTATTGCATATTTAATATGCTTCCAGCTTTTTTTCTTTTTCGGTATGTTTTTTGTTTGTTTATTTGGTTGGCGTTTTTTTGCAATTAAATAAAAAACTCATAAAATAGGAAGCTCTTTCTACTATTTTTGATAATAGTTTCTGGGTATATTCTTAAGGGAATCTTTGAATCAAGTGGTAGGATTTTTTTTTCCTTTGGAATCTTTACTATTTTCCCTATTTTAATGTTTCCCTTCTTTCTAGATTTTTTATTTTCCTCCAAAGGATCCTTTATTGAATATATAAATGTGTAATTTATATTTATAATATTAATGGGGATTTATGATCTCTTTGTTCTTCAGCAGGAACTTGAATAAAGGAAGAAATAGTGGGCATCACGAGGGAAGAAATAGGAGATTACTTTGAATAAACTAAACCCAGGCACAAAAACAATCAAAGTGAGGTGTCCTCATTTTCTTTGAAAAAGTGCCTGCAAAGCTGGCATCATCTGGTTGGTAATTCTTTTTTGCATTCCCATATCAATGCATCAATCATTATCAAAAGTACAAAGTAGTGCAGTGAATAGAGTACTAAGGCTGTTGTCAGGAAGACCTCAGTTCAACTCCAACCTCAGCTTTTTATTAACTGTTAACTCCAGGCAAGTCATTTTAACCTCTCTCTGCTTCTATTTCTTCTACTGTGAAATGGAGATAATAATAGAACTCACTTCCCAGGGTTGTTGTGAGTATCAAATGAAATAATATTTGCAAAGCTCTTAGCACAGTGCCTGGCACAAAGTAAGAACTGAAATGCTTCTTACTGTAAAAAAAAAAAAAAGTGATACAATTACATATGTTAGAATCACGGTGTTGCTAAAGATAGGTTTGGAATAAAACAGATTCTATTCCTCTCAGAGATAAAAGTTATTGATGACTGTTAGATAAATAAACACACATTGTGATTGTTTATATAGCTTATTGTGTAGAGATTTGCTTTACAAAATCTCTGCCCTAGGCATTTTTGTCCGGTATTATTTTCAGAGGTTTCTTTTATCCCAAGGACGAAAGTGACTCTGTGTGTGTGTGTGTGTGTGTGTGTGTGTGTTTGAGAGAGAGAGAATTTTATAAATTTTTATCTTTATTATTCAAATGTTTATACTTCATGCTTTAAAAAAAAATACTACAAAAATTGTGATCCTAATGGGGGTGGAATAACTACTGAAAATTGTTGGCAAGTGTCAAAAATTTGTGAGTTAGTAATTTTTGTTTCTAACTGTAAAATAATAAAAGCAATTTGCCTTTTTTAGACAGTCTAATTAGAAATACAGAGAAAAGTTTTCCAAAAGACGTTTTAAACAAAAAAGGGCCAAAAGCAATTTGATGCCCAATGTAAGAAATGACTATTTCCCTCTTATAATTAACAGCTAATTATTATACTAGGATCAAAGGGTTTCTCCTTTTCTACTTCCTTGTCCAGAAATCAACCAGTATGGGAGATCTTTCTTAAAGACTTACTCAGGCCAACATCTAAACAGACAGTAAAAGAAATTCTAAGTTTAGACTGATGGGTGTATTTCTTCTCACTATGTTTACTCTGACATATCCTGGGAAAATATTGATTTAGGTGTTATGGAAATTGATGTCTCTTTGGCCAAGATTTTAGTGACCTAAGTCATTCATCCCAAGGTGGTCCACCTCCCAATTGATTAACCAATTAGAGATCATTCGACATCCCTCAGGAACACTACCTTTTTGAAGGGCATATAAACTGTGACCCTACTTTATTAGGGGTCTTTGGTCCAAGAGAGATGGTCAGATGATATCCTTTTATTAATAATATGCTGGCCTTATTAATAAAATGATTAAATTACCAGGAAATTATTTCTCTTGAACTCTTTAAAATAACATACTAGGCATAATAAAAACACCCAAATCACCCATTTAATTAATAGCATAGGTTTTTGTTCTATAAAATACATGCAAAATACATCGACATTTTCCTGTAATCCAGTTCTTAATTGTCCTAAATGTTACTTTAACTTTTTAAACATATTTAGTCTTTTTCATACTCAAAAAAATTCATATCTAATAAAAAATGGTAATCTCAGTGAATTATATTGATATGCTCTCTTTTATTGTCAAAGTAATAAAATAAAATAGCCTTTTATTCTATTATGTTTACATACACGTTTGTGTAAAATTTTATCCTGTTTGTTTTAGTATTTTGGTTTTATTTTTGTACTGTAGCTTGTGAGAGGCAGTATGAGCTTTTTAAAGTGAATAGGGAACAGAATCTAGAGATAAAAAGGATAGACTGTAGGTTTTCTGACATATTTTGGCTCTGTAATGGACCAGTTAAATTTATCCCTCAATGAGACAATTCTTCAAAATAGAGGTTCCTAACCTGGAGTCCATCAACTTATTTTACTATATATTCTGATAACTATATATCATTATAATTGATTTCCTTTGTTATCCTATTTATTTTTATTTTATGCACTTAAAAATATTTGGAGAAGGAATATACAGATTTCACTAAATTGTAAAAGGGTCAATGTAACAAAAGTTTAGAACTTTTGTTCTGAAATGATAAATTTTAGTGTGAAGTGATGATCTATATTGGTAGCTTACTTGAAGTTCCCCAAATCAACAAAATCACAAATGTGGTACAAAAGAAAAAGCTTCTCACTTATTCAATGGGTAAATTATATCTAATTTCATCAAGTAGAAAACTATTTAAAACGGCCCTCTACCAAGAGAGACCATAGCTTAAACTATATAGCGTCACCTTAAAGACTTCACATTAATACCAAATGACTTGACCTGGGTTATTCATGTTGTAAGTGACAGAGGTCAAATTTGAATTCTATCTCATATAAGATAAAAAACAAAAAATGGGTATTATATGTCCTTTTCACCTCCAGCTTCACCCAGGCATCTCGCTGGTGCTGTTATTAGAGCACTGTACCTGGAGTTTGGAAGACCTGACTTCAGATCTGTGGCACCGGACAAGTCACTTGATTTCTATTTGTTTCAGTTTCTTCAACTGTAAAATAGAGGTAATAATAGCATCTGCCTCTAAAGATTTTTGTGAGGATCAAATAAGATAATATTTGTAAAGTACTTAACTAGGTGCCTAGAACTTAGTAGGTGCTACATTTCCTTTCTTCCCTCTTCCCTCTAGTATCTGACCTTCCATGACTATAAGGGCTATAGGTCCCTTGGGATAGAAGAATAAAACCAAACCTCACTGAGATACTCTTAGCAGCTATGGGAGGCAAATTCTCTTCCAACTTCTTTTCAGCCTTCTTTGTCACCTCTCAGCTCCCTTTTACACTGATCACCAGTGTCAGGTTTTATCATAGCCATTATAATCTCTTTTCTAACTTCTTCTCGCCCTTCCCCCGCTCATTTTTCGATTTTTCATTCCTTTAGTTTAAAAGATTTCACCAGATGGAGAGGCATAGGTGGAAATCTAATTATATTACCTTTTTTTCTTTACACCCCACCCCGTTTCCAATTTTTGTTGAGCAATTCAACACCTAGATTCTCAACTTTGTCATTATCTGTTCTTGATCCTTCATTTTTTCACTTGTATATATGAAGCAATGTTAAATCTTGTCAGTTCTTCTTCAACATCCTTTGAATTTGTCTATTGCTGCTTATTAGATCTAGTTTAGGGCCTCCCTATCTATCTTTTCATGTAGGTTTGTCTTAGAATTCCATGATATGATGTTACTTTCAAAGCATAAAAATCCTTACATTAAATCTTAAGAATTACATAATAAATGAGAAGTTGGGATTCCATGTAAAATTTTTCAGTTACTTGGAGCTCTTAAAATTCCCCCAATAGTAGGAACTTTAAATCAAGAGCCAGTTGCTCAGTAGCATCTGAGGCAAACCATCCCTTTTTGTTTGTTTTTTGTTTTTGTTTTTTCCTAAAAAGTAATCCAATTAATAATGCCCATGTCATTTTTGATAAGATATTAAAGCCTTTAGACCCTTTACTTCTTAGCCTGTTTAATTGGAGCTGACATTTTGAAAGCTAATGCAATGTTCACAGAGTACTTTTAAGATAACTACTATATAAATAAAAGACATTTAATAATGATGATCATAATTGCAAGTAGCAATGGCATTCATTGTGCAGTACAAAGGATCACCTTTATCTTAATAGCTTGGATTTATCTGTTAACTTTTTCACTTAATCAGTATGCAGTGCTTTGGAAAATTTTGAAAATAAATATGGTATATTAATAAATTTCTAATTTATTTGATATTATTTTTCTATTAATTCATACTTTCATGTGTGTATATTATATATGTATTTTATGTGCATGCATATGCTTATCTGTTTTTTGTACAAACAAAATATGTGTATTTGGGAAAGATTGTGTATGTGTAAGGATATTATTTATAATAAATTTGGTGTAGTCAAGAGAAAAGGAACTAAGATTAAGGAGCAAAGAAAAGGCCTTTTTTTTTTTTGCCTGCCTTCCTTTCCTTTTCACAACCTAAGTGCAGGGGTCCTCAAACTTTTTAAATAAGGGACCAGTTCACTGTCCCTCAGATTGTTAGAGGGCCGGACTATAGTAAAAACAAAAACTTTGTTTTGTGGGCCTTTAAATAAAGAAACTTCATAGCCCTGGGTGAAGGGGGGCTGTAGTTTGAAGACCCCTGAATAAGGTTTTAGCTTAGACTTGAAGGAAGCCAAGAAAGCTAAAAGACAGGGGAGGAGGAAAGTATTCCCCCTCCTTCCCTAAAGGCATGGGGAATAGCTTAAAAATGGTGTGTTGTTGCCAAGGAATAGCAAGAAGACCAGTGTCTTTAGATCATAGAATATGTGGAAAGTTATAAAGTGTACAAAACTGGAAAGGTAGAAAGTGAACAGGTTTTATATAAAGGATTCTAAAATCCAAATAATATTTCATATTTGATCCTATGTGTCATAGGTAGCACTGCAGTTTTTTAAGGAAAATGAAAGCTCCATTTACCACTGTGTTTTCCATTGTTTGTGATTGTAATGAGTGTCATATTTTCTCTTAAAGATTGTAACGTTCTTTGGTTCAGTTTTCTTGGGGTCTCTGGGAACAGTTTTTGTTTCAGCTCAGTTATCACTACTAGAGTAGCCAAGGGTTAAAGTCCAAATCCTTTATTGTCTCCTTGCCTAGGCCCAGTTAGCTTTCTTAAAGGCCTTCAGGAGTCTTGGTTTCAGTGAAGAAATGAAGGAGGAGAGCCTGCTAATAAGGTGGTGTGAGATGGGATAAATGAATCTAAGTCCAAGAGCATGTGCTTCAGCCTCCAGTCTGCTTGTCTTCTGTACCTTTGAATCTGGCGGAGTTTGTCCGAGCTTATGTGCTTTCTTATCATAGGTGTGAATCTTGTAGAACTACTTGTACTGTACTAGAGAACTATTAAGCACCATGCTAAACTGGATAACCATTGTCTCATCAATTCCACTTACTTAGCACCTTATAAGAGTCCTTGTTTCAAGTTCAGAGTTCTGGCCCACAACAAAAGATTTTTTCTGCATTTATTGATATAATCATGATTTCTGCTGTTTTATTATTGATATGGTCAGTTATGCAGACAGTTTTCCTTAAAATCACACACACACAAACACACACACACACACACACACACACACCCCTATGGGATTAAAAAAGAATAAAAATAAGATAACGATAAAGAGGCAAGGGGAATTTAAAGAAATAGGAGGACTAATGGAAAACTGTGTCGAGTACTGAGGAATGCTTGATGAAAGTATCAATATGTGTCAGAGACTGGACTTGAACACAGATTTTCCTGGCTTTAAGAACAGATCTCTTAACTGATGGCCATTGCTGCCTTTCCTAAGAGATAAACAAGGGGATTGTATTATGCTCAAAAGAACTATAAACAGTAAAAAAAAAAAAAAAAATTGATATTATACATACACTAAATTGAATATGTAAATCTGTAAAGCAAATATTAAATTACAAAAAAGAAAAAAACAGAGGGTAAAATAGTAGTGATAGGAAGACACTCCTTTCTCAGAGCTCTAGACATCTAACAAGAAATTAAATAACATGTATATTGTTATGTTAAATGTATATGTTAAATGTACATATAAAATGTATACAGAATAAACTGGAAATAATCGATAAAGGAAAGGGCACTAAAATTAAAGGGGACTGGGAAATATGTCTTACAAAAGGTGTGATTTAATAAAATTGAGAATTAAAAGAAGATAGCATGCAGAGATGAAGTGGTAATAAATTCCAGGTATGGGAGAGAGTCAGTTGAAAATATGGTCTGGAGAGGGAGTATCTTGTGTGAAGACTAGCAAAGAGGCTAGTGTCAGTGAATTGCAGTGTATTTACTGGTGAGTATACAAAAACATTATTTATGAAATAATATGAAAGACTTTAAACCTTTTTCTTTTTTTTTTTTTTTTTGGGGGGGGGTGGTAGTATTAACATGGATTAAGTACTTTGCCCAGGGTCACACAGCTAGTAAGGAAGGATCTAAGAACAGATTTAAACATAGATTGAGTTAATTTTTTGATATTTTTTTAAAGGCAATCCGGGTTAAGTAACTTGCCCATGGTCATACAACTAGTAAGAGTCTGAGGTCTGATTTGAATTCTGATCTTCCTGAGTTCAGAACCAGTGTCCTAGCCCTAGCTGCCCCATGTGAAAAGGATACAACATTATTCTTTTCCTTCCCTCTTGTCTTCCCTGATCACCAGTTAGAATCCTGAGGGAGGAACACGAGGCACCTTTCAACCTTGACCAGTTATTTTGTACCGAAACCTGCATGTATCGATAACATAAGTTTTAAATTCTTAATCTAATGAATTCTTGAAATTGGTTTCTGTACTTTCAAAAAAGAAAAACGAGACTAACCTACATGGAGTAGGGCCTTTTCCTACTAGTCCTACCATACTTTGTATCAGGGGTCATCTATTACCCCAAAATGTGCCCTATTAATCTTTTGGTATCTTTGTTTCCTTTCTTTATTTTTGACCTACTTTAAAGATACAGGATCACTTGGGCAAAAAAGGCAAACAATTTGTTCACTCTTTTTCATATTCCAAATAATTTTCAAGAACAATTAAACCAATTCAAAGTTCCTCCAACAATGTATGAATGTCCCTGTTTTTCCTTATCTCCTTGAGTGCGATCTATTTCCATCTCTTGTTATATTTCCAAATTTGCTTCTATGAAGTTAAGCCCAGATTGATTTCAATTTACTTTACCCTTATTAATGATTTCCAGCAATCTCTTTTCATTTGGCTCTAGTTTACAATTCTTTTATGAAAAATGTTCATGTCATTGGACTACATATTCATTAGGGAGAATGACTCCTGACTTTGAACATTTGTGTTAATTTCCTATCTGTTATTTCAGATCTTTCTCAGAGAGATGTTAAAATAAGTATTTCCCTACCCCTACCATGAGTTTCTCTTATATTGTCTTATTTTTATATTTAAATTGCTATTTTCTTTCTTTCTTCCCCTCCCCTTGAATATTTTTATCCATTTTTTGGGTTAAGAATTCATCTCCTAAAAAAAATTGTCAAGGATTAGTATCTCCCTCCAAAACTTACTCTTTTTTTTAATGCAATGGCAAGTAAATTGTGGATGTAAGGAAGAAGGAATTAAAAAGAACAAGAATAAAAGACACTGTTACCAAAACATGGGATCAAAAGAGAATATAGTCTGATCAAGAGCAAGAGAAAAGAGGTGTGTGGTCTTATGGCTAATGTACCCATGAAATGTAGGAAGAAACTTAGAGAGGAGGAGGAACATTGTGTGAATCCTACTCTCATCAGAGTTGGCTCAAAGAAGAAATAATTGACATATTTGTTTTACAGAGAATCTTCTCTCACCTCATTAAAAAGTGGGAGAGGAAAAGGAAAAGGAGATGTAGCAAGAAAGTGAGGATGGGAAATTCACATCAGATGGATCCCTCTGTATTGTACTTTTAGGGGAAATAAGACAAGAATCTTACAGAAACAGCAGATGGGGATATGTTGTGATCTTTATCATTGCAACTCTTAAATTGATGAATTCATGGCTTTTTTTAAGTGTGACTTTTTTGTCATATGTCCTGTATCTATTTGCAATTATAGTTTGTAGTATATATAGTTTTGGTATAAAATTCTGGACTAACCTGTCTTTTTTATTTCAACAAACTACTTTTCAATTCCCCTTGTAGTTCTTACTGAAGAGAGTCTCTTAAGTTTCTATTCTTGGGTTTATCAAATACTGGATTACTGATTGTGACTGCTTCTGATTTACTCAGAGTATCTATTGTTTCTTGAAATTGTCTATCCTCCATTTCAAACTCTACAAAGTATAGAGGTGGTCTGGAATAGTGCATAGTGAGCTGGTCTTTAAGTCAGGGAAACCTTGTCTTAAGTCCCACTTCTATAACTTAGGGCTTTATAACCTTGGAAAAATCATGTAGTCTCTTTGTATAGACTGTTTCTTCATATGGTAGTTCCATATACCAGTGAAATCATATCTATCATTTTTATCTCTGTCTTCTCTACCTAGTTAATCCTTGGTAATTTGATATAAAATTAAATCTATAAATTTAAGTATTATTACTTGTCATATTTGAATAAGTGTCTTCATTTGCCACCAGCTGTTCAGTTTGGTTTTGACTCTACCTTTATCATCATAATGCTCTCCCAAGATAAACATATCACTGGGAAACTTAAAATCATCATGGAGCCCACTTAACCTTTGTTACTCACACTTCATCAGTACTTAGTGGCTTCTGCCTCTCTGATTGGAGGATTGGCGGTTGGAGCAAGAAATACTTTTCATAGTCTTCCTTTATAAAAGGCTCAAAATCTTAACCATCTTTTCATTTGACACTAGCTTCTCTGCTTGGTTTTAGCTGTAATATATGTAAGTCTTAAATTTATATTTGTTGACTTGATTTTCAGATATTTTATGCATTTCTATAGTTACTTCTGTTCTTGCTGTTGAGAGTGTATGCTATTATTTCAAAAACTTATTTTGAATTCTGGTGAATTCTTTGAATATTTTCTTCACTAATCATCCAGAGCTTTCTAAGTAAATACCATAATCTCAAATAAGTATATATATATTTTTTTCTCTTTGCCAGTACTCATATTTATAATTTCTGTTAACTGCTGCTAAAAGTAGCATTACCAGAGCTTACATGTCAAGTAATAATGGAAAAAAGGAAACAAATCAATATTTATTGGGAAATCTTATCACATTTGATTTTGGTTTTAGATGCATACTTTTTATCATATTATATGACTCTTCTGTGCTTATTCTCCTTTGGTGTTTAACATTAAAATATAGTGTAGTACTTTTCACTGAGATTTTTATATTAGTAATACATTAATAATATTAGTCTATGATTTACTATCTACTTTATCACTCCTTTGTTTAGGACCATGTTCTCTTATAGGAATAATTTGGTAGAATGTTTTCTTCTTAAGAAGTAGCATGGGTATTAGTTGATCCTTCTGGATCACAGGTCCTCTCTTCTCCACTCCTGAGAGTTTTCCTTATATAGCTCTTATGTCAATTTTTAAAGTTGTATTAAACTTTTTCTACTTAATTTTTGTAGGTTACCATTCATTTCCTTTATCTTTTCATTTTTCCTAATATATAATTGTGTGTAGTTAGGTCTAGTAGTTCTTTCTTTTCTCCTCCATTATGAATATACTTTATTAATTTTAATTGTCTTACTTAAAGGCTTATGGCCTTTTAATTAATATTCTCAAAGAGCCAGATTTTTATTTTGTCATTTCTTTTATATTTATTATTTTTCATTTCATCAATTTTTTAAAATTTCTACTATTTCAGATTCTTTTATACTTCTTTTGGGTTTACTAATTTTATTTTCTATATAAATAAAAATATTCTAAATAAAAATTAATAGTTAAGTTTACTAAAAATCTTTTTTCTATGAATATAAATTATTAGTGAGGGAGCACAGTTATCCTTTGAGAACTCCTTTAGATACATCTCTGAAATTTTGGTGTGTTATCTCATTATTATTCTCTTCTGCATAATATTTTTTACTTACTTATCACTCAGAATGCCAAGTTTCCACATAGTTCTGCATATTTTCCTTTTGTTTCCTAAGTTTCTTACTAGCTAGTTTCTGATGAATGTGAATAATGATTTCATTATTCAAATTTGAAACTACTTATTTCCATTGGGTTGGAACCAATTGCCATTATAACTTACATAATTATAATTTTGAATAGTGAAAATTCAGTTATCTTTGACTTTTGAGAATTTATTATTCATACTAATCTGCACTTGGCTATAGTATACTATCTCTATAATGTCTGTATTGCTTATTTCTACCTTTAATATTTATTATTTCCAAGTGTTCCAACACAATATCTATTTTTATAAAGGCACCATTTGATCATGGAAAGTATGTGAGCGTGCGTATGTATGTGTGTGTGTCCTTGCCATTCAGAAGACTATTTTATGTTTCAGCTCTTACCTCAGTTACAATTCTTCATCAGATATTTTGTTTTCTTTTTGTTATATTAAGTCACCAAGAGGAAGATTTAGAACTTTTATAATTATTTGATTACCCATATATAATATCACAGCATTATAGCTCAGGTACTTTGTATTTCTCAGTTTAGATTCTATGCCATTTGATGTATATGGGGAAATAAATATACATATTAAATAGTAATATTGTTTCATTGTGATACCTTTGAACACGAGAGACAGCATGTGTATGTGACCTTGGAATCCAGAAGATGAGTTTAATTTCTGCTTGTCATAATACTGATTTTATAACCCTTGGTCATTTACTCAACTTCCTAGTATCCTTGGTCACTAACGCAAAGATGATTAAGTTTCAAAGGAGATGTTGATTTGCTTTGTTTGAATGAATTTCCTTATCTGAAGTACACCATAATAGTGAAATAGCATTTTGTTGTTGTTGTTTTGTAATTATAAATGTAAATGTAGTTTCTCTGTCTCTAATAAATTATTGTTCTTTTTTATTTGATAACTGCATTGCAACTCTTGGCATCAAGATCTTCATTTTACTTCTGTTTTCATGAAATTCAATTTTGATTTACTTCTTGAGAGATAGTATTTTTCTTGTATTCCAATGGCTTATTTCTGTTTTCCCTCATCCTTCCATTTTTGTAACATAGTCCTATTTCCTTTTAACCATAAATTAATCAGCAAATATTTGTTAACTCTGCATCAGGTATTGAGGATTTAAGAAAAAGTAAAATTTCCATACTTAGTAAGCTAAGAGACATCCTATATACATAATAAGTATGTAGAAATACAAGTTATTTGGAGGAGAAGCTAGGAAAGACTCAGTATGGAAAGTAGTGCTTGAGCTTAGATTTGAAAGAAATTCAGGATTATAAGAGGCAGGTATGAAGAGGAATTCATTTCAGGCATGGAAGACAGTCTGAGACAAAACATAGTGTGTGAAAAAAGCCAGAATGTCAGTTTGTATGGATTCTAATATCCATGCAAATTGAACCCAGCAAGGTTTATTGGTGTGAGTGTGAAGGATAGTTTCAGCTTTTTTTTTTTTTTTTTTTTGGGGGGGGGGGGAGGGCGAGGGGGAAGAGAAGAATGAAGGTCGAAGGCAGGGGTTGGTTGGTTAAGAACCTGCCCAGAATCAATTCATGCAATTTGGTGTCTATCTCCTTTCCCCTGTCCATGAAAGCACCTTCCCTAACTTCAGCTACATGTACATTCCCTTTTTTTTTTCATTTGGATGAACCAGATCAATGTTTTTAATGTCTCATGACTGTACAAGGGTTGATACATAAGTGTGAAAGGATAGTTGTACCCCAAAACAGTCAATGAGGTTACTTCTGCTAATATATGAACTGTGGATGTCAGCTTTCTAATGTTATTCATATGCCTTTTATCTTACATGGTATTACTTTCTTATTGATTTACTACATAAAGGGCCTCATGTATCAACTTTGTCTTCAGAAGTTCTTAAGGCATATGCGTTCATTCCCTTAAATTTCCATTACTTTCCGAGGTCAATATTACTGAGAAAATTCCAGCACAGAATAAATACTGAATATACCATTTCAAGATGAAAAAAGAAAACATTTGTAGGGATATTGCTGGATATGTGTATGGTTGCAGGTAAGTGTGAATTTAAATTAAAGTTATCCTAAGTTATTATAAATGAGGACCTTCCATACATTATACTTGCTCTATATTAAAACTTTTCTTACTGTGTATATTTTGTTAGAATGAGAAGAAGAAATAGAAAGACACGAAGATATGGAGTTTTGGACACAAATCTAGAAAATATGGAATTAACACCTTTAGAACAAGATGATGATGATGATGATACAACACTTTTTGATGCCAATCATCCCCGAAGGTAAATAAAAATTCAGACTAAACAATGTACTAGAGTAAAAATTACAAAGAGAGTCATGTTTTAATATATTATCTTCCTAATAACCAGCTTTCTCTGCTTTGACTGCATTACCATCAAACTTTATACACTAAAATTGCTGTTATACATAACTGCATTTGTATGTGGGTGCATGAGTACACACACACACACATACACACACACACACACACACACACACACACACACACACACACACACACATCAATGTTGAGTTGGTTATATAGGAAGAGTCCATTAGAGCAAATGTATTTATTTGCTGTGCTTTGCTTATTTGGCAAGACTGTTTTGAAGGTAACTGAGATAATATCAGGAAGCCCATTCAAAAAAGTAAATACTTCTCATCTACCACTGTACCTTGTCCATAATTGAGCATTAGTGTTTTTAGGAAATTTGAATGCAATGAATCTATTATAATATTCCTGCAAATTTATCATCAGATGGAATTCTGTCTGTAATGTTTACTCCAGTAAAACTTACTGGTAAGGAAATTAGATGATTTGTTTCCATGCTCAAAAATATGTCATGCTATAAGTTTGTTGAGTATAATCTGAGAGGAATGCTAGGTTAAAATAAAGTTTTCATTATATAAAATTATATAAAAAAATAAAAGTTTTCATTATATAAAAAAAAGCAAGATAAATGGAGTAATAAGATTATTACCACAAGGGCTATGAAATCTGTTTATAGAGTGTTACTTCTGTCATTTCACTGAGAAAGGCAACTCTTCACCAAGGAATTTCCTTTACTAGTGTGAAGTGATTCTTGGTTTGCAATTTCTAACCTTAAAGGGTTTTGGGATAGTCCAGGAGTGAGAATTAAGTAACTTACCCAACAGCCAGATTATATGTCAGAGGTGAGATCTTGACTCTCAGGCTATCTTTACCATGCTGTGTTCCTTATCCATGACATGAAAATTTTGATGTGCCATTAGGGGGTTAATTCATTTACATAATAGGAGCTCCCCTTGATACACTTCAGTTCTTTCCATGCCATCACTCCTGCACTAAATATTCTTGCCTTCTTTCACCCTCTTGATTTTTTGATGAACCAGTTCATCTCTACACTGTCCTCATTGTTAATCTGTATCTGCCAAGACTAGCCTTGAATTACTACCATCAGCTGGCACCTTTGTTCCTACATATGTGCTGGATAACAAAGCTGGAGAAAATCAGGTAAATAATCAGATTGAGTGCACTACAAATTTACATTAGATAACTTCAACTGGTCCCTCACTGTGGGAAAGCCATCTTCTTATATTTCCCCAATTAACTCACAATACAACTCACCATAGTAGCTCATCCTTTTCATCCTTCCTCAAAACTTCCTTTTCCCTCTTCCCATCATTTAAAAATCTAGTCTTACATTTTACAGAAAAAGTTGAGACCATTCTCCCAGAGCTTCCTCTTCTTTCCTTTTGCTCATTTCACATTGTTAAGATACCTTTTTCTACTATCTCTGCCTTCAATTATCTCTCACCTAAAGACAAATACCCCCACATGCACAAATCTTCCCATTCTATTCCATATTCTCCATCAGATTCTCTCTTCCATCTTTCTTTTACTCTCACTTAGGTTCACTACAAACATGTCTATATTTCTCCCATCCTCAAAAAACCCTTACTTGATCCAAATTCATTTCCACTAGCTAATGTTCCATGATCTCTTCTTTTTTTGGCTAAATTTCTTGAGAATGCTCTCTCTGATGTCTGCCTCTGCTTCCTTTCTCCATTCTTCTAAAACTGTTTTCTCCAAGTTTACCATAATCTTTAGTATCATATCTAATGACTTTTCCCTACCCCCACCCCTGCCCTCATACTTCTCGACTTCTTTGTAGGCTTTGAGATTTTCGATCACTTTCTCTTTGATACCTTTGTCTCTCTAGGTTTTCGTGATATTACTGTATCCTGGTCCTCCTTCTACCTGTCTGACCGTTCCTTCCCAATCTCCTTTGTTGAATCTTCTTCCAGCCCAGGAAAGGTAGGTATCATCCAGGGTTCTGTCCTGGATCCTCTTTTCTCCCTCCATACCATTTTACTTGGTCATTTTACCAACTTTCATGGTCTCAGTTATCATGCCTGTACTGGTAATGCTGAAATCTATTTATCCATCCAGCTTTCATGGTCTCAGTTATCATGCCTGTACTGGTAATGCTGAAATCTATTTATCCATCCAGACTTCTGATCTTCAGATTCACATCCCTAGTTGCATGACATTTCAAACTGGATATTGTACAGATATCTTAAATGCAACACAGCCAAAACTGAACTCAATTATCTTTTCCCTGAATCCTGATATCTTCTCATCTTCCTTATTTTTGTCACTACCATTCTGTCATTCACCCAGAATCACAACTAAGGTATCATCTTCAGGTCCTCACTTTCACCTCCCCATCTCCAGCCTGTTGCCAAGTCCTATTGATTTTACCTTTTTAATCAATTCTCATATACTCATTTTTCTCCTTGCTACCATTTGTTACAAGTTCTTTTGCCTGGTGTGTGGCAGTAACCTTCTGGATGGTTTTCCTGCTTCAAGTCTCCTCATCCTAGTCCATCTTCCACTCAACTGTCAAGTTGTTTTCCTGAAGCAAAGATCTGGCCATCCCATCCAATATTCCCGTAAACATTTAAATGCCTAATGTGCTAAGCCCTGGGAATACACTTAAGAAAAATATAGTCCCTGCCTTTGAGTAGCTTACCATGTAAAAGGGGTGGAGAACAATATACAAAAAACAAAGCAAAAAAGTGGGGGCAAGAGCCATCTTGTTCCAGGTATTGAAACTAGACAGAGCAATAGAGGCAAAATGGACTGAGTTTCTACTTTCTATACAAAAAAGCAAGGAGAGAATTTTGCTACTTCACCCTCCAGCTTTCCAAAGGAGAGAGAAAGCTGAGAAAAAAGTAATGTCAATTTAGGCTTGTTAGTAACATAGTGATAAGTTTAGAAGGGATGAGCCTCTGGGGAGGAGCAGATATGTTGTTTCTACCTTTAAAACCAGGCAAGAATACAGTGGAATGGCCTTGTTAATTCCTATTAAGTAAACTTAAACTCCCTATTACCTGCAGTATCAGCCAGAAAAACTTGTGATTACCTTCAAAATCGAGCCTCTTCTGTCTTTCCATTCTTCTTGTATATTACTCTCAGGCTCTAGATAATCTTGTGAATGACCTTGAAGATACTCCATTTTCAGATTCTACTGGAATACTCTCCCTATCCCTTTACCTGCTGACTTCCTGGCTTCCATCAAGTCCCAGCTAAAATTCCATCTTTTGCAAAAAGCCTTTCTTCATACCCCTTAATGCTGCTTTCTTCCTTCCATTGATTACCTCCAACTTCTTGTCACATAGTTGTTTTCATGTTGTTTGTTTAGGGTGTGGGCTACTTGAGAGCAGTGATTATCTTTTCCCATCTTTATTTTCCTCAGTACTTGGCTGCTCATTGGCTGATTGAGCTGGCTGATTTTTCTCAGGATTCAAACACAATTCTAATTTCAAGTATGTTGCTAGGAGATATTGCTTCTCTCACAGTGGTCAAGATTATGTTGATAGAGGCTCCAATAAACTTAGCATTTTAAACAAATTCAATTTTAGGAATTATTTGTCCAAAAATCAAACAGTTGGGAAATAGGTAGCCAAACATTGCTAAGCTCATAAAATAATCATGCAACAATATTAAATCATTACAACAAAATAATCATTATCTAGAAGACACTTTCAACATAATTCTTGAAATTCTTAAAATTTATTAAATAATGTTTTCTTATTTAGACTACTATAACAGACTATCTCTTTGGAAAAAGTAAATGAATAAAGGTGAAAATTTTTAAAAATCTATAGATAAAGATACTTTTTTCTATAGTAATATAGTTAAGATGTATATCAGAATGGTTGTATTTGATAAAGTTGATAAGTAATAATATTAGTACATATACTTAAATTTCCTTTTTTTTTTTTTTAAATAACTTTTTATTGACAGAACCCATGCCAGGGTAATTTTTTACAATATTATCCCTTGCACTCACTTCTGTTCTGATTTTTCCCCTCCCTCCCTTCCTCCACCTCCTCCCCCCTCCACCCCCTCCCCCAGATGGCAAGCAGTCCTTTACATGTTAAATAGGTTACAGTATATCCTAGATATAATGTATGTGTGCAGAACCAAAGAGTTCTCTTGTTGCACAGGGAGAATTGGATTCAGAAGGTATAAATAACCCGGGAAGAAAAACAAAAATGCAAGCAGTTTATATTCATTTCCCAGTGTTCTTTCTTTGTGTGTAGCTGCTTCTGTCCATCCTTGATCAATTGAAACTGAATTAGCTCTCTTTATCGAAGAGATCCACTTCCATCAAAATACATCCTCAAACAGTATTGTTGTTGAGGTATATAATGATCTCCTGGTTCTGCTCATTTCACTTAGCATCAGTTCATGTATATACTTAAATTTCCTAAATTGATAACTTTAATTATCAAATTTTATTTTTCTCTTTCCACCTTAACTAAAACTTTGTTAAAAAACATAGAAATGTACTAAAATGTGTAAAAGAAGGATTTAAATATTATTACCTGCTTTTTTTTGGTTGCAGATAAGAATGTGCCTTTTAATGAGAAAACATCATTGGTGAACATCATAGGAAAAAGCTTATGATTAAGGAAGAAGAAGCCAATATCAGTCACAGCATGGGGGGTATTTAAGTTATGTATATTATGACTTTTAATTTGTTGTTGAAAAAAAATACTGTATCAGTTTGTTGCATCTTTGTATATATAGGAATGTTCTATTATAAATGAGTTCAAATTTGAAAAAAAGAAATGCATTATAATATAAAGCTACTTGAAAATTACCATTAAAATAGTGTTTTCATTTTTCTTTTCTTTACTGTTTACCATGTGGTAAACAGTTTCTGTTTATATGCTAATCAGCTAATGTTAATTGTTTTGCTGGTATAATGTTTTAAGTAATTATACTTGTAAGTATCCATTGAAGTGCAAATTCTTTAATATAATTTGATTTTTTTTTCCCCAACAAAATGTATTTCCCATTTTTGGGGGGAAATGCCAGATGTACTGCTTTGTTTTTGACTATTTTTTAAACTATATGACTATATGAGCTATTGTATGCAAAGCAATAAATGTGATATTAAATTGTTTTAAGTGTACTAAAAGAAATGTGGAAGGCAGTATCATTTGAAGATAAAAATTTATTTCCAAAATAACTCTAAAATTTCTGTGCTGTTATTTCAATAATACATATTTCTCCTCATTTTTAGAAAAGTTTTGTGACATATTACATATTATTAATACTGCCATCATATATAATTCTGTAATTTCAAAAATTGAATATATATACAAGATATTAATTTCAAGAACTTTAAAAAATTTTGAGACTTAAGATGTTTTCAGAAATCATTGATTTCAAAGATTTTTCACTATATATTTTCTTTACATAATGTGAGCAGATGCAATTTAATATATTAGAATGAAAACTTGAAATAATTGCAAAAATGGTAAGGGTAGGGGCTGTAGTGATCATTGACATTTATATATTTCTTTAAAATATGCAAAGCATTTTTCATAGATTATCTCATTTCACTCTGATAACAATACTGTAAAGTATATTATGTTACATAATTTCTTTTATATGTAGTCATGTATATGTTCTGTTATGGCTATTATTTATAGTAACTATTTTCATTTTACTGATGAGGAAACTGAGGCATTGCCACATTCATAGTAGTAAACATTGGCATTTGAATTCAAATATTTCTGCCTTTGAGACTACGGTATTATCTGTTGCATTGTGGTACCTGTCAGGGATACTAAAATAATGACAGTGAAGAATTAAGAGTTAGGGGAAAGAAGTTCTGCTCCCAAGATGAGAGAGTGAGGAAAAAAAATCCTCAGAAATCTTCCCAAATTCCCTTCCAAACCACCAGAAAATATCAGAATTGAAACAGGCATAGGAGAACAATCTATCAGCCTGGCAGGAAAGCTCCCAGCCTGTGGCAATATGCCAAAGGAGCTCTTCTCCTTCAAATGAGCAGTCTTGTGTATCACAGCAAGGTCCTGCCCTAATGACCCCAACCCCAGTACAAGCCATCAGTAAGGCCTTGACCCAATTTCTGACCAGTACTGTTGAAGACCCTCCTTGGGGCTGACCAGAGAGTGGGACCCTGTTCCTGGGACCTACCCTTGAAAGACCCTATTTCCAATCAACAGTGGCCCTGACTTTGGGGCAGACCAGCAAAAAGATCTGTCCTCCCGGACCAGCTACCAGAAAAACTCTGTTACCATAGCAACTCAGCAGCATTGCCCTACCCCTGGAGCATGACAGCTGCTAACCCTCACATCCAGGGGAGGCCCCTTTTAATACGAGTCAGAGGGGAAGCCTATCTTCCATAGGAAACAAGCAGGTAAGACCTGAAGCCAAAGGAAAGCCAGCAGTAAGACCCAGCGCCCCAGCAGAAAAAGCTCAAGACAGGAGCCCAACTCACATAAAAACACCACATCACAAAAAAGGCAGAAAAATGAGCAAAAAACATACCAACAAAAAAAAAACAAAACAACCTTGACTATAGAAAGTTACTATGGTGATAGGGAGGATTAAAGTATAATCTTAGAAGAGGACAATAGGATCAAAATGATTATATTGAAGCCACAAAGAAAATATAATTTAGTCTTGGGGCCAAAAAGAATTCCTGGAAGAATTTAAGATGAGATTTTAAAAAGAAAATTAGAAAAATAGAAGAAAATTGGGGAAACAGATAAGAAGAATGCAAGCATCATGAAAAAAGAATCAATAGCATGGGAAAAGATATACAAAATTTTTCTGAGGAAAAGATATCCCTAAAAAAATAGAATTGACCAGTTGTAAAAGGAAGTATGAAAACTTCCTGAAGAAAATAATCCTTTAAATTAGATTTGAACAAGTGGAGACCAATGACTCTATGAGATATCAAGCTATGATTAAAAACAAAACCAAAAAAGGAAAGAAATAGAAGAAAATATGAGATTTCTCATTGGAAAAAACAGTTGACCTACAAAATAGAACCAGGAGAGATAATAAGGATTATTGAACTACCTGAAAGCCAAGGTAAAAAAGAAAAAAAGAAAAGAAAAAACCCAGACATCTTTTTTTTTTTTTAATTATCAAAGGAAATTTCTTCAATGTATTAGAAGCAGAGGGCAAAATAAAAATTAAAAGAACCATTCCCTGAAAGAGATCCCAAGGAAGCAAAACCAAGATGGTGGTGGAGTAAAGGATGAGACTCATCTGAGCTGTCTCCCAAATAACTTTAAATAATGACTAAACAAATTTTAGAGCATCAGAATCCACAAAAACCCAGAGTGAAACAATTTTCCAGTAAAGACAATTTAGAAGTTTAGTAACTTCTAAATTGCCCAATGGGGGAGAGCAGTGCAGGCTGCACCAACACAGCTCTGGTCCCAGCAAACTAGCAGTGGGCCTTGGGGCCTCTGAATTAGTGGCAGCAGCAGTGGTTTCCAGACTTTTCCCCCCACAGAAGTCAAAGACAACTTGGAATGTCAGCAGGAAAGGTTTTTCACGCTAGAGTGTGAGGGGAGCCTCAAAAAATCAGGAGTAAGCCTTGGGAGTCACTGTATTAGTAATGGTGACAGCAGTAGCATATGGAGGCAGCCTCTACAAGTCTCAGCCCACAGATAGTAAGGAGGTCAAACAACTGGTCAAAGGCGATTACCGGAGTTTCTTTGCTAGCTTTGAGGCAGGACTCTGTTGCTTTGCCTATACTCAGATCCAGGACACAGTTCTAGGGTAAAGAGGAGCACTAACCCACTAGAACTTATAGCCAGAGTGGATTGGGAACCTCCTCACAATTCCAGTATAGAAAAGAGTGCTTGTGTTCCCTCACAGACCAAAGCACAGGCCAGAAAAGGTGTAGACACACCTGTTGGATCATACAATTCTGGAAGAAATGAAAACTCACAGGTTCTAGAAGATCTTTGAAAACAGCTGCACAAAACCTGGAAGCTTGGGACATTGCACCCTCTACCCTGGAAACAGCCCTACTTTAATAAAAAGTTCCTAAAAGAAAAACTCCTAGGAGCATCATGGCCAAATTCCAGCACTCACAAATTAAAGAGAAAATATTACAAATAGCCAAAAAGAATTCAAATATTGTGGAGCTACAATCAGGATGACACAGGATTTGGCAGGTTCCACATTAAAAATAAAATATAACTGGAGGCAAAGGAGTTAGGATTATAACCAAGAATCATCTACCCAGAAAACCTGAGCATAATCTTTCGGGGGTGGGGCTGGGGGGAAGGAAAAGGGGAGAGGAGGACATGGACATTTAATGAAATAGAAAACTTCCAAGCATTTCTAATTAAAAGACCAGAGCTGAATAAAAAGTTTTGACCTCCATATATAAGACTCAGAAAACATCAAGGTGAAGAAGAAATCTGAAAAAGAAAACATCTAATAAGGTTAAACTTTATATATATGCCAAGATACTATTTGTAACTCAGTAACTATTACTGTAAGAGCAATATGAGAATATGTAGACAGAGGGTGTGGATATAAGTTGACTTTGATGGGATGATATCCCAAAACCAGAGGGTGAGAAAGAACATTATCTTGGAAGAAGCAGAGGAGAGATTGAATGAGTTGTTATCCCACATAAAAGAGGCATGAAAGAGCTATTTTAATGGAGGAGTAGATGATGGCATGGAAAGTTTATACCTCTTTTGGCTCATAGGGAATAATATCTACACTCAGTTCTATATAGAAAACATCCTTTTAGGAAGTAAAATGGGGACACATAATGGAAGAGGAAAGGAGGACTGACAAAAAGGAAGGTGTTTTAGGGAAGGCAATAGTTAGAAGTAAAACACATGAGAAGGTGAGGATGAGCGATAAAAGGGTGATAAACAAATGAAAAATAGGATGGAGGGAAATAAACATTCTTCCATAAAATGAAAGTGGATAGCAGAATGTATTAAAACCAGAATTCTACAATATATTGCTTATAAGAAACACATTTGAAGCAGAGAGACGACACATGGAGTAAGGGTAAAGTAGCAGAATCTATTTTGCTTTAGCTGAAGCAATGAAATTAGGCATAGCAATCATGATTTCAAACAAAAAACAAAAATAGATTTAATCAAAAGAGATGAGGAAGAAAAATATATTTTACTGAAAGGTACCATAAACATTAACATGTGTAACATATATTGGATTGTTTGCCATATATGGGAGGGGATGGGGGGAAGGAGGAGAAAATCAAGACTATGCAAGGGTCAATGCATATGAAAAATTATCCATGCATATGTTTTGAAAATCAGATTAAAAAAATTAAATAGTGGACAATGGAAAGAGATTAAACATTAATTTGAATTAATTCTAAAAAGGTTAGAGAACAACTAGAAACAATCAATAAATTCATTAAAGAAAATGACATGAAATAATATACCAAAAATTATGAGATGGAGCCAAAGAAGTTCTTACAAGAAAATTTGTGATTTTAACAGGATTAATATGAATATGGAAATGACCCTTTTGTCAAGTACTAAAACTCAGAATGAGCTGAAATTGGACAGAATAAAGAAGATCCTTCTGTTTGTATTTCATTTTTCTTACTTTGAAGGGGAAGAAAAGGATTAAAGAAGGAAATAGAATACTGCTTGGAGGTGGTGGGGAGGGAGAAGAGGAGCGCTAACATAACTATTAATTCCTTATCTTGCTTCTGTTTTCTCTCTGAAAAAGAATGACTTTTGTTTTAGAGATGGCAAGTGTGATTTGGAATAAAGACCACTGAGACTAAATTCAGAGGATCTGGGTATAGATAGAAACAATTGCTCAGTAGATGTCAATTTCTTAAAGTTTGAGGAAAATATAAGTGGGGGACAGTTGAAGAATGCAAATGTTTGCATGTTTTTCAAAAATTATAAGATTATCAGAAACTTTAGAATCAAGCCTATAAGTCAGACTGATTCCTGTTAACATTATATGACAGTTCATTAAAGAGAGAACTAGTGAACATCTGGAAGAGAAATCAGTGATTACAAAGAGCCAACATGGTTTCAACAAGAACAGATCATATTAATCTTAATTTTTTTTCTTTTTGGATAATCATTAGCTGATGATGAGGGGAAATTTATATATACATATGTGTGTGCTTATGTAAATAGACTTGAAAACTTATTAGTGACAGGTTAATGAAATATCTTTTGTCTGAGTATATATGTGTATATATACATAAATACACATATGTACATATACATATGCACATGTATGTCTGTACATTTACTGAGAGAGAATCTAGATTAATGAACTATGTCATGCTATTGTTTGAAAGAAAAAAGAGATATGGTTTAGAAAATGACTGAATGGTCATATTCTAAATAGTCATAACTGGTTCAACATTAGCTTGGTCCCATAGTGTATCTGAGATTATGATTGATTCTTTACTGTTTTTTGTTTGTTTTTTGTTTTTTTAGTGAACTAAATAAAGACATAGATGAATTGTAATTAAAATTTGCAGATGACACAAGCTGCATAAAATAAACACATTAAATGACACAGAGTTAGGATTCAATGATTTTGACACTTTTAAGTATTAGACCAAATATAATGAGGTGAAATATAAGAGGATAAAGTTTAATGAAGTCTTTGATTTAGTTTAAAACAACTTTACAAAGGGATATTGTTAAAGAGCATTTTGCTTGATGAAAATGGAGATGCAATGAAACAAAAAGAAAAGAAAAAAATACATAGACAAACACACTAAGTATCTATTGCAATTATTTTTGTGGTTATCAAAGAACTGGAAACTAAAGGAATGCCCATCATATGGGAAATGGCTGAAGAAGTCTATGAATGTAATGGAATAAGATTTTATCTAAAAGAATTGATAAAAAAAGATGATTTCAGAGAAACCTGGGAAGACTTGTATGAACTGATAAAGAGTAAAATGAACTAGGAGAATGTCTTACAGTATATCTTTACAACCTTCTTGGGCATTACTTTCTATTGTCCAACAAAAATGACCCTTTTATTGTTTCTTACATATATTCAACATTTTTATCATTGTCTTGCTTTTACACAGGCTATCCCCGAATCTGTAATGTACTCTTCATCTCTACTTTTTAGGTCCTCTGGTTTGCTTCAAAATATAGTTCATGAATTACTTGAGGAATTTTCTTAATTTAGCAGCTAGTGCATTCCCCAGCCAAAAAAAAATATTTTGAGTACACACAAATCCATACATACCTATACAAATATGTATATATACATATATACATATAATTTAACATCTTTATAGCTATATACACAGATATGTATATATGCATAAGCACACGTGTGTGTATGTGTTTATACACACACATACACAAAATATTTCCTTTGATATATGTAAGCCCTTCAAAGCTCAGAGCCTTTTTGTTTTTGTTGTTGCATCCTCCAGAGCTAGCACCATACCTAGTACATAGCAGGCCCTTAATACTTACTGGATTAACTGAACTAAAATCTAAAGACAAGCTGAGATAGGATCTTTGGAGGCCAAGTAGATAAGTATTCTTTCACTAATGGAAACAAAACCAAAAATAGAGCTTCAAAAGAATCCAGAATCATTAAGATTTTCAATATGACTATAGCCTTCAGTGGCATGAGTGCTCTAAGTAGAAACAGCTGATAGCCTCTAAGAAATTACCAAAGAGAGTCACAAGTGTCAATAACAAAGAATCCAAGAGGGTCAGAGAAAGAAAAGCTTAATATTTGGTATTTCCTATTGAAGCTTAGGTAGCTATTTATTGATAATGGCAAAAGAGAGTTTTTAATCTTCTGAACTAAAACAAAATAGGAAATCTGCTGGTTTTAAAAAGTCAAGTGGCTGATCCCTGGAAACCCTTGACATAAAAACCATATTGAGGAAGAAGGATTTGGGGTAGTCAACTGATAGAAGAACCATTGGATAAAGGTAGGAGGACCATTAGCTTTAGAATGCTCCAATTATAGTTACAAACAAGCTTGAAATTATAGTAGGGATCAGTTTGCTGGGTTTGTGAAAGCTAGTTTTAATTAAAACTTGTTTGATCAACCAATCCCATTATATTGGAATAGCCCTTTAGTTCTGGGGGAAGAGCCAAGATGATGGAGTGAAATCAAGAAGCTGCTTTAGCTCTCCCAGTTTCCCTCTAAACCCAGATCAAACCAAGCCTCTGAAAATAACAGAATGAAACTACTCTTTACTTCAAAATAGATCTGAAGGACTTCAAGAAAGGTCAGTCTCATTGGGGTGAAAGGGATGTCCAGCCCAGCTCAGAGTCTGAGAAAGCTAGTGACAGGATCTTAACCATAACAGATAAACAAATGAAACCACCTTCAGTCCTAGCTCAGTAGAAGAACGGAGCAGTGGGGCAGCTTCTAGCCCCAGCTCAGAAGACAAATTCTGGAAAACCAGGTTGTTTCCTAAAAGAGCAGATAAAGCTACTTCTTTCTGGAAGCAAAACCATAAGGGGTTCTTTTTTTGTGATTTTTGATCTTTCCCTGTCACCATAGTAGAGGAAATACAAAAAGAAAAAGAAAGAGAATGAGCAAAACACAGAAAAGCAAGGTTCTTTTTCAAAATACCAACTCAGATGTGGGCAAAATATCCACAGAGGAAATCTCAAAGAGTGACATGAATTGGTCTCAAGCCCAAAAAACCTTTTTGGAAGTGCTCATAAAAGACTTTAAAAGGCAAATAAAATAAGAGAGGTGGAAGAAAAAACAAAAAGAGAAGAGGCCTCATTTCCAAAATATATAGAGAACTGACTCAAATTTATAAGAAATCAAGCCATTCTCCAATTGATAAATGGTCAAAGGATATGAACAGACAATTTTCAGAGGATGAAATTGAAACTATTACCACTCATATGAAAGAGTGTTCCAAATCACTATTGATCAGAGAAATGCAAATTAAGACAACTCTGAGATATCACTACACACCTGTCAGATTGGCTAAGATGACAGGAAAAAATGATGAATGTTGGAGGGGATGCAGGAAAACTGGGACACTGATGCATTGTTGGTGGAGTTGTGAACGAATCCAACCATTCTGGAGAGCAATCTGGAATTATGCCCAAAAAGTTATCAAATTGTGCATACCCTTTGACCCAGCAGTGTTTCTATTGGGCTTATATCCCAAAGAAATACTAAAAAAGGGAAAGGGACCTGTATGTGCCAAAATGTTTGTAGCAGCCCTATTTGTAGTGGCTAGAAACTGGAAAATGAATGGATGCCCATCAATTGGAGAATGGCTGGGTAAATTGTGGTATATGAATGTTATGGAATATTATTGTTCTGTAAGAAATGACCAGCAGGATGAATACAGAGAGGACTGGCGAGACTTACATGAACTGATGCTGAGTGAAATGAGCAGAACCAGGAGATCATCGACAACAATATTGTATGAGGACATATTTTGATGGAAGTGGATTTCTTTGACAAAGAGACCTGAGTTTCAATTGATAAATGATGGACAGAAGCAGCTACACCCAAAGAAAGAACACTGGGAAATGGATGCGAACTATTTGCATTCTTGTTTTTCTTCCCGGTTATTTATACCTTCTGAATCCAATTCTCCCTGTGCAACAAGAGAACTGTTCGGTTCTGCAAACATATATTGTATCTAGGATATACTGCAACATATCCAATATATATAGGACTGCTTGCCATCTAGGGGAGGGGGTGGAGGGAGGGAGGGGAAAAATCGGAACAGAAATGAGTGCAAGGGATAATGTTGTAAAAAAATTACCCTGACATGGATTCTGTCAATATAAAGTAATTATTAAATAAAAATTAAAAAAAAATTAAATGCAGGAAGGCAGAAATAATAAATGCTTCCTTTTCAGATCACAATGCAATAAAAACTACATTCAACAAAAAGTTAGGGATAGATAGACCAAAAAGTAATTGGAAACTAAATAATCTCATCTTTATTTTTTATGTTTTTTTTTTTTTTTTATTTTATAATAACTTTTTATTGACAGAATCCATGCCAGGATAATTTTTTTACAACATCCCTTGCACTCACTTCTGTTCTGATTTTTCCCCTCCCTCCTTCCACCTCTTCCCGTAGATGGCAAGCAGTCCTATATATGTTAAATATGTTGCAGTATATCCTAGATACAATATATGTATGCAGAACCGAACAGTTCTCTTGTTGCACAGGGAGAATTGGATTCAGAAGGTAAAAATAACCTGGGAAGAAAAACAAAAATGCAAATAGTTCACACTCATTTCCCAGTGTTCTTTCTTTGGATGTAGCTGCTTCTGTCCATCATTTATCAATTGAAACTGAGTTAGGTGTCTTTGTCAAAGAAATCCACTTTCATCAGAATACATCCTCATACAATATCGTTGTTGAAGTGTATAATGATCTCCTGGTTCTACTCATTTCACTTAGCATCAGTTCATGTAAGTCTCTCCAAGCTTCTCTGTATTCATCCTGCTGGTCATTTCTTACAGAACAATAATTAAATAATCTCATCTTACAGAATGATTGGGTGAAACAGCAAATTATAGACACAATTAATAATTTCACTCAAGATAATGATAACAATGAGACATCAGACCAAAATTTGTGAGATGCAGCCAAAGTGGTAATAAGGGGCAATTTTATATCTTTAGAGACTTACTTGAATAAAATAGAGAAAGAGAAGATCAATGAATTGGGCTTGCAACTTAAAAAGCTAGAAAAAGATCAAATTAACCCCTCCCCCCCAATCAAATACTAAACTTGAAATTCTAAAAAAGAGAAATTGATAAAATTGAAAGTAAAAACAAAACAAAACTATTGAATTAATAAATAAAACTAAGAATTGGTTTTATGAAAAAAACAATAAAATAGATAAACCTTTGATATATCTGATTAGAAAAAGGAAAGAGGAAAATCAAATTATTAGTCTTAAAAATGAAATGGTACAACTTTCCACCAATGAAGAAGAAATTAGCACAATAATAAGGAGTTACTTTGCCCAACTTTATGCCAATAAATTTGATAACCTAAGTGAAATGAATGACTATCTCCAAAAATATAGGCTTCCCAGATTAACAGAGGAGGAAGTAAATTGTTTAAATAATCCCATTTCAGAAAAAGAAATAGAACAAGCTATTAATCAACTCCCTAAGAAAAAATCCTCAGGACAAGATGGATTTACATGTGAATTCTACCAAATATTTAAAGAACAATTAACCCAATGTTATACAAAGTATTTGAAAAAATAGGGAATGAAGGAGTCCTACCAAATTCCTTTTATGACACAGACATAGTACTGGTACCTAAACCAAGTAAGTTGAAACAGAGAAAGAAAATTATAGACCAATCTGCCTAATGAATATTGATGCTAAAATCTTAAATAAGATATTAGCAAAAAGATTACAGAAAATCATCCCCAGGATAATACACCATGATCAAGTAGGATTTATACCAGGAATGCAGGACCGGTTCAATATTAAGAAAACTATTAGTATAATTGACCATATTAATAACCAAATTAACAAAAAACATATGATCATCTCAATAGATACAGAAAAAGCATTTGATAAAATCCAACATTCATTCCTATTAAAAACACTTGAGGATATAGGAATAAATGGACTTTTTTTCTTCAAATAATCAGTAGCATCTATTTAAAACCATCAATAAGCATCATATGTAATGGGGATAAACTGGGACCATTCCCAATAAGGTTAGGAGTGAAACAAGGTTGCCCACTATCACCATTACTATTTAATATTGTATTAGAAATGCTAGCTTTGGCAACAAGAGTTGAGAAAGAGATTAAAGAAATTAGAGCAATTAATAAAGAAACCAAATTATCACTTTTTGCTGATGATATGATGGTATATGTAGAGAACCCCAAAGATTCTACTAAAAAGCTATCAGAAATAATCCACACTTTTAGCAAAGTTGCAGGATACAAAATGATTCCACAGAAGTCATGAGCATTCTTATATATCACTAACAAAATCCAACAGTCAGAGTTACAAAGAGAAATTCCCTTTAAAGTAACTACCAATAGTATAAAATATTTAGAAATCTATCTTCCAAGGGAAAATCTGGAACTATCTGAGCAAAATTACAAAACACTTTCCACATAAATACAATCAGATCTAACCAATTGGAAAATATTAAATGCTCTTTGATAGGGCAAGCAAATATAATAAAGAATTCAATACTACCTAAACTAATCTATTTATTTAGTGCTATACCAGTCAGACTCCCAAAAAAAACTATTTTAATGACCTATAAAAAATAACAACAAAATTCATATGGAAAAACAAAAGGTCAAGAATTTCAAAGGAATTAATAAAAAATAATTAAACGAAGGTGGCATAGCTGTACCAGATCTAAAATTATATCATAAAGCAACAGTTACCAAAACCATTTGGTACTGGCTAAGAAATAGACTAGTTGATCAGTGGAATAGGTTAGGTTCAAAGGACAAAATAACTTTAATAATTTAGTGTTTGACAAACCCAAAGACCCCAGTTTTTGGGATAAGAACTTATTGTTTGACAAAAATTGCTGGGAAAATGGTGGGTTAGTATGGCAGAAACTAGGCATTGACCCACACTTAACACCGTATACCAAGATAAGATCAAAATGGGTTCATGACCTAGGCATAGAGAATGCGATTATAAATAAATTGGAAGAACTAATAGGATAGGATAGTTTACTTTTCAGACCTGTGGAAGATGAAGGAATTTATGACCAAAGAAGAACTAGAAATCATTATTGATCACAAAATAGAAAATTTTGATTATATCAAATTGAAAAGTTTTTGTACAAACAAAACTAATGCAGACAAGATTACAAGGGAAGCAATAAACTGGGAAAACATTTTTACAATCAAAGGTTCTGATAAAAGCTTCATTTCCAAAATATATAGATAATTGACTCTAATTTATAAGAAATCAAGCCATTCTCCAGTTGATAAATGGTCAAAGGATATGAACAGACAATTCTCAGAAGAAGAAATTGAAACTACTTCTAGCCATATGAAAAGATGCTCCAAGTCATTATTAATCAAAGAAATGCAAATTAAGACAATTCTGAGATATCACCACACACCTGTCTGATTGGCTAGAATGACAGAGAAAGAGAATGCATTATGTTGGAGGGGATATGGGAAAACTGGGACACTGATGCATTGTTGGTGGAATTGTGAATATATCCAGCCATTCTGGAGAGTGATTTGGAACTATGTTCAAAAAGTTTTTAAAATGTGCATATCCTTTAATCCAGCAGTGTTACTACTAGGCTTATATCCCAAAGAGATTTCCTCTATGTGCAAGAATGTTTGTGGCAGCCCTCTTTGTAGTGGCCAGAAATTGGAAACTGAGTGGATGCCCATCAATTGGAGAATGGCTAAATAAATTGTGATATATGATTATTATGGAATATTATTGTTCAGTAAGAAATGACTAGCAGGATGATTTCAGAAAGCTGGAGTGACTTACATGAACTGATGCTGAGTGAAATGAGCATGACCAGAAGATTATTATGTACTTCAACAACAATACTATATGATGATTAATTCTGATGGACATGACCCTCTTCAACAATGAGATAAACCAAATCAGTTCCAATAGAGCAGTAATGAATTGAACCAGCTACACCCAGTGAAAGAACTCTGGGAGATGACTATGAACCACTACATAGAATTCCCAATCCCTCTATTTTTGTCCACCTGCATTTTTGATTTCTTTCACAGGCTAACTGTATAGTATTTCAAAGTCCGATTCTTTTTGTACAGCAAAATAACTATATGGACATGTATACATATATTGTATTTAACTTATACTTTAACATATTTAACATGTATTGGTCCAACCTGCCATCTGAGGGAGGAGGTGGGGGAAAGGATGGGAAAAGTTGGAATAAAAGGTTTTGCAATTATCAATGCTGTAAAATTACCCATGCATATATCTTGTAAATAAAAAGATATAATAATAATTTTCAAAAAGACTTATCGAGTTGACAAGAAAAGATAATGATAAATATTGGAGGGCATGTGGGAAAACTGGAACACTAATGCATTGATGTGGAATTGTAAAATGATGCAACCATTCTTTTTTTTTTTTTTAATAATTTTTTATTGATAGAACCCATGCCAGCGTAATTTTTTACAGCATTATCCCTTGCATTTACTTCTGTTCCGATTTTTTCCCTCCCTCCACCCCCTCCCCCAGATGGCAAGCAGTCCTTTACATGTTGAATAGGTTACAGTATATCCTAGATACAATAAATGTGTGCAGAACCGAACAGTTTTCTTGTTGCACAGGGAGAATTGAATTCAGAAGGTATAAATAGTCCGGGAAGAAAAACAAAAATGCAAGCAGTTTATTTTCCATTCCCCTGCCTCCACCCACCAAAATCGTCATTTGCTATACAACACATCAGGACTTGCACAAAGAGTGGGTGGGGGCCATTCTTTCTCCAAGCTTATATATTAATAGAGTATGGTCCAATTACTATTTAGCCTCATGTGCTTGGGACCTCAGTGCATCAACTCAAGCCTCAGCCCATTACATCTCCCGCTTTCTTTTGTTTTAGAACACAGGTGATCATGCCATCCCTGACTCCTCAGGGAGGTCAGAGCCCCCAAGGGGAGGTGATCACACCCTCTCTGATTTCTCAGGAAAGGAGGTGAAAGCACCGAAAAGGAGGTGATCACGACCCCCCTGACTTCTCAGGAAGGGAGGTGAAAGCACTAAAAAGGAGATAATCACGCCCTCCCTGACATCTCAGGAAGGGAGATGAAAAGCACCAAAGGGAAGTGGGGGTTGCTAGCAGGTTTCTGGGCTCAAGGGTCTTATTATGCACAAACCCATCAGCATGGGAACACATAGCACATAGCACATAGCAACAACGCAGAGGCTATTAGTGATGACTCTCCCCACAGTCAGTGCAGGCTTGATGTGGTGTAACAAACATGAATTATACACCCAAGTAACGGTATAACAAACAATATAAATCAACATTGTGTTGTAAAAGATTGCCAGAAGTCCTAGAAGGAGAGTATGTAAACAGCAGTCACACATACACCTCTTCAGCAGCCAAGAGATAGTCCAAAACCAGTCTGTTGTCCATTGCTTCACATATCAGGGAATCCAATGATCCCCCCAAGTTTTTGAAGTCCAGCAAAAGTCTTTTTATGTCTTAGGGAATCCAATGATTCCAGCAGATTTTGAAGTCCTGTAACAGTCTTATCATTTCTCAGAAAATCCAATGATTCCTGAGGGATTTAAAGTCCTACAACAATCTTATGTCTCAGAGAATCCAATGATTTCTGAGGATTTTGAAGTCCAATGATCTTCTATGTCCATAACTCAAACGCCATAACTGCCACACTCTTTCAATGGTGAGCACAATCAGCAACAGAACCACCCAATGTTTCTTGGGTCTTCTCCTTCATTTCAAGGGTCTGCTCCGTCTCTCTGCGATGGACAAGGCGAATACGGCTCGTTGGCACCCATCTGATTCCTTCTCCACCTGTAGAGATACAAGCAAACCCTCTCCCCCAAGCAGTTAGCCTATCTGGTCCCTTCCATTCACCACTTTCTGGGTCTCTCCACATCACCTGGCGATTATCTAAAGATAGTGGAGCCCTCGCACTGGACATTGCCCTTCCGGTGGGTTATAAAACCTGTCTGCCAGAGCCAGTGCATCTTTGTCAAAAATCAAGAAGTTAATAGTATAAAGTGCTAGATTTAGAAGCTCTCTAGAGTTACCTGTGGCTCCCCTTTCTTTTGTTTTTGGAGCAGCGTCTTAATATCTCTGTTTCTGCTCTCTACTATTGCCTGTCCTTGAGGATTAAAGCGTATGCCAGTGGTGTGTAAAATCTTATACTGTGCACAAAAGTGTGCAAAATGTTTGGAGGTGTATGCAGGACCATTGTCTGTTTTTATTGCTTGTGGCACACCCATAATGGCAAATGCTTGCATGAGGAATTCAGTGACCACTCGGGCTGTCTCTTTTGCTGCTGGTATGGCAGAAGTGAATCCTGAAAAGGTGTCTACCACAACATGGATAAAAGACAGACGACCGAAAGATTTATAATGGGTCACATCCATTTGCCAGATTTCATTGGGTCTCAAACCATGAGGGTTCTTCCCTGGAGGTAGTGTAGGAGCATGGAAAGGAAGGCAAGCTGTACAGCTTTTTACTATGCTCCTAGCTTCCTCTTTTGTAATCCCAAATTGTAAACGCAAAGCTCGAGCAGCCTGATGGTACTTAGAATGGGATTCCTGAGCCTCCTGAAATAAAGGCGTACTGGCTAACATAGTTAAAAGGCTATCTGCCTTTGAATTCCCATCAAAAATAGGGCCTGGGAGTCCACTATGTGAGTGGACATGCAAGATATAAATCTTACCTGGATGTTTTCTCACTTGCTCCTGAAGTTCCTTAAAGAGCAGGAAGCAACCTGATGGAAGAAGGGAATTACAATTGGGGAGAATAGAGTTGTATGCAGCTGGGACAACTGAGATACCCCCTGGAGAGGTGAAATCTGTTCCTCTCCAGCCTATGGATCCCCTATCTCCAGGCACAGTAGGCTTGACCATTTCACCTCCTTTTTGTACGTACAAAACAGTGTCCATCCACACACTGATGTGGGAAACTGGGGAATGTGTAGATAATATCCCAGTCACTAATACAGGTAGACAATGTGTGACTTATCATCCAGGAGAAGTAGTAGCATCAGGTTTACTCATACAGAATCCTAATAAGCAACCTGGTGATAGTCACCCAGGTTCTGACTCCAGACCACAAAATCCAGGAATTTACTGGACAGCAGCTGTAACAGCTGATCGACCTATGCTCACGATCTATATAAATGGCCTACCATTGGAAGGATTGGTAGACACAGGTGCAGATCGTACAGTTATTAGAGGTGCCAATTGGCCCAGTCACTGGCCAAAGATTAAAGCAGACACCTATATGTCTGGAGTAGGAGGATCAATAGCAGCTGAAGTTAGTGCTGCCCCTATGAGATGGACTTTTGAAGGCAAAACAGGAGTTTTTACTCCTTTTATAGTTGAAAAACTCCCCATCAATCTGTGGGGAAGAGACGTTTTACAATTAGGGTTAAAAATGAGTACTTCGGTTTTTTAAGCAGGACTGCTGTTGAAGGCCTGCCAACACTTTCACCTGTTCCTATCCAATGGAAAACTGATACACCAGTGTGGATAGAACAGTGGCCCTTAGGTAGCGATAAAATTCAGGCCTTATTAGATATAGTACAGGAGCAGCTTGAACAAGGACATTTACAATCTTCTCTAAGTCCTTGGAATTCCCCGGTGTTTGTTGTAAAAAAGAAATCGGGAAAATGGAGAATGCTCACTGATTTAAGAAAAGTAAATGAACAGATGGAAACTATGGGAACTCTTCAGCCTGGACTTCCATCTCCTACTCAATTGCCTAGAGAGTGGCCTCTTTGGGTCATCGATATTAAGGATTGTTTCTATTCTATCCCTCTGGATAAGGAGGATATGAAAAGATTTGCCTTTTCAGTGCCCAGCTTTAACTTAGCTGAGCCTTATAAAAGATATGAATGGACAGTTTTGCCACAGGGAATGAAAAACAGCCCCACTATGTGTCAAATGTATGTTGCTGCTGCTCTTGCTCCAATAAGAAAAGCATTTCCAAAAGTTATGCTATTACCTTATATGGATGATATATTGGGATGTGCACCTGAGGAACAAATGCTAGAAGCATGTCTACAAAAGACCATAGAAACACTAAGATACTACAAATTATACATAGCTGAAGAGAAAATTCAAAGACATGCTCCTTTTCAATATTTAGGATATGAAGTATACCCTAAGGTGCTTACAGTACAAAAACTGTCCTTAAGAACAGAGAAGCTAAACACCTTAAATGATTTTCAGAAATTGATAGGAGATATCCAATGGATGCGACCAGTGTTAGGCTTGACTACCTATCAGTTACAACCATTATATGATATTTTAAGGGGAGGACATGGCTCAGTGGGTAGAGCACCAGCCCTGAAGTCAGGAGGACCTGAGTTCAAATCCAGCCTCAGACACTTAACAATTCCTATTTGTGTGACCATGGGCAAGTCACTTAACCCCAACTACCTCAGCAAAAAGCAAAAAGAAGAAGAGAAACAAACAGAAAGCAGAGAGAGAGAGGTCTGAGCTCTCCTCCCCTTCCTTTTCCACTCCCCTGCCTCCACCCACCAAAATCGTCATTTCCTATACAACACATCAGGTCTTGCACAAAGAGTGGGTGGGGGCCATTCTTTCTCCAAGCTTATATATTAATAGAGTATGGTCCAATTACTATTTAGCCTCATGTGCTTGGGACCTCAGTGCATCAATTCAAGCCTCAGCCCATTACAGTTTATATTCATTTCCCAGTGTTCTTTCTTTGGGTGTAGCTGCTTCTGTCCATCTTTGTTCAATTAAAGCTCTCTTTATCGAAGAGATCCACTTCCATCAGAATACATCCTCAAACAATATCGTTATTGAGGTATATAATGATCTCCTGGTTCTGCTCGTTTCACTTAGCATCAGTTCATGTAAGTCTCTCCAGTCTTCTCTGTATTCATCCTGCTGGTCATTCCTTACAGAACAATAATATTCCATAACATTCATATACCATAGTTTACTCAACCATTCTCCAATTGATGGGTATCCTTTCATTTTCCAGCTTCTAGGCACTACAAACAGGGCTGATGCAACCATTTTTGAGAGTAATTCAGAACTATGCCCAAAGGGCTGTAAAATTGTTCACATCTTTGATCCAGCAGTGCCACTATTGGGTCTGTATTCCAAAGAATTAATAAATGAGGGAAAAGAATCCATGTGCAAAAATATTTATATCAACTTTTTTTGCATGGCAAAAAATTTAAAAACATTTTTAAAAAGAATTAAAAAATTGGTAGATGTCCATCAATTGGGGGATGGCTAAATAGTTATGTCATATGAAAGTAATGGAATATTATTGTTCCATAAAAAATGTTGATCAGGCTGATTTTAGGAAGGTGTGGAAAGATTTACATGAACTAGTGCTGAGCTAATAGGCAGAACCAGAAATACATTGTGCACAACAACAGAAGACTGTGTGATGATCAATTATGATAGGCCTTGTTCTTCTCAGTAGTTCAGTGATTCAAGGTAATCCCAATAAATTTTGGCTGGAAAACACCATCTGCACCCATAGAGATAACTATGGAGACTGAATGTAAATCAAAAGATGCTATATTCATTTATTTTCTTTTTCATGCTGATTTTTCTCTCCCAACATAATTAATTTATAAGAAAATATGTTTAAAATAAATGAATATGCATATAACCCCAAAAGGTTGTTTTTTACATGTAACTAGGGGAAATAAAAATTAAAAAAAAAAAAGAAAAGAAAATGGGGAGAAATATATACATGAAAAAAGTTTAGATTTGAACAAATGGAAGTTAATGATTTTATGAGCAATCTAGAAACAATGAAACAAAACCAGAAAATAAATGAAAAAAAATGGAAAACAATGTGAAGTATCTCATTGCAAAAAGCAAGTAACCTGGAAAATAAATTATGGAGAGGTAACTTAAAATTTATTGGTTACCTGAAAGCCATAGTCAAAAAAATGATCATAGATATCATCTTTCAAAAATTTAAGAAAAATTATTTTGATATGCCAGAACCAGAATGTAAAAAAGAAATTGAAAAAAATCCCCCAAATCACTTCCTAAATGAAATTCCAAGATGAAAACTCCCAGGAATATTATAGCCAACTTCCAGAATTCCCAGGTCAAAGAGAAAATATTGTAAGTATCTAGAAAGAAACTATTCAAAGATAATGGAGCCACAGTCAGGAAAACACAAAATTTATCAACCCTATATTAAATTATCAGAGGGCTTGGAATATAATATTCTGAATAATAAAGGAGCTAGGATTAAAACCAAAAATTTTCTATCCAGCAAAACTGCGTATAATGCTTCAGTAAAAAGATGGATATTCAAGCATTACTGAAATTCTGGGAGAACTGAATAGAAAATTCAATTTTCAAATACAGGTCTCAGAAGAAGTATAAGAGGGTATCCAGGAAAGGAAAACCATAAGGCACTTAATAAAGTTAATCTTTTTGTATTTCAGCATGGGAGGATGATACTAGTAACTCATTGGAATTGTCTGATTATTATACAATTAGAAGGAATATATATAGCATGCACAGATGTGAATTGAATATGAAAGTATAATATTAAAAATATGTAATTAAGGAGTAGAAGCAACATATTTGGAGAATGGACAATGGAGAAGTAGAATGGCCTAAATTATCTGCAGAGGCAAGCAAAAGCATGTATTTTTTGAAGGGAGGAGAGATCATTTTTCTTTCGCAACATGACTTTCATGGAAATGTTTTACATAACTTCACATGTAACTTCTCAATTGAAGGGGAGCTATGGTGAAAAGATAGGAAAGAATCTGAAATGCTAAGTTTTGAAGACAAATCGTTCAAAAATGGTTTCATATGTAATTGGGAAAAATAAAATATCGAATAAAAGTTTGGTTGAATTAAAAGATAAACTACTTTTGAAAAAAAGAAAAGAACGTTGCAATCACTACCACAAAAAGGATAATTCCAAAAGAATAAATATTATTTGAATGGTCAGAGGAATCTATATAATGTTGTTTTCATATTCTAGTAAATAGAAAAACAATAAATGTGCCATTAGAACTCTAATGTTTTCTGGAATCTTATACAGAATATATTAGATAGATGATGTAGGAATAGTCTTTTTTTTTTCATGATATTCAGACAATAAAAGGAAAAAATGAACATTTTACTAGGGAATAGAAATGAAAGGAGTGATATTCATATTCACATTATTGAGGTACATAAGAACAAACATAGAGAAAGAAATAGGGAAACAGCTTAAGTTGAATCATTATTTTCATCTGAACTGGACAAAGGAAGGTTAAAAATATGAATTGTACATACAAAGTGGTATTGTGTAAAAAAACATAAATTCAACTTGAAATCAGGTGGGGATAAAAGGGGGGAAAAGGTGATTAAGATAGAAGTTAGATTCAAAGAGATATTAATCATAAGCAAAATACATATGTATTGTGAAAGATGTTTATAAATATTAGTGTTATAAAAATATTAAAGGGCATCAGATGCAATGTAAGTCATTTTTGATTATCCTGAAAATACCAAAAAAATAATAATAATAATAATAAAAGGTAAGCTATTTCATAAATTTTCAATTCCAGCCTCATAATTAAAATTAAAAGTCAGTTTGGTGCAGTGAATGTAGCAATGAACTTGGAATGAGAAAGTTTTCATTTTGCATCTGACATCATACTAGCTATATGATCCTGGACAAGTCACTTAATCTCAGTCTGCCTCAGTTTCTTCACCTATAAATGTAAATAATAATATCTATAATTGTTGTGAAGATTAAACAAGGTAATATTAGTTAAACTTTTTGCTAATCTTAAGATATTATATAAATGCTTATCATCATTATCTTCATTAGTAATGGTGGTGATGGTGATGGTGGTGATGGTGGTGGTGATAGTAGTAGTAGTAGTAATAATAAAAGTTTAATACTTTTACTTTACTTAACACTTTAAAGATATCAACTTCTTAGCTGATATCATTTTGTCTGTATTTAATGTGATTCAAAGAGGAATCCTCAATTACCAAAATAATGAGTATTTAAGCTCTCCAGTATGTAAAACTTTAGTATACAATTGTAAACTATTCCCTGAATAGACTCCATTTCCTATTTTGGATTGATTAGAAGAACAATGGGAGTGTTATTGGTTGTTAAAAGCCTCTGTGGTTATGCTCAAAGTATTAGCTGATGGCAGATTTCCTCTATAGATGTAAAACAACCTGGTAATCAGATTGGAAGAAATAATTTTCAAATAAGACAGAGTTAACTAAGTGCATCTGGAAGGAAATTACAGAATCCCTGAAGGCAAATAAACATTATACCCTGAGGCACAAAGAAGAGTTAAAGTAAAAATTGCCTTTGTGACTGCTAAAATAAATATATCTCCTGGATGTCTTTGTGATGCAAATGTTTGTACTGTTTCTTTCACTTCTTTCTCCACCTACTTTATTTCTTAATGGTGTTTTCTTCTTTTTTATATATGTACATATATATGATTTAATTTTGCCAATTAGTACAAATACATTACCAGATTTTTAAAATTTTCTCCTCAAATCTAAGGATCTTTTTTGATAGCTATTTTGTGTTCTATCCATGTTTTTTGATTTTTAGGAGGTTTTCAACCTTGTTCTTAAGTGTACCTAATTACATTACCTTCAGTACAAGATTTGTGTCCCTTCTCCAAGCTATCACAAGTATGCTCATGTTGCAACTACGCAGTTTTCCTCTTTGCTCTGGAGAGGCACAGATTTGGTAGAACCAAATTTCAAGTCAGGTTGGGGAAAAAAGAAATCTCTCTGTATCCTCCTTTTCTTTTTTAAACTTTTCTTTTATCAGATGACCAATCCCTATTCTTTAAAAAATATGAGGGTTCAAATGAAACTATACACCCTGGAGCCTTACATACAATTGTAAATAAATACAAAGTGAAATATGAATTTATGTCAAAACCAGCATTTATACTGGCAATACGATATTTGCCAATCTGCCTAGTATGTATTTCTCTGGCCACCATCTTAACAGGAGCCTTATACAAATCAGAAACCATGAACTGGAAGACCCTCTTACCTTTAGGAATTCTCACCCTGGGGCATTGCTATCCTGACTAGTGGTAGTCTCAGTTGCCCACTAAATCTATGTGCCCTGGGGACATGCTACACTTTACACTCTGCCCATCATTTCACCAGCAGTCTTATTATATTTGTACCCATATCCCTCTCACCTTTCAGTTCTTGAATCATTAATCCTATACTTATGTCATTCTATTCCCCTATGAACTACTCATTATTCAAACCAAAATACCATTCTCTGTCCATAACTATTTTGTAGGCATTGGTTATTCCTTTTGGAATACAAGTTTTTTGAAGCTGATTTTTGAATATTTTTAAATTTTAAAATTAAAATTTTATTTTTATTATTAAATAATATTAAAATTAAATTTTAAATAAATTTTAATTTTTGAAAACAGAGACTGTCTTCATTTTTTTTTTTTTTACCAGCAATAAACACAATGCTTGACACATTATGGCCAGCATTAAGCACTTATTCTTAAGAAATGCCCTTTACATTCACTCATTCATGTGCTACGAAGAAAATAAAAATGTTTAACATAGATATGTGTGTGTATGTGTATGTGTGTAAGTATGGGGACTTTTTTTTTCTAATAAGGGACATGGAAAATACATATATGGCAAGTATACAATATAAATCCTATGTGAATGGTACTAATAATGAGCATTATAGAATTTTTTTCTTGTTATCTTTCATTATTTGCCCTGCTAAGCAGTTAATTTGGTATTCTTATGGCTGAATAAATATGTATTTAGAGATATTTATTTATACATGTTGAATCAATAAAGTTGTAGTTAATGTGAAAAAGAAGAAACTGGTCTATTCCATATTTGAACCAAGGGGAAAGGAGTATTTATACTCAAATGATAATTTGTTCATTTTATAGATAACCACAAACTATATTTTCATAATGATGTTATATAGGTTGTTAGATTGTATATTATGAGAGATACAAAATCTATTGTTCTGTTTTAAGGTTTTCTAGCTTGGTGTAGAACTTGCTGGAATCTATATTTTGTATACATGACCTGCAAAACCCAAGGTAATCTTTAACACCATTGTTTTTCCAGTGATATGAAAGAATTGAATTCATAAATAACTCAAAAGATAATGGAAAGATCTGTGGTGGTGTAAGTACATTTTAATTGTAACTCTTGACTCTAAATTCATTTGCATAAGATTTCTCATTGGTGGAGTCAATTACTTAATATTGTATACTCAATTTTATACATGAAAAGTAGGATTGGTAAGAATTAGAGCATGTGCTGATTTTATATGGAGAATTTTAATGAGTTTTTCATATAAATTTTGTATTTCTTTATTTTCTGCATCCTTTGAAATAAATAATGTTGCATAAGTTGCAATTATTTGTGTCTGCATGTAAATGTTTGTAAATACCTAGTAAGTGAACTATGAAATGATATTTCTTTTTATCTTTGGGTACAGAATTAAGCAAGCTCCATCAACTTCTTTATTTGCATCTTGAATCTGATCTTCTTCTCATTTTGCCTCTCCAGGAAACTTCCAGAGGATCTATCCCTTTCTGGTATTAGTGGCTCTGCCCATGTCTTCTGGAAGAATATCTTCTTCAGAACTTCCAAAACATCAATTGTCATTAAGTTAGCCAAACAGGGCTGTTGCCAAGACTTTGAAAGATAACCTTGAAACTTCAAGTCTCCTGTTTTTAACAGAAAACCTCTTCCCATCAACTAAGCTCTCTCTGGACTCACTTTCCAATAGGTAGAGCAGTCATTCTTTGTTACCTTCACTATGCCAGTGATACCAAATTCCTTGATTTCTGAATAACACTAATTTCAGCAATTCATTCTATCATTCCCATCCACTACAACACTACCTCTGCTGTCCTATTGTCTCTCATTATATGCTTGCTTTTCTGAACTCCTGCTCTTTAATGAACAAATTTTCTTTCACTTTTAAATTTCTAGTTTCCTGTTACTTATTGAATTCTTCCAGATGGTGCTGTATCTTCAATTTTCAAAACTGAACTTCTTCATATACCTTCTAATTCACTATTCCCAGTTGGGGAATCAAAATATTCCTTGCTCTACTTTTCCACTTTTAGACTCTCCCTTTACCACACCATCACTTAGTAATCTCTATTCCTCATCTAGATTTTAGTGGCTATTATTTGCCAAATCTGAAGACATCCTTCCCTTTTATTTATTGAATTTAGTGTTTGGTTTATGGTATTCTATTCTTCCTCAATTCTTGTTTTATTATTAGGAGATTTTAAATTAGACATGGATATTTCTTCAAGTGCTCTAATTGTGAAGTTTTTCCATTACGGAGTTTTTCGATTTATTCAGCTCCAATGACTTAATCCTTTTTACTTAAGCTACCCATATGAATGTATATACTTTTTATCTTGCCACTCTCAAGTGTTCTATGTCAGTGTTCAAAAACTCAAAATGCCTAAATCTGATCATATACATTTAAATTACTCTATTTCTCTGTGTTTTAATATCCCTCACCTTAGATTTCATCATCACCATGACTTCTAATCTCATCAGTTTTAATATATTGCCAGACAATTACTCTTTGTTTAGCTATACTTCCGTTGCTTCACAATTTCAACTCCATGCTAAACCAGTTTGTTATTAACTTTCCTCCTGACTTAATTTCTTATTCTATCACTGATAACCTTGCCACAACATAACTCAATATTTCTTCCATCATCTCCTTCCTTTGTTCCTACCCATGTTACTGAATGGAGAATCACATTAAAAATCAGAGGATGGTTTCTTCAGACATAGTTATAATTAAAAATGAAATATATTGATAAAGAAGTAATGAAGCATGATTCACAGGTTTTCCTTATGAAAAGAAAGAAAGAAAAAAGAAAGAAAGAGTTGACAGAATTAGCTTCATCATGTACACCAAAGTAAAATCATTATATGAAGACATTTGATTCTTTTATCTTTTAGAATTTCTGATGAGAATAATAAAAATGCCACCATGAAGATAAATATCAATATATGTATTAGTATCTCTTTTAGAAGATGAACAGGTTGATTTCATCTCCAGAGTCTGAGAATATCCTCCAAATCAAATATTTTGAAACTCAAACTTCAGTGTGAAAATTCGCATAGGGGTTTGTAATGAAAAGGCTTTTTGTTGTTACTGTTGGTGTAAATGTTGTATTTGTATGCTCTTTAGGACCAAAGTAGTTCATTCCTATTAATCTATATTCACTTTTGTTTTAGTGCCTTTTTTTTTCCTTTTAATTTATGTGGTCTTCATTTATCTTTTTCTCTTGGGCTCTCCTTTCTTCACTATGAATCATTTCTTTCAAGTTTGTAATTTTTTATAGTTAAATAATAAATTATTACATCATACACAACATTTTTTGTCATTTCTCAGTGAAAATATTCCAAGATCATTATCAGTTTTTACTATTACAAAAACTTTTGCTCTTAAGATTTTGATAGAAGTATTAGCTATCATCACCACCACAATCATCATCATCAACATCATTGTCATCATAATTATCATCTAGAATCTTTATTTCAGTGACCACCTTGAAGTAAAGTCTGGTAGGATCACTAATCCAAAAGACTGAAAAAAAATAGTGACTTTTCTTCCATAATTTTATGTTCCTTTTCAGAATAGATTAATTAATTCATAGCTCTACTAGTAACATAATAGTATAATCTCTGAGACAGAGATGCAATAGAGGATACATCAATTTTCTTCTGTCTTTGAACTCTGCTAATTTTGGCTTGACAATAGAATATCAAGAAAACAGAAGTTCTCCCAGCCAGAACAATACCATCCACAATCCAAATATTTATGTGAGGATTTATGCCTGATCTGTGGAAACCCCTTCCTAGTAATATTGGTCTAATCAGCCACTTTGACACATTATACTTTCACTCCAACACAAAGATGTGATTTTGGTCCTCTTAGATCATGAAGGATAACAACCAGTATAATCAATTACTGTTTTACTACTATTTCCAACATTTTTGGTTTTAAAATTAGCCTTTCTCATTATTGGGTTTAAATAAAACCTCAGAGTACATTTCTTTTACAATATGAAATATTTCTTCACAAAATCATTCTCTACTTAAATGTTATTGTTATTTCCTTCTCTATCTCATTTTATAGATAAGAAATTTCCAAGGGTTTCTGAGTAACTCTTTCAACCACATTGAATAAAACCAGGTCAACTTCTTTCAAAGCCTCCTGAGCTTCTTTTGTGAGCTGGCATGGTGAGTTTAAAGCATTGTCTCTCTTTAAAACATCATATAATGGTTGTAATTGATAGGTAATTAAGCCTAATACTGGATACATCCATTAGATGTCTCCTATCAATTTTTGAAAGTCACTTAAGATGTTCAAATTCTCTGTTCTTAAAGAAAGTTTTTGTACTATAAGCACCTTAGGATATACTTCATATCCTAAATATTAAAAAGGAACATGCCTTTGAATTTTTTCTGGAGCTATATGCAATTTGTAATTCCTTAGTGTTTCTATGGTCTTTTGTAGACACACTTCTAACATTTGCTCCTCAGGTGCACCCCCCAAGATATCATCCATGTAATGTAATAATATAACTTTTGGAAATGCTTTTCTTACTGGAGTAAAAGCAGTAGCCACAAACATTTGACACATAGTAGGGCTATTTTTCATTAGCAAAACTGTGGCAAAACTGTCCATTCATATCTTTTTTAAGGTTCAGCTAAATCAAAGCTGGGCACTGAAAAGGCAAATCTTTTCATATCCTATTTATCTAGAGAGATAGAATAGAAATAATCCTTAATGTCTATATTATAATCCTCTATATCCTGCTTATCTATTTTTATATTCACCCTAATGCCGGGTCACAGGGAACTTCTCCACTGAACTCACAATTGTGTCAGTCGAATTGCTGAGTGTAGGTCCTTGCATCCACATTTGGGGCTCCAATATGTAATGTCTGGATTAACTTTCTGGAGGTACTCCAGAAAGACCTTGGTCTCAGCAGGATAGACACCATGAGAATGGACAAGAATAGAGTCCAAAGTCTTTATTTTCTCTTACACAGTCTGTGTTTGTCATAGTCTGACCCAGTCTCCTCCAGCAGTCTGATGGTCTGACAGTCTCAACCACTCTCAGTCTGAGTTTGACTTTGTCCCCAGTTTTCTCAGCCCTTAAATACTCAATTACCTCATTACAGTACACTAAGTATAAGTCAATCTAGAGTGATTATATCATTATATCAAACTAGAATGATTATATCATTATTTCAGACTAGAGTGATTATATCATATTAGATATATGTGAACTAGAGAACCATTATATCATCAATTCCACTGAGTTAACACCTTGTTTCAAGTATATTTCTCCAGAGTTCCAGTCCTCCTCATGGTAACACCAAGATTATATGATGATCAACTATTATCAAATTAGCTCTTTCCGACAAAACAATGATCCAAGACAATTCCAATAGACTTAGGATGGAAAAATGTCATCCACATCCAGGGAGAGAGCTGTGATAATTGAATGTCAATTGAAACATATTATTTTCAACTTTTTCTGTTGCTTTTTCTTTTTCGTGGTTTCCCCCTTCTGATTTTTCTTTCATAGAATAACTATATGGAAATATGTTGAAAATGATTGTATGTATATAATCTATATTAGATTTCTTGCTGGGGAAGGGGAGAGATAACAGAAGAAAGGAGAAAAATATTTGAACCTCAAAATCTTACAAAATGAATGTTGAAAACTTTCTTTACATGTAATTGGAAAAATAAGATACTATTGAAAAAATAAATAATATAAAATAATATGGAAAAACAAACAAAACATATCAGTTCTTTTTTTGCGGAAGAACTAAAAACATTAGTTCTTTGGGATATTCTTGGATTATTATATTACTGAGAATGGCTAAGTCATTCAGTTTTTCATCAAAGAATATTACTGTTACTTTATGTATGAAGTTTTCTTGGTTCTGTTTACTTCACTTTGTATCAGTTAATGTGAGTCTTTCTTGTTTTTTCTGAAGTCAACTTGCTTGTCATTTCTTCTAGTACAATCACATTTTATTACAATCATGTACAAAACTTGTTTAGCCATTTCCCAATTAATGGGCATCCCTTTCATTTCCAATTCTTATCCACTATAAAAAAGAGCCTCTCTAAATATTTGTGTATAAATACTTCATATATAACTCTAGCAGTGGTATTTCTGGATCAAAAGATATGTACAGTTTTATAATCCCTTAGGTATAGTTCCAAATTGCTCTCTAGAATGGTTGGATCACAATTTCACCAGCAATGTATTAGTGTTCCAGTTTTTCCATATTCCCTCTAACTTCCTTTTTTTTTTTTTTTTTTTTTTTTTTTGGTGTCATATTAGCTAATCTGATAGGTGTGAGGTGGTACCAAAGATGTTTTAATTTACATTTCTCTAACCCAATAGTGATTAGGAGCATTTTTTCATATGACTATAGATAGCTTTGATTTCTTTCTCTGAAAACTGCCTGTTCATATCCTTTGACCATTTAGGATAATTTTTTTTTTTCAAGTAAAAAGGAATGAAGTGATCAATGTTTTTCTGTCCATATTTTTTCCCCCACTTTTAGTGGTAAATTCCATTATATTGGCTGCTTTACTTAACTGCCCTATGAAAGAGTAAGGGAATTAAGATTACTTCACCTGTTAAAATTTATCTCATGTTTTGATTTAATGTACTGTATACAGCAACATCTTTGAGTATAAATAAATACTTAAATGTTGCTCTGTGCACAATAACAATTAAGAAACATTTATAAAAGGAACTGTTTCCATATTTCTATCTCTATCATTATAGATTTAGGAATACATAATAGTTGTTACAGTGGGATTCATTTTAAAACATTCGAGAGTCATCTGAAATGACAATGAATGAATGTACGATCATTTATTATATGCTTACTAGGACCCTTTGCTAAGTGCTGGGAATACAATTCTTGAACTCAATGAGCTTACATTTTAAGGGAGGTAAAAAATAAAGGTGAGTGATGGCCAGAGTGATGAGGTCTAGATTTGGGGTACCCAAATGAAAATGAGGTCTAGTGGCAGGTTTGGGGTACAGGGAGTCAAATAAAGCTCCCCTGCAACCCCTTTGGATTCGGCGCAAGTGTAGAGAATTAAATGATATCTAGTGGTGGCACAAGAGTCCCCTGTAAAGGAATTTGCAGACCCGAAAAACTAGATTGATAAAAAAAAGTTTATTATGGGCATTGGAAGTAAGATTAAAGTCTAGTTAAGGAAATAGGTGAGGAAAAGAGAGGAGGGCACCAGAAATAGGGTTCCAGTGGACATCTTGGAATGCCAGATGTAAGGCTGGCATGTTTGGAACCTCTGCAAAGAGAGGACTCCAGCTTGGTTCCTTTAAGTAACAGATTTAGCTAAAGGGGCCCATGGGTGGAGTCCCAAGTTGGCTCCTTTGCTGGGTTTCAGTGAGGGCTAGAATTTGCTTGGTGGGGGTTGGGAAACCTGAGTAGATCATTAAAATAGGGGCTGGGGAGTCCAGATCTCCTATTGGAATTCAAAGGGATGCTTTTGACCAGGATTTGTGAATCAAAGATGCTAGCTTCCTAAATTGATAATGCATCAGCCAGGAGGGGTTGGGAACCAGAAAGGAATAAATCAATCTGAAAGGACTAGTTTCTTAAAGGGACTACAACTGGCATCAAGAGGAGGGTGTTTGTAGGGGGATGATGAGTGACATAAAAGAACAATCCAATTATTTCTCCAGCATGTTCCAGAAATCACTTTATCCTAAATGATCACTTTAGCCCTGGAATCTACACTTCAGAAATCTCCTGTGTCTCCTTGGCCTCTCCCTCTGGTTGAAAGACAATAAACAAAGAGCATTTACAATTCAAGGAAGTCTTACCTCATACAACTGGATTTACTGCTACTGCTGCTGATTAAAGTAGCAAATGATTATTTTTCAAGCTATCATCAATCTAGGTAATGGAGTTGACTAATAATTTTGTAAATCACAATTCTTTAGAATAGTGATCTTTTGTACCCATCAAACTTGTTCAATGTCTTTCTACCAGCTTTTGGCTCTTTTATTTATTCCTTTCCTCCAATCTTGACTCATCTTTGTTTGTAACACATCCTATAATTTTCATATCAAATACAAATAAATGTTGATAAATAATAAAGCAATTCCATTGTGAGATTTTGCTTTGAAGATGATAGTTCTTGTTGAGTAGGATGTCTTTTCTTCAGTCATTTCTATTTGTAGGTTTATTGAATGTTGAGTTACTGTTTTTCTTTCTTTTAAAAAAAAAAATTTCTTCTGACTCTTGCATACCCAGTCTTTTCTTCCTCTTTTTAAATTTCTTTGTTGTTTGTATTTAAATTTATTTTAAACAAATACAAAATAAAAAAAGAAAAAAAAAAGTCATGTACACAGAACGATAGGAAACAAAAAAATGTCCAGCTCAAGAAAATCTATATAATAAACACTACACATCATTTTCAAAACTCTCCAGCTTTTCTTTGTTTCCTTGTAGATTTTCTTTTGCTCCCTGCTGTGCTCTTTTTACTTTAGCCACCTCCCAAAAGGTGACTACTAAGCATATGTATGCATATATATGTACATACACATACATATCCACATTGTGTGTATATATATACATATATATGTATATATATATGCATATATACATGGACACATATACATATCTATATACACACTCATACAAATATATATGTAGGACCATATTATGATTATTTCCACTTGATATGTATTTCTCTGAAGGTGGATATATATTCCTTCATAAGTCCAATTCATCATTTCCTATCCAATATCCCAACTCAATCAATCACATTCTGAAAGGTGATTTAAGAAAGTTTACACCTACCCTGATGTTCTGCATTCCTTTTATTCTTAGCTGCAGATCTGACATTACTGTATCTGCTTACTTGACTTTTTTCTTCTGGTTTCTTTGAAGTTCTTGATCATTTGTGCTATGAAATACTTAGCATTCTAAGACCTACAATTCTTCAACATAGTAACCTAGGTCTTGTGTAATCCTTATTGCCGCTCCACAATATTTAATTTTTTTTTCCTCAATCTAATATTTTCTTCTTAACCTGGGAGCATTGGAACTTGTCCATGATATTTCTGGAAGTTTTTTTCCTAAGATATCTTTCAGGTGTTGATCAGTGGACTTTTTTTTTTTTTTGTATTTCTGTTTTGCCTTCTTGTCCTAGAACTTCAGGACAATTTTGACATTCTTTTGGTTTTGTTTCATTTTTTTGCATGTCTTAGAAAATCATTATCTTTCTTTTGCTCAATTCTAGTTTTCAAGGAATTATTTTCTTCTTTAAGTCTTTGATTCTCTGTTTCAAGTTGGTTGACTTTCTTTTCATAATTTTCTTCATTTTCTTGGATTTCTCTAATTTTATATTTTTCCTTTAAAATTTTTAAAGTTCTTTTTAAGTTTTTACAAGAAATGTTTCTCATTGAAAAAGGATCAAATCAGATCTTCTCTACCCCTATAGTAGATATCTGTAGTTGGGTTCTTTCTTCTTTACTTGCTCATTTTAATTTACCTTTTGTTTTACTTTATTTTCAGCAGCTGTTAATATGATTAAGTTCCAGTCCTGAGATATGGAGAATAATGCCCCAAGCCTCAGGTCCTTCTTGCTGTTACTTTCTGGAGATTGTCTTGGGGCTCAAACTTGGGCTCTCCTATCCTCTTCTAAACCATGGCTAGAGTATTCCCAAATCCCCATCTCACAAATGATCATGCTCCCTGAAGTCCCTCTGATAGCTGCAAACTACAGTTTCCTGTCTTCCTTGGAAATGAAAGCTGAAATTCTTCTCTCCTGCAAGAGCCCACAGCCAGCAGGGTCCCCACCCTTCTCTTAATGCTCTCACCAAGGTGTTTGCAATCTCTTTCTCTCCAGCAGCAATGGACTAGTTTAGGATGAGTTTAGTCTGTACAACTATGCTACATAGCACAGTCAAGCGACAAAGGTCCTTTACCTCAGCCATCAGACCCTCCTCTCCACAGTATCATTAATATGAAAGCTTCTAAAGCTGAGCCTGTTTTTAAACACCAGCTGTTCCTAGAGTTTGTTGTTTATTGATCTGAATTTCCCTCAGGCCAAACCTTTACCTCAGGAGATCAGATGTTTCTAGGGTCGTCTTAGTTTGTCTTTGGAGGACAACTGCTTTACCTTGACTTTTGTTTATTACTGCTGTTTTACATTTCCTCTGAGAAAATGATTTATCTTTTTCTTTGGAAAAAATTTGGAGAGCTGAAAGTTTTCTGAGCTATACTTCCATCTCCCCAGATTCCTCTTTCCCTTTAAATTACTTTTGTATTTTTTAAATTATCATACCCAGTGGCAAAGAGGTATTTAAGAATGCTTTAAACATTTTTATCAAGTAATTTATTTCTGTTTCAATTACTATAAAAAATAACATTAAAAATTTTTTTGAGTTCCCAATTTTCTCATTCACTCCCTCGTTATTATTAAGGTAAGCAATTTGATATAGATTATACATATGCAGTCATGCAAAAAAATTTCTATATTATTCAAGTTATGACAGAAAACACAGATCAAAAAGAAAGAGAGAGAAAGGAATGAAGGAAGGAAGGGAGGAAGGAAGGAAAGAAGAGAGGGAAGGAGAGAGGGAGGGAGGAACAAAGGAAGGGAAAAAGGGAGGGAGGGAGGAAAGAATTGAGGGAGGGAGGGAAGAAGAGAGGAAGAGAGAGGGAGAAAGAGAGAAAGAGGAGAGAAGAAAGAGAGAAAGGAGAGAGAGGGAGAAAGGAGAGAAAGGAGAGAAAGGAAAGACAGGAAAGAAAGGAAGGAAGGAAGAAAGAAAGAAGTTTAAAAAGTATACTTTGATCTTATTCCATCAGTTCTTTTTCTGGAAGTAGATTTTTTTTTTCCTTCATCTTGAGGCTTTCAGAATTGCCCTAGATAATTGTATTGCTGAGAATAGGTAAGTTATTCACAGTTGAGTATCATATAATATTGCTGTCTTTGTGTACAATGGTTTCCCTTTTTTTGATCACTTTGCATCAGGTAATGTAATCTTTCCAAGTTTTTTTTGGAGAGCTCCTCATTTCTCATAACACAATAGTAGTCTATCACAATATAAATAATTTTGAAACAAATCCTTGATTTCATTGGTGTAAGGAATTACTGTTAGAATACACTGGAGCTACCTGCCAGTGGCTGCTGGAGATCTAACTCAGACCTGTTAGAATGGATCTCTTCATGTGGGAGGATGATGATGATGATGATGATGATGATTCAAGGAGACAGAGAGGCAGTTGCTGTTCTCTGACCTCTCTGAATAAGAGGCCATTGCATTATCTGACCTCTTTCCTCTTCCCTTTGCCTCCAATTTATCTAATTCCAGTCCACAACACCTGTGTCAGCAAAGACTGCCTTGCAACTCCTTCAGATATTATGATCCACAGCTGTGGAGGCTCTTGGAGCATTGACCCGTCCCTTAACAAGTTACTAATTGGGAATATTATCCACAAGTGCAGATAGACACTTTTTTTTGTACCTTACAGAATCTTAAAGAATTGCCTAGAGCATCAAAGGGTTGATTGACTTGTCTAGATTCCTAAAGCCAATAAATATTCCAGGTAGGACTTAAACTCCTTTATTCCTGTTTCCAAAGCCAGCTTTCTCTATTTAATGATATGCATATCAAACATTTTATTATATAGCTTTTAAAAATAACATGTTTCCTGCTTCACTATTATGTTTACTTATTTTTATTTTTGATATATTTAAATATTAATATATAATATGCATTATGTATTTGTATACACATATAAATATATTTTATATATAATAATGTAGCATACTATAAATATAAATATATTTAAAATATATTTATTTTATTTTTAAAAATTCTACTGTCATAAATTTTATTATAAACAATTTCAATGTATATTTATAATGTAGATACATTGCATTTATAATGTAGATACATAGCTCTTTTTAAAAAAAATATGTTTAATTTCATAGAACCTTGTCTGGTTTTGCTTTCTAATCCTTTTGTTTACTTATTATGAATTATTGTTAATATCCATATTCATAATTATGATACTCACATTTATTTACTCACATTTTGAAAAAGCTATTTCTTCTTATTCCATGCTCTTTAGAAGAAAAAAGAAAAAGACAGAAATCAACTAATCTCAATATTGTTACCTCCCCTTATCCTCCCAATCCAAACCCAAATATCACTGCCTAACATTTTTTCTTATTTCCTCCTCTTTCTTTCTTTCTTTTCCTTACATTCTTGTAATTATTTCACAATATATAAGAGCTATACTACATCCAATTTATTCAAAGTTGTAATGAATGCAAAATCTTGTGTTTATTGTTTGTTTGCTATATAAAACAACTTATTTAATAGCAAAATATCACCTTCATGATTTTTTTCACTATGAAGTATCTCCTATCTATATGTATCATTATCATTCTAGATTCAATGGATGATTTAAAACTGAGATAACTTATTTTTTAATTATCTTCTAATCATAAATATAAGGAGAGGTATAACATAGGAAGGTACAAATGCTAAAATTGTTTTCTACTGTGATTAAAATCCAAAAAAAAAAAAAAAAAAGAACCCTATGGATAGTAATGTCATCAAGATTCTCTTATTTGTGGAACAAATACTGTGTGTATTAAGTCTGAGAATACTGAAGTGTTTCCCTGATGAGATCTATGATTAAGAGAGTTTCCTTACAGGGATTTTAAAAAATGTATGAAAAAAAAAGAGCATTTCCAAGGATATGTCTATGCAATTATGGTGGGACATATGTGATATACACAGATAAGATAGATAGATAGATAGAGATATGTTTCTCTGTATGTGTATATGTGTATCTATACACATAACTATGTATATATGTAATTATATGCATACATATGTATATAACTTTGTGTAGTGATTAGCATATGTGACTTAATAAATACTTCTTGTGTTTAATACTTTTTGACTTATATATACATGGGCTCAGATATATTGTACATAAATGACATGTATATGGAATATGCATTCATAAATGATATGATATATTAAATATGACTATTACATCCATATAGAGAACCATTTATGCATCTGTGCAATATACATAGAGATATTCTTAAAGATATGTCTGTTCAAACTTCATAGGAATATATATGTTGATAATGTTTTTATATACATGTATAGATTATAGTTTGTTACAAGCACACATGCATGTCTCTGTATGCTTTCATATATATATAATTATTAAATATGTATATGTGCCCATATGCACAGACACATATCTCTGTATGCTTTTCCTAGAACACATACACACATACATATGTATGTTTGTCTAAATGCATTTTTCATCTTTCTGTATATCTGTATGTATGTATTTCTCTCTGTGTATATACGCACAAATACACATACCTGTATTGTGATCTATGAATAAGCTCTATAATTTCTTCTTTTAACTTCATGTCATAATCTAGCAGTAAATAGTAACCTAGAAAGATAGATAGATAGACATGTATCTTTATATAACAGTCCTTAGGAGTGCATGATGGAGGGACCCTCCTTTTGTTCATGAGAATAATGTTTAATTGGCTACAATTCCCATCCTTAGATTTTTCCTTGCTGCTGACCACAATTTTTAAAAACAACTCATTGAATTCTAGCAGAGCAGTAATTCCCATCACTGGACTTATTTTGAACATATGACTTCCTAGAAAAGTCTTGGAAGGAGCTTTCTCTTCTTTGTGTCTTTTCTTTGGTTTAGGACTTCTCAGACTTGGTGGTCTCCTGAAATCACCTAAGTTACCATACCCTTATGTCCTAATGCCCAGGTACATTTCCAGATAGAGACAAGGGGAGCCAAGTCAAAAAAAAATTAAGTGCCACTCTATCCTTTTGTATATCGTAGCTGTATTAAGACTAAGTATAGCTTCATCTTTGTTAAGTATTCAGTTATTGGTGAGTGCCTTATTTCATCCCAACATTGATTCTGAACTGAGAGGGTATTGGTATTGGGATCAGGCTTCCAATAACTGTTTTTATTTAAGAATTATTTGTGTGCCAAATCTGAGTTTGAGAAGTACAGAAATGGTTCCCTTTTTCTTTCAGAGTGACTTCCTTTTATTCTTTTGAAAGAGATTTATGTGTATGTTTGGAGGAGGGGGAGGATGTGTGTGAGAATTTATGAAGAGTTATAGAGGACATTCATGACATTATTTTCATTCTTTTAGAAGTATAACCAAATTAGAATCATAGAATGTTAAATGTGTTAGATATGGAAGACACTTTAAAGGCAGTCCATTCTAACCCAGTCCCCTTGTTTTAACAATGAAGAAAATGATGTTAGAGCTAAAGTCACATAGATGATGATAGCAATGAAACTAGTTCCCAGATATTCAGAATTCAACTAGACTAGTGTTCTTTCTATTAAGCAATAAAATTTTCTACAGTAAAACTGAACTGTTCCAGAATACACTCCTGGTCACGAGCCTTAAGTAAAATTCATCTCTTTTTCACACATGCTGAGAATGAACTGAAATTCATTTTACTGCATTATGTAGAAGCCCTTCTTCCTGTTAGTTTTTCTTTTGTGTAGCATGTAGAGATTTGGGTGATTAGACACAATTAATATAAGGATCAGATGATCCTATATATTGCAGTTATAGCTTTTTATAAAATTATAAATGCATATATTGCACATTTCCTTTCTGAAGAATTCATAGAAACATTCATTTATACAGACTATCAAATTCAAAGAACTATGAATTATAAAACAGACAATTCTCCCAGGAAATCAAGCTATTCTCACTGAGAAGCCATGCATTTTCTTAGCAAAATTGTATATGGCATATTTGTGGATTTCTGAGCAACAACCAGGGCACATAAATTATTTAAACACTGTCACCTTGACTTTTACAGCTAAATAAACTGTGTGGATACTCATGCTCTCTTTAGCATTGATGTTTCAGATTTATCTTCTCCCCATCCTTAAGCAAGTGAGCTTTTTTTTTTAATTTGGCATATGACTTAAAGAACTTCTCCTTGTATTATTTATTAAAAATAAACATTAAATTCAATGGAAAGGAAGGAAGGGTCTGTAAGTGCTTCATTCTGAATTCTCCTTTGAATAGGTTATACTGGGTTTACTAAATTCACAAATCTGTTAGAAACATAATGTATAATTGTTACTCTCAAGAGGTCTTATACCTCTTAAAGAATATACATACCAGTAAAGTGAAAATAACATTGTTTTTCTTATTTTATATAATAAGTTATGACAATAAAATTATAAAAATAAATTAGATTCATTAAAGGATAATGTCATATAAATGGAAATATTTGGGAGTCACATGCAATTTTATGAAAATGTTTTATTATTTTTAGAGAGAAATTGCTGACCTTAAAGGAGACATAATATACACACAAGACTAATTGTTTTGTCTTCCTACAAATTGTAGCACTTAAATGAACTAGCTTATATAACTGTATGTATACAGTTTAATTTAGATTTCTCCTTTCCATCCCCAACCTTTTTGCATTTTTTGCTACCAAATACAAAAAATAAAAACTTCTATGAGTACTGAAATGATTTAACATTTTTAATCCCCCCCCCCTCCATTTCTTCATTACAATGAAATAAATAAAGAAAGCATAGTATAATGAATGAAAAAGAGTAAGAGTAATACCCTTGGAATCAGAAGGACATTAATTTAAATCCTACTAAGATTTTTATAATAGCTTTGTCAGTTGGGCAATTTATGTGGCCTCTATGCACTACAATTTCTTCACCTGTAAATAAGACATTTTAATATTTTAGCTTTACCTCTTAGGATTGTTGTGAGAATCAAATGAGATAAAGTATGCAAAGTTCTTTGTAAAGCTTAAAGCTCTAGGAACTACCAATTACTATTATTGTTCTCATATTTTCATGTTTTTTCAATGAGGTTAAATTACATGGAAGAGTAGAAAGACTATTGATTCTAGAGTCAGAGGAAACAGATTCAAATCATACCTTTAAGAGTTACCATCTCTGTGATTGTGGGCATATCATCTATCTTCCTTATATCTGTTTCCTCATCAGTAAAATAAGAACATCGACCTACATGACCTCTGTGGTCCCTTCTATTCTAAAATTCTGATCCAATATATTTGTTACTGATACATTTTGGGAAGAATCAGCCACAGAATCTGCCATTATGCTACTATTATATGTTTAATTTTAATATTCTCCATACTATTGTGAAGTGAATAAAATAACTGCTTTTTAAAAATAATAAACATTGAATTGTGAGGTTGTCTTCTAATGTTTTTCATTAGTTGATACTCATTAAAATTACATTTAAATCACATTGCTACTTCCAACATTTAGCATGTTTAATGCAAGTGCTAAAATCAAACTAACTTAAATGGACAATTGAGTTAAAAATTCCCATGTTTAGGGTGTAGAGGATTAGGAGAAGTCTTATGTGAAATTTTAGAAAGTTAAGTAAGCTAGAGAGGAAATGGACTAAAAAATGAAAAGAATAACAACAACAATCATGAAATATATTAACATAACTAAAGTGGAATTTTTTGCTGCCTTATGTATATTTGACATGATAGTGTTGTTTTTAATTTTGAAATGTTCAATTCAATGGAAGCAATGAAATGGAGAGATAATATGTGGTTAAATGTAAATAAATATTTTAAAAATATATAAATTTGGGGATGACACTAAAAAAAAAGATACTAGATTTTCCATGAATAATCAAGCCTGGTCCCAAAGAAGAGGTATAAGACTAGATTACCTCTATTCTTTATAAAGGTGGGGAACTATGAATGTAGATGTCAAATCTGATTGGTATGCTAGTTAGTTTCTTGAACTGATTATTATTCTTTGTATTCAAAAATAATATATTATTACCAATTCTTTTGTAGGTGAGAGATGGGGAGAATGGATATATTATAGATATATGGGAGAATAGGGAGATGAAAAGAATTTTTAAAACTTTTTAAAAATTAAATGTATATAGGCTCCATATTTTACAATATTATAGTGAGCCAGCTAAAACCTAGACTAGTTTAGAAGTTTATATTTGTGAATGGAATGAAATAAGAAACTTGTAGAGCATTTAATAACTAACAAATGAAGATTTACTTATTTGAAAAATAGAAAGGATATACAACAGGGATGCAGCCCCAGTTTAGGTAAATGTATACTCTTGATTCTATATTTATATAGAAAAGCATCTGATGAACTGAATGAAATGACTCATAACTAACTGGATATATGCCAAGACTAAAAGATTACCTTCTTTGTTACACCCTGAGAAGAAGAAGAATTCTGTCATCAGCCCTCATCTTTTAGAATAATCAAGACATAGAACATCTTTGCCTTTTAGGGGAAAAACTCCTACTGTACATGACATGAACCTTCATAAATACTGCTTCTACCCCAGGAATTCTCTGAAATCTTACAATAAAATTTAAACATACACTTTAAAGTATTATAAAGATAATTAAAACACAATAAGACATTTTATCCAAAAATACACACTTTATGACTTTTCTTAATATCTTATTCAATATGTGTCTATTAATTGGAGAAATCTTAAATGAGGAAAAGTTGAAGTAAATGATGAACATTGAAGAAGCAGAAGAGTTTAGTGTGAAGTAGGATATTTTGGCATGGGGGTGGGGAAAGGACCTATGATGGAAAAGGAAGTTGTTGGTAAGGCAAGATAATAAAACAAAAAGTTTAAATAAAATGAATGGTCAAGGCAAAGTAGGAGATTAATGAGAAGTGTAAAAAGAATTTTTTATGACTATTAAGTGATGAAGAAGTGCTAAAATGAGCCGAATTCTTATCTCTCAAAGAACTGTGGGCAATAAAAAGGCCAGAGTTAATGCACTGTATAAAAAAGGAAATAATAAAAGACTTGAGTGCAAATTATTTGATCCATCCTCAGGTACTGAAAAATTTGGCAGGTGTTGTTACTAAGCTTCTGCCAGTAATAATTGAAAATGCACACTAAATAGGAAAATTACCAAATGACTGAAGAAAGCCAAATGTTGTTTTGATTTTCAAAAGGAGAAGAAAATAGAATCTACAAAACAAAAAACTACAAATCTAAATGTATAAAGCCAAAAAATGTGACTATTTCCTACTGAAATTCTTCCAAATATTATTGAAAAAATTATTTTTAATGTGGAAAATTAAGTGATGATCACTAAAAGCTAGTATAGCTTCTTAAAAAATTTCATATAAGCCGAAATACTATTTTATTTAGACAGTATCACAGAATTAGTAGAGAAAGAGACATATATGAATAATTTACCTTCATTTTAGCAAAGTATTTGAAGCCTATCATTTTTAAAAGATATAAAGATATGATGGAGATGATGATAAAATTATGGCCAGTCAGAATTGGTTGACTGGCCATAAATAAAGAATATTTATCGACTTGAAGTTAACTTGATACCTTTTAGTAAAATGTAGTTTTACTTCCTTATCTCTTTTAGTTAGATCTATTTTTGCTTTTACTTTGTCTGAGATCAAGATTGTTACTGTTGCTTTTTTTTTTCCACTTCAGCTAAAGCATAATATACTCTGCTTCAGCTCCTTACCTTTGTTTTGCATGTGTCTCTTTGCTTTAACTGTGTTTCTTATAAACAACATATTGTTCGATTCTGGGTTTTTGCTACTGGCTTCTGTTTTATGGTAGAGTTCATCACATTCATAGTTATGATTGCTTCTGTATATTTCAAGCAATGCTCATCACTCACCTTCCTATTGTTCCTTATGTTGAACAGGGTTTTTTTTTTTTTTTTTTTTTTGCCTCCTCATGTGCCTCTACTTCTTTCCTCCTTCTGCACCAAGTGTATCCCTTTTTCTTATTCCTTAAATTTTTTATGTCATTCTATCAAATTCATTTTATATTTTCTTCTTCTGTCTATGCATATTGCTTCTAACTGTACCATTTGTGATATAATTTTTAAGAATTACAAGTATCATCTATCTGAATATTGATGTAGACAGTTTAGCTCTATTTAATCCTTTATGTTTCCTTTTTCCTTTTATGTTTTTAGGCTTCTCTTGGGTCTTGATATTGAAGATTAATTTTTTTGTTCAATTGTAGTCTTCTTATGAAAGTTTGAAATCCTCCTATTTCATTGAATAACCTTCCCTCTTCCTCAACTCATGTATTATGCTTAATTTTGCTAGTAGGTGATTCTTGGTTATAACCCAAACTCCGGAATATCATTTTTCTTCAATATTATATCTGCCAAGTCTTGTATAATCTGATTGTGATTCCCTAATATTTGAATTGTTTCCTTCTGGTCACTTGTAGCATTTTAACATGATTTGAGAGTTATAATTTGACTATGATGTTCCTTGGAGTTTTTATTTTGGGATGTCTTTCCTGAGTAAACAAGAGATAGAGAACAGAGTAATATGTAAAATGGATAATTTTGCATAAATAAAACAAATGTAACTAAGATCAGAAGGAAAGCAGAAAATTGGGGGGGGGGTTATATAGAGCTTCTGATATAGATGTCTCATACCAATCTATAAGAATATAAGTCATTCCCCAATTGACAAATGATCAATATGACATGAAGAGGCAGTTTTCCGATGGAAAAATATATATAGTCATTTAAAAAATGCTCTAAGTCATTTTGATTAGAGATATGAAAATTAAAATAACCGAAAAACATAATTTTACACATAATATTGGCTAAAATGATTGATGGAGAAAGTGACAAATGTTGGAGAGAATATGGAAAAATTGGAACACTAATTCATTATTGGCCGAACTGTGAACAGATCCAATCATTTTGGAGAGGAATCTGGAATTATGCCCACAAATTATGTCAACTCTATATACCCTTTGACTCAACAATACCACTACTAGATCTGTTTCCTAAAATGATTAGGGAGAATAGGAAAGAACCTGTATGTCTAAAATATTTGTAGCATCTCACTTTGTGGTTGCAAGAATTGGAAATTGAGAATATCCATGTCAACTGGCTAAATGGCTAAACAAATTGTAGTTTATAATTGTAATAGAATATGGTTATACTATTGAAAATAATCTTATTGATATTAGACAAATATGAGTAGACATACAAATGAAGTGAGAAATGAGCAGAACCAAGGAAATGTTGTGTACAGTAATGGCAGTATGGTTTTAAGAACTAAATAATTAAGTCATTTTGACAGTTTTAAACACCCAGATTAACACTATCTGCATTCAGATAAATAGAAGTATATGAAGAATGAGTTTACATGTATGTGTGTGCACACATACATGCATACATATTTGTCATACATTATGACACTCATTTCTAGCATAGGGGAAAGGAAGAAAAGGGGAGGGAAAGGAAATTATATTACAACTTTAGAAAGGAATATTATATAACAGAATTACAATTTCATGCGAAATCATTTAAAAAAATTCTGTTATAGAAATGCTTGTTCTAATTCTTAAGTTGAGAATAAAATAAAATTTTTAAAAAGGATAATGTGGTTGGCATTTGTAATGATTATTCTCTTTTTAAAAAAAATGGGGGGCAGGCAATTGGATTAAGTGACTTTCCCTGGGATACACAGATAGTAAGTATTAAGTGTCTGGAGCCCGATTTGAACTCAGGTTCTCCTAACAGCAGTACCATTACTCTATCCAAGAACACACCATTTAGCTGTCCCAAATGCTGATTATTCTTTTTCTGCCCCAATATCTCTACTGACATCCAATCTCATATTTCAATTGTATTTTAGATACATCCAATTGGATATTCAGAAAACAGAACTCATTATTTTTGCCTTTACCCCTTCCCTCCCCATCCTTCTTTATTAATGTAAATAAAGGGCAACACCATCTTCCCAGTTCCTAGGCTGATAGCCTAATGGTCATCCTGGATTCCTCATTTACAGAAGCTGTTCATAAGGTTTTCATTTTTACATTATCTTTCCAATATTCCCACTTGTTTCCTATGTTACTTGATGCTTTTTATGTGCCAGCCAATGTGCTAAGTGCTTTGCAGTTATTAATCTCATTTGATCTTCACAATCACCCTGGGTGATAGGTGCTTTCATCATTCATGTTTTATAGATGAGAAAACTGAAGTAAACAAGTAAGTGGCTTGCCCAGAGTCATACAGTGTCTGAGGCCAGTTTTTCATTCAGATGTTCCTGATTCCAAGCTCAGGGCTCAATCCACTATGCCAACTAGCTGTCTCTTAAAGCAGACAGGAATTCAAGTCCTGCTTTTGATAATATTTGGATGAATTACATAGCCTTACTAAACCTCATTTTTCTTATCTAATGAAGATGATACCGCTCACAGCTTCATAGTGTTTTATTTTCAATTATGTTTATTATTGTTGGCATGGTACCAGAAAAAAAAAGGTATTAATTCATCTTCCAAGACTAAAGATAAGAATTCTGTGGTGGGTGGATGGGAATGAATTTTTCATTTCATTTGGAAATCACACAAAAATTGCAGGAGAAAACCAACCTTTCAAGATTTGAAAAAGGGGAAAAATTAAAATGTGAACTATCTTTATATGTTTACACTGAATTCTTCTAATGTGAAAAATCTTATTGATCCATGATATTCAGAGAAGAATCACATCTGGCTTTATATTTAAGACATTTTAAAATAACAGTTTTTCCCACATGGCACATATAGGATATTGAAAATGTATGAGAACAAACTGTTTTAAGCAAATTAGAAGTATAATTGGAGGCAGAGATAATTTCCTTCTTCCATTAATGGGTGATTTCAGTGCTTTGTCATTTTGCCCACATATCCTGGCATTCCTAGTACTTTAACTTAAGAATAGTGTCAGGTGGCTGACACAAAACTGAATTATATTTTGGCAAGAGATTATGAAGTGGCAATATTTGAACTGAGGATAAATTGAGGAAGAGAAAATGTAAGATAATGGACACATTGGCAAGTGCTAATACTGAGTCACATCCACCTCACCAGTTAAGAAGTTAATGTCAGGTGAGTTGTATTCCTGTGACATTATTAGGAGTTTTCCCTATTTATTGTTTGATGGTGGTGAAATTTAGACAAATTGGTGAGATAGTGCTTTGCAAAGGGGGAAGCTTTATACCTTTCTAGGCAAGATACTGAAGTTTAATTAGTATTATGCTGAAAGGTCATCCCCTCCCAGACAATTAGATATCAGAATTCATCCACCAGAAAAGTCCTAACTTCTTTTCTGATTTCTTGTTTTCAATACTTGACCATGAAATGCTTAAGGGAAGTAGAAATTAATGGACTTAATACTACTTTTCTCATTTCTCCTTAGAAACTAGCATTGATGAAATTATACTTTAGAAAGTAGGAATAAATGAAGTAAATGACTAATAAGAATGTATTGAAAACTGGGGACTTAAAAAACAAACCAACAACCATGATTCCTGCTCTCAAGAAGTTTACATTGTGTGTGGGAGACAACAGATAGAGTGGAATAACAACCAGAGAGGCATCCTTTGATCTGGAAAATTACTGAGTTAGCAATTAAACTTATCAGAAGATTAGATTGAATTAATTATTTTTAAACCTTGACCTTGTCTTTACTTAACTTTTCTACCCAAGACCAAAGTTGCTTTCATTTGATCCCAAGATTCATGATTTCTGGAATGAGATGGGGATGAAAGGATATTTAAGTGATGGTTAGGTTTTTTTTTTTCCCCAAAAACTGGGTTGGGTTTGAAGAAGGGACCCCAAAACTCTAAAACTCCTTGAAGGAGAAAATCTCCTTCAAATCTGCCTCAGTGAGGAACCCTACCCAAGGGAAACAAGACAAACAATTTCATTCTGTTCTCTTCTATTCAATTCTATTAAAATTCCAGCTCAAGCTGAAATCCTGCTAGTAGATGGGCCTGCTTGGGACTTCACTCACTAGTCCCCTTCAGCATGTAGCCAAAGCTTCTATTATAAAAGAGCCAATCTAAAATGCTCTCTTTACAGAGATACCAAACATGCCATGCTATGCCATGCTGTGCCAAGGAAGCCTCTGCCCAGTGGAATAATATTCTTTTCCAGTGCTATCCTCTCTTTACCCTCACCCATTTCCCTAAGGAGATTTTATGCCTCTCTGTCAGGATTTCTAACCTTACTTCCCAATCCCTATAATAAACCTCTTTTATCAATCTAGGTTTTGGGATTTGTAATTCCTTTACAGAGAATCTCTGTGCCGCCAGAAGGGGGTTCCCCAAAACTCCCTACCCTTGTGCAGACTCCCAAGGGATGTAGGGGAGCCAAACATCTCCATTTGTTTCCTTGAACCCCAAACCTGCCACTAAACCTTATCATTTAATTCCCTGACTACCAGAAAGCCTAATCTCATTTTGGTTCCCTAAATCTAGACCTTATCACTTGGTTCCCTACTAAAAGGAACCCCAAAACCTAAACCTCATCATATTTTTGGTTCCCATACCAGGAGCCCCCAAAACTAGATTTCACCTCATCAAATTGGTGTTTGGGCATGAAGTCTCCATGGCTGCTTCCCCTATTTCTACAGGTGAGACAGAATTTGAGTTTTACTCTGATCTGAGATGAGAGGAATTAGCAGACAGAGGGACTTGGGCTATATTCATCTTGTTAGTAATCCCCACAACTGAGATATACTCAGGACCATCTGGGATGTGGAGTGGAGAGGTTCCCTTAACACCTTCTGGGTACTTTTCCAAAGGAGCAGAAGAGGGACTCTGGACAAGATAGGAGTCAAGAAAGAATTAGCAAAAAAAGGCTACCTATTTTTTTTCTTTTCTTTCAGAGTAGAGTAAATTCCTGTAATTATCTCCAAAGTTTCAGGAATTTTTCCTGCAATCTTAAAATGACTAATTCCCCAACTTCTTAATCATTGCTCTTAAAATTTTGAGGATCTGCTAAGATGTTATTTTAATTTTTATTAGTTAACTTTTTTTGTGTAGCCCCCCAGTTTGGCCAGAGGTGAGGTCCACAAGAAAAAGTTAGGCTTTTTAAGAAATTTTCCTAGCATTCTGATTATGGCATAGAAGTTGTTTTTTTTTTTTTTTTTTTTTTCCTTGCTGGTTGCATTTTAAACATTTCCAGGTAATAAAATCTAACTCACAAAACAAATATAACACAGACATTCTGCACAGAGACACAGACACAGACAAAATGACACAAAAGAGGACTGTCCCATCTTTGCCAAAAGCCTTAAAATTTTGCCAAACAGTATTCTATAGCACTTCATCTTCTCTGGAGTCCCAGAGAAGGTGAGAGGGTGACAAAGGTTCTCCCGAAAATTGCAAGAATTTTCAAGTCTGGGCATTCCCAATCAAGGGAAACTTGCTGGCTTGGAGCTCATGACAACTCAGACAAGCCTTCTTCTAGTGGCTTGGGGTCTCATATGAATGAAGTAGAGAAAAAAATTAGGCTGCTTAACTAACAAGGAGGGAGTCAAGCCGAGGGGAGGCCAGACTCTTCCTGTACCAGACTACCAAATGTTGTTTGCAAAGAGGATCCCCAAAGATTTGGGGTTACAGACTGGTATCGTGAGGTACCTCAAAAGAATATTCAGGATTGAACTCATTTCCTAGTCAAGGAGCAAAGTCTATTGTAATTGTAATGCCATTAAAAGAGATCTAAATTCCAAAAGAATTTAGCAAAGAAACAGAAGCAAAGGGACACATTTATCTAGTTCTTCATGTTATAAATATGCTAATTTTATGACCCAGAGGTAGGACCAAAGAGTAGTCCCTAGAATTGGGTTATCACTGACCAACAGACAGTAATGCTCTTTGACAGAATTATTGTTAGAACAATAGTATTCTTAGGTGGTGGATGGGGGACCTTTGGATCAGAAGTTCCAAAACCAAGACTTAAAAATTAGACAGATTGTTATTCTAAGATTTGATGTGAGAGCTCCTTGAAGCAGAATCTAAAGCCAGAAGACTTAGAATTACTGACTTATTATTAGAACAGAAGCTCTCTAAGGTCAGGGGACCTCAAAATCATTGCTGTCTCCCCTAGAAGCTATATTATATCATAGCTACATAAAAAAAATGGTCCAAATAACTCATAATTAGAAAAAGCAAATTTAAAAAACTGAAGTTCTACTTAATATTTACCAAATTGGCAAAATTGACAAAAAAAGGAAATGACAGGTTTAGGAAATACTGTAGTAAAAAAGTTGTACAATGTTTCCATTCTAGAAAGTAATTTGGAATTATTCCAATGAAAGTTATTGATCTTTGCATGCCTGTTGGCCCAATTCTAACACTACTTGGCCTATACTTGGAGTAGGTCAAAAGAAAAAAGAAAAGATCTTAGATTTATAACTCAAGGCTTAATTCTATTTGCACAAGACTCATCCTTAGTGAAAATTGATTATCTAAATGTCTTGCAACACTGAGTTAAATAAGTACAAAAATATTTATAGTATCTCCTTTTATAGTGGGAAAGAGCTAGAATATAAAGAAAAGGATACCCATCAATTAAAGAATGTTTGAACAAGGTTTTATATATAAATAATGGGATACTATTGTGTTGCAATGGGATACAATTGTGTTGTAAGGAATGAAGATGGAGGAAAGGGGGACTGGTTTTCAAAAGGAAGGGGGAAAAATCAATTCAAAAGTAATAAATGAGGTAAACAATTCTAATTATCTTTAAATAGAAATGTAAAAACATTCAGTAAAGCAAAAAAAAAATTGGAGAATGTATAAAATATCAGAATCTGTCAGCTTACTAAATACATGAAATCTAAAAAATAAAAATTAAAAAATTCAACAGTATATTTAAAAATTAATGAACTATTAATAAAATATTGTGAAAAATGGATGGACAAAATAAATGTCCACAAAAATAAATAAATAAAATAAATAAATAAATCCACAGTTATAAAAATTAAATTGAAAAAATGAAACTTATATTAGAAAACTGAAATCCATAAGGACATCAAGGAATAATCAAGGGTAGAGTCTATCTTTCCCCAAAAGAAAACAAGTTCCTTGGGGGCAGGGACTGATTTCTGTAATGAAGGGTTGTGGCTTCAGAATTGAAAAGAATCTCTTGTTCTCTACCTTTGGCCCTTGTCTGTTACCCTTACCCCTTCTAGAATGGAAGCTCCTTTCTGGGCAGGGACTGGCTATATAATGAGGGGTGGAGATTCATGCCCTTTAACTTCTGAAAAATCCAATTAATGGGGAATCAGGGAAGGGACTTGTGCTTCAAGATAAGAAATAAAATGCTACCTTTGGAGTTTCAAAGGTATGTCTACTCCTACTACCTAAGCACTCATTCTTGCAAGAATGTAGAATAAATTTTTCCTGCATTTATCAGTGAGTCTGTGGAGTTTTTGGTAAGATGTTTTGTTTCTTACAATATGAACTTTTGTTTCAGGAAGTTTGAAGTCACTCTGTGCATTGCTTATTTTTATCAAGGCAATCAATATACCTACTTTCCTCTTATTCAATTTGTGATCCTGATCATCTATTAATAGCATATATTTACTAATGGATTAGCTCGATATCCTATCTCTTTAACTGTATGCTATAATAAAGAAAAAAATCATTCTTCCTTTTCTTTCAAAAAAGTTTTCTTGATAATATTTTGTTTTGGAAAAAACAGACATTTCTTAGTATGTACCTTTTCCCAGAAGAACCATTCCTTGTCATAGTGCAGCACAAGTAAGGAAAGCCAACCAAAACAGCAACTGCAACTGGCAGTATTATGCATACCCATATATAGATATGTATATACATATTAAGTATATGTATGTATGTATGTATACATAGAAATGCATACATATGTCTATTAGAAATTAAATAACCAAATATTGAGGAGATCCAGGATTTTTTCACTTTCTCATTTGGAGATTCAGTCAAAGCTTAGTTTTCTAAAGGGCAGGGGGATGATGAGAGATGAAATCTTGGAGTTGTTGCTCCACACAACTGAAGGACCTTGCGAAGAATTTAATCTAAAATAAATTCCAGCCCATTGCATTAGATTCTGCTGGTTCTGAACAGAGGTCAACTCCTTTTTGTCTAGCTAGGCCTAGATGGGGTAGTTTGGATAAGAAATAAGGTTCTTTGTTCAAGATTGAGTAATCAGAATCGGGTTTCTCAGTCCCTCATTAGAACAAGTCCAGTTCTCATTTTGATAATCTTTTTTTTTTTTTTATTCCTTGTTAACCAATCAGTTGGTTGCCACCCTCAGGTACATTTTTACAAGGGCATATAAATGCTGAGTGAGTTTCATGAACTGTCTTTGGCATTCAAGAGTGCCACTGACCCCTTTTATTAATTACTGGTAGCATAATTAATAAAATGATTACCCAAAAACTATGTCTCCCAAACCTTTTATACACCATATCTACATATATACATGAACACACATTTAGGTAGATATACACACATACATATTCACCAACTATAGTTCATTATTTTTTAAAATCTCAAATGGTTTTTCATTCTCTCAAATAATGTTATTCTTTACTTTGAGTCCAAGATTTTTTAATGTTTTTAAATTTTATTTTGATTGTGGCAATTATATGCATTATCAGAAGCAATTCATATAAATCTTTTCATTTTTTTCAAAATATTTCCTGTTTGCCATTTCTTACAACATAATATTCTAATTTATGCATATGCCACGATTTGTTTAATGGAATGTAATCAATGCAAGGGAACTCACTTTGTTTCCAGTTTTTTGGTATAACAAAAATTGCAGCTACAAATATTTTGACTTTTACAAGAACTAACTATCTCTTTGACTTCCTTATGGAATTATCCCTAGCAGTGGAAGTGTGGGTAAAAGAATATCATAAGTCAGGTACAGAAACTCATTTCACTGAATAGGAAAAGAGGAGGGAAAGAAGTTAAGGAAAAGGGCAAATAGAATAAAAGGGAGAGTAGACCAAAAGAGAGATTACTCAGAAGCAAAACAAATTAAGAAGAGCTGGAACCAAAGAGAAGGGTACATATATCATGTTTCTGTTTCTACTGTCATTAATGTAGCAAAGAAAAAATGTTCATAGGATCATAATTTTAGTGCTAGAAGTGACTTCAGAATCTATATAGTTATATAGTCCATTCCCTCTTTTTTTGGATGGGGAAACTGAGACCTACAGAAGTTAAATAACTCAGGCAAGGTCATGCAGGCACTGAGCAATAGAGTAAGGATTTGAACTGAAATGCTCTTTTTGACAAATCTTTTTCCTTTTTCTTTTATTCATGAAATGAGTATTTATTAAGGACTTACAATATGTTTGTCATACTTTTTTTTTTTTTTAACAAATGAGTTTATATTCAAACCAGCTTGATCTTTAATTAAATTATGTGTTTTCTTAGTAAGAATATCAATTATATGTAGCCTGAAGTGGTTTTGAGAATCTTTGCATCTATTCATTGTGGCAATTGATTTACATAAATTAACATTCCATAGGAAATGATGTTAATGCATGTTGTTGTCTAATCCCATTACTTGACTGCAATAATTTTATAAAAAAAAAAAATCATGTCGCTGCTGCCTCTACTGCATGCCCTTTCTACTCTTTTTTAATTATGATTTCTAATTTGAAATTGCTTTTGATCTTTGCTTTCATAAGGTAGTAATCTGATTAGATCCAAATGACTGATTCAGATCCTAGATCAATAGGTAATCATTTTTTTGTTTTTTAAAGCATAAGAAAATGAACTTTTTAGTGCTATTTGGTATTCCTCTTACCCAATGCCTTCTAGAAGAAAGTATTCACTATATATAACCTTGAGGCTTTTGTGTCATCCAATACCCTTTGGCATATTTAATTTCCTATTCTTGAACCATATTTCTTCAAAAGAAAGTTTTACATTCTAGCCACATAGTATTAAAATATATATTGGCTTACTTTGAAAGTTTTCATATAGCTTTTTATTGGTTTTTTTTTTTTACATCCTCATCTTCCTCAACCTAATTTTCCCATAAATTGTGATTATTGTCATTTTCTTGAAAATACTTATTGTGAGCGCTGCTATAAATATTAGCAAATGTCAAGAGAAATGATATTTCACACTTCTTTGATTTAATATAAACCAAATTCTACCCATTTCTTTATCTGATTCTCTTAAGAACTTGTGAACTACCCTTCCATTTAGCTGCGATTTTTTTGTCTTCTGATTTTACTTATACTAAAAAATGTCAAGATTAATAGTTTAGTTCCTCCAGTAGATTATCTCCTCGATAATCTGAATTAAAATCTAAATCTAATATTTAGAATACCAAATACAAAATCAATTTTTATAGCTCATCAAAAAACTGATTCTTAATGTAATTGGGAGGAGGTGTTTGGTTCATGCAAAGAATTATCTATTATGGTGTCTTTTCTTGTAAAGAAACTGGGAAGCCTGCTTCCAGAAATGTGATGACTTAATAGGAAAATGTCTTGGAGATACTAGAACATGTATGATTATTTTGGTCTTGCTATATTTTTCAAGGTAAATATCCTTTTATAAAAGCTACCCAAAATTAAGTGTTAAAAAGCAATAAATCATCATAACTTTGAAATCTTGAGAGAATGGCATTAGATATATATGTTATAATACTGTCCTTTATCATCTTTTCTGCCAATCAGTCACTGTCATTTCAGTAATAGAATCATGTGGAAAGATATTTTATTCCTTTCTTTATTTGAAAAGTTCCCATAACCAAGTGGCCAACTTTGATATTGATCATGAATGTTTCCATACTTAGCTGGGCTGATCCTTGTAAAGCACATACAACATTGTGCTGCTGGTGGCAAACTTTCCTGCATGGTAGACTCTACTAAAGTTTGCAAACAGCCTTTGAGAATTAAGGGTACCTCAATGCTATGACAACTCATTAAAATAGGACTTAAAGAAAAACTCATAAGTGGTTTCAGTGGAGCAGAGAAAATGATCATGAGCCTTGTGTTATGTCCCTAGGCCTATTCAGGGTATATCTTCAAAGAAAAGGGATGAACTTTTAGATTATTTTATTAGGAAAAATATTCTGAATCTGATATGTTCTTTTCTATCTTTCCTATATGGTATCCTTGTTCCAGTTTTGCTGGAATACAGCAAGAAGAAAACCTATAAATAATAAGACACCAGAAGTAACTTACAGACACACACACACACACACACACACACACACACACACACACACAAATCCTCTCTGGACTTCCTTCCTAAGGTGTTGGAAGACCAGCAGTGTACAGAGACATCCACAGATGAGAAATGCTCAACAAATCCTAACTTCATCTGCTAAATTCATACTTTTTTGTTATTCATAAATTCTGCTTGCTTTTATTCCTTTTTCTCCCCAATACCTAATTTCTTAGCATTAAGAAATGGCTCTTTTTTATCAGTCTACCAGAAAATACTGCAATTGCCTTCTTTAAAAAATATCATAGAAGTGGTCAAAGGATATAAACAGATAATTTTCAGATGAAGAAATTAAAACCATTTATAGTCATATAAAAATGATCTAAATCATTATTGATCAGATAAATACAAATTGAAACAACTCTGAAGTACCACTACGTACCTCTCAGATTGGCTGACAGGAAAAGCTAATGATGAGTTTGGAGGGGATATGGGAAAACTGGGACACACTAATAAATTGTTGGTGGAGTTGTGAACTGATTCAACCATACTGGAAAGCAATTTGGAACTATGCCGAAAGGGCTATCAAACTGCATACTTTTTAATTTAGCAGTGTCTCTATTGGGCCTATATCCCAAAAGATCATAGAAAAGAGAAAAAGGACCTATATGTGGAAAAATGTTTTTAGCAGCCTTTTTTGTAGTGACAAGAAACTGGAAACTGGATGGCTGCCCCTCAGCTGGAGAATGGATAAATAAGTTATGTTATGGAATATTATTGTTCTATTAGAAACAATCAGCAGGATGATTTCAGAGAGATCTGGAGAGAAGTATATGAACTAATATTAAGTGAAGTGAATAGAACCAGGAGAACATTGTACACAGAAACAGCAAGATTATGTGATGATCAATTCTGATAGACTTGGCTCTTTTCAACAGTGAGGCGATTCTGGCCAGTTCCAGTGGTTTTGTGAGAAAGCCATCTGCACCCAGAGAGAGGACTATTGTAACTGAGTGTTGATCACAATATAGTATTTTCACCTTTTTTTATTGTTGTTTACTTTCATTTTGTTTTATTTTTTCCTTTTTTCATTTTTAATCTGATTTTTTTTCTTGTTTACCATTATAATTGTTGAAATAAGTATAGAAGAATTGCATGTTTAACAAAAAAAGATTCTAAGTTTCATATATAACTTATTTTTTCTTTTATTCTTTGTATTTGAAAATGATCATAAATTTTTGTGTTTGTTGAATTCAAAATAACAATTAAAAACATGAGAACGTGTGATTGAAAAAAATATCATGGCTCAACATCAGTGTAGGTTTAAATAACAGTAAATTCCAATGGAATGTTCACAATTTTCTATCTCCTTGGAGCAGCCACTCCATATGTATGTAACATTGCTATAAAATATCTTAATTTTTCCACTCTTCAGAGTGTGAGCATTAGAGCTACTGGTACATAGGTATTTTGTCTTCTGGGGAAAGTAATGAATATGAGGAGGTGTAAGTCAAAGCTAAATAGGAAAAATGATAGCTTCAATGAAAAACAAAATATTTAAAGGAAGGCAAAAAATCAATGAGAGAGAAAAAAAGATTCTACTTTTGAGCTCACATATGATATCCAAGACATTTTGAACTATTGTTTCATGTATGATTTAATAAAGCAAATGAAACCCCTCTACTACAAGTTTTTCTTTTTTTTTTAAGTAAGAGTTATTACTTGACAATAGACTCAGAGAAGAAAAAAAAAAAAAGCTTATAGGTCATTCAGTCAAAGCTTTTCTTTTTGCAAATGATGAAACAGGCCTAGAGAGAGGCCTGATTTGTTTAAAACTATACAATTTTGGCACTTTAACTACCTTTCATTTCTTTAATTATTCTGCCATCAGGTTGTTTCTGGAAAATCTCTAAGCTATTAAATACACATACATATATTTGCGCACACACAAACTTAGCATGAGTCATTGTCAGGAGGTTATTCATCATGTAATCTGGTTTTTAATGCAAAATTTATACAATATGCAAACTAATCTGAATGACCATATATTTTAAAGAGGTTATATAATAGCATTTTCCTTTTCTTTCTTTTCTTCCTCTTCCTTCTCTTCTTCCTCCTTCTCCTCTATCCCCCATTTCAGGCCTATGATTTTATCATATGGTGTGAAAACTCCCTCCAACAACACAAATAAATCAATAACTCCTCCTCTGTTACTTCTTGCTAATAAAGTTACTTGCAGGTGAGACAGCTTCAGACAGCCAGCAGGTGTCAAAGAGAGAACTTGGATGTAGTTATTCCTGATACCAAGATTTTTCTTCTATTTATTATACCATGATATCATACAATTATTTATATACACAAAACACATTTGTCACTGTATAAGTATATAACTATACTATGTAAGTAGAGTTTTTATACAATTTTATGGCTGAAAAATTTTTTTTATCAAGTATTACACTGTTTGATGGCTTGTTTCTCTTTTTAAAATATTAAGTATCTTTCAGTAGCAATATTAGAAATTTATCTATTATTCAAAACTGGGATAGGAATTTTTTCCTTTTCTTTTTTTGCCATTTGTTCATAACCTTTGTTCTTTTATTTAAAGTGTTCAAATGTGACACTTGAAAGTGACAGCCCAATGTTCCGCATTTCTTCCTCATCAGTGATTTCCCTATCAAATCCATTCAGTTAACAAATAAATGAAAGAATTTTTTAAAGTCAGCAATTGCAAGCTCTACCACTTACTAGAGAGTCAAATTGTGCTTTCTCCTTCATACATCATCACCAGCAATGAAAATTCCAAAATCAGGATTTTGCTGGCAGCTTTTTTGCTATATTCACTGGAATAGAATTCAGTTTGCCTTCTCAGCAAGGATGACAATAGAACAAATTTATTTTTGTCAGTAAAGGAAGCAGTTCTGATTTTGAATACACACTAAGGAACAAGTATGCTTAGTGACAAAATGCCATTTTCAGGTGTGAAAGGAACTTTTCTGGTCACTGCTTTCTCAATTTTTAAGAACAGTGAATTAGAGATGAATAACTATGTGCTATGATGGAGAAAAAAGTTAGATTTAGAATTATAGAAGCTGAGTTCAAAGCCTAACTCTGCTATGTATTCCACATATGAACTTAAGCAAGTCATTTAAATAGTATAGGTCTTAGCTTCTCAACTTTTTCAATAAAGAAGTGAAGAAATTAGAGGAGATAAACTCTAAGGTCTGTCTCAGCTTTAAATTCACAAACTTATGAATGGGAGATTTTGAATCTCATTAATGGTTATGAATATTGAGATTTAGAAATTTCAATCTTGGATGATATTTTTAGTAGTACTGGCTTAACATAAATAAGTGGGGCAGGACTAATTCGATTTATACCTAAATGCACTACTTTTAGTCATGAAAGACATTCTAATTTTTATGACTTTTATTATTTTATCATATTATTACTCAATTTCTAAACTTGTGTTAGGATCAAAGATATTAGAAATGCAATTAAGTAACAATATCCATGAGTACATGATATATGTGAGTAATGATATTAGTATAGAGAGACAAAAAAAAAAATAAAAAAGATACCTGCTTTTGCAATTACTCACTAAAAAGCCTGAGATTCGTATCCAACAGAATGATTATTATATAAATTTGGATTTTTGTTTTATATAAATTTTGATCATTTATTTCTTTCTCCTGAGACACTGAGAATGATTTCTGAGGCATGATTTGAATCCAAGATTTTCTTGACTTCTGGTGTTCCTTTATTATGTCTCTCTCCTTTTCAATGCTCTAACTCTCTAAGGGTATGAGAGGTAGACTAATTGCCAGTCTGCATTGTTGAAGGCAATTTTTACCAAAATGATTATCAGAATCTCCCTATCGTTGAGAAATCATACAACTGGACTAAAAATTGGATGAGTTCATAGCCTTGAGCTTCACTATAAAGACTATCAATTTATTATTTAAAAAAAGTAAAGAACTTTTAAAAAGTTAGTGTTTACTTTTAGAAATTGAATACAAGTCTTTGAATGTTTTGTCTCTGTAAGAAATATATTTTTATAAAGATTTACATTCTTTACTAAAATCTTTCCCTGATATGCCTCATGGAAGAAGTTCTGGATTCTCAAAAACTATGCCTTAAAGTCTCAAGTACTAACCTCTTATAGCAAACTGAAAAAGATGTCCTTTCAAGCTCAGTAAAGGACTGCATGTCTGCTAAGTATGAGCTTTGATAATTTCAAAGATAATTTCAAAATAACCTGGCTCTCTCTAGATGGTGGGTTTTTCATCCACAACAATTCTGGAAGGTCATCTACTAAGCTTTTAAAAGGTTGTGATCTTCATCAGTCAAAGGATAAACTTAATGAACATTACAGTTATGTGTCTATAAGTGGGCTTCAAATTGTCTCTTTTCTCGGTCATTGGACATTGATGAGATGTTTATATGTGAAGAGCAGAACACACATACTTTTCCCCACATACTTTCTCTATCTCAGATTATTCCCTTCCTTTCAGACAGCATTCAGACCATGCTCTGGGACAAGACTAAGAGATGAATAGTAAAGAGTTTTCAAGCTGTTTCTCGTTCACTGTCTTTCCATTTTACTCTTTAGCTAATTCTGATGCGATAAGCTTTTCTCTGTCTCTTTCTGTCTCTTTCTGTCTCTCTTTCTCTGTCTGTGTATGTCACTCTGTGTGTGTGTGTGTGTCTTTGTCTCTATATTTTTAAAGTTTGATATCTAGATATATCTAGATATGGACATATATACACATGTATATAGATACAGAAATAAATGTAAAGATAGATGGAAATGTATAATATTTCAAGTTTACTTGGGGATAAACATGCTTGGGCAAACTGTGGGAGCCTAACTATTATTCATAATTTACTTCCCATGGAAAAACAACTTTTTCTAAAATATTAGAACATATCCTTAGTCTTGCTTGATCACTGCCTACTGAAACAGCTTCTGCTATTAAACATTTTCCATATGATAGATGAAGAAACAAGCAAGCTGCCTTTAAGTTTTGAAAGATCTGCTGTGTTTTCTTTCCTGTCCTCCCTTCCTCTTTTCTCTTTTTTTCTATTAGTTACTTCTTTGTTATGAACTAACTTTCTGAGAGAAGTTGCTGCTAATGCTTATATACCAAGCATACCCAGAACAGGAGAACTACTCTTATGTGGAAAGAAGGATAGAAAAGAATATGCCTATTCTTCCAAAAGTGGAACTTAGAATAGAAGCTGTCAACTTTCCTGAAGAAAAAATATTTTTTCTGGTAAATATTAGACTAATATTTTTCATAATTTATTAAATAGTTAATCCTATACTAGATACCAGGAGATTTTTTGTTTGATAATATTTTAAATAATATAACTTCTAGAAAAGAGAATTAAAAATAGAAATTGATCAGATTGCTTGCTTAGTTTTACAGAATTTCATTTATAATGATCCAGTTGAATGAATACATAATATACAAGGCACCTATATTGAATGGAAATCTGTTTCCCTAATACATAATGAAAATTTGCTTTTGTCAATTATACATAAATACAAAAAGAAAAATTGTGTGCTGAAAAATAGTAAGCTTCAAAATCAAGAGAATCTGGGTTAAAATCTCACCTTGGAGATAGGCTCACTACTTGAATTAGAATTCAAAACAATGGTCCAAAGAATTTGTTATAAAATCCTAAATGGTAAATAATTTCTAATTTTCATATTCATTTAGATACATTTTTCTTTTTGAGAACATGCATGTATATATTTGAAGCATTATGTATTACTTATTTCTGCAGTGACTTAAAATCATCATATATAACTATGTTGATGTTCATCTGGCTGCTTATTTCTGAATAAGTGTAATGTATTCTTACTTCTCAACTTAGTGTTTTTTTCCCCAAAAATTCAAAAAAAAAAGAAAAAGAAAAAGAAAAGACAGGCACACATTCTGTGCCTGAATTCTAAATGGATGGTCAGCTACACATGCATATCCTCCTTTGCATTATGTATATTGTATCATTGTAGGTCCTTCATTGCCATTAGTTACCTAGTAATTGTACCTGAATGGCAATATGATCAATTCATGTTACTATTTGTGTTTTTTCAGTGCTTAGGCCAGACTGCTTGAAAATCATGAAACATACATCATTATATGTTTGAAAACCATATTACAAGTCTTCTTAAAACCATCACAGACCATCACAAACATTCTGGAGAAACACAAGTTATGTTGCTCCTCACTGCAGTGTTAAAGCTGTTTTCCAATTTAAACTTATCTTCTGCTAATGTTACTATTCTTCTATCTGCAGATTTTTAAATGACCTAGTGGAAAACATTGGATAATTATTCACCAGTATAGACAGTATATATCTATATGTAGACAGTGTGTCATTGGGAAAAGGCATTTTTGAAGGGAATCTTTCCTTACAAATATTAGTTTACATAGAACTATTCTATAAAATGAAGCAATATGTATAATTGAATTTCAAGTACATTTATTAATATGGAACTTCTCACTAATCAGGATAAAAGTAATTATTATATAATAAAATTACATTTTGTTCATTTGCTTAGATAGCCATATCTTCTATAGTCTATGCTAATAGCATATTCATATGCTAATAGCAGTGTTTAACTTTGGGATGGTGACTGAATGCTTATCTACTGTTATGAAACAAAGGTACTTGGAAAAAAAATATTTGCATCAATTATGTTAATACAACATTATTATATATTTATTGAATATTAAATACAAAAATGAAATTTAATAAGATTTAACATTTTTAAATTTTATAACAGCTTTGATGATCTTTGAATAAAAATAGAAATGTACTCTCCCTCCCAATTGAATATTGAAATATATGTTAATAGATTCAAAAAAATCATTTGGATTCAGCATATTGCAGTCAATAAATTAATAAAATATGTTTGATATGTCAAAATTCCAAAATAGTGCACAAAGATACTTCTATTACAATGATTTGGAAAGGAGGATATATAATGAATACATTAAATACGGTTTTTTCATTTCATGGAGATAATGAATTTCCATTACTGCAATGTATAATTTGTGAAGAAGTTCTTGCAAGTAACAGATTAAAACCTTCTCTTTTTTGTCCTGACATTTATAATCAAAACATGAAAGCTATTTGATAAGCATGTTGATTCTTTTAAATAAGAACAAAATTTGAAAACATGCAATACTGATTCATTTCTTTCTGTGAAAAAATAAGAAAGAAAAGTGATTGAAGCTTGATATTTAGTAAGTTATCAATTTTTGGGGGTGGAAATCTCATACTAATTGCAGAAAAATTAATGTTTCTAAGTACCAAAGCAATTTTCAAGTATATTTTTGAGGACATCATTATATTAAAAAGTTATAGATCATACTCATTTCTAACAGTAGAGAGTATTTTCTGATACAGGGTTTATCCAATAAATTTGAATGAATTGTTGTAGAGAGTTTAAAAAGATGACATTTTCACTTGGCAGTTAGACAAAACAAACAATAATGTTTGTAACCTCACAATTTTACTTCTATTTTTAAGATATCTGTATGATGATAAAAGAGAAGAGAATGTGCTGTTTTGTGGTCGATTGATAGGACATACAATTTTTAATCTACTAATTCATACTTTGAAGAAAAAAATTGGGGGGAATTTTCATAAATGGAGTTAAATCAATGAATGGGAACTCTTTAGATGTTTACAGTAATAAAAGTATTATGAATTATAGTATAGATGTAAGGAAACATTCATAAATAAGTTTTGGCATCAAAGAGAATGCTGTAATAACCTGAAAATATATTCAATATCAAAATTTTATAAATCAAATAACCTGAAATCAAATCAAATCAAATAAATAACCTGAAAATATATTCAATATCAGAATTTTATAAATCAAAGCCCATTAGCTCTCCATTTTTTATCATTTTATGCAGAGAAATGGACAGTGAGAAGTTATATAAAACAACACAAAAATTAGGTGGTTTCCCATGGCAGAGTTATTATTTGTATTTTTTAATTGAGAGAAGAATTAATGCCTTTTCCCTAAAGCAAGTGACTAAAAGAATTAATATAGTTATATCACATCATGGGACATAATTCTTAAATATTTTTTTGGATGATTAAAAAACTGGAATTTTGGGACCACAGAATTGAGAACCATAATGAATGATATGGTGGCATTACATAATTTCTTATTAGAAAATAAACTATCTTTGGATCAAGCTGTCGGCAAAGACATTAGTGATTGTCTTAGATTTTTGAAAGTGATTTCATTGAATGCTTATAATAATAGGCTTATAATTTATTTTTTTGCTAAATATAAAAAAAGCCCATCGTTTATGAAAAGAACTTAATTTTTCTGCCACATATTTGTGAGTGAACATTTTCACTTTGTTCTTGTTTTAAGTCAAAATGCAGAAAGAACTATGTGATAAGCCATATTTAAGAATATATTTATTTGGATTTGAGCCAAACGTTGCAAATCCTTGTTAAAATTTTTAAAAGCTTAATTATAAACTTAATTGCAATTAAGTTCATTTATGTTTGATTTTTATGTATTATGAATCATCCAAATTGTAAGTTATTTACAAAATTTGTAAAATAAAAATATCTAAAATATATATATATTTTTTTTCCTGAGGCAATTGGGGTTAAGTGAGTTGTTCAGGATCCCACAGCTAGGAAGTGTTAAGTGTCTGAGACCAGATTTGAACTCAGATCCTTCTGACTTCAAGGCTGGTGCTCTATTCACTGTGCCACCTAGCTGCTCCAATATCTAAAATCTTACAAATGTTATATTATAATAATAAACATTTGAGATTATGCATGATTACTTCTTTGAGTTCTTATAAAACACAAAAGAAAATATTAATAATTATTTTAAAATTAGAATTTTATAATTTTATATAAAGAGGTTTCATAATCACATAATATAAACTCTAATTAGGAGCTTTTAAGTACAAAAATAATTATTGTAGTTATTATAAGCACTTAACTACTGAATCTAAAAAAACAAATATGAATAATATATTACATTATCCTACAATTCACAATATTTTTTTGTTGTTGTGAGAGGACTTCACAAACAAAAAGTGCCAGGAAATGCTAGACTCTAAATTACAAGAGCAGTTATCTACATGCATTAGTAAAGACAGTTTTCTTCTAAGAAAGCTCCTTAAAATAATTAAATTACAAGTGCAACCTTTAAAGAAATTGAGACTGATGGGGCAAACACCAAAATAATCTTTTTTGGCTTTGCCAGGAGATCAGTCAAGGCTATGAGAAAAGGAAGAGTGAAAGAGAGGGGAAAATAAGTCGTATCCTTTGCTTTTATCATTTTCAGTTTTGCTCCAGCTGGGATGAGTAGGGACATGGATAAAGAAAGATTGAGGTCAAGATGATGGTTGAATGAAATGGGTGGCCTGCTTACTACTTTTTATAAACCACTGGAACCTTCTTGCTACCTTTGACAAGGGAAACACCATATATATTATTTAAATTACAGTGGAATTGTATCACATACTGCTTCAGGCACTAGGAATATTAAAAAAAATATTTTCTTATCTAGGTAATAGTTACTGAGATAGCATCAATGGGATTCTCTCCAATATATACTCAAAGAATCAACTTCAGAGTCAGGTTTCATTAATATCTCCTTTATGATCTGACCAATCTACCAGAGACTTGATTCCTTTTTAGTATTTTCATACATATAATGAATGATAGATATTTCCATACAGAAATTCCTCTCCTCCTCCCTTGCAAATATTCCTTTAAAAAAATGCAAGATGGGCATAATGTATCAAACATAGGCCTTCTCATTGAATATTTAAGGACTTTCTGATGAGAATTTCAGTGCTGCTAAAATCATTGCCAATGACTTCATTCTTTTAATAAATAGTCACCCTATATCTTGGCCTTATTTTGGACCATTGTTTTATCATACTTGTGATCTATTTGTCCTTTCTCCCATATGAGAATTTCTTGGTTTTTGAATCTAGCTTTCATTTATACCTGTGTATCCTTCTAAATACTTGAAAACTCAACTTTTTCCTGATTCTGTGCATGACTCTGATTTCTTATCTTCTACTGTGTATATGTTCCCCTCTGTAGCTACCAGAGACTCTAAAGTTTTTCAAGTTATCTGGAATTTCTTAGAACTCAGTTGCCTTCATTGTTCAAATGGGTCATTCATGTCTGAGTTTTTGTGACCCCATTTAGTGTTTTCTTGGCAAAAGTACTAAAGTGGTTTGCCATTTTCTTTTTTAAGGTCATTTTACAGGTGAAGGTTAAGTGACTTGTCCAGGGTCATATGACTAGTAGGTATCTAAAGTTGGATTTAAGCTCAGGAAGATATTTTCTTGAATTCAGAACTGCCTGGAATGCTATCTACTGTACCATCTTGCTGTAGTCTAACCTTAAAATGAAGAAGAAAGCAGTGTTTTGGAGTCATATCAGTCTGGTGCATTGCAAGGTGGTTTCACCATAACTATGATAAAGAATTGTGTCCAAATTGACAAGAAAGTGGACATAAAAGTAGAGGATAAGATCTAGAGAGATCATAGCCTTGTAATAGAAAAATTTAAAGTAGAAGAGAAAAGAAAGTGGAACAGACAGCAAGCAGAGTGTGAAAATTCAAGAGAAATCATCTGTACCTGATATATTTTTATAGCTTTGTTTTATTCACATGATTAAAAATTCAACTTTTTTTTTTATTAGAAGAGGGGTAAATCAGGTCAAGATGCCTGCTGATATTGGATAATATAATCATAGAAGAAAAAATGCCAATATGATATAGGTCCTCAGTGCCACCTAGATGGTATCCATTTTTAGTCACTTTTTTTTTTGTTATTATAATAAAAGCTGTTTTCTTGTGCTGCATCCTTGATTATGTGAGCATTGATATTAAATATCATACTGTGAAACTGCAGTGTCAGATTTGGAGATGACAAGGAAAATATGCTTTTCATGTAATCTTAAAGAGGTTCTCCGCTTAGAGGAAAGGTGGCTGACTGACTGTCAAAATGCACTGAAGGGATCAAATTGGCGGGATGAGAGGCCACAACAGTGATTTTTTTCAGCTTTCTTAATGCTGCAATGAGACTTTTGGTCTATCTCACTTAGTGGTTGAGATCTAGTGTAATGACCTTGACCTTCTTAAATCAGAAAACAAAATCCTATTTTTTGTGTGATTTTTGCTTAATTGTAGACATGAATCACTTATGCAAATGTATTTACTAAATCAGCATAGTAAAATACACAAAAGTATATACATGTGGGGCATACTTCTGCAAATATATACAGCATTCATGAGAAGAATGAACACAGAAAATATATTTGACTAAAGCAACTTATTACTGTGGAACTACAGAGCTTCAATGTCCTTTCTCTTCTAGTGAAACTCAACTCTTTATCTTTTCTGCCATCAGAGATCAAAATGCATGAAACCACTTTTAGTTTCCAGTGAATGCTTTTTCTATACTGGGTTTGTATGGAGTGTTTGCCTCTGCTTTTTCAAATATGCCTTCAATTTTGTCAAACTAACTATTTGACTACTGCATGAAATACCTGCTTCTATGCAAATAAGTTTGCTCCTCTACATCATGTTGCATAGAGAGTGGAAGAGAAACTAGAAAATCCTTCTTCCAACCTTCTGAAATACATTCTATGGTAGGGTTCTTCTTTCTCTCCTGGATCCATGATGGAATTGCTTTTAAGTCACTGGATTATGTCTTTCAAAGGTCATACATAGGTATGTCCAATCATTATTCATTCAATGATATTGCTCACTTCTGATTAATTCAAAAGACTTGTTTACATCTCAAAAAGTGTTCATATAGTGTGTCTGAATGTTTACAATTAGTTTGACATTTTATTATTTGTCCTTTTCCTCTGGGTAGGATTGGATTTTTGAGGATACAGCTTCTTACAAAGGACTTCAGGAAATCATACACACATATTTGAAACTGATAGACTAAATACAAATTAGTTATTAAATGAACTCCTACAGGCAAAAATTTATCAGCCTAGTTTGAGTTACTCTCTATATGTCAAATGAATAAGCTTGTATTTGAAATAATGTGATTTAGATTTTTCATTAATTCACTTAGAATTCCCTTCCACCTGATTTAACTAATTAGATTGTATTATAGTTCCTTATCATAAAATTCATCCATTCCAAATCTTCTGGGATATTGAATTTGGACCTATGGACAAAGTAGATTGATTTTCTATTTTTATCATAGTGAATTTAGCCTCAACATAAGAGGAAGGGAAAATATATATCAACATATACATACATACATACATACATACATATCTATATCTATATCTATATCTATATACATACATATATATATATGTAGAGAGAGAGAGAAAGAGAGAGAGAGAAAGAAAGAGAGAGAGAAAGAGATCAACATATATATGGCAAATATATATATCAACAAAATTATCAGCACACATCTGATTACTGAATTGCTTAGTGATAATTTTTAGTATTATTATACATAAAGCAGAAAGAACAGCTTGATTTTTGAAGACTGAGTTTGCAATAGTATTAAAAAAAATGAAGTTTTGCTTTGACTTGTACAATGAGCACATGTGCTATGAAGAATCACAAATGAGAACAAAATAGAAAATAGTAGAATGTCATCTTGAACAGTCATATGTTTTTGTTTTTTCCTCATCATGGAAGATGGCAGATTTCTTGAGAGCGTAATTGTGAAATTTGGAAAATACAAAAAGCTCCTATACCTTCATACAAAGAACCATCTGTTGAAAGGAAATAAATTTGAGATTTAGTTATTCTCATATATTTATTTTTCTTTATGTTATATTTGGTATAGTGTTAAAGGAACAAGGCTGATTTTAAAATGATCCAAAGAAGAAATTTTGTTTGCCAATGCTATCAGTAGTCAAGATACCGTTATCTTAGGCTAAGAGCATGTGTTTTAATAGAAAGAATCTCAGGATTAAAATGATAATGGAGTCATACAAAGAGTTAGTTGAGTTATCACAAACAAATTTCAGAAAGACATTTTTTTAGTTATCCAAAATATTATCAATGTAATAAAGATACTACATAGAAAAAATTAAATGATAATGTAACAAATATGTTCTGGTTCCATTCTCTTAAAGGCCTACAGCTACATCTTTACTCTCAGGATTCTGTAGAGATTTGGGAGTGTTTCTTCCCTACTCAAAGAAACTTTAACTCCACTCCCACTATGGTGTGTTTTTTCCCATTTCCAAGGGCTAGTCATTAGCACTCTAGTTTCATTTAAAGCTAATATTAATTGATTTTTGAAAGTACATATTTACTTTAAAAATCCCCTTAATTCTAGTGTGTTCTCTTGATGATTATTTCTAATTTGTGCTGTATTGTCTTATTTCTACCTAGTTCTTTTCATGTAGTCTTTTCCATTTTTGTATTCCCAGTGCTTAGTGTAATGCTTCACACATAGAAGGTACTTAAGAAATATTTATTGACTGACAGAGATATAGTAATAACAATTGTACCAAAGTTTTTTCCCTAACAGCTTGGGGACATAATCTCTACCTCAGTCTTTGAAGGAGCAAAGGGTTGGATAGGAAGAGAGGAGAAATTAAACTCAAAGCTTAGCTAAATTCCTTCATAACTTTGGACCCACCAATTTTATATACACAGACAGAGTCACTGCCAGATAAATCTTTCTACCAGTCTGGGGTCAAAAATATCTTCCCTAAAGATTGTTCTTTTCTCCTAACTTCTCTGGAGATTGTTAAATTACTTTTAAAATGTTCATATGCTAAATGATTCAGCTATCATTTGTATTGAATTGAAATACATATTATATTATACCTTGTAAGATCCAATTAACAATAATATCTGTATACCAGTAGTGTATTATTGGCATGTCTAATAACTACATTCATATTTTTGAAGTAGTGATGAGCTTAACATTTTGAGATATCTGCAGCAATTGAAATGTGATTTTTAAAAAATCTGTGATTTGTATTGAGGATAAAGTCATAGGTACTGCTAATATTACTGTGGTTTGTTGCCTATGTTCAAAATATAAATAAGTACTAAATTTTAATTAGATTTAATTAGATGAAATTAAATATTTATTTTTTCTCATTCAAATTTACAGACCTCTTGAAATCTGCCCATGGATCTCTTGGGATCTGTCAAGTCTAGATGAAGAATTCTTGCCCTTGACATAGAGTAAACCTAGGAATGGACAGTTATTGGTCAGCAGAGTCCCAGCATTATATGTGGATGAGATTTTATTAAAAAAAAAAAAAAAAAAAAAGCAGTAGTTGAAGAAAGGATGCAAGATTAAGAAAGGGTGCTTTACAGTCTTACTGGTTTTATTCCTCATTCTTGTTTTTAGTTCCAAAAGTCTTCCAGAATAGATTGTAGCCAAAAAAGGGTAAAATAATAATCACATTTTCTGAATTTAATTTAATTTATATAAATTTAATTTTTTAATGATTTCTGCCTCTCTCCTTCTAATTCTGTCTCTGGCTCCATTTCTATTGCTTTGTCTTTATTTCTGTCTGCCTTTCTACAATTTTCTGTTTTCCTCTTAACATACTCAAAATAATCTCACCATTTGCCCACCATTTTTAATATTGTCTAGTACAAATTTTCTCGAGTAAAGGATCAATGTTGACTTCACAGTTAAAGTTGGTCTTACTTTGATTATCCTTACTTTCACTTTTTTTCTGACAAAGCAGTTTTTCCTATGACCTTGAAGTCTGAATTTTCTACTGATGAAATGTAATTCCCTAAAGTCACAATGTGAAGAAAAGATGTTACATTCAACTTGGCTGGACCTTCCAAGAAGCTAAGGAGAATCCAAATAAGAGATGTGAAGAGCTGGTATTACATATTGGAAAGAATACTAGCTTTATTGAAAAGGATACTACAGTAGAAGCTTCTAGGCCTTCTGAAATCTTGTTTGCTTTTCTGTCCCTGGATTTCTTCTTTCTTAGTTGCTTGCAATATATTTTATCTTTAACCTAGGAATTTTGAAATTTGACTATGACGTTCCTGTAAATTTTCTTCCTAAATTTCAGATGATGATCAGTGGATTCTTTCTCTTTCTATTTCTACTTTGTCTTTTTGTTCAGGAACTTCAGGGCATTTTTTTTTTCATTATAGCTTTTTATTTACAAAACATAGGCATGGGTAATTTTTTCAACAATGACCCTTGCAAAATCTTCTGTTTCAAATTTTCCCCTCCTTCCCCCCACTTTCTCCCCTAGATGGCAAGTAGTCCAATTTATGTTACATATGTTAAAATATATGTTAAATGAAATATATGTGTACATAGATATACAGCTATCTTGCTGCATAAGAAAAATCAGATCTAGAAAGAAAAAAAAAATTTGAGAAGGAAAAAGAATGCAAGTAAACGATAACAGAAAGAGTAAAAATGCTATATTGTGGTCCACACTCGGTTCCCATAGTCATTACACTCTGAGTGTAATGACTCTCTTCATTATTAAACAATTGGAACTGGTTTGAATAATCTCATTGTTGAAGACAGCCACGTCCATCAGAATTGATCATCATATAGTTTTATTGTTTCCGTGTATAATGATCTCCTGGTTCTGCTCATTTCACTTAGCATCAATCCATGTAAGCCTCTCCAGGCCTCTCTGAAATCATCTTGTTGGTCATTTCTTATAGAACAGTAATATTCCATAACATTCATATGCCATAATTTATTCAGCCATTCTCCACTTGATGGGTATTCATTCAGTTTCAAGTTTCTAGCCACTACGCAAAGGGCTGCCACAAGTATTTTTGCACATGTGGGTCCCTTTACCTCCTTTAAGATCTCTTTATGACATAAGCCCAATAGAAACATTGCTGGGTCAAAGGGCATGCACAGTTTGATAACTTTTTGAACATAGTTCCACATTGCTCTCCAGAGTGGTTGGCTCCATTCACAGTTCTACCAACTATGTATCAGGTCCTGGTTTTCCCACATTCCCTCCAACATTCATTATTATCTTTTCTTGTCATCTTAGCCAATCTGAGATGGTGTGTGGTGATATCTCAGAGTTGCTTAACTTGCATTTCTCTGATCAGTAGTGATTTTGGAGTACCTTTTCATATGACTAGAAATAGCTTCAATTTCTTCATCTGAAAATTGTCTGTTCATATCCTTTGATCATTTATCAATTGGAGAATGGCTTATAAATTTGAGCAATTCTCTATATATTTTGGAAATGAGGTCTTTATCAGAACTTTTGAATGTAAAAATGTTTTCCTAGTTTATTGCTTCTCTTCTAAAATTGTCTGCATTAGTTTTGTTTGTATAAAAACTTTTTAACTTAATATAATCAAAATTATCTATTTTGTGATCCATAATGATCTCTAGTTCTTCTTTGGTCACAAATTCCTTCCTCCTTCACAGGTCTGAGGGATAAACTATCCTATGTTCTTCTAATTTATTTATAATCTCATTCTTTATGTCTAAATTATGAACCCATTTTGACCTTATCTTGGTATATGTTGTTAAGTGTAGGTCAGTGTCTAGTTTCTGCTATACTAATTTCCAATTTTCCCAGCAATTTTTGTCAAACAGTGAGTTCTTATCCCCAAAGCTGGGGTCTTTGGGTAGGTCAAACACTAGATTATTAAAGTTATTGACGGTTTTGTCCTTTGAACTTAATCTATTCCACTGATCAAACTAGTCTATTTCTTAGCCAGTACCAAATGGTTTTGATGACCACAGCTTATAATATACTTTTAGATCAGCTACAGCTAGCCCACCTTTATTTTATTTTATTTTTCATTAGTTCCTTGAAATTCTCGATCTTTTGTTCTTCTAGATGAATTTTGTTGTTATTTTTTTCTAGGTCATTAAAATAGTTTATTTGGCGTTTGATTGGTATAGTACTAAATAAATGGATTAGTTTAGGTAGTATTGTCATCTTTATTATATTTGCTCTACCTACCCAAGAGCATTTGCTATTTTTCCAATTGTTTAGGTCTGACTTTATTTGTGTGGAAAGTTTTTTGTAGTTCCTGATTTTTCCTTGGCAGATAGATTCCCAAACATTTTACACTATTGACAGTTATTTTAAATGGAATTTCTTTTTGTATCTCTTGCTGTTGGATTTTGTTAGTGATGTATAAACATGCTGATGATTTATGTGGATTCATTTTCTATCCTGCAACTTTGCTAAAGTTGTGGATTATTTCTAATAACTTTTTAGTTGATTCTCTGGGATTCTCTTAAGTATACCATCATATCATCTGCAAAGAGTGATAATTTTGTTTCTTCATTACTTATTCTAATTCCTTTAATCTCTTTTTTCTTCTCTTATTGCCAAAGCTAGCACTTCTAATACAATATTGAATAGTAATGATGATAGTGGGCAACCTTGTTTAACCCCTGATCTTACTAGGAATGGTTCCAATTTATCCCTATTACATACAATGCTTACTAAAGGTTTTAAATAGATGGTCCTGACTATTTTAAGGAAAAGTCCATTTATTCCTATACTCTCTGATTTTATCAAATGCTTTTTTTTGCATCTAGAGATAATCATATGATTTTTGTTAATTTGGTTGTTGATATAGTCAATTTTGCTAATAGTTTTCCTAATATTGAACCAGCCCTACATTCCTGGTATAAATCCTAGTTAGTTGTGCTGTATTATCCTGGGGATGATTATCTATAATCTGAAAAAAATATCTATGATATGAAAAGAATGCATTTACTATTTCTGTCTTTTTGCATTTGATTTTGAGATCTTTATGTCCTAATGTATAGTCAATTTTTGTATAGTTTCCATGAACTGCTTGAGAAGAAAGTGTACTCCTTTCTGCCTCCATTCACTTTTCTCCAAAGTTCTAGCACATCTAACTTTTTAGTATTCTATTGACCTCTTTAATTTCTTTTCTTCTTTCTTATTTATTTTGTGCCTTGATTTAATTAATTCTAAGAGAGCAAGGTTGAGATCTCCCATTATTATATTTTGCTGTTTATTTCTTCTTGCAGTTCCTTTAACTTCTCCTCTAACAATTTGGATGCTATACCACTTGGAGCATTATATGTTTAGTATTGATAGTGCTTCATTATCTGTGGTACCCTTTAGCAAGATATAGTTTCCTTCCTTATGTCTTTTAATTAGATCAATTTTTGCTTTTGCTTGATCTGAGATCAGAATGGCTATCTCTGCTTTTTTTACTTCATATAAACCATAATAGATTTTGCTCTAGCCTTTTATCTTTACTCTGTATATATCACTCTCCTTTAAATGTGTTTCTTGTCAACAACATATTGTAGGATTCTGACTTTTAATACAGTCTGCTATCCACTTACAGTTTATGGGAAAGTTCACCCCATTCACATGTATAATTAAAACTACTAATTTCCTGCCATTTTATTATCCCCAGATTATACTTTTCTCTTTCCTTTTCCCCTTTCCCTCCTACACAGTATTTAACTTATGAGCACCACTTGCTTGAAGCAGTTCTCCCTCTTTAGAATCCCTTCCACTTTAGAGTCCCGCCCTCTTCCTTATACCTTTCCCCTAATCTAATTGTTTTCCCTTCTATTTAGCTTACCTCTTTGCTTTTTGCCTTTCTCCTCCCACTTTTCAATAAGGTAACAGAAGTTTCTTTGTAAACCAAATATGTTTTAATAGTTTGTCTTTGAGTCAAATCTGATGGCAATAAGATTCACACAATATTCATCCCCTTCCTTCTTTCCCTCAAATAGAATAGGTTTTTGTAACTGTACTAGCTCTCTGGAGGATCTCTGCACAAGCCTTAGTCTTAGGTGGAGGAATGATAAAGGTAGGAGGAAAAGTTCCTCCACCAGGAAGAACTCTGTTTCTGTCTCTGTCTTCCGTGTCTCCTCTGTGCCTGAGTCTCTTCTCTCTGTGTGTCTGATTACATTATTTCATCACATTAAGTATATGCCAACTAGAGTGATTACATCATTATATCACGCTAAGTATATATGAATTAGAGAATCATTATCTCATCAATCATATTGAATAAGTGCTTAAGTGCTTAAGCACCCTGCTGTAAGTATCCTTGCTTCAAGTAGAACACTGGTGGTCATATCCTTCCTGGCTTCCTTGGGGGGAAGATGAGAAATTTCAAAGGGAAAATGGGGAGCCAAACCAGATATTTTAGCAGGTTTCCTCTGGGCTGAAGGGTCTTTTTACTTCATTCAGAGTTCCCCCACTATCTGTGGCCCTCTACATCTCCTGCTTTCTTTTGTTTTACTTGAAACAGATATACATAAATCCATCAGCATGGGAGGTATTACACAAGCACATAGAAATATAACACAGGCTAGTAGTGATGTAACAAACAATATGAATCAACATGAGGAATTATACATGTCCATAAGTCCTAGAAAAAGGATATATAAATAACAATCACACATACACTTCCTTCAGCAGCCAAAAGATAGTCCAAAACCAATCTATTGTCCATTACTTCATGTGTCAAGGAATCCAGTAATTCTTGCAATAGTCTCATCTTATGTTAGAGAATCCAATGATTTCTGTAAATTTTGAAATCCTGCAGCAGTCTCATTAACAATTTTGATGTTCATAGTCAATTGGCGTACATATTGGTTTAACAGCCATGCTTTTTCAGTGGCACATGTAGTCAGAGGTGGAACCACCAAATGTTTCTTGTATCTTTTCCTTTGTTTCGAGGGTCTTCCCTTTTTCTGTCTTTCTCTGATGGACAAAATGAATGCGGCTCATTGGTACTTATCTGATTCTTTCTACATCTGTAGAGATACAAGCAAACCCCCTAGCAGTTAACTTATCTGGTCCCTTCCATTCACCATTTTCTGGATCTCTCCACATCACCTGATGATTATCTAAAGATAGTGGAGCTTCTCTCGCTGGACACTGAAGCCAGTGCATCTTTATCACTAAAAAAATAGTATAAAGAGCTAAATTTAAAAGTTCTCTAGGGTTACCTGTGGCTCCCCCTTTTGTTTTTGGAGGAGTGTCTTGATGTTTCTGTGTCTCCTCTCTTCTATTGCCTCTTCTTGAGGATTAAAAGGTATGCCAGTGGTATGTAAAATCTGATACTGTGCACAAAAGTCTGCAAAATGTTTAGAAGTATATGCAGATTCATTATCTGTTTTTATTGCTTGTGGTACTACACCCATAATTGCAAAAGCTCATATAAGTAATTCAGTGACTACTCAGGCTATCTCTTTTGCTGCTGGTATTGCAAAAGTAAATCCTGAAAAGGTGTCTAGTGCAGCATGAATAAAAGACAGACTACCAAAAGATTTATAATGGATCATATCCATTTGCCAAATTTTGAAACCATGAGGGTTTTTCCCTAAAGGGAGCATAGGCATGTGGAAAAGAAGGCAAGCCATACAGCCTTTTATTATGCTCGCAGCTTCCTCTTTTGTTATCCCAGATAGAAAATATAAAGCTTGAGCAGCCTGATGATATTTAGAATGAGATTCTTGGGCTGCCTGAAATAAAGGACCATTGGTTAACATGGTTAGAAGTTTTATCTGCTTTTGAATTTCCATAAAAATTAGGACCTAGAACTCCACTATGAGAGTGGACATGCAAGATATAAATCTCACCTGGATGTTTTCTCACTTGTTCTTGAAGTTTCTTAAAGAGCTAATAAATATTAGAAGCTATAAATTTTATTTGGGCTGTGGCAATTCTTTTACCACACCTACAAATCAGATATTATATTTACATCTCCTGGATAATAAATAAGAGCTAGCATGATTGCATACAATTTATTCTGCTGAGTGGACTAAAAAGGAGTTCTGACTACTATCTTTATAATTAAGCCATGAGAGTATACAGCACAAATGTTATGTTTGGATGCATCTGTAAAGATAGTCAGTCCTTTAAGAGGAACTTTAGAAACCTTTTATTCAAGAATCCATTGCCAATTATGTAATTGTTGGGTTATTTTTAATGGAGGCCTGCGTGTAAAATTTGGAGCTGTGGCCAATAAAATTTGCCACTCTGGGATGGTCTTGCAGCATACATTAATTTGTGCATTTGTATAAAAGGTGTATATCTTGTCAGGTCTTATCTCAGATAATTGTATTACTTGCTTAATGGCCTTTAATAAAATTCTAGCCACAAGCACTGGATAAGGAGTAAGGTTTTGTTCTGGTTGTGCTGAGAGGTTTACTCACTCCATCACCCTGTCTCCTTGATGAAGGACTGCTATGGGTACTTCTTTTGTAGCAAAAAACTGGTATTTCCAAGGGTTTTTGAGTGACTCTTTCAACCACATTGGATAAAGCCAGTTCAACTTCTCTCAAAGCCTCTTGAACTTCTTTTGTAAGGTGCCGTGGTGAGTTCAAAGCATGGTCTCCCCTCAAAACGTCATACAATGACAAGTTTCCTCTACAAGTGGCCACAGCTGTGTTGGGATTGTGCTGATTCACTCCTGGAGCTGGGTGGGCATGGCCAGGTCCCATGAGACTTTGGTGCTTTGGTGTTCACTCTACCTTTTGTATTTGTGTTGGATGTTTTATAACTTCTCTGCTGATCTACTGGCTTGTAACCAGAGCAAGTAGCCAACATTGGTGTAGATTACTCCCCGTAGATTCTCCACTGCGCGGAGTCTGCACCTACCCATGGAGACCACATCCCACCGCAGGTCTGCACAGCCTGTGCTGGCATCTATGTTCTGCCTACCTGCACCTGGCCACCTCCTTCTGGGCCTGATTTAAACAGACCTTATCTGGTGATCTTTGAAATTATCTTCAGCTGGTAATTTGCTGAACTCCCAATGTTGGTGAATTGTGCCAGTCCAGGACTAATTCAGAGACTGAATTTGCTAATTATTTGATGGTCTTAGGAGAAGATCAGAAATAAGTGTGTATCCTCTCTGCCATCTTGGCTCCACTTCCAGGGCAATTTTTAAAAAATTATTTCTTGTAATATTCTATCCAGATTCTCTTTTCAATCTTAACCTTCAAGTAATCCAACAATTTTTATATTGTCTCTCCTCAATTTTTTTCTCCAGATCAATTGTTTTTTCTATTTTTTTCTGTTTTCTTATTTTTTCTTAGATGTTTAGATTATCTCTCTCTCTCTCTCTTGTTCTCTCTCTTTTTATCATATATTTTATCATATTTTGGTGTCTTATAATATCATTTGATTCCATTTGTCCTATTCTAGCTTTCAAGGAGTTATTTTCTCCCTTAAGATTTTCTATCTCAGGAGCAGGTAGATGGATAGAGTACTAGCCCTGAAGTCAGGAAGACCTGACTTCAAGTTTGGTCTCAGACACTTTTACACTTCCTAGTTGTGTGACCCTAGGCAAGTCACTTAACCCCAATTGCCTTAAAAATATTTTCTATCTCTTTTTCTAATTGATTAACTTTCTTTTCATACTTTTCTTCAATAGCTTTTTTTTCCTAATTTTTTCTCTCTTATTTGATTTTTGAATTTTTTTTTTTTTAGGTTTTTTCTCCAGCTTTCTTTTTGGGCTTTTGACCATTTGACTTTATTCTTTAAGATAGGACCAACTCTTGTTTTTCTTAATTTTACTATCTTCCCTTAAACATGAACCCAGATATTCTTTTCCACTAGAATAGCAATTAATGGTTGTGTTCTTTTCCCTTTGCTTGCTCATTTTAAATTTTATTTTTAGCTATCTAATATTAACATTATCAAGTTTTAATCTTGAGTTTTGGATAATGTTGCTTGAGGACTCAGGTCTTTCTTACTACTGATTTTTAAATTATGTTTAGGGAATTAACAATCCAATCTCAGAGATTCCTTTCTTCCTTCCCTAAGCCCCAGAAACATTGTCCAGATAATGTTCTTTCTCCCTGAAGTATGACATACACCTGGCTTATGCTTACTCCTTATTTCTCATAGTCATAGCTAGGGACATTTAGTCAGCAATGGTAAAGCAAAGAGTTATTAAAACAGCAGGTGGTTAGTATTTTTATCCACTTGTATGCATTGTTCCTATTTTAATTTAATAAAAATAATTTTTAAAAAGGCTTGAAGAAATTTGAGTTCATATATTTTTTCTTTAATCAGTTTTTCTCCTAAATTCTAAATAAGTATAATAAAAAAGTTCCTACTTTTCTCCTTAGTTCTGAATAAAAACTATTAAAATAAAGTGTACTCATATACTTTAGATATTGTCTTGAAGTTTGAATTTATTGATATTCAGGTTTTCCTGTCATTAGATCTGACTTCGGTGTACTTATACCTGTGGGAATGAGAGATGACTCAAGCAGTCATCTTTATTGCCTGGGATTTATAATATAACCTTTCTCTGTATGTTACTGCTGTTATTTTATCTAGAAATATAGTAATACTATTTTTTAAAATATCATTTCATAGTGTGTCATACACATTAGAACTCTCTGTACTCTTCACTGTATACATTCCATTTATTAAATGTTTAAAGCTTCAAATCAAGGTCCAAGCTTTGGCATATTGAAGTTTTTCCTCCTTGTTCTATTGTTGAAAATTAAGGTAAATATCAAACATCAGAGCATAGAATCCTTTCATGAACATTCTGTGAACAGTGGCATTTTGGTGTGTTTCTAGATACATAGCGTATTTAGATAAATAATGGAACATTTAACCAGTAAAGAGATGTGAGCTAGAAATGAAGATAATTAAGAGAATTGTAAGTTTATGTTTCATTATGCAATTTTATACACCTCTAAAAATCTACTTTTATGTGTAGATAAAATGGGTAAATCCTATGTGGATTTATGAATCAAAATTCTCAAACCAATTGTAAATTATATTCAAGATAATATAGATATAGTGGTATCTATTTCAAAAATAGATTGAAGCAGAATGCATTTTTAAGGAAATCTGTGAAAGCAATGGTTACCTTTAGAAAGCAAATATTTTCAAATTGGAAATTAGATTTAAGAAAGAAGATTCTAGGCATCACAATCCCACCTCCATAATTATAAATTATGGCAGCATAATAACAATTCTTTTTTAGGTTTTTCATTTGTTCAAATATTGCAAATACAGCATTTCCATGTTTGTAATTATCTCTGATTGTGAGAGACCTCATGTACTGAGTTCATAATCTACTTTAGTTCCTTTTCCCCTGATTTCTGAAATCCTGTCCCAAAGATCTCTATCACAAGTTCTCCACAATTTTTTTTTCTGCTGAATGCTATTCCTTCTATTTTTTCTTTCTTTCTTTCTTTCTTTTTTTATAATAACTTTTTATTGACAGCACAATTTTTTTCCTTAACTTGAAGTTTCATGGAAAAGAGTGTTGATGAGAACATTGGCAGTATTTTTCCACTCTTCCCTATTTTATGGTCATAAAGACCTCTCTGCTCCAAAGGAGATTGTGAATACTATATCAGTTCTAACTGTTGCTTGCACATTTCCTAATTATTTCATTGACAAGACTTGCTTTACCATGTTCTCAGGAATGTGGTGTCAGAATGATGCTTAACTAATTTGGTTGCCCACTCAACCTAAGGTCTAATATGACTACTTTTACGTGCAAGAATTTATTGAATGAAACTCTCTCTTTTTGTATACCTCCAATAAATCTTATTTCACCAAACAACTATAATTCTATCATGCAGTCACTTCCTGTACCTCTTAATTCAACCCTGAACATTGATTGGTCTGCCTATTTGGACAGGCACAGAAGAGAGGAAATAAATTAGTCTACTTGAATGCATCTTTGCCTTGGTGGATTAAAAAAATGGTTTCAAGAATTGGTGAGTGGCTTCTTACTTTAGTTATAAACCACATTAGACTTGGCTCATTGATTAGATAACCCTTTGAAATTTTGTTCCTGTTATTCACAGGTCCAAAATATGTCTTGTTGAAAGATGTCAGGGTTCCTGTCCAGTTACTCTTATTGATAACAATGCAGATTGATTATCCCATCAATCTCTTATTCTGTTTCCTCTAGCTGGCTAGCTTCTAAGTCAACTTGCTGTTGGTGACAGCATGGCTTCGGAGGATAATATTCTCTAAATAGGCTTTGTATAAAATAGCTACATGTGAATGACAATGAATTCACAGACTGTTGGAGTCAATTTGGGAGTTAAAAGGGAATGTCAATCATTAACTCTATGTTGAAAGCAATAGTCCTATGTTTTGATACATTAAAGGAAAACCTATGTTGCTTAAAAAGAAATGTAGAAAACTGGTAACATTGGAGAAGGAAGTAGCAACAACAGGAAAGTCAGTATTCATTCTCAAAATAGGACAATAGCTGATACCACCAAAATAGGATTAGGAAGGATAGAGAAAGATTCAAGTATGTAGCCACAGCTTGGGACATGGTCATCCACAGATTACAGAAGAAGGGAGTCTGTGAGGTAAGAAGTCATCCCTTGGGCTTAATATATTATTATCCTTCATTTTTTACATATTAGCATGTCAGCCATTCAGACAAAGATTATGGCGTTATAAGGAAGATATGGGTCTTGACCACATTTATAGGTTGATTTCCCATTTTTTGTGTCACAAAAAGAGAGGTATTAATGAGCAAGATTACATGGGTAACAATCCATTAGCCCAGGGACATGGAATTCCTCTTTCACTAAAAAAAATGATTTTTTTTTTTCTGATAGAGATTGTGTAATGCATCCTCATTTGTGATTTGGATGAAACCACAGTCAGAAGGTTTACTAAATTTACTTCTGACAAAGATTTGAGAGTAGACTGAATTTATGGACCAAAAATGACATGGCAAATTTTAAATAAGACAATTTAAGTTTTGTTTTGTTTTGTTTTGTTTTTTAATCACCTTTACAGATATAAGATAAAGGTAACAGAGCAGATCATTAACTTCTTCATTTGTAAAAAAGAAGAGGTTGGAATAGGTTTCTGATATTATTCAGCTCTAGATTTATGATGTTAATTTGTTGTGGGGTTAGGGATAGGGAAATATGAACAAAAGTTTGAAGGATTTAGATGTCAAAATTAATATGGCAAAATTATTGAACAAGAGAATGATATGGCTAGACCTAATGTTTAGGGAAATTATTTTGAAAAGCTATATAAAAATTAGATTGAATTAGGAGATTTGAGACAAAAACAATTAGGATGCTATTATAATAATCCAGGCGAAAAAGAGGTTATGAGGTCCTAACCTTGAGTGGTGAATATTTGAGTAGAGAGATGGGAATATATATAAGTGATACTGGGAGATAAGGAAATGGAGATTTTACAACTAATTGGATTTATGGGGTGAAAGAGAGTGAAGATTCAAGAAGATGCTGGAATTAGGATCTCAGTGATTTGGATAATAGTAGCACTAGAGAAGTTCACAAGAAGTAGTGAATATATCATTCCAGGAGTCATCTGCATAAAAATGGTTATTAAATCTTTGGGAGCTGATGAGATCCCCAAGTTAGAAAAATAAGAGAGAAAAGAGAAGAGGGCCTTGGGAAAAATCCATACTTAATGGGCATGACAATAAACAGTGTTTACACAATTGGAAGTTAGACAGATGGATGGAGAACCAAGAAAAAACTTGTTGAATACCTAGAGGGAATATAATATCCAGAAAGAAAAAAATATCAACAGTAAAATATAGAAGAGATGCCATGAAGAATGACTGAGAAAAGGACATTGAAAATTATGAAATATTAACTTTGAATGGAACAGTTTGTGCTAAATGGTTAGAACAGAAACTAAATTAAAGAGTTTTGGAAGAAACTTGACAGAGATAAAAATGATGTGAAAAGCTTGAAGAGGGAGTGAGAATTTGGAAAAGCAATTATAGTGATAGGGGTAGAAAATTAATTAGGCCAGAATGGGACACAGACAAGGATTCTATTATCATGCCATCTCATGTTAAATTTTATGTATACTTTTTAAAAATCCCAACTGTACCTGTTAGAGTCAAGGTTTCATATTCAATTTCTTTTTTTTTTTTTTCCTGTCTTTTTTTTTTTTTTTGATGGACTTGTTTGTATGTGTTGATTATTTGTCAAGCTCATAAAAAGCAAATATACATGTATTTTTTTTAGTTTTATTTTATAATAACTTTATATTGACAGAATCCATGCCAGGGTATATACATGTATTTTTAAAAAGACAATTAACAATGAATAGCAAAAATTCTTTACTTTTGCAAGAACTTAGTTGAGATTAGATAACATTGTTGTTGTTCATCCTTTGTTTTCAAAGAGGACTAATGACTTCATGTGGTGACATCTTGATTTGCATATTAATTGGATTTGAGTGAGATCCAGCTGCACAAGGTCAACAGCCTCTTTCTCTTTTCTAAAGTTATGAAGGTCCAAAGGCAGGACAAAACTCAAGCTGAGTGGTGATGACCTAGAATGTGGTGGATGACCTTGGTATCTTCAGTATCTAACTAAAACTCCAAGTATTCCACAGTGCCTGCTTCAGCCACCTTCATCATCATTGGAACTTTTTTTTTTTTTTCCTGTCTTTTTTTTTTTTTTTGATGGACTTGTTTGTATGTGTTGATTATTTGTCAAGCTCATAAAAAGCAAATATACATGTATTTTTTTAAATTTTATTTTATAATAACTTTATATTGACAGAATCCATGCCAGGGTATATACATGTATTTTTAAAAGACAATTAACAATGAATAGTAAAAATTCTTTACTTTTGCAAGAACTTAGTTGAGATTAGATAACATTGTTGTTGTTCATCCTTTGTTTTCAAAGAGGACTAATGACTTCATGTGGTGACATCTTGATTTGCATATTAATTGGATTTGAGTGAGATCCAGCTGCACAAGGTCAACAGCCTCTTTCTCTTTTCTAAAGTTATGAAGGTCCAAAGGCAGGACAAAACTCAAGCTGAGTGGTGATGACCTAGAATGTGGTGGATGACCTTGGTATCTTCAGTATCTAACTAAAACTCCAAGTATTCCACAGTGCCTGCTTCAGCCACCTTCATCATCATTGGAACTTTTTTTTTTTTTCATTTCCCCCAACAGAATTTTGTTAGGAAAATACCAAGTAGAAGGATTTAAAGTTACAATGAAATCAAGAATAGATTTAAAAGAAATAAAATATAGGAAGAAATGAAATGCAGAATCATACATTATCATAAAATCTTGAAATCTAAGAATTTAAGGGCAGCTAGATGGCACAGTGGATAGAGCACTAGCCTTGAAGTCAGGAGGACCTGAGTTCAAATCTGGCCTCAGTCACTTAACATTCCCTAGCTGTGTGACCCTGGGCAAGTCACTTAATCCCAATTCCCTCAGCAAAAGAAAGAAAGAAAGAAACAAACAAAAGAGAAGTTTCTTGAATACAGAAAAAATATTGATAGGTAATGCAAAATGGAGGACATAATTATATTTGTGGGAGCTATCAGCAAATAAGAAAAGATAGAGGTATGTGAGTATATTTTGAAGAACTGGAAGTTAGAACATTAGAGAGAAGAATCAAAATACATTCTGAATGATCTTAGCATAAATTGAAGTAGAGAGAGATTGTGAATCAGCATTCACTCTTTGAGGAGAATGTCTTGGGAATTGTAAACAGTGGTCACCCAGAGCTGAATTGAGTTATAAATTCAAATAGCAAAAGTCTTAAAGGAAAAGAGAGCATTAATTGATAGCAAGAGAAGAAACATCTCGAGGTGATGACAGAAAGTAGAGAATATTTTTATTTCCAACTAGAATCATTGAGTTGAAAGATTTGGGAAAAGGCACAAATAGTACTGGAAAGGATGATCAGGGATGCAGTTTCTTTGAGGTGAACATTCACAGCTAGTGCTACAAGATGGAAAGAACATGATATGAACATTCCAAACCTGGTGATTTACCCTAATAAATTATTCAATATGAAACACATTCTTCAAGTTACCTTTAGTCTTTATTTTAGTATCCCCCATAAAATTTATGTGTTAACTTAAGAACCAGAGAATCAAAGAATATGATAGAATTATGTAGGATTTGAGAGTTGTAAGGGACTTACTTAATTTTAACACTCATTTTAAAGATGGATAAATTAAAACTTATAAAACTTAAGTCTCTTGCCCTAGGTCAAATAGCTAGTTAGTGGCAGAGTGAAGATGAAAACTCAAATTCCCTAAGACTCAATGTTTAATATTTTTCCATCATATCATAGTGACTTCCTCCTAATTGCTTTAATAAGAATTTTAAAAAACTGCTATAATTGAATAATGTATAAACTTGAAAGTTTTTTAGCCGTTCACTACTAAGTCTTAAGTTTTAACTGTATCATTTGAGTTAAGCATATGACACTATGTAAAAAGAAATTTTAAGTTTATTAACATTAACATGATATACATTCATTAATGAATAACATTTATTATTAATTATTGATTAATCATTCTGGAAGAACTATCTTTATATCTATATCTTCTAAACACTTTGGAAAATTCTTTCTGTCTCTCTCTCTTTATCTCTGTATAAATATACATATAGCTTTATATTCCCCCTTATTTAGGGGAGTAAGTAGACTTTTTTTGCCATGCTTATGTATGGCAAATCCATTTCTTTCTCAACTCTTAAAAATTAATATTGATTGTTTTCAAAATCATCTTACTATAATCCACACACCATTAAAAGAGACAAATGAATAGACTGGCTAAATTAAAAATTATTTAGTTTTATGTCTTTGGTGATTTTAGAGGTTTTCATGGCAGTTTATATTGACGTATAGGTTATTATAGGCTTTTAATGATATTCATTATTTATTTGAGGTTTTTGGAACTTATTATTATTGATTATATGAAATCATTGATTACTTCTCAACTTTAGCAGCATTATACTAATAGATTTTTAGCTTAATTATTCCTATAATGCAAAAAAAAGTTTATATATTTTATAGAGAAAAAAGACAAAATATCTAATAGCTATTTTTTCCATAATTTTACTATTCTGACCAAATTATTTTTCAAGTAATATTTTTTTGTTTTTCAATTATTTTCAAATAGTATATTTTTTTGTTTAAACGATAGAGAGATGGAAATTTGCTTTTCCTAGTTTTCATTCTTAAGAGACATTCATTGTTTTTATAGTAAACTGTTTAGATTTTGAGGATAGATGGTTTGAGAGGTAATAGATTTTTTCTTTTGCTTTCTAGATCAGTTTGGTGCCTTTCTGTTTCCATACAGGTTGCACTATTTGGACATCCACATTATAGTGACTCCTTTAATAAAGATTCTTCATCATACCATGGAGATAATTCTAAGCTCAATCAATTGGACATAAGCTATGGAAGTTAAGTTGTGAAGACTTTGAGTGTAGTATAGATAGTTACTAGGGACTAGTAACAGATTTTGTTAATTATTGAGAATCAGCTTTGCTCAGTGTAGAAAATCTTATTGACAGAATCTTGACCACTTGATAATCAATGTCACAATGAATTTTGGGGGCCTTATCTACTGATAGTGATGAACTATAGTGAAGAACTCTTCACTGGGGTGCATAAAGTGTTGATATCTCTGTCATCAGAGATACAAAAATCATCAAAATTTTAAAATATTAGATGCCTAGGGTAATATTTTTTTTTAAACAAGCTCTTATTTTGAATTGTGTTAATGAATTACATCTCAGGTAAAAGTCATTAATTGATTATTACATAAAAGTTTGGCAAGATGGCTGCCTATTTATGAGGAAAGCATTTTGGGATTTTTCATACTTGCATTACACAAGAGAAAACCTTAAGATAATAAAAAATAATTTATAATTTGATAAAAGAAGTTATTTTTTAAAATCTTCAGAATAATACTTGAAAGTAAATAGACAAATTGTTAGTATACTTATTTTACAGATGTGGAAATGGAAGCTCATAGAGATTGTGACTTGGTCAAACCCATATATTTTATTAATGTTATAACTAAAAGAGCAAGATGCAGAAATTCATATGAACACAAAATTATATTTAAAAAAGAGTTATAGATTCATTAGACTTTAAGATCATTTTCTTTATGCTTATAGATAATATGCAAATTTTAGTAATCTGAGGGTGACTTTCATAATCAACAATCAAGTGCTAACTAACTGCAAGTTATATTGTTAATTAGGGAATTAAAAGACAAAAACAAAATAGTCCCTGCCCTCAAGAAACTTACATTTTAGTGAGAAAGAGAATTTGTACATGTATAAATATACATATGAACACAGAGAAAGAAAAACAAGATAACATTGGAAAAGAAGGCATTTAGAGCTAAGGGATCCATGAAAGGCCAAATGTGGAAAGTGGAATTGTGAGTCTTTGAAGTATAAACAAGGGATTAGAATAAATAGAAATAAGATGTAATAACATTTTTGGCATTGGGGAATTGCCAGTACAAAGTCATAGAAATAAAAGATGGGGTATTTTGTCTGAAGAATAGATAGAAGTCCAGAATGACTAGATCATGAAATATGTTTAAATGTTTAAACAGTCAGGAAAGCTAGGATGAGATCAGATTGTTACAGAGGGTTAGGGTCTAAACCTTTAATTTCCTTAATATAAAGAACTTCAAGAGAAGCAAACTACCCTAAAAAATTGTGTACCATACTGAAAAATGTTTTCAAATCTCTGATGCAATTTTGGATCTTTAATATCATGCAGATATACTTTGCTCTGTGCATAGATGTGTTCCTTAAAACCAGTTGCTGTTTTAATTTTGTAAATTGAACATATTTTAAATGTATTGGGGGAGATGCTAAAATGAATCTCTCTATAAGCAAAGCATGAGTTGTTTGAAGTATATTTTAAACAGCAATAACAAAACTATGGGACCTAACCTGACTCCCTTGCTTTGCCCCTAAGTCCTCTATTGGCCTGCATCATCACATGATGAACGGGTCCCATCTCTCCCAGGATTTTGTTACTTATGGCACCTGTCTCCCTCTTTTTTTTAATAACTCCTCCAGGGTCAATGGTCAAAATTATTTGGGGACCAGCTCTACTCACTCCTGGCAGGGCTGTGCCTATAATCAAATTTTCTTCTTATTAACTCTGCTAATTCTCTCATCCTGATCTACTTTTGCTTCGGGTTAAAACGTTTTGCTGGCTATGGCATAGGACTGATATATGAAACATGTCTGCAATAATGACTAACTCATAACTTCTTAATGTAGAAGTATCACTCAGCATTGAATGTGTAATGCAATCTTCTTAAGACCCTTCCTCCAGTTGGAGTCATTAGCTTTAATGAAACTTGATCCAGAAGAAAACAGTGCTCAATATTTAATTGAGAAAAACATTAACACCTTGGCAGTTCCACAGGGCTTTGCATTAATCAGTCTATATTCATGTTATTACATATTCTGACAAAATATTCATATAGGTGCAGCCAGAATATTTTTTTCAGGAAACATAAAAATATATTAAAAATCCATTCAAAAAGGCCTCTCAAAGTCAGATTACTTGCTTCCTGAAATTAGGAATAACATTGATTTGACCTGCCTTGTTGTTTTAAAAAAGCAACAAGAGCATCAGCACAATGGGAATTATAATAATTCAAATTTTAGTCTAAAGTTTTTGAAACACTATGAGAAAGTTGTAATGACTATTGGGCTGAAAATTACCATTACTTTATTCTTCTTTAAGTGTAATATGATCCCTAATGAATAGACAAAAAGTTGGAGAAGAAATTATGTCTTGTGGAGCCAAAGCTTCAAGAAGAGTAAAAGAGAGAATTATGTAGCTGAAAAGGGCAAAGTAGAAACTAGATATAAGCCAAGATGAGTGAAGAAGTGACCAGCAGACCCTGAGACTAGTGGGAAACATCAATCCAATAAATAATACCTTTCTTTCTCCATTTTTCTAGCAGAAAAGTCCATTAGTGGTTAGTATTAGATTTATGTTTTTCCTACTTCCAATTGAAAAACTTTATTTCATCCCCTTGTTTTTTGGGTGACTTATTATTTAATTACTTACTTCAGTCAGCCAATCAATAATCATTTATTAAATAGCCATAATGTGACAGGCATGATATTCTAAGTTTCTAAGTACCTTTAAAGAGCTCAAAATATAGTGATGGAGACATAACTATGTGCAAATATGCAACATATAAGATAAATCAGAATTAATCAACAAAGCGAAAGCATTAGAATTTGGTGGGACTGAGGAATGCTACTTACAGAAGGTGGAATTTTAAGAACTTGAAGAAAGCCAAGAGTAATAGATGAAAAGGGAAAGGGTATGAAGGATGGCCATAAAAAATGTCTGGAGCTGAGAAATGGAGTATTTTGTTTGAGAAACAACAAAAAAGCCAGTGTCACTAAATCAAAGTGTGTGTGTGTGTGTGTGTGTGTGTGTGTGTGTAAGGTCTAAGACTAAAATGATTAAGACAGAGACCAGGTTATGAAGAGCTTTGGACACCAAAAAAATTATATTTGATCATGGAGGCAATTGTTTGCTGCTGGAATTTATGTAGATATGATTGTACCTTTATTTGAGTAAAATCACTAAGGCAGAATGGAAGATGAAGTGGAATGAGGAGAAACTTGTAGCAGGCATAAACTTGCCCTCCAATGGTGGCAATATCAGAGAAGAGAGGGGGAGATATTTGAGAGAAGTGAGGTATCAGTACACTTTATAAAAATAAACAGCCAGATTTACATAAAACCAGATGCTACACGCACAGATAATGTATATGTGCACCTCAGTTTGTTTTGCTTTGACTTTTCCATTGGTTATGGCTGAGAAAATAAGTAGAAAGTTAACCAACCCCCTAGAGATTAAATTTCTACTGAAATCAACTTTGTAAACAAATTTTTAAAACAAATTTAAAACAAATAAATTCACTGACAATGTCACTAAAGACCTTTCGATTGCTACATTATTTTTCACTATGCAATACTGAAAAGAAAAATGTGAAAACAGCTTTTTAGTTCACACGATCCTCATCTGACCAATGCCAGTCACATAAAAATAGCTATCAGCAAAAAGTTAATTTTTGGTTGTCAGCCAGACATTTGAATGCCCAATTCAAGTTGTATTCTAAATATCAGAATAAGTCACCTGCACAGGTTTCTCAAAATCTCCTGCAACTATCCATGTATCCTTATATCATTCTAATAACAGCTGGCAAGAATCACAATCCAACAAGGGGCATGAATGAGTACATCATGATGCCTTCCACAAAAAAGGACATAATTGTTATTAAAATAAATTTTAAATGGCATTTTAGACTGTACTTTGTAAATCAGAGAGAAAGAATTCATTGGGATAACTAATAGATATTTATTTATTAGGAAGACATGCATATTTTTTAGAGTTTCTCAATCTACATTTTTGGAAACTAACACAAAAATCAAAATATTACTTAAATAACCAGAATTTTTTTAACAGTGTAGTAAAATATAACTTTAGGTACGTGGAGTTTCCAAAAATCATAATTCTTTTTGTAATAATAAGTGGTAATTCCTTTTGGCTCACAAAATTCACTGACCACTGTTGTGGATTCTTTATCCTAACACTCTCCTCTTTCGTTTCAGGTTAGGTTAGTTTTCTTTTGAATACTTTTAAAATTGTTTTTGACATTTAATAAGCTCAGGGAACTAAATCTCAGGCCACTGACAAATATTAAGTCACCTGAGTACAAAAAAGCAGGGAGGGTGGGGGGAAAGAGAGCAATAGAAAAAAAAGGAGATTGGTAATTCTTTCTTCACTATTCTGACAATAGATTTGCAGCTTGAATGACACTAGGATGCTGTAATCAGTTGAACCTATGTTTTATTCCGAAGGCATATTCTTTCTCTGCTCCAAATAACTGCCTTCTGTTATGACTAAGTAAATCAGTTTTTGTTAACTGTTAGATGGACTGAGAGTGTCTCATTTAGTGTCAGTCTTTAAATTAACAGAAAGCTTTCCTGAGTTAGATCTTTCTTTACATCCTCCATTGATACTGACCATTCTTAGCTCTTTGTTCTTCCTTGTCAATAAGCTCAGAGATATTTTAAACTACCTGCCCAACAAAGTATAAAGGACTTTTTGCTATTTAAAAAATTATCCAGTTAATTTAATTAATTTAATTAGTATAGAAGGGAATTTTGAAATTAGTAATTATCTATATAGTAGTAGGTTTTTTTTAAATGCCCTAAAATTCACTTTGCATTATAAAAACATAATCTTAGAATACAGCAAATTAATTTTAGTCTAGTTTCCTGAATTTTATTGAGCCCATATTAATGTTATTCCCTTATATTCTGGTCATTCTATCTAGGACTTGTTTTCATGAATATTATTTATATGGTTAATATTAGTAAATGTTTTTTTTTAAGAATTTGTTACAAGCCATGCATTGGCTATATTGAACTATTTAGAGAGAAAGAGGTCACATTGTTTTCCTTTAGATAAAAAAGAATCAGTGTTAATGTGACACACAGACACTTAAACATGTTCAAAACTTTATTAAAATAATAGCACAATTGGATTTGTAACATAAACCCTAAAGAATTTTCCTTCCTATGCTCCTTCTAATCAGTTGAATGATATCCCCCATAAATATGTATACAGCTAATAAATCCAACATAATAAGTCTGTTCTAATTTTTTTTTAATTTTGGTTGTTCAAATAGAGGAACAATTTTTGTCCTCTTTCAGACAAATTTCCTATTTATTTTTTCTCATAGTTGGACTCTGAAAACATGTTGATATGCCATAACGAAGATCAGTATATCATTTAACAAAACCTTTTGTCATCTCTAAGCTTTTCCAACTTATATTAGAACATAACTTTTTGAATAGAGCTTTTGGGGAGAGTATGTAATATATCATTGGATCTCAGGCTTACTGACATTTTTAAAAGTAGATAAGATTAGTAATAAGGGAGAGAAAGTGATAAAAATATATTTCATTTCATCACCAAAGACATAAACAGACATCTTGGCCAAAGGAATTCAATAAGTCACTAGAAAAAATGTTCATAAACTATAGGCTGCCTGGTTGTTTCACTTGGTAGTCCACACTTTCCAAATTCTTGTTCTTGATACAGCACAGTGATATTACAGTTGATCTAAAAGTCCAATTTCAAGAATTCCTGACCAGTTTGCTTATCAGTTATTTTTTCTTTGCATTTAAAAGATTCTGCTTTTACAAACAGAATTTTTAAGCTCAATTAAGTATGTTGTAGAATTATACAGAATTGCCATTTTCTTAGTTGACTCCTGATGGAGTTGTTGATAATCATGCTTTAGAATCGCAGGGGTCCTCAAACACAGCCCGTGGGCCAGATGCGGCAGCTGAGGACGATTATCCCCCTCACCCAAGGCTATGAAGTTTCTTTATTTAAAAGCCCACAAAACAAAGTTTTTGTTTTTACTATAGTCTGGCCCTCCAACAGTCTGAGGGACAGTGAACTGGCCCCCTATTTAAAAAGTTTGAGGACCCTTAGACACAGAATGTGGAGCACAGAGATATATAATCTCTGCTTTATTATTAACTCATTGTAAGCAGACTATCTATACTGTTTTTACCTCATGTTCTCATTAGATAACTGATGACATATATAATATATATATAAACACCTTACAAGATTGTTATAAGGATCAAAAAATATAACTTATATGAAAATTCTTTAAAATGTCACTATTGTAACTTCAGAAGATATTAATCCAACTTGACTTTTCTATGAATCTCCTTTGTAAGGCCTTTGTTTAAAGACCTATTATAAGAGAGAAACTATTTCCTCCTGAGGTATCCAATTCTAATTTTTGATAGCTCTAATTGTTAGGCAATTTGTCTGAAAGGCATATGTGTCTGTGTAATATACAGATGCCTACATAGGTTGTTTAAATGTGCAGATGTAGACATCATGGAAAGATACCTCTGGGATCTCCCTCCTCCAAGTATCTCTGATTTGAGGCTATAATTTTTAAGGACTCAGAAAGGAAAGCATTTCCTAGACACTTTCAAAGGGAACTTTTAGTTTTTAGTTTATACTTTGCCATTTTATTTCCTTCTCCTATCAAAAATTGATTTCATAAACACACACACACACACACACACACACACACACACATACACACACCAAAAATAGGGCTTTTGTGAATAGTGAATAGGGAATAGAAAATAAACACATTTATATAAATAAGCAAAAATTGGGTATTACAAAGATACCAAATGTATCTTTAGAGTATACCAAAAAAAAAAAAAAAATACATAATCATATGTTAGAATTCTTACAAGGTGCTAAGACAGTGGGAATTGATAGAGACAATAATTGTCTAATTTAGCATTGTACTTAACAGTTCTCTAGTTCACTAATGAATTTAGTACTTATTAGCATTCACGCCTTTCACACTTTTAAGAGAGCATATATAAGCTAGGAGCCTCAACCAGGATGGACTCTGGGAGATTCAGAAGCCAGGATTCAGTCAAGGAGATTTATAAGCCAGAAGCCCACAAGCCCACTCTCAAAGGTGGAGTCAGATTCATTCCAACTTCCACATTTGTGCTGGCTGGAGACTTGGAGGGAGCTTGAGGCTGAAGCTGGAAGAGACAAAGGACTAGCGGTAAGAGCTCTCAGAACCAGAGAGATGGGCCTCTATTAAAGCTAACTGGGCCCCAGGAAAAGATTCAAGTCTTTGAAGGAGAAAATAAAGGATTTGGACTTTAACTCCTCGTTGCATTTGAGGTGATTATTACATTGAACTGAAACTGCCTCCAGAAGCCCCCCAAGAAATCTGCTCCCAGAGAACATTATATTTTAGAGAAGAACATTACAATCATGAATGAGGTTTTTTGTTTGCTTTAAAATTTTTTTTTTAAGTAAGATCAAGATGAAATCTCAATTCAAGAGAAGATAGAACAATCTCATCCAAAGGAAATTTCTAGAGAGGTAATCTAAAAATGAAGAACTTGTTGGTTTCCACTATATCTCCAACTTCTAAATTCTTTTTGCTTCCATGTGTCTCTCTAAATCTCTGGAACCACATGTTTCTTTTAAAGATTCTCTGAAACCAACTGTGACTTTCTCGGAAGAATCTTTTCTTCCAATTTCTCTCCATCTCACCTATCCACCCCACCTATGTAGGTATGCAGCATTGCCTCAGCACTCTCTCTACTAAAGAGGTCTTATCTCCTAACAATCAAACAATATGCACCTTTAAAGTGCTGACTAAATGCCAGGTGCAGCACCAGATACTGGGGACACAAAAGAGGCAAAAAGATAGTTAGTCCCTGACCATAAGGACCTCACAGTCACATTTTCTTCTGAACGTGCAAAATAACCCAGCCTGTTTAGAAGTCCTATTCCATTATGTCATGCTAAAATCTTCATCTTTTCCTGCTTCTGTCTTTTACTCCTATTTCTGCCCATTGGGCCAAGAAAAAGCAAATTTAATCCCTCAAGCATGACAATTTTTTTTTTAATTTTTTAAAAAAAATTTTAATAGCCTTTTATTTACAAGTTATATGTATGGGTAATTTTACAGCATTGACAATTGCCAAACCTTTTGTTCCAATTTTTCCTCTCCCACCCTCTCCCCTAGATGGCAGGATGACCAGTAGAAGTTAAATATATTAAAGTATAAATTAGATACACAATAAATATACATCATCAAACTGTTATTTTGCTGTACAAAAAGAATCGGACTCTGAAATATTGTACAATTAGCCTGTGAAGGAAATCCAAAATGCAGACAGACAAAAATATAGGGATTGGGAATTCTATGTAATGGTTCTTAGTCATCTCCCAGAGTTCTTTCGAGGGGCATTGCTGGAGCAGTTCATTGCTGCTCCATTGGAACTGGTTTGGTTCATCTCATTGCTGAGGATGGCCAAGTCCATCAGAATTGGTCATCATATAGTATTGTTATTAAAGTATATAATGAACTCCTGGCCCTGTCGTTTCACTCAGTATCAGTTCATGTAAGTCTCTCCAGGCCTTTCTGAAATCATCCTGTTGGTCATTTCTTACAGAACAATAATATTCCACAATATTCATATACCACAATTTACTCAGCCATTCTCCAATTTAGGGGCATCCACGCAGTTTCCAGTTTCCAGTGACTACAAACGGGGCTGCCACATTCTTGCACATACAGATCCCTTTCCCTTCTTTAGTATCTCTTTGGGGTATAAGCCCAGTAGAAACACTGCTGGGTCAGAGGGCATGCAGTTTGATAACTTTTTGAGCATAGTTCCAAATTGCTCTCCAGAATGGCTGGATGTGTTCACAATTCCACCAACAATGTATTAGTGTCCCCATTTTCCCAAATCCTCTCCAGCATTCCTCATTATCTTTCCATGTCATTCTAGCCAATCTGACAGGTGTGTAGTGTATCTCAGAGTTGTCTTAATTTGCATTTCTCTGATTGATAATGACTTGGAGCATCTTTTCATATGGCTAGAAATAGTTTCAATTTCTTCATCTGAGAATTGAAGCATGACAATTCTTTAGAAAAATTAAAGACAGCTATCATGTTTTGCTTTTTTTCTTTTTAAGTTTTTCTTCCAAACCAAAAATCTCTAATTCTTTCAACCAATGCACATGTGACATAGTCCTAAGCTTCCCTTATCATAGATTACTTCTGCATGTACTTGACCCCATATCTCCATGTTCTTTCTAAAGAATAATATATTATATACAAGCAAATGGCAATAACAGTTCCCTTATCTGGAACTATTTCATTTGCCTATTATATAGAGAGCAAGATGAATACTGGTGGAAGATTCAAAGAACATTATGACAATCTCTGCTTAGTGGAGTCAGGAAGACCTAAATTTAAATCTGTTTTTAGCTACATGATCCTAAACAAATCATTTAACTTCTTTCTACCTCAGTTTCCTAAACTATAAAATTGGTGTAATAATAGTACCCACCTTCCAGAATTGTTCTAAGGATCAAATGAGATAATAATTGTGAAGCACTTAACTCAGTGAACATAGCAAATGCTATATAAAGGCTTATTTCTTTTCCTTCACTCCCCTGTTTGTATGAGGCTTACAAACTAAATAGGAAACTCCTACACACACACACACACACACACACACAAATACCTATCCTATAAAATAGAATAAGAGAAATAGTCCAAAGTTTTGTGTAATATTAAGAAGGAAAGATCATGTTTCACTGGAAGAGGCATGGAACAGTCCTTAGAGTTAAGTGACATTTTAACCAAGTTTCTAAGGATTCAAGGAATCCTTCCCAGAAGGAAAAGCTGGGATTAAAAGTAAGATTTGGGAATAGAGCATAGAATAAGCAAAAATATAGAGATGAAAAGACATGCCTAGATACCATCTAGAGATAGTTAGTAGTCCAGATAGGCTAAAAATACAAAGTGAATAGTGTGAACTCAATTGGTGGAAATTAGGGGCTTTGAAGGACAATTATAACCACCTGACAATATTGAAAGAAATATTTGGCATATTAAAAAAAAGATATACATCATTAAATTATGTATTAGCAAGATATTGGGAATCAGGAAGGGAAATGAAAGATACACTGAGGCACAGACATATCTTAAAACTAGGACTGAGAAGTGTCAAGCAGATAAAATAGTCAAAAAGGAATGAATGTTACAAGGAAACCTTGTCTTGTGAAAGGGTGTTCCTGAGACTTGGCATATGGTCACACCAAGATCTTGCTGAACTACTAGACCCATGACTTAGGACAGCATAGGAAGGTCGAGTATCAGGATAGCTTGCTTAAGTCAAGGGTCATGTCAGTGCTTGTGTTTTGTAGTGAAGTAAAAGGTCTTATTCAAGTTCATCTGAATGATTTCTCTTCCTCAAAATCAAGACAAGGAAACAAAAAATAGCTGGGAAAATAGAAGTTTCTAGGCTAGGACATTCCAGATGTTGAGGAGAATACAAATGAAGAACAAGACAGAAAAAAGGAGCTATCAAGTAGAAGAAAGGGGAATAGAGGAAAAGCAATAGTTTATTGGAAAAAAGAAAGACTAGATCTGATAAACTGGAGGTTTTCTAAATTACAGCAAAGAAACTTTAAAGACAATCCAGTGAAAACTTTGATTTTACACATGAGAAACTAAGCATTGAGATTTCTTTTGGTGACTCAACAGAGCACAATGGTAATAAGTACCGGAGCTTGGATTCAAATCCAGGTTCTCAGGTCCTCTCTGTTTTCAAATCCAATATTCTCTCCAAAATGCTGATAAGATGGAGTCAAATTTTAATGCATCATCCATACAATTGTTATGAATTTATACATTATTGAGTAGCCAGAAAAAAAGGATGGAGATAAATATTATGCAACTGTAGGTACTGATGCCTATGTTTAGATCCTCAACAATTCTTTGAGTAATAGTCGGTTCTGAGTATGTCAAATTCTCCTAGAAAACTGCAAGTTTCATAAGAGCAGGACTTAAATCTTTTCTAAAATCTATATTTCCTCAGCACCTTTTATTTGTTTGTTTGTTTATTTATTTATTTCCCTCAGCACCTTCTCTGCACATAGGAGTAACTTATGAAATATATTCAAATTTTATTTCCCTTTCATAATAGCATTTGTTTTAACCTTTGTAGTCATTTTTTGTACTGGATCTGGGACTCATTTGTGAAGCCTGATTAGAATTCCTTGAAATAAAAGCTTTCAGAAACTCAAAATTTTAGTGCTATTACCAACATTAATGTCTAAACAATGTTTTTATGAGACTGAGGAAATAATTTGCCTAAGGCTATATATGAACTTAAAAAATCCTGTAATTAAATCTCAAAACCCCTCAAGTAATACCTAAACTTGATTTAAGGTCTATACCAAGAAAATAGTAATAGTACAAAGAGATGAAAGTATAAATAACTTGACTTTTACTACTAATGTGAATATTTAAGTTCCTTCAGAAACTTGAGTTTCTCTATGTTTGTCTTCTATTTAGCTTTAAGAATAAACTTTAGGTTGTTTCATGTAAAACAGGACTTGAATTCTCTGAAGTTAAGGTTCAGATTAAAGTATCCATTTAACTGAGGAAGTCAAGTTTGACACCAAAATAGGGACAGCAAAAATAGTCTTATTGGGTTCCCAGGAATTTGGATATGGGTTTTAAATCTTTCAAAGAGTAGCAAATTCTTCAAGACTCATTCCAATTTCACTATAATAGGCTTTTTCCTCTCTCACAAACACATATTTCCTAGTACCTTCTCTCTGTGATTACTTTACATTTACTCTGTATATATTTTGTATGTATGTCATTATGTGTATGCTATCTCCACTATTAGAATGTGCATTACTCAAAGGCAAGATTTTTTTTTTTTTTTGCTATTATATCTCTTAGCTCTCAGCATAGTGCCTAGTCCATAGTATATACCAATAAATACCTTTAACTGAATACATTTATTTTAGACACAATTTTTATCTCAAATTCATTGTTTTGTCATCCTGAAAAGCTCATGTGGTTATTCAGTCAATAAACCAATCAATAAATCAACAAAGCATTTATTAAGTGCCTACTAAGTACCAAGTGCTATGCTAAAAGCTCCATACCAGGGGTTGTCACAAAAAATTTTAGGGCTGTCACCTTTGTAACATTTACTCATTTTTACTAATTGAAGTAAATCTTCTCTTTCCCGTGACCTTCTTAGAAATTCTTTCACTTTCACAATCAAGTACAATTAGAGTACTGACCTTTGAGTCAAGAAGATCTGGATCTCTAATTTGTGACTCTGGGGAAAAGGACTCAATCTCCCTGATCCTGTTGTAAGGAGAAAATTATAAAATGATAACAAAAACAATACAATGCATATTTCTTTGCTAAAAAAAAATTCAAGGAAGCAAATATTTGGGATTTTTAAAAAATTTCTAAAATTGCCTTTCTATTTTGCCAGAGAGCAAAGATTTTCTGAAATTAGATTACATGATATTTTGTTCCTATAGAGTAGACCATATTTTCCTCCCCCTTGAACATATTTACTCACTTTCTCTTCTCCCTTCTCACAAATCAGAGCATGCACAATTGTTCTTATTGAAGGACCTCAAATAGCATCTGTCACAGAACTTTTAACCTAATGGAATAATGGAAACCTTTCTAGGGCTAAATTGCAAGTCTCTGAATTCAACTTTACTAACCTTTAGCCAAAAATAGTATCAACCTAACCATCATTCTTTGCAAAAAGAGTCCATATGGTCAACAAGGCCTTCCCTCCTCCTACCAACTAATTTTGAAATATCTTAGAGGGCTCTTGCTATTCAATAAGATTCAGAAATCTCTTTATTAGATTTCATCAGTAGATATAAAGATTAAATGGGGGCTTGTCCATTTTTCCTTAGACTTTTCAAAATCAACTTATAGATTGGAATTCTAGTCTGGTAGGAAAATTTCAAATCAGTCAAACTAACTATTCATTCCCAATATCAAATCATCTTGCCAATTCCTGTCAACTATGGCAACATATCCCACACAAGTCCTTCTATGTAGTCATACAATAGTTCATTTCTACACTGTAGTTCATATTTTTCCTGATCTCACTTATATATGAGTTTCCTATTTAGCTTCCTTGCCACCAGTATCTCCCCTCCCCAATATACTCCACAGAAGTGATATATACAGATATATTGTTTAGAAAGCTTCAGAGGCTCCCAGTGTCCTAGGAGGCCCATCTTTTACTTCTATGCATTATACCTAGTCATCATTTCTTGTTCTAAGTCACCATGTGGAAGGTATCGTAGGAGGCGATTATTTTCAAAAATCTTCAAGTTCAATATATTATTTTAATGTTTCACGATGTTTTTGTTTTTTATTTCTCTTCTAAATTTTTCACTACTAATTTTTTTCCAATTGTTTCTTTGGTGAGACTTGCCATCATAGATTCATACTTTTCTATTCTGTTCATTAATTTTTTTTTCTATGAAAGCCATAAATTCTGCTTTCATGATACTTATTTCTCTTTTAAACCACTCAAAAATATTATGTTATGGCTCCATGGATAGACCATGATCCTTGATAAATTAGGCATAAAAATATTGAGCAAAGTATTAACTGAGAGGATAAATTAAAATTATATTTGTATTGATTTAAATACAGATTAAAATTTTATATTATAATTAGATTGGTTAGATTTATGCTAATAATTAGAATAGCTATAATGTTAGGAAAGTATTAAACAGAATATATTTTATTAATAATAAAACCTAAAATGTCACATGATTATAAAAAGATGTTAACAACATAAAATATTCATTTCTATTTATAAAGTGATTTTAAAAATATGAGGAAAATGAACCTCAACTTATTGTAAACGATAGTATCTATTAAAACTAATTCATAGTGTTTTTTTTAAATGAACAAATGCAAGGGGCTTTCCCTCTCACCCCAAAAAATTAAGGATAGAACAATTATGTTGATAATTGCCAATGCCAACATAGGTCTAGTATTTCTAGTTATATCAACAAAACAAGATAAAGACATTAAAAGAATAAATACAGGCAAAAGTAAATGAATATTTTATCAATAATATGAGCAGGTTACTTAGACAATGAATATTTAACTAATATTAATTGAAACAATTAGTCATTAGCAAGTAACTGTGCCTAAAACAAAGTCATGACAATCATGTATGGGTTTCTGTATGTTTCTGTATGTTATATGGTGCCTAGTAGGAAAAGATGGAAAGATAAATTGAATTCAAAAGAAAATTCAATTCAGAATGCATAAAATAATTAGGAGTTCATTTACTAAAATACCCTTAGAAATTATATCAACACAAATATAAAACATTATTTCATACAAATGTAGACCTAAGTAGTTTGGAGCAGTATTAACTACTCATAGTTGAGTACTACCAATATAATAAAAATGACATTCCCTAAATTTATCAATTTATTCACTTGAGAGATCATCAGTACAGCAGAGAAGTATGATATAGTGATAAAGAACATTAATTATCCAGGTATTCATTAGATTATGCTCTCTGTAAAGAAAGAAAAGCCTTAAAAGCTAAAATTCCCTTGACTTATTAACATTATTAACTACTGTTATTAATTTTATTAATATTCTTAAGAATTTCTCCTTTCAAAAGGTAGAAAGAGTTAAAAAAAAAAAAAGCCAATTTCATTCTGTATTTCTGGAAGATAAATAGGCTAGTGAACAAGGCCCCAATACCTCACAAGTTAATCATGTGGCAATGACTAAAATCCTGTATTATTGGTTCAACCCAAGGTCCTTCACATATCTTTAAGAATATTAATATTATTTTTCTGCCATCCATAGCTTATAATTTCTCACAATTTTTTTCTCTTTTTATCTATGTAAAACTAAAGTCTATGTCATATAGATGCTAACTATGCCATTTTCATATTTTCTCATCCCAAACCTCTTCAATCTTATTTCACTTTTTTCCCACTACTATCTCTTCACACCTGTAATTAAAAATATATATAGAGAGAGAGATTACAAGATGTTACTGTGATTATTGATTGTTCTTGTTATTATTGTATTTACTACAAAAATATAGTAGATTTGGTAGAATCAGATAGCACCTTCAAGATTTTTACCCAACAAAATATCTCCCATGAATACATTAAATTATATGATTACTTTGAAATATTTACTAATAGAGACAACTCTGACTATTACTATCAATTGAGACATAAAAATATATTTTCCAAAAGAGCTTTACCATCACAAAGTCCAAACCAAAGAAGAGATTCCCTATTCCTCCAGTTGCTATTCTTCGTTGTTGCCATCATATTGATTACATCAAAAATATAACATTATAGAGATTTCTTATGTTCTATAATCATCAAAACAATTTGACCCAACTATCTGCGTAGGAAAAACTAAGTAAATAAACAAAGTTATGCAAATTATCATAAACAGATGGATGAGTAGAATATAAAATTGACCCTTTGGTACATATATCATAAATAGACACTGAAGATGAACAATGAGAAAAGAGACAAGCAGATTGCATTGTCTTTTTGCATAGAGTTTTTTGGCCAGCTAGTGGTACAGTTGAAAAAGAACTGGACCTGAAGTCAGGAAGATTCATCTTCCTGAGTTCATATTTGACCTCATATTTACTAGCTGTGTGATCCTGGGCAAGTCAATTAACCTTGTTTACTTCAATTTCTCATCTGTAAAATGAGCTAGAGAAGGAAATGGCAAATCACTCTAATATCTTTGCCAAGAAAACCCCAAAAGAGACAATTGAAAAATAATTAAACAACATAGAGTCTGTAGTTCTCAAGCTTTTCCCTGAAACAGAGGCCCATCAATATCCTTTTTACATTTCTCTATTTTGGGGACTTATGATACACTTTCATTGCCAAAAAATTAAAATTACATGTTAATTGAAGGACAAAGGCTTTACATATGGTGGATTTAAACAAACTTTAACAAATCATGTACTCAGAATCGCATCACCAAATTTTGATGTAAAGACTATTTTCAGACAGAAAGATGATCAGAAAAAGAAGGATGGTCATGTAATGACAATGAATAATATTCAGTGAACATCACAATACTATCTCTGTATCTATGCAAAAGCAAGAGATTTAAAGAATGGGCTTCACCATATTGTTTAAACACATTATAAAAGATTTTTAGGAGGAAACATACAGGTAGTACATAAAATGAAAAATCAGGATTTTTGCAGTTTTCTCTGACTGATGAAATATCCAATCTATGAGATCAGACATCCTTCAAAGTCTAGAAGAGCAAGTTGGAATCTCATAAATTGTGTTCTCCAGGAGATTCTTTCAAGCCAAGTGATTCTTATTGTCTAATAAGGAGATAAAAAGTGAAAGTTGAAATTGGACCAAAGATTTTTACAAAATGAATTTCTTTCCTGGATTGCAGAATCTTTCTTTGAAAATTTAATTTTAAATGGTAACTTCATCTCAACATTCCTCTATCTGTGTCTGTGAAGTCATAATTAATTTTGACAAAACCTTGATTTTCAGAAAGTCAGAAATAGATTCACCGAAGGCCTTATTTTGGAAGCTTTTATAAAAACAGCTTTAAGGATTATGTGCATTTTTAAAAAATCTTCTTTTAAATATCGTTATGCTTAAGTTTCTTTCCTCCTAAAGCAGCTAATAAATCATAGTCGAGCCAGGCTAATAGTGAAAATTTCAGATTCTTAGACACTGATACAAAAATTAATATATACTGACTGCATGAAATGCATCTTCCAAAAACTCAAATGTGTTACAGTCAATTATTACAACAAATTTAAAATTCTTATCAAGGTATCTTTGGTCTCTATTATCCTTTATAGTTATAGTAAATGCTAGTTACAAGTGTTCTCCTGAGGGTTGAAGGAAAAGAGACTCTCTTCTCCACCCCTTGGAATTCATTCCCCCAAGATAGCCTACTTTAACCAAAAGAAGATAATATCATATACATATACCTCAGCATTTTCTTCTTCTTTTTAATCTTTAGTGCATCCATGAATTTGTCTGGACATACTGGAATGTGAATTTCTGTATTCTATTCATCCAGATGTTTATTTTTCCTGAACAATAATCATTTACCTTCTATTAGCTCAGCCCAATTATAAGAACATACTTACAACATACTGTTGCATTTAGAAGAGTTATATTTTTAGGGTTATTTTAAAATTTTATTTTATTAAATAGAAGGCATGAAAAGAGGTCATTTTAGAGCATGTGCTTTGGTTCTCTTAGGATTTTGTTGTTTGTCCTTCATTCTCAGAGAGGACCAGAACATCAGGGAGGAGATACCATGACATGCAAGTGAAACGATTTAAATGAGTGAGGGCTGTGCAAGGTTACCTGTCATACTTTCCCTGCCAGAGCCACCTGGGTCCAATAGCTAGATATAGATCAAGACCACTAGAGATGGCCCTGGATGCAATGGGAGACCTTGAACTTTTTAAGCTAAAGTGTTCAACACAGTTTAACTGAGGCTGCACCCATTCAGTGATAAAGGCTAGGTAGCAATTGAAACAATTTTCACCTCTTTCACCTAATCAAAAAAAAAAAAAAAAACAAAACATCTAAATATATAAGTAAATGAATGAATCTGGGAGAAACAAACCCTTATGATTTCTGGCAATAGCAGAAATGACTTCTATTTATATTCAAAATGAATCAATCAGGACCCACACAATGAGAATGCATATATGCAATGGCTTCTTGCTAAAGGACATGGGCTTTAATTTGCATAGATGATGTAGCAACTCCTATTTGGTTTTTGAATTTTTCGGGAATGGACCCAGAAAAAGTTGAATCCTCAGTAGGTTTTAAGAGTTATAAAAAAAAGCTCTTCCACTCTTTTTCTAAGTACATCACTTGTTACTCTATCGGCTCTACTTTGGACTTCAAAGATTTTCTTTACTGATATGTCCCCATCTCAGTAATAATCGTGAATACAACTCTATCAAATGGAGGTAAAAACATATGCTTACTTAGATGAAACTGAAACTGGACCTCAGGTCCTTGACAGCCTCTTCTTTGTGTCTCTGATGCAGATCATCAAACTATAAACTTTTGAGAAGAACATTTCCAATTTTAGAAGCTACCTTCTGAGTTGAAAAGGCTAGAATTTCCTAACTAGGTACTGGATCCCCCGTGGATGCTTGCCACAATTATACCACTTTCTGGAAGAGAATACTCTCACAGTAAATGCTGAAAGAATTAAGAAAGCATGAAACATTCCCATGCTGATTAAGTGATTGCTTAGGAGTGGTTTTTCACAGTCCCACAAATTGGGGCTATTTTCTAGAAGAGTATAATAACAGTGATAGATTATTGTTATGTTCTAAATCTTTGTCAATGCACAATTATGAGTCTTATTTTTTTATGCAGTGCTTGTATGTGTTTATGTGTCTGTGTGAGAAATCAATGGACATTTATCACAGTGATGAAAATGTGCCACAGTTGCCTTTTATTGTCCTGACTCAGTTTCCCTAATGGTCTTGACTCAGTTTCCCTAATGGTCCTGCCTCAGTTTTCCTAAATTGTCCTTCCTCTGTTTCCCTGAATTGCTGTGCCTCAGTTCCTCGAATTGTTCTGTCTCAATCTCCTGGTTGCAACCACCCTTTTCTGCTCATTAGAACTGAGATAATTAGGGCTGTGGAGATTTTACATTCCAAAAGCTGACACCAGGTGTCCTATCTCAGATACCTAATTGTCAATCTATATCTCTATGTTTCGGACTTACTGGCTCTAGTTGGACATCTAAGTCCTCCCAAATTGTAAGAATTTATGGTCCTACCCCCAACCTCTCAGAACCGAATTGATCAGGGATACAGGTTACCTCCTCCAAAAGAATGTGAGAATGTAAGCTTCTTAAGGGCAGGGACTGGGTTTTGTAATCAGGGGTGGTAGCCTGAGATTTGAAAGGAATCTTTAGTTCTTTGGCCCTAACTTTCTTCCCCTTCTAGAATGGAAGCTCCCTGAGAAGCAGGGACTAAACTCCGTGGGAATGACCCTGCCCTGTTAAGCATTTGATAGTCTCAGGTTTTCTTACCTCATATTTTTAGAAACTGCTTTTTAGAAATTCCAGCTAATGAGAAAAGGAGTCAGGAGGTTGGGGAGAGGAGCTCACAGTAGTGGATAAAAAAGAAACTGCCCCCTTGCCTCTGTGTGTGTCTGTCTCTCAAACCATGCTTTGTGTGTTAGAGACTGAGCACCCTTTCTCATTAGAAAGAAATACTATTTCCTGCACTTATACTTAGATTTTTGATTATTTTAGTGGTCAATATCATCGCACACATATGTGATAGAGGCAGAGAAACAGAGAGAGACAGAGAAGAGGACATAGAGGAATAAGCAAGGGGCTATGTTGAAGTTGAGGAAAGACCCCAAAAGATTGGGGTCACAGACCTGTGTCTCAAAAGAATTTGCAGGCTTGAGCTCATATCCAAGTCAAGGGGTAAAGTTTATTGTAATTGTAACCCCAATTGAAGCAGGCCTAGTTCCAAAAGAATTTAGCAAAGTATTCAAGAGAAAAGATATAGATTTATAGGACAATTAATCAGAGATTCATGTGACTTATTTGCTAATTTTATGGCTTTCAGGTAGGTTTGTGGGATAGTCTATTTACTCTTGTCTCAGGAACTTGGTTATCACTGACCAACAGATTACCTGTCTGTCAGTCAACAATGTTTGTATGGCTATTCTAAGGCCAGAAGACTTTGAAATCATTGACAGACCTAATATATCTTCCCTAAAATCTAAGGAAAGAAATATTATTACATTTCAAGGCCAGAAAACTTTTACAATTATTGATGGACAGATTGTCAGAACAATAGCACTCCAAGGTTGCAGGGGATGGACTTTGGGATCATAGATTCCAAAGCCAGAAAACTTTAGAATCACTGACAAATTGTTGGGACAGAAGCACTCCAAGGTCAGGGGGACCTCCTTAATGCTGTCTCCTCTAGGAGCTATAATCCTTCAGCAGTTTTCTGAAAGGAAGATTTTAAGCACTTTTTAAACATCCCTATTACCAAATACATGAGTCATGGCTACCCATTTAAAAAGTTTCCAAGGAACTCTGTTATGAGAGCACAACAAACCAGAGAGAACTAAAAAACTCTGATCTTCTCCCTTGTGGATCATGCGACCTTCAAGACGGATCCAAATCTGCTTGATCCCAGAGCCTTGTGGAAGAGTCTTGCTTGGCCACAGGTGGCATTTTCATTAGGTCAAAATCTACTTACCTGTAACCTTTATCCATTATTTTTATTTCTGACCTGTCAGGTCTAACAGAATAGGTCCAATCTCTGTTTTACATGACAATCTTCCAAGTGACTGAAGTCAGGTAAACTCTCTTTCTCTTCCCTCTCTCTGTCTCTGTCTCTGTCTCTCTCTCTCTTTCTCTCTCTCTCTATCTCTGTCTCTCTCTTTTCTCAAAGCTAGTGAGTCTCTAAAGCTGAATTTGAACTCAAATCTTCTTGATTCCAGGCTCCATAGTAGGCACTTAATACTAGTTGATTGGTTGGTCCATCGTGTTTCCCCTTTTCTTGAAGTACTCTAGTTTGATAATATTTTCCCCAAAATAAAGGTGTAAGAACTAAATTCAGTACTCCAAATGTCATCTAAAAAGGACAAGGTATGGTAGCAATTTCACTTCCCCTTGCAGGATTCTGATAACAAAGACCAAGATTAGTTTGATTTTTTTTACTGAATTTTCTGTGTACTACTGTATCTCCTCCTATCCCCTATTTTTCTTGTTTGTAAGAAGGGGCCTGCCTCTCCACTTCACTGCACACATAAATGACTTTCCTTTCTACTTACTGCATAGTGAAGAAAAGACCTATTCTATGACTGCTGAGGCAAAACTTAGAGATTATACAAAAATTCTTGATGGAAAAATTCACTCTCTTTGGTTTTTCAAAAAGAGAAGGAAACAATTTAGTTTCCTCCCACCAAATATTTACTACACAAGACAAATGTATATAGTAAGCAATTATATTTATCCAGGCAAAACATAAAGTAGAAATTATAGAAGTTTTACAGTCAATAAACATTTTAAACACCTACTATGTGCCTAGTCCTATACTAAGCATGGATATACAAAGAAAGGTATTAGTCTCTGTTCTCAAGGATCTTGGAGTCTAATGGGGAAAAAAATGCAAACAATTATTGATAAACCATTTATCAGATAAACTAGATATAATCAATAGCAGGAAGATACTAGTATTAAGAATATCTGTGACTTGAAGAAAGCTAAGGAATTCAGGAAGCAGAGATGAGGCGGTAGAGAATTCTAGGCTTAAGGAATATTCATCTTTGTAAATACCATAAAACAATGTTTTAAGCTTCAAATTTATATAGACTGAGTTTAATCTTGAAGGCTCTCCACAAAATATTGCTTCCTTTTGGTCATATTATTTCTACCTAGATTTTACTTTGGGAGAATCCAAAACATGTGACATGAAAACAGATATAAATAAAGGGATGCATAGAGCCGGACATTACTCAAGGTAATCAATGGCTATGTTGGAGAAAATATAATCTTGATTACATGCGTATCCCCATGAAAAATACATAAACACATAACACATAAAATATTCACAGTAGATCTGAAACAATTAGTATAGTTTCTCTTTCCAATAATTGTCACCTTCCTCCAAGGGTCTAACATCTTACAGATTCATTGCATCCTCCTTTGGTTTAACTTCCTCTTGGAAGGAATGCCATAGAATGCAATTGAATTAGATTTAAGTGAGGGAGGGCTAAGCTTCAAGAACAAAGGATAAACAACAACCTCAGTGAGTGAAGTAGGAGCTGCCCCCTGGAAACCCAATTGGAACTAGCCAGTTGAACAATATGACACCTTCTTTTCTTTTCTTTTCCTTTTTTTCTTTCCCTTCCCTTCATGTTGTCCACATGGAGTATCATACCCAAAGGAAAGTAAATATTAAACACTAAAATCTCACAATATATCCTGGGGTCCTTAGTCTTAAACCCAAATCACTCTGGCTCTTGTTAACTGACTAACAATTGGTCCCAGGCCAAATGTCACTGTTGTTATGTGAGCTTTAATTTGTTCTGAGTGAATGTAAATAGTAGCATTTTCTGTTTTGACCAGAAATCCTGGGGGTCTTCCCTTTCCTTCCTCCTCCTTGCCCCTGTTGATTTTTTTTTTCTTTTGTTGACTACATAAAAGATGTTATTCCTTGTCTCATTTCTTAACCAGTCATTATCACAAGGCATTATCTCTGAGAGCTGTTAAAGACTTAGCTTAAAAAGGCCAAGGTCTCCCACTCTATTCAGGACCATTTCTACTCCTTTTGATCTATATCTTGCCACTGGACCTAGATGGTTCCATAGGAGAAAGTGAGGCTGGTGACTTTGCATAGCACTCCCTCACTTAAATCCAGTTCACATGAATGCTTAGGCATTATCTCCCTGATGTCTTGGTCTTCTTTGAGAATGAAGGACAAACAACAACCTCTGTCAGTAAAGCTGGCTCACACATTAAAACTGGTCAGTTGGAAGACTCTCTCCTTTCTTTTTTCCCTTCTTTCTTCCTTCTTCCCTCTTTCCCTCCATCTTCCTTCTTTCTTTCCTCCTTCTTTCTTCCTTCTTCCCTCTCTCCTCCTCTTTTCCTTCCTTCCTTCCTTCCTTCCTTCCTTCCTTCCTTCCTTCCTTCTTCCTTCCTTCCTTCCTTCCTTCTGTGGGGAATAGATAAGGTGAAGAACTTACAGGAATGTATGAATTCTTTTTCTGTATTTTATTATTTCTGTGTCTCCCCTATGACCTGTATAATATGTGCAGGCTCATATCTACTTGAGCCTTGGCCAGCTAGAAACATATTTACTTAACCTGAGCTGATGACATTTATTGGTATTTGACATTTATCGATATTTAGTCTATTAGCTGGACCACTGTCTGCTTGATTAAGCCTGAAGGCCTGACTTTCTGTTTCCCAGAAATCAGGAGATTTCAGGGAAACAGAAACCTTCCATTCCAATCTCCCCAAATAGCAACAACCAATTAGATGCCTCCCCTCCCCTTCTCAATGCTCTCTTACTTGTGATGTAATTTCTTGTATAAAAGCTGTGTATCTTTACTATTTCTTTAGCCTTCCTACTGCGAGCTTTCTCTTTCTTATCTTGCGATGGGATGGCTCATCCTCTGGAGGTTTTCAATAAACAACTTTTCTGCCTTCTACTGAGTGATCTCTGAGTAGTCATTTTGGGTAAGGGTCTTCTACATCCCTCACACTTCCTTCCTTCCTTCCTTCCTTCTTCCTTCCTTCCTTCCTTCTTCCTTCCTTCCTTCTCTCTCTTCCTCTCTCCTTCCCTCTTTCCCTTTCCCCCCTTTGTCCACATAAGGTATCATACACTTACCTCATTTTTGTATGCCTGAGAAACTTGGACAGTACACCAGCTCCATGCCAGGAAACTGAATCACTTCCATTTGAATTGTTTTAGAAAGATTTTGAAGATCACCTGGCAGGATTAGATACCCAACAAGGAGGTCCTTTCTGAAATTAAACTGCCAAGCATTCCATCTCTACTGCAGAGAGCACAACTCCTCTGGGCTGGTCACATTGTTCTAATGACAAATGTATACTTGCCAAAAAGATTATTTTATGGACAACTCACACATGGCGAGCGCTCACAAGGTGGTTAGAAAAGCAGTACAAGGAGACTCTCAAGGTCTCTCTGAAGAACTTTAAAATCTATTGTGTGATGCAGGAGACACTGGCACAGGACCACCCAGAATAGCGTGCCCTCATCAGAGAAGGTACTGTGCTCTATGAGCAAAGTAGAATTGAATTAGTCCAAAAGAAATGTGAGATACACAATTCCACTCTGAAAGTGATGTCATTTTGGTGCTCTTTAAGTATGAAAGACAACAACCAACCAATTAATTATATACTTACCTATAAATGCTCTTAAAAGCATTTTTATTTTTATTTTATTTTGCGCCTCTAAAGCCTCCCAAGATACCTTTGGGTTTATTGGTTAGATTTCTTTCTTAAGGACTAGACCTTAAAGGAAAACCATTTTGATTCTCATTGGCCACCAATAGGTCCTAAGCCAAGCCCTATTTGGGCATTGTTTGGGTCCTAATTGATTCAGATTGAATGTAAATAGCAATCATTTCTGCTTTAGTTAGAAACTGAGGGTCTTCTTCTCCCAGATTTATTTATTTAGATTTTATTTTTTGGACTAAGTGAAATAAGAGATTCTTTGCCTTATTTGCTGCTGGCTTTAATTACTGAATGAGTGTGCCCTCAATCAAACTGAGACTATAGCCCAAAATGGCCAAAGTCTCCCATTTCATCCAGGGCCATCTCCAGTCGTCCAGATCTATGTCTGGCCACTGGACGCAGATGCTCTGGGGGAAAAGTGAGGCAGGTGACCTTGCTCAGTCCTCCCTCACTTAAATCCAATTCACTTACACGTCACAGCATCACCTCCCTGATGTCATGGTCCTCTTCAAGAGCAAAGGACAAACAACAAAACAACAAACAACAAACAAAAAGTTCACCAAAGTACACTTCAAATCCTCCTGCATCCATGAAATCTTTCCAGACTACCTCAAGTGGAAGAAAGTTCTCTCATGTAAACTCTTATAACTCTTAACTGTAACATTCATTTACACTGTCATGTTTTGTAATTTTACCATATTTGTGCATGTCTGCATGTGTGTATGCATATGTGTTTGTGTTTGTGTGAGAAAGCAACATTTTTATTTATGTATTCTCCCTGAGTGCTTAGCATGGTCCTTGACTATACTAGGTTTGCAACAAATAATTAATCAGAAATGGAATTCATGTTAAAGAAAAGGAAACAGATGGCCTGAAAGATTTAATTGCATGGCATCATATAGAATATTTATGGCACAGCTCGGTGGAACATCTAAGACATTTCAGACTTAAGTATATCGACTACCAGATTATGCTACTTCCTTGTTAATAGTATTGGTTGTGGGACTTCAGGGATTTCTCAGACATTTCCCTTCAGAGAGTAGTTATCAAGTTCAAAGGGTTCTATATAACACTGTGTTGCTACACAGAAAATGAAGGAAAAACACCTAATTCTCTGCTGGGCCTTAGGAGCACTCCAGGACCAAATGGTATATAGCATTTGTCATTTTCAACTATATTCATTTCCAATTCTGCACTTGGCTTGGAAATCTAATTTAAAATAGAATTTGATGAACACATTTTATACTCAAAAGAAGCATTAACACTAATGAAAACATACAAAATCCTTTTTTATTTATTGGTCAGAAAATAAGCCAAACTTTAGCTTTCAGAGTTAGCAGTATATAGAATTGATATTATTGAAATTGGGAGTGAAATCTCTGAAAAAAATATTAACATCATTTCAATTCAATTTAATTCAATAATTTGGGTTCCTGTTATGTTCAAGATGAAATGGGAGCTACTTAAATGGATGCAAAATTCAAAGACAGAATTCTTACTTTAAAGGAAGTATAGTCTAGTAAGGGGAATAAGACATAAATAAATATAAGATGAAATAGAGTGCATATACAGTAAAAGAAGAATAAATGAAAATGATTAGGTGCTATAAAAGTGAAAAATCACTAATAATAACAGAACTTCAAATTAGAACAACTCTAGAGCTCTTTGTTTTATATGCAGCCAAAGATGATAAAAGATGAACATAGTGAATATTGGAGGAACTATGGGAAAACAGGCATACTAATACAATGAGGGTAGAACTATGTAATTTTCCGACCAACTTAGAAAACATTTTAGAATTATGTTATAAAAATGATAAAATTATTATTGACCAAGTTATCCCACTCTTGTATCAATATCCTCAAAAACTCAAAAATAGAAAATTCCTATATCTTTAAAAAACAATTCCAGTAGCTTTTTTTGGTCACTTAATTAAATAAATAAATAAATTGGAAGCACATCAATTGCAGGAAAGCAGAACAAACTTCAGCATATGATGTTATTTAATATTATTGTACTATGAGCCAATGATAAGTATTAAAACTTTTGGGAGACTTGTTAATATTTATGTAATGGGGTACTAGCCAATGATGACTCAGTCATTAAAACTTAATGTGATTTCCATTCCAGATTCAGAGCAGGAACAAGTAGCTTCTAACGTTTCCCTTCACTGTATTGTGGGATGATGAAGAGCTATGTACAAACTCTGTGTGTGTGTATGTCTTTGTATGTCTTTTTCAAGTGAAGAAGAAAAAATAATTCTATGATCCATCTAGTGAGGAGAGAATTGGCAGGGACTTACTATTCCCTCCCTATGTCCATGACCTCATGGCACCCCTGTTTTTTTTTTTTCTGCCTCTATTTTGTTTTTTCTTTTCTGATCTTAGGTAAATAAGTATCAGAGGTAAAAGGGATCAATTCATGAGCTTTAAAAAGTAATTAAAGCTACCCAAGAACCCTTTAGAACCTGGACCTGTTAGCTAATTGTTGCAGTCCAGCTCAGAATGGTGCTAACCGTGTACATCAAGCCACTGGATCTGGTCCACCGATGAATCAACCAAATAAAAAGCAAAACAATGTATAGTGAACTTCTTTGCAACTCCAAAAGAGAAAGGGATTCCAAGAGCCCTGGTTCTGGGAGCTACCCCAGATCAAACAATCTTCTGAAGTTTGAGTCCTTTATCTTGAGGGACAGAATGGATGTGTGGAATGGAGAAGGAATCTTGGCTTAGGTTTCTGTTTTTCTGCTTTTGATAAACCTTTTTTGTAAATAACCTACTTTGTAACAAGTAATTGAAATTAATTGGTTAAATACTACTGAAAAAACGAAAACTGAATGATATTGTGGGAGAACGCCAAATGAAAGTTTGTGAGCAATAATACCAGTAACCACATATTGCTCCATAGGGTCACCCCTTGACTTAAGATAGGCCTAAAACAGGATAATTTACTTGTACTTTAGGTATAAAATTCAAATCAAATGAGTCACCAACAGGTCATTTAAAAGGTAAGCAAAAGAGATTAATTGAGCCATAGCTAGAAAGGGTTACTTAAGGATAGACATTGAAAGCACTTCTGATTGATTCAGCTGAGTAAAGAAAGTGCCTTTGAATGAGTTATTTACTCACTGTCACCTACTCACCAGGAGTGCCTCTTTGTAATTTGTTTTATCCTTAAGAAACTATGCAGTGATGTTCACAACCTTAGCAACTAGTCCTCCATAAAAACCTAATCTTGAGCATAAATTCAATGTATTTTAAAGATCAAAACAAAACAAAAAGAATTTCTGCTAGTTTATATGAGTCAGCAATAGGATACTACTCCTATATTCTAGAACCCTGCATAGATTAAAATAAATTGTATTTTCTGAGACCCTTACCTGGGAGTCTGAATATGGGTTGTTAGAGAAAACCTAGAATGTGGGCTGCACAGAAAGAATTAAATTTAAGACAATGAATTTTATGGAAAATGATCACAATAATGTAAAGGGAAACATTAACAATAATAGAATTCAATGTAATTTCAGATTAAACATAGAATTATAGATTGAGTTAAGAAAAATGACTAGAAGTCATCTATCCTAACCCCTTTGTATAGATGAAGTAATTAAATTCCTGAGAGGTCAAGAAATTTGCCTGAGGCAACAAAGGGAATATGTGGCAGTTCTGGGATTGGAATCTGAATCTTTTAACTCCAAATTCATTGATATTCCAGCTATACATCCTTTTTCTTGGTAAAAACTAGAAGTTTAGAAGGAGGTACACAGGCTATCAGAAAACATTTTTCTGATGAACAAGATTTCTTTTTTGAAATGGAGTTTTCTGTTTACCTAGAAGACTTAAGGGAAGCATAAGATTTTATGGAAACCATTGTGAGATGTGAAATGAATAATTTTATTACATTAAATTAAAAAGATATTATGAAATTAAAACAATGTAGCCAAGATTAGAAGGAAAACATAAACCTGAGGGAGATAAAATATAGATATTTTCTCAGACAAGGTCTCATATTTCAAATACATAAAGAACTATGTCAGATTTTTTGGAATGAGTCATTCCTCAATTGACAAATCGTCCAAGGATATGGACAGGGAGTTTTTCAATGAAGAAATCAAAACAATTTATGATCATATGAAAAATACTCTAAATATTTACTAAAAATATAAATTACAATAATTTTGAGATATCTCATATTTATCAGATTAGTTACAATTACCTAAAGAGAAAATTACATGTTGGAGGGAATGTGAAAAAACTGAAACACTAATACACTGTTGGTGGAACTGTGAAAATGATGTTTTTTTTTTTCTTTTTTGAAAGAACATTAGTAAAAATGTATTTATTTATTTATTTAAAGGGAATTCAAGAGTGAGAGAGATCATTTTTTGATTGAAATTGAGGGGTAGAGATCAAGGAAGAATCAGTGGGGGAATTGGCATTTTGACTGAAGTCTTGAGGGGTGTCTTAGAGTTGTCAAGTCAATAATTACTATGTATTTGAATTTTTTTTCTTGTTTTTTGTAAAATTTTCTCTTTGATCTGGGTTTTTTGAAATTTGGCAATAATATTCCTATGTGTTTTCCACCAAGAATCACTTTCAGGTGGTGATCAGTGGATTTTTTTCTATTTCTATTTTCCTTTCATGTTCTATCACTCCAGATTAATTTTCTAGGATTATTTCCTGCATTATTGTGTCAAGGTTGTGTCACAATTTTGTGGCAGTTTAATTATTTTTAAATTTTCTCTTCTTGATCTGTCTTCCATATCTGTTGTTTTTCTTATGAGATGTTTCACATTCTGTTCTATTTTATGATTCTTTATATTTCTTGCTTTCTCATCACTTCACTAGCTTCCCCTTGGCTGATTTTAATTTTCAGTTATTTTATCTTTGAGACTCATGTACCTCCTTTTTAATTGCTTAACTTTTCCCCACATAATTTTCTTTTTCTTGGATGGTTTTAATTTTTTTTCTTTAGTTTTTGATCAATGTCTCTCATTTGATTTTTGAATTCTTTTTTGAGTTCTTCTATAAATTTTCTCTGAGCAAGAAGCCATTTCATAGGTAGGGCAGAAAGGTTTTTTTTGTTTGTTTGTTTGTTTTTCTCCTGAAGATGAATCCTGGTCTTCCTGTTTCCATGATATGTTTCAATGGTGGGATTTTTTTGCTGGTTCATTTTTTTTTTAATAAGAGGTATTAAAGTAAGTACCTCAAATCATGGAGTGGGGGGATGGAACCTTAACATTCTCTTCAACTCTCCACTCTGACCAGGAACCCCCAATCAAGAGCTCCATTCTCCAGCAAGTGCCCACAGACAGCAGTGCCCCTGCTCCGCTGCTTCTGCCCTTACCAAGTGCTGGTTTCTTCTCACCCAGGGCTGTGCCTCTGCAGAACAGCTGGGCCTGGTGTTCCCAATCAGCCAAGATTCACTTCATCTTCCTGGACTCAAACTCCCATTTGACAAACAGTCTGGGAAGTGAGAGGCTCTGTGGTTCCTGCTAAGGCTCCAGCCACTCCTAGCTGTCCCAGAGGTGCTTGCACTTCACCTGGGATAATCCTGGCCCGGGTCTTTCTTCAGATCTTGTCGTGAGAGAACCCCTCTCTCAGGAGAACCCCTATTCTACCCCAAGTCTTCTTGGTTTTTCACCAGTCTGCGTTTGATCTGAGGGCAAATTTATTCTATTTGTGGGGAAATGTGGGTTGAAATTTACCAATCTACTCCAATGTCTTCCCAGAATCCTTCCTTCAAGTCAATTAATCCTGATCCAGAAGTTTATGGATTGACTGAAAGAACCCATGGGCTAACCCTATAGTCTTTATGGTAATTATAAATTAGTCTATGCTTCAGGGATGATGATTGGACCGTGTCAAACAGAACATTAATTTTCAATCCAACAGTAATATACAAATCACTGGGATATACCCCATCCTTACAATGCATATTAAGATAATGTCAGATTTCTATAATTGTAGGTTATGACAACTAACATTCTTTTTTTCTCACTAAAACATTCTCTGTAAATTTAATTTCCTATCACAGTCTCCTCAAAGCATTTCCTGCCAATTCTTGCGGCTATGCTTTAGGGGTAATTTCCACTTGAAAATGTGCAGAGAATTTATAGGTTCTCATTAATGCTAATGGTTTTGCTGAATGTAAAATATATTTAACCAAGAGGTCTTTTGGATTGCATTTACAGATCTCATCTAAGCACAGCTGGCCTCAAGGAGAGATAATGCATATAGCAGTTTGAGGCTACAGACCATTCCTGTCAAAGTCCATATGTTTCTTACAACCCAGGTTGGGATTCTTAGAATAGTCCTACATTTGCCAGAAACTGGAAATTGTTGAATTTATTTTGCTTTTGTGGTTGTTGTTATTGGCAGAGCAAAAAAGACCCAGTTGTCCCTGTTTCTTTTGGGTTTGGCACTGGATCCAATAGTTAATGAATATAGTGGTGGGAGGTTAGCTTTCTTTTCAACCACCGAGTCTGTTTGGCATTTGTTTTCATAGACACTTAATTGCTCTTGTTTTCTTACCTCTTGGGCCAGATGGGATCTCAGCTGCTCATCTATTAATTGTGTTAGCCCAGTGGAACACTCTTGACACAGTCATATCAATGTTGTTTTCTGGTCTATTAATTTTATTTAAAAAAATCCAGATGCTGAGTTAGACATAGACTCTAGTAGTTGTGAGAATCCTGAGGTCAATAGTTTTTATACCAATGATAATGTAGAAAGTTATCATAGTTTTAACTTTTCACCATAAAAAAGACAAAGAGATATATGAAAGGCCCATCTTCTTGTACTTTATTCCTCAGTTACCCCTAAGTCACCACTATATAAAGCATGGTATATATTCTTGTTTGTCAATAGTCAAAACCAGAACATGTTGGAAAACCCCAAAGATTTTCTCTGAAAGCACATCTTGGGATCAGGGCAAGCCAAGGGAGAAATTCTCAGTGTCATTTCAAGGTCTAATGAACCAGACATCTAAATTCTAGACATCTGTAGGCACACAGAAACACTATAAAAAAGTATGGAATTTCCTGTAAAATGAATTTAAAGTGGGTCTGCAGAGATCTGTGAGGTCAACATATTCCTCAACTTTGAAACAAAAAAAGAAATTTCAAAGGCCTATAGGTTCTATATGTGAGGTAAGTTGAGAGAATGGATCAGGCTATTTGGAATCTAATGACACTACATACTTATTTATAGAATTGCTCTAACATGTCACTATAATTGAGAAGTTGGGTGTCTTCAGGGAAGATCTTCAATGTTCTTTTTTAACTAACTCTTGAATCAGAACAGGGACTCAAAAAACAAAAAAGATACATTTCTCTAAGGAAATTTGTTTCTAATCTGATAGAATGACAGCATAGTGTATATATACATTTTTTTTTTGTCCCCTAGCAGGTGTTTCTAATTCACTAAGGTAGACAGATCATCTATCACCCACAGTATCAAGAATTTTTATGGATTAAATAACCAAATATGGTAAGAAGATTAAGAGATGTGAAATTCGCATTGGAGAACAAAAGACTCTTTAGTAGAGAGGGCAACAGGGGCTTATTTAGGCCAAGAGAAGTCCATATAGCCAGATTCATCCAAATTTCTTCAGACAGAAACAACCACATTATTATTGAAATAAGGGACTTTAGAATAAATAAATAAATTTATTAAAAATAAAATAGAATCTGTGATGAATGGCCATAGAAGAAAAGGGAAATCATGAAATGAGCATGTGTGTTAAACAAATTTGTTCGAATGGTAATTTTGCAGACTTTTGGGGTTTAAAATCAATTTTTATTATTTTTTCTTCCTTCATTCCTTCAATATATCTTTCTAAATAATATCTTTGTTTTGAAACTGTGTTGTCTGACCAAATTTGCCTTTTCAGAAGCTCAAAACAGTTTTTTAGGAAGCCATAGGTAGAAAGAAAAGTTTTCAAATAGGCAAATGAATTAGCTGTATGGAACACCTACTTCCAGACAAGTCTAAGGTTTCTTTGGAGCTGCATATTTCATTAGCTGTACTGTAATAAGATAAGTAACAATCCCAAGCTTACACTTCCTTTTCAGAAAAAAGTGGGAAACAATTATTAATTTATGTTACATTATTAGGACAAGTTAATTTGATACTGGGAGGAGGAAATAGTTTGAATCTCTTTATAGTAAGTAATGATTTGTAGTTCTTTCCTATTTCTATTGACAGCATGATTTTTCCTTATTTCACCCCAGATTCCCAACTTCAATGTGATCTGTGACTCCTTACTTTCACCTCACAAATCCAGTTAGGTATCAAACCTTGTTATCACTTCATCTTTGAGGTCTTTTAATTGCTTTCTTTCTACTTACACTGGTACTACTTTATTAAAGCCTTTAATATTTCTTCTATATTCTATTGCAAAAGCCTCCTAACTGGTTTTCCTGGCTCAAATCTTCCTTTTCCAGGACATCCTTCATATAACTGCCAAAGCACTGTTCCTGAAATATAATTCTTTACTTATTGTTCCATTTCTCAATAAATTTCAGTGGCTTTCTATTACTTTTGACTTAGGTCTTTTTTTAATATTCTCAGTTCTTAGTATTATGAGTTACATTTACTGTTTAATAAACATTTATTAGTTGATGCTTCTTGGTTGTTAAAACAACAAAAAAAAGAAAACAATCTGTCTCTTCATTGAATGGAAAATAGGGACTAGATATAGGAGTCAAGGGCTGTAAAGAAGGAAGAATTAGTTGCAAGTAAAACAAAAGTCCTAGTTTTGAAAAGGATAGTAAAAGGGGAAGGAAGGGAGAAAAATATAGCAAAGAACCAAATGTAAGGTCATTTTAGGTTACCTCTATGATAATTGGAGAATAGCTAAAACAATTATTATATATTAATAATTATACAATAATATTATAATATTATATATTTAATATTATACCATAAGACACAAAATATTTTATTTCCAAAAAGTCTTGTGTAACATCAACTGATAAGCATATGAAGGGAGCAAAGCTAGAAGAACATTTTATTATAATTAATTACTATAATTAAATAATTATAATTATTATAATAATTATAGCAGAATTGTGAAGAAAAACAATATTTAAAGACATAAGAACTAATAAATGTAATGATCAACATTGTTTTCAGAGGTTTTATGACAAAAAAATTCACTTACGATGAAACACTCAAACTTCTGTCAAAGAGATGATGGGCACAAGGTACAGAAAGAAAGAAGGTACCAAAAAAAAAAGATGTGACCATGTGTATTCAATTGCTTTAGCTTATTAGTAGTTATTGGGGTTATTATTAATATTATTATTACTTAATTGAGAAGCAGGACAAGAAAGTAAAAAGTTAACAATGGAGTTACACAAAAGAAGGACATTAGAACTTCTTTTTTTAATGAGCAGAAGAAGTTTAATGAGCTGTGGAAGCACAGACAAAAGAAGTTTTGAAGGTAACATAAAAATTGTTAGGAAAACTGGAAATCAAGCAGGAAGGCAGAAGTTGGGCTTAGACCAATATTCTATACTAATTGCCAATATAATATCAAAAGAGATAAATATCCTACTTATAAAGAGAGATATTACAAAAAAAGTAAAAGAACATGGAAAATATTACTTAAGCTCATGGATGGGTTAACAATTTATGAATAAAAAGAGAGAGGAGAGTGAGGTATAAAATGGATAATTTCAATTACATTAATTTTTTTTAAATTGTACAAATAAAATATGTAGCTAAGATCAGAAGGAAAACAGAAAATTGGAGGATATTTTATAGACAGTTTATTAGTTAAAGGTGTCCTAACTTAAATATAATTATTCCTAATTGGTAAATAGTCAAAGGATACAAACAAAGTTTTTAGATAAAAAATAAAAATAATTTATGGGAAAAATGCTTTAAATTATTATTGATCAGAGAAATGCAAATTAAAGCATGAATTTTATACCTATCAGATTGATCAAAATGACAAATGTTGTAGTGGAAAAATTAGGACACATTCATTATTGGTGAAATTATGAGTTGATCCAACAATAATGTAGAGAAATTTGGAATAATGCTCAAAGAGTTATTAAACTGCTTCTATCCTTTGACCCAGCAATACCACAACTAGATCTATTTCAAAGATGGTTAAGGAAAAAGGAAAAGAACCTATATGTTGTCAAATATTTTTAGCAGCAATCTTTGTGGTGGCAAAGAATTAGAAATTGTGAGGATATTCATCAACTGAAGAATGACAACACTTGGGATATATAATCATAATGGAATATCATGGTGCTATGAGAAATGATGAGCTTGATCAATCTTAGGAAAAACATGGATTTCATAAAATAAGGAAGAGCAAAAGGAGCAGAACCAAGAGAACATTGCATTCAGTAACAACAATATTGTTTCAAGAACAACTTTGAATAAATGTCATTTTAACTATTATAAATACCCAGATTAACTACAAAGGATAGATGATGGAAGATGCTACCTACATCCAGAGAAAGAACTGATAAATAAAAATATGTATAGAATGATTTTTGTCTTCCCTAGTGTATTTCTTTTTCCCTCCATTTTCTTTCTTTAAAAAATAATAAATATAAAGAATCTCAAACTTGGCACCTATGTTCATTATTCTCCTTAACTGCTGTAATATTTTAATACATCAGGACTCTAAAGGAAAACTTTTTTCCTCTCAATTATTAGAATGCAATATTTCATTTTCATTTAGCTTTTCTAAATGCTTAAATGCATTTACCTTCCTTAGTTTCTTTGGCTTTGTGTCCAGGGTGTACCAAAATTTAGTGCAGTTGTAAACTATTAAACTATTATTTTCATTTTAAAGTTGCTTCTTAGCTCTGTTCTTCTCACCAGGAGTGACTGAAGTCCTATATTTTATTATAATTTATATTTTCCCCTTTAGGACTATATGTACTATTTCTTGGTAAGTTTTTTTTTAATTGACTTTTCTCCACAAATCTCAATAGGGATTTGAGGGTAATCAAAATTGTTCCCAGGGAGATACTGTAGATGATACTAGTCTTGGACCTCCTGGACAACCATCCCTTTGTTGGTGCTCAGATATTGATTTATCCCTGCTTCCTGCTTTGGTTCCCAGTCCTCTGAGAAGTACGATGGTCTTGCCAGCCTGCATATTGATGCTATGGAGGTTGGTACTCTTTGCATTTCCATTCTGACATTCCAAGATTTACCTTTGGTACATAATTATTGGTGGTGAAGCTTGCATGAAAAGCCCTTGTTCAGTACACAGGCTGGCTTTAGGATTTTCCTTTTCTCTGTGTCTCTACCAGCTTCTGAACAGTTACTGAAGTTCAGCTGCTTTTCCTAAATTGTCCATTTCCATGCTGGCACAGCTCCTGGGTTTACTTCACAAGATTTTGGCTTCCCAAATTTTGCTTCTTCTCTAAGCTTCCACCACTTTAAAAATTTCTGAACTGGGCAGAAGAAATTATTTCTTAGTATTTATGGTTTCTTTTTCATGTATCTCCCTGAAACCATTTTCATTATTTGTTCAGCTTCTGTGGAAGAATTGGGTCTCTCTATTATATTTTACACTCACTTTTATTTTTTTAATTAAATAATTTAAAATAAAATCTTAATCTGTGAGGGTTTTTTTTTTTTTTTTTACTGTGCATCCAAAACAAGAGAAGTGTCAAATCATGGAATATTTCATCATTTCATGTTGCAACAGTGGCAGCTTATGCATCAACATTTGTGACTAAATATTAAGAAAGAGAGAAATTATAGAAAGCTTAATGAAGCCATTAAAATTAATTCAACATATTTTTCAATATTCTGTGACTTGGGTGTGATATTGGAAGAAGAGAAGCAAAAAAAAAAAAAAAATCCTACAGGAAGAAGCATTAGTTCAGAGATGTCAAAAGCTTATAGCTAGGCAGAAGCATATGCCTATGAATAATGCCTGTTTAAATTTTATTTATATGGAACATTTACAAATATTCTCTTTCTACATCTAATCCACAGTATAAATGTCAGGAAGAAGGAGCATATTGGGCTATGTGAAGGATCTTTGTGTGATGATAGAAAATCCCCTAATTGCTGATTCGAAAGAGATAACTTTGGATCCCATAATAGAATATGTTTAAAAGTTGTTTTTTTTTTTTGTTGTTGTTGCTGTTGTTGTTCCATGAACAAGAACTGAGTAGATATACAAAAGAAGTGACTCACTATTTCACCATGCTTCTTTTGTTTCAGTTTTGAATTATGACAAGTATTTTGAGAAATTTATGGAGAATTAGACAGTGGAAGGATAACTATCCTATCTTCCATTGGCCCCATTTTATTGTGAGCACGTATATTGCTTAGAAAAGATTGTTCATGAAAGTGGGCACCTTTTATGTTTCATTTTCTTAAATAGGTGAACTTGTAAGTTTAAAAAAAGAATGTATAAAAATCTACATTTTCAGTGAAAGCATCATCTCCCAGGATGTAAGTGTCAATTATATTGAGTGATAGTCAGCAGATTGGGTTTTGTTTTTTGTTTTTTATTTTTTTTTGATTGGTTGATATCAGTTTCTGCATCAGAAAGAATTGCCTCTAAAATGAAAGGTCAAGAAACAGGACAAGAGTATTCATGAGTAATAATTCACTTTTTACTGGTACAATAGGGTTGGCTTTTGTATGTGAGAAACAAGTTATGTCTGAAGAACTAAGTGTATTTAACAAGACCTAAAAGATCTGTTCCAAAGAAAAATGTCTGTATTAAAATGGTATTAAGTTGCAAACAGATGGAACAACTCTAAGAAGAGAAAACAACTTAACTGACACTTCATTGCAATGCCAAATAGCCAAAAGAGCAATACTCATTGAGATTTTTTTTTTTTTTTAACGTGAGAAACTTGTTTGCCTTCAATGTGTGAATAAATCTAAATAACTGTATAAAGCCTTGGTCCTAGTTACCTGGGAGGCTCAAAAAAGCCTCCTTGTAAAAAACTAAATATTATGTTATTTCTAAATTTAGATTTTGGAGTTTTATTCCTGACAGTATTCCTAATAATGACAGAGAAATGACAAAATGTCATAATCTAAATATTAATTATCTTTACATTTTAAAGTAAGAATAAATTATGCAATCCTGAATATAAAAACTAGTACCTAATTTCATAATTTTCCAGCTCCTTGGCATTATGCAACTATAAGAATTTTTAAACAAAGCATAATGTATTGGAAAATGGAAAACAAAGTAATTGTATCTAAATAAATCAGCAAATATTGTAATGCCTATGCAAAACAACTATGGAAATGTCTGTGACTTGTAAATGTAATTTGAGATAAAGAAGGATGGGAAAAAACTAAATTATTTTTAGCTAATCAACAACTGGAGCAATGAAAACTTGCCTTTCTTTAGACTGCATATGTATAAACTCTAATACAAAAAATTTAAATAAATGAACATTCTAAATTATAACAGTAATATTTTAAGTAGTAATAACTTATATCATCTTTCAGTATAAAATATTGATAGTCATTTTACTTATATATTGACCCATCAGAAACATCATGAGAAATGAGCAAAATTAAGCTCATGGGGGATAATAATGATAAGGTAGTTACTTTACTTTAGTATATCAAGCAACTGTGATTTCATCAGTGTGGATAATCCCTCCTGACAAAGTTCAAACTCCTTTTTTATGGTTTAGATAATCCCAGAACTGCTTTAATCAAATGGCATCATCTTTCATTCAATTTAGTGATAAGCATTTGTAAATCGGGTGATTTTTCAGGAGACATATAGTTGATCACTTTTCCATATTTGGAATCTTTCTTGTTTGGTAAGATCTGTCAGAACTGTTTTTGGCATATTCTTCAAGAAACCAGAGTCATACTCTTATGCCATACTATTATGGAAGTAATAGTTGTAGTGTTAGAGGGAAGAAAGAAAGAAGGAAATTGAAATGCGTAGTAAAAAGAGAGTTTTTTCTTTAAATTTTTATTTGCAATTTAAAGTCAAACCATTCTTCCATTTCTACGATAACATTCCAAAAATAAGTAATGGAGTTTTGCTGTAATAAATAAACAAACAAAATAACACTGTGGCTCATAAGCTTAAAAAATTTAGAAACACACATAGATGCCCATATGATATCTATATCTATATCTATATCTATATCTACATATATACAATTTAGCCACTATCAGGGAATTTACTGTTTTCTATATTTAAAGTTCTTATTGAATATAGGAGTGAATCTTTCCTCTCTGATATGTGAGGCACACAAAGAACTTAGGGTATGTCTAGAGATGAGAAAATAACTGCAGATCTCTTAGAATTTCTGAGGGAAAGAAAAAGAAAAAGAAAATGAATTAGGGAAAAACAATGAAAAGGGCACTAATCACCTTGCATACATTTAATAGCCAATAATATGAAGCATTTCCTTCTAAGCATTTCCTAAGGACCAACAAAGGCAAAAAGTATTTAATAAAAAGCATCTCCATTATATTTAAAATAATTATCTATTCTTGTTATCTTATTCTATTCTATATGTATTCTAATTATCTTAAACTAATTATTATCAAAACTTTCTCTTAAAATTTAAATCATAAAATGTATTATTATAGGTAAGTAATAAATATTAATTCAAGCAAGTATTATGAATAAGGCTCAATACTTGACATTCTGGGTTATACCAAGGTGAACACTACTTCTATATTTACAGTTCAGCACTACAGATTGTATTCTAGACTAACTATATTGAGATCTGTATTTTATCTTGGTGAGAACACATCTAGACTACACCATTATAGTTCTGAGCACTAAACCACAGGGAAAAAACATTGATAAACTGAATAGCATGCAGAGAAGGGTGATCTACGTAGTGTGTTACTGACTAAATATATAACTTTGAAAAGGTCACAAGCTCTCTGAGTTTTGGTTTATTCATCTAAATAATAAAAGGTTGGACATTTAAATTAAAAGATGGGGAGGTTTTTACATGTAGATAAATTCGGTGGGAAGGATGAAAAAAGTGCAGTCTTGAGATTCCAGAAAAGATATGGTCAATAAATGATCAATAGATCATGTTGGTTAGTCTGTAGGGAGTGTGAAAGGGAAAAATGGAAGGTACAACTAGCAAGCTAATTGGGATTGTTGACAAGGTGATGACCTTTTCAGTTTGTAATAAATTGTCATCTCAATACAGATAATTTCCAGGTTTATAGATTTATATATCTAGCTCCACAATTGTCCTCTCCTTTCATCTTGTTTTCCCCCTTCTCCTCCATTTTCCTCTATTCTCCCCCATCTCCATTTCTCTCCCTCCATCTCTCCCTCCTCTTTTCTCTCCTTTCCTTTCTCTCTTGAGAAGGAAAAAAAATTTTTAATTATCAGGTTAATTATTCCTTTTTTCCCCCATTCCTTTGGCTTGTGCCATAATTCAATTAAATTCACATTTATTATGTTCTGTGTTCAATATATCTTACTAGGCTCTGGAAATGCAAAGGCAAATACAAGAGTCCTTTTTCTCACTGCTGACATTCCACCAGGGACTATTATATTTACATATATACCTCTATACAAAAAGGTAAATGTGAAGAATATACTTATGAATACACAGTAATGTCAAGAGGGCAGCTAGATGGTATAGTGGATAGAGCACCAGCCCTGAAGTTAGGAGGACCTGAGTTCAAATCTAATCTCAGACACTTAACACTTCCTAGCTTGTGACCCTGGGCAAGTCTCTTAACCCCAATTGCCTTAGCAAAAAAAAAAAAAAAAATTGAATGTCAAGAGGGCTAATAACTGGGCAGAGCAAGAAAAACCTCAATTAAGAAATGGCACTTTAGGAGAAGTAGAACCAAGAAGGGCGATTGAAGGCTAGGAGTCACCCCAGGCTCCTCCAAATACCCTTAAATAATGACTCTAAAATAATTTAAAAGCATCAGAATCCACAAAAAGATGTGATAGAACAACTTTCCATCTGAAGGCAGTTTGGAAGGATGATAGGAGGGATCTGTTACAGGGTGTTTCTGAAGGACAATTGCCAGAGTCCAAGACAGCAGCAGGAGCAGGTAGAAGGCCCCCTTAATCTATTTTAGTAATGGAGATCTCAAGATTTCTCAAGCTACGGTTGCCAAAGACAACTTGGCAGGAAAGGATTGGTGCACAAGGGTGTCAAGGGAGTCTCAGCAAATTCAGATGGGGCTTTGGGAGCCACTGAATCAAAAATGGCAGCAACAGCACCTGTGGCTGCAGAGGCAAGAAAGAGCAGCTTCTGGAGCTTTCAGTCCACAGGTATGGGGGGCCAAATAACTAGTCAGAGGGAGATTTCAAAGGGCTCTTTGTTGGCACTGTGGCAGGACTCTATTGCTTTGCCCATATTCAGATCATAAAACCTTTGAAACTTGGTACATGGCATCTTCCACTAGAAACAGAACTCTATTTTAATAAAGAATTTAAAGTCAAATAATAGTCTGGAGAAAAGAGAAGGGAAAAGAAAGGAGAGATTCTAGTTCCAGAGCCTTAGCAAACATTTTCAGTTAGGGAGCAAGATATGGATAATGTGACATAGGAGATTAAGGAAACGTAGTTAGACAAGTAAAGGAATAAAAAGGAGAATGATATTATAAAATCCCTGTTAAGAGAGATTATCTATTAGGTATGGGTGTCTAAATTTAAATCAAAGAAATAGGTAAAGAAATATGAGGAATAAAAAAACACCATCAGAACCAGCATTTAAGATATTGGTAACTTTGGAGAGAGTAATGTCAATCAAACAGTGATGTTGAAAGAAAAATTGTTTGAATTGAAGAAATAATGAAAGAGTAGGAAGTAGATATATTGAGAATAGAAGGTTTTCCTACAAGTTTGACTGGGAAAGGGAGAAGGGTTATTTTAAAAATAGCCTGAGAGATTGGTAGGGTTTCCTGAGAATTTTTAAGAATGAGGTATTTGATCATGTCTGAAGGAACTTGTAAATAGCAAAAGACTGAATATTAGAGAGAGGGGATAATTAAGTTTGTAATCTGCAGAAGAAAGGAGAGAATTGACCAGTGTAGAGGATTTGGTCATAGCATAAGATGCGGTTGCTACTGGGAGAGAGGGTTGGTTTTAGGAGGGAAGAGAAGATTTGAAACATCTTTTGTGGGGAATTAGTGAATTAATTAGGGAGAAAGAAAAGAAGTCTTGCTGTAGTGAGAGACCAGCTGAGGAAAGATAGAAGGAAAGAAGGACGCAAGGAAAAAAAGCAGCTATTAAGCACTTCTTATACACCAGAAACTTTTCTAAGAGCTTTACAAATATCTTAATCCTCACAACAATCACAAAGAGTTTGTTTTTTTTTTCTAGTGTATTTTCTGATATATTCCAAATCTATATATATCTATATATATCTATATATATCAATTTCTGCTTGCTATTTTGCTTAGATGGCTAGATTGCTCACCATTCAGTAATTCTGATGATTCTTTGTATGACCAGTATTTGTTGGGAGGAGGCTAAGTAAACTAGAGGAGTAATCTCCCCCTTAAGAATGCCTAGGGAAGCAACTTTCCTTTTGAACACTTAAAAATCATACTCCTAGGGGGCAGCTAGGTAGTGCAGTGAATAGATTACCAGCCCTGAAGTCAGGAGGACCTGAGTTCAAATCTAGCCTCAGACACTTAACTCTTACAAGCTGTGTGCCCCTGGGCAAGTCACTTAACCCCAATATCCTCAGGGAAAAAAATCACGCCGAGACCATCAATATTTAAGGAGGGCAAGTAGATGTCATTCTAATCCAATAACACGTGGAGATAGGTGAAGGAAAGAGAAAATGCTTAGTTTTATTACTTTTCTCCTGATTTCCTCAAAGCTGAAATTGCAGTCTCTCTTTGAGAGGGGTGAGTCAGATTCCAGAGAGCTCTATCAGTGACATACTGAGTCATGCTTATATATTCAGAAAACATATGTGGACACATGTATTTTACATGAGCACACACATATCTTACAAATGTAAAAGAAAGACAAGTAAAGAAAAATTTAGGGGAGACCCTTTAAAAAATCTCAGAAAAAAAGTAGCTTTTAATACTTTCTGATTCAGCAATCAGTTAAATTGGTTAGTTGAATCCATGGAGAACTAAAATGAGTCAAATTAAGTTTAATGTTTTACATATGGGGAGGAATCTCAACATTTCTACAGTCTATAACATTCTCAGAGAAAGCAAGTACTTCTCCAGGCAAACAGCACTGACATGACTGACTGGGTCTGGCAGCCTATCAGACCCTGAACAAATAGATCTTTAGGTGCTACTGAAGTCAACCTCTCTTATCGGCAACTGAGCCCATTGAAGCCAGGCAACCATTCTCCAGAGTTTTTTCCTTTGGCAATGAGATGACTATAGCTTTTTTCCAAAATGAAGGTCAGGATCTTATATATTAATTCTACTTAATTAGTTTCTTATATGACTTAAGTTTCTGTTAAGTTAGCTAATTAATAATCCACTTGCAAATCAACTGTTCTACTCTATTCTCCTGAGTTCACAAACAGATTGACTCTTTTCCTCTTCAAATATCTCTCTGACTTCTTGCCTTCTGTGGTAAATCAAGCTTGATGTGTAGCTCCCTGTTGAGATACATCAGCTAAGCTATTAATTTTATTCTATACATTTTTCTTCCCAGAAAGCCATTTGTATAAATAGCAGAGATTGCTCTGAGGTAATATGTTTGTTTTATTGAATACATTTACAGAATTCCTGGTTTAAACATTAAAATATACTTCATGGAAGTTGCTTTATATGCAATTTCTCATATTTACAAACTAGACTTAAAAACATAATTGAGTAAAGTGCTCACAGTATTACTAATGTGACTATTACATATTTTCTTTGAAAGGGGATTAATTTCAACAAATATTTATGATGTAACTATCACAGTAATAATTCATTTTAATATGGAACTTCAAGATTTGTAAAACATTATCATTATATTATTAAATTCTTATTGAAACCTATGGGAAACTATCATCCTCCTAATTTTACAGAAAAGAAAACTGAGATATGTTATAGGACTTGTCCAAGGTCTCATCATTTGTAAATATCTAGGATAGGATTTAAATCCAGTCCTTCCTCAGAGTTAAACAGGCTCATTATCTGCCATGACACAATTTGTTTATATTTCTCTTCTTATTTCTATTTTTAGAGGCAATTGGGGATAAAGTGACTTGTCCAGGGTCACACAGCTAGTAAGTATGTAAGACTGGATTTGAATTCAGGTTCTCCTGATTTCAGAGTTGGATATTCTATCCACTGCAACACCTTGCTGTACCCTCCTTTTTTTGAAAAATGAGAAACAGAAAAAGCCAATTTAGTTTTTAGTCCCTTAATATTAGTTCTTAGTATTAACATTTGAACTTTCCTGATCAATACCTGCTCACAATGTGAGATATATTAATTTCTGACTGTTGAAGATAGAACTTGTTATATCTATTAGGTGATTGGGATATGTTCATTGTTTTTTATATTCTGCAACTACCTTGAGAGAAATGATTGCTTCTTTTACATGTTTAATAAATAATTTTAAAATTAAGGTTAAAGGTTTTCCCCTTTTCTACTTTCTCTTCCAGAAATTAACCAGTTTGGGGAATTCTGGGCAAAGCCTTTCTCAGCCAAGAAAGCTATTTTATCAAAAATAATGAAGACATTCTAAGTTTAGGCAAATGGATTCCTGCTAATTGCGTTTACTCAGAGAAGTCTGCATAATTTCTTTTTGTCATGGAAAATGATAAATATTTTTTACCAGAATTAGAATGCTCAGTATCATGTACTCCAACACCCTTATTGGAATGAGCCCACCTTCCATTATAATATTCATTTTCTTATTAATCGTCAACCAATTGCAATTGATTGTTATCCTCAGGAAGACTTGTTCTTCCAAGGGTACATAGATCACCACCATGAGTAATCTTTGGTCCAAGAGAGACTGACAAATTGCTATTTCTTTTATTGATAATATGCTGACATTATTCATAAAATGGTTAATTACTCAGAAACTATGTCTCTTTAACTTTTGTATGTCAAAAACAGTATAACTTCAATCTTGAGAAACTTCCCCAATAGAAGAAATTCTTTTGCATAATTAAATGATGGATATTATAACCTCTTTGTATGTTTAAGAAATGACAGAAGGTGGCAAAGGGAAGAGTGTTGAACCTGCTGAAGTCAGGAAGACTGAACTTGAAATCCTCACTGTCAGACTAGCTATATGACTCTAGGAAAGCTAGTTAACATTTTTAGTCTTATTTTCCTCATCAGTAAATGAGGGCAATGATAAAAACCTATCTCATCTGAGGATAAAATAATAAAAATTATGTAAAAAGTTTTACAATCTTAAGAGTTATCTATACATACATATGTATATGTAAATATATCCATACTAGCTTTAGTATTTCAGTATTATTACTGAATATTCTAAAGTTTTTCTCTTGACTTTATTTTTACCAAGAAGTGCTCTGTGCAGGGAGATAAAAATTACTAGCAAGGTCATGCTGAAGGTTACAGCATATTATAGAGGGCAGGCAACACAGAATGAGAAATCATTAATTTGGCCACCTGCATCTTTGATAAGCATTGTTCCCAAACCCCTTGATGTGTAGATAATGAAGCAAGGCATGATAATTACTAATTAGAAGTCAAGTTTTTCCAAAAAAAAGCAAGGAAATTGATCTCTATTATAGAGGCCAGGCAACCAATTCATGGCTGAATAAAAGTACCCTTAGCATACTACTAGTGTTGACAGATACTGTCACCTATAAAACTCAACATGGGCATCCCTTTAAAAATTGCTATGGATCTTTTCTCCATGATAAGTTGGAAATTAGCTTACTTTCCTCACAGAGAAAATAAATATATACTAATTTTTACTAATCTTGTACAATATTATTCAGTAGATAATCAGACTTTGACTCAATACCCTAATGATCTTCAGTTTGAAGGGACTATTGCTTTTTAGAAATCAATATACTTAGAAAGTATATTTCAAAAGTTTGGTAGCAAACTGAGAAGAGAGTGAACTCTAAGAAAGAAGGATCAAGTGCCTACTATGTGTTGAGAACTGTCGTTCCCCTTTATTATATTATTCAATCTTCATAACAACCCTGAAAAATAAGTGCTATTTTTAATCTTCACTTTATAGTTGATGAAACCAGACCATACAATCAAATGACCTTGCTCAGAGTCCCATAGCTAGTGTCTGGAACAGTGTGTGAACTCAGAACTTACTGAATCCCAGCCTAGTACTTATCCACTACTCCATCTAGCTTTTTTCACTAAAACAGCTTGGCTTGACTACCAAGTCTCTAGGCCTGGGGGGAGAGCTAATGCAAAGTCAGACATAAGAATACACGTTTTTTTATATACAGCTGCAATTAGATGAATATGACTGCACCATGGAAAGAAGTAAAATATGATATGAATGTAAAGATAGAAAGGTCACAGCTTATGAAAAGTTTAAATGACAAATAGTAGAGTTTATATTTTATTTTCAAAGCAACTGACAACCATTGGAACTTATCAATAGAAGGAATGACACAGTAAAATCTTCACTTAAAAATCATTTTTGTTGGCAATATAGAAGATGCATTATAATGAGAAGATACTGGGAGTAGGGAGACTAAACAGGAGGCTGGGTCCAAGTACAAAATAAAGACCTGAACCTGGATTCAAAATGATGACTGTGTGACTGGAGGGAAGCAAGCATATAGAATGAACTACATTGAGATAGAAACAATAGGACTTGACAACTGATCGCATAAGTGGGGTAAATAAGAGTGAGACATTGAGGATGACATTGAAGATGACACTGAGGATGAAAAACTGAGGTAACTAAAAGGCTTATAGTCCCTTTTATTATAAGGAAATTTTGAAGGGGTGTGTGTTTTGGTAAAAAGATAATGAATCCCAATTTGGACATGTTAAGATGCCCATAGGACATCCAGTTAATATTGTCCAGTGGAACACACCTACCTGAAATACAGGGGTGTGCTAATAAGTTTTTAGCAGTAAACTCTCTTTAAAAATATGTATGATACACTTTTAGTCCTAATTCCCACTCAATATTGTCTTAAGTCTGGATAATCATCAGAACATTAAATCAAGCCTTAATTTTGTAGTGTTTGTTGTTTAATGAGGTATAAATGGTTACACTGAAAACTTAACAATCTAATCTTGGGAGTCAAGAGAAACTGGCTCCAGCCATACCCCTGATGATCTAGATGAGAAGCTATGGTCCTCAGACCAAATCCAGCCATCTGACATCCAGCCAGTGTGCCTAGGGGTTTTTGTACACCCTAGAAGCGAAGAATGTGATTTTTAAAAAATTAGATACAATAAAACTTTACTTAAAAAAGTAAAAATAAAACCATTCTTTACTCAAGGAGCCTGCATAAATATGCAATAGTCAGGATTTGGCCAAACTGGAAGATTTTGCCCACCCCTGACATAGATAATAAAGCAAAAAAAGGGGAAGACAAGTGGAAGGAAGGAAAAAGAAAAAAAAAAAAAAGACAAAACAGAGATAGTGGTCCACAATGTCAAATGCTGCCAAGAGTTCAAGTAAGTTGATGTTTAAGAAGAGATCATTAGATTTGGTATTAATGTCTCTCCCAAGACCTCATAAGTTACAACTCTGCACTCTATTTACTTGATACCATATGGAGATGAGGGAGGCCTAAGTCTTATGATATCTTTATTAAATATCCTTTCTATACTATAAATAAATGAACCTCTTTTTTGTTAAATTTTGAATCTATAAATGTCTTATTTCATCCCAATATCAAACTTAAATTATTAGGAGAAAGTCTGAGTCAGTTTTATTCATTACAATCCCCATTCCAGTCAGGAAGATTCTAGTCTATACCAACTAAAACACAGTGAGCCACAGCGGTATGGGAGGGTTTTGTGCTGCTATTTTGATTAATTAAAAAAAAAAACTTTGTTCTTCTGAGAGATTTGCTCAGTCAATAGTAGCATTCAAAGACTGCTGAGCCATAGCAAGTCATAATTTAAGGCTACATGCTGTATCATTTAAGGCTTACATCTTATTTTCTAACCCTGTTAAAATAGAAATTGCTTTTAATAAGGCTGAAAGTAAGAACCATGTCAAATAAGCATCCCAGGATCCCTTAGGTAATCATCTAAAATCTCCACCCTTATTTTTTTAAGCTCTAAAGGGATGGGACAAGAAGGAAGTAACATTGGGTCATTTGACCTCCATGTTTCTTCTATCTCTAAATCTATTATCCTATGATCTATGTTAAGATTCATAAATGGGGAGCAACACAATTTAGCAATTAGTTTCTCTGCTTTTACTCAGGAAAAATAAAGTCTCATTGCTAATGTGTAATTTCTTATTTTATAATCTACAAACTAGGATTTGGGAAACAATATTTAGCATGGTTACAGGTGGTCAAATTCATGATCCATCTTTCTGTCTTGCCTGGCCTCTATAATATTCTGGTATTGTATGTCTCCTAGTGCTAAAAGTCACTGAATCATTTCATATTTAGTCCAGCTCTAGTTGATTTAACTTTATCCTGAACATCTATCCCTCTTATGGTATGCACCATAGTATATTCTATGACTGATGTGTGATTCCATCAATATAGAGAGCCCTGGGGTGAGAACTTCTTCTATTAATACATATCAACAATTGTTCAGCCAATTATAGTATTAAAAGGATACCAGGAACATTGAAAAGTTGGTTTATTTGTCCAAAGTAAGTATTTTTTTGTAATAACAGCTTTTAATTTTTCAAAATACATGCAAAGATAGTTTTCAACATTTATCCTGGCAAAACCTTGTGTTCCAAAATTTTCTTCCTCCCCACTTCTCCTTCCCCCAGAGAGCAAGCAAACTAATATAGGTTAGACATACGCAATTCTGCTAAATATATTATGCTGCACAAGAAAAATCAGATCTAAAGGGGGAAAATGAGAAAGAAAAAAACAAACAAGTAAATAACAGCAATAACAAAAGGGGTGAAAATACTATTATGATCCACATTCAGTCCTCATAGTTCTCTCTCTGGATGCATGGCTCTCTACATCACAAGTCTGTTGGAATTGGCCTGAATCATCTCATTGATGAAAAGAGCCATGTCCATCAGAGTTGATCATCACATAATCTTCTTGTTGCTGTGTACAATGATTTCTTGGTTCTAGTCACTTCACTTAGCAATGGTTCATGTAAGTCTCTTCAGGTCTTTTTGAAATCATCTTGCTGATTGTTTCTAAAAGAACAATAGTATTCCATATTCCATAGCATTCCTAAACTACAGCATATTCAACCGTTCCCCAACTGATAGGCATCCAATCAATTTCCAATTCCTTGCCACTTAAAAAAGGACTGCCACAAACATTTTTGCGCATATGGGTCCTTTTTCCCTCCTTTAAGATTGCTTTGGAATACAGGCCTAGTAGAAACACTGCTGGATCAAAGGGTATGCACAGTTTGATAGTTCTTTGGGCATAGTTCAAGGACAGTATTTTCACAAAAATTATGTGATCCCCCATTTTCCTGACATCAAGGTAGATCTTTAACAATATACAATATTGTAAGAATTATAAATACAAACAATAATGCTATTGAGATACAAACAACAAATATATTTTAATATCTTTTTAATAAGAATAATGATGGATCATAGGACCTAGGTCTAGAACTGGAAAGAGTATTTGATATCATCTATGTGTTTCTACTTTCATTTTTAACATTTGAAAAGTGAAGGTTAGTGATATGAAAAAACTCATCCAAAGTCACTTAGCAAATGTTGCTGTTTAGTCATTTCCAACTCTTCATGATGCTCTCTTAGCAAAGAGAGTAGAATAGGTTGCTGCTTCCTTCTCCAGCTCATTTTTCAGAGGAGAAAACAAGAGTTAAGTGACTTGCCAAGGCTCACAGTGCTAGGAAGTGACTGAGAACAGATTTGAAGTATGGAAGATGATTCTCCCTGACTTCATCATCTTCTTGACTATAGGCTCAGTGCTCTATCCACTATGCAATCTAATTGTCCCTTATTTAGCAAATAGATAGAATTTAAATTAGAATCTAGTTGCTCTGCTTCCAGCACTTTAAGCCACTATACTGACTTACCCAAATTACATCTGAGAAAATTGACGAGGAAAATCCATTTGGACAAGGTGTTACAACTAAAAAGTGGGAGATTTATACATTACCATATGGAAATAGATCTTTTTTTCCCCTCTGAACTTCAGATCTGAGATACTTTGTCATGATCAAGCCTTTCCTGAAGGATCAAATCCTTTGAGAAGGAAGGAGAATTATAGAAAGTCAGTGTCTTGCATTATTTGTTTTCACACTGGGCATCCCCCTGACTTGCTAAGAGTATGAAGGAATGTAAACTCTTTTAAAAATAACATTTAATCTTTGTCCCCAATTACATATAAAAATTTTTAGAATTCATTTTTTAAGAAAAGTTTTGAGTTCAAAATTCTATCCCTCCCTTCCTTCCCAAAATGGTGCATGATCTGATATAGATTGTGCATGTGGTTCCATGCAAATATTTTTATATTTGTTATTTTGTGGAAGAAAATTGTAAAAAAAGAAAGGAAGGAAGGAAGGAAGGAAGGAAAAAAGGAAGGAAAGAAGAGAGGGAGGGAAGAAAGGAGAAAAGAGGAAGGGAAGGAAGGAAGGAGGGAGGGAGAAAGGGAGGAAGGGAAGAAAGAAAAAAGATTTTATAAAGAATTGAAAACAAAGTTCAACTGAAGAAGTTACATGAATTCCAAAACCTAAAAGTGATGGAATATTATGGAGCTATAAAGGGAGGGAAGCATGGAGTGTGTGTGTGTTCACACATATTCCTGCATACACACACATATATAAAACATATATACATTTATATTAGTATATGCACACATAACATGTGTATACATATATGCACACAGAGGTATATATAAATATATAGTATAAATTATGTATTATTTGTATTTATCTATACAGAGAAATATAGCCTTTTTGGAACTGATATAAAGTGAAATAAGCACAATCAAACAATTGATATAGTGACTACATATATATAAATGATTAGTACAATAACAGCAAAGCAATTGAATATATTAAGCTTGATATTATAGAAAAATATGAGAAGTTGTCTTACCCACATTTTTGGTAGAGCTGGGGAACTATGAATGTGAAACCTTAAGTATAATGTCAGACATTTTTGATATGCTGGTGGGTTTTACTGGGCTCTCCTCTCATCTCCTCTTCCTCTCCTCCTCCTCTTCTTTTCTCCTCCTCTCCTCTCCTCTCCTCTTCTTCCTCTCCTCTCCTCCTCCTTATCTCTTCCTCCTCTCCTCTCCTTCTCTTCCTCTTCTTCTCCTCTCTAACATTAAGAATGGGCTGTTGGGCTCAAGTAATAGTTATTACTTGAACAGTAAGTTCCCACTTTTTCTCTCTAAAGGTCCCACATGCTCTGGTCTCAGGCATGAGGATTGGACTAAATTCAGTTCTTGGGGAGCTTCATCTCTAACAGGGTTGAGCCCTTTTTGCTACTTTCTCTTCAGATCATCATATCACATCTCACTCCTTGCTATTAAATTAAATAATTTAAAATTTAGGCTTAAGATTATGTCTAGGATTTCTACCAAAAGAAGGAATTTTAAAAGTATCCAAGGCTTTATATGAAACATATATAGGACAGGAGATTTTTCACTAAACACAGAGAAAATGCTAAACACAGACTACCCATTTATTTAACAACAACAAAAGCATAAAACAATCACTTTATATATATTACAATTAGGTTATGACTACTGTTATAAGCTGCTGGGAAGATGATGATACTTAAATTCTGATATGTTAAACTGCTACTTACCAAAACATAAAGCAGTTTGTGGGATTGCTAATTGTGTTTTGGCATTGCACAATCCAAACTATGAAAACTGAATGTGATCAAAGGAATTTTCACCTTTTTTTTGTTACTTTTCTTTCTCATATTTTCCCCTTATGATTTGCTTTTTCTTATACAACATGACAAATATGGAAATATGTTTAAAATAATTGCACATATTTAATCTATATTATATTGCTTGCTGTCTCGGGGATGAGGGAAGGAAAAGAGGGAGGGAAAAAACTGAAACACAAAGTTTTACAAAAATGAATGTTGAAAACTATCTTTACATGTATTGGGAAAAATAAAATATTTTGAAAATAGAAAAAATAAAAACTGTCTCAGTAAACAGGCTAAAGCAGATCGAGGTAACAGAGAGGTCTTAAACATATGCATGAATTACAGGGTTGTCTACCCCAAGCATGTGAAGATTTCCTGTTGCAATAGGCAAATGAGGACAATTTGTTTCAAAGGCTATGAAAACAGCTGAAACAGGTGCTGTGGAATACTTGAAGTTGATCATTCATTAAAGATGCCAACCTCATTCATTGGATCCTGGGGCATTGCCAATTATCTTGACTTTTGTCTTGCCACTGGACTTGATGTTTCTGGAGGAGGGAGTGAAACTGGGGACTTTGTGCATCTCTGTCTCACTCAAATACAGTTCAGGTGCTAGTCAAGATATCATCGCATGATGTCATTGGGTTTCTTCTAAAATGAAGGACAAACAGCAACTCAAATAGCACATACACAACAAATTTGGCAAATATTTATAATTAACATATTTTACATTGATCAAGATGAAATAAACTCATCAAGAGAATCACTAAACAAAAGTAAACTTTCTCATTAGACTATCCACACAGAATTATCTCAGAGCATAGAAGCTCTCCAATTCTGGAATGTATATTTCACATTTTATTTATAATATATTGGCATTGACTTCCTCCATTTTTTATTTTTCTCTTTACACTTCCTGTTAACCTCAGCTTCGGGATTATAATTTTACATTAAGTTTGGATCGCATTCCTTACCTTCTTCAAACTATATACAAAAACAGCAGCTATGCAGCATATGCCAGCATTTTATAAAGAGTAAAGCACACCTCAACAAAAAATTATATAAATCACAGAGTAAAATGTAGTTGAATACAAATACACACACACACACACACACACACACACACATATACATATGTATACAATATTATTTTATTTTTACCATTACTGAATTACATTTGTCTATATAAGTAATCATCTTTCTAGATTTATTCAACTTATATATGAGTCTAATCACAAGTTTAATTATTTTTGCTAAATAATTTGCTAAATTTCTAGCTCCTTTATTTTTAATATCATATAATTTGTGTATTTATATCATTAGATACCTTTAGCTCCATATTCCCTATGAATGTACTTTTTCTCTATAATAAGTGCATCAATATAAAAGAGGCTTGCTTTTGATTTCAACCTTCCCTCAGCCTTTGAACTTCTTTGAGTGAGATATGTATAATAGACTTACTCAAGCCTCGGGGCTGTATTGACAAGCAATTAAATCATCATCTGAACTGGAGTTATGCTCAGTTCTAGAAACAGCGTGTATGTGTTTTAATTACATAACTGAAATTGTTTTTTTTCTCTTACTTTTCTTTATTGACTCTAAAACATTTAAGGTTTCTATATTTTATAATTTTGCCTTCAATATAGTAACTTCACTTGTAGATTTTGGATTTCTACTTATATTGAGATTGCATATACAATTTTATTCTGTATTTAATAAACACTAAATTAAATGGAATTGTACATGAAAATGCAGATTTCTTTTATTTGCAGTTTTCTTTTCAAGTATAAGTTCAACCCATAGTTTTCAAAGAAAGCTGTTCTTATCTATATTTCTTTTTTCCCAAAAATCACCTTCTTTTATTTTTATTCCTTTTGCCGTCCTATACCTCCTTCTCTCTCTTCTTTCTCCTCATTGGTAAAGAAAAAAGAAATAAAATTGCTCTTGGAACAAATATATATATATATATGTATATATATATTTGTTCCAAGAGCAATTATATATATATATATATATATATATATATATATATATATATAAAATCACTTTCAAACAATCTCACAGTGGCACTTTCTGCAACTCTATATCTCCAGTTTATCCCTTCTTTGTCAAGAAGTGGATAGCATATTCATCCTTATTCCTCTGAAATCCTAGTTTATCATTGTGTTGATCAGAGTTTTTAAATTTTTCAAAGTTGCTCTTCTCTAGCATGTTATTATATTAATAATTCTCCTGATTCTGCTTATTGCACTTTTCATCAATTCATATAAGTCTTTGCAGGTTTAAAATTTTTTTTTCTTTTGTAATTTCTTATGGCAAAACAATATTCCATTACATTCATATGCTATAAGCTATATAGTCATTCCTCATTTTACAGGTATTTATTAATTTCTAATTCCGTGTCATTACAAAAAAGAACCATTACAAACATTTTCATTTATATGGGTCTTTTTTTCCTTTCCTTCATGTCTATGTAATATATGCCCAGAACTGGATTCAAAGGGTATGCAAAATTTATTTACTTTTTGAACTTTGCTCCAAATTGCTTTTCAGAATTATTGAATCAATTCATAGTTCTGCCAATAGTGCACATAATTATCTAATTTTTCTCTTCAATTGAAAATCTCATGGCTATGAACATCTAACTGATTATTAAGTTTCCTAATAATAGTTTAATGACAATACTTTTCCCCCAAATTTCATAAGCTGATTTTACTTCTTAGAAACAAATTCAGACTTTACAATCTCTTAATTTTCATCTTTGATTCTATTGGAATTAATTTCCTCAATTATTTTGTTTATTTTTCTCTTTACACTTTATTGCTGACTTCAGTTTCTAGTTTAAAGTTTTGTATTAGGTCTGGATCTTTAAAAGAGTGGGCCAGCCCTGTTCGTGCCTTTTCCTCTGTAGTCTATCTAAATACTGTTGCTACCTCTTATCACTTCTAGAGAGCCCAGTGTCTGGGTCTTTTTTCTAGTGAAATAAAGTGGTTTGGGCATTTCTTTTTTTTTTTTTCTCCCTATTTTCACAAATCTGAGAGTTTGCTCCACCTCTTACTTACTGACAAATCCCCCCCAAAATGTCACAGATCAGGCTAGTTTCATGATATATACAAAGCTTTGTCTCTTGAGTAGATTTAATAGACACTTTGAATCTTTGTACTCTTTTGGTGCCCATCACTACTAGACTTGGCCAAGGACTGCACTAGCCATGCCTCTTGTTGTGACTCCAATACAGAATTCAAGATGTTCTGTTAACTTTTTTTTTTTTTTAACTTCCTTCAGGTTCAGCTTGAACTGGACAGTTTATATTTTCTATTATAGCGATGACATGAAATGGTAATGTTCTGACTTTAGCTCTTTCAGAGGGACCGCGTACACTACCTGATTCTTTAGAAGTGACCATATGATCATTTTTTTCATTATTTCATATTTGTTTCTCCAGCATTTAATAAAATGACTAGGATATAGCAATTGTTTAATAAATGCTTATTGACTATTAACTATTGACTCCTTGTCCAGAAAAAGAATGAAATTCATGACATGAAATATCTATATTTCCTATATTCTTTACTTTTTAGGAAATCTTAACTCAAATTCTTTGAAGCTTATTGTTAGAGAATCATGGGAACAATTTTGATTAGTCTTCTTTTTTATGGAAAAACAAATTTATGAGAAGCATTGCCTAATTTTTGAAAGCCTATTCACCTCTACTCTCCTATTTCGGAATTCTAGGTCCAACTTATTTTCCCATTTTTCAAAGATATTCATGTTCTATTAATTGTGTAAATACTAAGTGTTTGTCAAAGCTGAGACCTGGAGAGGCTGAGATTTGGAGAGACTTACACGAACTGATGCTGAGTGAAATGAGCAGCACCAGAAGGTCATTATACACTTCAACAACAATACTATATGATGATCAATTCTGATGGACCTGGCCATTTTCAGCAATAAGATGAACCAAACCAATTCTAATGGAGCAATAATGAACGGAACTAGCTATACCCAGAGAAAGAACTCTGGGAGATGACTAAGAACCATTACATCGAATTCCCAATTCCTATATTTTTGCCCACCTGCATTTTTGATTTCCTTCACAGGCTAACTCTACAATATTTTGGAGTCTGATTCTTTTTGTACAGTAAAATCATGGTTTGGTCATGTATACTTATTTTGTATATAATTTATACTCTAACATATTTAATATATATTGGTCATCCTGCCATTTAGGGAGGGGGTGGGAGGAAGGGGGGGGGGAATTGGAACAAAATGTTTGGCAATTGTCAATGCTGTAAAATTACCCATGCATATAACTTGTAAATAAAAAGCTATTAAAATAAAAAAAATATTGCCTTTATTCTCTCCCCATCCCTATCCCCTGTTCCCTCATTTCTTTCTAAATTTAGAAATGTTTATATTTACATATCTATCTATCTATCTATGTATGTATAAATATAGATATAGATACAGGCATAGTTTCCCTTTAACTTATTTCTGATGAGAGTAAGTTTCAGAGCTACTAGTCCTTCTCCCCTATCTAATTCTTTTGCATCAGTTCTTCCTCTTGTACCTCATTCATATAAGATAATTACTCTTTCCATCTTTTCCTACAGTTTTGCTTTTTAGAATCACATCATACTCAGCCCTTCCACAATCTTTCTTTCAAACTATCCATTTACACATGACAATCTTAAATAAACATTTTGCGTTAGTCATTGATGTTTGTCTCATATTTCTCTTGGATTTTATATGTCAAGTTTCTGGCTAATTTCAGATGTTTTTGCAAAGAAAAAAACATTCTGAAAGTTTAGATTCATTGAATATGCTTTTTTTTTCATTCAGGATTATATTTAACTTTATTGTTAAATAAGTTCAGTTCTTTTGTTCTTCAATATATAATGTTTCAATACCTGCAAATTTTAAAAGTAGCTGCTGCTATGTCTTGTTTGATTCTAATTGTGACTACACCATATTTGATTTTTTTTGTTGTTAATAATATTTTTTCCTTGACCTGGAGGATTTCAGAATTAGGTTATGATGTTTTTGTAGGATGTCCTCATAAAATCTATTTCAGGTGGTGATTGTGGGATTTTTTTTTCTTTTCCTATATTCCATTTGTATTCTAAGACCAGAACAATTTGATTATTTTTTGTGTTATTGTATCAATATTCTTTTTTTTTTTAACTCATACATTTCAGGTAGTCATCTTGAACTGTTCTTCAGATTGGTTGTTTTTCTTATGAGATGGTTGACTTTCTTTTCATAATTTTGTTTTTTGTTTTTTTTTGATTGTTATTATTTTTCTTCAATCTCTCTCATTTGATTTTTAAAGTCTTTTTTTCAGTTTTTCTATGGATTATTTTTGGACAGATGTGCATTTGGGATAGGATGCTTTTTTTTTTTTTTTTTTGCTTTAGTATTGTCCTCTAAAGATGAACCCCAGTCTTCTCTATTCCTATAGTAATTTTTTATGGTTGGGTTATTTTTCTTTTGCTTGCTAATAAAAGAGCTCATTAGGATAATCACCTCTGGTTCCACAGTGGAAAGAATGGTGCTTCTGGCCTCAGATCCTCCTTCAGTTCTCCCCTCTAGCCTGGAACTGAAAAAAAGAGCTTCATTCTCCTTAAAGTATCCACAGCCTGTAGCATTTCTGCCCCATGACTTATGCATTCACTTATCATATGCTGGTTCCTTCTTGCCCAGGACCACATCTTGGCAGCATAGCTGAGCCTGGCATTCTTATCAGCAGCATCCTTATCCCTGAAACTTTCCCAGCTTAGATGCCCAACTTCCCAGCCCATGGCTGGGGCAGAGATTACTTCCTAACATAGCTAGCTCCAGGTTTGCCACTTGCTGTTTCAGAGAAACTAGCAAGCATAGAGCTAGTTACATTTCATAGGAGCCAACCCTTCATTCTGATATCTTTATTTGAGTCTTCTTAGGTTGTCCTAGGAATGCCCCCACTCTTGTTTATTTTTACCACTCAATATTTGTCTTAGACACTCTTTTGTCTTGTTAGTGTCAGAAATCTGGAAAGCTTGCAATTTTCTGATCAATTCCACTGCTGTCCCAGAATCCTCTCTATGGTTATACATTTTAAAGTTTTCAAAATCCTTTTCAAATATAATTTTTTTTTTATCCTCAAAAGAATCCAATAAGTTTAGTGCTATTATCATTTTATAGATGAGGAAATTGAGGCTAAGTGACATAAAGAATGTTCAATAGTCTTGCCTTATTTTTTTTCTTATGCTATACTGGATGACCTATTTTTTGAAAGGCACCATATGTTGCCAAGAAATATATATATTCTTTAATGTTATCATTTAGTAGCTATCATAAATCTTACCAATATAACTTTTCTAAAAGTAGGTTCAGATATCTAATTTACTTTTTGTTTATCTTTCTATTAAATTTATTCATATTTGATTGAAACATTAAAGTTATCCTATGAATATATTACTATCTCTGTCTTTTTTGCTGGGTTTTTTTTTTTTTTTTAACTTTTCCTTGTAAATTTAGCTGTTGATCGCTTCTCAGCCTTTTGGCTAAGATCAAGTGTAAATTTAGCTGTTGTGCCATTTTGGTGAACATACAATTAAAACACTGTTTTGTTGTCTATAACATATTAAGGAAAATATACTTTCCATTTTTCCTTCTTGATATTGCTAATTTTTTAGCCTTATGATTATTTTCATTATGATCATTAATATTGATTTTTAAAAATTGTTTGCCACATAGTACATTTTGTTTCCTCCTCTCATTTTATTCCATCTATCTGTTATTTCTATGTCTTTCTTACAATGCAGAAAACTGGCAAGTTTTGTTTTCTTATTCATTTTGCCATTCTTATTCATATATTACTAAATCTATTCAAGGAAAAGATTATAATTATGAATATTATTGCCTCCACTTATTTGTGAACAGTTAAGAGGATTAGAAGCAGATCAGTGGTCTGTATCCAACATTTGTAGATCTGACCAAGGCCTTTGATACTGTCAAGTCATGAAGGCTTGTGGAAAATTATATCAATATTTGGTTTCCCAGAGAACTTTATCAATATAGTATGTCAATTTCGTGATGGCATACATTCCCAGGTTCTGGACAATGGACAACTCTGTAGAGCTTTCCAAGTTACCACTGGGGTGAAAAAGGTTATGAGCTTATTCCCATGCTTTATAGCATGATGATTTTAGTCATCTTGTCAAATATCTTCTATGATGACATATATGACATCAAAGTCAGCTACTACATGGATGGTAAATACTTCAATTTGAAAAGATTACAAGCCAAGACTGAAGTTGAGGGAGTGTTGTGTATGTATTTATATGTATCTATGGTATGTAGATTATACATGTATGCTATATTTACATACATGTAAATGCTATATATTATAAATATTATATATACATGTTTTATGTGTATCTATGTGTACATATGTAGGTATATGCATATATAAATATCATAATATAAATGTCTTCAACTGCCACTTCTTATGCTAGTATTCTCAATAATTCAGCTCCAATTTCTGTGTCTTTGTATTGACCTGCAACCATTCAATCTTTTCCTTCTGCCTCACAGATTCTGGACTGTCCTTGAGGAGGTAGTTCAACCATATCTTCAGCCTGAAACTTTTTTCAGTACTCACAACAGCTGGTGCCCTCCCTCCTGTATTTATTAACTTCATATGCATGCTATATATATTGTTACATTAACCTATTGTTATTTTTTGTTTCTTTTCATTTTCCCAACACTTAACACAGTGCCTGACACATGGTAAGCATTTTATTAACACTTATTTTGACTTATATTTGATTTAAATTAAAATTTAAGCTCTTTATGTTTTACTTATATTCCTAGTTACTAATCCAGTGTCTGATAATAAGCAAATAAAAATATTAATTTATTAGTTTAGGTCCAATAGATATTTCCTATAAATCCTTCCCTGTGCCTCAGGCACCTATTTCTCATAGGGCTCAACTCCCAAATAAGTCTCAGGTTTGCCAGCTGTTATTTCTAACACTTACCTAAGGCAACAAGCTCCTTCCCCTTCATGCCCAGGAGGATTTATTCTGCTAAAGGATAGATAGAGGCTTCAGGGGTAAGCCATATGAAAAAAATAAGACTTATATTAACACTTATCTCCTCTAATAATTACTTTGATAAGTTCTTCTTTAGGAGATTGGTTCTTTCCGGATCAAGAAATGCCTTGTCCTTCAGTAGCTATTATATTTCTGATTTCTATGGATATTGCCTTTCTTAATTTCATTTAATTTTAAATTTTATTTAAAGTATCTACACTATAATCAAATTATTTATAATAATATTCTTATTTGATTGGTTAAATGTACATAAAATGGGAAAGGGAGTTGATCAATATTTGCGGGATCATTTTGATCAGGTTTACAATCAATTTGATGAGATTACAGCTTTTATTATTTAAAGCATCTAAGACAGCTTTTTAGAGACATTAATATTAACATATCCTTAATTTCTTGCTGAGATGACAATCAGACATTGATTGGTGTTCCTTCAAAATTAATTGACTAACTGAAACTTAAGAGGACAAACTTTTATTATAAGAGTTGTCCTTTGTGCCAGTATATAACAATATCACAAACATAATGTAGTATAACATAGCATTATATATCATTTTATAATATATCTTAGTGTGACAATAAGGAGGCCCAAACTAGGATGAGTGTGTGTGTGTGTGTGTGTGTGTGTGTGTATATATATATATATATATATTCCTTTTTTCCCCTTTATTTTCACTTCTTCATCTTTGTCCTATCATACAGCAGAGAGAGAGAGATCCCCTGTAGGTAAGGAAGTCTATGCCTGCATTCAGTCTTTTCTCCAGAAAATGGAAATGGCCACCTTGGAAGAGAATCATACTGACTGGGGAAAAAAAAAATCATGACAGAAGATATGGATGTCCAGAGAAGAGTTAATGGAGAATTGTTCTAAACCACAATCACGTATGTGAGAAACGAGGAATTTTCTTTTCCTTAGCAGTAGAATCCCTTAATATAGAGACATATTCAGAGAAAATACATTTCTTTTGTTTCTGTTACTTAGGGTTGTTTTTTGGGGGAACCCCAAGGTATGAGAGCCCAAGTTTTGAGAGTTTGGGTATCAGATCTTCTAGAGAAAGAATAGAATCACACACATAGTTTCTGAAGTTGCTTCTTTTTCTTTCTTTCTTTCTTTTTTTTTTTTTAATAACTTTTTTATTGACAGAACCCATGCCAGGGTAATTTTTTACAACATTATCCCTTGCACTCACTTCTGTTCCAATTTTTCCCCTCCCTCCCTCCACCTCCTCCCCCAGATGGCAAGCATGTTGAATAGGTTACAGTATATCCTAGATACAATATATGTGTGCAGAACCGAACAGTTCTCTTGTTGCACAGGGAAAATTGGATTCAGAAGGTAAAAATAACCTGGGGAGAAAAACAAAAATGCAAGCAGTTTATATTCATTTCTCAGTGTTCTTTCTTTGGGCGTAGCTGCTTCTGTCCATCACTGATCAATTGAAACTGAATTAACTCTATTGAAGAGATCCATGAAGTTGCTTCTTTAAAAAAAAAAAAAAAAAGACACCAATCTAGGTGACTTTTATAATAGGAAGAGCAACACAAAAGGATTGTTAATACAGTTTCAGGTAGAAGAGGATTACTTTTTAAGCTGTTCCCAAAGTATGTTTATCTTCTTTAGTAAATCCAAAGTATAGGATGGCACAATGATTCCTGGGAAAACTAATTAGGAAGCAATCTGTGGGGAAAAGGAACTCATCAGAATGTCAAAGTTTGCTCTTATGGAAATCCCAAATTGAGTTCACTTCTAAAGAATTACTGGTTATGTGAATGCTTTGTTCCCATGAGTCCTTTACATCTTCTGAGTTTTCTATAGAAGTAAAGGCTGCCATCATTATTATTCATTTATTACATTAAGTGTTCACAGGGGAGCTGAAGATATCTTTTACCTCCACTGAGGAATATGCAGATGTTATTTTGGAGATTTACACCCAGAGATTCCAAGATGAAAGCCAATGATGAGAAGAAAGAAAATGATCCAATTAGAAAACAAATTCATGTCAGCCCAGAATTTTGGGGAGTTCTGAATTATGGTTTATAGATATATAATTATGATTCTTTGTTGATTACCAATTCATGTTTTTGCCAGCTTTTAATTTGTAACATTTGCAGATCTGCCAATTATAGCTGCTTTATCAACAGCCACCAGAATCACTCAAACCTTTACCTCTTGCCTCATTTTTTTCATATTTTGACCACCCTGTTCAGTTCAGTCTTAGAACCTTTTATTACTTCTTTTTGTCTGCCAAATTTGATTTTATGCATCCTTTTTTTCATTTAATACTGGTAGAAATCCTGTGTTCTGCCACTCCTCCAAGTTGGGAAAGCAATTCTGCTCTCCAATAAGGCAGCTCATTACATGCACAGTGGAATACTCAATAATTGACTTGTGAATGAGGAAACAACAAATGCTCAATAATTATTGAATTAACTATTTTGATCAATAAAAGTCTCTGTATACAAAACATTGAAGATATACTTCATTTTGTTTTTAGTTTGACACACAAATTTAAACTATACAAAAACAAGAGTTCATTATTTTATTTTAAATTAACACCTTGAAGAATAGACCAACCTCAAAGTAAATCAGAGAATAATAAAATAATTGACCATATATAATATGTTAATATATCAAATACATTGATATTTTATCAATAAAAAGTACAGTGTTTGCATGTATGCATAGAGAATTATATATTTCTTTGTGTTTTAATAAAGGGTTAAGATGTGTTTAGAAAAGATTATTGAAATTGTTCTTCTTTTATGTCATAGCTTTCTATTTGAAATGTGAAGTTGTATTAGGTATATGCCACTTCAAATTCATGTAGTAAAGTTTCATATTGCTTCAGCATTTACTGTTAAATTTTTAACATTTCCTTACTTTCCTAATTTAGTTTAATGGGTTTGGGGACTATGTAATCAGTTTTACATTAATAAGCACATCTGCCAGTTTTCAACACATTGTTTCACACTTTGATTCTTGTACTTTGTTCCATGATTAGAAAAAAAAAATTTTTCATTTACTATGTGACTCATCTAGTGCTGATATCCTCTGCAACCACTGACCATATATGAGACTATCAAAGAAGAATCTTCTTATTCACATTTCTAGTATGTTTATGCACATTCTCAAAAGGGATTAATTATAACTAGTAGGTCATACAGATATACTTCTATTGTCAAAGCATTTTTGTCTTGTGAAAGGAATTTGGGGAGGGAGATCTAACAACCACTTGCAAATTTTGTTGGGAAGGGGAGGAATGGCAGAGATAGAATAAACACTGCATTTGATACATTAACATTTTAGAGATGGTCATTTTTTTTTTTAACCTCTGATTTACTTCAAGGTTTGCCTACTCTTCAATGTGTTCATTTAAATGAAATAATGAACTCTGCCTGTTACAAAGTTTAAATTTGCGAAAAAATGCTAAACAAAGTTTTTTAGTGCTTTGGGAAGATGTGTGTGTGTGTGTGTGTGTGTGTGTGTGTTTGATTTAAAATTTCTAGTGTCCTCTCATCTTCATAATAATAAAATATCTCTTCAACATAAAATCATACAATTCAAGATTGTTTGACTGTTCAACTAAGTTTATGTGCATAACTTCCCTAATGTATAGAATTATAGTAACCATAAATGAGAAGAAAAAATGGAACTGATTCTTATTTGTGCTTTCTATTCTACTATCAAGAAAAAAACCAAAACAAAATCCAAAACAACTAATCATTGGAATGAATAGGACAGTCAGCTATTATCAGAAGTCATTACTTATATAAGCAATTTTGCCTGTCTAATATTTTTCCCTATTTTCCCCTACTACTCCACACTCTACATGAACAAAATTAAATTTTTTCATTGATGTCATTTATTTCGGCATCATATTCATTTCCAGATATTTTTCTTTCATTTTCTCCTTATTGAATATGAAACAAAGATGGAAAATGAAAACATAATAATCAGCAAAACACCAAAACAATCGACAGCATGTGAAATATTACATACCCAAAGTATATTCCTCTCAAATTAAAGAAGGAAGATTTATTTTCACCTCTTCCAGGCATCATATTTTGTCATTACATTTACATAGCATTTAATTTCATTTTATTGTGTTTTTCTTTTACAAAGATTCTTTCTTGTTGCAGTCTTTGTGTATAGTTTTCCTTCTTCTGCCTTTTTCATTTTGTATAGTTCATATGTCTTTTTCATATTTCTCTGAATTCTTTATATTTATCATTTCTTATGGTCCAGTATTATTCTGTTATTTTTGTGTACCCAAAATATATTTAGGTATTCTCTAATCAGTGGACACTTATTTTGTTTTCAGTTTGGAACTACCAGAAACAGTTTTGTAAGAGCTATATTCATATATATGGGACTTTTTCTTGTATTTATGAATTCCTTGGGGACATAAGCTGAGCAATTAGAAATTTGGATCATTTGGAATACATATTGGAATCATTATTTTTGTATAATTCCAAACTTCTTAGCAAATTAAGTTGAACCAATAAGGTAACTGAGTTTTAAAGCATATAAGTTAACAAGAAAATTAAACTAACACAATAAGGATTTATAAATTATTTGCTTTTGGATTAAAAATTTAGAAAATACTCCACAATACTTTTTGAAATCCTTGACTCCCCTTTTAATAGAGCTCAATAGAGTCAAGAAGACCAGAGTTCAAATGTGACCTCAAGATACTAGTTAGTTGACCCTGGAAAAGCCACTTAATCCTATTTGCCTTAATACATTTGAGGCTAAATGTCAAACCATTCCAGTATCTCTGCCAAGAAAATCCAATGGACAGTATTGGAGTGCTATGATGCACAGAGGCACTAAGAAATGGACATTTCTAAACAATTCCTTTGTTGAATGTTGTAGACCTATCAGTAAATCAGATTCTCCCCACCCTCCTCATACGGTGTGTTGAGCTTCTCTATAGGCATAATCCCATGGTTGTTTTAATTTTTAAAATTATATAATAACTCAATGGAAAAAATTACAGGATTTGAAGTGAGAAAACATGGTTTCAAATATTGACACTGCCTTTGATCACCTCTGTGTTCCTTGCCAAGTGTTTTAACTCCTATGATTTTCAGTCTGGTTTTTAAAGTGAATGGATTTGGTCTCTGGATGATAACTAATGTCCTTATTTTTTGTTGAATTAGTTTCAAAAAGTGCCAGTGGGATATTTTCCATAGATAGCTAGAGATGCATTGCATCACTATGTAGAAGGTATTATAACCTATTAATTCACTCCAAAGATCTATTCATTCAAATGGCCCAACTGCCATATATATTTTCATACCTTTAGTCTGGAAGGGTTATGATGTTATGATTAAGGGCTTTTTAAAAAATAAAAATAGAACAAAGTTTTTCCCATTAATCTTTGGACAATGTGTAGTGCCACTGATAGATTAGGTTAGGATAAGATTATAGCAAAAGAATGTCCAGAGAGTATAGTTTAGTGAGGTATTTCAGATCCACAGAATCTTTGTCTCTTGATGTTCCATATGGTGGCAATCAAGTTCACCTACCCTGCTGAGCTTTGAAAAGGAAAGGAACCACAGGGAAGCGACATTAAAACATTTAATTACTTTATGTTTTAAATATAAGCTATGTGTGGAAAATGGAAGGGTGGTTTTTTTTCTTTCTTTTTAATAAATAGAAGTCCCTTTAGTCCCTGGCTGACTATCTCAATCATTTAAGTTTAAGCATTTTTTAGCCACCTTGTATTCTCACTATAAAACTCCTTACAGTCTCTTAGAAAGGCCAATACACTTACTGACTATTTAGCCACTTATGCATAAAAGTAAATGACTAGGAATTAAGGCTCCCTGGAGCTGACTGATGAGCTTTCAAATAGAGGTAAGTATTCTAACACATTTGAAAATTAAGGAACTAAGAGAAGAGAGAGGTAAAATTTCCTTCCAAATATATACTTTATAATTTGCACTATTATAATCATAGAATGAAATTATCAGCTAAGAATGGTTTTATAACTCAAAAAATAAGAATTTTCTGGTAATTATGATGATTTGTTCCAATATAGTTATCAAAGAAGATTAAGGATTTTATAGAATTTTATGCATGTGTGTATACATATTATATATTATATATATATACATATATATATATATATATATACATAAACATGTAGACACACAAGATCCCTAAATTTATAGTATAATTAAATTAAAATCTCATATATATGTATACATAAGTTTGTGCATGTGCATAAGTGACATTTAAGTAGGAATGTACATATCTCCTACTTAAAAGAGACCTCCATGATGTGTACATTATAATCTTAAATAGATTATATTCTAAGTTAAAACTTTACTTCCTGATTTAGGACAAGGCCCAGTACCCTAAAATCTGAGTGTACAAAGTGGATCCAATTTTGGGTGCAGATCCTCCCACCCCTTGTCTTGTTTTGCCCCCAACTAAAGTTGTATCAGGAAAAATCTCAGAATTTAGAACATAGATATAAATTTCCAGGTCTCATACAAGCACTCAAAGAAACACACACACACACACACACACACACACACACACACACACACACAAACTCATAGCATAATACTTATTCTTCAATTCCATTTTAAGGGAAGATAAAATTAACGATTTAACCATTCATGTCCTCCCCAAAATTTTCCAGTCAATACATTTTTTTATTCCAGAGACTATACAGGCATATAAGCTTATTTTATTACCTTCTCATCTATACTTTTCTAGAAGAAACTGTCTTGGGGTTACTACATAGGAAACTTCCTGATCTTCTGATGAGTCTTGCTTTCCTATAAGGAATTCAGCTTTATAATATTAAGAGGTTTAGACTTCTGAGAAAACTACATTAGGTTTGCTAGTAACACAGTATCTGCACTATCTGTAAATTCACAAGCAACAAGCAAATAAAACCTAAAACCAAAATTCAATGATTTTGCTCCCACATATCATGACTTGAATGCCTTTCTTACTCTTCTAGCTGTAAAACTTTCTGCAAAAGCATCTTGACTTTAAGTTTGCACTGTCTAGGAAACTCCTTCCTTTGATAAAAGGCTGTATCTCTAAATTCTCAAACTTGGAAGTATTATAGAACTATGGAACTGATTCTGGTTCGATCCAAAAAATCCTGGTCGTGCTAGAAGGTAGAATTTTAGAACTGAACTGCCTTCTTCTTTCTCCAGATTAAGGTAAAGGAACTTTCTTCTTTTCCCTTTCCCATCATTCACTCAGATCATATTTGCTTGTCTTCTTTACTTATTATGCCAGTACTTTCCACACAGGATATGAGACTTAGATCTCTACCATTAGATCTTCTGGAATCCATTGCCCTTATGTCCTTTCATATTGTTCTTTCTTCAAAATACTTAGAATAAAATTATTTTTCCTGCTAAGGGTTCCTTTCTTAGAATATAAGCTCTTTGAAAATGAGGATTGTCTCTTTCCAAAAAAGTATAGCCGCTACTTAGCACAGTGTCAAGAATGCAATAACTATTCAATAAATATTCCTTTTTACCTTCTATCTTTCCGATTATAGTTTTCTTTTGTTTTTGAAACTGAGTAACTCATTTTATTACAGGGGAAAAAAAAAAAAAAAAAAACTTGTTACATCTATTAAATTACGTTCCCTAATTGTCATCTCTATAACACAGGGAATAAACTAAGGCAAAAAAGATACATTTTCAAGGCCATACAACAAATTAGTGACAAAGTAAAAGCTATTTTTTTTCAAGTAGCATCCTATAATCTACAATATGTGAAAAGGAAAATCTATTACTAATTGATCTGTTTAAAAGAAGAAAAACTTATCACAAAAGAAGCTGAAACTAGATGTTTGGCTAAGATGTGTTTAGATGACTATATAAAAAGGTAATAAACTCACTCTTCTTCAGCCATATTTAATTGGTCAAACATAATTTTAGTTTAAATAGGTTCAAGGTTATTTGAGAACATGAGAAAAAGGGATATGGAGAAGAAGTGTGAAAGACAAATACAAGTAGTCCTAGCTCTTTAAAGAAATTCCAAGGAAACAGTTTCCCATTACATTATACTCTAAAATTGCTTTTCCCTGCACCCCAATCTTAAATTATTCAAACTCCCAACTGTTTAAAGATAAAATGGGCCATTTCAAAGATCCCTACACAAAAGGAGGTAAATGGTTCATCTGAGTTTTTAAGCTTTAGGTGTTCACTCAAAACACTTTCCGTGGTTCTTTTAATTAAAGAACCAGGATGAGCACCTGTCCCATCTTCCTTCTTATATCTTCAGAATCTGAAGTTCAGCAATGCTCACTACCACTTTGTTTAGTTTACATTAGAAGTAACAAAAATAAGTGAGACTTAGAATGTTTTAGAAATGCAGACAGATTTACAGTAAAAGTAAAGGGGAAGAAAGTTTTTCTTTGCAATGTCTCTCATTCTATTACGAGCCAATTTCTCATTTGGGGGAAAAGCAATTAAATGAAAAAGAACTATGGGTCACAATACAAAATAGAAGACATTTGTAAACATTAAATTTACAACTAGTTACTATTTACAATTATAGAATTCCAAATATTATATAAATGGATTTTTTAAACTACAAAGACAAAGTGAAATGGAAAACTAAGACAATCAGTTTGTTAACTAAAGGAGAGATGTTTCTGTTGCATCTGTTCATTTCAGACAAAAGTGGTTTTTAGCATGAGTGAATCAGATAATAATCTTAATTTCCTATTTAATTGTGTGTATGTATATGTGTGTATGTGTGTGTGTGTGTGTATTGTAAATGATGGCACAGCTGCATTATTTAGCTCAATTCATTTGGCAGATGTTGATGGTCACGGAATTGATTCACAACTATGAAATTTTCTGATAATACTCATCAAGCAAACCAAATTCAGTGATTCTGCTATGCCATGGTTTCCTTGTTTGGCCACAATCTAAACTTTTGCAATCTGTTTTCTTCTGTCTCAATTACTATATTTATACCAGAGCAACCAAGGAAGTTGAGAGGAAATTAAATGATGTTTAATCCTCAGTGTCATAGCCTAAAACCAAATAGTGTCACTTAATGAAATACTTGATTCATCCTGTTGAGGAAGCTATTAAGTCTTATTGTATTGAAGAAATTCTCTTCTCTTTTCCCTTCCTTTCCTCTCCCTTTTCTCTTTTTCTCTTCTCGCCCCTATTTTCTCTTTTCTACTATGTTATTGCACATAGTATCAATGTAATTATGTTTGCTGAATACAATATAGCTCCCATTTCAACTTTCACTAGTAATAAAGGGTATTCTATTGAGAAAGAAATATCCTTCTCTCCTATCATTCCTATGATATTGGCAAGAATATTTCTTCTCTTTCTCTTCTCCAAACTTTCCAAACATCAGTCTAGATATCTCAATTCTGTTTTTATTATTCATCTTAATATTTTGGCATTGTTTTCTGATTATTACATTACAATGCTTCTTTCATTATCTTGATCTCATTACTACTTATTTGATACTGTTGTGGATCTTGATTTTTAAATTTTAAAAAACAATTAGAAAATAATAAAAAAATCATTCCCATATTTAAAGAAGACCAGAAGATTATAAATGAAACTGTGAAACTATTATCTACAATTTTGTTTAATGTATGTATAATTTATATATCTAAATGTTATATGCATGCAAGATATATATTATGCAGGTACACAGATCATATTATGCACACATATACATATATGTATATACAGTGTGTATATGTATACAAATGTATACACACATACTTGTATGCATATAATACAATTTTTTACATAGAAGATATATATATATTGTACATATGTAATATATTTAAATATATAAATTATAAACATATAAAACAAATTACATATAATAGTTTCACAGTTTCAATTATAATCCTCATTTGGTCTTTTTTGAAGGGAATGTTCATATTTATAAACGATTTTCTATTTCATAATACAGTAAGTTTAAAAAATAAAAAGCTATAAAACTAATATATGATATAATATGTTTATATATATATATATTTAAATAGATACATACATAGATATCTAAATGCACATAAAACCTAGTGTAATAGTACCTAATTGACCTGCTTAGCTGAATTCAGGAGTGTAATTTGTATACTATGATTACTATCTCTACCTTAATTCTGCTAATCTTTCTTTTGAACTACCCTATTGTTAATGTATATTTTAAACATAGTATACACATTTTCCATGTTAAAAAAAAAAAAGAATTTGTCCATGTTTAAACATTTTTCCCATTCTGAGTTCCTTCAAATTGATCTTTGATATTGGCTCTTTTATGTTAAATTTTCTCTTACATTTAGGTTTGGTTGATAGAAAGTCCTGAAAATCTGCAAGGTTGTTGAATGTCCATTTTTCAAAATTATAGATATTTTTGTTGAATGTGATATTTTTGGCCCTGGGCCTAGTTCTTTTGATTGTCCATAGATATGATTCCAGGACCTGTAATCTTTTATTATAGCTGCTGTGAAGTCTGGCAAATTCTAATTGTAGCTCCAGCATATTTCAATTGTTGTTTTTTTTTTTTTTTTCCCCTTATTCCTTGCAAAATTTTCTCTTAGATGTGGGGCTTTAGAAATTTGGCAATAATATTCCTGTGTGTTTTACACAAATGATCTCTTTAATGTGACAATCAGTGGATTTTTTTCTATTTCTGCTTTCCCCTCCTGTTCTATCATTCCAGGACAATTTTCTAGGATTATTTCCTGCATTATTGTATCAAGGTTCTCTTTTTAGTCACAAACTTTCAGGCAAACCAATTATTCTTATAATTTCTCTTCTTGATCTATTCTCCAGATCTGCTGTTTTTCTTGAAAGAGGTTTTACATTCTGTTTTATTTTCTCACTCTTTATATTTGTTTGTTATTTCTTAGTCTCTCATAACTTCATTGGCTTCCCCTTGCTTGATTCTAATTTTCAAAATCTTATTTCATTTTTGAGACTCTGCATCTCCTTTTCTAATTGGTTAACTTTTTTTTTCCCCATAATCTTCTTGTTTTTCTTGAATGGTTTTGATTTTAGTTAGTTTAGTTTTTCCTCAATGTCTCTCATTTGATTTTTAAATTATTTTTTTAAGTTCTTCTATAAATTCTCTCTGAACAAGGAGCCTTTTCACATCACTTTTTGGGGTAGAAGCCTTTTTTTTTTTTTAACTGAAGAATCCTACTCTAAATTTGAAATCAATCTCCCCTGTTGCTACAGGAAGTTTCTATGATGGAGTTCTTTCTTCTTTGCTAGCTCACTTTTTTTTTTTTTAAATAATAGGTATTAGTGTAGACATTAATCATAAAGTAGAGGGATAGTGCATCAAGGTTCCTTTCATCTTTTCCCTCTGACCAGGAACCCCAAGAGCTCCACCCTCCTAGAAGTGCCCACAGCCAGCACCTCTGAGAATGCTGGTTTCTTCTCTCCCAGGGCCATATCTCTGCAGCACAGTTGAGCCTGTTCCTAATCAGCCGAGGTTCATTCAATCTCCCCAGACTCAAATACAACTCTACAAATAGTTCAGGAGGTGAAAGTCTCTGTGGCTCCAGCCACTACTAGCTAGCCTGAAGGGTCTTTAATAGGTGTTTCTGAGGAGTTAGCCAGGAGTTATTTGTATTTCACTTGGGTTAATCCCAGCTTGGGGTTTTCTTCAGGTCTTTTTAGATTGTACCAGGAGGACCCCAGTCTGCCCCAAATCTTCATGAGTTTTCATCAATGTTTACCCTGAGGCACAGATTTGTTCTATTTGTGGGGGAAATCTGGAGAGCTTAAAATTTACCAACCTATTCCATCATCTTTTCAGAATCCTCCAGTAACCACTGAGTTTTGCTTATTCTTTTCTAAAGGAGTCTATTAACTGATTTCTATTTTGTCTTTTATCCTGCTTTTGATTTTTTCCTGATAAACTTTCATTTAAATTTTAATATTATTTTAAAATTTCTTGTTTAATTGTTTAACCTTTCTTGTGATCAAACCTCATTACTCCTTTCTCAACTCTCTCCCCAATCAACCAAGAGTCTGTAGTTTTTAAGAGATTATTATCTTCTTTTGGTTACTCTGATAACCAAAACTCTGATATTGTTTCATCATATTTGATATTCCAATTTTTTCCATATTTTCAGCCTCAGTTTTTTTAATGTGATTGGGTATTTAAAACACTGCACTTTGGCACTCATAGATGGGCTACATAAATCTTATCTATACAGGCATACTGATGTCCGTCTCTATGGGTTGTTTCTTTTTCAGTCATTTGGTAGACCACAGCAGGGTTCAGGCCTTCACTGATGTCTTTTTAGTTTGTATGATCATCAAATAGGAGCTAATTCTATTACTTTAAATATTACTACTAATCCCTAGTAGAATGTTAGAGATTATATTAAATTCAAGCTTCCTACACAATCCTTTTGAGACCAGTGATGACATGCTAAATTGGTCCTATCTCTTTCTGTGGTTCACTACTCTCTGAAATACATGGCCTACATTTTATCTCCCTAGCAATGGAACAATTCCACTGATTCCATACCAATAGAGCATTGTTTTGTATTGAAAAGCTCCATCACAGCAAAAATGATTCATCATGTTTTATATGAGAATAAATAGATTTATAGGCAAAAGTCTGTACTTGATGATTTTGTAGTTTAAATTTCCAAATAAGAAATAGCTTAGTTTGGTCAAAAAAGTGCTAGACTTTGTCAGGGGAAACTGAGGTCCAGATCCTACATCAGACACTAGCTATTGTAGAAACATGGAAAAAAAAATCTCCCTAGATAGAGTGAATTTTATACACAACTTAGTTCTGACAGACTATGGCTGGGAATCTGTTTTCTGATTATTGCAACTGGAGCTAACTTTCAATGTCACATGGTTCAATATGTTGGGTGGCTTTAAAATTATTTGTAAGAATTAACATGTATTGGTCAATCTTCCATGTGGGGGAGGGGATGAGGGGGAAGGAGAGGGAAAATTGGAACAAAAGGTTTGGCAATTGTCAATGCTGTAAAATTACCCATGCATATAACTTGTAAATAAAAAGCTATAATAAAAAAAAATAAGGAAAAAATAAATAAAATTATTTGTAAGAATTCAAACTTTCTTTCCTTTTCTTCTCGCTTCCTGCCCAATTTATTAGTTTTAACTTGGTTTCCCAGTGTGACCCATTTTCCAGAATCCTCTGATAATATCTTTATATGACTGGATGTTATGAGTTCAAATGTTGGAGTTCTTGTTCTTCTCAAAACACAGCCGGTTTAGCTTAGAGCCCTCTGGATGTCTCCAAATCCAAAGGTTCTGTCCTTCAGCCTCTGCCTCTGCTTTCTTCAGCCTCCGACCAACACAGAGATGGAATGAATCTCTAGTCTCCTTCACTTGGGGCTCGGCTAGCTTTCTGGTGAGTCTTTCAGACCAGCTTGGTCTCAGTGGGGGGCGTGCAGGAGCCCAGCCACCAGCTACAGTGGTGTGAGATGAAGATGAATCTGGTTGTCCACTGAACTCTCCACTCGTAGCTTTATCCTCTGAAAACTCTTTGTCTGCCACCAGAGTCGCTCCTCTCCAGTCCAGCTGAACTCCCCTCTGCGACCAGCCAGCCAAGAGGAAAAAATGTATTCTGTCTTACCTTGCGGCAGAGAGAGGGCTTCTAGCGTAACTCCACTGAAATCCGTCAAAGTGCTCTCTGCACCAGAGTCGCTCCTCTCGAGTCCAGCTGAACTCTCCTCTGCGACCAGCCAGCCAAGAGAAAAAATGTATTCTCTAATAGCTCTCTCTCCTTATATGCGAATCTTCTGAGAGAATGGGATTATGGGTTTTCTCCCATAGTGCTCTCTGGCCCAAAGAGCTTTAAGGGAGGTGTGAACTCCCTTGAAGTTAGAAAGTGTACTTTGTGAAGCTAGCATACTTGTAACTCCAATGAGTAAAGGTGTGAACACAAGCCTTGTATTAATTAGTTCTACTTAGTACCTTGTTTCAGGTTCTGGCCAAAATCTTCTTGTAAGATTAGATCAACTCTAATTAGTTAGCAGTTAGTAAGGATTCCAACAACTGGATATTAGAGTCTTTCTTTTGGCCATTTTATCAGCCTTTGCTTTCTTTTGGGTATTTGTGTGTGTCTGGATAGAAAAATTTACTCCTGAATAATTTGAGATTTCTTTATCATTAGTTTTTCTGAAATCCCTTTTAACATATTTTGGGATTTGGGATTTCTGTGTGAAATCAGATCTTCCACAACATTTCGCACAACATTCTCACCAGAAGAAGTCTTCTCACTGATTTACACTTGTAACCTCTTCCCTTAATCCCTGATCTTAGTTCTTTGTCCCATGCCAAGTACTTATTTTTGTATAGAAAGTCTTTTGTCATTGGCTTCAGTTCCCAATTTATACTACCATCTTCCAGAATATATGAGAAACTGAATATGGTTTACTCAAAAATTTCCCATTATTGAAGTTAGCTGGACATTTCAAAAGAAATAATAATAGCTTTTTAAATGATAGGGCATTAAATTAGTATTATATAGCTTTCACCTCTATTGCATCAGCCTTACTTCTTATTTTGTTCTTATTTCTTTTTATGCAATACTTAAAGCACACTTATGGCCTAATGTTCTTCTACACTTGTATAATAATGCACTTTTAACACTTTTATTGCATCATAAACTAGTATAGTGACAGTACTTTAATGTTCAGCTGCTGCATTATTAATAAAAGATACTTTCCCTTTCCAGAACTGCTTTGAATTTGCTGAGATCTAATAGTTATTACACTACAATAAATATGATGTGAATCTGTTTGACAGTGCAAGAGACTTGGTGAACACTGAATGTACAGATGAACTTTGAACTATTTCCAATTAAATAGCTTCAATGATCCTATGTCATTTTTTATTTTATTTTATTTTATATTGGTAGGTTCTATCACAGCAAAAATGATTCATCATGTTTTACATGAGGATAAATAGATATATGGGCAAAAGTCTGAACTCGCTGATTTTGCAGTTTAAATCACCAAATGAGAATTTGCTTAGTGTGTAAAAAGAGTGCTATACTTTGTCAAGAGAGACTGGAGTTCAGATCCTATCTCTGATACTATTATAAAAAATGGGAAAAGTCTCTTAATCTTTCTAAATCTCATTTCTTCATTTCTCTTTTGAATATACTAACACATATAGTACTTATATCTGGGTCATTTTTAAAGCATTTTGCAAACCTTACAACATTTTATAAATGTCAATTATTGCCAATGGTGGGTTCCAAGATAACAGTCTAAATGCATATTAATATTTCATGTAAATAAAATTTCAAAAATAGAAGTTATGTGATTCAAGAATCTTAATATTTTAGATTTTGTTGAAAATGCTTCACTTCATTGGAACCTATATTTTTACTCCTAGTCTTTTCCTTTAATTTCATTTTTACTCTTAGATGTGAGATTGAGGTTGATTGGAACTGTTATCATCTAGTCATTTCTCCCAATTGATTAAATTGAAAGTGAGAAAAAATAAATAATAAAATAAGACCCACAAGTTATACTTAAGTTTATAAACATAAAGTGAATTATTTTAACATTGACAAGAGTTATTAAACTGAACCTTAAAGTGTAATTTCTCTGGCTCAAGGCTACATTTTTCTTTGATAAAGTATACAAACAGAAAAAAAAAAGTTAAACTTTAGGGAGAGAGTTATAAAATAAATAAGGTACTGCTACAGCTGATATTTTTGAAAGCTCTTTCACTCTTCTTTTGGTGGTCCTTTTGTCTATGTCAGACAAATATCTCCCAGTTTTTAACATCATGTTTGTTTGTTTTTTATCTCAACTATGTTCGTATATAGATGAAACTGGACAATTTACTAGATATAAGGCACTCTGAGAATCTCATTTATTGACAATCAAATGGGAGACTTTTGACTGAAAAACAAACAAAAACAACTCTCTCCTGATAATAATGGAAACAAACATTTTGAAACAAAACCAAGAAACAATGTTCAGAAAAGAAATGGGGCATCAAATAAAATGACTAAGTATTCCTAGTCAGAATTTGCTTGCTATTGTTTATGTTTACATGGAATTAATTAAAATAGACTAATAGAAAGTGTCAGAGTTAAAATCAATCAAATATTGTGACTATATATTATTTAGTTGAAGAATTTACAAAAATTTATTATGTTTATTATGACCCTCACACAAATACAAAAAGTAGCTAATATTTTAATAAACTATGCTCTAGCTTTCCTCATTTCTTCTTCTCTCTTTCTTCCTAATCTACTCCTTCTCCATCATCTGTCTTTCAGAATACCTTCATTAAATGGTATTCTATACAACATGATTCTGTGCTTAGTGACAGGGATATAAAAAAAAAAAAAGTCCTGTTCTTAAGGAGCTTACAACTGTGGGAGGGGAAGAATACTACATTTAGAGATAAAAGTTTCTGTTTAATAACTTGAAGAAGGAACATTAACAAGTTGAGAAAGAAACCAACTGAAGATTTTGCATGCAAATAACACTTAAGCTGAACTTTGGAAGGAGATTGGGATTCTGAAACAGTAATTAAATTTTAACCTATTTTGTAACCACATTTTCATTGCAATTTAGATATAATGCACATTTTTTAAAATTTTATGTTTTTAAGATTTAATTGTTATTCTTTTAATATAATATTTTCATGACTTTAAAAAAGTATGGAAAATCTCAATTTGAGCATCTATGTCAAGTATTTTTGTATAGATTCTATAGGACCTAGGTCAATGAAAATGGATAGGCAAAGAAGAAAATAACAGGAGGTAAAAGAATAAAATTATTATTTGAAAATTACTTAAGAATAAATTGCAGCCAGTTTGGCATAAAGACAAATCATATGCAAATGACATTCAATTTATGTTGATCTCAGAAGAACCCTCAGGGAGAAGACTGAATTAAAGAGGAATAAAAATATTGTGTATCAAATATTTTCTCGTGTTATGTTCAGATACATTTGACAATGTGACAAAATTATACTTAGTAAATTTCTGACATATATATTCATAACAAAAGGAAATAAATTAGCAATCAACTCTACTAAGCAATATAGAATATAAAGGCAAAAACAGGGAAACTAGGGATTTCCTTAAAATTTATTATAATCTAAATAGTAAGGGGAATTTAACAATATGATTGGGAAATGTACCTAATGAAATAATACCGTTATTTCCATATTTTGATAGCTATAGCAGAATTCTATATACCAGCTCAATTTGGCACTGAATTTTAGATTTCCTTAACTAGTTAATATTTTCAGTTGTCTTTAAATTGAAACTCATGAAAGGGAACAATAAGTGATGCTGAAAAAAAAAAGATTGATGATTAATAATCAACATAGTCAATTGTTTGCAAAAACAATTATTGGTTGGATTAATACTATTAAAAGCAAAATCTTCTTAGCAAATGGAATATTTAAGAAAAAAAGCTTAAATTTTCTTGTTTCAAAACATTTTTTTTTGTTTCTGGAAAGGCTTAAAAATTGTAGTAACCAATAGTCAAACTTGCACATAATATACAAATTCCCATCAAATTCCATGTTTTATCAATATTAGTTTCTCCTTCTGGATAGCTGAATTTCCCAACTCATTTTTTCCTTCTCTTTTACAGTGAAATAAATGGGATGATTTTGTTATTAAATATAAATATTGCTCTCACATTCCCAGAGTATAGTAGGGGACAAGATTCCTTAGAAATCATTGCAAAAGACAAACCACAAAGGATTGACTTAATTAGTCAAAGCACCTTTTTATATCCACTGAATACATATTGTGATTATGATTCAGCTGAGGGAAAAAGTTAGCAAAAATAATTAGATAAAATAGCAACCAGATAGCATTTTCCATTCCCTATTTCCACACCCTACGTGAGCCATTTGGTTCTCAATGCTTTCTCTCTAGCAATAGCCTTGCTATGCCAAATCTTCTCTAAGTTTAGGTTTTCTTCAACTCTCAGATGATTTTTGTCTCAAAAGAATTGTGACAGGGATAGGGGAGTTGTACCTGTTGATTGTGCATATACTGTGTAATAGTAAAATATATGATTTTTACATGGCACTTAAAGATTTGCAAAGTCCTTTATATGTCTTATCTCAGGGAGGCTTTTAATACCATATAAGATTGTTATCCCATTTTACAGGTGAGAAACCTGTTGTTAAAAGAGGTAAAATGACTTATACATAGTTATACACCTAGTAAATAAAAGAAATAGAATTTGAACACAGGTTTCCCTCAATTCAATTTTTAAAAATTTAATTAAACATTTATTAAGAACTAATCATGTTCTTAGAAAAATAATGGATTTTTTTGTTACTCAAGTAAATGACCAAGATAATATTAGTAACTACAAGTTTATATTTACTTTCCTATCCCTATAAAATTATAGAAGAATCAATTGCATGTGTATTGAAAGCTTCCTTGATAAAGATGTAATAAGTGTATAAGCAATTTTTTGGCAATTGATATTCCATTTACTAATGTTTTACTTTTGAGGAAAACAACTTACAAAAATGAAGATTATAGTAAATTTACTGCATAATTGTTGATTATTTTTAAATTATTTGATTTAGGGGAACTAAATATTAAAAGGTTTTTCTCCCAAGAAGCTGTCTCCTAAGCATATGTCAAAATCATGCAAGATGTATGGGAAAATGAATAATAAAAATATTTTTATTAAATACATATGATAGGAATTCTACAAAGCATATACAAATAGAAAAACAAGCCCAGTCCCTAATCCCAAGAGGTTTTCATTATTATAGGGAAACAGAGTTATAGAGAGAGTTTATAGAGAGTTAGGATCTGGCAGTGAAGGACATAGTAACATATTTTTTTAAACATCCTTCCCACTAGGAGAAAAACACAACTATTTCCTGCATTGAATCATTTGGTGGCATCAGTGATTTTGATGGTGAAAACTTTCTTTTTCCTTCTATTTAGTAGCCATGGCTGTTGAGAAGTTGGGACCTGCAGTAAAAGAAATAATTGTTATTTCTATAAGAATTGCTTCCCTTGATGATGGCTAAAGAAATAACTTTAGTTCAATGACTATAGTTGGTTGAACAGCTAAATTCAAAGTGGTACCTACTGACTAGTCCTATGCTTTAAAATATAGGTGGCACAAAGGACATGCTTGTTAAATTGAATATTTATTAATGAATGGATATCTATTAGTAACAAACTATTACATATTCTAAGGATCCACTGTTGGCCTTGTCTGATGAACATTTTTATCAGGAATTTAGATGATAGGACCTTATCGGTCAGCACATTCAGTGAGATTAAATACTTGTCTTAAACCAAGAAAATAAAATATCACATGAACAAAAATCCCTTGTTTCGTTATGACTACTAGTTTTAATATCTTAGTTTTTTATTACAATTAGTATTTTTTAATGCTCAATTGCACCTGGTTGGGGAAAATCTAGGTTTATAAATAGGTATTTGAAGAAACAGCTAGGGGGATTTCATTAAAAATAAATAATAGCTAAATTTTATACAAAACTTTAAATTGTGCATAGTGCTTTACATTTACTCTCCTGTTTGGCAACATATAATAACCCTTGATTTAAGATTATTATTAGTCCTGTTTTGTTTATGAGAAAACAGACTGATAAAAGTTAATTTTCTTATCTAGGATAATATAACTAGTAACTGTAAGAAGCAACATTCAAATTCACGTTTTTTCCTAACTGAAATCCCAGTGATTCAACTGCTATATGCTCTCGTTTCCTGAGTGAGCTGACCATAAGCTGCTCATACATCAATGATGTGACTGACAAAATTTAAACCTATTTGGCATGAATTAATGCATGTTTGGTGCTCAGATAACAAGAGGTCATATATTGCTGCTCCTTTTTAGTTACACATTTGTGCAGTTCTGAATACCACATTAGTATTAGAATATTGACAAATAGCAGTATATCTTCAGAGAACAAGACATTATGGAACATGAAACATTGTGAAAAGGAACTAGACATCTTTTTCCTGTGTATCACCCAATTTAAGACTTAAACTTTCCTCAAAACAAAATTTGTTATACTCCTACCCTTAGTCGATATTGTTTTTCCTTCCTTTCATCTCCACTTTAATCTAACATTCAACTTTTCATAAGGTAATTTTATACTGTTCTCAAGGTTTTGATAAATATCTTTCTTTCAGCTAAGTGATACATTAAATAAAGATCTAAGCAGAGTTAGGAAAATTTTAGTTCGAATCTGGCCTCAGACATTTATTATCTGGGTAACCCTGAAAAATCATTTAAGTGCTATCTACCTCTGTTTCTTCAACTATAAAATGAGAATAATAATAGTATCTACCTCTCAGGATTGTTGTGAGAATCAAATGAGATAACGATTGTAAAGTGCTTCAATGCCAATAGAGTACAAGCACATAGTTGTTGTTTGACAAATACCTGTTTTTAGAGAATTCAAGAGAACTCCTGGGCTATATTTGGTAAAGATTTCATCTGATATTTTTATAGTTGATGTTTTGTTCACAATACAGAAAATATGAGGGGATGGTATCAGAGAGATGCTATCAGTATACAACTAGAAAATTAGGGAGTCACAGTTGTAGTGGGATAAAAAATGATTAATAGTCTAGATATTCCATTTGGTATAAACAATGTAAAGAGAGCTAAAGTAAGATCCCCAACATGCTTGTGGACCAATTGTGAGTTATTCACATGATCTGTGACAAGAGTCAAATGAGAAAAGAGAAAGTTGTGAAGGGCAAAAAGGAAATTTCTATCTTTAGAGAACATTGCTAATTTGATAAGATCATAGATCTATTAAAATAGGTAAGAAAAAAATTTAAAGGCTTTTGTTGAGACAACTCAAAAGCTATACTATTAAGAGGTAAAAATGTCAGGGGTTAAAAGTAGAAAGCTATATCTACAAAATCATTAGGGTCAGATTAAATTATCTCTAACGTCCCTTGGGACTCTGAAATTCCAACATTCCTTCCACTTACTTCGGTGATTTCATTGGTCCCAGGACAAAGCATATCCCTGAAGTGAGATTGGAGACCATCAAACTAGTCTTTTAATTTAAAGAGAATGATAATCCCTAGGTCTTTTAGTCTAACTTCTTTAATAAAGAATTAAATTCATTTACAACAAAATGGAAGTAATTAGATTTTTAGGAGCTTAATTTGACTGCCTATAGCAATTTATAAGTCTTGGTAGTGAGGTTTCTAGCCATTGACATATAGTCAATTCATCATATCTGTTCTAGAGGAAGGGGCTAATTTTCTTGGTGATGCTAAATTTGCTATAATGGAACCATTAAATTAAAAAGGTAACCTTGGAGAAAGGTGAATTAGCAATGTAATGACTGAGGTTCTTAATAAAAGCAAGCTTGAAGTACCAGTAGTCTATTGACTTCTTTTTCAGAATTATTGGCCAGTTTTGCACTTGAAAAATGATGCAAAAGAAAGAAAAAAGAAAAATGATGCAAAGAAAAGAAAACAATAATTGAACAGTTCAGTCAATGAAATTTCACTTTGTTTAATCATTTGAATATTTTACTCAAAATAATTATTTTGACATGATTTAGCTGATTATTTTAAAAATTCATCTTCCATGCTTAGGTCTTACTTAAAAATGATGATGTGTTGTGCCACAATTCTCTTTTAATGTCCTGACCCAGTTTCCCTAATTGTCCTTTTCAGTTACTCTGCCTCAGGTTATAATCATTCCTTCTTAATGTTTGATGGGATAAAGGTCTTTATCCATTTTAGATGTCATTAGAATATCAGGAGCTTCTCTAGTACCTCCCATTATGTCATCCTAGGTACCTCCCCCCTCATTAGGTCATCCTCATCCAGGTCATTATGTCATTGTTCTTGTTACCCTATAAAAGAATCTTGTATCTGACATTTGCTGCTGGATTTTTTGAGATGATAGTCTCATTCAGCCCTAGGACCAAACCATGGATCCATTTGGTCCCAGTAAATCTCTCCATTAAATAAATTATTAAATTGTTCTCTAATCTCTTATCTTGCTCAGTTTCTCTGGCGATACAAATGTACTTTAACATAAAATTTTTAAATAATAAAGAAAAGTCAGGGATATTAAACATATTTTTTCTTCACAATAACACATAGTTATCAGTAAAACACACATGAGCAAAAATTATAGCCCTAAATAGAAACTAAATAACTAAATAGCAAATAATATGTAAGTCAAAAAAAAAAAAGGCAAATCTGTTAATGCTAATATGAAAGTAAATGTGAACATGAGAAAACAGGCCAACATTTTGGGAATGCAATAATTTTTCATGGGAAAATATATACATATACATATGTATAAATGATATAGAAAAACTTTAACAAATTGAGTTGAAAATTCAATTAAAATATTTGTTAGTTTTCAACATTACTTTTATATGAATTTGATTTCTATTTTTCCCATTTCTTCCTCTCTTCCTCCTCCCTAAGGGAGCAGTCTGATGGCTATATATGAACAATCATACCAAACATTCCTTGACACTAGTAATATTGTGAAAGAAGCAAAGGAGACAAAAAGACAAGAAAAAAAAAAAACCAACAAAAGTGAAAATAGTATGCTTAGATCTGTACCTTGACTCCACAATTCTCTCTAGAAAGTGGATAGTACTTTTTATAAGTCCCTAGGTATTAGATAACTGCCTTGCTGAGAAGAACCAAATCCACCAAATCCACCAAATCCAGTCATCTTCACAATGCTGCTGTCACTGCATTCTCTGTGCTCAACTCTCTTCACTCAGCATCAATTAATGTAATTTCATACAATTCTTAAAAAGACCTATAAAATTAACATATTATCAATCCCCAAACAGAAAATATAAACAAAGGACAAATAAATAAAATTTAAAACTTTAAAGACAACCAAACTGAAACATTGTCAAGAGAAGTTTAATATAGTAATGAAATCAGAAACCAAAGTATTTGTCAAGAATAAGAGAGGTATACAAAACAAGTACAGTTTTACAAGATTAGCTGAGGAAGGGAGAAATGACAGCTTATAGGATGATAGCTTGAGGATATAGTGGTCTAGTGAAGATTTTTCCCCCTAATAATTGGGGAATCTTGGGAATGTTTAAAGGTAATAGGAAAGGAACTAATAGAAAAGATTTATTTAAACTTGTGAAAGAGATAAACAATTATTGAAGTATCATTTTTCTGGAGAATGAATAGAACAGAATCAAGAATACATGTAAGGAGATAAACCATGGTAAGAAAGGCCATCTCATTGCCAGAAACTAGGGGAAAGGAAAAGAAAGTGGGGAAGAATGGGAAATGTTATCTGTCATAACTGAAAAATTAGGGAAACAAAATTACTTAAATAAAAATATTACTAGGTGAAATACAAGGAAATGGAGCTATCAGAAATTACTATATAAAATTATCTGCTGGCAAAATGTAAAAGGAATAATTATCTAAAAAAGTAAAGTACTTAATTAATGTAAGAGGAAAAAGCAATCTTAAATAGCTACCCATAGAAAGATAAAACGATAAAACTTTAAAATACAAAAAGATTAAGTCTGATGTATTTTTAAATGAATTCTATCAAATATTTAAAGAGTAATCAATGTTATGTTAACCAAAGTATTTTCCATAATAAAAATAGTGCTATAATAAGATCCTTTTCTGGGACAAACATGATTCTAATTCCCAAACCAAGGTATTATATATATTTTTAAAAAGAAATTGTTTATCAGTGTCATCATTAAATGTTGTTTTAAACTGTTAAATAAGATATTAGCAAAAATATTTATAGAAATGTATAAATTACTAAGTATAATCATATATATTTATTTCAAGTGTACTGTGATGAACTGAATGTAGGAAAATAATCCACCTAATTATGTAACAGTAACCCTATATTATTTTCTCTCTCTCTCTCTCTCTTTCTCTCTCTCTCTCTCTCTCTCTCTCTCTTTCTCTCTCTTTCTCTATAAGTTCATACTATAAAAACATCATGTACTAATACAAGCAAGCAACCTATCTGGATCTAGTCTTAGAGGGTTGAGTGAGGTACTGAGAAGTCATTTGACTTACTCATAGAGAAACAATTCTCTCAAAAAAGAACAGGGACTTGTAGAGACTGCATTGTGAATTGAGTCATGAGATCAAAATTCAGATTAAAAAGTGAGTGAAAGAAGAGGAAACGAAAGAAACAAGTGTGGATTTGAGAATTCTAGGAATTGGAGAAGATAAAGATCGGTATAGGATAACAGTTTGAAGATGCAGTTCTAAAATGTAGGGCAAATTTTTTCTCTCCATTTTTTTAAGCATAAGAGAATCTTGGACACATTTGGAGGCATTAAAGAAGACAGTAAAATTAGCAAATGAAGTAATGTATTTTTTTTCTTTTTTTTTTTTTGAGGCAATTGGGGTTAAGTACTTGCTCAGGGTCACACATCTAAGAAGTGTTAATTGTCTGAGGCCAGATTTGAACTCAGATTCTTCTGACTTTAATGTTATTACTTTATTCACTGCACCACCTAGTTAATGTATTTCTGAAGTAATGTATTTCAAAATGAAAATAAGGACAAAAGAAAAAACTCATAAAATATGGCCTCAATTAAATCCTTAAAATAATGTGGTCTTCAACCAAAGGAATGGGAAGAAATGAAAAGGGAAAATTTTTGAGCAGCAAAAAAAAAAAAAAATAATAAGATAACTTCTTTGGTCATTGTCATTGGGAATCATTTAAGGAAGTAAGGCCCAGTTGAAGTTTGAAAACAAATCTGTAGGATTAAAAAATTAAATAACAGAGCCTTATAACCAACATATTTCAAAGCCAGAACCTGAATCCAGTTCTTCCTAGCTTCAAGACTAGCTCTGTTATGTTGTACAAAATATTTTAAAATTCAAAAATAATTTCATGAACCAATAGGGCAAAGTTAGGAGAAAGAGGAGGACAATCTATATTATCTTTCATTTATTTATAGCTTTATAAATTTAATGCTATGCTTATCTTTATATGCTATCCCTTTCCTTTGCTTCCTCCTTTCTCCTTCTTTCTCTGTCTATCTTTCCACCTCTGTCTGTCTCTCTTTCTGTCTCTCCCTTTATAATAATATAAAAGGTAATATAATGCACATTAAATGCAATAATCAATGGTAGTTACAAAGGGTTGATGTTAGAACATGATTGCTTTTCTTCAGTAGGAGTTTTAGGCTAAGATGTTAAGTGTTCTTTCAAGAGCATATACTATATCACAAGATTTTGTTTTGTTTTATTAATGGAAGGCATTATATAACTGGAATAATGCCAAGTGCAAGGTTTATAAAAATAAAGTGCATCTACAACAATTTAAGCCAGACATTATAAAAACTGCTTTTAAAATTTCTTGACTATCTCATTGAATGTTGGAACTTGAAAGGATATTTGTCTATTATAAAACTGCTGACTTGCCAGATTAAGCCACACATATGGAAATGAAAATATCTGGGAATAAATTATGAAATTAATTTTGCATGCTCAATCCCACTTTTTCACTTCTTCAAAAGAACTATTTTGTAACTCCTTTAATGCTAAATTCTATAATAACCAATGGCTGAATTATGCATTTTTTAATGTAAAGTATGTCAATATATTTTAAAACCAACTATGAAAAAATAAATTGTCCACAAATTTCACATCTGGAATTTCTTAGTGGAAAAAGTGGGAATATGAGTGGAACTACTAAAATTGAAAAGAATTAATAATATGAATACCTAATATGGCTTAATATACTATTACATATGTATATCTTAATATAATCCAAATGATCTTTGGGTTTGACATTTTGCATGCTTCCATATCAATGCTAAGCACAGTTCCTCTCCTCGAATGCCTTAGAATACAGTTTTCTTGAAATGCTCTGATAAGTAACCAATAATCACAAAATGTATAAAGACTATCTAGAAGTCAATATACCCAGGTAAACTCAAAGTACTCATAAAAATATTCACTATTTAAACATACTTTTTACCAAAATAAAAGACAATTTAAATAATATGGGGCAACTGTCATCACTTTCAATCAGTAATTTTCATAATCCCTTGTTTATTTTTGTAACAACAACAAAAAGTTTTTTAACTTCCAATTCAAAAGATCAGTGAACCCTGAATATCATAATCTTTGAGTAATACAAAATAGAAGTTACCCAAAAAAGAAATGAAGTGATGTATGTCATTGGAGATGAATAGTTTTAAAGATGAATTGCATGGAAAATAAATCATAGAAGATAGTGATGAATGAAAGATAACTGATGGATAGCCTGGAAATGTATCTGTATGTATCCAAGAGACCTAAGACTATGCTGGCTGGATTATGTCCTACTTTGTGGCACCTACATAATCGATGACATTAGAGCACTGTATTGTTTGTTTAAAAAGTGTTGTGCATGAATTGCCAGATAAACGAATATACAAATATTAACTGTAATGGAAAGAACACTGGATTTGTAGGCCTAATAATCACGTTCAGATTTTAACTTTGCTACTTTGTATCTATGTAGTCTTAGGCAAGTTAATTTACTTGAATGATTTCAATTTCTTCATCTGTAGAATATGAACATCTGTTTTAAAAATTAATAGTCAAATCAAAGGAAATTCTGAAAGTAAATTCTATTAATTCTATCAAATGAATATATAGTAAACCAGATTTTTCAGTGCTTCAGATTTTTGCAAGAATCTTTTTCTCAAATCTAGAAAAGATAACAAAAGTAGCAATATTAAAGATGTTAAAGCAAAAGAATCTCTATATAAAATTTAAATTTTATATATACATATATATACATACATGTTCTTATATATACATATGTGTTATATATACATATATATGTGTTTTATATATATATATATACATATGTGTTCTTAACAAGCAGCTTGCCAATTTGTTGATATTGTACAGGACTATTATAAATTATTGATCAATGAATTTCAGGAAATGATAATAACATCAATATATTGAGAGAAATTTTAAATATTATCATGAGACTTCCAGAAGATGATAAATGAATGGATAACATACACTAGCTATTTGAACTACTATCTTAAAGCTTCACCAGCTCTTTTCGTTTAATAAACATTTATGCGACTTTAAAATAATTTTTGAAAGAATACTTTTTAAAAATAACCTTTTAAAATAATCAAAATATTTTACTGCAGAATTAAGTGAAAATTTTGACAATACTTTTATTTTCTCATTATTTTAACCTATAATGCAGGAAATAGAGACAGTAAAAAAAAATCTTTTTCTGGACAGCACTTTGAGTTCTTGTGTAGGGAAGGAAGGGAGAGGCTATCACTTTCTATGATATTTACAAATGGCTATGAATGAAAAAGCACATAAGCAGATGGTATACTGTGATTTGGTAACATTGCTTGTTCATAATTTCCTTGAATATGACTTGGGATTTAAAAATATTACAGAATATTAAAATTAAAATAAACAGTTCAGTTCATCCAAATCAATCTTTGATCTATTCAGGACCCCTTTTCAAATTCCTCAGAGAGATTGTTATTCACTTCTTCCCTAAATAGTGATAGGTAGCTCACTTTTTGGTAAAGAAGATTCATTTGCCTTTTTTCCTCTCAAATTTTAATATAGAAAGAGTATCAGATTCTTAATCAAGAAAGGCATTGTTCAAATCTCTATTTGAATGATTTTGCACTTTTTTTTAAACCACAGATGAACTTTTTTATCCTTCTAAGCCAAATTTCTATATCTATAAAATGATCATGCTTGTTTGACATTATTGCAAGGAATGCATTTTGGAAAGCAAACACTCTTATTTGCTTTTCTCTGAATCTAATATTTTCATTAATTCCCCGTTACTTTCCTGCCACAATTTGATTACAAGTCCCCCAAATCTATGAGAGCGATTCCATTATGATCACTACTATCTTTGACATTTCATACATATACATATACATGAACATGTATAGGTGAAAATAATTCTTGGTAAATAAGTTATATTTTTTCACAACTCTTTCAGCTTACTTTCATTTTTTCTCTTAAAGGAGTTGTTACAACACATCCTCATGGAAATTGAAATCAGGAAACAGGGCTAAATCTGGAAAGGAGGTGGGTGAGGATTTCCTGATATACTTTATGAATTCCTTCTTTGATAATTAGAAAAACAAATGTTGTTGATGCACTGGAATTCAGGAAACTTTTCTAAGAAATCTCTACTAAATTTGATAAACTAAATCACAATTGTATTCAGAACTAAAATATTTTACTGAAATGAATTTGAATACAAAGTAGGAAGATCTTATATATATTTATGGAACTTCTATGCTTCCTTTTTATAAAATAAATAAATAAACTACAAATAACCCACTATGACCAAAAAAAAAAAAAAAAAAAAGGAAAATAGGATATTTTGAAGTTGAATGAATTAGAGACAAATAAAACATTTTTTCTGATTACCTTTCATTTTTCAAGTTCAAATTTCTCCTCAAAGCCTGCTACTTCTCTCCATTCTTCCTATGTCCAGATTCTCTAATAATTCAGGAGCCAGCTCTTTAACATCCTTTATGGCTTTTCTTAGTTTTCCATTTTTTTACCTATACAAACTTACCCTTCCTAATTGTTTACAACTTTGCTATTTTCTAAGTGACAGCTAGATAATTTGACAACTAAATCAATGCTAATTGTTAGTGAGTGTTAATAGCTTTATATGCTAGAGGCTTCTTTTTAACATGTTAGTATTTTATGCAGCAACCTGTTAGTGTTAGTGGAGAAGAACTGACAATTTAATAGTTTCTTATTTTTGTATGGGTGAAACTAGATGGTGCATTGGATAGAATATCAAGAAAATGAATGTTCCTGAGTTCAAATTTGGCCTTAGATACTAGCTCTGTTTGTGGGCAAGTCACTTAACCCTGTTTTCTCGGTTTCTTTATCTGTAAAATGGGCTGGAGAAAGAAACTCTAGTATCTTTGTAAAGAAAACCACAGATGGAATCATAAAAAATTGTACACAACCAAAACAACTAAACAACAACAGTTCTACATAGGTAGTTTCCTAAATCATCTAACCTTAGATTGGGATTAGTGGGAATTGCATTTCTTTCACTCTAGGGGGCAAAGCAATATAACCTCACAGACTACTATAAAAGTATCTAAATTCTGGATTTGGATTTCAGCTTAGCTTGTCTCTAACCTCTCTTGTATTCATTTGTCTTCTATTTAAAATGAAGGATCTAAAGCAGAAGTAACTTTTCAAGTTCAAATTTTATAATTCTGTGTCATGAAAAAAATAGATATGTATATTTATATGTGATATTATAGACATGTATCTGCATATGTTGGTGTATTTCTATGCACATGGATAAATGTATCTATGTAGATGTTTCTTTTTTTGCTGAGGCAATTGGGGTTAAGTGACTTGCCCAGCATCACACAGCTAGTAAGTATTATGTGTCTGAGACCAAATTTGAACTCAGGTCCTCCTGACTTCAGGGCTGCTGCTCTATCCCCTGCGCCACCTAGCTGCCCTGATGTTTCTTTAAAAAAAAATTTAAACATTTTATTTAAAATTTAATCTTATTATTTTCCCAATTATGTGGAAAATAACTTTTAACATTTTTGTAGCTTTTTATTTTGAATTCTAAATTTTCTTTTGCTCTTTTTCTTCCTCTCTTACTGAGAAAACAAACAATTGATATAAGCTATATACATATGCAGTCATTCAAAACTTATTTCCATGTTAATCATATTTGTGGGAGGAAAAAAACACACACTCAAAGAAGCCCAAGAAAAACAAAGAGAATGTATGTTTTGATCTATATTCTGACTCCATAAATTCTTTATATCTAGAGATATAAAAATAAATTTTATTTATTTTTAGAGAGCATTTTTTTCATCATTAAGTCCATCAGAATTTTATTGGATCACATATTACCAAAATATGTAGATTATTTGCATTTCTTAATTACAAAAAGATTTCGATTACTGTATGGAATGTTCTCCTAGTTCTGCTTATTTCACTTTGTATAAGTTCACATAAATTTTATTCAGAGAGCATCCCTCTTGTCATCTCTTATGATATAATAGTATAAACATTAACATGTTCCAATCATTCACCAGTTAATGGACATTTCCCTAATTCCCAATTCTTTGCTACCATTAAAAAAGCTAATATAAATATTTTTGTACTTACAGATTTTCTTTCTTTAAAAAAAAAAGTCTCTGAATGATATTTTGGAGTCAAATGGTATACATTATATTATAGCCATTTGGGCATAATTGCAAATTGTTCTACAGAATAGTTCACTCAGTATATAATTTTACCAATAATTCATTAATGCCTCAATTTTCTTAGATCTCCAACATTTGTCATATTAGCCAATCTGATGGTTGTGGAGTAGTAGCTCAAAGTTGTTTTAAGTTTCATTTCTACAGTTAATAGTGATTTAGAAGACTTTCTTAATATGACTACAGAAAACTGATTACTTTGTCTGAAAACCACCTGTTCATATCATTTGATGATTTATCAATTGAGGAATGACTCTTATTTTTATACATTTGGCTTCATTTTCTATATATGTGAAAAATGAAACCTTTATCAGAGAAGCTTGCTATAAAACTTTTCTTGATAGTAATTATTAACAATCATGCATTTCCTTCTTTCCTAATTTTTCCTATTTATCCTACTTTCTCTTTTCACCCTGTACCTTCTCAAGTATTTTGCTTTTGACTTTTACTTCCTTCAATCTGCACTCCTTTCTATCAGTCCCCACCCACTTCTCTTATTCCTTTCCATTACTACTTTTCTATGGGTATGATATATTTCTATATCCAACTTGGTGTGTATATTGTTCTTTGTTTGAGTCAATTACAGTTACACGCTTATCCCCTTATGACCCATCTTCCCTTCCACTATAAAATCTTTTTGGTCTCTTTTATTCTACTTGTCCCTTTCTACCTTCCCCAATGCATTTCTATTTCTCATCACTTAATTTAAAAAAATAATAATCATTGCATCAAATTCAACTCATATCCATGTCCTCTGTCTTCATATACTTCTTTTAACTGTCCTAATAGTGAGAGAGTTTTTGGAAGTTATAACCTTATTAAATATCTTATCATTTCTCTTTCCGGCTTCTCTCGAATCTTGTATTTGAAAATCACATTTTCTATTTAGCTTTGGTCTTTTCATCAACAATGATTAAAGTACTTCTGTTTCAATGTCTATCTAGTATTTCCTCTGAAGGATTATACTGTTTTGCTGGGTAGATTATTCTTGGTTATAATCCTACTTCAGCTGCCTTTCAGAATATCATATTCCCATTCTCTAATTTAAAGCAGCAACAACTAAATCTTGTATTATCTTGACTGGGGGTTCACAATATTTGATTATTTTCTTTCTGGCTAATTATAGTTTTTCCTTGACCTGGGAGCATTGGGAATTTTCATTTGGGGATCTCTTTCAGGAGTTGATCAGTGGATTCTAGTAATTTCTATTTTACCTTGTTTCTAGGACATAAGGGAAATATTTATTGATTATTATTATTATTGTTATTATTATTTTTGCTGAGGCAATTGGGGTTAAGTGACTTGCCCAGGGTCACACAGCTAGGAAGTGTTAAGTGTCTGAGACCAGATTTGAACTCAGATCCTCCTGACTTCAGGACTGGTACTCTATCCACTGTGCCACCTAACTGCCCCCTGCCCTTGATTATTTTTTGAAAGATGTTGTCCAAGCTCTTTTTTTTAAAAAGTAGTATGGCTTTCAGGTGCTCCAATAACTCCTAAGTTATTTCTTTTGCTCTGTTTCCCAGGTAAATGTTTTATTTTCAATGAGATATTTCTCATTTTTTCTGTTTTTCATTCTTTTGATTTTGTTATATTGTTTCTTGATGTTTTGTGGAGTTATTTGGTTCTATTTGCCCAATTCTAGTTTTTGAAAAATTATTTTGTTCAGTGCATGTTCTGTTTATTCCATTTGGCCAAATTTACTTTGTAAGGAGTTTTTTTCCTGCAGTCAATTTTTGTAATTCTTTTCCCCATTTGACCAATTATGCTTTGCAAGGCATTCTCTTCATTGGATTTTTGAACCCCTTTTGCCATAGGATATTAGTTTCTTCGATATTTTTGTGCCTCCTTTATCAAGCTCTAAATTTTTTTCATGATTTTCTTATATTTCTCTCATTTCTCTTCCCATGACACTTCAGCTTCTCTAATTTTATGTTAAAATCCTTTTAAAATTTCTTCTGTGGCCTCAGACCAATTCATATTTTTCTTTGGAGCTTTGGATAACTTTGCTTTCTTCCTCTGAATATAGAAACTTTCTATAATGAAGATCTTTTTCTGTTGTTTGCTCATTTTTTTCCCAGTTTAACTCTATGTTAAAGTCAGATTTTTCTTCTGGAGTGAAGGAGACACTGCCCCCAAGCTTTAGGAATTTTATACAGCTGTTTTCAGAATCAAGTCTGAAGACCTGTAAGTTTTCAGTTTTTCTGAAGTGGTATCATCAAGGGGAAGTATGTTTACTACTCTTCTGGCCTATGCTCTAATTTTGTTGCTCTGAGCAACCTCAAACAGTCTTTTTTACATTATAATTGTGAGCAAGATCATAGTTCCCCTGGGGGTACAAGCTTTGAAGTGTGATAATATTACCTCTCATCTTGGGACTGAGATCAAGGACTATAGTCCAGAGGCAAGTATAGACAATGAAACAAAGTCCTGCCCCAGGGCCAGAAAAAGGACCCCTATGATGACCTTCTGACTAATTGTCTGGTGCCTTACCATCAGATGGCTGAGAAGTCTGGATATCATTGCTGCTGTCACTGATTCAGTTGCCTTCAAAACCTACTGCTCTATACTGGACTGTGCTCCCCTTTCACTCTGATATAACAGACCTTTCCTACCCACTTTCAAAGTTATCTTCAACTGATTTTTTTTTTTTACTCTGTCCTTTTCTTGGCTCAGCTCTTCTAAAATTGATTTTGAGGCATTATTAAAGTTATTTGGAGGGGTTAGGAGAGAGCTCAGGCAAGTGCTTGCCTTTTCTCTACCAGATGCCAGCTATATATGTTTCATAATAGAAAATCAAAACTTTTGTTTTCAAGATAACAAAATTTGCTTGAAGAAATGACCTATTAGTCATTAACATTTCATGTTATTTAAGCTCAACTTTCCCTTGCAATTGCACAGCAATCATTTAATTTTTAATTGCTGTTTTATATAACTTCATAGAAAGTTATCCAAGGGGGGGATGGAGCCAAGATGGAAGAGAGGAGACACTTCTTTTTTCTGAGCTCTCTTCATGTCCCTCAAATTAACAGCTAATTAAGCTTCTGAGCTGGTTTTGGAATGACAGAACCCACAAATATTTGGAGTTTAATAAAATTCCAGCAGAAGATAAATTGGAAGATCTCCAGAAAAAGGCTGTTTCAAATCGAGCATTGTGGGAGGCAGGCCGAGCATAGGTGGGCCAAGCACAGGGAGCCAATAGTCATACGGAAGGAGGAATTTACAGCAGTTTTGGCTACTCTGTCTTGATTGCAAGCCAGTAGATCAGCAAATTTGCTATAAGACATCCAATACAAATACAAAAGGCAAATTGTGAGCACCTAAACCCCAGAATATCATGGAACTCAGAAGTTAGTCAGCACTTACCAAGCTCAACCACTGTTGCCTATGGAGGAAGCTTGGATAATCTCCCTTTTGCCTTAAAAGCACTGTTTAAAAAAAATTAGCAAAAAAGCAAAAAGAACTCTGACCATAAATAATTTTTTAACAGAGAAAGAGAAGAACAGATTTCAAATCCTGAGGACACTAAAAACAAATCATATCCAGATGAAGCACCCTAGGCTGATTTGAATAGTTCCCCATCATCTCACAAGTCTATCTTGGAAGAATTAAAAAGGATCTTAAAAGAGAGTTAGAAGAACAATGGGGAAGGAAATGAAAACTTTGCAAGAGGTTTTGGAAAAGGAAACATTATCTGAAATTTTTTGAAGAAAACTTACAAGTAGATTTAGTGAAATGGAAAAGACATATAACTCCTTAAAAATAGATTTGACAAAATGGAAAAAGAAAGCAACTCCTTGAAAAACAGATTCATGAAATGGAAAAATAAAACAACTCTTTGAAAAACAGAATTTGCAAAATGGAAAAAAATCCAAAGAACAAAATAACTCATTTAAAGATTCAATTGGCCAAATATAAATGGCACTAAAATAACTGAAGAAAATAATTCATTAAAAATAAGTGAACAATATAAATGTATGACTCAATAAGACATAAAGAATCAAACAAACAAAACCAAAAAAAAAAAAAAATAGAAAAAAATGTAAAATACTTCTCTGGAAAATCAACTGACCTGGAAAATAGATCTAGGAGAGACAATCTAAGAATTATTGAACTTCCTGAAAACCATGATGAAAAAAAAGGGCCTAGGCATTATCTTTCAGGAAATTATGATGGAAAATTACCCTGATATCTTAGTATTATAAGGTAAAGTAGCCATTGAAATAATTTACCAATCTCCTCCTGAAAGATACCCCAAAATGAAAACTCTAAGGAATATTGTACCTAATTTCTGAACTATTAAACCAAGTAGAAAAAAAAATATTGCAAGCAGCCAGAAAGAAATAATTCAAATACTGAGGAGCCACAATCAGAATTATATATCTCATTATATACCTCAACAATGATACTGTTTGAGGATGTATTCTGATGGAAGTGGATCTCTTCGATAAAGAGAGCTAATTCAGTTTCAATTGATCAAGGATGGACAGAAGCAGCTACACCCAAAGAAAGAACACTGGGAAATGAATATAAACTGCTTGCATTTTTGTTTTTCTTCCCGGCTTATTTATATCTTCTGAATCCAATTCTCCCTGTGCAACAAGAAAACTATTCGGTTCTGCACACATATATTGTATCTAGGATATACTGTAACCTATTCAACATGTAAAGGACTGCTTGCCATCTTGGGGAGGGGGTGGAGAGAGGGAGGGGAGAAATCGGAACAGAAGTGAGTACAAGGAATAATGCTGTAAAAAATTACCCTGGCATGGGTTCTATCAATAAAAAGTTATTTAATAAAAAAAAAATTAAGTACTTACTATATAAAACCAACTTTTATAAAAAAAGAAAGTAATCCAAACTTTCTTCTCAACCCCAAAAGTGTAATCTTGTCATCCCTTTCTTATCCAACTTCATTGAAAAGATTAAGGGCTTCTTTTGTGTTCCCTCATTTCACTTTTTCTCACCATAAAATCTCTCTACAATATTAATTTTTATTACTTGTCCTCTTTGCTCCTTTCTCAGAATGATGAAAACTTTCTCTCCCAAAGCCGAGTCTTCTGCTTATACCCTGCTTACATTTACTTTGGCTGAATTCCTCATTGATCATTGCCTTTCTCACAAAGCTATCTTCCTCCTACTCTGCATTTATGTTGTACATACTGATATATGTACATTTTATCTTCTTCTTTGGAACTCCTTGGGGAAGGAGATATTTTTGCATTTTTTATCCCCAGTTCTTCGCATAATAATGTCTATTATTCTTTAAGTATACTTGTGCTTACTGATTGATCAATTCTATTCCTGCTCTTTATAAATGTGATTAGTTCCCCAATCATCCCAAGAAAAAGACAAAAAAAACCTTCTTTTGGGACTATCATCCCTATCATCCTTACTGTATCACTCTCTTTACCAAACTAAACTTCTAAAAATAAAAGGGTAGATTTAATGGACAATTTTATCATCTTTTACCTTAATGGCCTGTAAAAAATGATGCTTTTATTTTATTTTTTGCAGAGAAAAAAAATTGGGGTCATGACAAAAGATAATTTTTCTGGAAAAGTTAAGTATAATCATGTATGGGAAAATGAATATTTAATGGCCTGAAAGGCTTTCAGGTATTTGTGACAAAAACAGCACAAATCTTAGGGAAGAGCTGAGATACAACATCCAGGAAAACTATAAACCCTAAGAACTAATTATAAGGGATTCAATAAAGGTCAAATCATTTACTTTTTAAATATGAAAATATCAATTCTTTTATGGCTATCATATTTATTTGGATAGTTTCAAAAAAAGGTTTGGGCTTATCTTATATCCCATACCAAAATAAAGTCAAAATGGGTTCATGAATTAGACATAAACAGCGATACTACAAGCAAATTAGGGAAACACTTGGTCTCCTTATTTGAATCTCTGAAGCAGGGAGGAATTTATGGACAAAGAAGAACTAGAGAACATTATCAAATACAAAATGAATAATTTTGATTACATGAACTTAAAAAGGGTTTACACAAATAAAATCAATCAGCCAAAATTAGAAGAGAAGCAGAAAGCTGAGAAACAATTTTATTGTCAGTGCTCCTGATAAAGTCCTCATTTCTAATAGAGAGAACTGAGTCAAATTTTAAAAGAAAAAAGTCATTTCCCAAATTTTAAATGGTCAAAGCATATAAACAGATAATTTTCAGATAAAGAAATTAAAGCTATTTATTGACTCTGAAAAAATGAAAATTAAAACAGTTCTGAAGTACCACTTTACACCTAACAGATTAGGTAAGATGACAAGAAAAGCCAATGATAAATGTTGGAAGGGATGTGGGAAAACTGGAACACTAATGCATTGTTGATGGAGGTGTGAACTGACCCAACTATCCTGGGCAGTAATTTGGAACTTTGCCCAAAGGGCTTTTAAAATTTGAATATCCTTTGGTACAGTATTCTCCTACTGGATCTGTATTGCAAAGAAATAATAAAAGAGGGGAAAGGATTCCCGTGTGCTAAAATTTTTGTAACAGCTATTTTGTAGTGGCAAGGAATTGAAAATTGAAGGGAAACCCATCACTTGGGGAATGGTTGAATAAGTTACAGTATAGTATAGATAGATAGATAGATAGATAGATAGATAGATAAATAGATAGATAGACAGATATAGATATAGATATAAATAGTGTAATATTATTGTTTCATAAGAAATGATGGGCAGGCTGATTTCAGAAAAGCCTGAACAGACTTACATGAACTTATGCTGAATGAAGTGAGGAGAACCAGAACATTGTGCACAATAACAAGATTATGTGGTGATCAACTATTATAGTCTTAGTTCTCAGAAATGCAGTGACTCAAGACAATTTCAATAAATTTGGGATAGAAAATGTCCTGCATGCAGAGAAAGAACTGTGGAGACTGAATGTGGATCAATGCATAGTGCTTTCACCTTTTGTTGTTGTTATTGTTTGCTTTTTCTTTCTAATGTTTCTCTTTTGGTCTGATTTTTCTTTCACAGCATGATACATAGGGAAATATGTTTCAAAGGATTGAATATATATAACCTATATTGCATTGCTTGCTGTCTTTGGAAGGATGGAAGTAAGGGAGGAAAGGAGAAAAAATTGAAACAAAAAATTAAAAAAATGGATGTTGAAAACTATCTTTACATTTATAAGGGAAAATAAAATACAATTGAGAAAAATTTATATATAAATTATATATATATATATATATATGTAAAGGAAAGACTTGGACTGAACTGAGTATGATGGGGTGAATGTGTAGAGAGAGATAAAAGAACAATTATCCCATACAAAAGAGGGACAAAAAAGAAAAATCAATACCAAAAAGGTGGTAAGGTGTGTAATACCGAAACCTTACGCTCATCAGGAGTGGGTAACAGAGAGAACACATTGTATGTTTAGAAGAATATTATGATCTTCTAAATTCAGAAAGAAATGAGGGCAATAGATTGGGGGAAAATAAGGAAGGGATTCATGGAAGAGTGGGTAGGTTAAGAAATAGAAGGTCAAGGTAGGAGATAGAAATAAGGTGGAGAAGTGAGGACAGAAACATGATGATAAAGGAAGGGAGAGACAATAGGAAAGAGTTAAATATATAACAGGAAATTATAGGTATGAGGTGAATGGGATTAATTTATTTGTGAAATGTAATGTTATAGCAGACATAAAAAGGGAATTTAAAGGATATTGTTTTTTGGAAATGCTATAAAATAAGAAATATACAAAAACCTAAAATAAAGCGTTTGATTTATTACATAAAAATGCTGGTGTGGTGATCATGATTTCAGACAAAGTTAAAATTAAAATAGATTTATTCAGATGAGAAAAATAGGGAAAATACACTATATTTCAGCCATATTCTTCAATATTCTTTTAAACCATTTAAAATAACCATGGAATATAAAATATCTGAGAGTATACCTTCCAAAACAGACACAGGAATTATATGAATATAATCATAAACACTTTTTATGCAAATAAAGTTTTTTTCTAAATAATTGAAGTAATATTTATTGTTCCTGAGTAAAGTTTATATATATATATATATGTGTGTGTGTGTATATATATATATATATATATATATATATATATATATATATATAGATAGATAATTTACCTAATTTATTTATATAATGCCTTCCCAATTAAATTACTTTAAAATTTCTCTAACTAATTTAGTAAGTAGTATACCCCCAGGCCTAGATTTTTAGTTGAAAAGTGACTACTTATCTTGGAGTTTCAGCCACTCAATAACAGGGAGTTCCAGTTACTGGGAGTGGTCCTGGACTACTACTCAATAGGAATATCAGGCCCAGAATACCAACTGAATGAGACCACTTAAATTTGAACTACTGGGAGTGGTTATGGGTTAATCAGCATCTCAATAGAGGGTGCAGTTTGTCCCTGCCAAGATTTCCAACAGAATGAAATCTCTTACCTGCCCTGAAGGGTGGGTCTCTGTCAGGAGAGCGTTTCAGGGTTCACCCTCATCAATAGCACATGTAATAAGCCTTAAAAAAAAAGAAGATTCTAAAAAGATGGAAATCATTTGGAAATAGCATATAGGCAAACCCTAGATTATTATTAAGTTTATGCAGGGAATAACTTATAAGAAATCATGGAGGCAAGAAACAAGGTGATAAGTTTAAGGAATGAATGAGATAAAATGAGATCTTTCAAGACAGTTGTGAAAATCGAGTAAGGCTTCATCTATTTCAAAGTTTGAGTAGGCCTGAAGGACTTTAAGGTCAAGGGCATACTTAGTGTCTCCTCCCTGCAAAGTGTCTCCTCCCTGCTATCTTAAGGACATACTTAAAGTCTTCCTGCTATCTCCTCCCTGTTAGCCCCCTAAGGACACACTTAAGTCCCCTTCTTGTTATCCTCCCTATTTCAGCCAAATATGGGCAACTATGTACTTGTTGGTCAAGTTCAATTTCTTGGATAGTTCCCGCGTTTAGAATGTAAGATCCTCAGCCAATAAAGATGAGGGTCAGTGGTGGGAGGGAGAATTTGCGTTAGGGATAAAAGCGCTGACCCTACCCTCTATGGTGCCTCCTCCCTTCGATTGTCTGCTCGAATGGTGGGATGCCGTTCTCCAGAATGTAAATAAACTTTGCTTTGCTTCTAGAGATCTATCCAGTTGTTTTATTAATGGTTTCTGACCCAGACAGGAATAATAGCTTAAAATATAGAATATGTAAAGCACAGGAATAGGAAATAAAATTAAAAATATTAATTGGAGCTGGATTCTGATGCATCTTTGCTACCAAATCAGTTTGTCAGCGAGAGAAGACTATTCAGGTTGTTTTAAGATGAAATTTCCTTTAATGGAAGAAAATAGAAGACAGTACTGTTGAGGTCTAGCTTTGGGGTACCTAAATGAAATTAGGGTTAAGGTCTAGTGGCAGGTTTGGGGTACAGATTCGTCACAAGGGGTCTAGTAGCGGCATGAGTTCCCAATAAAAGCATTTATTGGCCCGGAGAGCTAGATTGATAAAAGAGGTTTATTATTGGATAAGCAAAGTTAAAGTATAGGCGAAGGTAGAGATAAGGAGAGCACTGGACAGAGGGTCCAGTGGACAGAGGGTCCTCACATGGTAGCCATGTTTGGAATCTTTGCAAAGAGGGGTTCCCAGCGTGGCCTTTTTATAATAGGAGACTTAGCTCGAGGGGCTTTCGGGTGTAGCCCCAAAGTTGGCTCAGATACGGGTGGGGCTGGATACAGGTCAGATCTTCTATTGGAATTCAAAGGGACCAGGATTTGTGAGTTAAAGGGCAATTTACATTATTAACTAGGAGAGGGTGGGAATCTAGAAAGGAATCTTTCCTGCATCAGTACCATTCACAATTTGGCAAATAAAGATTTTTTAACCAAAAAATGGACAAAAGTAATTTCAAAATGTTAATTTAATCACAAGGTTTTGGGGAACAAAATCAATGAATACAAAGTGTAGAACATTTCTAATTAATTTTTTTCCTCAGATTTTAATGAAGAAATCTAATATTGAATAAATGTCCTATTATATTCATGTACTAAAATTTTCTCTACATACTCCTAAAAGGAAAAGCATCTGCTGTTTCAATTCTGTTACCAAAACCAAAACAAACAAACAAACAAAAACAGGATAGAGAGCAGGAAGATACTATTACTATTGCCACTCAGGCTTTTTAAGCAAATAAATGATATTAGTACTATTGGTGCCTTATAAAATTCTTCTGGCAACTGTGTTTATGGAGGATTCCTCAAGAAGGGGAGAAATTGAAAACAGACTAAATCATTAAGAGGCTACGACAGTAGTTTAGGAAAGAGTTGAAAAGAGCCTGAACTAAAAATTATTATGTGAGTGAAGAAAAGGAGAGAGATATAAGAAATGTTTGGGAAATGGAATTTACAAAATTCTAAAAATGATTGATTACTGTGATAGGAAAGCAAAAGTATGCAAAGAACTAATATAAGATGAGTGTGAAAGGTTCAAAGCAAAAGTCTAAAATATGTGAAAAGAAATCTAGAGTGAAAACTTAAATGTGAATGTGTCAGAGAAGATATCTCAGAAAATATTGAATTTGAATTGGATCTTAAAGGAAATGACTTTAACAGAGAGAGAGGGATATGTAGAATTTATGGGACTGATCTGAACAAAGACATAGATTAAGAGAGAGCATGGCAAAAATCAGGAAAAGAGTAATTTTCTTTGACAGGATTACATTCTATTTCTAAATCTGCTCTAGCACCACACCATATTGCCTTAAAAGAATCTGAGCTCAGTATTATTTCTTCACAAATTCTGATGAATTAAAATAAGATACCTTTTATATAAAACTGTTATAAGGTACATGATTACCTACTACTATATAATTACATTGTCTCTTCAATCTGTCAGCACAATTAAAGCTATTATGAGGCTAATATTTACTCATCACAGAATTTTACAAGTGGATATTTTGTATACCTAAAGTCTAGATAAGAACATGTCCTCCTCAAATAGTTAAAAAACATGTATTAAAGACCATTATTCTATGCACTGGGTTTGAAAATATAAAAGTGAGACAATGAGATTGTCTATATGCTTTTCTTTTTTATTAAAGCTTTTTATTTTCAAAACATATGCACAGATAATTTTTCAACATCGACCCTTGCATAGCCTTGTGTTTCAAATTTCCCCCTCTTTCCTTCTATTCCCTCCCCTAGATGGCAAGCAATCCAATACACGTTATATATGTTAAAATATACATTAACATATTTATACAATTCTCTTGCTGCACAAGAAAAATCAGAAAAAAAGGAGAGAAAATGAATAAGAAAACAAAATGCAAGCAAACAACAAAAAGTTAAAATGTTATGTTTTGAGTCACACTCAGTTCCCACAGTCCTCCCTCTGGGTGCAGATGGAAGAGGAACATCTATCATGATCATTGTATAATCTATTGCTATGTATAATGATCTCCTGGTTCTGCTCATTTCACTCAGTCTCAGTTCCTATAAGTCTTTCCAGGCCTCTCTGAAATCATCCTCCTGGTCATTTCTTATAGAATAATAATATTCCATAATATACATATACCATAATTTATTCAGTCATTCTCTAATTGAGGGGCATCCATTCAGTTCCAAGTTTCTTGCCACTACAAAAAGAGTTGCCACAAACATTTTTGCACATGTGGGTCCTTTTCCCTCCTTTAACATCTCTTTGAGATATAGACCCAGTAGGAACACTACTGGATCAAAGGGTATGCACAGTTATATAACTCTAAGCATAGTTCCAAATTGCTCTCCAGAATGGTTGGATCCATTCACAGTTCCACCAACAATGTATTAGTGTCCCAGTTTTCCCACTTCCCCTCCAACTTCATCATTATCTTTTCTTGTCATCTTAGCCAATCTGAGAGGTGTGTAAAGGTATCTCAGAGTTGTCTTAATTTGCATTTCTCTGATCAACAGTGATTTAGAGGAGTTTTTTTCATGGGACTAGAAATGGTTTTAATTTCTTCATCTTAAATTATCTGTTTATATCCTTTGACCATTTATCAATTGGAGAATGGCTTAAATTCGTAAAAATTTGATTCAATTTTCTATATATTTTAGAAATGAAGCCTTTATCAAAACTCTTAAACATAAAAATGTTTTCCCAATTTATTGCTTCTCTTCTAATCTTATCTGCATTCATTTTGTTTATACAAAAACTTTTAAAGTTAATATAATCAAAATTATCTATTTGATGTTTAACTAAGAGTTCTACTTCTTTGGTCACAAATTCTTTCCTTCTTCCCAGATCTGAGAGGTAAATTATCTTATGTTCTTATAATTTGCTTATAATATCACTTTTTATGAGACTGTCTATATTCTACAAGAGATATTCAATACATTTTGTGGAGTGAAGTAACCAGGAGAAGAATCCTTCATTTAATGTTTACAATTGGCAGAGGAAGAAAAAGACAGTAGATTATCACAATGATTCAATTATATTCAGTGTTAATATTGATTTAATTAATTTGTTCCCGATGAGATGAATGGTTGCACAATAAAAGAACAGGAACTTGTCTTCTTGTTCTGGCATTGTACTGCAGGAAATGAAATGTAGTCCAGAAATTTAAGGTTGATAGGTATAGGATAATGTGATGATGATAGAATAATTATCTAATCTGGACATCCTTGCTCCCGGACAAGTCTCCAAGTTGAATAGATTAATTTCCATGTGATGGAAGGAATGCAGGATTTCTGACTGTTTGGCTATGGAATATTTCTTTTCTCTAAAAGGAGAGGTAAAGAGTAGCAAAGCAAACAGCATGACACTTCACACAAAATCAACTGATGACCAAATTGAGATTCTCCAAATTAAGTTCTTCTTGTACACTAACATAATTTGCAAGCACCTAGGCTTATCTTCAAATCACAATTTAAAAATGGAATAAGAGTGTAGTGGAGAATTTTTTCCAGGGTTTTTATTCAAACCTTCAAGCTTATTGGTATAGGTGAGTAGGTGAGTAGGAATAAATTGGATATAATTGGAATTTACATTGACATGCCTTTTAAAACTAAATTGCAGAGGATTATTTTTAAAAGAGAAGAGCATGTTTGGAAACAATACTAAAAATTTAATCCTTAGACTTTATTTGGTACTCTATTATCTTTATAAGTCTCTTTCTGCAAGTACCAATTTTCTTTTAAAGTTTTCATCAATAGTTCACAGAATGAAATCTTTTTTTTTTCTTTGACACTATGAGTTATCAAAGCATTTCCTCCAAGGCTGGCTTTGTACTATCACAGACAATAGATTACATGGATACTGACCACCACAAGATTAGATTGGATGCCATGGGAATTCCTTTTCATGTTGTAGTTCTTCATTCAGTATATACAGCATTCAAATGTCTGTTTTCTGAAAGTGAGTTTTTCCTTAGTGGAATGATTGTTCCAGATCTGATTTGATTTTCATTTACTTTAGATGAAACAGCATATAGCTTTCCAATTGGATATGGCACCTAGTTATATCTGGTGTCTGCTTATCCAATTCTCTGGTTTTCTTTAACTACATTTTTCTCCTGCAGAAAACAATACACAACAAAATATCCCTCTTAATAAAAGATATTCAGCTGTTTCAAATGACCTATAAAATTGTGTCTTGCATTTAAAAAAAAATCATGCTTATGACAACTCCTTTTTTTTTTCTTTGACACTATGAGTTATCAAAGCATTTCCTCCAAATAATAGCCTATACTTGGTACTTGTGACTGCAGAAGCATAGTTATAGAGTTGAAGCAGGGACTAAGCTTTGGGAGGATATGGGACTAAAGCATCAATGATATTTAGCAAAATTTTTTGAGGACTGTATTGTTCACCTCCTGATATGAAGGGGCTAGAAAAGATATCCTAAAAATTAATCTGCTGCACTAAACCCAACTCTGACCTGCTTCTGAGTTATATAAGGATCTTTTCTTACAATCTAAGGAATATTTAAAGGTCTTAGGTAAATTTTTACATTTCATGGGACAGGTTTTGTTCAAATATGTGCTGTTAACAAGAGAAAAATTTGAACTCAGGCTTTCTGAGTCTCAAATGAATAATCTTTTCATTATCCCTTTTGAATGGGATAAACTGAATGAAGACCTCTCATAAGAATATGGCTTCCACCTATGCCCTAATTGTGACTTGAGACTTTACAATAGCAAGTTGAGCTATAGCTAAAAGCTGCAGGTGTTAGATTTTCTTAAATAAACAAAAATTTCCCTTCTGTTCCAACCAGAACCATCTTTTCATTAGCATTAAGTACCTAAAGAGTGTTATTGACTAGTATTTTTTTTTCCTGGGGTACATATTTAGTCTCGGGATAAATTAGAACTCTCCAGCCAATGGAAGAAAAGGTCAGTAAAGAGGTGTGGGGCTTCTGAGTTAGGATCTTTGCACTCATCTACTGACACTTTGTCTACTGGGAGTTGCCCTTTCTCAAGATCGTAATAAATCTTTTTTTTTTTTTTTCTTTTTATCTTGAGAGTCTCTGATTTTAATTTGGGTAAGGGTCGCTGACCCACACACTTTCTCTGTTGGGAAAGAAAGCCAATAATTCATATGATCCATAATTCACATGATTACTATGTGAGATCTCAACTAATATTCAGTAATCTACTCCCCCAAAAATCAAAGCAAGATAAGTACAATGAAGAATTTGGGGGTTGGGAGGAGCAGATTTTCATTACCTAATACAATAGAAAAGGCATTGAAAACTGAATTCCCAAATGCTTAGCCCACTATCCCCTTTCTCTTTTCTCTCCGCTTGCAAGGTCTATGCATTCTTTAGAAAGAAAAGCAACATGATGCTGACATGAAAAATGGGGTTAATGAACTGGGAAAATGTGTAATGTAAACAAAAGCATTTCAGCAAAACAGAATTTGCACCTTCTGCTGTATAAACAGTGAACACAAACTTCAGAAATTAACCAGGTTTTTTCCTACCTTCTTTTAAATTAATTTGAACAGTTAAGCAGATTGCATGTATTTAGTTCCTTTTGGCATGCTAAAGAAGTTAATCATCTTCTGGGCCTCTGGGAAAGGGGATTGTTTCAGTTCCCTGTACAGTGTCACACATAGGGGTCCTTTGTAAATAGCCTTGCGTGTATCTATACGCTGCATCAGATTTTTCTTACATAGATTTCCAAACCACTCAAAAAGAATTTAAAGGGAAAGAAAAAAGCTATCAAATAAAACTTGAGTAGAGTTTAAAGCTAATGAAGACTAAATCAAAAAAAAAAAAAAAGTTTACATAAAATTAACAAGGACATAGCACCCTACCCTGCTTTTATTTGCATTCAAATACTACTTATAGATTTTCACTTATCCAATTCTTTTTGATACTCAAAGGCAAATAAGCAATTGGAAAAGTCCTCAGGAAATTACCTATCTGGAAGATTTCTATGAAAAATACTCCTACCTTTTACTGTATAGTGTTATTTAATAGACAAATATTCCCCAACCAAATATAATCCAATTCCAGTTCCAAAAATATTCTTGTGTGTGATCAAAAAGTCCAGACCAAAAGATCTAGAGATAAACTATGTCAAAAAGACCTGAAAAAGATATTTGAATTAATTCTTGCCCTTTTTTTGCCCTTTTAATTCTTTCTGACAGTATCTGCATACTACAAAATGACTGTATTGTCCATTTTTCACAGTAATCATACATACGCTTATTACATAAGTGAGAATATGTTTCTATCTGAACAAGAAATCCACAATCTAGGTAAAATACAATTACCTTTCTTCATCTATGATTCTATCATCATCACACAATTTACAAGTCTTAATTCCTGTATTTTTAGAGGCTTTTCATGTACAGTTTAGTATTCATCTGTTTTCAAAAGGTCTGCTACAGAATAAATTGAAAAGGTTTTTTTCTGCCAAGAATATTATATAACTTTAGCTTGGGAATAACTATCACTCTGCTAGAATTAATCAGCTTCTCCAAAGGACAAATAAGATTGCACAAACTGCCAACAAGAACCTAAATTGTAAGATAAAATGAAAGAAAAGGATTGGTGCTCAGTTAGAATGCTTTTTACCATTTAGAATAAATATCTACTGATGAGATCCCAAGTTGAAGACAATTCTTGAATGTACCATTTGAAAGAATTTCAAGATTTTTATCTTTAAAAGATACAGGAAAGCTCCCTTTAGAAAAAAGCAATTGACAGCTAGAGAAAGGAAAATTGCAGTAAAGGTGTTATAAGGGCTTCAAGTGGTGCTATGTGTATTGAAGCACATTTGTTGCTTATCTTATCTGTGTGTACATAAAATGAAATATCCTGTTGACACAAAATGTATTATCTGATGGATTACTGAAATTTTAAAAAGATACATTTCATTTCTTCAAGAAATAAATCATAAGTCATACTGTTAATGACCTGTTCCATTATATATGATGACATATAAAGTGAATTTATGTTTTAAACATGATTTATTAATTATTCATCTTATAGTGATAAAACTGGATTTGGAATTGCACTGCTATAAAGAATTCTCAAATGAGGAAACTTCTTCTACTAATGCAGATTGGTACCTTCTCTGTAATTTACTAAACTTATAGAGTTCCTTGGAATCCCAAGAAATAGAATAGGTAGCCCAATTAGTAAGCATGAGGGCTTGCATCCAGGTTTTTCTGCCTCCAAAACATGCTCTCTATCTAATTTGCTATATTGCCTGTTAATTTATTGAATTATTCAATATTTATTCACTATTGATATTTTCTCTATACCTTTTTAGTTGTTGAGTCATCTTTTGGTCATGTTTTTCTCTCTGTGACCCTATTAAGGGTTTTCTTGGCAGAAATACTGAAGTGATTTGCCATTTTTTTCCCTCCAGCTCATTTTACATATGACAAAACTGAGTAAGCATTTTTAAGGGACTTGTCCAAAGTCACTGGCTAGTAAATGTCTGAGACTGGATTTAAACTTGTGTCTTCCTGATTCCAAGTTTGCCATTCTATTTATTGTGTCACCTAGCTGTTCTTTCTCTATACTATTTATTTGATGTTTACTGTTAAGGTATGTCATAAAGTATATAGAGAACTTACTTAAAATCAGTGAATAATAGATTTATAGATGGGCCTATTTTAAGAACAAAAATTTGATTTCTGCCTCCTTCCAGGTAAAATAAATTCTAAATCATATTTATAGATGGCTTTTACATTTACAGTATACTTTTCTCACAACAGCCTGAGAGCATAGATATTATAAGTATTAGTAGTTTTCTTAATAACTTGTTTTGCTCACAAAACTCTTAAGATCAGAAATGGAACTCCAACTCAATTCTTCTGATTAAAAATTCAGTGTTCTTTCCACTTTATAATTCATCCCATGTACTAGCATTCCTAGAAATATTCTTGAAGAACTATGTCATTTAAATATATTTACACAGAAATAAAAAGACACATCTCGTTATCTATGTTTGTATCCATTTCTGTATATCTATGGCCTGATTGAGGTATTAGTAATACGGTCACTGATAAGAAAGGTATAGACAATCTGGACAACATAGCAAAAACAGAGAAACATTTTGCCAACAAACGTGAGACTTAGACAACAAAGCTGAACACTACAGAATTGACAATTTTGAATTGTAATGCTGAAGATTTTTGAAAGTCCTTGAACAACAAGGAAGTCAAATCAGTCAATACTTAAATTAATTCAGGCTGGAATTAATTCACTGGAATGTCAAATGCTGAAGTTAAAGCTTAAGAACTTTGGCCACATAATGAGAGAAAAGGATTCATTGAAACAGAACCTGATTTTAGGAAAGATTGAAAGCAAAAGAAAAAGGGGATGGCAGAGAATGGAATGAATAGATTATATCATGGAAACAATAAACATGGATTTGGAAAGACTCAGAGAGATAATGGAGGATAGAAGGGTCTGGTGTGCATGATATACATGGGATCAAAAATAGAACAGAGCATTCGGATCACTATTAAACAACAATTATTTATATTTACTATTTCTTACATTACAATAATACTCATTTTATTTGTGTTCTATAATTTGCTCAGCTGTTCCCCAATCAATGAGTTTTGTTTCCTCAGTTTCCTTCTCTCTCAATCAAAGTAAATAATCTAAAAGAACACTATAACTTCTGGAGTTCTATTATTCTAGCTACTTACCAAGCATTATTTTGTACCAGGAATTTATCTGTGCACCACAAGGGTTCAAAAGGAGATGTAAACATGACTTATAATATAAGAAATCTGTTTGGATGTCATTAGGGAATAGAAATTAGAGGTTTTGTTTTATTTCCAGTTTTCTCATACTACTATATAGCTACCACTATGTATATTTTTATATATATGAAGTCTTCCCCCCACCTTCTTATATGAAGGACATAAGAAAAGTAGAATGATTTCTAGATCAAAGATATGAACATTTTCTTAAAAAAATCCCAAGTTGTCTATCAGATGAATTAACATTTTGTAGCTCAACCAAAACTCCATTATTATGCTTATCTTCTTAAAGCCTAGTTTAAGCTTTTTTTTCCCTGGGAAATTCAGGTACCTGGTCTTGTGATATTTCCTGTAATCCTGTCTTCCAACTATAATTAGATCATCCTACTTCAACCAATTCAAATACTTTTAAGAAAAAGTGTCTATTATATATATATTCCCAAATTTCTAATAACTTTACAAAACTCTATATTCCCTTTATAGTTTTTTTCCCCAACAAACTGTGTGCCTTTCAACAAAATATGACTGCCAAACAACAAAAGAAATCTACATGCATTATCTAATTTTAGAATCAAAAGTATTGGAATGAGTTGTTTTTTTAACTATATTGAAATTTTGCTTTGGGAAGTCTTATTGGATAGAAGGCTGAAAGAGAATTTTCTGCATCTAATATAAGCCATCAGAAAGTAAAAACTGAATGACATAAATATATTCTCTTGCATGACATCACCTAAGTAGTGAGAGGAATAAGAACTGATTAGGATTCCTCTGAGTGGAGCATTAGTAAAGCTAAAAGCATGTAAAGGAAAGGCAGTTTGCTATTTAGTCTAACAGAATGTTTCCTTAATACATGGCACACCCCAGTGACACAATGGAAGAAATTTTGGCTTTCATTTTATTAAACACACATAAAGTCTTTAAGAGATGTCATTTTAACGGTTTGGTCATATATACTTATTGTGTATTTATACTTTAATATATTTAACATCTACTGGTCATCCTGCCATCTAGGGGAGGGGCTGGGAGGAAAGGGGGAAGGAGAAGAAAAATTGGAACAAAAGGTTTGGTAATTGTCACTGCTATAAAATTACCCATACATATAACTTGTAAATAAAAAGCTATTTAAAAAAAAAAGATGTAATTTTATTTTCTTCCATTTCCTTTTTTATAAAGCTCTTTATTTTCAAAACACATGCATAGATAATATATATTCATCCTTGCAAAACGTGTTCCAATGTTTTTTCTCCTTCCCTTACTCTCACCCTCTCCCCTAAATGACAAGCAGTCTAATATATTAAACATGTGCGATTCTTCTATACATATTTCTGCAATTATGCTACACAAGAAAAATCAGATGAAAAAGGAAAAAAAAATGAGAGAAAACAAAATGCAAGCAAACAACAAAACAAAAAAATGAAAATACTATCTTGTAATCCATACTCAGTCCCCATAGTCCTCTCTCTGGTGCAAATGGCTCTCCCCATCACAAGACCACTGGAACTGGCCTGAATCACTTTGCTGTTGGAAAGAGCCATGTCTATCAGAATTAACCATCATATAATCTTACTGTTGCCACGTACAATGATCTCCTGGTTCTGCTTATTTCACTCAGCATCAGTTCATGTAAGTCTCTTCAGGCCTCTCTGAAATCATCCTATTGCTGATCATTTCTTATAGAACAATAATTTTCCAAAACATTCATATATAATAACTTTTTCAGCCATTCTCCAACTGATGGACATCTACTCAGTTTCCAGTTTCTTGCCACTATGAAAAGGGCTGCCACAAACATTTTTGCACATGTGGGTCCTTTTCCCTACTTTAAGATCTCTTTGAGATATAAGCTCAGTAGAAACACTGCTGGATCAAAGGGTATGTGTAGTTTGATAATCTTTTGAGCATAATTTCAAACTGCTCTCCAGAATGGTTGGATCAGTTCATAATTCCACCAACAATGTATTAGTGTACCAGTTTTCCCACACCCCCTCCAACATTTATCATTATTCTTTCCTGTCATCTTAGCCAATCTGAGAGGTCTATAGTGAAGCTAAAAGCTGTCTTAATTTGCATTTCTCTGATCAATAGTGATTTTGAGCAGTTTTTTTTTCCCCTAGGACTAGAAATGGTTTTAATTTCTTCATCTGAAAATTGTCTGTTCATATCCTTTGACCATTTAAGAGATATCATTTTAAAAGGATATTTTTAGATCCAGTTTTTTTAGAAAATTTTATCTGTAATTATTACAAAGAAAGATCAATCCATTAGTTTGTGCTAAGATGTGCTAAACTCAAACTAATTGTTTCATAAGCACAGTTTACCTTAGACTCTAAATTAATAAAAACAATTTTATTAGTATTATTATTTATCTTCTCATATTCAGTTTGCTGTGTGATGCTTCTACCTTCACAGATTAAAAAAGTCTTGTCAAAATGTATTACTGATTTATGTTATCCTCTTTTTCTACCTTCAAATTATGGCAACAAATGTTCAAATTCAAAATAAAACTCTTGGTTTCTATTCTCCACTAATCCCTAAACAGATTTTTTTAGATTTGTATATCATTTCTACATTTTCTCCTTTTGAGTCCTCATTCTGAATAGCATAATTCATGACAAAAAGTATTTGTTTGGTAAGTAGTTGAAATCATAAAACACTAGAGGTTAAAGAGTTCCTTCAAGTTAAACACTTTCTTTTAGAGATAAGGAACTTGAAGTCAACAAATATGGCTGATCCAATGTCTCATATGAGGGTAGGAACCAGTGTTAGATTTCAAGCTTCCTGATTTACTGTCTAGTTATCTCATGGTTTTTTTTTTTTTAATTCTATTATCCAATATTACCATCAGCCAAGTTCTTATTCATGAAATGAAAGGTAGGATATGAGCTTCATATGAGTCAATAAGCTTCTCTTCAATGGTTACAGACTACATCTCTGACCTTTGCTATATGTGGGCTATTAGTCACAAGAGGGACCAAGAAAAGAGTGTCTGTGTTTCTATATTGATTCATCTCTAGTGCTGGAAAAAGCAGCAATCAGAGCATATACTTTCCAGACGCTTTCTATGCAACATCACTTTCTAAAAGGAAAGATAACATACATCTCAGAAATAGAAATGCTCTGAAATAAACTCAAAAGGGCTCTTCAGATTTCTTGATTAACTGCTTTTCAAGGAGCAAAAGTTGGAGCATCAGAAATCTGTGAACAAATATACAGGAATCAAAATAAGCTACTTCCAAGAGAAGCCCATATCAGTTAGAGTATAAATTAGAAGTACTTGCCTACAGTCTATAGTCATCAAAGAGCTTAGCAGACCAGTAAATGACAATAATAAACAGCTAACCATGCATGAAACAAGAAATCAGAATTTTCTTCTTGTATGCAAGCTTAAGTTAAAGAGATGCCAGTCAATGATTTAAAAAAAAAAAAAAATAACACAGACTGAAGGCAAATTGGGGATTGCTGTTTAAAGAGCCCAGTTAAGATTCAGGGAAAATTGCCCAGTGCCTCGGCTGAGCAGTGGGAAGCTCTATCATCTGATGGATTTTGGAAATGAGTTTCCTGTAATAAACAGACCAATTAACCTAAAGTTGATTCTGGCCTGTATAAGTGGCAATTGAAGTGTATCTGTTCATTGAGGCAGTGCCTTCTCTGGTGTACTTAGCATTGAGGATTTTCACACAAATATCAAGCCTGTTTGAATTCAGCTGCTTCCTTTGGCAGAGAAACTCAAAATGCCTTATTTGTGCCTATTCTCAACGTGGGTTCACTCACTACTGATCTAGGATGAGAGGACTGAGTGGATTTATTAGAAGTGGAGTTAAAGATGAGGCACCTCACCCTGCAAAGAGGTGGTGGCTCTTTTCACAGAACCTTGAGAGTAAACATTTTGCAAAAGATATAATTATTTAGCAAGCAAGAAATGAAATCATGTGCATTAGCCCCTGATTAAGCAGAGTATAATGTGTTGTTCAGAAAGTCAGCTGCAAAGATTCAGCCTGAATGTGACTGCTACTGCTCCTGAAAGGTTTTGATTTGGCTAATCACAGAGGTCTTTCTCAAGTTCTAACTAAGAATTCCAAGCAGAAAAAAAATTCATTCCTGTTGAAGTTTTGAAGTTGACAATGTGGAATAATATGAAATACGAATTTGATTGGGATACAATTAAGGACTTTCCCCAAGTCACTAAATTAGTTTACACTAACTAAAGGAAGATAACACTAAAGGAAAACAAAGGAACATGGGAATCACCACAATTATAAGTCATTCAGTTCAATATTCTGTTGCTAACAAGTAACACAAATGACCTAGTATAAAGGAGATGTGATTTTTATGTCACTCAATTTTAAGAGTTATGTAAGTTTTAACTTCTTCAAATAGCCATTTATAGCTGTGAGATTCATAAATATGATCAAAGTCTTTCTAAACTCATTTTTATTCCTAACCTAACCTACCTAATATTGGAATAATGACTCTCATAGCTTTGCCATCTATTCTAAGTGGTACTTCTTTTAAAAGTCCTTAACTTCCATTTATTCAAATTAAAAAAATAAAAAATTACTAATACCTTTCATTTTTACATGCCTTCATTCTTCAATATACCTCTCCCAGAGAAGAATCCTTTGTTACAGAAAACAAAAAAAAAGAAGAAAAAAATCTTTAGCAAAATGAACCACATCCACGATCTTCCATTTCCACAAAGGAAAAAAGCATTTATTTTCATTTTTATTCAGGGGGAGATGAAGACAGGCTTAGTCATTTTAGTTACCAAGAATTCAACTTCTATTTTTCCACATTTTGTTCTGTATATACATATAATAATATGCATATGTGTAAATTTTTCCTAAATATTTTTACAACAATTTAAACCAGTTAACATGAGTCTTCCTATAGTTCTATAATTTTTGTTTTAGCTTATATAATTTGCAAAGAATGCTAAGTATAAATTCTGGTAGAGAAGTATATAGATTTGAACCAATAAACATATTTAATATTTCACTTATGTTCTTCTAAATTATTAGCCCACCACTCTCAATTCATTGAGAAATTAGGGAGAAGAGGGAATTGTGGAACAGATAACTAAAATCTCCAATTAAAGGGAAATTGAGAAAGTGTTATGCCACAATTCTCAGTCTCCATAATTATCCTGACCTAATCTCCCTGCTTCTCAGTTTCTCTACTTCTTAGTCCTGCAAAACCTCCCCTCTCTATTTATCAGAATATTTGATAAGGATAAAAGATCTTATGTTTTATAATATCAGAATGTCTCTTCCCATCCCAAGCTATCAGAATATCAGATACTTTCTTATCAAGATGCCTCTCCCCATCTCCAGGGTGCTTCTTCCCATTATGTCATCTCATCTCCTGTGGCTCACCTGTGGCAGCTAGGTGACACAGTGTCAGAGTCCCATTCCAGCTCTTGGCACCCTGATACCACCCCCACCTCAGTCTATCTGGAGTCTGAGCCATGGGTGTGTATATATGTCACTGAGAACTCTCATTGTTGATTGGATTCTTGGAGAGGATAGTTTCATTCAGCCTGGGGACCAAACCATGGATCCATTTGGCCCCAGTATATCTCTCCTATTTAATAAATTATTAAATACTCTCTAATCTCTATCTTGTTCAGTTTCTCTAGCATTACAAAAGAATACAAAAATGGCATCAAAAAATGAGATCGTGTGAACTTAATAAATGTTGTAGGATTAGAGGTAGAAGGAACTGAGAAAGGACTAAGAAGAGTCAGAATTATAGATTTGGGGAGCTAAATAGATGGCTGAATGAGAAGGAACTTAAAAATTTAATTTCTTGACATAGTTTTTAGCAGAGCAAATTGAGTAACGGTAAACTAGAGGAAATAGAATGTGCATTCCAGCCAGAAATATGGTGTCATTAAAAAAAAATCCTTTTTTTTGGTGGAAAAAATCAATATTGTGATAAATTGATCAGATTGATAATGAGATTGTGAAATGTCTGATCACATAGGAAATAGCATTACCCATAACTAAGTATAGAAGCTAGCTATCTCAGGTATCTACAACAGGGCAATGATATAATTTTAAGATTTATATAACTCACAGGACTTTTTTTGACACTCCCTGCCTCATATGTGCATGGATATGATATTCATTCTATCTTTACCAAAAAGGTAGCAAAAGCTAAAGACTTCTTTGAGACAAATTTTTGCTCAAATCTATATCACTATGGGAAAGTTCAGTATTTGAAATTAACATTGAATGCAAAGTAGAATGCTTTTTTAACTGAGACCATAAAATACTTCTACTATTTGGCCAAAATCAAAGTGAAACAAAAATTTCTCCTAGTGATAAGTCCTGAAGACAGCATGAAAAGAACCTGGAAGGGTAAAGTGTCAGTTCTATCACTTTTTAACTTTTGTTTGAATTATTTTTCTGCTGCACAGTTTTTCTCTGCTTTTTTCCAGCTAGAGATAGAAGAGAGACAACAATCTAGAGCTGTAAATCCTAGAGGAGTTGATACCCTTAAAGGGTAAAGCTATCAGAAGTTGTATATGATGGTGGTAGTCTGATGGGACTTCAAAAATATTATAGCACTTTGGGATTCTTGCCCTCTCTAGCTTTCAATATGTGTCTTTTTCACATTGAGAAAAGATGCAAAGAAAGAGACTGGGCCAGAGGGCCTCTGGGGCTGGCCTGTTGCCCAGGCCAGCCTACTGTGGTCATAAGCAGCAGGATTCACCTGATAGGAGGCCAGGAATTGGGTTGCAGCTTTTTCAGTAACAAAGTCACCTGCAAAGTGCTGGGGTTGATAATTGCATCAATTGATGAAAAGAGATAATATGAACTGGATTGTGATGATCTGCATTCCATTGTCTCACACTTTTGATTTGTGAGATTGTGAATTCTCATATTCTAAAAATCCTTTGGCAATATCTGTCCCTGTTAAATTGAATAACAGGACCAAAAGCTTGTGGGGTTCACTCAAATAACTATGAAATTTAATGCTAGTTTATGTTAATTTCTGGTTGATCTAGCTTTCAAATAAGTTTTTTTTTTTTTTTTGAGCTTCCAAGGTAAAGAATCAGAAAAATCAATTAATGATGAGTACTGTAGGTAGGGTAATGATATTGGGGTTAGAGAGACTTGTTTTCCTGAGTTCAAATCTGATCTCAGTTATGTGAACCTAGGCAAGACACTCAATCTTGCTTGCCTCAGTTTCCTCTTCTATAAAATGAACTAGTGAAGGAAATGAAAAACCACATCAATATCTTTGCCAAGAAAACACCAGGTGGGCTCAAAAAGAATCAGACATGACTACAAAGTGACTTAATAACTTTTCTTCTCAGTCAAGATTCTAAGGAAAGCTAGATCTCAGAGACATTGGATCAACCCCCAGCATTACCTGTGAAAGGTTTGGAATTTTTTTTTTTTTTTTAGAAAATCATTTATGGGGGCCAACTAGGTGACACAGTGGATAGAGCACCAGACCTGAAGTCAGGAGGACCTGAGTTCAAATGTGATCTCAGACACAATACTTCCTAGCTATGTGACTTAACTCCAATTGCTTCACCAAAAAAAAAAAAAAAAAAAAAAAAAAAAAAAAAAATTATTTGTGTCTAACAATCATAGCTTCTGGGCTCCTGTTCTAGTCTACAGGTCACTCTCCTTTTCCAGTCCCTTGCTTGGGTTTAACCAAATCCTCCACCTCACAATTTTGGAAAATATTTGACCAGAACAGTAAATAAAGTATTTAAATAGTAATATAAAAAACATTAACATTAACCTTATGCATCCTAGGTTGGGACCTACATTTAAAATTCGTGTTCAGCTTAAGAAACAAGAGACTAATAGTTCCCATTTTAGTTTCTTTTAGCTCCTGGCATGGGGTTCTCCCAGGAACTAAATAAAAGCTAGTTAATTCAGAAACAGGTGTGGTATAGCTCAATTGCATTAATTAGGACAAGAACAGCAAGGTGCCTCAGTATTTTTTTTTTTTTTTATCAGACACTAAGTTTGCAGGTGCCAGTGGGGAGGCAGCCCCAGTCAGTTTCATCTTGCCTAGTTTCAAGCTCAAGCTCCATCAAATGGTGTAGAGACCTAACTACTCCTTTAATTCTGAAATAAAGTAAATAATTTTCTCAGAGAAGAGGGCTGCTTGGTCACTAAAGCTGCCTTGACCAAGGCAAGTGGTGGGAGGCATTAGGCAGAGTGACTCAGCACCAACTAACCAGAAGCATTTGTTTTATATCTAAGTAGCAAGAAACTCCCTGCTCTTACCCTCAACTTCTCTACCACCCTCAAAAAATAAGAGGTAGGGAAGAAAAAAAAAAGAGATATTTTCAGTTTAAAAGGCACGGAAATTTGTAGTTTTAGCATGAAATTAAGCTGAAGTTGAATATTTTTAATTGACAAGGAAGCTTTTTTTCTATAAGAAAATGTTAGGAATTTATCTTAAATGAAAATATGGAAAGGACTTCTATATTTTTAAGTTTGCCCACAGCATTCATTTTTTTAAAATATTTTTTAAACAAAGCAGGAAAAGGTGGCCTCCTACAGGAAACCTGGCTACATGGATTTGAATGAAAAGAATGGGACTTGTGCCAATTTCACTGCTGACTCATTATGTTAAATATGACAAATCACTTGACCTCATTTTAAGTCGTCTGTAATTTGGGATGATAATTATAAAACTTTTCAGAGGATTGTGGTTAGTCATAGCTAAAATTATCTGTATTTATAAAAGCCTTTTGCACATATAAATGATCAATACCAATCTCTCAAGGGACTGGTTTTTGGCAAGATTTTTCTCTAGTGCAAAATAATTATGAAGTCAGTCTTTAAGAAAGATATTGAATTTGGGGGGTTTATGGATTTAAAAGCTTTAAACATTGCCTTCCCATTGATTTATTACCTTTATAGAGAAATAACTATATATGTGGTCATCTCGAAGCTTCATGTATTCTGACTTGGCCCCTATCACCTTGATGAAACTCCTTTATCAATTTTATTAATGATCATCATATTAACAAAAAAGTAATTTAGTTTTACTCCCATTAAATATTCCTTTTTTTCTTGAAATCATTTCCTTTTTTTATCTATATGCCACTAATTTTTTTTCTTTCTCTGTGACAGGTATTTTTCCTTTTCTTTTCACTTGATCCTGAGCCTACTCCCCAAGGCATAATTAGTGACTCCCAGCTTTTTTCTTTATACCATCTATGCACTATCATCCATTCTTATGTTTTTCTAAACAGATTGTTCAAAATTGAATTATCCACTCCAAATTCACAAAATTAAGCTTTTCTTCCCAATTTCCCTTTTTTAAACATAACTCTTTCCAGTTCATAGAATCAGAAATGTTAATATTTTAAGGGATTTGGGGTTGTTTCTTTTTCCCCTTATCATTTGATCAGTGTCATAATGTTATTAAAGGATCTTATTACTTCATATATATATACCATCAAATATTTTGCTGTTTTTTTTTTTCCTGAATCTCTTTCAAATGAATTCTACATATACCTTCTTGATTGTAATTCAAGGATTCATGTTTTGTTCTTGATGAAGATGATGTGTCAAACAAGATTTTGCTACAGTTATTCAGAGAGTATGAGACAACTAAGACCTGAGACTTGTTATAGCCCTTCCTGCCTTGCTATCTTATGATACAGTATCCCATTTCAATGATACCTTTATTCCCCTACATCCAAAAGCAATAACGTATGCCTTCAGACTGCTCTTCATAGCACAAGTATCATTTAATTTGATATCAAATGAACTATTCTGACACAATTTGAAAGATATCTCAACTGTCTCCACTGAGACAGACTATAGTCTTTCTAAAATCTGATAGAAGTCTTCATTGAACTGCTGTGATTAAACTGTTGATGAGTTTGATTTGGTATTTAGATGGCATGTAATGATCCTATATTTCAAATCTTTCAGGCTTGGTAAAAGTCAATAAAGTATGTGGTTCACTGACATAGCCTTATAGAACACAGGTTCATTTCTATGACTCATTAGGTATTGAAGTATGACTTCTGTTTTGATTATTCATCTTTCATTATGATTTTTATTATGTCACTCTCAAAAAGAAAAAAAAAAATCTTTAATGACAGGATCATATGCCAGAATTTGAGAAGAGTGGATTTCAGGTAGTTCATAAAATGGGTTCAGGTAAAATGTGGTATCTAAATTATGTATGTCAAAGTTAGTCCAGGAGTAAGGGAACTATATCAAGAATGAAATTCTGAAAATTGTAATGGGCTGAGGCTTGAGTTGATGCACTGAGGTCCCAAGCACATGAGGCTAAATAGTAATTGGACCATACTCTATTAATAGATAAGCTTGGAGAGAGAATGGCCCCCACCCACTCTTTGTGCAAGTCCTGATGTGTTGTATAGGAAATGACGATTTTGGTGGGTGGAGGCAGGGGAGTGGAAAAGGAAGGGGAGGAGAGACTTTTGGGACGGCCATTGCCACAGTTGCCTCCACAGTTGCCTCCATGGTTGCCTCGGCTCGCGTCGCTCTCTCTTAGCTGGCTTCCTGTCGCAACTGCCTATATTTGCTATCGCAATCTTTCTTGCCTATATTTGCTATAGCAATCTTTATTCACCTCTTCGCTTCAATAAATATTGAAGATTTTCCCCTTAACCTGAATTCCTGACTCCGGCTGACTTTAAATACACGGTGATTACATTTGGCGCCCAACGTGGGGCTGTTTTTCATTCCCTGTGGCAAAACTGTCCATTCATATCTTTTATAAGGCTCAGCTAAGTTAACGCTGGGCACTGAAAAGGCAAATCTTTTCATATCCTCCTTATCCAGAGGGATAGAATAGAAACAATCCTTAATATCGATGACCCAAAGAGGCCACTCTCTAGGCAATTGAGTAGGAGATGGAAGTCCAGGCTGAAGAGTTCCCATAGTTTCCATCTGTTCATTTACTTTTCTTAAATCAGTGAGCATCCTCCATTTTCCCGATTTCTTTTTTACAACGAACACTGGGGAATTCCAAGGACTTAGAGAAGGTTGTAAATGTCCTTGTTCAAGCTGTTCCTGTACTATATCTAATAAGGCCTGAATTTTATCGCTACCCAAGGGCCACTGTTCTATCCACACTGGTGTATCAGTTTTCCATTGGATAGGAACAGGTGAAAGTGTTGGCAGGCCTTCAACAGCATCCCTGCTTAAAAAACCGAAGTACTCATTTTTAACCCTAATTGTTGTAAAACATCTCTTCCCCACAGATTGATGGGGAGTTTTTCAACTATAAAAGGAGTAAAAACTCCTGTTTTGCCTTCAAAAGTCCATCTCATAGGGGCAGCACTAACTTCAGCTGCTATTGATCCTCCTACTCCAGACATATAGGTGTCTGCTTTAATCTTTGGCCAGTGACTGGGCCAATTGGCACCTCTAATAACTGTACGATCTGCACCTGTGTCTACTAATCCTTCCAATGGTAGGCCATTTATATAGATCGTGAGCATAGGTCGGTCAGCTGTTACAGCTGCTGTCCAGTAAATTCCTGGATTTTGTGGTCTGGAGTCAGAACCTGGGTGACTATCACGAGGCTGCTTATTAGGATTCTGTATGAGTAAACCTGATGCTACTACGTCTCCTGGGTGATAAGTCACACATTGTCTACCTGTATTAGTGACTGGGATATTATCTACACATTCCCCAGTTTCCCACATCAGTGTGTGGATGGACACTGTTTTGTACATACAAAAAGGAGGTGAGATGGTCAAGCTTACTGTGCCTGGAGGTAAGGGATCCATAGGCTGGAGAGGAACAGATTTCACCTCTCCAGGGGGTATCTCAGTTGTCCCAGCTGCATACAGCTCTATTCTCCCCAATTGTAATTCCCTTCTGCCATCAGGTTGCTTCCTGGCTGGTTGACTGTGTAATCCCCTTCTCCCATCATATGGCTTTCTGGCTGATTGGTCATGTCTGGATACTGGACTTCTAGGCCCTCCCTGGGTGCACCATTGGCTGCCATCATGCCCCAAGTGTTTTTTGCCTTGGGCCCTGGGGCTGGGCCCCTCACCCCGTTTCCCTGAATCTGTCTGCATTCTGAGGCCCAATGGAAGCCTCTGTTGCATTTTGGACATGGAGTTTGGGGTCTTGTTCTCCCACCCTGTTTTCCCATTCTATCTCTATACCAACATCGAGCTTTCAGATGCCCTACTTTTCCACACTGAAAGCATCTACGAGTCTCTCTGGAAGTCCCTTGCCAAGAGGGATTCTGTCTTCCCATGTTTGGATTTTGGGAAGTCTGCACCATAGCCTGGGTATAAAAGGCACCTGTGTCCACTGTGGCACAGTGTCTTATGATCTCCTCTAAAGGAGCATCCCTGCGCTAGTATAATTCTTCTGCAAACCTCATTAGCATTTTCCTTAGCAAGTTGCCTTATCAAAACGTCTGTTATTGGATTTTCTCCATTTGTTCTTGTGATAGCTGTCTGCAAGCGTCCCACAAAGTCAGCGAAGGGTTCATTTGGCCCTTGTGTTATTTTTGTGAAGGCCCCCCTCTTGTCGTCTTTATTGTGGAGGGAAGCCCACGCTTTGATAGCATTAACAGCAATTTGCTCATATGCTGCTACAGAATAATTAATTTGTGCTGCGACATTTGCATAAGGACCTGTACCTGTAAGCAGGTCATAGGTGATTGCAGCATGAACTCCACTTTGACTATTTTGTTGGGCTTGTATCCTACAGAGCTCACTATATTCAGAAAGCCACAAGTAGTTCTGTCCAGGTTCTAGGCATATCTTTGCTATAGATTTCCAGTCATCAGGGGTCAAGATTTCAAAAGACAAATTTTGTAATAGCATCTTAACATAAGCTGATGTAGCCCCACAAAGAGTGCAAGCTTTTTTCAGGTCTTTGAGGATATCTATATCAAAAGGAGAGTATCTTCTACTTTCTTGACCTGAAGAATCAAACTGTTGAATAACTGGAAAAATGTGGTGTTGGATTTCCAATACATTTCTCCCTTCTTCTTTGGCCTTAATTAGTGCCTTTTGCAATCTACTCAAAGGAGCAGCTGGACGCTGTGGGGGAGGGGCTGGATGCTGGGGGGGAGCGCAAAAGACCATAGAAACACTAAGATACTACAAATTATACATAGCTGAAGAGAAAATTCAAAGACATGCTCCTTTTCAATATTTAGGATATGAAGTATACCCTAAGGTGCTTACAGTACAAAAACTGTCCTTAAGAACAGAGAAGCTAAACACCTTAAATGATTTTCAGAAATTGATAGGAGATATCCAATGGATGCGACCAGTGTTAGGCTTGACTACCTATCAGTTACAACCATTATATGATATTTTAAGGGGAGACAGTGCTTTAAATTCACCACGCCAGCTTACAAAAGAAGCTCAAGAGGCTTTGAGAGAAGTTGAACTGGCTTTATCCAATGTGGTTGAGAGAGTCACTCAAAAACCCTTGGAAATAACAGTTTTTGCCACACAAGAGGCACCCACAGCAGTCCTTCATCAAGGAGACAGTGTGATAGAGTGGGTGAACCTCCCGGCACAACCAGAACAAAGTCTTACTCCCTACCCAGTGCTTGTGGCTAGAATTTTGTTAAAGGCCATTAAGCGAGCAGTACAATTATCTGGGGCAAGACCTGATAAGATATACACCTTTTACACCAATACACAAATTAATGTGTGTTGTGAGACCATCCCAGAGTGGCAAATTTTATTAGCCATGGCTCCTAATTTTATACATGGGTCTCCATTAAAGATAACCAGACTTTTACATAATTGGCGATGGATTCTTGAAGAAAAAGTTTCTAAAGTTCCTCTTAAAGGACCAACTATCTTTACAGATGCATCCAAACACAATATTTGTGCTGTATACTCTCATGATTTAACCATAAAGAGAGTAGTCAGAACTCCTTTTCAGTCCACTCAGCAGAACGAATTGTATGCAATCATGTTAGCTCTCACTTATTACCCAGGAGACATAAATATAATATCTGATTCAGCTTATTCAGTAGGTGTGGTACAAAGAATTGCCACAGCCCAAATAAAATTTGCAGCTTCTAATATATATCAGCTCTTTAAGGAACTTCAGGAGCAAGTGAGAAAACATCCAGGTAAGATTTATATCTTGCATGTCCACTCACATAGTGGACTCCCAGGCCCTATTTTTGATGGGAATTCAAAGGCAGATAGCCTTTTAACTATGTTAGCCAGTACACCTTTATTTCAGGAGGCCCAGGAATCCCATTCTAAGTACCATCAGGCTGCTCGAGCTTTGCGTTTACAATTTGGGATTACAAAAGAGGAAGCTAGGAGCATAGTAAAAAGCTGTACGGCTTGCCTTCCTTTCCATGCTCCTACACTGCCTCCAGGGAAGAACCCTCGTGGTTTGAGACCCAATGAAATCTGGCAAATGGATGTGACCCATTATAAATCTTTTGGTCGTCTGTCTTTTATCCATGTTGTGGTAGACACCTTTTCAGGATTCACTTTTGCCATACCAGCAGCAAAAGAGACAGCCCGAGTGGTCACTGAATTCCTCATGCAAGCATTTGCCATTATGGGTGTGCCACAAGCAATAAAAACAGACAATGGTCCTGCATACACCTCCAAACATTTTGCACACTTTTGTGCACAGTATAAGATTTTACACACCACTGGCATACCCTTTAATCCTCAAGGACAGGCAATAGTAGAGAGGAGAAACAGAGATATTAAGACGCTGCTCCAAAAACAAAAGAAAGGGGGAGCCACAGGTAACCCTAGAGAGCTTCTAAATCTAGCACTTTATACTATTAACTTCTTGATTTTTGACAAAGATGCACTGGCTCCGGCAGACAGGTTTTATAACCCACCGGAAGGGCAATGTCCAGTGCGAGCAGCTCCACTATCTTTAGATAATCGCCAGGTGATGTGGAGAGACCCAGAAAGTGGTGAATGGAAGGGACCAGATAGGCTAACTGCTTGGGGGAGAGGGTTTGCTTGTATCTCTACAGGTGGAGAAGGAATCAGATGGTGCCAACGAGCCGTATTCGCCTTGTCCATCGCAGAGAGACGGAGCAGACCCTTGAAACGAAGGAGAAGACCCAAGAAACATTGGGTGGTTCTGTTGCTGATTGTGCTCACCATTGAAAGAGTGTGGCAGTTATGGCGTTTGACTCATGGACATAGAAAATCATTGGACTTCAAAACCCTCAGAAATCAGTGGATTCTCTGAGACATAAGATTGTTGTAGGACTTTAAATCCCTCAGGAATCATTGGATTTTCTGAGAAATGATAAGACTGTTACAGGACTTCAAAATCTGCTGGAATCATTGGATTCCCTAAGACATAAAAAGACTTTTGCTGGACTTCAAAAACTTGGGGGGGATCATTGGATTCCCTGATATGTGAAGCAATGGACAATAGACTGGTTTTGGACTATCTCTTGGCTGCTGAAGAGGTGTATGTGTGACTGCTGTTTACATACTCTCCTTCTAGGACTTCTGGCAATCTTTTACATCATACTGTTGATTTATATTGTTTGTTATACCGTTACTTGGGTGCATAATTCATGTTTGTTATAACACATCAAGCCTGCACTGACTGTGGGGAGAGTCATCACTAATAGTCTCTGCGTTGTTGCTATGTGCTATGTGTTCCCATGCTGATGGGTTTGTGCATAATAAGACCCTTGAGCCCAGAAACCTGCTAGCAACCCCCACTTCCCTTTGGTGCTTTTCATCTCCCTTCCTGAGATGTCAGGGAGGGCGTGATTATCTCCTTTTTAGTGCTTTCACCTCCCTTCCTGAGAAGTCAGGGGGGTCGTGATCACTTCCTTTTCGGTGCTTTCACCTCCTTTCCTGAGAAATCAGGGAGGGTGTGATCACCTCCCCTTGGGGGCTCTGACCTCCCTGAGGAGTCAGGGATGGCATGATCACCTGTGTTCTAAAACAAAAGAAAGCGGGAGATGTAATGGGCTGAGGCTTGAGTTGATGCACTGAGGTCCCAAGCACATGAGGCTAAATAGTAATTGGACCATACTCTATCAATAGATAAGCTTGGAGAGAGAATGGCCCCCACCCACTCTTTGTGCAAGTCCTGATGTGTTGTATAGGAAATGACGATTTTGGTGGGTGGAGGCAGGGGAGTGGAAAAGGAAGGGGAGGAGAGACTTTTGGGACGGCCATTGCCACAGTTGCCTCCACAGTTGCCTCCATGGTTGCCTCGGCTCGCGTCGCTCTCTCTTAGCTGGCTTCCTGTCGCAACTGCCTATATTTGCTATCGCAATCTTTCTTGCCTATATTTGCTATAGCAATCTTTATTCACCTCTTCGCTTCAATAAATATTGAAGATTTTCCCCTTAACCTGAATTCCTGACTCCGGCTGACTTTAAATACACGGTCATTACAGAAAATGTATACAGAAACTATTGCAATGAAGAAGAGAAGGGGAAGCTGTTGGATCAGACTAATTTCTTTTTAATCAATTTAAATTTTTAAAAATGACAGAAGGCAAGTAATAAAAGAAAAGCACAAAGGGAAGACATGACTCACTAAGAATAGTGCTAATGCTTACAAAAAGCTGAGCCAGTTATAAGAGCAACAACAACACAAATAATCTTTATGATAAGAAAAAGTAGAATCAAAGAAGATTCCAGAGAAATAATTTCCAATTTTAATGGGATTATTTTAGAAGTTTAAAAAAAGGGAGAAGTATCCAACTCTTATTGTGATTCATGTTTCTTTGCCAAGGACAATGATCATTGTAATGGAAAAAGAAAAAATAAATTAGGGAGTTGAAATCTAAATAAGATCGTAATAACAATCTATCCAGCATCCAGGATTAGATTCAGCTTTTATCAGCTTGCAAGTGCCACTTGTTAAATTTTAAGTGTATAGAGGTCAGAAATTGGCAAATGCTGCGAATCACAGCTTGATTTATTGTTTATTGGTTTCTATATTTAAGAAAGCAATAAAAATGTAAATTATGCAGATTACACTAAAATTATGTTATAAACATTTTTCTTTTTCTTGAAAGCTGGTTCTTCGCAGATACTTGGGCCAGAGTTGGGACTGGGGCTGCACTGGCATGGCCTGCAGTGGGACTGCACATTGGACTCCCACCCCCTTGCCACAGACCCTCTCCACTTACCTTCCGAGTTTTTCCTGGTGTTGCTGCCTGAAAGGTCCAGAAGCCTCTACCATTACTGCTGAATCAAAAGTCCCATCTCACTGATACTGGGGTCCTGCCTGGTCTGGGTCTAGGACTAGGGCTGAGTCTGGGGTTGGGGCTTAGGCTGGGGTTGGGGTTGGGGTTGGGTCTGTGCTGATTGCAGCCTGCACTGGGATTACCAACTAGGCTCCTATCTTGGTTCCACAGACCTATTCTGCTGACCTTCCAAGTCCTCTTTAGTGTCTCTGGTCTGAGAACTGTGGAAGCCACCAGGATTGTTGCTGATGTAGGAGTCTGGTTGGGGGGCTGGATCGGAGTCTGGGTCTGAGTCTGGATCCAGGGCTGTGCTGGCATGATCTGCCCTAGACTACATGGCTGGATTCTCACTCTGATGTCACAGACCTTTCCTGCTGACCTTCTAAGTTCTTTTAGGCTGGAAAATGTCCTACTCCAATATTTGGGTCTAAATCAATATTGGCTCTAAAATTTGTTTAGAGTTATTATTTAAAGGAATTTAGAGCAGTTTGGGGAAGTGGTTGTATGACTTCCTGATTTTACTCTGTCATTTTGTCTCTGCCCCCTGAAATCTGGTTCTTAAACATTTTTCAGTACACCATTGAAAATAAACATCTATCATCAATTTGAAAGCACCTACTTACAACGATAGAAAATGAAATATTATGATCTAATCCCCTTAAACTCTTAAACATCTCCAAAACAGAAATTATGCACCAATGATAAAGCAACTCCAGTTATATCCATGGCTTAGGACATCCATAATCCAAAAGAAGGCTAAATTGTTTTAAAATGAGCTGATGATTGCTAATCCTGAACTCACTCAACACCCCTCCCCCATCATCCACACTGCTGGAGGTGAGGTTAGTATACCTAAGGATATAACACAGACTTACATACCTTTCCTTCCCATACCCCATCACACCAACATGCATACACATTTTTCCTAATATCCTGGAAACCTGGCTCCAGACCATGAACATTTTTCTGTTGTGACAGAAAGCCAGATGGTCACAGAGCAAAAGCAAGCTGGAGGTCACTAATCTGTGACTGACCACCTTGCAAAACCATCAGAGGCTGTAATTAGGGTGGATAGCCTTGTAGCACTTGTGCTGCAAAGCTTCAAAGTACTATTACTAGCCCCAAAAATTGAGAAATAGAGAGAATAGGCAGAACACCAGGACAGGGTACTCTTAGACTATGCATGTGTGTGAAAGAACTATGTACCACTCCACTAAGTCTAAGAAAAAGAGAATATCATTTAACTAGAGACAGTTTTGACTACTCAAAAGTCAGAATAGAAAGTTAGTCTGATTAATTATGACTTGTTCAGATAAGAAGCTAAGAAACTTTGAAATCCATAGCCCAATGAAATCAAAATCAGAAAAGAGGAATTAGAAGGTAAGGGATAAGAGAATAAAAGAGAAAAAGAATGAAATTATCAAATATTTCAGGAAGAAACAAAGTCAAAGACTTTGAACATAAACAGATAGCAACAGGAAAATACTAACAACAGAAGGAATTATGACCTCCAGATCATGGAGTTCCATGGAGATTCAAGATACATGAGCTCAGACATCTATGAGTAAATTCTACAAAACATAGGACAATTATTGAATACTTGATGAAATAGAACTTTATGGAATTTGAAGAGAACTTGGAACCACTACACACTGTCCCTAAGTGGTTTGAGACAAATGGGAACTCAGAGCAAAAGTTGTGACTAACAACAAAATGGGAAGAATGGAAAAGCTAGAGTCTGTGATGGCAAGTCTCATCAAAGAAATAAAAGAGAAAGCTAAAGATTGGAAATAAAAATATACAGAAATGAAGAAAAGTTTAGAGGAAGAGAAAATAAAAACATCACCAAAAGAAAATATGCTCAGTTTTGTAAGCAAAACACAATGATCTCAGAGACAGCATACATCATAAATATCACAGAAGAATACAACAGAACAAAAAACCTAAACACTATAATGAAGAAATAATATAACAGAACTGCCCAGAACTTCTGAACAACGAAAAGGAAATAATTCACAAATGGATTTCAGAAAAAAGAATGGGAAACAAAAAAGCTACAAACTTCAAGACACATAGTCATTAGATTTAATGATTCAATTAAAAAACAAGTCTTACAAACAAAAAGAAAGATCTTCAAATACAAATGAAAGGACATTTGAATAATGCAAGACTTTTCAGCATCCACCAGAAGATGTGGAAGGAAATGGACTAATGGGTTCTAAAGATCAATGGACTTTAAGACACATCCTAAAGTTTGAAACATTTTTAGATGAAATACAGAACTGAAAAAATTATTTGCTTCTCCCACACCCCAATGAACAAAATTTCTGGAGACTGGATAAATTCAGCAAGCAAGGACAACAAGAATAAAGAAGGACAAAAAAAAAAAGCATGGGGAAAGAAATGAAGGTGAAAATCTAGCAGAGGCAATATAACATAGAGATGGAATAAGAAACATACACAAAACCTAGTGATACCCTGCCTATTTGTTATGGGATATGTATGGGATGTATTATAACATGGGAGAGTATGTGGAAGTGCCAGAAAAATAAGGGGACAAAGAGGAGTATGGATTGGGTCAGGATCAAATCAAGGGCAATGAATTCATTACTTCTCTGTCAAGGGGTAGGGTACTATGTTTATCAACAATCTTCTAATCAACAATCTTCATTACCTGGATCAAAATTCTTATGATTACAAAGTTGTTTTAACACTGCTGTTACTATTATATAAATTATTTTCCTGGTGCTGCTCATTTCATTCTGGATCAGTTCATATAGATATTACCAGATTTCTTGAAGCTATAACCTGTATGATTTCCTAGGGTATCGTAGTATATATTATAATTTGTTCAACCATTCATCAATGATGAGCACTCTCTTAGTTTCAAGATTTTCTACAAAATTTTGCATATGAGTCTTTTTTCCCCTCTTTATAAGATCTAGCATATAAACCTAGTAATAATCATTGGATCAAAAACTATATATAATTTAGAACCTTTAAAGGTAGAATTTAAAATTGCTTTCTAGAATAACTGGATGAATCCACAGTTCTACCAATAATGAACTACTATATGTTTTTAAATAGTTGCAATTTATTTTTCTATAAATATTTGCTTCTTTTATAAGTATAACTTAGAATTTGAGTTGTTTTAATTTCTCTAATTATTAGTCATTCTTCCTTGTAAAACTGCCTTTTCATAACTCTTTTGCTATTTATCAATGAAAGAATAACTCTTAAAGATTTGGATAAGTACTATCTATTTACATATATGTGTATATTAGAAATGAGACCTTCTGCAAAGATATGCAGTGTGGCTAAGTAGTAAAATATAATAGTAAGTATTAAAAAAAAAAAACAGTGACAGCCTAGAACTAAAGCTAAAATATTCTAAAAAGAAATTCACTATGTATAAATTCAAAGTTCTTCCCTTCTATAAAAACAAACAAAAAAATAGGTTATCAAATACAAGATGAAGTGTTTTAATGGATTGTAAGCTTGGTATGAATCAACAGTCTGACATAGCAACAAAACGAACAAAAAAAAAAGAATATGTTCTTAAAATTTAAGAAAATAATTTTGTTTTGAACATGGGAATTGGTAGCCCCCCCTTAAAATTTGTTCTGACCAAGTTTTATCTGGAGTGTAGTGTTTTATTCAAGGCATAGGATAAAGCTTTGAGAAGTAGAACAAGTATTATGATTATAACAGCAGACTTTCCCAAAGTCCTGCTAAAAGATAAGGCTCACATTTATTCTAAAATTCAAGATATTTACAAAATTACCCTGATATAGTTATCTCACCAACTAAACTTTAATATAAGCCATTTGGTTCTGACAGATTTTCTTTCGGTTTTTCTCCTAAATACGTTATTCATATTTCTACCTAATGCAATGACCTCTTTAGGATGCTATTCCTTCCAACTGAATTCCATCTACTTTGCAGGTTTGACCAGTTGCTACTTGACAATGATCTATGATTCTTAAGTCATTGATGAACACAAATAAACATGGTTCCAATGGTCACAAGATTGTAGATCTCCTCTTCATTTTTTAATCTTCTTTTTAATTAGAATATATTCCTGAAAAGAAAATGAGTGGGATCTGCCATCTCTCTTTTAAGTTCTAGTCAGATGCTTTAGCGCCTTCAAAAATTCAAGATTTTCACATACCAAGGTACCAAACTAGAAGAGGGGAAAAAAAACAAAAAACATTTACAGCTTTTCTTTTCTTACAATGAGGGTTTATCACTTCTTAATATCTTCACTGGAATAAATATCTCCTTTGCAGAAAGAGATTCCTAAGCCTAAGGGGCTTAATTCTTTAGAACATTGAGTGTTCTTCATCTAAGAGAAACTTTAAGGCTTAATTTTTTTTTCACAAGGAGCACATATTTTATTTTATTTTTTTATTATAGGTTTTTATTGACAGAACATATGTATGGGTACTTTTTCAACACTGACCTTTGCAAACACTTTTAATCGAACTTTTCCCTTCCTTCTCTCTATCTCCTCCCCTAGATGCCAGGTAATCTCATACATGGTAAACATGGTAAAGTATATCTTAAATACAATATATGTATACATATTTATACTGTTCTCTTGTTGCACAAGAAAAATCAGATTTAGAAAAGTAAAAATCACCTGGGAAGAAAAACAAAAATGCAAGCAAACATCAACAGAAAGAGTGTAAAGGCTATGTTGTGGTCCATATTCTTTCCCAGTGTTCTTTTTCTGGTGTAGCTGGTTCTGTTCATCACTGATCAGTTGGAACTGAATTGGATCTTCTCATTGCTGAAGATAACCACTTCCATCAGAATTGATCCTCATATAGTATTGTTGTTAAAGTGTATAATCATCTTCTGCTCATTTCACTTAGCATCAGTTCATGTGAGTCTCTCCAAGCCTCTCTGTATTCATCCTGCTGGTCATTTCTTACAGAACAACAATATTCCATAACATTCATATATCATGATTTACTCAGCCATTCTCCAATTGATGGGCATCCATTCAATTTCCAGTTTCTGGACACTACAAAGAAGGCTGCCACAAACATTTTTGCACATACAGGTCCCTTTCCCTTATTTAAAATCTCTTTGGGATATGAGCCCAGTAGTAACATTGCTGGATCAAAGGGTATGCACAGTTTGATAACTTTTTGGGCATAATTTCAAATTGCTCTCCAAAATGATTGAATTCATTCACAACTCCACCAACAATGCATCAGTGTCCCAGTTTTTCCGCATCCCCTCCAACATTCATCATTATTTTTTCCTGTCATCTTAGTCAATCTGACAGGTGTGTAGTGGTATCTCAGAGTTGTCTTAATTTGTATTTCTCTGATCAATAATGATTTGGAACACCTTTTCATATAAATAGAAATAGTTACAATTTCATCATCTGAAAATTGTCTCTTCATATCCTTTGACCATTTATAAATTGGAGAATGGCTTGATTTCTTATAAATTAGAGTCAATTCTCTACATATTTTGAAAATGAGGCCTTTATCAGAACCTTTAACTGTAAAAATGTTTTCACAGTTTATTGCTTCCCTTCTAATCTTGTTTGCATAAGTGTTGTTTGTACAAAAGGTTTTTAATTTGATATAATCAAAATTTTCTATTTTGTGATCAATAATGCTCCCTAGTTCTTCTTTGGTCACAAATTCCTTTCTCTTCCACAAGTCTGAGAGTAAACTATCCTGTGTTCTTCTAATTTATTTATAACCTCATTATTTATGCCTAAATCATGAACCCATTTTCATCTTATGTTGGTGTACAGTAAGTGTGGGTTCATGTCTATTTTCTGCCATAGTAATTTCTAATTTTCCCAGAAGTTTTTCTCAAATAGTGAATATTTATCCTAAAACTTGGAGTCTTTGGGTTTGTCAAACACTAGATTGCTATAGTTATTGCCTATTTTGCCCTGTGAACCTAATCTATTCTACTGATCAACTAGTCTATTTCTTAGCCATCAAATGGTTTTGGTGACTGCTGCTTTATATTATAGTTTTAGATCAGGCACAGGTAGGCCATCTTCATTTGACTTTTTTTTTCATTACTTCCATTGAAATTCTTGACCTTTTGTTCTTCCAGATAAATTTTGTTGTTATTGTTTCTAGGTCATTAAAATAGTTTCTTGGGAGTCTGATTGGTATAGCACTAAATAAATAGATTAGTTTAGGTAGCATTGTCATCTTTATTATATTTGCTTGGCCTATTCAAGAGCACTTAATATTCTTCCAGCTGTTTAGATCTGACTTTATTTCTGTGGAAAGTGTTTTGTAGTTTTGCTCATATAGTTCTTGATTTTCCTTTGGCAGATAGATTATCAAATATTTTTTACAATTGACAGTTATTTTAAATGGAATTTCTCTTTGTATCTTTTGCTGTTGGATTTTGCCAGTGATGTATAAAAATACTGAGGATTTATGTGGATTTATTTTGTATCCTGCAACTTTGCTAAAGTTGTGGATTATTTCTAAAAGCTTTTTAGTAGAATCTCTGGGGTTCTCTAAATATAGCATCATATAATCTGCAAAAGTGATACTTTGGCTTCCTCATTGCCTACTCTAATTCCTTTAATCTTTTTTTCATTTCTTATTGCTGAAGCTAGAGTTTCTAATACAATATTGAATAGTAATGGTGATAGTGGGCAACCTTGTTTCCTTCCTGATTTTATTGGGAATGGTTCTAGTTTATCATCATTAAATATGATGCTACTATTTTAAGGAAAAGTCCATTTATTCCTATATTCTCAAGTGGTTTTTAATAGGAATAGGTGTTGAATTTTATCAAATGCTTTTTCTGCATCTATTGAGATGATCATATGGTTTTTGTTACTTTGGTTATTAATATAGTTAATTATGTTAATATTTTTCCTAATATTAAACCAGCCCTGCATTCCTAGTATAAATCCCATCTGGTCATCGTGTATTATTCTGGAGATGATTTTCTGTAATCTTTTTGCTAGTATTTTATTTAAGAATTTTGCATCAATGTTTATTAGGTAGATTGGTCTATAATTTTCTTTCTCTGTTCTCAACCTACCTGGTTTAGGTATAAGTACCATGTCTATGTCATAAAAGGAATTTGGTAGGACTCCTTCAATCTCTATTTTTTCAAATAGTTTATATAGCATTATAGTTAATTGTTCTTTAAATGTTTGGTAGAATTCACATGTAAATCCATCTGGTCCTGGGGATTTTTTTCTTAGGGAGTTAATTAATAGCTTGTTCTATTTCTTTTTCTAAGATGGGACTGTTTAATCAATTTACTTCTTCCTCAATTAATCTGGGCAAGCTATATTTTTGAAGGTATTCATCTATTTCATTTAAATTATCAAATTTATTGGCAAAAAATTGGGCAAAGTAACTCCTAATCATTGCTCTAATTTCCTCTTCATTAGTGGCAAGTTCTCCCTTTTCATTTTTAAAATGAACAATTTGATATTCTTCTTTGCTTTATCTAATCAAATTTACCAAGGGTTTATTTATTTGGTGTTTTTTTTTTTTTCATAGAACCAAACTCTTAGTTTTATTTATTAATTCAATATATTTTTTTTTCCTTTCAATTTTATCAATCTCTTCTTTTATTTTTAGGATTTCAAGTTTAGTGTTTGACTAGGGGTTTTTAATTTGCTCTTTTTCTAGCTTTTTTAATTGCAAGCCTAGTTCATTGATCTTTTCTTTCTCTATTTTATGCAAGTAGGCCTCTAGAGATATAAAATTCCCTTTTATTGCCATTTTGACTGCATCCCACACATTTTGGTATGACGTCTTATTATTGTCATTTCATTGGGTGAAATTATTAACTGTGTCTATGATTTGCTGTTTCACCCAATCATTCTTTAGGATGAGATTATTTAGTTTCCAATTACTTTTTGGTCTATTTTCTCCTGGCTTTTTATTGAATGTAATTTTTATTGCATCATGATCTGAAAAGGATGCATTTACTATTTCTGCCTTTCTGCATTTGAATTTGAGGTCTTTATGTCCTAATATATGGTCAATTTTTGTTTAGGTTTCATGAACTGCCAAAAATAAAATGTACTCCTTTCTGTGTCCATTAAGTTTTCTCCAAAGAGCTATCATATCTAACTTTTCTAGAGTTCTATTTATCTTTTTAACTTCTTTCTTACTTTTGTGGTTTGATTTATCTAATTCAAGTGCAAGGTTGAGATCTCCCACTATTATAGTTTTGCTGTCTATTTCTCCTTGCAGCTCTCTTAACTTCTCCTTTAGGAATTTAGATACTACACCGCTTGGTGAATATATGTTTAATATTGATATTCCTTCATTATATATGCTACCTTTAGCAAGATAGAGTGCCCTTCCTTATCTCTTTTAATTAGATCAACTTTTACTTTTGCTTGATCTGAGATCAGGATGACTACCTCTGCTTTTTTGACTTCACCTGAAGCATAGAGATTCTGCTCCAGCCTTTTACCTTTACTCTGTATATATCGCCCTGCTTCAAGTGTGTTTCTTGTAAACAATATATTGTAGGATTCTGATTTTTAATCCAGTCTGCTATCTGTCTCTGCTTTATGGAAGAGTTTACCCCATTCACATTTATGGTGAAAATTACTGATTCTGTATTTCCTGCCATCTTGTTAACCCCACATTATGCTTTTCTCTTTTCTTCCCCCTTTACCTCCCTTCTTAGTACTAACCATGTGAGTACCACTTGCCTTACGCAGCCCTCCCTCTTTCTTCCCTGGAAGAAAATGCTCAGTTTGGCTGAGTAAGTTATTCTTGGCTGTATACCAAGTTCCTTAGCCTTTCAGAATATCAGATTCCAGGCCCTTCGATCCTTTTATGTGGATGCTGCTAGATCCTCAGTAATCCTTTTTGTGCCTCCTCTGTATTTGAATTTTTTTTTTCCCTAGTTGCTTGTAGTATTTTTTCCTTGGTCTCACAGTTCTGGAATTTAGCTACAATATTTCATGGAGTTTTGATTTTGGGATCTCTTTCAGTAGTTGATAGATGAATTATTTCAATGTCTATATTACCTTCTTTTTCTATAACATCTGGGCAGATCTCTTTGATGATTTCCAGAAAAAGAGTGTCTAGACTCTTTTTCATCATGATTTTCAGGAAGTCCAATAATCCTTAGATTATCTCTTCTAGATCTATTTTCCAGTAGATAATTAACATTTCCCAACTTTTTTTCTATTTTTTCAAGTCTTTTCTTTCTTTCTTCATTTAAAAATCAGGATTCAGTTCTATAGTACTTCTATTGACCACAATATTGCATTTCTATTTCTACATTATATTTTAGAAAATATTCTATTTCTAACAATGTGCATGGTAAACATACCTACAGATTCTTTCAGTATCCAATGAAATAGTTCTTCTGGACTTGGTGCCTTGAATTAATCAAAGTGAAGTCATTATCTCTTTACTAATCTTGGGAATTAACTTTTTATGGTAATTTTTGTTATATCTTTTCCAATTGGAAAATTATTCTTTTCATTATAGTAAACAAAAGCAAAATAGGAATTATAGGTCAATGAACATGACATTAATTTCTGGGAATATTCTAGAATGTACTGTTGAAGTGAAAGTTCATGAGTAATCATAGGAATGATAATTTCATTTTTAAAGGTTACTAAACTGTTTATCATTATAATGTTAAAGCTATTATTTAATAAATAATTTGATAAAGTATCTCATACAGGGGGGAAAGATTAGATAATACAATTGGATGAATTTCTAATTGGTTGTATGGCTAGACTGAAAGTATAATTGTGAAAATGTTTTAATGTCAATTTTGTGGGAAATCTACAGTGGAATACCCCAGGAATCTGTGTTTGAACTGTTATTTCTCATTTTTATCAATAGAGATATTACTAAAGAGATAAATGGTACACTCATGAAATTTTGAGGTATCATAAAGCTGAGATAGATAACTAGTAAAATGGTTGACAATTTTTATTGACTAGAAACTGAGTTGTATCTAATAAAATGATATTGATTAGGAGTATAGGTAAAACATTATATTTTGATAACAATCCTGTTTACAAGTACAAACTATTAGATGTCTTTTCCAACAAATTTTTATCTTAAAATGATCAAAGTTTTATTGGACTACAAGGTCAATGTGACTCAGTAATATTGTAGAAGCCAAAAAAATTAATGTAATTTGGCACTATCTCAAGAGAAGCAGTGTTTCGAAGAATAGAAGTGACACTTTTTCTATATTCTATCCTGTCACACCTCATCTGACATATTGTATTGAATTCTGCACAATAGAACTTAAGAAGGACATTGCTAGCTAGAAAGAATAAAGAATAGGTAGAGGGCATTGATATTTTGTCATATGAGGATTGCTTGAAGGACCTGAAGATGTGTAGATTAAAAAAAGAGGAGATTCAAGAGTGACATTGGAGCTCTGAACAAACACGTGATAAGCCTTAAGAACAGAACCAAGCTTCATAAACCAAAGTAATAAAAAAGAAAATTCAGGATAAATGACAGAGCTATCTAAAAGTCCAATGTACTGCCACAAGGTCTTCAAGCAGACACTAGATAAACACTTATAAGATATAGTAGAGTAGGCATTCCACTCAAGGACAGATAGAAACAGATAGATGCTTAGATGCCTTTTGACAAGTTCTGTAACTCTATGACTTTAATTGAGAATATCTGTTGTAGATAATCATTGTCTCATCTGTCCTGGGCAATGTTTCTAACAATCAAAGCTACCAAAAGTGAAATATATTTCCTTGGATTTGAGGAATATTTTGAAAAGAGACTAGATAACTGTTGTGGAGGCCATTAATTTTGGGGATATAAGTTGTACTACAAAGATTCTGGGTTCTTTACCAATTATAAAATACTGGCCTTGAATAAATTACTTCACCTGTGGACCCTAAATTTTTTTAATAATAGCTTTTTATTTTCAAAATATGTGCAAAGATATTTTTCAACATTTATCCATGCAAAAATTTTTTATTCCAAATTGTATCCCTCTTTTCCTCCATCCTCTTTCTTATATAGCAAGTATTTCAATATATGGTAAACATGTGCAATTCTTCTATGCACATTTACACATTTATCATTCTCCACAAGAAAAATCAAATCAAAAAAAGAAAAAAATGAGAAAGAAAAAAGAGCAAGCAAACAACAACTAAAAAGGTGAAAAAAAAAATGTTGTGATACATGTTAATTCCCTAAATTCCTCTTTCTGGATACAGATGGTTTTCTCCATTTCAAGTCTATTGGAATTGGCCTGAATCACCTTATTGTTAAAAACTTCAAGTCCATCACAGTTGATCATTACATAATCTTGTTGTTGCTGTGTTCTCTTGGTTCTACTCACTTCATTTATTATCAGTTCATGTAATTCTATCCAGGCCTTTCTAAAATTATCCTGCTGATAGTTCTTTATAGAACAATGATATTCCATTACATTCATATACTATAACTTATTCAACTATTTTCTGAATGATGAGCATCTTCTCAGTTTCCAGTTCCTTGTCACTAGTAAAAGGGCTGATACAAATATTTTTGCACATATGGGTCCTTTTTCCCTTTTATATGATCTCTTTGGGATGCAGACCTAGTAAGACAGGATATGTACAGTTTGCTAGCTCTTTGGGCATAGTTCCAAATTGCAGTTCAGAATGGTTGGATCAGTTCACATCTCCAGCAATCTATTAGTGTCCCAGTTTTCCCACAGTCCCTCCAAGATTTATCATTATTTTTTTCTGTCATCTTAGAGGTGTTCAGTTACCACCTCTACTACCTCAGAGTTGCCTTAATTTGCTTTTCTCTAATCAATAGTGATTTAAATCATGTTTTCATATGACTAGAAATAGCTTTAATTTCTCCATCTGAAAAAATTATCCCTTGTTCTAATTTACTTATCACCTTTTATGTCTAAAACATGAATCCATTTTGATATTATCTTATAGAATATTAGGTGTTGGTCAATGATTAGTTTCTGCCATAATACTTTCCAACTTTCCCAGCAATTTTGTCAAAATAGTTAGTTCTTCTCCAAGAAGCTTGTGTCTGTTCATGTCAATTAATCATTTAATCGGTGTAGAATGTCTTACATTATTATAAAGCTTAGTCAATTCTCTCTGTGTATTAGAAATGAAGCCATTCCTTATCAGAATCCTTGGATGTAAAAAAGAAAATTCCCTCAGTTTTCAGCTTACCTTGGCTACATGGTTGTACAAAAAAAAGTTTTAATGTAATATAAACAAAATTATCCATTTTGCATTTCATAAGGTTCTCTAGTTCTTCTTTGGTCATAAATTCCTTCCTTCTCCACAGATCTGAGAGGTAAACTATCCCTTGTCCTAATTTACTTATTTTATCACCTTTTATGTCTAAAACATGAATCCATTTTGATATTATCTTATAGAATATTAGGTGTTGGTCAATGACTAGTTTCTGCCATAATATTTTCCAACTTTCCCAGCAATTTTGTCAAAATAGTTAGTTCTTCTCCAAGAAGCTGGTGTCTTTTGGTTTATCAAACACTAGATTATGATAGTCATTGACTTTTGTGTTTTGTAAACCTAACTTATTCCATTGATCCACTACACTATTTTGTAGCCAGTATCAAATGGTTTTGATGACCACTACTTTATAATATAATGTTATGTCTGATACAGCAAGGCCACATTTATTTTCATTTTTTTCCATTGATTTTTGTGAAATTCTTGACCTTTGTTCTTTCAGATGTATTTTGTTGTTATTTTTTCTAGCTCTGTAAAGTAATTTCTTGGCAGTTGATTGGTATGGCACTGAACAAGTAGGTTAATTTAGGTAGAATTGTCATTTCACTATATTACCTTGACCTACCCATGAGCACTTGATATTTTTCCAATTGTTTAGATCTAATTTTGTTTGCATGCAAATGGCTTTGTTTTGGCAGATAGACTCCCAAATATTTTATATTAGCTACATTTATTTCAAATGAAATTTCTCTTTGTATTTCTTGAACTTTGTTGATAACATATAAAATGCTAATGATTTACATGGATTTATTTTATATTTTGTAACTTTGCTAAAGTTGTTAATTATTTCTAGTAGTTTGTAATTGATTCTTTAGGATTCTCTAAGTATACCATCAAATCATTTGCAAAGAGTGATAATTTTGTCATTACCTATTCTAATTCTTTCAATTTCTTTTTCTTCTCTTATTTCCAAACCTAACATTTTTAATACAATACATTTTAAGTCTGTATTTAAAAAAAAGATTTATTATTATTATTTTATTATAGCCTTTTATTTACAAGTTATATGTGTGGGTAATTTTACAGCATTGACAATTGCCAAAACTTCTGTTCCAATTTTTTCCCTCCTTCCTCCCATCCCCTCCCCCAGATGGCAGTTGATCAATATATATTAAATATGTTAGAGTATAAATTAAATACAATATAAGTATACATGTACTAACAGTTATTTTGTTGTACAAAAATAATAGGACTTTGAAATAGTGTACAATTAACCTGTGAAGGACATCAAAAATGCAGGCAAACAAAAATATAGGGATTGGGAATTCTATGTAATGATTCATAGGATGTAGCTGGTTCAATTCATTACTGCTCTATTGGAACTGATTTGGTTCATCTCATTGCTGGAGATGGCCACGTCCATCAGAATTGATCATCATATAGAATTGTTGTTGAAGTATATGATGAACATCCACTCCATTTCCAGTTTCTGGCCACTACAAAGAGACCTGACATAAACATTCTTGCACATACAGGTCCCTTTCCCTTCTTTTAATACAATATTGGTCAGTAATGGTGATACTGGGCAATCTAGTTTTACCCCCGATCTTATTGGAAATGCTTTGAGTCTATCCGCATATGATGCTTGCTGATCATATTAAATAGATGCCACTGATCATTTTAAGGAGAACTCCATTTATTCCTATGCTCTCTAGTGTTTTTAATAGGAATGGGTGTTGGACTTTGTCAAATGCTTTTTCTGCATTTATTGAGATAATCATATGATTTATGTTAGTTTGGTTATTGATATAATCAATTATGCTAATAGCTTTCCTAATATTGAGCCAACCCTGCATTCCTGGTAAATCCTATTTGGTCATAGGGTATTTTTAATCTGTTCTTTTTCTGGCTTTTTCAGTTGTATGCCCAATTCATTGATCTTCTCTTTCTCTATTTTATGCAAGTAAGCATCATGGAGATATTAAGTTTCCCCTAAGAACTCCTTTGTCTGCATTACATAAATTTCAGAATGTTGCCTAATTGTCATTCTCTTGGATGAAGTTATTGGTTGTGTCTATGATTTGTTGTTTCATCCACTCATTTATTTTTAGCATTAGATTATTTAATTTCTATCTAACTTTTGATCTATTTTCCCCCAGCCATTTTCCATGTAATTTTTGTTTTATTTAATTTTAGTTTGGAAAAGATCTTTGCTATTTCTGCCTGTCTGCACTTGATTTTGAGGGTCTTGTATCCTAATACAAGGTCCCTCAATTTACCTTCCCCTTTTTCAGCCTCTTCCCCTTTCTTATCCTTTTCCCTTTTACTTCTTTTCTTCCTTCCTTTAGCCTCCCCCTTTCCTTTCCATTTTCCATTTCTACTTTCATATACAGTGAGACAAATTTCTTTATCAAATTAAGTATATCTGATTTTTCTCTTTGAGCCAAATTCAATGAGATTAAGGTTCAAACAGTGCTCACCTCCATCCCTTCTTTCCTCAGATAATTGGTCATTTTTGACTCTTCATGAGATGTAATTTATTACATTTTTACCTCCCCTTTCCGCTTGTTCCAGTACAATCCCTTTTCCATCCCTAGTTTCTGTTTTATATCATCATGATAAAGTCAAATTATATTTACACTCTATAAGTATACCTGTAACAAAAAAAAGTTCTCAAGAATTATACATATCACTTCCCATGTAAGAATTAAACATTGAAATTTTTTTAAAATCAGTTTTTTTCCTTCCCTTTTTACCTTCTTATGCTTTTCTTGAGTTGTGTATTTGAAGATCAAATTTTCTGTTCAGCTCTAGTCTTTTCATCAAAAATTAATGGAAATCTCTTATTTCATTAAATGTCCATCTTTTCCTCTGAAAGATAATGCTTAGCTTTGGTGGGTCATTAATTCCTGGCTGCAATCCAATCTCTTTTGCCCTCAAGAATATCATATTCCAGGCCCGTCAATCCTTTAAAGTGGAAGCTTCTAGATCTTGGGTAATCCTGATTGTGTTCCTCAATATTTGAATTATTTCTTTTTAGGTACTTGCAGTGTTTTTTCCTTGATCTAATGATTCTGAAATTTAACTACAACACTCTTTGGAGTTTTCATTTTGGGGTCGCAGGAGGTAATTGGTAGATTCTTTCAATGGCTATTTTATCTTTGGATTCTAGGATATCAGGAAAGTTTTCCTTGATTTCTTGAAAGATGTTGTCTAGCTTTTTTTTTTTTTTTTCATTGCGATTTTCAGGTAGTTCAATAATTCTTAGATTGTCTCCCCTGGATCTATTTTCCAGGGCAATTGATTTTTCCATAATGTATTTTACATTTCCTTTTATTTTTTTTTCATTTCTTTGTTTTAGTTTGACTGATTCTTGATGTCTCATTGACTCATTCACTTCCACTTGTTCAATTCTAATTTTTAATGAATTATTTTCTTCAGTTAGCTTTTTTACTTCCTTTTGCATTTGGCCAATTAAAATTTTAAATGAGTTGTTTTAATCATTTGATTTTTTTTCATATTACCAATCCTGTTTTTTAAAGACGTTGCTCTCTTTTCCCATTTCATCATTTCTACTTTTCAAGGAGTTGTTTTCTTTTTCTATTTTGTCAAGTCTTTTTTAAGGAGTGGTATTCTTCAGTTCTTCAGTGTAAATATATATCAAGGACAGAGTAGCCAATACTGCTATATTTTATCTAAGAGCTTACCACTAGATTCCTTGTGCAGTGCCTCTTTGCCCTGGATCTCCCTGCACTGTGTCTATGCTGTACCATGCCCTCCCCCCACCCCCAACTCATTCTCTCTGCCATCAATCTCTCCCCTTTCCTGATTGAGAAAAACCTTTCCTGAAGTCTTTCCAAAGTAGCTTGTGTTGGAAATTTGTTACACTCCAAAAATTTGCAGATTGTCACTCCAAAACCTTTTCAGAGTCTTGATCTGGTGTTGATTCTGAGGGAAGCCAGGAAGAATTGAGGCAAAATCATGTTTACTGTCCACTATCTTGGATCTAAACTCTTCACCCTTCTCCCCACAGTTCTGCCTTTTTTTTAACCTATGAAACATTTTCAACAGTTAATGGATGAGATGGTATCTATGTTTCTTTCCAACTTGAAATTGTTGTTCATAATGTTTTGCAAGAGTCAATAGTGAAATATGTTTGGAAAATAAAAAGCTTCAATTAAAAAAAAAGAAAGAAACCATCTTATCTGAATTACATGAATTGATGCTAAGTGAAGTAAGTAGAACCAAGAGAACATTGTACACAGTACCAATAAGATTATGTGATGATCAACTGTGATGAACTGGACTCTTCAACAGTGAGATATTTCAGGTTTATTCCAATAGACTTGTGATGGAGAGAGTCATGTGCATAAAGAGAAAGGACTGAATATGGATCGTAACATAGTATTTTCACCTTTTTTGTTGTTTTCTATTTTGTTTTTTTCTTTCTCATTTTTTCCCGTTTGATCTGACTTTTCTTGTGCAACATGATAAATGTAGAAATATATTTAGAAGAATTGCACATATTTAACCTATACTGGTTGATTTGCTGTCTAGGGGGTAGGAGGGGAGAAGAGTAAGACAAATTTGGCACACAGGGTTTTGCAAGGTGAATGTTGAAAACTATTTTTGAATGTATTTTGAAAAATAAAAAGCTAATAAATTTAATAAGAAAAAAAAAAGAAATTGTTGGTTGTCTTTTGTCCTCAAAGAGGAAAATATGTTTTTATTTTCCAAACATATTTCACTATTGACTCTTGCAAAACATTATGAATTGGATTGAAGTGAGGGAAGGCTATGTAAAGTCACCTATCTCACTTTCTCCTCTAAAACCATCTGGATTCAGTGGCCAGATATAGATCAGGACAAATGGAGATGGCCATGGATTCTGTGAGAGATCTTGGACTTTTTAAGCTAAGGTCTTCAATAGGTCTCTAATCCTAACTATGGGTTCCTGTTTGCTTTCAGAATTAACCATAAACAACAATTAGGTAAACTTTGTCCTATTTGATTCTGTAGGATTGGACATATTCTTTTTTTTTTCTTTTTCCTCTGAGGCAATTGGGGTTAACTAACTTGTCCAGAGTCACACAGCTAGCAAGTGTTAAGTGTCTGAGGTCAGATTTGAATTCGGGTCCTCCTGACTTCAGGGCTAGTGTCCTATCCACTGGACCCCCTAGCTGTCCCAAATACATTCTTTAAAAAAAAAATGGCTATCTCTGATACACAGCACAATATATTCAAAAAGATACATTTATTTCTGAACAATGATTTTTTTTGTGTGTGCAAAATCTGCTTATTCAAAATCAAGTACACTGGAGTATAGCCATTTTAAAATGGTAGTTGGCACGGAGGTGTTTATTGCATTTACCCCAAAAGAAATCCTTGATTATGTTGTCACTTCACATGAATAGGCTCAAATAGAGATTAAGTCATATTTGGAACTGGTTTATGTTGTCTTCCCAGAAGCAAAGAGATTCTTGCTAGAAGAACTAGCTTTTGAATTTGCTAACTTGATTGAGCAATGTTTCACCTAGTATCAAAATTACTACAAGTTGTACTTTGAAATTTCCTTAGACTTACTAAATATATTTTTAAAGTGAAAAGTGTGTGGGGGAATGGGATCTATGCAATACAGTCCTTCTTACGCTACCCCCTTTTTATTATTGTGTTATAAAAACCTATGCTTAAATAAATTAAAGTATATTTATTTGTCAATGAAAATTACCAACAGACTTGAAGCCAAACATTCTTATCTTCTTTTTATGTCCTTAGACCCAGGCTCATTCCAGGCTGACCTTGTAGTAAAGTCCTGAAAGTAGGTGCTACAATAGTGTGAGCTTTCTTCAGTAGAGAACAGTCAGGATTCTGTTTTCTATTTAATCTATCTACTTTGGGTATCTTTTCCCAGAGATTATACATCTATATATAAATCTACATATTTTCTTCCTGAAAGCAGAGGAATTGAAAACCTTCATAAATATTGTTTATTGTAGAATGGAAAATTAAAAGTTATTATTATTAAAAATTGGTTCTAGCAATAATACATTTACATATTGTTTTAGGTTAAACAATCTAATTTCTTCAAAACACTTTTTAATTATTATGAAGTAGGCATTACAAGTATATTTTACTTTATGGAGGCAATAGCTGCAATTCAGATAAGTTAAGCATCTCATCCATGACCATCATGAGATTTAAGCTGAGATCTGAACATGAATTTCTTTAGATTTTGTGTTCTTCCCACTATATCCTGTGAATTGTACATGGTATGCTTTTCAAATTTTGAAGCAACTGCTCACAGTTCTGAATGACCTTTTAGAATATATTTTCATTCTCCTGGTACTAGGAAAAATGAAGTGTTCCTAACAAAGAAAAATACATATGCTTTTACATATGTATAAAGAAAAATATGGGATGAAATAGTGAGGTACAAAATAACTGAGCCAGTTATGTAGAGTGCAAAAAACAAAAAACAACCACATCACCTGTTTCTCTTGTTATGATAATTATATTAATTGAATAGTTTCTCAAAAATCATATAATCAACATAGTCTATTTTGCCATTTGGGATAGGATAGCTCCCATTTCTTTCTTTTTCTCAGAATTCAAGTTGTAACCATAATTCTAAAAGATATCTGATTTGATTCTCTATAAGCATTTTTAAAATTATATAAACTTTAATGTTCAGGTCACTTAAACATTTTGAATTTATTATGGTATGAGATGTTGATCTAGATCCTCATTTCTCCCAGACTGATTTTCTCATATTCCCAGCAATTCAAATAAGTTCTTCCTCATATATTTTGTTCTCAGGCACACCCGTGATTATAGTCTATTTTAATGAACACTCACAAGTATAAAACTTCCATGTAGCAGTTTGAAATAATGAGTGCAAATGCGTGGCAAAGTTCATACTGATAGAACAAGTACAAGGTGCTTACAGACAATTTTGGTGAAAATTTCATAGATATTACTATGACATCTATGTCATAAGCAACAATTTTAAAGAGTTTTATGGTCTAATCAGTAAATGAATTATCTATGTAATGTGAATTGCCTCACTTGGCATGTTCTTCTCTGTTGCAGATTTCTTTGCAATCTCACATAATTAAAAAAAAATCTGAAGAAATATATCATGAAGAAATTAAATGGAGACATTGAAAGCCTAAAAATTCATCTAGCTAGTTTATCTTTCTAAATGTTCTTGAAAAGAGACTCTTATTGCTTCAGTTACCTTGCTGAAGAAAATTATCTTTGCTTTTATGAAGGAAAAACTTGAAAGGAGATAAACAGTTTAGTAGAAGAGCTCTTCTGACTCCATGCTTTTCACTGTCTGTAACTCCTGCCTGAAATGCTTTCCTTCCTCATCTTCACCTCCTGAATTCATTTAAAAGTCAGCATGCTATAAGGAAAATCAAAAACCACACTTCCCTTTGCCCCCAGTGCTAGTGCTTTTGCTCTGAGATTAATACCCACTCATACTACATATATCATATATATATAGCAGATAAACAACATATATAATGTGTGTATATATGTATATATAGAGATAAACAACATATATAATGTGTGTATATATATGTTTATTGTTATTATTATGTTGTTTATTGTTTATTGTTATTATATATGTTGTTTATAATGTGTGTGTATATATGTTGTTTATCTGCTTTCCCCCATCATCATAATTTAAGTTTCTTGAGGTTAGAGATTATCTTGTTGGTGGTGGTGGTGGTGGTGGCGGTGGTGGTGGTGTGTGTGTGTGTTTTTTCCTCAAGGTTTAGCAGTTCCTGAAATACTGTTAATACTTAATACATGAATGTTGATGAACAAATAAGAGATACTAAAACTGACCCAAGAAAAAGACTACTTAAACTTTAGAATTAAAGATCCATTTAAAAATAAATCTAATAACTCCATGAGACAATAAAAAATACTAAGACAAAGTTAAAAGATTGAAGAAATAAAGTAAAATACAAGTTACTTCTTTTTAAATGCAACTTATCTGGGAAAGGGATCAGAGAAATATCTTGAGAAAAAAAGTAGATAAAAGAAGAGATGAAAGAAAAAAGGGACAAGTGGAAGAAGAGGGGAAAAAGCAGAGATGATGGAAAAATATATATCACTTTTAAGAAATCGTGAAAGAAAAATACCCAGACTGAAGAAGAATCCACTGGTAACTTCCTGTCAGAGACCCTAAAATGGAGAAGCAGAGCCAAGGCAGATGATTAAAGGCAAGAATTTGCCTGAATGTTGCCAAATTTTCCTCCAAACAATTTTTTAACATAACACCTCAAAATGAATTCAGAACCAAGAATGAATGGCAGAACCAAGAAAAGGACAAGGTGAAACTTCTAGCACAAGACAGATTACAAAATTGACAGGAAAGATCTACCTCACTGGGATGAGAATGAACACAGTCTATCATATGTGACAAAAATGAGCAAATAGAAGCTAATGCCTTCATGAAAAACCAAGGAACAATAAAACAAAATCAAAAGAATGGAAAAAAATAGAAGAAATTGTGAAATATCTAAATTAAAAAAAAAAAACAACCCAGGTGATTTGGAAAAAAAGATCAAAGAGAGCAAATTTAAGAATAACTGGACTATCAGAAAGTCATGGTCAGAAAAGGAGCTTAGACACCATATTTTAAGAAATTATCCAGGAGCTATCCTGAACTAATTTCCTAAAACTAATGGTAAAATAGAAATTGAAAGAATCTATTGATCACCAGAAAGAGATCTCAAAATGAAAACTTTAAGGAATATTATAACCAAATTCTAGAGCTCTGAGATCAAGGAGAAAGTATTACAAACATCCAGAATGAAACAACTCAAATATCATGTGCCATTCAGAGAGAGAAATAAAGAGACTAACTATAAATCAATACATCTTATGTTCACTTTTTTTCTCTTTTTTTTTTCATGGATTTTCCCTTTTATTCTGATTTTTCTCTCCCAACATGAAAAAAATTAAATAAAAAAATAGGATTAACACCAGCAGCAAAAAAAAAAAAAAAAAAAAAAAAAATGATGTTTATATTATTTGGTTTTCCTTTACATTATTTTGCTACTATCCAAAAATTAAAAAATTAAATTCCTTGCAATCTTATTCACAAGTACAATGTCAAGGAGAAAGGGCCAAATGAAAATCAAAATTAGATACACCTAAACTTGTTGTAAAAATTTTGTTTAAAGAATTAATATTTATAATTAATAATAATAATAAATAATTAATATTTCACATGACAGATAACTTCATGATAACTCGATTAACATTGGTAAACTAGATTCAACCAGTCATATTAATGTATCTGAAAAATAATTGTTCCTATATTTTTCCTTCTTAATTTTTATTTAATATTTCATTTTTCCCAGTTATATGTTAAAAAAAACACACAGTTTAATATTTCTTTTTTTAGCAGTTTGAGTTCCAGATTCTGTTCCATCTTCCCTTCCCACAACCCTTCACTGAGAATAAGGCAAGCAATTTGATATAGATTATATATGTGTAGTTGTACAAAACATTTCCACAATAGTTATGTTGTAAAACAAAAGATAGACCAAAAAGGAAAAAAGTAAAGAAAGTTTTTTTTTTTTAAATCCTTCTATTTGCAATCAGATACCATCAGTTCTTTTTCTGAGAATAAAGAGCATTCTTCCCATAATTCCTTCAGTGTTGTTGTGGATCATTATATTATTGAGAATGGTTATGGTATCTTAAAATATTACTGTTGCTTTGCATACAGTACATAAAATTTTTCATCAGTTCATGGAAGAATTTCTAGGTTTTCTGAGAACATCTTACTCATTATTTCTTATACCACAACAGTATTCTATCATAATCACATGCCACAATTTATTCATCCATTCTCCAATTGATGGACATCCTCTTAATTTCCAATTACTGTTCCCAGAAAAGAGCTGCTATAAATACTTTTTTGTACATATAAGACCTCTCTAAAAAAATCTCTTTTGGGATAGAGAACTAACAGTTGTATTGCTAGGTCAAAAGGCATGGATGGTTTTACAGCACTTTGGGCAAGGTTACAAAATGCTCTACATACAGAATGATTGAATCAGTGCACAATTCCACCACCAGTGTACTAATATCTCATTTTTTTTATATACATTCCAGCATTTGTCACTTTTCTTTTCTGTCCTATTGGCCTATCTAATAGGTATGTGTGATAGTACTTCAGAAGTGTTCATTTGCATTTCTCCAAACAATGGAGAGTTAGAGCATGTTATTTAGATTACTATAGCTAGCTATGATTACTTCATCTAAAAACTATTACTTCCTTTTGATCATTTATCAATTGGGGAATGCCTCTTCTTTTTTTTTTATAAATTTGAATTATTTCTCTATATATTTAAGAAATGAGGCATTTACTAGAGAAAATTGCTTCAATCTTTTTTCACAATTATTCTTCCTAACTGTATTCTCCCCATTTATTCAATTCTCTCTCTTTGCAGCACCTCAAAAGTGTTTTTCTTCTGTCTACCCTTCCCACAATTTTCACTTTCTTTTATCTCTCTTATCCCCTCTCAACCTCTCTTATCCCCTTCCCCTCCTACTACCCAGATAGTTTGTTATACTCAATTGCGTATATATGATATTGCCTTCTTGAGCCAATTCTGATCAGAGTTAGGTTCACTCCCTCCTCTTCTCCTCCACTGCAAAAGCTTTTTCTTCATCCTTTTATGTGTGATAAATTACCTTATTCTCTCTCTCCATTTCCCTTTCTCCCAATAATTTCTTTCGGCCTTTAGTTTTACTTTTTAGATATCATCCCTTTACATTAAACTAATATCTCTTCCCTCTGTCTATAAATGCTTCTTCTAACTGCCCTAATTAAGAGAAAATTCTTATGAGTTATAAGTATCATCTATCTATGTAGGAATGTAAACAGTTTAACTTTATTAAGTCCCTTATAATTTCCTCTCCTCTTTACATTTTTAGGCTTCTCTAGAATCTTGCATTTGAAAGTTAAATTTTCTATTCAGCACTGGTATTTTATTCAATAATGCTTGAAAATGCTTTATTTTTATGAGTATCTTTTTCCCCCTGAAGGATTATACTTTGTTTTGTTGGCTAGCTGGAATTTGGCTGTTATAAGCCTGGGAGTTTTCATTTTTGAATCTTTTTCAGCAGGTGGTTGGTGAATTCTTTCAAAGTCTATTGGTTCTAAAATATCAGGGCAGTTTTCTTTGACAATGTCTTAAAAGATGATGTCTGGAAGAACAGTGGGGCAGAGCCAAGATGGGGGAGAAGACACACGTAACATTCTAAATTCCTCTCATATCCTCATTACTAATTATGAAATGCAGCCTCAGAAATAGTGCTTGACTGGTAAAATTCATGAAGATTGGAAGTACAACAACTTGCCAACTGAAGATAATCTAGAAGATCACCAGAAAAGGTTTGTCCTGAGCAGCAAGAGCAGGCCAGCACAAGCAGGGGATAGAACCAGAGGCTAGCACACTGAGTGACTGCAGCAGGACTGATATTTGTAGCTGGAAAATTTACAGAGAGCACTCTACCACAGGTTGCTGCTTTGCTTTGGTTGCAAAGTAGTAGACCAGCAGAGAAATTAAAACCAAAGATAGAGTGTACTCCAAAAAGTGCCAGATAACAGGATCTGGCTACACCCAAACAGCACCAGAAGTGAGTGACTCAGCACTGACCACAGCACAGCTGTGCAGCCGCATTCTGCAGCATGAGGCTTTCACCCGGGGCAGTCCCAAATCTGCTTGGCAAAGGGGTTCAGCCCAGGGTGACTTCTAATCTGTACAGTGGGGGGCTTGGCCTGGAGCAAGAGAACTTCCGCAGTGCAACTATGCTCCTTAGGGCAGAGATACTTTTGGTGCTGTGCAGGGCTATTTGCAAGGCAATTGCTAATACCCACAGCAGACTTCTGCCTGGAATAGTGACACTTTCGCTGCTCAGCCTCTAGCCCCAGGGCAGTTGCTAATCCACACAGCAAAGCTCTTTGCAGGGCACTTCCATAGCTCTACCATACTACACAGGCCTGGGTCACTTCCAGTGAGGAGCTTTTCCCAGAGCACTTCTGTAGCTCAGCAGCACTTTGCAGCCTATTGTGAGGATAGCTACAGCCCATATACCTATCTCTGCTCTGCAGAGGATGCTGGTAACCTCCTTGCCTTGAAGGCAGACCCTAAGGGCTTTAAAAAAATGAGTAAAAAAGCCAAAAGGACCATTAATATCTTCTATACAGAAAGAGAGCAGGTTTTCAACCCCAAGGAGAATAATAGCAGACAGTCTCTAAACAAAACTGCAAAGGGGGATGTAAATCGGGTCCCCATCACACAAGGCTCACTTAGAAGAAACTATAAAAATCTTAAAAGAGAACTAAAGGAAAAATGGCGAAAGAAAAGAGAAGCTATGCAAGAGAGTTAAGAACTTCCTGAAATGTGAATTGGAAATGGTAAAGAACTCCCAGGAAAGTAGGATTTGTGAATTGGAAAAGACAAAAAAAACTCCTAAGAAAGTAGGATTTGTGAACTGGAAAAAGAAAATAACTCAGTAAAAAAAAAAAAAATTAATGAAATGGAAAAAAATTCCTAGAGCAAAACAATTTATTTAAAAACTCAATTGGACATATACAAAAAGAAGTAAAAAAAAAAAAGCTAATGAAGAAAATAACTCATTAAAAATCAGAACTGAACAATTAGAAATGAATGATTCATTGAGACATCAAGAATCAGTCAAGCAAAACCAAAAAAAAATAGAAAAAAAGTTAAATATCTACTTGGAAAAATAACAGACCTGCAAAATAGATCTAGGAGAGATAATCTGAGGAGTATTAGACTTCCTGAAAATTATGATGAAAAAAAAGAACCTAGATATTATTTTACAGGAAATCATCAAAGAGAACTGCCCATATGTAATAGAATCAGAAGGTAAAATAGGCATTGAAAGAATTCATCAAACACCTTCTGAAAAAGACCCTAAAATAAAAACTCCAAGGAATATTGTGGCTAATTTCAGAACTATCACATTAAGGAAAAAATATTACAAGCAGCCAGAAAAAAACAAACAAACAAACAAACAAAAAAACCAATTCAAATACCGAGGAACCACAGTAAGGATCACTCAAGATCTACCTGCTTCCACATTAAAAGATCAAAGAGCCTGGAATCTGATATTCGAAAGGCAAAAGAACTTGGAATGCAGCCAAGAATAAACTACTCAGCTAACCTGAGCATTTTCTTCCAGGGAAGAAGATGGACATTTAACGAAACAGATAAATTCCATTTGTTTCTAAGCAAAAAAACAGAATTAAACAAGAAAATTTGACCTCCAACTATAGGATTCAAGAGAAACAGAAAAAAGATAAAATGAACTCTTGAGAACTATATTTCTGTTCTGGATATACCTAAAGAGTACATGTATAATTTGATTTTACTGATATAACATTTAAAAAAGGGCGAAGTAGAAATGGGAAGGGGATATTATCAGAAAAAGGGAAAAGGAGAGCTAAAAAGAAGGAAACTACATCCCACAAAGAGGCAAAGGAAACCTATCATATCTGAGGGAATTTAGAGAGGGGGAAGAACATTGTGTAAATCTTACTCTCATCAGATTTGGTTCAAAGAGAAAATAATTGACATATTTGTTTTTCAGAGAAACTTCTCTCAC